>NC_057863.1:551858287-554258287 GCF_019393635.1 Dromiciops gliroides | reverse complement strand
TTGTGTGGTTCAAATGAAGTTCCTTCTCACTTACTTCACACATCCAAATAGTTATCAAGTAGTTATTTTTTTTTCCTCTGCCTCTTTGATACTCATACCTCTTTTCTATCCTCTGTAGTAAAAGCCTTAATTAAGTAAAGCCTACTGGAGTTTTTGCCTCTAGATGATAACATTTAGGAGGCAAAACCATTTAATTTAGGTAAGCTCCCAGTTCCACCCTATTCATGCTTTTCAGGGTCATAACCTATGGAGACTTGTGATAGATTCTCCCTCCTCATGATTGATTTGAAAGCATGGTTAGTTTTGCTTCCCCAGGTAACCATTTCATAATGCCTGTTTTCCCTGGGTACCAAAGTGGCTGGTTATAACTCAAATACTAATATACTCATTACCACCTGGTTCAACAATTGCATTGGTCTCCTATTTCCCCTGAATCCAGTTGTGTGATTTTTTCCCCTTCCCTTCTAGCTTCCCTTCCCTTCACTACAAGTTTATTATTCATTGTTCCAAGATTTAATAATATAGCTCCTCTGCTCAAACCCTCCAAAGACTTCCTGTGATAACCTAATCAAATCCAAATACTTTATCTTGACATTCAAAGTATTTTCTAATTTTATGTCACTCAGTCTTTCTGGACTTATCTCTCATTTTTCCTTTATATATGTTGCATGTCAGTCAACGCAGACTATTCACTGTCCCTAAGATACCTGTAGTTTTTGGTCCCCTTTGTGCTTTTGCTCACACAAATCCCTTTGCTTTAAATGTCCACTCCCTCATCTCTGCCTTTTAAAATATTAATCTTTCCAAAGCCCAGTTTATATACTACCCTATTCATGTAGCCACCTTGATTCACTGTTAGAAATGATGCTTCTTTTCCTCATAGACTTTGTACTGACTGTGTTTTATTCCTTACTTCATCATATGATTATTGCATATCATAGCATTTAATTATATAGGGATTTTGTATATATTCCTTAATTTTCTAACTAAAGTATAAGCTAGATGAGAGCAAAATCTCTTTTTTTTCTTGCACCTTAGCCCCAGTATCTAGCATGAAGATAGGTAATTCACATTCTCACTCAACTCACATGTCCAAAATGTTATAAACACCTATAGTTATAAAAAGTCCTAAAACAGTTTTAACATCCTAGAATACTAAAAGACACCTAATAGGCACTTAATGAATGGTCATTGAAGAATCATCACTTTAGTTTATAATGACCCCTTCTCTTAACTGAACCCCTCCCATGTATTACTGTAAAGGCTCATTTGACACTTAATGCTATATCTTATCATAGTAGTTCCTGAATTATTTCTTTGATGATGTTTTTCTTATGTATTGGCTATTGTCCTATATGACTGAGTGATTGAACTCATGTTTTATTTTGTTTTTTTTTTTAACTTCACACATGTTTGTTTTGTTTTTCCTACTAGTCTGCCATCTCCTGAGGACTTTATGAATCATAGATGCTGAAAGGGAACAAAGAGGTCATGTAATGCATGCAGTCAAACCCCCTTAAGTTACAGATTGGTGTAAAGATTCAAAGAATGGAAGTAAGTTGCCCAAGTAACATTAATATAAGCTCTGTGTAATCCCTCTCATGATGAGCTATGCATACAATAACTGCTCAAATTCATTTGAAAAACATGTCCCACAGACATTGTGCCAAAAACAAAAGCCTGTGAACAAAACACAGAATCTCTAAACTCTTTCAAATTGCGACTATCCAGCAAAGCCTTTCGAAAAGAGATCACTGTTTGAGCTAGGCTCTTCAAAGAAAACATATGATATGGCAAGATTAGGAAATGAGCTTTTCTCTGACCTCGATTAAATCTGAGCTTTATGAGAGAGCAAATTTCAGGGCAATGGAGAGAATTACAAGGGATTTCACAATCCAAACCTTTGTCTCGTTATTCCCCCCGACACCAAAACATATTTTGCTCCCTATATCCACTGTCTGTGATTTGTTTTATCTCTTACTTTCCTCTTTGTCTTTATTCCTTCCTCTGCCAACCAAAGTCAGTCTACAGATTTTGGTTACTGTCATCCTTACCTCATAAATATCATTTCAGGCTGGCAACCATTGTTTAAATAGTGTCAAAAAAATCTTCCTTAAATATTAGCTTTATTATAACTCCTTATTAATTTCCTAGTTGTAAAGAATATTTTAAATGAAATTGACTCAGAACTAAGTATTATACAAGGTCTATTGCATCATGGCATTTGAGAAAAGTAATGAAAAGGGTTTTAGGCTCCAAAAGACCTAGGGTTGAATCTCAGGTCTGCCACTTCATGGTGTGTGACTTGGAATGGGAAAAAAAATGGTGCTAAGCACCAAAGATACACAGGTTGTTCCTGTTCCCAAGGAGTTTACACCCTAACAGAGGGAGACAACACACAGGAAGTTTCAGCTAAAGTGAGATAGAAAGAATAGTGTTTCTTAGCAGCAAAGAGATGGTAATAACACATGTTCTTTAGAATCTTTTCCATCGCTCAAACCACACCCATTTCTGAGGCTAATCAGCTTGACGGTACCAAGGACTTGGGTATAAAATATTGGAGGCAAATCTGTTAGCCTCTCTGAGCAGTTATTAAATATATAAAAAGAGTTAGTGGTTTTATTGCTTACCTCATATAAAAGTTGTCAGGATTTATTGAGATTATACATACATGTATGTAAATATATGTACATATACATATATACATATTTAAATGAAGACATATTTGTGTAAATGTCATTTTCTGTTATTATGCCAAATGAGTTTTAAAAGCAATGAGAATGACAGCTTTAAACTTTGCTAGGACAGCCATCTAAAAAAAAAAATGTTACTTGTTCAAGATTAAAGCAATAATAAGTAACATTGCTATACTGCTTTAGATTTAGGCACTGTATACCCATTACCTTAATGGGTTCTTGTAACAGTATAATGAAGGTGGTACTATTAGCCTTGTCTCACAGATGAGGTAACTGATGCTCAGAGAGTTGAAACAATATGGCATGGTCGGGGTCAGCTAGGTGGTGCAGTGTATAAAGCACCAGCCCTGGATTCAGGAGGACCTGAGTTCAAATCCAGCCTCAGACACTTGGCACTTACTAGCTGTGTGACCCTGGGCAAGTCACTTAACCCCCATTGCCCTACAAACAAACAAACAAACAAACAAACAACAACAAAAAAAAAACAATATGGCATGGTCACACAGGAAGGAAATGACAGAATTGGGACTAGAATTCAGGTCTTACAACTTGTAGCCCTAGGTTTTATCCTACTAACCATAGAACTTCTTTAATTTTTAACTTTTGGAGGCTAAAATAACTTTTCTCATTGGTATTAGCCTGTACTGAAATGATGTTTTCATCCTTTTTCTTTCCTTCCTTCCTTCCTTCCTTCCTTCTTTCCTTCCTTCCTTCCTTCCTTCCTTCCTTCCTTCCTTCCTTCCTTCCTTCCTTCCTTCCTTCCTTCCTTCCTTCCTTCCTCCCTTCTTTCCTTTCTCATTCTTTCTCATTATTTTTCTCCTTTCTCTTTCCTTCCCTCCATCCCTTCCTTCCTTCCTTCCTTTTTCTTTATTTTTTTTCATTTGGGAATATCTCTAATTCTAATTTAAAAGCCACAACTGAAAGTTAATCTTATAGAGCTTGAAGTCTGATAAGAGGTAAACCATTCTAGATACTTCAATAGAGCTGTGATGTCATCAGTGTGGATATCCTCTCTTTAATAATGCAAATAATATAGCCCATCCTTGGCAGCCAATCCTGGGCAATTTTTGCCCTTACTTAATGATGTTTGCCATAGGGGATAATCCTCACTGGGATAATGTATAAACAAAGGGGAAAAAAGAAAAATGCATCTATCTGTTTGATGAATGTATTAACAAGTTATAAATTATCATGTGAAATCACTGGGGAGGCCTTACCTTGAAAATGGCAATCAGGGAGGAGGCATTTGAGAAAAAATGCATTCAAATTGATCAAAAATTGAGCAGAATCAAATTGTAGTGAACAAACACTTACCCAAAACAATATTCTCTTGGAATCAATTAATAAAGAATCAAGCCTGGGTAAAGAAAATAGGGCTTCTGTTGACATGTTTTATTCCTTGGATCATATAAATATTTTCTAATATTGCCTACAGAGTGCCTTGAGTTCTTTCTTAGAGACAAGTGAAGCAGTTTTACTATTATCACTAGTACCTTTGGAGTGGCTAAGTGAAAAGTTTCTCTACAGTTTTCCATTCTATGTTGTTCAAGTGATACATTTGTTAATGTTGGGGTTTGGGGTGGGGGGAGAGAACATTAACCATAAGCAGCCATTTACTTTAACTAGCCCATTTTCTCTTTCTTTGCTGGATAAATCCTACTATGTGTCATCTGATATACATTCATCTTTGGAACTAGGATTTGAAGTTCTGCTTCTTATCCCCCTTCCAAAAAAACCAAACAAACAAAAAACCTGTGATATAATCACTATGCAAACCTATTTATAGCAACTTCTCTCTACTCTTGTGGGCAAACTGTAGCAAACAAATGTAGTGTAAGTAGATTGAGTTCTTTGGGAGCCTTAAAAAAAGCATATACATATAAGTCAATTAATTCGGAGAGGCTTGGTTTTGGACTCATGAAGATGCTGCTTCAAATACTGCCTTGGTTATTTATTTTCCACATCTATCTGGAATATTAGTTATTGCAATGGAGCCCCAAGGAACCCCCTGTTCTTGGTTAAATCTATAGGAGAACAAACATTTTAGTTCATAATCTCATGGGGAAGAATGAAAGACTGGTTTGCAGGAATTCTTCTCTTGAGATTTTATTTTTCAGAAAAAAAAATGGAGAGGGGAAGAAGAGGGAATGAAAGGGATATTAAAAAAAAAAAACAAAACATCTCCCTGTAAGTTTCATTATGAAATGTATGAATTGCTGATGAAGATGGTCCCAGTTAGAATCTCTCTAACAATGAGTTTGGGGACAGAATCCCAGCTCTTCACTAGGAAAGGTCTCTTTCTCCTGTTTTGTTCCCAGAATTGAACCCCAAACCTATTCATGCCCCAAATCAATAAATATAAGGATATAAAGTGTTCCTGAGTCAACCACAGGGGTTCCTGAATAGTGAAAATACTTATACTTTTATAAAGCACATTTTGTAACATAAATTTACAAATGCCAGTTGTATCCAGCTGAAGAGGTGGAGAAAAGGAATAATTCTGTTTCCCATCAGCCACAATTGAGCAGAACAGTCTGTTTCTCTTTGACTCCGCACCGTCTCCCACAAACCCTCAGTCTTGCCTTCCTTTCCCAGTGGCTTAAGAAGAGGAAAGGAAAAAAAAAACCCACTATTTTTTTCTCAAGCTTCAACAGATCCCAATGTGTAATCACATCTAACACTCCTTCCTTCCTCAGTATGCACATTTTCTTCAAGCTGCTTGGTTGTCAGTAAGAGTGTTGAGTTCTAACTCCTCTAGGTAAGTTGTTTCTTTTTTTTAGCCTTTTGTTTTTATTCTACCCTATCCCAAAGCCATGTGATATTTCCTTAAGGAAAGAAACAAGCATCCAGTATGCATCTTATTATGTTCCAGGTGCTATACAAATTGCTTTACAAATATGATCTCATTTGATCCTTAAATTAGCCTATAGAGGTAGGTGCTATTCTTATCTCAATTTTATTGTTGATGAAACAGAGACTGGGAGAGGTTAAATGACTTGCCTGGAGTCACAGTCAGTATCAGAGCCATATTGAAACTCAGGTCTTCCTGACTCCAGGCCCTTTACCCCTAGCAGCCTAGATTAGGAAATCTGTGAGGTTCCACTTTCTATAGGAGGTACTATATGTAAAATGAGGGGAATGGGTACGATGATTTCTATGCTCACTTTGAGTACAGGAGCCCATATTTATATATCATAATTATATAGAACTTCCTACAAATCCATATTATCTTGATGTATGTATGTCATCATCCCCACTTTACAAATAACTCAGCAGGGACTTGAACCCAGACTTCTTGAGTTCAAATATATGTTCTTTCTGCTATGCCAAGCTATAGATTTGGGTGATAATAAGGCTTATACTTAGCAAATGGATTTTCTCTCGTATGAGACTGATTTCTCTCTGAAGGAAAGTAGAATTATCTGACACTGATCACTGATCTTCCCTGTCTTCTTATTCCTTTTGACATATTGTATTTTTTTCCTCACTGATGAATCCATCCACATCTGAATAAGTTTAAGGCCCCCAAACTACCCTTTCTCCTTCCTTTCTTCTTCACTGAGGCACTACTAGTTGGCAGAAAACTCTTAAGTGTGATGCAATACAAAACTCTTTGAAAAAAAAAGTTTCTTTACAGGTCAATGTATATTTACATTCACAGTAAATTGAACTTTCAAGTAAAGAGTGCCAATATCATCCCCAACCTTACTTGCTATGTTACCATAGACAGGTCACTTTGCTCACTGTCTCCTTCCTCAAGGGTAAAATGAGTCTCATATTAATTAACCTATATAATCTCCCTTACCAACTTGTGAGAAACAAATGAGATGACATATGTAAGGAACTTTGTGAGCTTTAAAACACTTTCTACATATCTGATTCACAATGATTATGATGTTGATAATTGAAAATTAGGTCAGGACCTGAAGAAACAATTCTCATTTCCAATGCAATCATCATTACTTTACTTCTCTTGGGAAAAGAAATAGAATCCTGAATATCAGATACTTTGATCAAGAAGGAATCTTAGACGTCATCTAGTTCAACCTTCTTATTTTATAAAAGAAACAAAAATGTTTAGGTAAATTAAGTGAACTGCCCAAAGCCAGAGAGATAGTAAATGTCAGAGGTGGGTTGTGAACCAGTCTTTTGGCTGCTGGTATTTCTAATATACAGTCTTGTCAGCTATCACCAAAATTCTGGATTTTAACTAGAATGAGATACTCCAGGAAAGCTCAAATTTCTCTCTCTCTCTCTCTCTCTCTCTCTCTCTCTCTCTCTCTCTCTCTCTCTCTCTCTCTCTCTCTTTTTTTACTTTTTCCTAAAGATAGCCAGGGGACTATCTAAAGAGTAAAAAGTTCATACTCAGAAGATGATCAATGACAATTACTAAGAAAAATAATTTTTAGAAATTAAATTGAAATCCTTTCCCCTCTACAACGAAACTGACAATCTTTCATGACAGCTACCCATGTCAAAAAATATTTTCTCCCTGGAAGGAAAACTGGTGAAGCAAGTCTGTCAGTTTCCTTTTGTTCTCTATTTACAGATATGAAAGAAAAAAAAATGATTCATGATTACTGTAATTATATCTCTCCTTAGGAGAGCTATACTAATTACATAATTTTTTTCACCATTTTTCTTTTTACGAGCTTTTAGTTAATCTAAATTGGAATGCATTTAGCAATTTTATCCCTAGCTCCTTTGCAAAACCTCAGTTCAGGTCACCCATTTAAATGTCTAGAATAACATTAATTTGTCAAATTGGTACCTTATGTGCCCAAATCTCATGGACCTGAATATTCACAGACTTCATATAAAGAACATCCTTTAATAGTTGGTATTGTTTAGAGAGAGTTGTTTAGTGGTTGCTTAGAGAGAGATTATCTATGAGGGAGGCAGAAACAATATTAGGATGCAATATTGTACAATACTGTCGTGAAGCTCCAATAAGACCTATCTATCTGAGAAGTCTGGGTTAAACATTTTTTGGATATATTTCCTTTTGGAAGCTCACCATTTTTATATGATGCTTTTTCCATCGTATTTATAATACTGGTTTGCCCTCGTGTTTCTGATCTTTTAACCGTCCTTTTTATGATTTTTTGTGTCCTGTTTTATCAACAATACAAAATCAGATAGTAGAGAAAGAAATTGTTAAATACCACCTTCATACTTAACATCTCCTTGAAGCTGACATATTTTGGTTTAAAGAAGGATGTCTCTTTGCACAATGGCATGACCCCCCCACCCTCGCTTAAGAAAGTTTTATTCCAATATCAGCTCAGCCATTATAAGAGTAGGACCCTTCAAAGTCAAAAATAGAGTGAATGAACTTGAAGTAAAATCCTAAGTTTTACCTTGAATTTTAGAAACCCTTCAAATTAAATTAATATTACTCCATTGTTTCACCTTATTTAATATTCAGGGACAGAGGTGAAAAGTGCTATGTACTAATAACAACAGAAAAACTAATGTCTAGATTATTATGCCTTTCCCAACAATTGCAGTCTAAAGTTAACATCTAGGCCAGTCAATACACATTGAACGCCTTCTATGTTCCAGGCACTATGCTAGAGAACCAGAAATAAAAATTAAATAAAACCTGATCCAAGGAGTTCATATAAAATCATGAGAAACAATGCATACACTTACAGGTTTAGATTTTGTATATATCTATATCTATCTATATCTATCTATCTATCTATCTATCTATCTATCTATCTATCTATCTATCTATCTATGGTAATTTTGATGGAAATTGGGTAGGGGGAAATATCAAGAAAAGTCTCACATAGGAAGTGGCCCTTGAACTGAGCTTTGAAGGAAGTTAAACATTGTAAGAGATAAATCAGAGGGAGTTCATTAACAGACGTGATCAGATCCATGCTTAAGGAATATCATTTTAGTCGTTATTGAAAGGATGGATTAGAGAAGGGAAAAGACTTGAGATAGGGAGCCTGATTAGGAGACAATTGCAGTGGTCTAGACAAGAGGTGATGAGAATCTGTAATTTGATAGTGGTTGTATAAGGAGAGAAATTTTGCAGAGAAAAGGCTTGGAAACTGATTTACTATATAGGGTTATGGAAAGTGAGCTATCAAAGGTGATTCTAAGGTCATAAACCAAGGTGATCAGAAGGGTCCATGCCAGGGCTAGTGAAATTAGGATGAAATGAAGGCTATGTTTTCATTTTTGATTTGTTTGTTTTTAAGGGAAGGAGATAATGAGAGAATGATTTCATTACTGAGCTTGAAATGACTATAGGACATTCATGTTGAAATGTCAAACAGCCAATTGGTGGTGCAGTGGTGGATATCTAGAGAGAGATCAGGGTTAGATACATAAAAAATTTATCTGTATATAGAAATGAATCCTTAAGTTATTCTCCTTTCATTCATTTCAAAACACCTGGCCATTAGATTCCCAACCCCATCATTCAACTAAAATACCCCTTTTCAAAGTTGCTAATGAACTCTTAACTTACCAGATCTAATGCCTTTTTTATGAGTCCTCATCTTTCTTTACCTAACGGTAGCATTTGACATTGCTCACAAATCTCTTTTCCTAAATCCTTTCCTCTATGAATTTTCATAAAACTTGTCTCTTCATTCTCTTATGTACATTCCTCTCCTAGATCACTTTGTGACTCTCTGGACATTCCTCACTAAGTCCCAGAAGAATTCCCAGCTTTGAAGTTCACTTTTCCCCTGAGATCCTCTCGTGATTGACTGATTCTTTCCAGAGAACCTATTTTAAGGCAAGAATCTAGCCCAGCCATGAATGTGTTCTTTCCCAGATCTATTCCTGCCTATCTTGACTTTCTCCAACATAACCCCAGGGCAGGGATACATATCCCCTTTTCAACTTCCTTTTATATTTTATATTCCCTATTAGAATGTAAGATTCTTCAGGACAAGGGCTGTCTTTCTTCCTGTATGCACATGGGTGGAAAAGTCAAAGAGGCAGAAACATAGCTTCTTAAAAATTAGAGGGATCTAAAAGGCTAATGAGCTGCCATGGCAATTACTGAAAACTCAAAAATTGAGATTGGTCAACCATATAGTAAGTATGTTTGTTTGTTGTTTTTTTAAATAAAAGAATTTCATTATTTTCCATTTACATTTGTTTTCATAGAATTTTTAGTTCCAAATTTTTCTCTCACCCTCCATTCCCTCCTGATATAGGTTGTATATGTAAATCACATTAAACATTTTTCTGAATTAATCATACTGTGAAAGAAGAATAAGAGCACAAGGGAAAAACCTCAAAAAAGAAGGAAAAAACAGTCCCAAAGTAGAAACAGTATCATTCAATCTGCATTCATAACCTACAGTTATTTTTCTGGATGTTGAGAACATTTTCTACCATGAGTTCTTTGAAATTGTTTTGGATCACTACACTGCTGAGAAGAGCCACGTCTATCACAGTTGTTCATCATAAAATGTTGCTAATACTGTGTACAATATTATCCTGGTTCCGCTCCTCTCAGTTAGCATCAGTTCATGTAAGTCCTTCCAGGTCTCTCTGAAATCTTCTTGTTCATTGTTTCTTACAGAACAATAGTATTCTATTACATTAATATACCACAACTTGTTTAGCCATTCCCCAATTGATGGACATTCTATCAATTTCCAATTCTTTGCCACCACAAAGAGAACTGCTATAAATATTTTTGTACATGTGGGTCCTTTTCCCTCTTCTATGATTGCTTTGGAATACAGACCTAGCAGTGATACCACTGGGTCAAAGGGTATGAACAGTCCCATAGCTCTTTGGGCATAATTCTAAATTGATCTCCGGAATCGTTGGATCAGTTCACAGTTCCACCAACAATTCATTCATGTTCTAATTTTCCCACAGCTTCTCCAATGTTTATTATTTTCCTTTTTTGTCATCTTAGCCAATCTGATAGGTGTGCAGTTGTACCTCAGAGTTGTTTTAATTTGAATTTCTCTAATCAAGAGTGATTTAGATATTTTTTTTTTCATATGGCAATAGATAGCTTTAATTTCTTCATCTGAAAACTGTCTGTTCATATCCTTTGTTGATTTCTCCATTGGGGAATGATTTACATTCTTATAAATTTGATATAGTTCCCTATATATTTTCTAAGTGAAGAGAAATGTTGGCTGTAAAAATTGTTTCCCAGATTTCTGCCTCCCTTCTAATTTTGGTTTCATTGCTTCTATTTGTACAAAACCCTTTTAACTTAATCCAATAAAAATCATCCATTTTGCATTCCATAATATTCTCTATCTCTTGTTTGGACATAAATTGTTGTCCTCTCCATAGATCTGAGAGGTAAACTACTCTTTCATCTCCTAATTTATCTATGGTATCACCCTTTATAACTAAATCTTGTAACGATTTTGACCTTATTTTGGTATATAGTATAAGATGTGGGTTTATGCCTAGTTTTTATAGGCATGTTTTGTTATGCTGAGGTTGGAGTAAATAGTCAAGGCAGCATCTTCTAACTCTTAAGATCATACAATTCTTTATTCAATGAAAGTTTGATTAAGAATTATTGTGAGAAAAAAAAAAGAATTATTGTGAGACAGTGGATTCAGGAGGACCTGAGTTCAAATCCAGCCTCAGACACTTGACACTTACTAGCTGTGTGACCCTGGGCTAGTCACTTAATCCTCATTGCCCCACAAAATATGTATGTATGTATGTATGTGTGTATATACATATATATATATATATATATATATACACACACACACACATATATATATATATATATATAGAGAGAGAGAGAGAGAGAGAGAGAGAGAGAGAGAATGAAATTTTGTACCAAAAACATTTACCTTTGTTTGATTTCATATCTTTCATTTTTTAGTAAAATAGGTTACAGAAATTGCTAGGTTCAGGATAGGAATGTTGTGCCTGAACATAAGTGTTCATATGAAAAAGTCAGGCATTTTCTGGCATAAACCCTGAACTCAATATGAACCAATAGTGCCATGTAGCTACTAACAAAGCTAATAGAAGCTGAGGCTTTATCACTATAAGTCAAGTATCCACATTACTGGGATTGTAGTACAACTCTACTCCTTTCCAGTCAGACTGTATTTCAAGTATTTGTTTTAATTCCCACCTACACATTTTAAGGAATGTTGTCAAATGAGAGTATATACGAGAACATTCAGCCTGGCTGATGATGAGCCTAGAAATATTTCACATAGAGAATAATAGAAGAAATTAGGCATCCAGAAATAATTAGAAAAGTGCATAGACTTATTGTCTTTGTCCCTAGGGGGAAGCAATAGGTCCAGTGGGTCAAAGAAACTGGGAGTCAGCTTTTAACCCAATAGAAAATGGTTGTCTAAAAATAGAAGTGGCCCCCTGGGAATATGAACTCTACCTTACTGAAAGCATTCAAGTAAAGACTACATGAACATTTAGATCAGGGGTTCTTAACTTGGACATCTGTGGATAGTTTTCAGAAGATCTATGGAATTGGGTAAGAAAGGCAACAACAACAACACTAACATCATCATCAACAACGTTAGTTCAGTAAAATCGGTTTCCTTTCTAACCATATGTGTTTTACCTTATTCATTTGAAAACAATATTCTAGAAGGGGTCTATTGTCTTTGCCATACTGTCTAATGGATCCATGACACAAAAAAAGGGTAAAAAAAATAACTAATCCTTATAAAGAAGATGACTACATTGGAAGAAAGAGGTATATTGGAGAAAGCTTGTAGAGGTTCAGAGAGCCAATTGTTAATTATTCATTATGACAATTTACAAATGCTACAAATGATACATTCACAAATTATATATGATTTTATTGATGGGCTAGATTAGGAAAAGTCATGAAGAAAATGTTAATAATGCAGATTAAACTTAAAAAGATGTTTCAGGTATAAATTAAACATTTACCAGCAAGATGCTGGCAAAAAGATGTTTTTGCCTGAAAATTATCACATCTAAGATTTGGAGGTTTCTTTAAAAAATAAAAAAATGCTTAGAAAATTAATACAATTATATAATTGAAGAATAGTGAAATATGCTGTTAATAATTTGATCATTTATATGTTAATTAAGAAAGAAATACAATATGTTCTAGGTGTGCCATTGTAAGCACCAGTCATCAAACTGTACATGTGAAAAATAACTATCAGAGGTTTGACTAATAAAGTGGAGAGTTAATAAATGATTTTCTTTCATTGACCTTACTCCAGTTCACTTCCCTGCTGTAGCAACAATACATAAATGTTCTTGGTGGAATTTTTTCCCCATCCTTTCCCAAGAGACTTTTCAGTTCCAACAAAATTTACACTCAGAATTTATACCACATCCTTACTGAGAGAGGGTCAGGTGAGTGGAATACATTGAGGATTTTGATGGAAAGAGTGGACTCTATTGAGGAGAATTGATTCGTGTAAGTGAAGGTGGTAAAAAGAAAAGTAATCAAAAAAGAAAACACAACAAAGATAAGTAAATGTGTTAATAAGTGAGGAAATAGTGAGAAAAAACCTCCAAGGCTGTCATGATTTATATTGATACAGATGTGTGAGAGCTTATTTGAAGTGAAAAATAAAATCACAGAATCTCAGAGTTGGAAGAGATCTCAGAGGTCATCTGGTCCACCCACCTGCCTATTCCAGCAATTCTCTCTACAATAATTTGCATTAGATGTGGACAAATGAGAAGAAGACTACTTGTTTTCAAAATTGATTTTTAATGAAAAGTACAAGTTTGAAGGAGAAATCACTGAGTACAGATGGTTGATTTATGGGTATTCCACAAGATTAATAACAACTACTTTTATATAACACATTAAGATTTAATAAGCACTCTATATATGTATATGTTATATGATTTAGGTATGTTATATAAAGTTTACTAGAGGCAGCTATGTAGCACCATAGGGCACAAAGCTCCGGTCCTGAGGTGAGGAAGACCTCATTTCAAAAACAGTCTTAGAAACTTACTTGTTGTTTAACCCTGGTCAAGTCATTTAACCTTTGATCTGGAAAAAAAGAATAATAATAAAACATAACCTTCCAGGGTTGTTTCAAGGAACAAATGTGATTAATATTTGTAAAGTATTTATCACAGTGTCTAGCACATAGGCTAGATAGTTAATAAATGTGTGTTTCATTCCTTCCTTATCTTGTTTTGTCATCATCATGACTAGCATTTATATGGTACTTTAATATTTTCAAAGTGCTTTGCAAATATTATTTAATTTTATGCCTATAATCACTCTGAGAGGTTAGTGCTATTGTTATCTCCATTTTACTGATAACAGTACTTAGGTTAAGAATGGTTAAGTGGGGGGCAGCTAGGTGGGACAGTGGATAAATCACTGACCCTGGATTCAGGAGGACCTGATTTCAAATCTGGCCTCGGACACTTGACACTTTCTAGCTGTGTGACCTTGGGCAGGTCACTTAACTCTCATTGCCCCGGAAAAAAAAAAAAAAAAGATGGTTAAGTGACTTCCCCAGCATCATACAACTATTAAGTGTCTGAGGCAGATTTTAAACTGTCAGCTAAGACAGAAGTTAACTAGATTAAAACAAGAATTCATGTTTTCTTGACTCCAAATCCAAAGTTCTATCCACTACACCAGCTATCTTTTTAAGTAGGAAACACAAACCTCTGTTTCATCTACTTTATACCACAACTGCTTTCTTAAATCTTTTAAGTATGAAATATGATGTGATTTTGCTCACACTGAGTATACTGGAGATTGATTTTTTTGCATTCATACACATAAGCATGCAGTTACACCAAAGAAAATTAATATGACAACTATATTGTTTTCTCCCATTTTTAACAATGTCAGCTCACTATAGAAGTATTAGTTATCAACTATATTAATTGCTATTAGGAAAAGACCTTTCTTCTGCTTAGAAGAAGCCCATTCCCACCCATTATCCTCATGACCAAGTACTTAATACTCAAAAATCCTGTAAGTTAGGTAGGGAAACAATCATCAACATTTTATACAGGATCAAATTGAGCCCCAGAGGCCTGGCTCTCCCAGTTCTCAGAAGGCAGGGTTCTAATACCTCTTACAGGCTGGATTGCCCAAGGCCACACAACAAATTAGTGACACAGCTGGAACCTGAGTGGCTCTAGTCCAGTGCCTTTTCAAACATGTAATGCTGCCTCTCTAAGGTTCTAACAATCCTTGATTGTTAAGGTTTTAATAGTTTCTTCAAGCAGTGTCAATTTAGCCTAGGCAAAGTTAAGGATAAAGGGATTATGCCACTTCTTCACAATTGATGTTTACATTGAACAGCTCTTCCCCTCCTCTCCTCCCCCCCTTCCCCAAAGTTGGTTAGGTCACAACATAGGGATTCCTTAAAATGGAATTGGAGTATATTTCAGATGTAGGGGACACCCTGGGCAAAGACACAAAGCCTGGAAATGTAAGCATTACATCCTCTACAAATTTTGGGGGGGATTTTCTACAACTGTGGAACTAATGGTAGAGCAAACCAAACCAGGTTTATGGGATAGTAATTGTCATTGACCCAATCAGAATTATGATTTAAAAGTAAAGGAGTAAATGTTTGGGTAAAATCCCAAATAACAAGTTCAAAAGAGAGGCTTAATTATAGATAATATTCACAAACTCAAAGCTAGGTTCTTACTGATGTCTATGGTTCATTTTTAAATTGCAGGAGATTCTAAATATACAGCACTTCCAAGGAATAATAGAAAATTAGTCAGATAAGGCAGAAATGTAGACGCGGCTATGTAAAAACCAAACAAATAAATAGACATGACGAGGAGAAAATAACCACAAATAAAGCTACTGAATAAAGAGGGATCCTGCCTGTCTGTATATGGGAATATAGGCTATAGGATAACTTAAGTCTGGAAGTTGTTAAGAAGAGGATTTCTATTTTGTGTATAGCAGGTCAGCAGAAAAAGTAATGGTTTACAACTCAAGACAACATCTTAAGAGTCATAGTGTCATCAATTTAGAGATGGGAAGGACATCAGCAGCTATCTGATAATGCAGCTCCCTTATTTCACAGATGAAAACATTGAGGCACAGTGGCCTTAAGTAAGCTGCCTTGGATCATATGGATAGTAAGTAACCACGCTTAGATATTTAGTAGCTATGTGACCTTATTCAAGTCTCTTAAATTCCCTGGCACTCTGCTTTTGCCTCTGTAAAATAGATATGATAATAATGCCCACCTTACAATGCTCAAAAACTTGCTGTGATTCAATTACTAGTAGTAGTAGTAGTAGTAGTAGTAGTAGTAGTAGTAGTAGTAGTAGTAGTAGCAGCAGCAGCAGCAGCAGCAGCAGTAGAAGTAGCAGTGGTGGTGATGGTGGTTGTCGACGTGGCGGTAGTAAGAGTGGTAACTGAACTTCAATGATGTCCTGTGCAACAATTACAATAGGTTTTATTATTCTTATTTTAAAAATGATGAAACTAAAACATGGAGAAGTAAAGACTCATCCATTGTCCTATGTTGAATGCTTTATTAATCATAAAGCTCTAAAAAAAATTAGGGGTCATATTGTGATTCAGGATAAGATTTAATTCCGCATTTAAAAAGTCTCCTGAAACCCCTGTCATTCAGTGCTATACCAACAATCCATGAATTGGCCGATTGTGAATTGACATAGCTTAGCTTATCCCATGTGAATTTTATTTTTCCTCTGCTCTCAATTTCTGGCACCACTTCTTAACTCACTGGGCACTCCCTATAGCAAGAAGACACTGACAATGATTTTTATGTCATCTATTTATCTCTTTCTGTCTCCATTCATCCATCTTGAACTCTTTCTCCATTCATTCCTCAGCACTGTACAGAAAGAAAAACTAGCACCAGTGTCTAAATTCTTCACACAGATCTAGCCATGCTCTACTAGAAGCCTTCTCTAGCCAAACAGCATGATTGTTCCTAGAAACATATTATGTACTGAGCTGCTTTGCAAAGATCTAAAATGATTACTTACATTGATGCAATTCTAACAAAAAACCACCAATGAGGAAAGTCATACATATAAAAAATACAATTTCGTTCAACAATTAAACAAACACTTCACATGTCTGTCATATGGAAGGGACCATACCCAACGCTAAGAAAGATGCAAAAACAAATAATATATGGGCTTTGTCCTTGACAACCTTAAGTATTTAACTGGGAAGATCTGCCTGGGTGAGCAGCAACAGATAGGACTTGGCATCACATAAACTGCTCAAATCCCAACTCAAGGTTTTATTACCTACATGTCTCCAGGCAAATCATTTAATTTCTTTGAGCCCCAGCTTATTCTGTAAAGTAGCGAAGGGGCAGTGGTACTTGGACTACATACTTCTCAGAGTTGCTTGCTAGAAAAGTACTTTGTGATCCTTAAAGTGCTATTACAAAACAGGTACAGAGTAAGAGACAATAGTAGGTAATGAATGTTTGTCGAAGCTTGAAGTAAGCTGTGAAACAATGTAAATTGTGATATGCCATCAGAGAAGTGCAAAATGCTCTGAGATTTCAGAGGGGAAAAGCATAATTTCATCAGGAAGACTTGCTGGGAGAGTTAGCATTTGATTTGAACCATGAAAGATGGGTAGGATTTTAAAAGACAGAAAAATGAGAAGAATTCATGTCAAACATAAGGAATATTATAAGGAAAGGTTAGTTATTGAGAACACAGAGCATTGCCCTTTGACAAAAGAGGACTGGATTTAACAGTCAAGATACGCATGATTTGAGGACGAAATGTGGTACAGTGGAAAACAATACTGTATTTAGAGTCAGAAATCTTTATGCCTGCTCTGTTCCTGGCTCCTTAGATTTGCTCAGTAATACTCTTAGAAATCATTGAGGACCTCCACATTATTGTTTATGTGTTTTCTATCTATCATTATATATTTTGTTAGAAACTAAAATGTTTTAGTATTATTTTGAAAAGAGTTTTGACATCATGGACCTCCTGACAGGGGAGAGTCACTCTGAGAACCACTGTGTTAGGGTAGAGCCAAAAATTTTCTCCTAATAGCTTTGAGATTGTTTCTCACACTGATGGAGCACAGTGGTACAAAAAATGGGCTAAGCACTATGGGAGAAAGAGAAGTAGAATAATAACTGACACATATACTGCTTTATGTTTTGTCAAGTGTTTTACATATATTATGTAATCTGATTCTCATATTGCTATTACATACCCCCATTTTACACAGGAGGAACTAGGTTCAAAAAGATTGTGACATTCACAAAGTTACACAGTTAATGAGCGTATGAATTGGAATTTGAACCTGGGTCTTTCTGACTCCAAGTTCAGCCCTTGTATTCACCATGTCATTTTGCCATTTGAGTAAAAGACACATTATTTATTGGCAGAGAGATTATCAACTAATTGGAAAACAAAAATAAACAATAAAATAAAACAAACAAAAAAAACCTAAATGCTTTCCTTCTCATCTTTCCAACCCCTTTTTTTGACTTAGCCATCTGACATTTAGGAGACATGGAGCCTTACATGGTTCACCTAGTCATGATCTCACTGTGGATTTCTCCTAGATTTATCTGTTCCTCTCTTTTTGACTATGTTCTTTCTATTAAAATGTAAATTCCTCAAAAGAAGGGATCATTTCATTCTTTGTACTTGTATCTTTAGTGCCCAGCACAATGTTTGTCTCATGGTAGTTACTTAATAAATCCTTGCTTATTGATTGATTGTTGGTTGATTTGAGTGATAATAGTTTGTCTAACATGGTTTATCTACCCTATTAGACCTTATGCTACTCTATCCACCACAGGCCCTGTAATGAGCAACACATCAGTTTATTTAGACTGCTACCCTCTAAATCAGTTGAGGGTTAGTAACCCTGGTATCTCCTAGGGCTGAAAACCAGACAATATGAACTCCACAAAATTAATACATGATTTTGCCTACAGAAGAAAGGTATTTAATGAGAATCATGAAATCTTGGACTATGAAGGGAATAAGAGAACTTCCTAAAAGAATACCAAACATAAAATCAAGCACATGATGTATCAGCTAAAATCGTTAGCTCCACAACAAACATATAAAGCAAGGAAAAATATCTTTATTAGAAGGAAATGGATTCCTTAAAATATTCAGTGAATTAAATATAAAATCATTCAAACAATTCGATGAGACACTAGATTAACCACGTTGAAAGTCAGACAAAGAGAGTTAAGTGTTATGATGAGTTCAGAAGGAAATATGAATATGCATTTAGAAAAAGTGATGCAGAAATCTGTCTGGTACATTCTATGAAGTCAGAGTAATTTTCCAGAATGCTCAGGTGGATCTCATTAAGGGTTAAAAAGTCTTCTGAGGACATAGTAGAAGTATTTTCCCTAGAGACATTTAAAACTTGACAAGACAAAGAAATGAATAAAGTGAAGAAGAGTCCTTTTAGGGTAGAGAAATAAAATTGAAAGTCCTAATAGGTCTTTTCCAATTCTAATTACTATGACTCTCAGCAAGGCACTGGATAAATGTGAGTTCATTATCATTTTATTCTAATTTAACTGGAAAACAAGATTGATTGACATCTTGGTGGTATTCAACATTCATATGCAGGTAATTTCAGTTAAGGAAATTAAAAAACATACTCAAAACTCACTTCTGATAGACTGTTTCTTTTAACTATTAACTGCTTTTTGCATTCACACATTTGAAAATGCCAGAGCTCTGTCATTCCAAAGTGGTTAAGAACCATTTTCTAGGGATGACATATAAGATATAACTGCACTGGATGCAGTGAGAACATCTCTCCTTCTTTAGGCTAAAGAAAACAAACAAACAAACAACAATCAAAACCTTCTTCCAATTAAAAACTCTTCATTCTTTCAACTAGATTTTCTATGTTGCAGAAACTCAAATCTTTTCTAACCTTTAAACCCCAACTCTAATGCTACTTCCTCTGTGCTAATTCCCTTTGCAACCCCTTTTCTCCCACAGATATTGCAAAGCACTTTTTAAAACCTCTCTAATGGATATCTTGTGCATTATTTTGTATTATAGAACCCCTGTTTTTCTTCCATGTTTCTTTAGTAGATAGTAGTGGCTGTGGAGGAGGATTTATGCAAATATTAAGATGCTGTACACAGAAGAAGAAAAAAATATATTTGTTGGATTAAGTGCCTTATGATTTCAAGTTCCCTCCCTATCTTGGTTTAAATAGCCCTAAATTGTAAATCGCTTTCCTAAAATATAGGACCCATAAATGAACACAATGAACACATGTCTGATCTGGACAAAACACAGGGAGACCTTCACCTCATTGTCTTTGGACAAAATAGTTCTGTTTATCCAGCCTAACATGAACTGGAGAAACAATATAGTATAATAGAAAAAGCCCTACTTATGGTTTGAGAGGATTTGAGGTTATAGGGACATAAATTTAGAGCTGAAAGGGAATTTAAAGATCATGTGGCCCAGACATTCTTAATCTCTATTGTGTCATCAATCAATCACTAAGTTTTTATTAAGCTCCTTCTATATCATAGATATATTGTTAATACTGGGGATACAAAACAAAACAAAAAACAGTTCTTGTTGAGCTCAACACTATTGGTAATATAATGGAGCTCTCAACTCAAACTCAACAAATTTTTTTTAATCCAGAAAATTTTAAAAAGGAAATCATTATAAAGGAAACCATTTGTATTGAAGTACAATTATCAATATACTAAAAGAAAAATCCCATGCTACAGAATAAGTACCTGGATCTAATATAAACCATTTTTACAAATGAGGAAACTGAGTTACAGAAGGATGAAGTGAATTGCCAAGGTCATACAGTGAGAAGGGTAGGGATTCATGCCCAGGTCCCTTAACTCCAAATCCACCAATGTGCTCACTGCCCCATGCCTGAGTCTAATCACTGATATCCAACAGATAATTAAACCTTTTCAAGACAATTAAATCCTTCTGCTGTTTCTTTCTCTCTCTCTCTGTAGATAGATAGATAGAGAGATAGATAGGTGTGTATGTATGCACACATACATGCATGCATATATACACATATACATGAATATGTACACTGTTAATAATGGTAAATATATATCAGAGTAAATATATAATAATATAACATAATCTATAAATATACATATATTTATATATAACTGTTATTAATATGGCAAATATATATGATATATTACACATGTAACTGTTAATAACAGGGTTATATATACATAGACATACACACATATTTACCCTGTTGTATGTAACATATATGTTATATATGTACATACTGACCCTGTTATTAAAAGATATATGTATTTCTGCATATATGTATAAATGCATGCATGTGTGTATACATATCTATCTAACTATTTATCTATCATCTAATAATTGTCTGGCTGTTATTAACAAAGTTCTCACCATAGGGCATTCTATCAAAGTACTTCCAAGACAATATATAGGCTTGTGTGTCTCTGTTGAGTGAGTAAATTGTAAGTCCACCCAAATTTCCTATCAATTTTTTAGAAGGATTGTGACCTAGTCACATCTCCCTCCAATATTCTTGTATGGTTGATGCTTTAAACTCAAGTATGTTTGTCCCTATTAAAGTGAATCTAGTTAGATTCAGTCCACCCTGTTAAGATCTTTCTTTTTTTTTTTTGGGGTGAGGCAATTGGGGTTAAGTGACTTGCCCAGGGCCACACAGCTAGTAAGTGTCTGAGGCCGGATTTGAACTCAGGTACTCCTGAATTCAGGGCCGGTGCTTATCCACTGCGCCATCTAGCTGCCCCTAAAATCTTTCTTTTTTAAAGTCAAATTCTACCAAGCAAGGTAGTAAGTTGCTATCATACATATTTATTGTCAACTACTAGACAATCATATCGTCTATACCAATATCCAAATCACTGATAAAATGTTGATCAGTATAAGGTTAAAGACAGAAACCTCTGACACTGACTTAGAGATTTGATTCCAATATAAAATCAACACATTATACAATTTCTGAAGTATCTATCTGTCTTACTCTAGGAGCCTTCAAGATTGTCCAGTGTTACTCTCTGCTCTCTCTCCCTCTGTCTCAGTTTATGTTCAGTTGGAAAGCAGTCAGAGTCCCAGAGTTCAATGACTACATTTGGCTAATGTCTGAATGCTACCATAGCTTGAGCATTTCTCCCAAATCCATTGTTATTTTCTCTCTTTTCTCACAAAGCAACCAGCTTCAATGTAGAATCTCTCTCAAAAAAAAAAAAAACAAAGAAAAAACAATTCATCCTTCAGTCTGTATTCAGTCTTCAAGGTTCATTCTTCCAGAAAACCCCCACCTCCTTGCTGTCTCTTCTACCATTTAGGAAAGAAGCATGTGCTGAATCTGAGTCTCTTCTAACTGTTTCTGATTACCTTCTGCAGCCTTGCTGGAGAAAAAAAAAAAAAAGAGTCATCACAAATCAGCAACCTGCCTGGTTTTGTTGTTGTTGTTGTTCTTTTTGTTTATTTGTTTGTCTGTTTGTGTGTTTTGTTTTGTTTTTAAGTCCAGTCTATTTTGAAACACAATTAAGGAAGGTAAACTGTTAATCCTCTAATTATGGGCTAAACAGCCACAAAAACAATGATTTCTTCAGGGTTTGTCATTTTACTAGTGCTGGTTATCAAATCTTGATCTTTCTGGTTTATTGACTTCACAATGACTGTTCAATTATTCATTTAACAAATGTTTATTTAGCTGAGTTCAAAGTACTAGGGGAGGCATGTCATACATAAAGCATTGCCAGCACATGCTCTAAACAACAGCCGCATGATCACAATAAAAATAACAACACTAACAACAATAATAATGCTAACGATATAATTCATGATAACTAGAATTTATACGGAGCTTCAAGGGCCACAAAACTTTTCAATTTGCATATTATATTCACATGGTATCTCATTTAATAAAACTGATATCTGAAATTGTTTTAATATACCTATGGCTGTTCATGGAGAATAATAGCTATAAGAAATGATGAGCAGATGGATTTCACAAAAACCTGGAAAGATTTACACAAATGAATGCATATTAGTCATGTTGTGAAAGAATAGACCAAAAGGGAAACACACGCACACACACATACACACACACAAAGTGAAAATAGTATGCTTTGATCTACATTAAGAATTTATCACATCTTTCTCTAGATGTGGAAAACATTTTCCATCATGAGTCCTTTGAAATTGCCCCAGGTCACTGTATTGCTGAGAAGAGCTAAGCAATTCATAGTTGATCATTGTATAATGTTGTTATTATGTTCAATGTTCTTATTCTGCTCATTTCACTTTGCATTAGTTCATGTAAATCTTTCCAGGTTTTTCTGAAATCTACCTGCTCATAATTTCTTATAGCACAATAGTATTCTGTCACATTAATATACCACCATATCAGCTATTCCCCAAATGATGGGCAACCCCTCAATGTCCAGTTCTTTGCCACCACAAAAAGAGCTGCTTATAAGTATTTTTTGCACATGTAGGATCTTTTCTTTCCTTTCTGATGATCTCTTTGGGATGCAGATCTCATAGCAGTATCACTTGATCAAAGGATATGCACAGTTTGATTGCCATTTGGACATAGTTCCAAATTATTCTCCAGAATGGTTGGACCAGAAACCCAGGTCTTCTTGACACCAGTCATCTTGATACTTTTCTACCTGATAAAGGGAGATGACTAAGACAACTAAAATGTGACAGCTACCTCAATGAGTTTAGGGTTATTAACTTTTTTTTTTGCATTCCACATTTTACTTTCATTATTGCAATGTTAATTAGAATGTTATAGATATTTTAAAAACTTTTTATTCCTGGAGTCTAACACTTTTCTAATAGTTCCTCCACCCAATGTTCATAATCATTTTCCTAAGACAGGTTAACCATGTCATTCTCCATATCAAGAATATTTGGAATCTCCCTGTTTCCTTGAGAATAAAATATAAATCCCTCAGCCTGGCATTTAAAGGCAGTAACATTATGGTTTTAGTCCACCAATCTATACTTAGGACAGCTAGATAGTGAAATGGATAGAGTTAGATATTATATATTAGATAAATTCTATATATATATACATATATATTAGATAAATTATATACACACACACACATACAAACACACACACATATGTATATTAGAGTCAGATAGATGGTCCTGGAGTCAGGAAGACCTGAGTTCAAATCCAGCTGCAGACCCTTACCAGCCATGCTACCCATGGCAAGTCACATCTCTATTTGCCTCAGTTTCCTTATCTGTAAAATGAGCAGGAGAAGGAAATGGCAAACCACTCCAGTATCTTTGCCAAGAAAACCCCAAATGAGGTAACAGAGAGTTTGCCACAACTGAAAAAAACTACTATACCTATTTAATATTTTTTTCTTTATTCATTAGAAGTCCCAAACACTAGTTCTGCAGATTAATAAAGACTCCTAAATATCAGGGAATTATTTTAAAATGTAATTGTGAAATATTTAACAAAATAAAAATATAATGAAATAATGAAAACATCATATTTGATAACTAAATTAATATGGGTCCTCAGGGATCCTTGTATGTAGACTAGTGGCCCACTTCTAATTGAGTTGGGCAACATTACTCTTATCTTTTCTTACCCAAATGTCTTATTTGCTATTCCATGAGCACATCATTCGTATCTCCCACTTCTCTTCCCTCACCCAAGAACTATACTTTTTCTCTTAGAATGATTAGCTTTGGGGGCATCTAGGTGGCACAGTGGGTAAAGCACCAGCCCTGGATTCAGGAGTACCTGAGTTCAAATCTGGCCTCAGACACTTGACACTTACTAGCTGTGTGACCCTGGGCAAGTCACTTAACCCCCAAAGCCCTGAAAAAAAAAGAATCTAAACCCCTTGAAGGCAAGCACTTTTTCATGGCTGGCTTTGTAATTAAATTGAATTTGGGGTCAGTATCAACTTCTGCCATGTTGTAGCCTTTCATGATCTCCCAAGTTATTAGTGATCTCTCCCTTTTCTAATTGTCTTTTATTTATTACTTGTCTAAGTAGAAAGTAACATCCTTGAGGTCAGGGATTGGTTTTCCTTTCATCCTTGTATTTCCAGGGTTTAGAATATTTTTGCTAGATTTGTGATTTTATTCAAATTATTCAAATTCCCACTTAAGGAATTCTCTCTATCAAAGCAGATTGGCAATTGCTCTGTAACTTAAAGTCTTGCATAGAAGGCCATTGGAAGGCCATTGTCTTTTTCAGGATCATACACTCAGTATTTCTGGAGGCATCATGTACATTTAAGTCTTTCTGACTAAAGTTGCCTCCCTATTTGTTAACTTTGTCCTACCTTTCCCTTTATATACAGTGAGACCTTAATAAATGCTTGTGTAACCAAAACATGACTGGATATACAAAGTTTGGATGACATTGAGGCACCTTTGAGGGGCCCTTGGAGCATGTCCAGTTTGTCTGCCATGGAGACCTACAAGTCCTAGACCATGTGGCTGGCAGTAGCCTCCTACATTGCTTAGTTATTTTAGCCATGTCTGACTCTTTGTGACCCCATTTGGGTTTTTCTTTGAAAAGATACTGGAGCGGTTTGCTATTTCCTTCTCTAGCTCATTTTTCCAGATGAAAAAACTGCAGTAAATAGGGTTAAGTGATTTGCCCAGTGTCACACAGCTAGTAAGTGTCTAAAGTCAGATTTGAAATCAGGAAGAGTCTTCCTTACTTCAGGCATGGCACTCTGTCCACTGTACCACTTAGCTGCCCATATTCTAGATTCATAGAATTACCGAGGCTCAAATTTGGAAGAGACCTCAGATCTTGTCTAGTCTACTATCTATAACAGGGATTCCTCATTGCAGTCTCCCTGACAACTGGAATCCACTTGAAGACCTTCATTGACAAAGACCTCAATACTTCCTATGACTTCTCAAATCACTTTGGAATAGTTTTAACTTTTAGAAAATTTTCCCTGAAGATAACCATTTATTTATCTCACTTAATATTATAGGATTCAAGATTTAGAGTTGATAGAGATCATCTAATACAACTCCCTCTGCTTGGTGGCAAAGCAGATATAGCAGACCTGGAATCAGGAAGACATTTTCCTGAGTTCAAATATGGTCTTAGTCACTTACCAGCTGTGTGACCCTGGGTAGGTCACTTAACCCTGTTTGCCAGTTTCTTCATCTGTAAAAATGAGCTGTGGAAGGAAATGGCAAATCACGCCAGGATTTTTGCCAAGAAAGCTCCAAATGGGGTCATGAAGAGTCTGACATCACTGAAACAACTAAACAACAACAATACTCAGAATCTAAATCTAGTCTTCTTTTGCATTATACTCTGCTCCTAATTTTCACTTCTGAATGTAAGTAAAATATATTGAAGTCCTATTTTAGATCTTAACACCTAATGTACCCAAAACAACTGTCACTCCTCATCCCCTCACTTTCAGCAAGTCTTTTCTTCTCCAGCCTAAAGATCCTCAGGCTCGTCAACCAATCATTAATCATTTCTTGAAGATCCCCTAGTTAGTTAATATGTTTTGGTCCTTCTGAGGAAAATTAAAAACAAAACAAAACAAAACAAAACACAGGTTCTCTTCTATCCAATAGGGGACAGTGTAATAAAAAAGACCACACCAACACAATTAAATACTGGGAGGGAGGGAGGGAGAGAAAGAAGAAGAGGAAAAAGGAAGAAGGAGAGGGAGAGGAAGAAGGAGGGGGAGAAGGAGAAGGGGATGGAGAGAGAGAGAGGGAAGGAGAGAGATTGAAAGAAAAAAACTTAAAAGGAGGAAAGAGAGGGAAAAGAAACATGAAAAAAACTAAGTGGAATACTCTTAATAAAATGTAATTCAACAGACAGTTCAGAAAAAGGAGAGATATCTGTATCATTTTAGTCTCATCTTTAAAGACAAGTTTATTTTAATGATATATTAAACTACCTGGATGTGCTCTATCACTGGCCCAAACCATCCTTCTGAACATGACAGTGACCTTTCTCTCCCTCAGCCCCAACCACCCTAAACATTGAAAGATGCTACTCTGAGGGAAATAATTAATTCATGTGAGAAGTTTGTCTGAGTTTTCCAAAGACATATTCATAGAATAATAGAAGAGATGGAAAGAATAATGGAAGCCGCCTGGTACAATGATTACAATTTTCAGATCAGTAAATGCAGGTCCGAAGAGGAGAAATGACTTTCTGAAAGTTACCTTTTAAACTTATTTCATAGCCTTCTTTCTCAACTCTCCTTTTCAGTTAAATAGTCCAGCTCACCATTCCACACTTATAAAAATCTATCTCACACTTCTTTACCTTGGTAAAAGTGATCCCACATGCATGGAATATACTCTCTCCCTACCTCTGCTTCTGAGAATTCCTTGCTTCTTACCAAAAGCAGATGGAATATGACCTCCTTCTCAAGACTCTTTTTTTCTCACTTCCTTGTTTCCCCCTTACTCCAAGATATAGTAATAACACTCTATCCCTTGTAATTGCTTTCTTTTTTGTTGTTGTTGTTTTTTTGTTTGTTTTTTGGCGAGGCAATTGGGGTTAAGTGACTTGCCCAAGGTCACACAGCTACTACATGTCAAGAGTCTGAGGCTGGATTTGAACCCAGGTCCTCCTGAATCCAGGTCCAGTGCTCTATCCACTGCACCACCTAGCTGCCCCCTCATAATTGCTTTCTATATATTTTATGTTTGTTTACCTGTGTAAATGTTGTAACCTTACTCCATCCCCATCTTTTCCCATAAAAGTTGAGGTTAGAAACTGACTTTTTTTGTTTTCATATCCCCAGGAACTAGCACAATGGCATGACTATAGCAGGCACTTAATTAACATTTATCAAATTATAATGAA
Source organism: Dromiciops gliroides (assembly GCF_019393635.1). Lineage (NCBI taxonomy): Eukaryota > Metazoa > Chordata > Mammalia > Microbiotheria > Microbiotheriidae > Dromiciops > Dromiciops gliroides. Next base: position 554,230,795 of record NC_057863.1, on the reverse strand, counting down.
TTGGATCTTAGACTCAAGACACACTTTCACTGTAGCATAAATGATCTCATTTGTTGTGAGTCTATGATGAGAGCTTGTCTTTGCTCCTCCATGAGGTTACCCTCAATGGTGGTAGATGGAAGACACATCACAGTTTTATTCCTAGAGTGAAATCTATTCTATTATCACAGGTCTAATCAGAATTTCTAGATATTATAGCCAAATGAGACCTTGGAAATTCTCTAGTCTCTTTGCTTTCCATTAATCATAAAGAAAAAATGGAGAGAGCTTCTGTGATTTGTCCAAAGTCGCATAGCGGGTGAGGGGCATAGCTGGGATTTGAACCTCAATGTTTAGCCTGAAAAAGTAATGCTATTTCCACTTCAGCCCCCTGCCACTTTGACAAGCCATAATTGCACAAAATTGAGTCAGGAAGATTCAGCCTGATATAATTCCATCTGACCTTTAGTTGGCTGTTGAGTTCAAAAACTATTGAGCCAATCAAGTGAAACGTCTCATTTGAGAAGATCAAAAAAGAAAAATGCAATTTTCTGAAATTTAAAAAAAAAATTGGGTAGTATATTAGGAGAGACTTTGGTCTTCCAAAAATATTATGAAGTTAATAGCATCTCGAGTTAGTTCCCGACAAGAATCAGGTGGAGAGATTTTTAATGAAAGTTTATAATGAAAGGTTTGGCAATTTCAACGGTAATACTTTTTGCCGAGGGGGCTTAAATAAGCATAGAATCTTGTGGAGATTATACTGCAGCTTTATAAACATATTGTTCATTTTCAAGGAGTTTTTTTTTTCCTGGACTATTATCAGAAAATGATAGTCACTTGCCCCACAATATTATGGTATGATAAGCAGTATTGTTGCTGTGAGACTATAGGAAGATTGCTTTCTGTATGAAATGGAAATACAATCAGCAAGAATCTATAGGCAGGTTTATTTACTACATTCTTAAAGCACCACATTTATCCCTTATAAATAGCTTGGGGAGTGTATTTTCCATAGAATAAACTACCAGAAAATCTATAGTAAATAATCGCTATGATAGTTACCTTTACAATTTCATATCATTACATAACTGATTGTGTCATGCCACTACTCTGCAATCATCAATGGCTCCCTGCTGACTATCAAGTAAAGTTCACCATCATTCTCTGAAGTTTGATGCTCCATGATATCACAGCAGTTTACCTATTTAGTCTTATATACTTGCCTCTAAGTCCTGTATACCTGAGTAAGGCTAGAATATTCTCTGTCTGATCATCATAAGTGACACTCTACAGCCTTTGTCCCTGTTCCACTTTATGCCTATATTATTCTTCATTTTTCTTTGCCAATTTAATGTCTACTCATCTTTAAAGACCAATGCCCATGAAGTCTTACTTTCCTGACTCTTTTTTCAGAAGTCCTTTTACTATACAGTCTGGGAGGAGATTAAAATACAAGAGAAAAGTAGAATGTAAGCTGTACAAGATCAGGGACTATTTTTAGTGATGTCCTTGTTTCCCTTGAATATAGTAAGTAATTAAAAGATGTTAGTGAGGTTGGATGTCCCATCAAGCACTTTACTAAGAACAAATTTCAACTCTTATAATGATTATTGTTATATTTATTTCAAATCCAAATACATAATTTGTTCATGACACTGTTTTAGGCACTGCTGATATAAAAATAGAGTTAAAAAAGGAAATAATAAAAAAATCAAGGAATTTATTTTATGTTTTTCATTTGTGTCCTAACCCCTTATCATACAGAAGGATGTACAAGGACCATGTCTTATGTAAACTTTGAATCTTCCCCAGTGTCTAACATAATTGTCTATATAGACTGTGTGCCTAATGGATGTTGAATGAATTAAGAAATTTATTTAAATTCAATTATAATAATTTTGACATGGAAGGTATCCTTATATTCATTTTTAGAAATCTGTCTTCTAAGTAGAGAATAAGTTAAAGCCTTATCTATAACTTTGAAATTCATTTAATTTGGTTTTTAAAATATATGACTTTTTTTTTCTCTTACTATGTATGCAATCTTCTGGTAGTGTTCCCCTTTAATGGTTCATTTGATGTGGGGATTACCTGGGAACAAGAGAAGCTAAGCTATTTAAGTACAACTTGAAAGTATTTGAGCTTGGGTCCAACACTGGACTGTCCCTCTATTTTCCAATTGTGAATAAAAACTCAGTGCTCTGCTTAATACAGAGAGGTAAATTACCAGAAGGCAGTACACTAGTGATTTTTTTCCCTTTAATCCAATCAATTCCTAAAATTATTTATAATAGTATGGAGAGATTGTAAACTGTGTGGGTGGATGGTATACCTACCCCTATATATTTGTGAATATTTTCCTTTTCCCTAAGGGTACATCTTCTTTAGAGGAATAGATCTGATTTACTGTAACATAAGGGCAGGGACTGTGATGTATCCTTTCATTAACATAGAAGAAGTATCTGGGGGTTTCACCTCCTTCACTGTAGTGAAGGTGGTGGTGGATATTATGGTGGAGGAAGCTTTTCTTGCATTTGAATAGGCAGGTCCTCAGATAATAGGCACATAGCTCTTTTCCAGAGATACAATAGAGTTATAAAATATCACAATTATAATATAATCTCACATATTAATCATCAGTCAGTCAATTGTACATATATTTATGAAGAGCAATATGGTAGACATTGCAATAAAGGCTGAGAATAAAAAAAAATATGACCTCAAAGATCTTACATTCTAATTGTGGAGATAACACACACTATACACACACACACATATACATACATATATGTATATATTTTATCTCTCTATATATACATATATAAATTCATATATATGTGTGTGTACATACATACACACATATAAATAGAAACCAATTAGATGGAAGGTACCTTTGAGACAGGAGGCCACTTGAAGCTGAGAAGACTTAGAAAGATGTACTGAAAAGGATGGTGCTTGATTTGAATCTTAAAGGAAGTAAGAGACTCTTAAGATGTTTAAACAATGAGGAAGAATATACTAGACTTGGGGGATAGCCACCAGAAAAGCATTTATTTGAGAGAGCCTTGTCTGTGATGTATGGTCAATATCAGTTTAGAAATTAATTTAGTCTGTTATGATCTGTTCTTGGTAAAAGTCTACTGGCTTTTTAAAAAAGTATGCTATAGCTAGAATTATCCAGATGATGAAGACTAAAGATCTCTATAGCGTAAGGACAAAGAGAGGTTATGTGAAGGAGTGAGATTGTACTAACAGAGATAGTGTCCTACCGAAATCCAATTCAACCAATTCAATTATTTTTTTTCTGTTTAGAATTTTATTTTCCAAAATATGTGTAAAAACAAATTTTGACATCAATTTTTTAAAACTTTGTGTTCCAAATTCTGTTCCTCCCTCCCTTCCCACCTCCCACCCCCAAGAATTCAAGCAATTCAATATAAGTTATACATGAGTAGTCATGGAAAACTTCCCCACATTAGCTAGGTTGTGAGAGAAAACAGATAAAAAACAAAACTTCAGATTAAGGAATTGTGAAACAAAGGCATTTCAATGTTTCCAGGTACCATCAGTTTTTTCTCTGTAGATGGATTGCAATTTTCATAAATCCTTCAGGGTTATAATGTATCATTGCCTTGCTGAAAATAACCACCTGCTTCCTAGCAGATCATCTTACACTATTGCTGTTCCTTTGTATACAGTCCATTTCACTCTGCTTCAGTTCATGCAGGTCTTTCTAGGTTTTTCTGATAGTATCCTGTTCATCATCACTTTTATATAGTACCTTAAACTTGACAAAGAGTTTTCTTCACAATAGCCCAGAAATGTAGGGACCATACATTTTGCCATTATAGTCAATCATCATAACTACTTCCCTCCATCCTATTCCCTCTCCATGATATTTACTCTATTTTCTATCTTCTTTTACCCTATTACTCCTCAAAAGTATTTTATTTCTGACTTTACCCTCCCCCCACTCTGCCCTCCCTTCTTTCACCTTTCCCTCCGTATCCTCTTCCCCTCCTACTTTACTGTAGGGTTAAATAGATTACTCCTCCCATTTGGGTTTGAATGTTATTCCCTCCTTGAGCCCACACAGATGAGATTAAGGTCTTTGAGCTAATTCTGTGTTCTAAAATTTTCTTCCTCCCTCCCTCCTCAACCCTCCTAATGAAATCAAGCAATTCAATATGTCATACATATGCAGTTATGCTGAACATCTTAACTTTCCTGTAAAGTGTTTTGCTTTTTATTGTTCCCTCCCCCAATCTCCTGTTCCATCCTTTCCCTCTTCTCCCTGCCCTTCTTATCTCCTTTTGCTCCCACTTTTCCTGAGGGCAAAATATATTATTATACCCACTTGAGTATGTATGTTTTTCCCTCTTTGAGCCAATTCTGATGATAGCAAGTTTCACTCACTTCCCAAATCCTTCCCCCTCTTCCTCTCTCCCCCATAAACTTTTTCTTGTTTCTTTTATGTGATCTACTTTTCCCCAGTCTACCTCTCCCTTTCCCTTCCTTCCAGTGAATTCCTCTTACCCCTTAACTTTATTATAAAGATGTCATCATGGGTTAGTTAGGTGGGACAGTGGACAAAGCACCAGCCCTGGACCCAGGAGGCCCTGAGCCTAAATTAGGCCCCAGACATAAGACACTCCACCCTGTTTTCCCCACAAAGAACAAGGATAAACAAAAAATAAATGCTTTACAGATATCGTCCCTTCATATTCAGTTCAGTCCTGTGTCTTCTGTGTATTCCTTTCAGCTATCCTAATACAAATATTGTTAAAGAAATTTTAAATGCCTATTATATACAGAACTGAGTATTAGGTACTAAGAAAGATGCAAAAATTAAGTAAGATATAGTCTGCCCTTATGGAGAATACACTTTATCAGACTCTATGCCTCTATAGAGAGACAAAATTTAAAGGCCCACAGGTCCAAGCATGGTGTGTATGTAGCAATAACCTGTATTGGGGGTGACACTGCTAATCAATGATAGCCTATATATTTATGTCTGCCTGAATCCCAAGGAGACCATAAATACTTAAAATGCTTTAACTTTTGTCTAGTTCTTCTGTAGATGTCTCAATGGTTAGAATGCTGAACCTGGAGTTTGTTCAAATCTGACCTCAAATACTTACTAGTTGTGTGACCAAGAGAAATACACAAAACTTCTCTCATTCTCAATTTTCTTATCTGTTAAATTGGGGATGATAATGCCACCTGCCTCCAGGGATTTTTATGAGGAAAAAATGAGATAATATTTGTAAAGATCTTTGCAAACCTTATAGTACCATATGAATGCTATTTTATTAGTATTGTTATTATAATTGTTATTGGCATCATCATTAAATTACTAGCAGGTTTTGCACTAGACCACAAACCCAGACTGAAGGAAAGATAGACTCAGGGACCACCATAATGGTACAGATTCACCATTTCTTCAACACTTTCCCATCCCTCTTGTTCCACATGGCTTGAATACCCTGCCACGGGTTAGAATTACCTAAATACACCAACCCTTCCTTGTACATTCCTCTTCTCCATATAGGCTGACTTCTTACACCCCTGTCACTAGTACACAGGAACATAGATGAGCAGCACCTTCTATTCTTCCCTCTGCTGCTGACACAGTCTATGAGTGGAAGGGAAAGGGAGGGAAAAGGGGAGTGGTACAACACATAACTAACAACAATACATATTGGCATGTGGGAAGGAGCATAAGAGAGGTTAACCAAAGTGCTACGCAGGAAGTAGAAAAATCATTCCAACTGTAGTGTAGGGAGGGGGGCCCAGAAGCAGGGTAAACCTCAGATAATTTGTTCATTCTCCACCTTCTCTATATCTATTTACTGCTGAGGCTACAAAGATAATTCTGAAAAAAAAATAGTCAACACTATATGAAAATAGGGCAGGGATAAAATGTTCCATCATATTTCAGAACTTTTGCGTGCCTTCCAACTGACCTTAAATGGAACTTAAAATATAATATTTGGCAAATGACTTTTCTTTCTCATTTTCAAGATTTATAAATTTAGGCCATTGGAAATTAATTGTGGTGGGTGTGTACTGTGGAGGCAAAACATCTGGAATAATAGAGTCTTATTGTTAATAGACCTCTCAGGAGCTCATGACAAACATCCTTATAATAGCAACATATGCTGCTGGTTTAATGAGAACTATCACTGACAATTAATGGCTCTTGTGCTTTCAGTAAATTGCAGATTTTCAAATTTTATATTCCTTTTTAGTTCATCTTTACGATCTCTCAGCTCTGCAACTTTATTTGAAACTGGGGCTCTGGCTTCCAAGAGTCTAAGTGGAATCTGGGGAATTCATGAGGAAGATCCTTTTCATTATAAATCACAGTAATGATGGCTTATCTTTTTAATATGACGATCTCCAGTCCATCTAAAACAACTTAAAACTCTCGATTATCCCTGAGAAATATGTGATCCGGGGACATATGGAAAATGGGAAATACAATAACTTACATTTATGTGCTATTTTACAGTTTCAAAGAAGCTTTTCTAATAATAACCCAATGGGGTATTGTCCCCATCTTATAGAAAAAGAAACTATTGCTCAGAGAGGGGAATTATTTTGCCCACATTTGGATAATTAGTAAGTGTGACAGTCATGGGTATTATCGATTTATAGAAGATATCTGTCTTTCTTACCCCCCCCAGCCAATCAGATGATAGTTATTATTAATTATTTCTACCTCACCTCTATACTTTCTCTCAAATCTGTTCCCTTCTCTCAGTGTCCATGACCAGCATTTTATTTTTAACCCTCATCACCTATGGACTTGTGTATTAGTCACTGGCTCTAATTTCCTCTCCATCCATAAAGCTGCCAATATTTTTCCCCCATTCATGGACCTGATTATGTCACTCCTTTAATTTAAAACTTTTTAGGTCTATCTAGTATCTATCAACTATCTTTCAACCATCTATCTCTCATCTATCTTCAATTTAGGAAAGAGAGAGAGAGAGAGAGAGAGAGAGAGAGAGAGAGAGAGAGAGAGAGAGAGAGAGAGAGAGAGAGAGAGAATGAGAATGAAAGTTGCATTAGTTATTGGGAATGAGAGATTTACCAGTAAAGTCCTCTTACAGAAGGTGGAATTTGAACTGTCTTGATGGAAATAAAGGACTTTAAGAAGATATGAAGAGATGCATATACCAAATGGGTATATGCATGTGGGGTAGAGCCAATGTGAATGTATGTAAATGGAAGATGGATTGTTCTGAGTGAAGAATAGCAAGAATTCCAGTATGATAGGGTAGAAGAGTACTTAGATAGGAGTGATATGTATTAAGGCTTGAAAGGTAGGCTGGACATAACTTGTGAAGAGCTTTAAATGCCAGAGTAGTTTATATTTCATTCCAGAGGTTAAAAATAACCACTGAGTTACTTATTGAATAGAAGAATGACAAGATTAGAGGCATGCTTAAAGAAAATAACTTTAGTGGCTATGTGGAGGAAGAATTGGAAAGAAGCCACAGGAGGGAGGGGATTCTGGTAGAATGCTATCATCATAATCCAGGTGAGAAGTGATGAGGACCTTATTTAACAAGATAGCTTTGTGGATAGAGAGACCCATTTTATCTTATCTCTTGTGGAGAACCAGAAGAAACATGTAGATGAAGAAATCCCAGAGTGGAGTTTGGCTATGTGTGAATGATGATAAGACAAGGGAACAAGGGACTGGATCATATAGGATATTGTAAGGATAAATTTTGTTAATATGGATTCAAGATTGATGAAAGTATCACATTAGCCTACCTTTCTACCCATATTTCACCTTAAACAACTATGTCTATTCTGTGTTCTAGGAAGAATAAAGAAAATGCAAAAAAAAAATGATAATAATAAAATCTCTGTTTTCAAGATTATGTTATTAGCTCCTTTCCATGTACTCTGCCTTGTAACCTTACTGGATTATTAGGTATTCCCTGATATTCTTGCATCCATGCATTTACACTGTTCTGCCAGCCTTAATGTCTGAAATGGACTACTCAAGACCTAGCTCATATGGCACATCTTCCATTAAACGTGCTCTTTTTGCCAGCAGAAGGAAGTGATCTCTTATGCCACAAGTGTCTAATTGTACTTTTCTGAATCTCTCTTCTGTCCCATCAATTATGCCACCTGATTTTATTAAATTACATTTCATTAAACTCTCTCAGGTTAGGGGATATTGGTGTTTTTCTTTATTTATCTTTGTGTCTCCAGCACCAAACCCTGAGCATTGCAATAGTAAATTCTGTAAAAACCTGCTGAATTTAATTTAATTCAATTACTGAGGTCCTTTACAACTCTCAGAGATAAATATCCCTATATAAGGAGTGATGCCTAAGTAGAGGACTCTGAATGGGGTCCATACTGTATGTAACCTTTTTGGAAAATGCTACCTAATACCTAATTTTGAGTATGTCCAAAATTATATCCCCTTGGATTTAGTCCATGAATGATCCCATATGAAGACATTGTCCTAAGACTCTATCAAAAATCTTCAACTCACAGAGTTTTTGATTCTAATCTACTCATCATTAATCACAGGGTTAGAACATGCCTCAGCAGCCATCTAGTTCAACTCATCTCTCAACAAGAATCTTCTTTATGATTCATCCAATAGGTGGTTATCTAGTCTTTGTTTAAAGATTTCAATTAAGGGGAACCCACTACATTTTAAGGTGATCCATGTCACTTTGAAATAGCTTGTTAGAAAGGTTTCATCCTTCTGTCAAGCCTAAATTGTAAACTCTTCAACTTCAGCCTGTTGCTTCTTTTTCTTCCTTCTGGGGAAAAGTGAAACATTTCTCCTTTTCAACATAGAAGTCCTTTAGTTCTTGAAGACTGTAATCATATATATATTTTTTTTTGGGCAGGGCAATGAGGGTTAAGTGACTTGTCCAGGGTCACATAGCTAGTAAGTGTCAAATGTCTGAGGCTGGATTTGAACTCAGGTCCTCCTGAATCCAAGGCCAGTGCTTTATCCACTGTGCCACCTAGCTGCCCCCTCATATATTCTTTAAGTATTTTTTCCCCTCCAGATCTGGAAGAAAGCTTGTCCTAATGCTAGATCTTTATTCTACTGAATTGATGACCTCCTTATGAAATAAATTCTGGCTAACTCTAATCCCAGTGTAAGTTTTTTTTTTCATTGTGTTCACTAATATTGCAACCCTGAATTGCTACCAGTGTCTGATATTTCCTATTCAGTATTTATGTCACTTCCCTTGTTTTGCTAATATAACTTTTCTGAAGTCCAACAATGTGGTATTTAAGAAAGAAAATTGGATCTGGAATCAGAGATTGTGAGTTTGAATCTCTGCTAGGCTCTTCACTACCTGTGTGATGTTGAGGATTATTCAATGCTTTCATCTAAATTTTCACTTCTCTAAAATTAATGGAAGGCAGTTGTTGGACTAGATGATTTCTGATGATCCTTTAAGCTCTGAGTCTTATAAGCCTATGGCTTTTACAAAGGTTCACTCAAAAACAATTAATCCACACCTAAAATAAAGAATCTGAAAGTAGATGATCTATTGACAAGGTTTTATTTTGCTTATTTAATCTAACCAGATTTAGGGAAATCTCTGCCAGGGCTTTCTTTTTTGGGGGGAAACTGGCTACAATCACTGATAAATTCAGCAAGAGTTTAGGATTTTAAGAATTTATTAAAATATAAGTTAGTGAAGAGAGAGAGAGATTGAGAACAGATTCCTTATAGCATGGACAATCCTATCTTGGATCTATTCGGTATAGCCAGAGAGAAAAAAACAAACTTCCTTTCCTAGCAGCCCATGTGAAATCCTTCACCACGCCAAAAGTCCTGGATGACCAGGGGGCCCTTCTTTTTCTCCCATCTGCCACCACACTGATTCCTCCACAAAGAGAGGCCACTTCAGCCAGAGAGCCTCCACTTCCTAGTTTCTGTCTCCCTTCCCAAAAGGGGAGGTCCTTCAAGCTGAGTGGTTGAGAGTGGTCTCTTGCTGATGTTAGTAGTACACTGACTCTGAGAATAACACTTCACTCGGGCCAGCCAGGTGTGGTCTCCATCCAATCACCCTTAAGTAGGTACTTAGTCAGTTTCTCAGTCTCACCCAATTCAAACAATTCTAAATTAATCTTCAGGTGGGGCCCTTGGGCATCTGCCAAATCCCATTATTTTATCAAAAGCTCTTTTCTCAGAACTGTCCTTTGTCTCTGCCCCTTCCCCCCATCTCAACTTCTAGAATCCTTGCTTCATTCTATTGTTATATTCTCTGTTTCTCAAAGTGAAGAAAGGTATCTACCACCTGACTGAACCTCAGTACTCTGGCATTATATAGCTTAGTTACCTATCACTCATTGTCTTCTTGCCTCAGTCATATTTCCCTCCCTTCTAGAAGGGCAAATGCATAGCAGATACATTGTACTTGGGATTATATACAATAATAATTGTTCACCATCTGAAATAGCCTATGTCAGCATCACAAGGATGCCTACTTTTATGCACTCACTCATATCCTGGAGAAAGATTGAAGAGAGGAAATATGTGATATAGATATAAAATTATGCAAATGCTTTACCTAGGTACTACTCTTTATATGCAATTGAAGGTGAATCATATCAAAACATGTCAAAATAAGCTAAAAAAAATGGGACTCACTGACTTTCACTAATAAGTGAGATAAGTTGTTTCTGGAAAGAGAGGCCAGGGTGGTCAGTTTCATTGAGCAAATGAAGTTGAGGACAGAAAATAAACAAACAAACCTATTATCTACTAAAATCTAAAAACACAATTTAGTCTGGAACCAACCTATTCCCCTACATCTACTATACTTTCACCTGAAATCTAACTTCTCCCAGAAGTTTTCCTCCCTTAATCTCCATTCTTATCTGGCTTTCTTTCTTTCCTGTGAACTTATGAATGCCATTCTTCAAGTCATTAATAGACTCCTCCCTTTGCCTTGACACCTATCAACTGAAATCTTTCTCTTACTCTAAGGGACAAGTCAGATACCCCCTTTCCTCTTTGAATGATACTATTCCTACTGAAGCTGCTGCTGCTGCTGCTGCTGCTTCTACTACTACTACTACTACTACTACTACTACTACTACTACTACTACTACTACTACTGCTACTACTACTACTGCTTCTACTACCTAGCATTTGCATACTCCTCCTACTACTCCTAGCTAGTTAACATTTGTATAATACTTTAATGTGAACAGAGTGCTTTAGAACTGTCATCTGATTTTATCCTGCCAAAACTGTCACTACATTTTGTTATGGTATAGAAGATAGACTTGGATTCCTGAGCTCCCCACCCCCACCTGCCCCTTCTCTAAACCCTAGCACTGTATCAATTTCCTAAAGCAAAACAGATTTTTCTTTTCCAGAGAGAGAGAGAGAGAGAGAAGAGAAATAGAAAAAGAGACACAGAAGGAGGAGAGAGAAGGGATAAATATTGAATTAAATATTTCCAAGAATCTTTGATCCAGCAGTTTGCTGATGACTCAGAGAGACCAAAGGGAGTGATAATGAAACTTTAAAACTTTCTAGACAAGCTGAAAATTTTGAAAGTGGATTGGAAATGAGTTATTTGGAATGCAATGGGGAAAAATATTCTTCATTTTTCCAGATTTATCCCTTCATGTCACAAAGAGGGAAAAAAATGATTATCCATATGGTAAGCAACAAGTTAGGGATAAAGGTTCTAACATGCCCATAGTCCAAGAGCTTATAGAGGCCAGTGACTGAAACAGTCTGAGTAGCAACAAAATCAATCTTACAAATCCTCTCCAGAGGCTCAGGAAGATTTATAAACTGTTTGAAATTTTCTTTTTAAAACTTGTTCTTCTATTTGGGGTGCCCTGAAGCTTTCATTGTCTCAGATGGTTGCAGAAACCCAAAGGTTCAATGTGTCGGCAGAGAATCTTCAGGTTGCAAGTTTGTGTCTGTAATTTAGAAGAAGAGAGAAGGTGCCAGTAGCTTTGGGAGAGAGTTTATTCTGGTAAGAATCCAACCCATTGATTGAAATAAAGGGTTAGGCATACTGATCTTTCTAAAGGCAGTTAATATGATCAAAGAAATTAACGATTTTATTCAAATGTGTTGGTAACAGGAAAATTCTGTAAATTCTGGAATTATGAAAATTAGTCTTCCACTTCTCCATTCAATTCAGTTAGAAAATATGTATTAAACATCTATATCATAGTAAGATATAGTTGTAGATAGTGGTATATCCAAGGAATGATGTGTTTGGGAGGAGCAAAGAGATCTACGTAAAATAAAAATTTAAGAAGGGAGAGAATATGAGAGTGGGAGAGAGACAGACAGAGAGACACAGAGAGACAAACGGAGAAAAAGAGAGACAGAGATACAGAGAGAGAGAGAACATGGAGGGAAGAAAACATGGACTTTGCCTTTAAATAGTACTGGACCTAGGCACAAGAATAAGCAATATTGTTATGTTACCAGGAAAAACCCATAATTTAGCACAATTAAGAAAGATTGATATTTTGCATGCTCCCGAGATTAGACTTGATCCATGTGAAATTAGAACTAGGGTTCCAGATCATGGTTTGCTATTATTATCATTATTGCAGTATTATATATAAATATGGCTTTGTACTTTCCAAAATATTTTCACATTTATTAACTTAATGATTCCCTTAGCATTATCTCTCACCTCAAATTAACTTGTATTTATCTGTAAGTTTTCCAGTTTCATCACCCAATAGAATGCAATATACTTGAAGGCAGAGATTTTTTTTTTTTCATTTTTGTCTTTGCAGCTTCATCACTGAGGACAATGTATTCATTGGCCTTCCCAGGTGGTTTTAAAAAATTCATTACATTGAATCATTGAGGTGGATTGAAAAAATAAAAATAAAAAACTACTTTGCCATTAATTGAATGTGGGGTGGGATGCGGGGAGAGGGTAATGAAACATAGCATGGCTGGATAAAGCAGGAGGTCCCTGAATAGAAGAGATGGAGGTAAGGTTTAAGGGCAATGAGGAATTTAGATTTTCAAATGTTGAGTTTGAGGTTCCTTCAGAATATTCAGGTAAAAATGTTCATCAGGTAGTTGAAAACATAAGACAAATTCAGAGGAGAGATTGCGGTTGGCTATACAAATTTAGGGGGTGATATGTGTAGCATTGACAGTTCAACCTATGGGAACATAGGAGGTCAACGAAGATCACTTAAGAGTAAGAAGATGGGGTATTGGATAAAGACCTAGATGACACCAAAACACTTAAGGAAGTCAGAAGCTACACCAATGAAATAGAGAAGCAAAGATCACAAAGGTAAACGAAAATACCAAGAGATTAATGTCACAGACTCCAGTGAAGGAGAGAGTAGTCTGTAGTAGGGAATAGTCAACAGGGCTAAAAGATTTGGAAGCATTAAGAAACATGAGGCTTGAACAAAAGATCCTTAGACTAAGCAATTGATCAGTCAGAGAAAAAATTCAAAAGGACAGCTTCTATTACTTGGTAGGGTAAAAAACTATACAAAGTATTGAATAATGAATGAATTGATGATAAGGGAATGTACAAATTTTTTATTGCTAGTAGTTTAATAACAAAAGAAATAACATTAATAAGATAGTTTGAATAGAAGGGTCAAGGGATAATTTATTATTCTTAAAGGAGATATAAGTATATTGATACATGTGAATATATTATATATGCATATGTGTATACACATGTATACATATACATGTTTATGTATATGTATCAGGAAATTATTTAGAAGGTAGCAAAGGATTGAAAATGAAAGGGAGAAGAAAGGATGATATTCAAAGGCACAAGTAGAAAGGTTTGACAACACAAGGGACAAAAGATGATTCTCTGATACTAGAACAATAAAAGAAAGAGCATTTCCTAGCCTCTATCTATTTAATTAAATGAGAAACAAGGTCATCTGCTAAAAGACAGTTGTTAACATGTAGTTAGGGGCTTGAAATAAAAAGAGACAGAATAATCACTCCAAGGATAGTGAAATAATAAGTTAACTTAATATCAGTGATGCCCCAGTTGAAGTAAGTTTTAGTAGACACAATTTTAATGCTTTTCCCCCCCTCTACTAATGTTTCAAGCTCTAGATGAAAAGTTAAAAAGCAAGTACTGGCAAATTATCCAGGATATATTTATGGCATAAATAGCAAAAATGACAATGAGAAGGGATTCAAGGATAAAGGCCAAAAGATAGTGGAACTGGTTAACACCAGGGTCAAAATTGTGAATTCCTATTTTGGCTCTCATCAATGGTCCCTTCCTTCTCATTTTATTACACTGGTGCATCATCTTCTTGCTCCCTCCTAAGAATAGGTATGTAACAAAGATCTAGAAAGGAGGAAAATGTGGTCTGTGGGAGTGATCAAATAGAATAAGGTCAGAATGAAGAGCAATCTTAGCAGGAGCAAGGCTTCTTATCCAGAGTGATGAAAAGACAGATTGTGATCAGAGGGGAAAGATTTTGGAGTATAAAATTTTGGAATTTGAATGTTTTAGGGTAACGTTGTATATGGCCGTACTCTATATGACAGAGGTAGAATGTCAGGTGATCATGGAAGTTGAGCTGATTTATTCATTTGCAAATTAAATAGTTTAAACAAAGTGTTTGAGGAATAGAGGGAAATATAATGATCTATGTGCTGAACTTGAACTCATTGAAGACAGGAGAATTACCTAGATATCAAGAGATAATAGCAACAAGGTTATGAAGAGAGTGAAATAATAAGATTGGAGTGAGGCTTTCAACATTGCTAAATTGTAGAGTCATGGTGACAGAGGAAAGATTTTGAAGTGGCAGGAAGCAGTAAAGAATATCCTGAGTCTTGTACCTCTGTGTTAGGTAGAGGGCAGGGGAAGATATAAATAAAGAGGGTGCTAACACTGGATGAAGCAGTTTTTAAATTGCAGGCACTGCAGGGGCAAGAAATGTTCTAACTGTAGTGAACTGGGTAGAGAAGAGGTAGATTAAATTAGATAGAATCCAATTAAAATATTGGTTTGAATATATCTCTTCTGATGGGGGTGCAAAATGAGTTAAATTAATCTGTGCAGAAAAGGGTTGAAACTCATATCAGTTAAGAGGAGAGTCTTTCCCTCTCCCTCTCTCCCTCCCCCCCTCTCTCTCCCTCCCTCCCTCCCTCTCTCTTCCTCTCCCTCTAATCCTCTGTCTCTTTTCCCTTTTTCTTTCCTTGCCCCCTCCAATGTCATCTTTTCTTAGACCTTCTCCATTTCTCCCTTTCCCCTTTCTATGCTTAATGGGTAATTAATCTCCGATTTTTAAACTTTCTATAGCTTTTTAATATTTGAACCAAACATCAAAATTCAGCAAGTGAAATTCAAACACTTTTTGAAATTTCCCCTCTTAGAGTAAAAATTCTATTTATAGAAAATTCAAGATATGTATTTAACCTATTAATACAAATCAGAGTAAACTGTGTGATTTTAGAGATATATGACATTAATGGATTTCTTTTTGTTTGTTTTGTTTGTTTTGGTTTGTTTTGGTTTTGGTGAGGCAATTGGGGTTGAGTGACTTGCCTAGGGTCACACAGCTAGTAATTGTTAAGTGTCTGAGGCCGGGATCCAGGGTCGGTGCTCTATCCACTGCGCCACCTAGCTGCCCCATTAATGGATTTCTTATGGTTCTTTCAATAATCATTTTTAAAATGCTTAGTAAGACAGATGTGTGAATATGCACATGTGTATATAGATATATACATATCCTACTAGATATTGTATACATGTTCTGTTTAATATTATATATGTATATGTATGTATATCTATACATGGATATAGATGTATCATTTTCATGGTAGAAAAATCAGGACAGATTCAAGATTAGTTCAAAATATCAAGGCTCTAATATCTGGACAATCATTGAAATACAAATGCTAGCTTTCAACTGAATCTTATTGTAGCTTAATGTCAAGAAATCCTATTGTATAGTGAGTATATCCTTCCCCCCACCCCATGGACTCCAATGGTAGAATAAGAGTGAAGATTGTGGCATGTGTGTGTTTGTGTACATATGTATAGTGGAAATGTCCTATAGTCTTATGCTCTAAACTATGGACCTAGGTTTGGTAGACTTGCTAAACCAAAAACCAAAGCAAACAAAACAAAAAACAAACAAACAAACAAAAACCTAATAGATTGAAATCTGAAGGTGGTACTAGAAGGCAAAGTTGTAAGACAGCTAGTAATTGGGGGGAAATGTGGGATGAAGGATGCTCTCCATGGTAGGACTGCTACATATGGATGTTCTACATGCTTGTGATTTTAAAAAATATATATGTATATACATACACACACACAGATATAGATATATAGATGCACACACACACATATAAATAGCTTGTGGCAGGACATTTGACTTTATGAATCTCAACTTCTGTATAGTGAAGTTGTTGCCAGTCAAAATTAAATCACATATTCCCCCACTGTCTGAACAACAAAAAGCTTTCATTATTCAATTTGCTTTTAGGTTCCGTTTTGAGAGAACAAAATGATATGAATACCTCAAGACCATGATTTGGCCATCTGTTAATATGATTTCTTTCACTGACTTTTATATTTTTGAAAAGCCAACTATATCTAGGAACAAGTTATAATTCTTCTTAGGGGGCAGCTAGGTGGCACAGTGAATAGAGCACTGGCCCTGGAGTCAGGAGGACCTGAGTTCAAATCTAGCCTCAGACACTTAACACTTACTGTCTGTGTGACCCTGTGCAAGTCACTTAACCCCAATTGCCTCACCAAAAAAAAAATAATAATAAAAAATAAAATTCTTCTTAGGCTACCTGTCAGAAGATGTCTCTGATTTTTTTTCCTTGAAAAGTAAATCAATGTTCTTCAAGATTAAAACTTATGTATGTAGTAAATCCTCCAGAGATGGATGACCATAACTGCTCTTGCCACCAAGGCCACTCTTGGAATTAGACTAAGCTACTATATTGTGGGTATTACATATATATATATATATATATATATATACACACACACACAGAGAAATAGTTAATGTGTTATATAATATATTATCTTAGAAACTACCATCAAATACAATAAAACTTAAATTAAGAAATCCTACATTAAATCATAAACATTGAGTTATTTTTAGCTTATTTATATGTGTGTGTATTTATAACAGTTTTAGAGGAAAAGTGTTGTATAGTAGGGAGAGAGGCCCAGGCTGGAGGGTGGGAAGATGTAGGTGGAAGTCCTGTCTATGATAAATCCTGGCTAGGTGATCCTGGATAAATCACTTAAAGTCTCAGTGCTTCCAGATATAACACACATTGATGAGATCACACATCCAGGAAAAAAAATAATAAATACACAAAAAAAGACCGTCTGTTTCATGACCAATTTATCTTTTCTAATCATTTGTTCTCATTTTGTGTGTTACTATTATCCTTGCATCTCTCTCTGTCTCTGTCTCTGTCTCTCTCTCTATACACACACACACACACACACACACACACACACACACACACATATATATATATGTTAGTGTTATATAATGCAAATGGGAGCTGGTTTTAAGTCTGACCTCAATAACATATTGGCTGTCTGATTTTAGGCAACCCATAACACCCTCAGGACTATGAATGACTGTCAGAATAAAATTGCAGGGAAGTTGACAACTGGCATTGGTAGAGGGAGTTTCTTCCCCGGGAACTTCCTCATATTAATGAAAACACAAGTTTCGTCTCTATCCTATCCATATTCACATATAAAATTATCTATATCCATAAACATATTTTATACAGACACAGTCAATGTTTATAAATATTGTTCTGCTTCTGGTTTCTTTACTCAGTATAAATCTTTTTGATGCCTTTCTTTAAAGCACAGTTATATTCTATTTTGTTCATATATCATAATTTATTCAGCCATTCCCCAATCATTTTACATATGGCTGTTTCCCATTTTTTGCAATAAAGCTGCTGTGAATATTTTTGCAGAGTTGAGTATGTAAAAAAAAAATTAACTTTGCAAATGATGTAATACTGTTGAATACACCTACCAACTCTCACTTTAGTGTGCACACAAAATTGTAATGTATAGTAGAGTTTTATACTACTTTATGCCTATATGACATTGGGCAAGTCACTTTACCACTTTACACTTGAAAATATCTGTAGTGATCTCTTTGCTTCCTTTCCATTCAAAATCCTATCATTCGGAGCAGCTAGGTGGTGCAATGGATAGAGCACTGGCCCTGGATTCAGGAGGACCTGAGTTCAAATCTGACCTCAGAAACTTGACACTTACTAGCTGTGTGACCATGGGCAAGCCACTTAACCCCAAGTGCCTCACCAAAAACAACAACAACAACAAAATCCTATCATTCTATTTAAAAAATCAGCCTTATTTAAATTACCCACCATTTATATGAGAAAATACGAATATGTAAGTTTATCTGGGTATTTTTCCTAATAACTTAGATCTTCTTTGTAAAACAAAGGCCTTGCTGTTCAATATAGATATTAATCCAATGGTGATAGATAGTTAAGTGTAATGCAACAGTAAGTTCTCCAAAGAATTAGAAAGATATGTAGTGATTGTGAGCATATGGTAGCATATTTCAAGTAAGAAATTATGAAAGTGAAAGTCACTAAAGAATGTCCCCCAAAAAATACATGAAAAAAGTTCAGTTGGCTTTGAGTCAGTAGTGAAGGATGACTAATTAACAGCCTATGCATTCCATTGACACTGCCATATCAACTGAAAATTAGGGAGACCATGAACATTTTGGATAGATTCCCTATCCTACACTGATAAGAAGGCATGGGAAAGAGGACTGCATTGATGCAACATTCTTTATTGATTACGTATCTTTCTAATTCTTTGGAGAGCTTACTGTTGCATTATTTACAATAATAAACTACCAGAACAATATGAGTATTTGAATACCCAGAATGTTGTCATCAGTGTGGGTATTCCCTCAACCAATCTAGCCTTCACATCTGATGTGACTCTTAAGCCTGACCTTACATAAATCACCCACATACATCATGTCCAGAGTGACAGGTGCCATCCATAATGATTTTGATGGTTTGTATATAATCGATGAAATAGAGTTATAGATTATAGAGCTGGAAGTTACCTGAGAGACCTGTAATCTAACCCATTGATTTTATAAATGAGGAAACTGAGTTTCAGAGAAGTTACATGAGTAAATTTAGGATTAAACAAGTGGCAAGAGGGAGATTTGAACCAAGGTCCTCTTATTTCATATCCAGGTCTCTTTCTACCATAACATACTGACTTTTAACAAACTTGGATGGAGAGGAAGAAGGGTCAAACCACAAGTCAAGAAAAACTAAACATGTGCTCTAGTGAGAGTGGAATATCTAGAGTTATCCTTTCCATATTACAGAGGTTAGGGGCGTAGCATCACCATCAGCTGGAAAATTCATGTAAAATATTTTGGCCCTCCCTTCATAATAGAGAAGAAGTCTGATTTTTTTTCTTTTTCTTTTATGGGGTGTCTACCATACCTTATTTTAAAATTTGGGTGATATTATACTACACTGTTCATATGTTTTATATATTTCTGAGATCTTCTGCTGGCCTTGTGGCTTCCACAAAATTCCCCCCCACAAATTACCAATATATCAGAACCATGATGGAGAAAGTCATGATGTAGAAGGGATAACTAGTTTGAGCAGGTAGGTATGGGAGGACTATAGTCAAAGGAAGGGGAGAAGATTCAATAAAAGCCATACCTTGCAGGATTTTGTCAACTCTAAGAAAGGACAGTCCCTTAGAGACTATAAAAGTAGACCTAGGAATTTTAGTACCTGGAGAATTCAGATAGGGAAAGGGAGGGAGGAAATAGAGCACCTCTGAGATACACTGAAGTTATTAGTGAGGAGGTATGACACAGGGGATCTAAATTTTTAGATTGCACAAAAAGCAATGGGAAAAAAGACCCTTTGGAATGGGGCATGATGGAAAAAGACTGCATAAGGGTTCATCATTTAGAAGTAGTTGACACTGGTTAAGCAGTATGGCATGGTGAAAGCTAGCCAAGGACTAAGGTTGGAAGACCATTTCCACAACGACATGGAGTCGTCCTCCAATGTCTCCTGGGGCAAAGCCCCAATCACCTCATGGTGATCCATGAGACACAGTGAGAAAGAGACATTTCTGAGATTGTGTCTTTGAGGTGTGGAAATAACTTATTTTTCAATAACTGCCACATGTTCTATTTATTTATGTCAACAAGAAAGCTAATTACATGTCTCTGTGGCTCTGAGTTTGTATGACAGCCTTGTCATTAACGCACCATGTTCACAGGAAAAAAAAACACACACACATACACCTTCAACTTCTAATCATGTTAACATGGCACTATTTCACATTTAGTAAGTTCCCAAGACATCCAAATTATAGAGAAGTGTGGCATGTAATCTTTAATAATGGAGCCCTAGTTTCTTTCCCTGGGCCATTGTGAAATGAATATATTGAGAGAAAGAAGAAAAAATCTTACACTTGCTGAGAAATGACATTTAGGTATTACCTGTAACAGAGAAGTGCAATCTAATTGTACATTGGAGGAAATGTTAGAAATTTTGATTTGATAACCTGAAATTTGCCCAAAAAATAACACCACCATGAGTTTGCTCAGATAATGGGTACAGTGTGAGCTAAATTATTGGAAAATCACACTATGGTAGACTGTGATGTAATGGAAATATTACTTGGATTTATAAGAATATGAGTTCAATATTTGGTCCAAAAACTTAGAAGACATATGACCCCCAGCAAGGTATTTTATATCTGTAATTCTCAGTTTCCTCAAGTCATTAAATATACAGTGGAAAGAATGCAGGATTTCAAGTTATAGAACTTATCTTCAAATCCTCACTTTACCAATTCCTTCCTATGTGACTTTAAGTAAGTCAATTCAACTCTTGCTTTCTCAGTTTCCTCATTTATAAATTGAGGAAGTTTGAATAGATGACTTCCCTCAGGTTAATTCCAGATGGGATATTATGACCATTGAATAGGAATAATAATTTTTTTTCTGTCTACTTGTCATCACACACTATGTGTATGTGAGAGAGAGAAAAGTGAAATTTAAAATGTTACAAAATATGACCTCACATTATAATGAACTTGAATTTTTCTTTTAATAATATAACAATAGCTTACACTTATGTACCACTTTGCATTCTATGAACTATATTCTTCACAAAATTTTTGTGTGTGTCCGTGTGTGTGTCTGTGTGCGTATATTTGGAATGGTGAAGATAGTGCAAGTATACCCATTTTGAAAGATCAAGAAAATGAAGCTGAGAGATCAAATGATTTGCCTAATGTCACATAGCTAGTAAGCAGCAGAATCAGGATTTGAATCCAGGTCTTTTGATTACAAGTCCGTTTTTCTTTTCATTAGACTCTGAAATTGAAGTCTCTTAATTACCGTGTATAAGTATGTTCTTTTCTCCTTCATCTAGATTGTACATGAAATATACTTCAGGGCAATCTACCTTCTAGGCTTGGCCTTGTGATTAATCCTAAGATATCCCTCGAACACTGCTCTCTGTTAGTCAACATTCCATACTGCCAAAAGTCCCTTCTTCTCCCTCCTTTATGCCTAGAGTTCTAGAAAGAGTAAGCAAATTTATGCTATTGTCATTCAGTTGTGTCTGACTCTTGTGACCCCACAGACTATTATACCACACCAAGACTGTCCATGGGGTTTTCTTGGCAGACCCTTCAGGGGTTGTCATTTCCTTTTCCAGTGGATTAAGGCAAACAGAGTCAAGTGATTTTCCAGAGTCACACAGTTAGTAAATGACAGAGGATGAATTTGAATTCAGGTCTTCCTGAGTCCATGTGCAGTCCTCTATGTACTGAGCTACTCAGCTACCCCAAATTGACACTGCCACTCCACAATCTTAACAGTCAAGTGTTCTATAACTCTATTCATCAACTCTGTTACTTCTCTGGATAAAACACACTTTTCTGGCCACCAAAACATACATGCATGCATGTGTATATGCATATGTGTGCATCCATGTACATGTATACATATATGCAATACACATAAACACGAACACATACACGCATGTACACAAGATGATATATTTTACACACAGAAAGTTATATATAGGTATGTGTGTGAATGCACATACATATGCATACATGTATAAAATATGTATTTAAGTATATATATATACATATACATGTATTTGTGTGTGTGTGATTTCTCTATTAGAATGCAAGCTTCTTAAGAGTAAATGGCTGTTTTGTTTTCAACATTTATATCCCCTGTATTTATCACTGTGCCTGGCACATAGAAAATACTTTAAATTTGTTTCTATTCATTAATTCGTTGGTTGATTATTTGATGGGTTCATTCATTTATTCAGTGCTAATAGTCATGCTTTTTTGTGAATGTGGTCCTAAGTTTGATTCCCCTTATTTATTATTGTTTTGAGATATATTGTGGTACAGTTGAAAGTTAACATGGCTTGGAGCAAGGAGACCTCATTTCAACCCTCAGTTCTATTATATTCCTGGTGACCTTTGTAAATTACTTAATCCCTCAGACCTTTGGACCTATAATGTTAGATAGTTTTAGTAGATGACCTCATCTCTAAATGCCATAAGCTATGATTTTTCTTAAAGTTTTCTAGGTATTGTTAATTGCTTTTTCTAATTCTTATCATTGGTGATGAAAGAAGGGTGTTTAAAAAGCACCCATCAAGCTTTATATTCCCATAGTCATATTTTGCTCCTTTCTCTCCTCATCATTGCCATTTTCAGAAGGATTTATAATAACTCCACCTCTGTCTTTAGAATCGCAGTTATAGGGAGTGGTAGAAAGAGAATCCTTTGAGAATATAAAAAGTATTATGAAAGTTATCTCTATACTTAAAACCCAAATGAACAAGGAAAATAAATGAACATCTCCATCATCATTAGACACAAGTCCACCACAACTGGCAATTTCATGTACAAATATGGTGGGAATGATAAAAGAACCTACTCAAAGTTTGAGGAGATTGCCAAGACGAATATGAATTCCTTTTTGTATGACACCTTAGATAAACCAAAGTCTAACCACCAGTATGGTATCACCATTGATATCTCCTTGTAGGATTTTGAAATCAGCAAGTATTGCTTGACCATCCATTATTGATGCTCAGAACACAGAGGCTTTATTCACAAAATTATTACAGGCATATCTAAAGCCAACTGTTCTGTTATTATTGTTGTTTCTGGGTTTTATGAATTTGAAGCAGAAATATCAAAGGATAAACATATAGATAAGCCTGTCTTTCTGGTCTACTAGGTATAAAATAGTTGCTTGCTGATGTCAATAAAAATTATTCCACCAAGCCACAAGCCAGCCAGAAGAGGTAGGATAAAATTGTTAAGGCAATTAATACTCACATGATGAAAATTATTTACAATTCAACCACAGTGACTTTTATACCTATTTCTTATTTGAATGGTAATGACATGCTAGGTACCAAGCTATAATATACCTTAGTTCAAGGGATAGGAGGTGACCTATAAGGATGCCAATGCAAATAGAAGTACTCTTCTTAAAGCTTTGTATTATATCCTGCCACTAATTTATCCACCTACCAAGTTCTTAAAGTCTATGTTCCTAATATATTTCCATGCTTGATATAATTGGTATCATACTAGTTGACTATGTGGAAGCTGGTGTTCTAAAACTGGGCATGCTGATGACATTATCCAGCTAATGGAGGGCAAAGTGGGGGAGTACTTGATAAGTTTTTGAAACTGAAATTAAGTCTCTCAAGAGTAATCATGGGAAAAAAGAATAATCATGGATTTTTGAGTAGGTTCTACCCAGAGATATTTTAGGTGTGAGTGTCAAAAGTTGTCAAAAATTATGACCGTGCTAATATTTCTCATGATAGCAGTAATAGTTCATCAGTATAAGCCAGTATTTTCACTGAATAGATCATTATATTAAACCATCCAGGCATATACCTATTCTGTATCAAAATACTGTTAACTTTGCTTACAGTTTTCTTGAATGAAAGGCGATTTCCCTGTTTTTCTGCTAAGAATATGAAAGATGTTCCTAAATTTCTGGTATCTAGCAACATTGCCATTGTTGACACAGTCATAGGTAAGCCCATATGTCAGAACTTCTCTGATTATCCTTCTTGCTGTCACTTCATTATCTATAATATAATCTACATCTTTGATGTTGGTGTTATCATATCTGCCAAAAACTTTCTGGAAAATTTTCACAAAGGTTCAGAAGGACAGATGAATGTTCTACATATTAACTGCCAACCCTGTCTTAATCAGTGGTAAAAGAATGGCCTTATAACTATTTTTTCACCTGGCTATTTAAGTTTAATAATAAAAGACTAAAGAGGAGGAGGAGGAAGCAGAAGTAGAAGAAGCAGAAAGAAAAGATGATGATGGTGGTGGTGATGGTGGTGGTGATGATGATGAAGGCGGAGGAGGAGGAAGAGGAGGAGTAGAATTGGAGGGAGGAAGAAGAAAGGAAAGGAGAGAAAGAAGGAAGGAAAGGGTGTTAAGAGCTAAACTGTCTAAAATAGCTAATGAGTGGTCGCCAATAAATTATAAACTTTAGCAAGAGTTAGACTTTGAAGCATTTATTAAGGAGAATAAGAATTTGGTGAAGAGAGAGAGAAAGGCCTACATTCATCTATCTATTAAAGGGAGAGGACATTTTTTGCTCCCTTCTCCACTGGCGTCCTCAGGAAAGAGAGAGAGACAGAGCGCCAGTCTCTTCCTTCTTTCTCCCACTAGCCAATATCACTTCCTGACGCCAAAGAAAAGATTCCTGCTCTTGCCCTCAAAGACCTTCACTTCATGGGCGGAACTATTCTACAGTAAATCTCCAGCAGGTGGCATCATTCCAGTCATTACAAGGGGGAGAGGAAGGGAAAGAAGGAAAAAAAAATTAAAAAGATGGAAGGAAGGGAAGTTGGCCCTTTGGAAAGCATCTGTGTATGGTTGGAGGTGTACTAGTTATCCCACAATTCCAAGAGCAAGAAGGAATGTCTTAGGTAAAAAATATAATCTAACCTATACCTGAAGAGACATCTATTTTATATCACTGACAAAAACGTCATGTAACCACAATTAATTTGGGGTGCAACCACAATAGCTTCTGACACATATATTACTTTATATTAGCTATAACCTATTCCCTCAGAATTTCCTCTGTCTGTCATCATATATATATATATATATATATATATATATATATATATATATATATATATATATATATATATATATATATATATATATACACACACACATACACACATATACATATATATACATATATACATATATGTGTGTGTGTCCAAATAGACATACATAAATTACTGCCCGTTTGACATTGGATAAGTCATTTCCCACACTTTGGGAGATGGAAGATATATGGGACATGCTCTAATTATTTTTTATCATAACAGTATTTTATTATTTTCTAGCTATATGTAGAGATAGTTTTCATCATTTATTTTTATAAGATGTCTAGTTTCAAATGTTTTTCCCTCCATCCCCTCCCTCCCCCCTCCTCAAGACAACAAGAAATCTGATATAGGTTATATATGTACAATCACA
This sequence comes from Dromiciops gliroides, assembly GCF_019393635.1. Taxonomy (NCBI): domain Eukaryota; kingdom Metazoa; phylum Chordata; class Mammalia; order Microbiotheria; family Microbiotheriidae; genus Dromiciops; species Dromiciops gliroides. The sequence goes on along the minus strand of NC_057863.1, from coordinate 554,205,179 downwards.
TTAAACATATTTCTGCATTAGTCATGCTGTGAAAGAAGAATTAGAGCAAAAGAAAGCATTTTACATAATGAGTCCTTTGGAACTCTCTAGGACCTTTGTATTGCTGAGAAGAGTCAAGTCTATCACAGTTGATCAACACACAATGTTGTTGATACTGTGTACAATGTTCTCCTGCTTCTGCTCATCTCACTCAGCATCAGTTCATGCAAGTCCTTCCAGGTTTCTCTGTAATCTGCCTTCTCATCATTTCTTACAGCACAGTAGTATTCCATTACATTCATATACTACAACTCGTTTACCCATTCCCCAATTGATGGGCATCCCCTCAATTTCCAAATGTGCTCGAATTATAACAGTGAAGTCAAGAGAGAAAAAGTGATTGGACCAAGTTCACATATTTGATAATTAGCAGAAATGTCTTTGAAACTCAGGTCCTTTTACTACCACAAATAATACTGCTCTTTTGGATTTAGAAGACATAGGGTTGATCATGGCTTTCTTAAATGGACAATGCAATTATCACCTTTTCACTTTAGTTTCTCCATCTATATAAAAGGAAAATTATACTAGAGTCTCCTGAATATCCTGAAATTTCCATTTCAACTCTAAATTCTTAATGTAATATTAGGCTAATAGTTCTTAAAATGGCACTAAGACTTTTGGGACACTGTGTATTATACTTCTTTGTCCTAACTCTAATATTCATTATATGTCTGACTGTGAGCAATTAGAACCTTCTTGGGGCCTCAATTTCCTCATCTGTAAAAGGCTAACAATAATACTTCCATTGACTTTCTTACAGGGTTGCTCTACCATACAAAACATTATAACCAATGGCATTATTGTTTGTTTATTTTCCCAGGGTGATAATCATAGGTCGTTGACAAACTGATGAATTCCCAGAGCTGAGCACAGTACCTTCCACACGGTAAGTGGTTGATAAATGTTTCTTGAACAAATGACAATAAGCGCAATTATAGAAAACAAATAAAAAATAGAATTTTGAGGCCTACTTCTACTGCACCTCTAACACTTTATCAAGCAGAGTGTTATAGTTAGAGTCTTTTATAAATAATAGAAGGCCAGGCAATGAAGAAGATCATTCATCTTTCATAAGAGGTTACAAAATATGTGTGATGTCTAAAAAAGCAAAGAAAAAAAGTGGAAGTAACGACAAATAACACAAGCTAGTTATTTCACCAAACAGGAATATTACACTAAGTGGAGTGTATGAATGGGAGTAAAAGAAAGGTGGGGAAGGAAGAAGGAGAGGGCAGAAAATAGAGGGAAAGGGAAGAGTAGCTTTTTAGTGTATGGTAAGTAAGGAATTTCCTAAGGAATTTTAAAAATAAGAGATTTTCAAGGAGAATTTGTATCCTTAACCAGATGGGGAAGTACTGGAAGTTAATAGTGATTGACAATAATAAGGTAATAAAGATTTTCCAGTGTGAAAGTATTGGCAAGGGGAAAGGATCTGTACTGAATTATGGTTAGTATATAATATGCATTGCATTTTTATCATCTGGAATATTAAAAGTCAATAACTGTGTATGCTATTTCTTTTGAGTCATCACTAGTTGCTTTCTAGCCTTAAAGTGTTCCATTGTGTTATTAATTTTATCAAAGTAATGCTTACCAACACTATTACCACCACCACCACCACTATCAGTACAATCACCATTTGTAGCAGCAGCGGTAGCCTCCTTATCCTCACCATTATCATAATCATCTTCATCACCACTATCATTGAGATCATTTTTTCATAGTGGAAAGGGCCCTGAATTTGGAGTCAAGAGAGACCCAGGTCTGAATTACAGCTCTGACACTTAATACCTTTGTATAAATGGAGAATTTAAAGCCATTTAAATCTTAGATTTTTATTTGTAATACCGATTGTATCTAGTGCTCAGTGTTATTACAAGGATCAAATGAAATCATGAATGTATACTACATTGAAAACTTGTGCTATGTAGACCATTAACTATTTTACCATAACATTATTCTCATAATTACGCATAGTCAGTCTATACTCACTGAATTGAAAAGTCATGGTATTCTGGAACAGAAAATACTTTTTTTTTTCCTGGTTAAATTTCAACCCATCCCTTATTGTTAAGATAAAATAAGACCTCCATAATAACAAAGCCTTACTGTCAAAGAAAAAAGATATAATGGGTCTTATACTTTGCAAATATGACAAAAACTATTTTCAAAAATTAATTTAATGTTATCCTAAATCCAAAAATTTCTATCTTAGAAGAATGTCCATTCTAAACATCCCACCCTTGATTGCCTCCTACCCCCACCCCCAAATATCCTTGGACATTTATTTTCCTACCCTAAGACAATTTAAAGTAACATTTTTGGGAATTTTGAATGATGAAAAGGTCACATCGTGATAACATGCAGCATGACAATCAACATTCTATAACAAATGTCACTGACATTTCCAATAAAGTTACTTCATTCCCTTTACTATCCCCCTTAATACCTAAAGGGACTTCTTCTAGGTCCCATATTTCAATCCTTTTTGAATGGAGAAGCCAGAACTGTTCTTGATTATCAAAAGACCAATTAGTTCCAAAGATGTTGGAAAGCTAGGAACTTGTTTAAGAAATCAATTTAAACTTGTATTCCTCCCTTAATCACTTTTTTTTTTGGACCGTCTTCTTTGTTCTTGACTTTTAAAATGTTTTCTAAAAGAAAAGAATGGAAAGGACTCAAAACTAGAGAAATGATTTCTTAAATTTTCAGTTGAACTAAAAAGAAAGTTTTCAACATGCCTCCACAGTACTTTTTCCTCCTTGGTGGAAGTGACCTTAACTCCTCACACTCAGAGCATTTTCTCCCTCTACTTTGTATTATAGTTATTGTGTCATTGGCGTGATCATATCCATGTAAGTGTTCAGAAGGCCTAGGAAAATGTGTGAATCATTTTGGAATCCTGATATTTGCTATGAAAGGAAACACACAGATAGAGTGGACTCTTCAAATAGATTTGTTAAATGAATGAATGTCTATCTCCCAATTTCCTCTTTGTTTTGTGAAGATAGCAACCATATACATTTTTACTTTGTTTCCTTAATATATATAGTAGGCACTAAATAAATCTCTTTTTAATTTTATTGTATTTTATCTTTTGCCCAATTACATGTAAAGTTAGTTTTCAACATTAATTAATTAATTAATTTATTTATTTATTTTTGCGGGGCAATGGGGGTTAAGTGACTTGCCCAGGGTCACACAGCTAGTGTCAAGTGTCTGAGGCTGGATTTGAACTCAGGTACTACTGAATCCAGGGCCAGTGCTTTATCCACTGCACCACCTAGCTGCCCCCCAACATTAATTTTTATATAATTTTGACTTCCAAAATTTTCTCCCCTCCATCCTTCCATCACTCAGACAGGAAGTTATATATGTAAAATTACATTAAACATATTTCCACACTAATCTTGTCCTCCTCTTCCTCCTCTTCCTCTTCTTCCTCTTTCTCCTCCTCCTTCTTCTTTTTCTTCTTCTTTTATTGCTTCTCTTACTTTTAATTCTTCTTCTTCCTCCTCCTCCTCCTCTTTTCTTTCTTTTTCCTCCTCGTCTTCACCATCACCATCACCACCATCATCTTCGTCATCATCATCATCATCATCATCATATCTACTGTCTCAGGACCATCCTGTTAAGTATAACAGGTTTCATCAACACAGATTTCTCTACTAGGTAATGAATTATTTGACCACAAAACACAGAGATTGATTGCTTTTAGGGGATAATGTTCCCATATGGATAAAATCATGGATCCTCAGTCACATTAGCATTCTTATTAGACTATTTGGTGTTGATTCACAGCACACAATTAAAATCTAATTAGCAATCCTAAACTTGAAGATTGTCTTCTCCATGCAGTACCATACACAGGTCCAATTAAGGGCTTTGAATTATCTTGTATATAGTACAGATTTACCATTTTATTTTTTTTATCTGAGCAACTAATAAAAAGAACCAAAAAAAAAAAAAAGGACTCAGAAAATGTTATACTTAAAACTCAAAAATGCAAAGTCAGCATTGAGTACCAGCCTGTAAAATAGACTCATCATTTCCTTCCTTCTCTCCCCTTGTTCCCAGCACAGTTTCCTTAACAGAGGTTAAACTTGATATATTTGGCTATTAAAAGAGATTTTTTTCTTCTGTTGCTGAGGGAGGATCCAGGACTGCTGGTGAATGACAATAACAGTGAAGCTATGGACCCCAATATGATAAATTCCTGCACACTACACACTGACATGTGGGAGTGAAGTGATAAAGGTGACAATAAACAGATACTGGGAAAATACTTATTGCCCTTATGAGAAAAGTAGTGACAGTCGTTATGTCTACAATAACTTTTAAAAATATATGTAACTAGTGGAATCGTGGATTTAAAATAGATTCAGAATAAATGGGAAAATAGCAAATTACAATGATCAGAGTGCTCCGATGTGCACAGCAAAAGAAAGGGGAGGGGAAAGAATGAGATGGAGTGGTGCTAATCTCATAATGTAGTATTGTCTATATTTGAAGGTGACAATACTTTTGGTGCCATTATCATGGGTAAAGGGGACACTGAGTAAGTTGATATATGAATTACCAATATTATACTTTGCGCTAAAGGATAAAGTAAAAGGCTATGTAGGGTATAGAGTAAGATGGAGTGTGCCAACACCACAGAAGTACACTTTCCTTTTCATTAAAACACAGTATTGCTGATGGTGTCACTTCATGATGGGGAGAAATACTGAGGTGACTGATAATTGAACTATAAGCAGAAGACATATAATATTAGGATTGCCATGTGCCTAAGCACCAAGAACATAGAATATTAGAACACAGAACATAAATTATTAGAACAGAATAGAGCAACTTAGAGCTAGAAGTGTCATTAGAGGTCATCTAGTCTAACTTTTTTTTAATTTTATTTTCCAGATGAGGAAATAAGAAAGGCAAGATCACAAAGCTAGTTAGGGGAAGAGATAGGACTAGAATTCACTTCTCTCTGACTACTAGTCTGCTGTTCCTTCTACAATTTTTGGGAAGTATAGAAGTATATTCCTTCTTCCTCATGTGAACATTGACATATTGAATCTTTATATAACACTTTAAAGTTTACCAACTATTGTATCTATATGACCTCATTTGATCCTCATAAGAATCCTTTGAATTATATTCTTTAGGTATTTTGTTTATTTTGTTATTTTGTTGTTTTTTTGTTTTTTTCTTGTTGGTTTCATGATTTCATTGGTATAGGCAACTCCAACACTAATCAGTACTTTTTTTTGTAATTCATAGTCTTATAGAGTTGACTAGGGAATTGAGAGGCCATATGATTTATCCAGTGTCACATAGGCAATATATTAGAGGAAAGACTAAATCCAAGCCTTCTAACTCCAAATATTATTAGATCTATTTTGTAGTTAATGAAACTGAGGCTCAGAGACTTGCCCAATGTCATTGAATTAGTTCCAGAGGCACGATTTGAACCCAGATCTTCCTCTTCCAAGTCCCTCATATATTACCTAATAATATCTAACATTTGTATAGAGTTTATTATGTGCTAGGCACTTTACTAAGCATTTTACAGTTATTATTTCATTCGATCTTTATGACAACCCTGGGAGGTAGGTGCTACTTTTATTGCCATATGATATAAGGAAACTCAGGCAAACAGGGTTTAAGTGACTTCCCCAGGGTCACAGAGCTAGTAAGTGTCTGATGCTGCATTGAACCCAGGTCTTCCTGTCTCTAGGCCTCCTGGTCTATAAACTATGCCAACTAGCTACCACTATACCATCACTCAGAAGCTTGTTATACATCCTTTGATGGTCAACCACTTTCCAAATAGAAACCTGATAATAGACCTCAAAGGTAGTGACCTTGATGAAATAGCTAATCTCCAGATGGACAGAATTTTTGAATCATAGATTTTTAGAACTGGAGCAGAACTAAGAAAGATGAAATCATTGGCCTGAAATTACATAGCTAGTTGATGACAAAGCCAGAGCTAAACCCAGGTCTCCTGAGGCTTAATCATTGAGTTCTTTTCATTAATGATCATGCTGTCTTCCTATTTGGGAGGGGTGGGTACCATTTCTCACAAAGATAGGTGGATCTTCTAAAGATAGTTTGACTCATAATGCCATATATTATGATATATAGAGATATAGATATTTGTGCTACCAAACTCAGAAAATTATTGTAGACTTGTGTCTTTCTGCATGTGTGCATGCATGTTTGTGAAGAGAAAATAGCATATAACCAAAAAGCACCCTCTAAAAATATAAATTTGTTGAAATCTTGTTTTCACCTATATAAGGAACTTCTAGTATGTAATTTCCTCCCATCAAAACAGATTAGAAAATCATCTGTAGCTTATAGGCTGAGCTGGCTGGGTCATTAAGAAGCCAAATGATTTTTTTTTCATTGATTACATGGGAGATGAAGCAACTCTTGAACCTAGATCTTCCTAATTCCAATACCAGCCTTTTAGCCACTCAGCCACAATAAATGTCATAGATGTGAGTTATTTTATTTAAGCTAGAAGATAGGACCTAAACATTTCAAAGCCAACTCATCTATAGGCAGTCAAGCCACCAGATACTGTAGTATTTCAAGCACGAAGGAACCTTAGAAATCATGTAATGCAATCCTCTCATTTCTGAGATGATAAAAATGAAAACCAAGGTAAATCAACTTGCACAAGGTCACTCAGGCAGTAAGTAAGTGACATAGTAAGGAGTTAAATCCATGTTATCTGCCTCCAAATTCAAAGCTCTTTTCCTACATCATGAAGATTTTCCTTCACTGTTGATGTGACATTTACCTATAGCATGACTGAAAAATGAATACTATTGAATGACTCAGGGACTCAGTTTTGTTGCTACTGATTTCAAGGGTATGAAACACAGCACTTAAATTTATCCTGTCTTTTTCTTGCCTGGGACCAACGGATTGGCTGTCCACTCTGTCAGATCTACAGCAGGCTTGGGCCTGGGAATATTGGTTGGTTTGGAGAGATACAAGGGAAATAAAGGGTATAATATAAATGAGTACCTGCTTGTCAGGGGCACTGCCATCCATCACCCAACTGATACCTCTCTTTTCTTCCCAACTTGAAAAGAAGAAATGCTGTTTCCATAAAGGATATAACTCTAGAAAAATAATTATTTCAAGGGTATTAATCCAGTTCACCATTTTAAATCTTCATTGCTTAAAGTCCCAGGAGCTTGCTTGGCTACAAGGTTCCCAGCAAATTTCATTTTATTTACCAATATTGTACATTGAAAAAGTGGACTTTATATAACTTGCATTTGAATTTTAGCTCTTTCATTCATTAGCTATGGGGCCCTAGGCAATTCATTTCATATATCTGGATTCAGTTTCCTTATCTGTAAAATGAGGAAAACTGACAAGATGAATTCTACATCTCTTCCAGCTCTCTATTCATGGTCCCATCTTTCCGTCATTGCCTTATTCTATTATTATTAATAATCATTAGCTTGGTTTTGTATAATGCTTTAAGTGTTGTAAAACACTTTAAATATGTCATCTCATGTGATCCTCACAATAATCCCATAAAAAAGGTGCCGTTATTATTTCCATTTTACAGATGAGAAAACTGAGGTTGTGACTTGCTCAGGACTACATAGCTAGTAAGGTGGTTTTTTGTTTGTTTGTTTGTTTGTTTGTTTGTTTTTTGTTTCTTTTTGTTTTTAGTGAGGCAGTTAGGGTTAAATGAACTAGTAAGTTTTTGTTTTTGTTTTTTGTTTTTTGTTTTTGTTTTTTGCGGGGCAAGGGGGGTTAAGTGACTTGCCCAGGGTCACACAGCTAGTAAGTGTCAAGTGTCTGAGGCCGGATTTGAACTCAGGTACTCCTGAATCCAGGGCCGGTGCTTTATCCACTGCGCCACCTAGCTTCCCCAACTAGTAAGTTTTTAAAGCAGAATTTGAACTTGGATCTTTGACTCTAAGTCTAGTACTCAATGTTGTGTACTACCTAGGTACCTACACACATTATTTTCCTTCTCACCATCACATAGCTGGTATTGAAGCCAAAATGGATGGCTTTTCATCCCTTGGATATTTCTTCTGTGCTACTGTACTTTTATATACATCATTTTCTGATTCCTGGAATCCCTCCCCACATCTTTGTGCAGCCACATATTTACTTCTATAAATCCTTTCCATAAGGGCAAGGCCCAGCTGGGAGTCATCTATACCATGAAAGGTATCCTTCATATGCCAGATTGATGTGCTCTCCACTCTGGCCGAGGTTACCATTGCACAGGGGCTAGAATGCCAAACTTAGAGGCAGAAATATCTGAATGGAAATCCTGCCTTTGATACTTGCTAGCTGAGTAGCCTTGAGCTAGTAGTCTCTTGGAGCCTCAGTCTCCTCATTTAATATTATGTTATAGCTATTTGTGTCTCATCTTATCTCCCATGACAGCAAGCTTATTTCTGGCTTTAGTTATCTTTGCATTCCCTTCAGTGCCTAGATTCTTAATAAGTACACATTATTTGTCTTTAATATTAAGGAACAAAAAGTTCCTGGAATGGATTGGATGACATCAGGGATTGAAAAAAACTACTTGGGGGCCAAATCTGAACCATTTCCTATGTTTTTACAACCTGGGAACCAAGAATGCTTTAATTTAATTTCTTTTATTTTAATTTTTAAATGAAGTTTCATTGGATTTTAAAATTTAAAAAGATTTCTTAACTTTTCCTCCACACCAAAAGGGGAAAGGTAGATTTGGCCATTAGGTAGTAGTTTGCCATGCTCTAGACCTTAACTTACTTTTAACAGTCTAAGATTATATATAATGGCTAACACTTTGATACTCATCATCCTGGTAACTTTCCAGACCAAAACACCCTTCCCTAGTCATCCATCCTTCATATCTGGTCTCTTCCTATTACGTTATAAACTTTCTTAGGTCAGAGAATAGTTTGCTTTGGGATTTGTGTGTGTAGCTCTTACCACATTTGGAACATAATAGATGTTTTGTTTGTTTTATTTTAATTCACTAATTTATTGAGTGGTAAAGTACTATTAAACATGGACCAGGCATGTGGAAGAGAGACCCAAACCCTGATTCTGTCAAAGGGTGAAGTGATGGTGCAGCCTGTATTTGACATTTTTAGTCTCAGTAAGGAAAGTTATGGAATGTTAGGGCTTCATAGGGCCAGAAAAATTAAGTAGTCTGGATTGAAACCCTTCTATTACAGATGAGGATACTAAGATTCAAAGGAGTTAAACACTTGCCTAGATTTATTTACAAAGCCAATTGATGGGAAATTGGGATGGAATCCATGTCCCTGACTCCCAGGCTATGATTCTTTCTACCGTACCACTCTTCCTCCTACTTCTTTCTGAAGCATAGTGATTTCCTCAAGCTAGGCAGGAGCATCCAATAAGCTGACTTATAAATCTTTTCAAACGAAACAGAAGAAGTGTTTTTAGATTTATAAGCCTTCATCTGGGATCATGTTCAGTCATTTTGCTTCTAAAATACCTGATTGATTATATAAGAAATGTGCACTTCCACAAGTACATTTAGAAAGTGCGTAGGACAGATGGGAATACTAGACAAATCCAGTGATGGATTTCCTTTCCTAAAAATTTATACAAAGGCTTTACCTTCATGGAAATCATTATTTCTACCTTTAAAACTCCTCTCTTCCACCTCATTCCCACCCCCAGCACTACACTCCCAGTATCTTCCTAATTGGAATCTTCTATATTTTGAAGACAAGGTTAATAGGTGGTACCAAGGATAGAGCACTTGGAACATGGAGTCAGGAAATCCTGCCTCTGATAGTTAACGAGCTCTGCAACAAGCTATGAGACTCTCATCTATAAAAATAAGACTCAGACTAGATCTATCCTTTTTCAGCTCTAAGCCAATGATGTGGTAGTGGTAGTGGTGATGATGATGATGGTGGTGATTTTTTTTTAATTGCTAATGTTGGAAGCTAAATGGCACACTAGATAGAGCATTGGCCCTGGAATCAGGAGAACCTGCGTTCAATTCTGACCTCAGAAGCTTACTAGCTATGTATCCCTAGGTGAGTCAATTAACCCCACTTGCCTTAAAAATGCTAACGTCAAGGGCTGAACAGGGTATTCTCTGATCCATAGAACCTTTTTAAGGTATCCTAGGGCACACTTGAAAGGAATCCTCAAGAGTAGAATATGAGAGCTCACAGGAAACTTAAAATACAAATGTTAGAATATAAATTGTAGGGGCAGCTAGGTAGTGCAGTGGATAGAGCACCGGCCCTCAAGTCAGGAGGACCTGAGTTCAAATCTGGCCTCAGACACTTAACATTTACTAGCTGTGTGACCCTGGGCAAGTCACTTAACCCCAATAGCCTCACCAAAAAAAAAAAAAAAGAATATAAATTGTTAGAACCAGAAGAGACCATGAACTATATAATGTTCAAAACCAAAGTGGGTGAAAATTGAAGGAAACATTAGAGATGCCTAAATCATAACTCCTGATTGTACCTTTGAGAAGACTGAGCACCAGAGAAATGGAGTGACTTAATCAGCAAACACACTGGGAGTTAGTAGAGTTATAAGGACTAGAGTCTACTGACATCTAGTTCCAGGTTCTTTCAACTACATTGTCTTTATGCCAGCTTATTTGTCTCAAGGCATTTCTCCTCCATGGCCATTTCGATCATGCTGCTCTTTATGTTTCCTTCCTTTCTTCTGGTTGGACAAAAGCAAGATTTGGTACATTTATCCCAAAATATCTCTTCTTATGCTGAGTCCACATCAATTGCTTCTCATACAACTAAACTAAATGCCTATTTACTCAAAAAAGTCTTCAATTATTTGGACCAGTTCAAATGATCACTTTTTTAATTAGCCCCTTCTTCATACTTAAATATTCAATTAGCACCATGTTATTTGAAATTTATTTGTTGCTCTGTCTTGCTATCGGTCTTCTTTTTATGTGCTTTATTTCCTCAAGGAGATGCATAGAATTATTAAGCGCAAGGACTAGCCAGGATGTAGTGGCAAGAATGATGGGCACAAAGTCAAAGGTACTGGATTCTATTCCTGCTACCTGTATAGTCAATCATCATAAAATATTATAACTATTAGAAATATTAGGAATTAACCCATCTAATCATCTCATTTTTCTAATGAGAAAACAGGCCTGAAAAAAATTGGGGACTTCTCCAATGTCACACAAGCAGTTAGTGGCAGGCAGATGAAGGAACTGATTATCATGCCTTCCATTACTCTTTGTTTGTTTGTTTTGGTGTTTTTGGTAATGTAATTTTTTTTTCTGGGGCAATGAGGGTTAAGTGACTTTCCCAGGGTCACACAGTAAGTGTCAAGTGTTTGAGGCCGGATTTGAACTCAGGTACTCCTGACTCCAAGGCAGGTGCTCTATCCACTGTACCACCTAGCTGCCCCCTTCCATTACTCTTTACATTGGGCTCTCTGTGCCTCAGTTTCCCTATTTATAAAATGAGTTGTTGGTAATGTATCATCTCAAAGGTCTCCTTCTCCAGTGCTAGTATTCTAAGATTTTGTGAATGTAGACTAAGCTAGGCTGGGGGTCATTAGTAGGGATTCATATATTGGATTATTTCAGTTTTCAGGCACTTGATATCAGGGCTAAGGACAGGATCATCAGAGGGAGAGAACAGATCTGGGGCTTCCCAGCTACTGCTTGGTTATATCTACTGGATAGTTGTGGAACACACATGCACACACACAGAGCTGGGAATCAGAACTTCAAGCTGTTAGCTGGGGCATGCTCAACAACAGTGGATTTTTTATTTATAAAGTCGTACTTTCACAAAGTCTAACTGGAAAGGCTGACTTCTCCTCTATGAATCTTGTCATGTTAAACAGAAGAACTGAACTTCAATTTACAATCCTTCTTTGGGGATCAGATTGAGTCACATTGTTTCCAAAAGACTTGATTGATTACAAAACATACTTTGAAATCTGAGCCCACATTGAAAATGTATGCACAAAGAGCAGGAAAAATATACAAACCCAGTGACAAGTCAACAAATCATGTGATAAAGCCTAAATCAAGGGATTTGATTTAGCCAACCTTATTTTGCACTTGAGATAGAAATGATTTGTGTCATAAATCAGTACTCTAAAGTCCAGCTATCATAATAAAGTTTATAAATCCAACTCTTAAACTTGACTTTCAGGTCTGATTTATAAATCCAATCTGTCTTAATAATTTGGATTTTTCCTCAAAATGAAATTTGGCTCGAAGTTTCAATGTACTGAATAGAGGTGATTTAGATGAGCTCTAGCTAACAATTTACTTGAATGGAGGGGGAAAAGGAGTTTTGGAGGACCTACTTGTTGAATACCCCACTAAGAGACTACTCAGATTTTCTCCTTGGAGTATGTTGTTGAACCTTTCTTCTTGGAGGCTGTACCAGAAGAACTTAAGTCCAAGTAGACCCCACCAACCTGGAAGGGTTTTAATTATAGTTGTAGCTGATAGAAAACCAAATCCTTTAATTTCACAGAGGCTCATTCCTATGTTGCCATTAAGCCAGTGAATTTTGGGTCCCCAGTATTTATCAAATACTATTAGCAGTTGCTTAGGTGGGAGGAATTCTACAACTGAAAAAAATATAGTTTCCTGAAGTGTGGAAGTACATGTGAGATACCACATCAATCTGTGGATAGGAGTCTTCAGCATGGTGAGTGGATGTGATAATAAGTTTTATGAATATTCATTGAGAGAAATGGAGGGATATTCTTTCTAGAAAAGAAAAGGTGAATGTGGGGTGAGAATAATAGCTGCATTCAATTATTTGAAGGCTTGTAGGGAGCTATTTAACTAGTGTTAGTTAGACTCCAAAAATCTCGTGAGAAGAACTTATGAGGAAGCAGATTTCAGCACATTATAGATAAAAATTTTCCAAATATCCTTGGATGGAATGGACTACCTCAGGTCTTTCTCTGTGTTTCTGTGTCTTTCTCTGTGTCTGTGTGGATCTGTGTCTTTATCACTATTATGATTAACAAAATAGACATAAATACAGAGTGGACCCCAGTCTCTGCAATTTCCAAAGTGATGGTAACAGAATTTAGGAAAAGAGAGCAGAGGGTACTAAGAAAGAATAACATAATACTGAAGATGGAGCCCACATTCATGATGATAATTTTTGAAGATAATGAAATCAGAAGACATAAATAAGATGTAGGTAAATGGAAGGACTACTACTCACCGGTTCTGCTCAGAAAGGTGGATAAAGTAGTTGTCAGTGCGATTTTCATTCTGTGCCCAAAGGCATCAAGAAACATAATTTCTTACAAAACTTTCTCAATGAATAAGTCAATCCACAAGTATTGATTGATTAAGTTTCTACAATGTGCCAAGTATTTTTTGTGGTGCTGGAGAATCAAAGACAGAAATGAAATGATCCTTAACCTCAAAAAGCCCCTTTTCTACCATGGGGAATAAATAAACTAACAAACAAATAAAATAATGAATGAATGAATGGATGATGATGATGATGTTATCATGTTTACTTTGTTCAAAGTACCATGCTAAGTACTTTACAATTATTTCATTTGACCTTTGCAAGAATCCTTGAAAGTAAGTGGTATTATTATCCTCATTTTACAGGTGAGGAAACTGAGGCAAATGGACATTAAGCAACTTTCCCAGGGTCACAAAGTTAGTGTCTGTTTACATAGGTCTTCCTGACTCCAGGCCCAGCAGTCTATCTACTGCATCACCTAGCTACCTAAAAAAACACAGATTAGAAGAAACACAGAGAATATAGGCAAGTATATATAAAATACATTAAAACTGATTTCAAAGGGAGGACATTAGCAGTTGGAGTGTCAGGAATGAGTTAGCAAAAAAACTGAACTTCAAAAGAAACTAGAAAATTTAAGGCAAAGAGATAAGGAAGGAGTACACTCCTACCATATGGGCAAAAGCATAGAAACAGGAGATAAAACAGTATAGTCAAAGAACATCAAGAAAGCAGTTCAGTTACACAATAGAGTACATTTTTGTGGAGGTGGGACTGGGGTTTATAAGAGTAACTGAGAGATTAAAGGCACACTTCCCCCACCTTCTCCCAAAGTATCCTAAACTCTACTGGATATTCTAGTCCAATGTCTGTCTTTTACATAGGAGAGCAATAGCTGCTTGATTGTCCTTTGTTCTCAAAGAGGACCAAAATGGCATCACTATATTGGAGTCAAGATACAGTGTGTCTGACTGTGGCTGATCAGACCAGTATAGGCTCAGATTTGGAGTGGGCATGTCTCTAAATTTGGGCATCTCACATTTTTTTTGAGCTGTTGTAATTCTGCTTTGCTCATAGAGCACAGCTCTTTCTTTGATGTGGGTCCAGCATTCTGGGTGGTCCTTTGCCAGTATCTCCAATGTCATGCAATCAATTCCAGAGTCCTTCAGAAAGACCTGGAGAGTGTCCACATATCACTTCTTCTGACCTCCATGTGAACACTTGCCTTGTGTGAATTATCCATAAAAAAGTCTTTTAGGCAAACATTTTTGGCATTTAAACAACATGGCCAGGCCATTGGAGTTTCACTCTCTGCAGTAAAGTTTGAAATGGTTGGCAATTTAGCTTGAGAAAGGATTTCACTGTACAGTACCTTATCTTGCTAGGTGATCTTCAGAATTCAAATAGAAGTGATTCAGTTTCCTGCCATAGCTCTGGTATACTGTCTACTTTTCATGGGCATACAACAATGAGATCAGCTTAACAACTTATTAGAACTTCAGTTTGGTAGGCATCCTAATACTTCTTTTTCACACTTTCCTATGGAGCCTCCCAAACACTGAGCTAGTTTTGGCAATGTGTGCATGAGCCTTATTATCTAAGTGTACATCCCTGGAAAGTATACTGTCAAGGTAAGTGAACTTACCCACAACATTCAATATTTCTCTATTTGTTGTAACTGATAGTTTCATGTATAGATAGTATGGTGCTGGCTGACGAAGAACCTCCATTTTCTTGACATCAAATGTCAGGACAAAATTAGCATAAGCAGCAGAGAATTGATGAGTACTGTTGCATCTTGGCCTCACAGGCTATATTGAGTGCACAATCATCTGTGAACAGAAAATCATGTACCAACTCTCCCTCAACTTTAGTCTTGGCTTGTAGACTTTCAAGTTAAATAATTTCTCATCAGTGCCGTATCCCTGTTCATCCTTAATGAAGGCTTCTGACAACATTGCTGAAAACATCATACTAAAAGCCATGGGAGCAAGTACACAGTCTTACTTCATTCCACTTGTGACTGGGAAAACACACTGGTCAATATACAAAAAGGAACACAATAATGTCACAGAAGGAAGAAGTGAATTACTAGAAGTCACAGAGGAGAGCTCACTCAGCTATTAATAAAAGAGCTGAGATGGAATCAAATGGAATTCAAACTTCATGGTCTCACAGAAACTTAGATCTGGAAAGGATATCAGAATCTTGTTCTACCCCCATTCATTTTGTAGAAGAAGAAACAGTCTTATAATTAGTGTTAGAATGGACACTGGAACCCAGGTTTCTTGACTGTCACATCAGTTCTGTCAGATAAATCAATGGAATTTAGTTCTTGGAAGCAGTGTAGATCTTTGGTCCTTCCGTGTACACCCTGCATTTGTTCCTGAGGGGCTTCCTGGGTGAGGGCCCAAGATAATAGCCTCTCTTTTTATATTTAAGCTGGGGTCCTAAACCATTTTTTTATCATGAACTTTCAGGAGACTGGTGAAACCTATTGGCCCATTCTTAGAAAAATGATTTTATTTCTTTTATTTTTTAAAATAATATTTATCCTCCCTCAATTATGTTAAAGCAATATTTTTAACATTTTTCTTTCTTTTTCCAAATTTTATTCTTTCCTCCCTCCCCTCCATCCTCCCTGAGATGATAAGTAATCTAATATAGGTCATACATGTGCAATCATGTAAAACATTTCCATATTACTAATTTTGTACCTGAAAGATAGGAAGGAAGGAGGGAAGGAAGGAAGGGAAGGAGGGAGGAAGGGAGGGAGAGACAGGAAGAAAGAGAGATAGTGAACAATAGAATGTTTCAATTTGTATTCAGATTATATCACTTCTTTCTTTGGAGGCAGAAAGCATATTTCATCATGAGTCCTCTGGGATTGTCTTGGATTATTGTATTGCTTAGAATAGCTGTCATTCATGGTTCTTCATCATTAAATATTACTCTTACTGTGTAGAAATTTCTGGTTCTTCTCACTTCACTTTACATAATTTTATGTAAATCTTTTCAGGTTTTTCTTAAATAATCCTGCTTGTCATTTCTTGCTGTACAATAATATCAGTTCATAATCATGTACCATAGCTTGATCAGCCTTTCCATAACTGATGAGGATTCCTTGGATTTCCAATTCTTAGCCATCACAAAAAGAGCTACTATAAATATTTTTGTACAAATAGGTCCATGTCCCTTCCCTTTGTATCTTTTTCGGATACAGAACTAGCAATGGTATAACTGTATCAAAGGATATGCATAATATTATAACCCTTTGGGCATAGTTCCAAATTGTTCTCTAGGATCAGCTCACAACTCTGCCAACAGTGCATTAGTGTCCCAGTTTTCCCACATCCCCTCCAACATTTATCATTTTGATTTTTTTGTCATATTAGCCAATCTTATCCATTTCAGGTGGTACCTCAGAGTTGTTTTAATTTACATTTCAATTTTGGTTGCATTGGTTTTGTTTGTGGAAAAAAAATTTTAATTTCATACAATTGAAATAATCTGGTTTATATTTTTAATGTTTTCCATATCTTGTTTGGTCCTAAAGAATAATGTTTTTAAATCCATACAATATAATATGTAAGATTGCAAAGCACACCAAATATATTCAAATGTAGCTATTAAAATATTAAATAAAACAAGTTCAGCAGGTTAAATTTTTTCAAAAGTGATGAAGCTCTGGCTCTATATGCTATCTCCACACAGCTCTTCCCTCATACCTGATCTCACTGGACACAGTTATTACTACCAAGGCTTCCCCAGATAGAGCAAGAGACCATTCCCACCCCAATTTCCATCGTCCTATCCTACTCACTTCACCTCTGCATTCACAATAGGCTCTTGTCTATCCATATTCCTTAAAGGAATACAAGTGCTTTAAATTCCTCCACCTTCAAGTAATATAACTAAACATATTTCCCAGCAGCAGAATTTGGCATAAGAATAGCTTCTTAAAATAGAGTATCTCCCCATCACTACCTCAAACCCCAGTCCCACATCCCCACCCCACTCTACCCTCGATCAATTAGTAAAATAGTTCTCAGTCTGGCTGAGCTATTGCAATTGCTGCCAACATAGTGCCATTCTTAATGAAGTATGCCATTTTGACTGGATTCAGGTAGACAATTTTGGCTCCCCCAACCTCAAGTAATACTTTTGGGGATGCAAATATAAGTTGGCATAAAGGTCCTAATGGATGACTCTACCATCACATTCATAGACCTGCTCTTTCCCTAACTCCATGTATTCAATTGATTCATTTCATCAGCTTATTATAAGTCCTAAATGAAAGGAAAATAATTGAGAAGGCTGTTCTGAGAGTACTTTGGTGTAGCAGTTTAAGATGTGAGGTTGAGCCTGTATTGGAAAATTCCCTTCTAAGAGTCTTTGCAGATAATACAAATACTATGTGACCTATCTACCTCAGTGGCCTATAGTGAAGCATCAGAAAAATATTCTATGTAAAGCACTTTATAAATCATGAAACAGGATCTGAGTCTCATATCTTCTTTTAATGTCCAGTGAGTAGCACAGTACCTTGTATAGAGTATATAGTTGAAATGCATTAAATAAATGGTTACTTACATGTAAATTATTTTTGTTATATATATATATATAATATATTCTATATAGTAAGAATTTAAAGACCTTGAGGTCAAGTATTATTTCCTTTTTTAAAAAATCTCCACTTGCCTTATACAAATCATATATATGTTTATGTGTGTGTATATATGTAGATGTGTACATATCTATATATGCATGTATGTATGCACATATGGGGAGAGAGAGAGAGATTGATTTGCTTTCACGTTTCAGTCCCATAGTCTCTCACTCAGTCCATACAAAAAGACCCATGAGAACTGACATTCCTCTGGCCTAGACTTTAAAACCCAAAGTCAACAACTTCAGAAGAGACCATCAGAATAAGGGAAGTAAAAATTAAGAGAAGTTCATGAGAGGATGAAAACCCTAACAAATATAATTGAACTGTGTTGGTTATTAGCTATACCTGCTGTCAAGCAGCAATGTGTAATATGGAAATGAAATTAATAAGGCTATATAAAATGTATTTCTTCCTTTATCTATTAATTATGGTAAAAGAATCTGCACATTATTTCTATTTTTTTCACTTGTTATGGTTACTCTTCCATAAGATCTATAGAACTCTGAAACTGGTACTTGAATAGAACTCAGGTCACTCTAAACTCTGCTTGCCTCTTCTCTCTCTCCACTATTCCTTTAACAATTTTCCAAGACTTACTGAATTTTTCCTATCAGTCCTATTCTTTTCCTTCACATTTTTGCCATGCTGGAGTAGGCCCTCACCACCTCTCTCCTTGACTACTGCAATAGACTCATAAATGGACTCCCTTCTCCGTACAGATATCATAATAACCTTCTTATGTACATATAAGTAACAAAAACTTCAATAGTGACTCTTCTCTCTGGAAAGATAAAATAAAAATTTTCTCAACTTGAAATTGAAACCCCTTCACACTTTGGCTTTGGATAAATTATTTACTCAATGTACACATGACTTTCATTTATTCTGTCTAAGCCAGTCTATTTCTTATTCTCCAGATTCACCATGTCATTTCCTTCCTCCATGCTTTTGCTTAGGTAGTCTGTCATACTTCACATTCACATTAGAATTTCTGATTTGCTTCAATGTCCAGACCATGTGTTTTCTATAGGAATTATTTCCTGATCATTTAGTTCTTTCTCTCTACTCATCAAATTATCATATTCATATGGCTTTACATGTTAGATCCTCCTGCTACATGGGTAGATAGAGATAGCTATGAAGATAGAACATGCATTGTTTACTGTATGCCAGACACTGTGCTAAGTGTTGGAGATATACATGCAAGTAAGAAAGACAGAACATTCTTTTGTAAAAATGTAACTTCTACTGTAGGGAAAAAAAAGGCAATACAAAAATGGGGGCTGGAAAAATAGAGGGTCATAATACTTGGAACAGTGTTGAGCTGGCTGGGGAATGGTATAATAGTCTGGTTCCTGTCAGGATAAGGGGAAAACTCACTTATCGTTACCTGGTGTCCCAAGTGTCAAGTCCAGTATTTTAATAGGGTACACATGATGAGAATGAGTGCTAGTGTGGAGAAGATTGGGAAATGATATGAAGGCCCAGGTCAAGGCAAAGTCCAAAATATGGGCTGAGGTGGGACTGAGGGGGATGCAGGCAAGCATATTGTAAACTCCTTGAGGTAAGGGTTTTTTTTGTTGTTGTTGTTGTTATGACTGTGTCTGTTTTGTTTTGTTTCATTTTTGTAAACTTGGAAATATGACTTGCTTAGAGTAGAGGTCAAATGACTTCTTATTAGATTGACATAGATAATATTAGACTTTGGAGATAATTATAACTCTTTATGAGTGCATAGTTTGTAAAATACTCTGTTACATTATCTCAATTCACCTTCACAACAACCTAGTGAAACATGTAGGTGTGAGCTTCCCCATTTTACAAATGAGAAAATTATAACTTAGAGAAGGAGAGTAATTGGCCAATTCACCTACAGCAAGGGAGCTATAGAACAGAGACTTGAACACCTGATGCTCAGAACTCTTCAATCTACAACAATCTACCATGCTTGGTTTCATTTATTCCACCTGACTCCTTTTATTCACAGAAAAGACGGGACAGAGAGGTTAAACAGGGAGTTCTACTGGGTGGGTGTTAAAGGATGAGTAGGATTCAGATAAATGCAGAGAAGGGGGAAAGGGTATTCTAGAAAGAATAATCAAATACTAGGAAGCAGTGATATATAAGGTCATGTTGAGAGAACAATTAGAAGAACTATCAGGCCTGAGTGAAGTGTTTGTGCCAGTTGCATTCTATGGAGGGCATTGAATGCCAGACTATGTTTGTACTGTATCCCTTTGCTCTGAGGGAAAAATGGTCTTTTAGAAGGATTATGACATTAACGCACAGAAATATAATTGAAAGCAAAATACAGCCAAGGCAAGGAGAGAGCTACCCAATGTGGTCTAAGAAAATCTGAGAAGAGGAAAAAAACAAACAAACTGGGATCTCTATCATAGCCACATAGAAGAGGTGGCCCCAGAGGTATGTCATGTTACCAGGTAAAAAGAATGAGGAAATGTATGAAAACAGGGTTTCTCCAAATTTATCCATGTGTACAACAGATTTGAGAGGGAAGAGACTGGAGGCAGGGAAATTTTAGTAGTTCTATTTTAAGGCTCTAGCCCTCAGGTGTTAGAACTAATTCTGCTACCTCTATAATTCTAATCAACTCTCCTACTTCCAAAAGACATGCTGAATTAAGAGTCTTTGGGAAAATAGCAACTGTTCTATGGGGCTGACAAAGCTGACTTGAAATCCAGGTGGGATTTTAGAGAAATAGGCCATTCATTCTATCCCTGAATTTATCCCTTCTCTTTCAGATAAGGTTATGTCTTATTTTCAATTCCATTCACCTTGTTCTTCAATGATATTTGAAACATTGTCTATAACACTTCAAGCGACCCTTCTGAGAATGAACATATCAGATTTAGACTCTATCTCATTGTTCACCGTTTAGAATGCAGGAAGGTTAGCTTTTCTTTTTCTGATGGAAAGTGAGATTGGTATCAATGACTATACTAAATGAAAAGTAATGTTTTAGCCATTTCTTAGCATTGCTTTACTTATCTTTAAATGAAATCTTCCTTTTTTGAGAGTTCTAGACACTTAGCTACTTTGCTAAATAATTAAATTGAAATTCCATAGGAATTACATGTTATCTAAAAGGTTTACATTCATCATTTATTCATTCAATAATTATTTTTCCACCACCTCCCATATATTGAGAACTAAACTATTCAAATTTATTCAGAAGATAAAAGAGAGTCCAAAACAGAGCCTGAAATTCAAACCAGTTTTACGTCTATCATGTGGAAGTGGGATTAGTTTTAATATAATATCCACAGAGGGTAAAACTATTGTCATGGGTTGAAATTATAGGGATGTAAATTTAGAGCCAATATATGAATGAACTTCCAAACAAGTAAAGATGATCTGAAATGGAATCAACTGTCTGGTGAGATGATCTTTACTACATCTATAAAACTATTTAAGTAGAGTCTGGGGAACCATTTGTCAAGAATTTTTTAGAGGAAATTCTAGTTTCAGTAGAGGCTTGGATTTGTTGAAGTACAACCATACTAAGATTCTCAGAATGTAAATTCCTTGGGGGCAAGGACTGTTTTAGCTTTAGTTTTTCTGGTTTCTTTTATCTTAAAATTAACTCAGTACATCTCTAAGGGGGAAAATAAACAATATCTAAGTAGGTAAATGTAATTATTATTTAAGAATTTGGTGGCTAAAAGAAGGGTGTCAATAACATGCCAACAAATGTTTAAATAGTAATTATGTTTGCCTACTAAGATATTGTTTGTTTTCCCCTGTAGAAATGTATATAGGCATTCTTCCCTTCTTAATTGATGCATGTTTCATCACTATCCAAGCAGGTAAAGGGAAAAAGGACTAAAGGTCCAGAGAAAATACATTTCAATCTAGGAGATGCCTGAGTGGTCTTCTTGCCGAACCTCCTCATGATATAGATGAAGAAATGGATACCTGTGACCAGTAAAGTTTGTGATATGTCAAGTGTTACAAAGGCAGCAAGGGAAAGAGTCAGAATAACCCAAATCATCTGACTCCAAATATAGTATAATTTACAATAATCACAATTAATTTCTGAAACTAGAATGTAAAACCCTTGAAGGCAGTTATTATTTTATGTTGTCTTTGTCCTCAATGCTTGACACATTTATTATTTATTATTATATATTTAAAAACTAGATCTGTAATTTGATGGTTTGGGGAAGCTACCAGTAAGTAAATTCCTCTGTCAATGCAAATCAGCCTTTTTTTCTACATATTACAGTCTTAGAACTTTGACTAGGGCAATAAGAGGTAAACAGACTTGTCCAGGGTCACACTGCAAGTGTGTGTCATATATGACAATATCTTCTTGACTCTGAGGCTAGACTACTAGGCATTATAGACAAAGTTCTCTAAAAGTCTTTGGTTAATTGGTTGTGGGAGAAAATGAATGTGGATATTCAGGGTTCTTAACATAGGGGCTTTTGAAGTTTTTCTTTTAGTATTTTAATAACTATTTCAGTTTAATTGGTTTTCTTTGTAATATTAGGCATTATATTTAAATAATTTAAATTCTTAATTCCTAAAATTCTGAGAAGGGGTACATAGATTTCTCCAGAGTGAATATAGTAGATAAAGCACTGATCCTGTATTTGGGTAGATTGAGTTTAAATCCTCCCTCAGACACTTTCTATGTGACTTCAGGCAAGTCACTGCCTCAGTTTTCTCATCTATAAAATGGAAAGAAAAATAGCACATAACTTACAGAGTTCTTGGAGAATGAAATGAGATATACTTGTAAAGGATAAATGCTTTTGCATGGTGACTGGCATTTAACAAATGCTATGTAAATATTAATAATAGTAATAGTAATTATTATTATTATCATTATCATTATTATTCCAGACTGACATAAGGGTCTATGTCACATACACATACACATACACTCAAAAAAAAAAGGGTTAAGAACTCCTTCAATTATTAGACCAAAGCTAGGAACTATAACATTATTCAATGTGATATTAAAAATAACAAAATATAACACAAGTTATCTTTATAGTATCCTTAGAAATAATCCTATATTTAAAAATACTTTACATTCCATAAAATACTTTCCTCACAAAAACCTTGCACTCAAAGCAGTGTGATGATCATTATTTTCCATTTTACAAAGGAAGGAACTGAGGCTTAAAGAAATAAAATTAATTTTCCAATCATTTTTATGTTAATTTACCAAAACCCAGACATTCTGAGCTCAGGACAAAGGACTGTTACTGCACTTCTAATGTGATATTACTCTGTCCCTATTGAAAATTGTAATCAAGGCAAAACACATGCACATACAAACACACACAAACACAAAAAACATCACATTTCTGATTGTTTTTATTCTATTAAACCAAGGTTTCTTTATCAGAGGTCCAAGGACCAGAAAGGGTTTCATGGATAGGGGCAACTAGGTGGTACAGTGGATAGAGCACCGACCCTGGAGTCAGGAATACCTGAGTTCAAATCCAGCCTAAGTCACTTAACAATTACTAGCTGTGTGACCCTTGGCAAGTCACTTAACCCCAATTGCCTCACTAAAAAAAAAAAAAAAAGTTTCATGGATAGATAGCTATGAACTTGAAAAGGAAATGATATAGAGATAGATATATCTTTTTATTAATCTCTAACTGAAACTTAGTATTTCCTTCAATTAAAAAGAAAAACATTGTGTGAACTGTGCCAATTGCTTCATCAAACTGCCAAAGTTGTCAATGACACAAAAATAGGTTGAGTCACAACATTTAATTATTGCCACAACAGAAACTTAGGAGCAATTTTAAGTATCCAAAATAAATTATCTGAGTAACATTGGTATCTAGAATCACTGGTCTTGTTTCTTTGTTCATGCATAGTGAGAAAATAATGGGATTTGGCAGATACTCAAAGTCCCACCTGGGGATTCATCTAAATTGATTGAATTAAGTGAGAGTGATTGACTTTGCTGATTAGCCTACTTCAAGTTAATTAGATTGTAACCACACCTGGCCAGCCCTTAAGAAGGTATTGTTCTCAGAAGCTAAGGACTTTGAATTCAACATGAGACCACCTTTAAGTCCAGTGAACCAATGGATTTGGATGACGCTAACCAATCAGCTTGAATCAGTGTGTAAGGACCGCCTCTGCTCCAGACCTATAAAAAGCTTCCACACTCATTTTGCTCGGGCAGTTTGTGGTTGAAGTCCTCTCATGGTGGAGGACTTGAGGAAGAACCAGACCAGACTGGAACTCTAGGTTAGATAGGCCTTTTCTTAACTTTCTGAACTCCACATATTTCCCTTTTTACTAATACCTAGTATGATTTAATAAATGCTTAATGCCCAAAGACTGGTGCTAAAGCTTTTAATTTAAGTTGATCACACATTAGATTTTTCGACATCACAGTTACATTTTTAAACATCACAGTATATAAGTGCTATGTTTGTGTCTAGTTTTAAGTTAATAAAATATTTCTTAATACTATTTAATAAATACATTAGTTTTAAATAAATAAAATAGTTTGGGATCTGGTGATTTTCAGGAATTAAAGCCATAGATTTAGAACTAAAAGGTACCTAAGAGATCACTAAGTCCAACCTCCTCATTTTACAGATGGAGAAACAGAGTCCCAGAGCTGGTTAAGTAACATGTACAGTAATGTAGAGCTAGGGCCTTTCAGAGACAAAAGTTCAACTGACTTTAACCTGCTTCCAAGTCTAGCTCTCTACCTTGTGTATTACTATTCAAATACACGCTGAACTGAAATCACTCAGCAGTGGCAGCTTTCATTGGAAGGCTTCTTTTCGATGAGATGAGTGTGTTTTAGGACTGGGCTTATGGGAATTGGGAATCATGTCTGTCTTGTGTTTTATATTCAAATACAGATCTTCAATGAAATGTGTCTAGCTCATGTGCTCCCCATATAGAATAGACACTCTGTTACATAGTGAAGAAACAAGGAAATACTAACTAACGAAGTGGTTCAAGGTCTTTCCTACAAAATTAACAAGAGCATAGGAGCCTATAAATGAACATCTGAGGTATAAGACTGGGTTTTTTTGTGTTTTGTTTTTTTTTTTTTGAGTAAGGAAACATGTAACAGGTTAAAAAGGTAATTGAATCACCATTATCAATTTTTGTTTTTAACTTGCCCTTCCCCAAGACCTAAGCTATGATTTTTAAAAAGTATTGAATTTTATGTAAATGCCCTAAAGGCAGGGACCAAGTCTTATTTATTTTTATATTCCCATCAGTGACAGAGGTTCCTGGCTCTGATAAATTGTAATATAATACACAAGCACAAAAATATAATGTACTATTATTTATTAAGAGCTTACTGTGTACAGAGCCCTATATTAATGACTGGAGGAACTATAAAGTAGAGATAATCAATAATTCCTTCCCTCATGGAACTTATAAGCTAGTCAGTTGATAAGATACCAACATTAAATGTTCTTTTTTTAAAAAATTAACAGATATTTATTAAGATGGTATATTAAGAATGGTTGACATAAAACACCTTCACACACACATCCCCCAAACATGCTGGGCTGCACTGTACTCCACAAATACATAGTTTCCACAGAGAGGGAGGATTCACTTAGAGCAGGGCTTCTTCAACTTTTTCTACTCACAACTCCTTTTTGCCCAAGAAATTATTACACGACCCCAGGTATATAGGTATATAAAATAGTTATAGATAACATTTTACTCTTGCCAAGTTTTTTGTGACCCCAAGATTCAGTTATTTGACCCCATATGGGGACATAACCCACAGTTTAAGAAGCTTTGACTTAGAGTAAAATGGTAGTGAGGTGCCCACGTAGGTCCAGGCATGGCAAAGGGTAACACATCTAATGTCTAGAGTCTTCACAGCTGAGCTTGGCATCTGTCCAATATAATGGGCTGCCCCTCTGAGGGTAGCTGGATATTCCACCACCCATCAGAAAAGAATTGAGACCCTTTGTATAGAATAGGTAGAAGCTTAACACTGTGAACTAAAATCTAGTGTATGATCCAGAAAGTTCCTTAAGGAGGAAAACAAAAGGTCCATGGGGGACTGTTGTTATGGGCAACAAAATGGCACAGTGGATAACTTGGGAATTGATTCCAGGAAGACCTGAATTTAAGATCTTCCTCAGATATTTACTGGTTGTGTGACCTTAGGCAAGTCACTTAGCCTCTGCCTGCCTCAGTTTCCTTAGCTGTAAAATGGGCATAATAATATCACTTATCTGGCAGGATCATTGTGAGGATAAAATAAAGGAACACATGTGAAGCACTTAGAAAACCTTAAAGTGCTATGTAAATGCCAGCTATTGTGCCAGCTATTATTGATCCTTAAGAATTAGAGATATCATTTTATCATGGGCACTAAAGAAAATGTTGTGGAATGGGAAGGAACAAAAGAGATCTTCAAGTGAAATGAATGAAGGGAAAGACAGAGTTTCTTCTTGCAGAACTCATACAGTGAGATGAGGAGCCTATAGTTTACAATTTAGGATCAATTTATGTTTCCTGAGGTAGCAGATGGGATTCTCCATGAGACATTGTAGTGTAACGTAAGGAATGCCAGTGTTCAACATGTCAAAGATCTGGTTTTGAGTTCTCAGTTCACCACTTAATTAGTGATATGAGCATGGGAAAATCATTTAACTTCTCTGAGCCTCAATTGTTTTATTTATAAGGTGGGGAAAGTGATATCCACATAACCTACCTCTCAAAGTTATCAGGAAGATTGTTGTTTGTTAATTGATTTTGTGGAGGTTGCAGGGCATGAAACACTATAGAGATAGGGATTTTAGTTTTTTTAATAAGAAGGGGAGGGGGCAGGCACCAGCACTGGATTCAGGAGGACCTGAGTTCAAATCCGGACTCAGACACTTGACACTTACTAGCTGTGTGACCCTGGGCAATTCCCTTAACCCTCATTGCCCTGAAAACAAACAAGTGAACAAAAAAATAATAAGGGGAGAGGTGATAAACATTTACATAGCATCTAATATGTATCAGGCACTATGCTAAGCATTTTTTACAAACATCTCATTTGATCTTTACCCCAACCCTTCAAGGTAAGTACTATTATTTTCCTTATTTTACAGTTGAAGAAACTAAGGGAAAGAGATCTTGCTAACTGATTTCTTTAGAGTCCCACAGCTAGTAGATATCTGAAGGAGAGATTTGAACTCGGGTCTTTCTGTCTCTAGCCTAGCACTATATTCATTGTGCCATCAAGCTGCCCAAGTGGCTAGGATAGCACTTCACTTATTGGTGTTTTGGGAAGCAGGGCTTAAGAAATAAATTCACTCCCAACCTTGAAGTACAAGCTTTTTGTGGGGCTAGGGATGGAAAAGGAAAGAAAAACAACTAAAAATCTGAAAGAAGTCTAAATTGATGTCAACTTAATCTCTCAGTGTCTTCCTCACCAATGGAAACATCTCATATTTTTACCCCATAATCATAAGTGGTATTTCATATTATCCTCAAAATAATTCAATGAGCTAAGAAGGGTGAGATAATAATATCTTGACCTATGAGGGAAAAGAGGTACAGAGATATTTCAACTTGGCTCAAAAAGCCAGGTAGTGATAGAAGCAGGACGAGAACAGAGACTATGAAATCTATAGAATGTGGGCCTTCTAAAAGGGAAAAAAGGTATTCATGGTCTCTATTAGGAACTCAAAGATAAATTCTCATAGAGCTAAAAATTGAACATTCTAATTGGTCTTTGACATTTGTTTTAATATCTCTGATTCATGGGTCTGATTCTTTTCTTTTAGATTGGCAATTTTCAAACCTTCTGTCTTTCTTGAGAACTGATATTTTTTTTTCCCTTTCCTGTCAACATGACAGAGAAATGTTCAAAAATCCATCCATTTGTTCCAAGGTAGCACCATTGTCCTTCGTGGTTGGCTGACTAGGGGGCTTTCAGCTGAAAAAAAAATATGGTGGTATAATACATTTTTCAGAAAAAAAAACAGCTTATTTTTATTTGAGTTATAGAAGCTAAAAAGTGGCTACTTTTTGAAGGTAGTGCTGCATCTTATTAGAGCTTTCTCTTCAGCCCTAGCACAGGGCTTTGCATGCAAGATCTCATTAATCAATTTTTGTGAAATGACTTAATTGTAATGAATGAAAAAAAAAACACCAAAGCATTTATTGGGCACTTAACATTTTCCAAGCATTGTACAAAATGCTAGAGATACTAAGAAAAACCCAATTCCCTGTTTTCAAGTAGTTCACATTCTCTCTTACGATGGGGGAAACAGTACCTTATGAGGAGGTTCAGTTGCAGGGAAGATGGCAGATACTATCTGTCTGCTGCTATGTCCTTCAAGCCCATAGAACTGCTGAGAAGGGCCTGGAATTTTCAAAGGTACAATAGTATTACACATGGTAGTCTGTTTAGGATTAGGAAGGTGGTTAGAGAGCATAGCAACTATCACATAGTAAGGCACAGAAACAACTAAGATGAATTGGCAGGATGGAAGGTAAAGCTTGGTCCTCTAACTTATGAAAATGAAGTACATTTTGTGACTTCCTGTTCTTCAAAGAAATATAAGCATCCTTGGAAAGGTGGGTCTAGAGAGGCCCTGACTACTATTGAGTAGGACTGAAGGTCTAAGTGGAATGAGATTCTGGGTGCCATCCTACTGAGGTTAGGATGGGGAATGGGTTTAGTGTCCAGAAAGGATGGAGGTTAGTGATATTGACAGGAAGGTTGCGAAAAGGGAAGAGAGAAATGCACACTGTGATATTTTCTATGCCAGACACTTAGATCGTGGGCACTTAGGATTGGAGAGGTTTAAAGGAAGGATTCCCAGTAAGGAAAAGAGTCCTCCTATTTGGCCTACTGTAACTGTGAGAGGGGACTAACTGGGCAATAAAACTTTGGTGCACATGGATTGTTGTAGATCATTATTGTTGAATCAACTACAGCTTTGTTAAGTTAGTGATACTAAGATATGTTTGCCTATTATCACCACATTCCACTTTTTAAAATCCAGAACACTCTTCTTTCCCCATATCACTCTATTGTCCATCCCTTAACTTAATTCAATAAACACTAAAGACCAAAATGTGTTTTTTTTCAGTGAGAGATATTGAAAATGGAAAAGCATGATTTCCTTTCTCAAATACCTTATAATCGTAGTAGGAGAAAAATAGGAGGCAAAAAGATAAGGAGATAAATACAGATGACATAGATTAGAATGTGATATGTATCAGTGAAGATTACAAGGTATTATGAAGAACAGATGAAGAAGGAACCCCTTCTGATTGGTGAAGCAAGAATTGGTTCTTAAATTGGCCTTGGAAGATGAGTAAATGTTTATTTGCTTACACACACATGCAGTGCTTTAAAGATTACCAAGCACTCCTAACACAATCTTGTGAGATAAAATTAGGAGCCAGTTTATAACCATCTAAAATAGCTTTATAACCTATTATCAAACATTATTTCATTTAATCCTCACAGCATCTCCTCTGAGATGGATCCTATTGTCAGCACATCCATTTTACATAAAATGAAATTGAGGCTCAAAGACGTTAAATGACTCACCCAGAACCTTATAGACAATAAGATCTAATTTCATAGTATTTGCATCCAAATATAGAACTGTTTCTCCTATGCCTTAATCATTCCCCCAAAAGTTGAAACAATCCAGGCATAGATATTTTTAAGAGCCAAGATACAGGGGTAGAGAACTGTGGGAGGTTTGTAAGAGATGAGCAATCATTTAGTTGAACTGAACAGAGTATATGAAAGAGAATAATAGAAGATAAACCTTAGGAAGGTTTGAGCCAGATAATTAAGATCCTTGAATGCCAGGCTAAGGAATTTGAACAGTGGACAACAGGTATGCATAGAGTACATGGTAAAAGTAGTTTATCATTGAGACCACTTGGCTTTCAGATCATCTGGAGGCCAATTATCTAGCTTTCAGCACGTGTGAATGTGTCTCTCATTTACCTCTTGCTGCCTGGCTTTGAGACGCTCCAGGGATCATTATCAATTCCACTAGGGGCTGGCAATTGGATGAAAAAGAGATAAACCTCAAATGAGTGAGTGGTATTAATTGTTATAGGCCTAGGGAAAGGTCAGAGAAAAACAGTGACACTAATGAATAAGGTAAGTTATACGTGTTTTATTTATTCACATTTCACTTGTATCTCATTAACATGGTTTATTAAAGCTTACCTAGATATTTAGATTGCTGTTAGCTTTTCCTTTTGTTTTTCTTTTTTTCTTTTTTGCATTAAGCCCTTTGTAACCTGAAAGGTGCTATATAAATGTGTGATCGTCACTATGGGTATCACCTGTGTTACTGTTATTGACGTTCTTTTTGTGGCATATAAAGCCTTACTTTTTATGTTTTCAGACCCCTTCATCATGATGAGAAGCTCTGCTGTGTAACAATGTTATCCTTTAAGGATTTCTGTTCTGATTCTGCCAAAGAATAGTTGGATTTCTTTAGATCACTTTACCAGGTCTCCATCTCTCTATCTATAAAGGACTGGATTGTACTAGGTAGTCTCCAAGCCCTATTCAGCTCTGATATTCAATATTTCATGTTCTAAAATCATCTTTTAAGAGATCTATCTTGATTCTAATTTTCCATATTCTAACATCTGTAAAAATGGGGACCTGGAGTAGTTGCTCTGTCCAGTCTATTCCATCATAGTTCTTTTCAAGAATGAAGGACAAGGGGACATCTAAGTGGCACAGTGGATAAAGCACTAGCCCTAGATTCAGGAGGACTTGAGTTCAAATCCAGCCTCAGACACTTGCCACGTACTAGCTGTGTGACCCTGGGTAAGTCACTTAACCCTTATAGCGCCGCCCCCTCAAAAAAGAATGAAAGACAAACAACAATAATAACAGGAACAAGAAATGGGAAATGGATGACACATGTGTCGTAATGCATTTAAAAGAGCTTGTAAGTGACTTAAAGACTTTATCACAGGTAATGTGAGGTGAAATCAACTATCAAAGCCCAGGTTTCCAAAGTTAGAATACTGCTAATGGTGGGCATGGGGTGAGAAATATGGTAAGAATGCAGGTGATCTGGATTTAACAAAATATACTAGAAGTGACACAACAAAGGGAGAGCTCCAAAAGTCTACTAAAAAGTTGGAATGCTCTTTTTTTTTTTTGCAAGGCAATGGGGGTTAAGGGACTTGCCTAGGGTCACACAGCTAGTGTCAAGTGTCTAAGGCCAGATTTGAACTCGGGTCCTCCTGAATCCAGGGCCAGTGCTTTATCCACTGTGTCACCTAGCTACCCCCTAGAATGCTCTTGGAATTATCATGGGTCTATGTTTGTGATCTGTTTCCTGAACTTTTCTTTTATTTCCTGTATCTGGCAGATTGGTTTCCAGTATGAGTCCATCACATTATCCCTTCGGTTTCTTCCTCCTTTTATCCTCATCCATGTTATTTCCCACCATGTTAAAGTTTTCAGGTTTATTGGAATAATTCTATCTTTTTTTTCTATCCTGTGTTACCCTTCCAAGCTTTTTTATCTATTACGATCCCTTTGAATGGGGTATATGCATCTGGAGCCATATTTATCAGTCCTTTTTCACAAAGAATTGGTGATACCTATGAGATGCAATTTATCTCTTTAGTTGAACATTTTGAATGCACATTGTTTATTGCCCATCCTTTGCGTTGGCACAATGATATCTTATGTGATTAATTTTATTGTTAGATCTCTTCTTAAACATTGTCTCATGAAATAATGGTCTTCCTTACCAAAGTTCTTTTTTCCCTAGTATACCTGCTCCTTCCTACAGTGTCTGTTTTGCATGTTTTTTTAATAGAAAATTGTCTCTTTCCTCATCTTTTTTCAGATACACACAACCACCATCCCAGTTCAAGACCTCATCACCATTCACCTGAACCATTGCAACAATTCATTTAGTGGTCTCCCTGCTCCTCCTAACCCTCTCCAAACAACCCTCCATAGAGGTCCCAAATGGATATTTCTAAAACACAAGTTTGATTATGCCTACCCACCAATTAAGAAGTGCTTATGGCTCCTAATTGTCTCCAGGATAAAGTATAAACTCTTCTGTTTGGCCTTTACAGCCCTTCATAATCTCTGTACATTGGTTTTCCAAGATTCTTGATTATTATCCTCCTTCATACAGCATTCTTTCCAGCAAAACTAGCTTGCTTGCTCTACTCAGAATATGATATTCCATCTCTACTAATTACACCTTTGTATACATTGAGCGACATGCTTGGGATGTCCTCCCACATCACCCCTGCCTTCCAGAATTCCTAGGCTCATGGAAGGCTCAACTCAAGGCCTTTGGCATGAAGCCATTCATGATCCCCTCAGTTTCAATTGCTCTCCCCATCCAAATTACTTTGTATTTCCATCTCTCTATATATTTTTAATGTTTTGATGTTGTTTTCCCCCAATAGAATGTGAACTCCTTGAGTCTGACCTATATTGAGTCCAGAACTGAGTTTTGAGAATGTATATTTCATCTCTGTATCCCCAGAGCCACGTAGAGTGTCTGGTACATAATAGGTGCTTTATAAATGTTTGATGAAGGAATGCATGAATGAATATACTATACTACTAGCAGTAGTATAGTGGGAAAAATCACCTCTCTTACGATGGGCTCTAGATAATATCAAGTTGGATTTTATTTATAGAAGTTAATCCATTAAGTCTACTTGTAAATCTAAATTACACCCAGGAGACAGTGCCCATCTCTGGATTGCTTCTGGGATTAAGTGTCCAAACTTCCTAGGTTAAAGGGGAAGGGGGAAATCTCTCCCTTCTACAAATGCAACAAGATAGAGAAGATTTTCTTTGTAGGCAGAATAAAGAATCAGCTGACCTTTCCAGGGGGTATAACAAGGAAGGGCAAGGAAAAAAAAATACACATGCAGATGCAGAAAGGTACTGTTGCTTCTAGTATTGTTTTATTTTTAGTTTTTAGTTTTTAGATTAAAGCAAGTGCCTTTAATCTAGCTGTGAATATTCCTTTGGAAATAATTGATTTTGTAATTGTATCCTTGTCCCAACTAGACTGACAAATTAACACCTCCTGATGGTAGCAAACACCTTTACCCACATGGGGCTGATAGCGATTTTAACAAGACCAGCATAGAAATATACTAACCTTAAGAAAGTAAAGTCTCATAGTCAGTCTCAGCATCTACTTCTTCCCTTTATATGGTGTATGCACAGTTAGAATAGTATAATTAGAGAATGGAAGTCTAGAATGGACATTGAAATGGAGAATTTTAAAACACAGAAGATAGAATGTTAAAGATGGACAGAACTTTGCAATGTGGAAAAAAAAAGCTGGAAAAGCCTTTAAAATATAGAATAGGGAATATTAGAACCAAAATGAGATAATCTAATCAGTTCCTAATTTGACAGAGTAGAATTTAAAAACTCAGATTCTTCTGAATGGACCTTATTCTTTTAAATTGAAGAAGATGTCTAAAGTGGTTATGAATATAGGGTAGTTGTATGTTATTGAGGGGGAATGAGTTTTTTAATCTGTATCATGTGGGGACTTTTAATAAGCTTCAGAGGGCTAATTTTTTATTTAAGTTGGGAGGGCAGCAAAAGCACGAAGTGGTGAAGTAGGATTATAAGATCACAGATCAAGGATCATAGGAACATAGATTTCAAAGTTAGAATGGACAGAATGTAAGATCATCTAGGTCAGAGAAATTAAGTGTTTGGTTCAAGGCAGCAAGTGGCAAAGCTTGGATTTGCAAACATGTTTTCTTCTTCCAAATCTATTCTTTGCACTGTACCACACTGTCTCCTAGAGATGGAATGTTAAAGGTTAGGCCTGGGAGAACTTTGGAGTGTCATTGAGTCACAGTCATGACACAAATATCTAACCAGTAATATATATGCCTTACCTTATCATAAATTTTTTCCTGGATTTAATTCAATTAAAAACAAACAAACAAACAAAACCAACCACCCAAAAACATGTACTAAGGTATGTGAAAGGTTATTTCATATAACTACTGTCCTCAGAGAGACATAGGTTTGCTTTTCTCCAAATTAACCCCTTATTTTAGTTAGCTCTCTTGCCTGATGTAATTATTTAGAAGGGGCCTTGTTATTATCATAGGCCTTGTTATCCTGTTTCTGATTCCTACTCTTAAAATTTGGGTGCCATAATTATTGAGTTGCCCTAAAAACATGGAAAACCCAAATGTATATGAATCAAAAACAATTAAAGAGAGATGATTTTTCACTGTTATTTAAAAGCTAGTGAGTTGACAGTCAAGGAAAACAAAATGAATCAGAAGCTGAATTCTAGTGTTCAAAGGGAGGGAATTGAAAGTCACAGCACCTTCACTGGTCATACACACTTGATATAGATCGTTGGAGTCAGTTCTAGTCACATTGGTGACTAGTGTATTTTTCAAGGACAATAAAAGAAACTCAAAACCACTTGAGTGTTGAGTTGAGGAATTAGGATTATTTGAGAGAAATTATAATCATTTACTCAGGCAAAGAGTGGACTCAGAGGGAACATAATTACCATGCAGATTAATGATTAGCTTTATTCTGGGTAAATTTAGAGAGCATAATTGAGAGGCCCATATCAAGAATATATAGGCAAGAACTTTCTAATAAATATAACTATCTGAAAAGATAGTTGCTTCAAATGATAACGATACCTTGTGTTTAGAGGTGTCCAAGCAGATCTTAGGTGACTACCATTCAGTCAAAAAATTAATTAAAACTCATTCACTAATGCCTAATGTATGTCAGACATTCTACTATGTAAAAGGGATATAAAAGTTAAAAAATGCAACATTCCCTGTCTTCAAGGACCTGCCATTCTAATGAAGAAAATAATACATACAAATGTTAATATATTAGCAATACATACACTCATATATATATATATATATACATTTATATATATATATATATAAAATATACACATATATTTTGTTTATACATATATACTTATGTATATTATGCTCACATATGTGTGTTTATGCATACACACATAAATTAATAAATACAAAGTTAATTGGGAAGAATAACATTGGGAATTTTGTAGGATTGATTCATTACTTTTTTTTTTTTTGCGGGTCAGTGGGGGTTAAGTGACTTGCCCAGGGTCACACAGCTAGTAAATGTCAAGTGTCTGAGGCCGGATTTGAACTCATGTCTTCCTGAATCCAGGGCCGGTGCTTTATCCACTGTACCACTAGCTGCCCTGATTCATTAATTATTTAAAGGTTGAGTTAAATAACCTCTAAGGTCTTTTTCAACTTTGAGCACCTATGATGCTAGAACATGTTTGACTCAAGCCAATAAATAATCATGAAGCCCTTACTTACTTTGTCCAAGACAAAGGTGTGATTTGTTCTTTGTCCAATACTTAAAATTTGCAAATGATATTCAATAAGAAATACATTTATATGTTTATATAGCACATTTATATATACACTATATACATTATTATACCTACAAATATTTATAGACATATACTTTAACATATGTGTATATTTATATTTTTATTCCATTCTCCATAATAAAGTTAATTTTTTTCTATACCATCAAGGTGATGACTTAAAGGTATTTATTCAAAATGTAGAGATTGGTGAGAGGGAATAAAGGAAAGAAAAAAAAAGCCAAAAGAGGTTGTTTGGGAGACAGTAGTAACTGACCTTGTGACACAGCCTTTTTAGTGTTCTCTAGCCTGAAAACCTTGGGTAGGTTAGAAGGCCTTAACAAGCAGCACAGCCAAAGACAGGGTTCTGCCCACATGACACAAAAGCAGAAACAAGCGCCCAGAAGAAGGTACCCAGGAAACCCAAGTTCAGGCATTGACCCACTTCATGGTGAAGCAGCCTTGAAGTCTTCCACCAGTGGCTTCTAACAGAGGAGCCTTAACCCTATTGTGGAGATTTTGTGTCTCTATTTTCATCAAGTGCCTTACAGTGGGAGACATATTGATGCCCTCCTTAGAGAACCTGGCAAAACTCACTAATTCTATCCTCTGAAAATCATGCATTTACTACCCGATTGTGATAACTTTTTCAATTTAATTTCATAAACATTAAACTCCTACTCTGTGAAAGGTACTAGGTTTGGCTAATCTCAGATGCCCTTTCTTATAGAAATCCTCCCTTGATCCCTATCTCCAATTTTGAGTGGTCTTTACCTTCCCAAATGATAGTTTCTTCAGAATGACTAATATTGCAATTTTTAAAATAATTATACATGTATAACCTCTATCTGATTGTTTACCTTCTGAAGGAGGAGAGGAGGGATAAAAATTTGAAACTCAAATTTTAAATAAAAATGTTTATTACAGAAAAGAAAATACAAAATACAATATTTTGTATTTATATGTGTTTACATGCTCAGTAGAACATAAGTTCCAGGAGGAAACTTCAGGGTTCTTCATAAAGACCCACTTCGTTAAAATATATCCAATTATGGAGATTAAAAATATAAGTGAATTTAGCCAGCATATCATTCAAACCCTTTATTTTATAAGTAAGAACTATAATGGTGACCCTTAATGAGACTGAAGGATTATATAGTTATGATGGTAATCAGTAATAGAATCGGGGTTCAAAGTAAGATCCTCTGAGTCCAAAGTACTCCCCCTACTCCTCCCTGCTCAAACTGCCCATTCCTTCTATACTGCCTCATAATGGTTGTCTTTTGGAAGCAGGATTCAGCTTCTTTTATTTGCCTCTAGAGGTGACAAGTAGGCTGAATAGTCATATTCTGTCTGAGCTACTGAAAAGTAGAATAAAGTGCTTCAATAGGTAGTTGTTAGTCATTTTTTCGGATGTGCTTGACTCTCTTCCTGAAGCCTTTTGAAGTTTTCTTCTCAAAGATAGTGGAGTGGTTTTCCATTTCCTCCTCCAGCTCATTTTGCAGATGAAGAAACTAAAGTAAACAAGACAAAGTGACTTGCCCAGGGTCACACAGCTAATAAGAGTCTGAGAGAAGATTTGAACTGGGGAAGAGGATTGTTCCCAACTCCAGACCCAGCACTCTATCCACTGCAATGCCTAGCTACTCCACAAAAAGGAGTGAATTTCCATTTTTAGCAGTCTTCCAATTGACTCTGGGTAACTATCATATGTACCCATAGAAAGGATTAAGGCTTTAGTTATGGATTTGATGAAATTATTGCTATGGCCTCTTCCATTATGTTTATATCTAGGGATTCTCTGACAAATTTTGTTTCTCCCTCTGTTCCCAAACAATAGTCCTGCCATTTAAAGGGAAATCAATATAAGTAAGTCACATGCTATATATTCTTATTCCTATATGGTCTCTATGCCCTTATGCATACCATCCTTTGTTCTACCCCTTTCCTGTCATCATTGCCACCTCTGAAAAATCTGCCTATCCATTAAGAACTACAGTTTTTCATTCAAGAAAATGGTCACCTCATTGTCAGAAATGATGCTTGCTAATCATATGATACTATACTTTTTCTATTACATATTTATCATGTTCTACTTTATACTCTACCTATTTGCCTACATGTCTTATTTTTCTACCTTAAAATTTAAGTCCCACTGAAGGTCTTTTTTTCACATTTTGTGTCATCACCCATTCCCTACCATTATACTCTTTAGAGTGCTTTGTATTAATGTTTGTGAGATGAATCAAACAAAACCTGTGGCATAATTTTATTCTCTCAGGCTGTATGTATCTTAAAGGTTACTACCCCACCCCCCAAAGTATGCCATTTGTTGAATTACTTTCATTGCAGCCAATCTCTTTCTGATTGTTTTTCAGAGCCCAAGTTTGAACTACATTCCCCCAAAGCTGAGTTAGATTAAAAAGTAAATAAATAAACCGACCCAGAGAATCTATTTCTCTCTAGTTATTTATTGTTGAAGAAGACCATTTCCTCTAATATTTTTCCAGTTAGCATAATGGCACTTTACTAATGTTTACAACTTTTTTGTGGGTTTTTTAAATCCCTTTTTTAGTATAAACTACTTTAAACATAGGTTAAGCTGAGTCTATTTATTAAATAATAGAGAGCTCTGGGCCCAGGGAAGGCCTGATATTTTATCCTGGGTCTACTTACTTACTCATTTTGAGACATAGTCAAGTCTTTAAGCAGTGAGAGCCTTGGATCACTCATCTACAAAATTACTAAATCTGTAAAATGATTCTAATAATCACATAATTTCAGAATTTGTCACTTAATCTAACTCATATTAAAAAAAACTGCTCTTTTACTTACCTGGCAAATATTCATCCATCCTTGGCTTGAGGACCGCCACTCAAAAAGCATCAGAAGCTATTATTTTGATACCACTTACTATGTGTTGGGTCTTGTGCTAAAGGCTTTACAATATTGTCTTATTTGAGCTCACAATAACTCTGGAAGGCAGGTGTCATTATGATTCCCATTTAACAGGAGAGGAAAATGAGGCAAATAGAGGTTAAGTGGCTTGCAACTGAATGTCTGCAACTGGATTTGAACTCAGCTCTCCCTGCTTCTGAGCCCAATATCCTATCTTCATTGGGTATGTCTCCCTTTTACTTTAGGATAATTCTAATCATGTGGAAATTCGTTTTGTTTTGTTTTCCTTAAGGCAAGCTTATTTTTGCTGCTTTGCAGCTTACATTTAATTTTGGCCCCTTGGGTTAAACAGAACTGTGATCCTTTTTTGAAATGACAACCTCAAGTGCTTGAACATCTCTATCATATCTCCCCACTTCCCCAAGTCTCTTAGATTACTTTCTCCAAAGTGCTTTTGTGAAGAAAGCTCTTTATTAGTGTGTTATTAAATTATTATTATTATTATGGAAGGAAAAAACCTATAACGAAGATGATGATGAGCATAATAATATAACA
The DNA here is from genome assembly GCF_019393635.1 of Dromiciops gliroides. Taxonomy (NCBI): domain Eukaryota; kingdom Metazoa; phylum Chordata; class Mammalia; order Microbiotheria; family Microbiotheriidae; genus Dromiciops; species Dromiciops gliroides. Next base: position 554,166,366 of record NC_057863.1, on the reverse strand, counting down.
CTCCTATACCTGCATGTTTTTGCTCCCCCTGCTCTCTATCCCTTGAATATCCTCATTTCTAATATTTATCTGCGAAGTTACTACCCGTACTTTAAAGCCCAACTTAAATGCCATGTCTTTTAAGAAACATTGCAAAAGGGGATTAATCCCTTTTTCACACAACCCTCTAGAGCATTTTGTTTTATAGCTATCTAATTGGCTTGTCATACATTATGAATGTGTTTTTTTGGATCAGATAGCTAAGTGTTGTAGTGGATAAAGTTACAGGCTCAGAATAAGGAAGACCTGAGTTCAAATTCTTCTTTGAATACTTACTAGCTTTGTGACTCTGGGCAAATAAGTTAACCCTAATGAGCTTCAGATTCCTCTTCTATAATCGGAGATATCAATTGTACCTGTATCACAGGATTGCTGTGTCACTTTAGGTAACATATGCACAGTGCCTACAATTCCTAAAGAACAATGCCTTTTGCTACTTTGCAAAAAAAAATGTTGTGCAAATGATGGTGGCTGTTATAAATATCATTTTGATAATATGGATAGGAAGATGAATATTACCCAATCATTAAAAATATATTAACTACGTTCTACATACAAGCAGTCAGATTGCCCAATAGATTGAGCACTGGCCTGGATTGAGGAAGAAATCTTTGTGAGTTCAAATCTAGCCTTAGACACTTAGTAGCTGTGTGACACTAGGAAGTACATTTAACCTCTTTTTTTCTCAGTTTCCTTTTCTGTAAAATGAGCTGGAGAAGGAAATGGAAAACCACTTGAGTTACTTTACCAAGAAAATCCCAAATGGGCTCATAAAGTGTTGAATATGACTGAACAATAACAACAATCTACAGGATCCAGGGCTAGGCCCTGAATGGAATGTCAAGATAATTTAGGCAACCTTCAAGGTGATTACATTCTAGTATAGGAGATTAAAAAGATAATAATGACTGAAATAGAATAGAGGATGATAAAACATGAGTAATATGAATAACTGATTGTCAATATAATTTTTTAAAGTTTAAAGAGTGGATAGAGAGCTTTCCTTGGAATCAAGAAGTCTGGAGGTAAGCTTCCAACTCTGACACCAACTGATTATGTGACTCTGGGTAAGTCACTTAAATTCTCAGCCTGAGAAGAAACTGCCTAAGATTATAAATTGTCAAGCAGTTAGTAATCCGTATTGGTAGAAGAAGTTTTCTCAGTGAAAATTCATTTAGCCTATGTAATTCAAGGCCCAATGAAACAAAAAAATATAGAGGAACTCAAAATGTATTAATATAAACATGCTTCTAGGCCTAGAAAGAAGGAGCTATGCATGCATTTTCTCAACTCTAAACAACTTAGAACTCCATGCTGTTATAGGAACTCCATACTAAGTCTTCCTTCCCTGAGTCAAATTTCTTGAAATGTGGTATGGCATCTTAAAATTGAAAACCCATGACATCTTGAAGATGGATATCTCTATATACTAGAGGCAGTGTCTGCCATATAATAAGAGAATTTCTGATTGGAAAAAATGTCATATGTTATTACATACATATTTAATGTAAATAAAATGAAATAGCACCTACTGTTTGCTTTGTAACTTTCAATGAGAAAAATAATGGCTGATTTGCCATTTGCAATTTATAAAGAACTCTCACATTTGTCCTTGCAATAGCTCTTGGAGCAATATGTGATGTGTGTATGTGTGAATGTGTGTGTGTATATACATATATATGTCTATATGTCTATCTATATGTGTGTGTATATATATACAAATATATATACATGCTTTTATATATGTGTTTATATATATATATATATATATATATATATATCCCCCCAAAAAAAAAACCTTACACATGAAGAAACTTCAACTCAGAGAAGTAAGATGATTTGCCTAAGATCATAAGGCTATTAAGTAACAGAGCAGGAAATCAAATTCAGCATTTCAGAATTCCTTTGCACAGCTTATTTCTTTCAGTTTGCTGCTGTGTCTTTGAAATGTAAGTCTATAGCTTCTTAGTGGTGAATCATCATTATAAACAAAGGTCAATGTGTGACATAGGATGAATGTGTGCAAGCCAGTGAATGTATTGATGTGTTAAAATAGTTGGCTTTGTTTTCAAATGGGAGATACCACTATTCAGTATAAAGAGAGAAGGAGGTGATATCTCAAGATGAAGGTTCAAATTCCAGATCAGTCTTTTTCTGCCTGTGTGACCATGAGCAAGTGACAATGTGACCGGGTGCCACATCTCTAGGCCTCAGCTTCCTCACTTACAAAATAGGGTAAGTTTGACTATATGGCTCTAAAGTAAATTTCAGCTCTAAAAATTCCCATGATACTAAGGCTATGGTCAGTGATAGCGAACAGGGTGAAGTGCAAAAATGAATTTTGTTTTAAGAGAATTCAAGCTCACTGAGGGAAGGGGTTGTGTCATTTCTGTCTTCCGGTCCTCAGTGCCTAGCACAGTGTCTGACACATAGTAGGTTCTTAAGAAATTTTTGTTGATCGATTATTTTATTCAAAATTATTTTCTATGATAATGTTATAATAGTTGGTATTTTAATTTTATACAGGAAAAGACTGAGGTATTGATTAAATCTATACACAAGTCCATCTCTCATTCAGCTATTTCTGTCACATTAATGTAGGTTGAAGGAATTTATGGCTAGGTAAGAGTGTCCAAAGTAAGAAAGATGATGGTATTATATTCTTCTGCCCTTCAAACTATATCTAGAGTATTGCATTCTTCTCTAAACACTGTATGTTAGTAAGAGGGCATCCTGGGTGGTGAGAAGACTAGGGACCATGCCATAAGTGGATTTTTTTTGAAGGAATTAGGGATGTTTAGCCTGGAAAGAAGAAGATACAAGTGAGAGATTAGAGCATAATAGCAGTCTTCAAATATTTGGAAGACTCTCCTGTAAATAAATGATTAGTGTTGTTCTCTGGAGCCCCAAAACAAGGAACTACAGTTGATGGAAGGCATAGAAAGACAGACTTGGAATGACTATAACAAATAATCTTCCCAACAAACCTATCCAAAAGTAAGATTGGTTGCCTTAATCTATGATGAGTTTCCTTTCATTGTAAGTCTTTGAGCAGAAACTGGATACCCATTTGTAAGACATGTAATAGGGAAGACTGGGATTCAAGGATAGATTAGAATAGATGATCACTGACACTTCATCCAACTCTATACTTTTCTGTGACTCTTTGATTCATGTGTTCTAATAATCTTGCAAAGGTTAGAAGCCCATCCACTGAGAAGTCATAGGTATGAAAATCCACATAGTCAAGGAAGGTTTACTACCTCCTGTGTCTAATTTCTGAAGTATTTCAATCTTAAAAATTCAAAGTTTTCCATTTATCTTTAAGTGGTACCCTACAGGTAACCTAAGCCACTATTATTCCTTAAGATAGTCTTAGGTTCCAAAAATGCAGCGGGCCCTGCACACCATAAAGAATTAGACACATTTGAAGCTTGGCCAAAATAACCAAAAACACGAATGGATCCTGAACTGCCGTCAAAAGCATGTCAGCCGGAGATAATTTATGATTTCCTTTCAGGATGTAAAAGTATTTCAGAGGAAGGTTAACATGGCTTTGTGGCTGAAATGTAGCTTTTAGCTTTAAGCCTATTGTGATCCTTTACTTAATCAAGAATTTTTCACATCTTATGCTACGAGCCTAGAGTTGTTCTTGACTGTATTTTTCAGGTAAATACTATTTTCATCTTATATTCGTGGAAGGTTTTGTGGGTTTTTTGTTTGTTTTGTTCTGTTTTAAAATTTAGAAAATCAACAATATGCTGTAGTGCATAGGAAACTGGCCTGAGAGTCAAGAAGTCTTGGTTCCAAGTTCTATCTTTCATACATCATGGCTATACAATGTGGGGCAGACCATTTAACCTCTCCGTGCCCTCAAGTAAGTTTATACAATTATAAATCGTAGAGAAAGTGTCCATCTGTTTTAGAAGAGGAAATTTTTCACTGGGATAAATGAAAACTCAGGTCCAATTTAAAAAAAAAAAACATAGTCTGCTATTACATTTTTGTTGTTGTTGGGGAGAAGGGGAGGAACAGACATGGGAACAACATGGCACAGGGAAATGAGAACTGGATTTGGATTTAGAGAGCCCAAATTTAAACCCTAGCTCTGTGACTACAAGTCAAGCCTCTTAATTCCTCTGGACATTACTCTCCTTGTCTATAACATGAAAGTTGGACAAGGCGACCTTCATGGTCCCTTTCAGTTCTAAATCTATGGTCTTATGATCCTATGAAAAGAAAAGATAGGAGTAAGTTGGAGAAGTACATACATTGCTCTGATTTTCTAAAATTAAAAAAGGAAAGATGATTATGTTTTCAAACTTTGGAACAATGTGATCAATTTCAATTTCTGTAAAAAAATAAAAAGATCCTATTAAGGGTTGCAGAAGCATATTAGAAATATTTAATAGCATTTCTTTCTAAAACTCTAAACTTCTGGGGGAAATCCCTTGAAAAGGTAAAGGGCAAAAAAGTAATGGATTAAAGGCGTTAACTAAACTTTGTTTTGTTCATATGATTGTCTCCCCATCCACCTAAAATGATTGGAATTGGGATCATCCTCTGTAGAAAAAGCATTATGATGTTAATGGAAAAGAAGAAGTCTCTTTGTTTAGTGCTAGGAATATGTTGACTCTTCCAGAATGGGATTCAATAGTGATTTGATTACTTAATAAATCTGGAATGTTAACCCAAACTATATTTTTACATACTGTGATTTCCACTCCTCCCCTTTTTAAAGATGTCTACTACCTGAAATATCTTTACCTATTCTTATTACCTGACATTTTCATGGGTAAAAAGTAATATTGGAGGATATTAAGAATTACACCACTTGAAAATTATCTAAGGGCTAGAAAAATCTTGGATAATAGGTTAAAGTCAAATTATCTAAAAGTCTTCCTAATAGATAAATAAAAAATGCAATAAGTTATTATTATTAATCACTTCCTCCAACAAGGTAAACTTTTGTAAAAAAAAGAAGTAAAATATTGTTTCTTGAAAGACACTTTTTTTAAAGGAAAGGAAATAATACATATAAAAAGCAATCAAGTCTATATCAAGAACATGTCATGCCAGAGAAAGCATTTCCATTTTCAAAAAATTACCCAATGGGCACGTCAAGGAATTTTGTGACAAGTTTATTAAAATTTTACTGAACCATTTGGCAATTTTGAATATTATCCTTTTACATAAAGTAGTTTCTATGTCAGCCAAATAATATAGCTAGATAGGTTCAGAACTGGCTGAATAACCAAATCTAAGGAGAAATTATCATTTTTTTAAAAATTCTCAGTATTTATTTTTTTCTAATTCCATCTAAAGATAGTTTTTAACATTCATTTTTGTAAGATTTTGAGTTTCAGTTTTTTCCTGCCCCTTTCCCTTCACTTCCCCTCTCCCAAAGACAGTAAACAATTTGATATGCTATGTGTAAACAATCATGTTAAACATATTTCCACATTAGGCATGTTTTGAAAAAAGAATCAGCACAAAAGGGAAAAAATACAAGAAAGAAAAAAACAAAACAAATAAAAGTGAAAATAGTATGTTTGTATTTCAATCTATATTCAGACTCCACAGTTCTTTTTCTAGATGTGGAGAACATTTTCTATTATGACTGTTTTGCAGTTGTCTTGGATCTTTATATTGCTGAGAAGAACCAAGTATATCACAGTTGATCATAGCATGGCACTGAATAAGTAAATTAATTTAGGTAGAATTGTCATTTTTATTATATTATTCGGCCTTCTCATGAGCAGTTGATGTTTTTGCCATTGTTAGACATGATTTTATTTGTGTGAAAAGTGCTTCGAAATTGTGTTCATATAGCTCTTGGGTTTGTCTTGACAGGTAGGCTCCCAGATATTTTATATGGTCTATAGTGATTTTAAATAGTGTTTCTCTTTCAATCTCTTGCTGCTGGGCTTTTTTTTTTGGTAATGTATAGAAATGCCAATGATTTATGTGGGTAGGAGAAGTCATTAATGTTTAATATTAGCTTGGAAGGAGGTATGTGGTGAAGTTCCCTAGAGATAGTGCTTTGCCTTTTGCTGCTTAACACAATTACAGATGAGTTGCATGTAGGTAAAGTTGGAATGTTTAACAAATTTGAAGAGTATACAAAACTTCTAGGGATAAACAGCTAATGAATTGAAAAGAAAATCAGGATAAGTAAGTGTCTCAGATGATAAGATTTTTGAAAGAAATCCATTAACATGAAATGTTATCAAAACATTCATTAAACTCTCTCCTTTTCTCACTTGGCTTGTCTTCCACCCAATGCCAAATCAGGGAAAGTTTTACATCATTGCGCATGCAAAACCTCTCTCTGATTGCTGACCCTGTCAGGCTGGCCCAGGCAATACAGGCAAGGAACAAGGACTCCAGCAGGGATGGAGGTCAGCAGATGCGTGAGCACCAACTGGTGGAAAAGTGGAGAAGCAGAATTTGCCACTGGAAAGGGACTGAAAAATGCATGTAGAAGAGTGTTTGTCATGGAAATTGGGGTGGACAGGGAGTGGGTAGAATAAAATAAAATATTAAAAGATTAAAAAAATTAAAAAAAAAACCACTTATTAAACCCATTACATGTGAAAGATACAAAGACAAAATCACAACAAGCTTTTCTTTTAAGGAGCTCAATTCTACTTAAGGATACACTATGTATCTAGATAATGCCCTTCTCTTAGGAGGAAGGGAGCAATAAGAACTAGGAAGATCAGGAAAAGCTCCCAGTATAATGTGAATCATGAGTTAAGCTTTGCAAGTAACTAGATTCCAGGAGGCAGAAAGAAAGCTGGCATTCCATATAATATCAAATGAGGTAACTTCTGGAAGGAGTTTCACAAACCTTGAAACACTAAATAAATGTTAGATGTTTTTATTAGCTATTGTTCCAGATTTGGGGTACAAGTTGTGCAATGACACAGAGAAATGATCTCAAATTTTGGCCTCAGGGAACAGACAGTGGGCTAGTCTGGCTGGAACAAGGAAACTATGAAGGGGAAATGAGTCTATGAGTAGCAGATTGTGAAGAGCTTTAAATGTCAGGAAGAGAAGCTCATCTATTATTCTAGAGATGGTAGGGGATCAATGGAATTTTTTGAACAAGGTCATCACATGCTCAAATCAGTATTTCAAGTATATTAATTTGGCACCCAAGTGAGGAACTGGAGAATGAAGAGATGAGAGATTAATTGAGAGGCTATTGAAATAGTCCAGACAAAAGGAATAAGGACTTGAACTAAGATATTCATTTTGTGAGGTTGGAGAAAGGAGAACAGGAGAGATAATGTGGAGGAAGATGGGAGAGACTTGGCAGCTGATTTGAAATAGCAGATGGAAAGAGAGGAAGAATCAAGGATTCTGACTTCATTAACCTGGGTAACTCAAACAATGGTGTTACCTTTAAGCAGAAAAAACAAATTAAAAAAGAGTTTTGGGAAGCTAATGAACTGAAGTTTAGTCTTGTTGAATTTTAAATGGCCATGAAATGATCTGGTAGAAATATCTCAAATATAACTATACATGTATGCCTAAACTCAGGAGAGAGAAAAGCAATGAATGTATATATTGAGTCATCTTTAGAGAAAGAATACTTAAATCATGAGAGTTAATGATATTATTAAGAGCAAAGTAGAATAGAAAAAAAAGAAAAGAGAGTCCCCAGCAGAGTTTTCAGGTACATCCATGCTTAATGGTCTAAGAGTTACAGGGGGAGTGGATTTATGCTGGCCACTAAAGAATAGGAATGCTGGGGAAGAGGGTAGGGAGAGGGATATTTGGAATGAAGACTAAAGTTTAAATCCCAATCACCTTAATGTAAATCAGTGTATGATATTCATTAAGTTACCTTAATGTGATCTCAGTTTCTTCATATGTAAAGAAAGAATAGTAAAGGTCTATGATTTTCAAGATGGCTTGTAGGATGGTAACCTGTCTTTTCCTCCAGTAGCATTTCTGCTCTGACAACAAAATCCCATAAGTACAATATTTAAATTTCATTCTGATATTGTGATAATGGGAAGCCAGATCAGGAGAAAGAAAGATATTTACAAAAAATAGTGGGTGAGGGAGATAGCCATCACTTAGGGAAGAATAAAGCAGATTGTCAGGGAAAGAAAAATGGGAATGGCATGACATGGGGCAGCTAGGTGGTGCAGTGGATAAAGACCTGGCCCTGAATTCAGGAGGACCTGAGTTCAAATCTGGCCTAAGACACTTGCCACTTACTAGCTGTGTGACCCTGCCCTGAAGAGAGAGAGAGAGAGAGAGAGATAATGACATGGCACAATCCTTATGAAGCAAGATAGCAAGGGGAGAGAGGCAGCTAGGTGGCACAGTGGGTAGAGCACTGGCCCTGGAGTCAGGAGGACCTGAGTTCAAATCCAGATTCAGACACTTAACACTTACTCGCTGTGTGACCCTGGGCAAGTCACTTAACCCCAATTGCCTCACTAAAAAATAAAATAAAATAAAAATAAAAAAGATAGCAAGGGGAAGAAGTGATGACCATCTCTGGAGGTTTAGGGTTTAGATGAAAAATCCAAAAAAATGGAAGGGGACAAATTCAAAACTCTTAAGTGTTCAACATGTAGTATTTGCCCTTTACTACTTAAAAAAATTAAATAAAAAAGAAAGAACTTTTTAAAAATCAGTTTTATTATTACAAGATGAATAAGACATTGAAAAGTAGAATTTTTTTAAATAAAATCTGATTGTTTTAATAGATTGCCAGTTCAATATGATTCAACAGTAATGGTTGCCAAATAAGCTAATGCAAATATAGGATGAATTAACTAACAATAGTTCCAGGACAAGGTTGGTCCCATTTTAGTCTGCCATGATCAGACTATGCCTAAAGTATTGCGTTTAAATTTGAGTGCAAAGTTTTAGGGAAGTCATTGATAAATTGGTGAGAGTGATGGCAATTAAAACCATGTTGTGAGACATTCAATCCATCTCTCTTCGCATTGTACTACTTCATGCCCTCCTCCATCCCCTCACCTTGATAATCTGGAAAGCATTCAGAGGAGAACTGCTAAGATAATGATGGAATACAAAATCTTGATACTGGGATATGTTGAAAGAACACAGGGTATTTAGTCTGCACAAGAGACGACTGAGGTAGGTGGAGACTATCTTCAAATACTCGAATGGTCATCATGTGCAAGAAATGTTAAACTTGTTTTACTTGGTCCCCAAGGAGAGAAATTGAAGCAATGGATGGGAGTTGGCTTCATGTAAGAAAAAAGTTGCTCAAAATTAAATCTGAACAAAAAATAGTATGTATTTCCTGGTGAGGTAATGGGTTCCTTCTCAGGAAAAATCCACAACTGGAAGTTAGAGAATTACCTGTGGGAAATGCTGTAGAAGAGACAGTCAGCTGCACATTGTGATCATAAGCTATGAAGAAATAGAGAACTCAATTTTTTAAAAAGATTCTAGAGATGGAAGGAAGCTTACATGTTATCTAGTCTAACTCTGCCCAACTCCCCACCCAATCATACATTAAATTCTGTAACATTTCCCTTCCCTACACAGACTTGATATTAATTCTAACTTTGAAGACACCCTTTGAGTTTTTCTTTGTAAAAAATACTGGAGTAGTTTGCCCTTTCCTTCTCCAACTCATTTAATGCTCAACTATTAAGATTTTAAGTAATTTAAGTAATTTAAGTAATTTCAGACCTAGCTTTCTATCCATTGCACCATCTATCTACCCTCCTGCATGGGTATCCTTTTCTAAATCCTCTATAATATAAACCTTCCAGATTCTGAATGAAAGACAGCCACACCATTTCTAGCTCTCTCTCTTTTCTGCTAAATGACCAAATAAATGTCTTTTATTTATTTATTTTTTAAGCTTTTGGGGTCTGTTCTCAGCTTTGATAAATCATGTAATTTTGTTTTACAAAGATAGACAAATATTAGATAAAGCATTACTAATTGCTTCTAATGTATCAGGTTCTGTGCTAAGGACTAGGAATACAAAAAGGTGAAATTATAGTCCTTACCCTATAGGAGCTTATATTCTAATAGGGAAAGGAAAATTATAAGACAGAATTGAAAAAGCAGGGAGAAGTAGGGGAACAAGATGAGAACTCTACATTTTTGGACCTTCTGGACAAGTCTGGAAAGTCAGGAATAGAGGCAGGAAAGTAGTGAGAGAGTCATCCAGGCACTTCCTCTAAATTATTAGAGAAACTCACTAATTTGAGGAGAGGGGCACAGCAGTAAGGTGAAAAAACACAGATCAATTTGAATGTTAAATTAGAGTAAGGAACTATTTATGATTTGATGATAGAATATTGCAGTATAGTAAAATAATAGCTAGTACTTATGTATATACATTATACACATCTATACATCTATACATATATACACATATATTTAGAATTTGCAAAGTACTGTACATATGTCATTGCATTTGATCCTCACAACAAATCTATTACTTAGATTCTATTAAGGAGACTAAGGCTTGAGACACGTGAAATGATTTGGCTGTGGTCAGAGAAAGGGATGGAGGGAGGGATGAAGGGAGAGGGTGGGGCAGAGAAGAGAGTTCACTTACATTTTCTAATACGAAATTTTATAACAATGCCTTTTGTTGTATAAACTAGGACTATCTCATGGTTGAGTTGTGTGGGAGAATTAATATGGAATCTTCCCATGTCCTTGTTATATTCTCTTTCCTGATTGCAATCACATGCTAGGATGTGATTTCAATTTTTTTATTTTATTTTATTGCTACCTTGTCTTTTTTTAGTGGTAATGGATATATAAAATTGTAAGGGAGTAAGAATTTGGTTTCATACAGACTCACAGTCAATTTCTCCTTTTTATCTCCCCCCACCCCCTTTGGCAATCAATGTTCCCTATCGCTGTGGTATACCTCCAATTGATCAGACTGCTGAGAGAGCCCCTTTGAAATCTTTGGGGTGATAATTTAAGTGAAATGGAAATGGAGAAAAGGAAAAGGTCACATCCTTGGAAATCTTTCTTTATAAAGGATTGTCCTGGCTGCCTAATAACATGGCACAGAGGGAATCAGTGTGACAATTAAGTTTGCAATCTTGTTGTACCTTGGGACTCCTTGTAAATATTATCTCTATTCCTCAGTAATAGTCAGTGTGATAAATTCCTCAAACCCTGAAACCTTGTGTCAGCTCTTATTTGGCTTTGACAAGCCCAGTTGTGAGAGGGAAATGTTTTGTTTTTTTTTTTTCTCCTCTGGTCATGCCTGACTTCTTATTTCAAATATTTTGCTGGAATACAAAGAAATGTGAGGAGGTATATATGAAGTAATACAAATTTAAGAAAGTAAGATCAAAACAGAAGTACCTACACTTAATAAAACTATGTATATAATTAAGACACCAGGAACAAAATTATAGGGAAAAAGGGGATACATAGGGAAGCAGGATTGGTGGTGCATGCCTGTAATTCCAGCTATCAGGGAGGCTTTAGGCTGACAGATCTCAAGCTCAGTCCTTAGCTACAGTGTGCTATACTGATCAGGTGTCTGGAAAAGGTTTGGTATTAATATGGTAACTCCTAGGAATGGAGGGAGGAACAATTGACAAGTTGCCCAAGAAGGGTCAAAACAGAAGAGGTGTGAAAAGTAGCAGATTTTTAAATTGGTCACTGGTGGTGACCAAAGTGGTATTAGGTCAGTGAGTAACTCTTAAACCTCTAGCCATAGCAAGATGCAAAGACCCAGACAAGTGTTCTGTGTACTTTTGAGATGCATTTCCAGATATTTGGCACATTTGTAATTATTTGGAATGGGATTTCCATTTCTATTTCCTCTTGGATTTTGTTACAATGTGACCTTTTTGTCTAAAAATTTATTGGAAGACTTTTGTTTACTGCAACCTTGCTTGAAACTATTGTCTCTCAACTATTTGCTTAATTGCTAGGATATGCTATCATCAGTAAAGAGATTCCTCCCCGCCCCCCCTTTACGTATCTTTATAGATTTAATTTCTGTCTCTTGTTGGATGGCTATCAGTAGCTTTTGCAGTACTAAAATAAGAGTAGGGAAAGTGGGCATTCTTATTTCTTCCCTGTATATAATGGGAAAGGTTTTAATGCATCCCATAGCATAAGAAAATTGCTTTTGGTTTTTGATGGGCATTTTTTATGATATTAAAAAGGTACCTCCATGAATCTATAGAATTTTTAACATATCATTTTTCAAAGGTCTTTTCCACATCTATATAGATAATCAGGAGGCTTAGGTTTTTTTTGTTTTGTTTTGTTTTGTTTTTGTTTTTGTTTTTAATATGTTTAATTGCATTTATTGTTTCCTCTTTTATGCTGTGAATGTTATCTTATGGTAGTGGTCCAGGATGGTGGTGCCGATTGTTGTTGTTCTCCTCCTTCTCTTCCTCCCTCCCTGCTCTTCCCCCATCTCCTATCCTGAGAACTCAAACACTTCAAATTCTCTGGGTGTCAGTTGGTACTAGAACTCTGATTCCCCTCTTCCTAAGGCAGGATGTTTGGTCAGTCTAAAGAAATAACTCTTGTATACTATACTCATTTTATAGTTTCCATCTCTGATAATAGGATACTCTCTTCCCCCATGGTGTGTTTATCTGTGGTACTCTGTTCTGCCAGTGAATTACAATTTGCCCTTTTCATTCTTGCTGATCAAGTCCTTCTCTCTGCTTCCTTACCCATTCTCTTATAGGCTCTCTTCTTTCTAACAAACCACAGGAGTTATTTTCACTTTACTGTTAACCTCTGACATGCTTAGCATACATCATATTTAAACCTCTATCTTCATCCTCTGCCTCTCCCTTTTATAGACCCTGGTATTATGTAATTGAGTCTTACAGAAACATTGATTCAGCTGTAATTGGAGTATTATGAAGTTTAATATTGATGTGTCAAGCCTAATTCTATTTTTCAAATAGAAATGTTGAGTTCCACTTTCAGCCTTGTTTCCTTGATTATTTTTAGAAAAACAAGTCTCTTAATGGCCATTCTTTGGCTATCTTGTTGTTCATTCTTGGTTGCTGAATATTGTTTGTCTTTCTTGTATTCCTATGTTCTCTGGAGTTCAAAAAGCAATAATTTCTTCAGGTTTGTTTTGCTTTCTTGATATGTTTTGAACACATTTTTTTAAACTGAAGGTATATCTTTTTGATTAAAGTTTAGCCACAGTGTTTGTTGCTTTGGGTTGTATCTTGAGGTCTTTTGCCTTTTAGAACACATCATTCCATTTCTTTTTACAATTTTTTGTTGATATGAAATCGTTCTGTGTTATTCAAATTTTCTTTCCTTTATATTTGAAGGGTTTTCTACTGCATAATGGTAGAGTTTATTTTTTGTCATTGTTAAATTTCACCACTATGTGTCCTGATCAAAATTTTTGTTTTGTTTTGCTTTGTCTTTTTACACTCTGCACATAATGTGTGAATTGTTTTTACTTCTACATTTTGTTTACAGTGTTTGGAATTTCTGAGAAATTTTTAGGTAGTTTCTTGCATTGTGATGTTCAAATTTTATTTTTTAAATTGTCATGGAGACAAGTCTTCTAGGAAACCTATACTTTTCAAGATCTTTCTTCACTTCATGTCTTTGATATAAGTATGTTTTCATTGTATGGTGATCATGTTTTCTTGTAAATATTTTACTTTTTAACTCTCTATTTCCATATTCTTCATTTCTGACTATTTGCATTCCCAATTAGTTATTCTTTCCTTTGTTCCTTTGGGATTAAGTGACTTGCCCAGGGTCACACAGCTACTAAGTGTCAAGTGTCTGAGGCCAAATTTGAACTCAAGTCCTCCTGAATCCGGGGCTGGTGCTTTACCCACTGTGCCACCTAGCTGCCCTATATGCAGATTTTCTAAGGAAAAAAAACTAGGATATAACTAAGAAATGTATAATCTAAGGAATAGCTAGGATAAAAGTAGGAGAAATGTAAAAAAGAAGTCACTGTGTGAATTAGGTGCAGAAGACCTTTATTTCTACTGATGTATCAATCAACCTGCTACCTCTAAAACCCTTGTACAATCAATAAGAAATAATCAATTTTTTTTAATGCTACTATGTGCAAAACACTATGCTAATTGCATTTTGAACACAAAAAGATTACAAGTGTCTTACCTTCAAGGAAAACACAATTTGTAGAAACATAAATAGACAAATTATATGCATAATTTAACAAAATAGGTGCTATGTAATAAGTACCAAATGAGATGCACAAGCATTAGATGTTCTTAGACTTCAGAGGAGATATTGCTATAGATTGGTGCAGGAAAGTAACATTTCTTCAGAGAAGGTGGGATGTGTGCTATATGAGGAAAGACAGTGAATAGAGATATAGGAAGCATAAGAGAGGGAAGAATACTATGAGAAAAGTTATATAAGTGAGAATTTGGAGGTAGTATTTTGGAACTATGATGGACCAGTCCAATTGGAGTAAATAGTTCTTACAGGGAAATGGGAGTATGTAACATTATATTTAAAAAATGAGCTCACTTGTCAGGATCCTTGGTCTCAGTTTACCTATTACAACCTTATTTATCTCACCTCTCAAGTGAAAACATTAATAGCACCTTCTTCACAGGGGTATTAGAAGGATCTTTGGAGTTAATATATCCCAAAGGGTGAAAAAAATCTAACAATTAAAGCCATGCAGAAGTGAAATGTGCTTGTGATGAGGTGGTAGTTTCCTACTGGCCTATCTCCTCCTCTCCCCCCACCTTATTTGGAAATCTTCAAACAGAAGCTTTCTGACCTTTTGTCAAGTATAGAAAAGTGAGAATCTGTTTTGGGTATGAATTGTCTTAGATAATTGCTAATGTTCCTTCTGCTACTGACGTCAGTGATCATGCCACTTGGCAGAAGTTAATTTTTCTTTTTCCAATATTGCCTACAGAATGTCTATGAAACCAGCATACCCTTTTCTCTAGGAGGACAAGTCATTTAGATTTATTTTCTCTTGTTATAAAGAAGTTTTTGCTTGGAAAATTGGGGGCATTGGGAGGTACATTTTTCCCTTACTAAAATATTTTCAAGCTGAATCCCTACATAGATTTAACAAGAAATCTAGCCCAATTGAGGGCCCAGGCACTAATTGCCTTGTCTAGGCACATTGGGTAGGGATTTCATTTCACACATGACAAACCATCAGCATAAACTTGTCATAGCAATATTTCATACATTTCTTCTTCATGGAGAAGTCTAATCTTCCTAGCTCACTTTCACAGTCCACTACTCTGAAACAAGGCTCAGTTAAAGCTTAATAGGGAAAGAAAAGAAGACAGTAAAATTACAAAAGGGTGAGTAATTGGCCACGGATTCCTTGAGTACCTGTCCCCCAAAGTTCCTGCAACTTTTAAGACAAAGTCGAGCCAAGCTCAGAGAAGTCAATGTTGCATAATTCCAGCTGCTAGGCTCATCCCTAGTTACATATGACAAAGCAGAACTGTCCTCAAAGAGTCTTGAAACAGAGGACTGGACAGAGTTGAAACCATGGCGCCAATTGATTAGTGCCAAGGGCCCAATGTTCTCTGCTTTTCTCAAGAATAAACTCTTCAAAAGGCCAAGGGCTAAATGCTACCATCAGATTCGCATGGTGGGTTTCCCAGCAGTGGCAGAAATGAGGAATTATTCAGTCTGCAATATGCTACTTTTATGCTTGTGGCTTCTGAACAACCTCTGCAGGAATGCAAATCATTCCTTCTTTGTTCTCAAAAGGCACCCTTTGGGGTTTTCACTTTTTGAATATGCAATCCTCCAAGGAATACCCCAGTAATATAACTAACCTGCCCAGGCCTTCAGGACTACAATTTTCTAGGCCCTCAGGGCATAGTTTATGCAATAAGGCAATGTCCCTGTGGGGAGGTCTTGATAACTTGTTCATTAGTTATCACTTAAAAGAAACCTGGAGCTTTATGAGAATTCTGTAAGCTAAAGCTTAATGTATCAGAGTCTCTGTATGTATCAGAACGCTGTTACCAATGGCTGCCAGAATTCCATGACTTCTAACATAAGCACACTAAAGAAAACAGAATGACTCCAACTATGTATTATAAAAAACAAAACAAACAAAAACCACATGGGTGTCATTTATGTTGTGACCTAAAGTTATCACCACTCAGCAACTTGTAATTCCCTTTATATAAGAACTCAGAAAGTTCATAATACAATCTGGCATAAATAAGTTAATTAATTAGACTTTAAGTACTTCTTAAAAGATAAGTAGTGTGCTGGGCACTGAGGATACAAAGACAAAAATTTAATATTCCCTTCCCTCAAGAATCCTGTATTCTATTAGGAGACACATGTACACATTAAAATATCCTATGAAACTCATATAAAACAGATGAACGCAAATGTAGATACCTAGGGAAAACTGTTCAGATAATCAGACACCTCGGAGCTATATGGGGGTCATACCACAACAAGGTCTCATCATTTTATCTTGTTTTCTCTACTATCAACACATATACCTTTATAGTTATAATACAAAGATTTCATTTATGAATTTTATTTCTGAGACTTTAACTCTCCTTTTTTAATATACTTCTGAAACAGTTTGAGAATGTCTGAGAATTCACTAATAGCTGAGGTAATCCTTCCATTGCTAGGCAGCTTGAAATGTTAGAAAGTATATAGTTTTGGGGCAACTAGGTAGCACAGTGGATAGAGCACCAGCCCTGGATTCAGGAGGACCTGAGTTCAAATCCCGCCTCATACACTTGACACTTGCTAACTGTGTGACCCTGGGCAAGTCACTTAATCCTCGTTGCCCTGCCCTCCCCCCCCCAAAAAAAAAAGAAAAAGAAAGAAAGTATATAGTTTCATTGTTCCTAAATCTGCTTTTCTATAGTCTCCACTGATGCCTTTCTAGTGCCTTATGGGACAAGTCTAGTTACTCTCAAAAATATAATCTATGCCCAAGGGCCTTAGTCTTCAGTTTATGTGGACTGGATCCAAACTAGGAGACAGCTCCAAAAACTTATATTTTTAATTGATTTATACTAACCAAAAGTTTCCTCAAAAAAAATCACTTAATCTAGCTCTTATGTATCTTCAGAAATGAGGAAAATTTGACATACAGATCAAGTAGGAGAACACCAGATAATGCATATGTTGATCAGAAAATAGCCTGATTTTCTCTCATTAATAATAGGTGTAGAAAATTCCAAAGACTTGTAGGAACCCATCAGCAATGGAGGAAATGCATAACCAATGAATGATATAGCATATATACATATATGCATAATATGTAGACATGCACATTTAAATGTTTGTGTACATGTGTACACATGTCACACATGTAGATATACATGTGTATATACATATTTATTACAAAAGGATATTAAAAGAGCAAGATCAAGAATAAAAATTTATCTCAATACTTCCAGGGCATACTCTTGCATATATGACTTCAGTCTCTTAGGGAATAGGTTCCAAACTTAGTTTGGTTCCTATGAAGCTTTGGTGCCACCAAGTTCGTGACTACATGCCACAGCTGAATGAGTCATTCAAGGAGACTGAGGGTTATGGAGCTCAATCAAAAATATTATTCTTTGCCATTTGGGTCATCAAAGGCTCAGCTGGTTGCAAAACCAAAGCTAGATTCCTACTCAAATTCCCATGGCTTACTGCGCCAAACAAGGTCAGAGAATCCACTTCTTCTGCCTAGAACAGAAAAGCACAAATGAAAATATCTAAGAGGAGTTTCATTTCTCAGGGTAATATGGCCTCCAGGGAAAAAAGTGATTGAGGCCTTCTTTCTAACCTATATAATAGGCTGGAGGTCTCTCACCAACCTATTTAATTTGTCTCTCTCTCTGGTGAATCCCACTTTTCCCCAGGGTCAGATTCTCCAAATCACTGTTCCACCCTGTGGTATGGACTCTCCTCAGAAGGGAAACAATCTTGAAGTTCAAAAGGAAATTTCTAGACTTACAATACTATCATAAGGACGTGGGCTTCTCCAGGAGGAAAATGAACTGGGGTTTGGTAAAGAAGCAACCCTATTCACAGTTAACCTAGAGTGCTACAGTCGATACTGAGTTTAAATCTGACCTCAGATGCTAACTAGCTTTGCGACCCTATGTAAGTCACTTAAATGCTATTTGCTTCAGTTTCTTTTTCTGTAAAATGGGAATGATAATAGCCCCTTACCTCTTAGGATCAGAGTGAGATAAAATTTGTGAAGCACTTAGCACAATGCCAAGCACATAGTATGTGCTATGTAAATGTTGTTATGATTATTATTTATTATACAAATGATTTAATAGCTATAATGGAGAGAAAAGCTTTGATATCTTCTTCTCTAGCTGCAATGTTATATATTCAGTCCTATTCCTTTAAAGTAGCCAGGATTGTCCAGGAAGTCCCCTTTCTCTCTCTATAAAGTTGAATTCTGGGATAATCTGCCCCCCTCCACCCCCTAAGAATCTGACACCGTTGAAAAAAAAAAAAAAACTTTTTCTCTCTTGGAGACAGAAGGGACTGGAGGAGTTAGAAGGAAGTAGGGTTCTATGCAATGAAAAGATTTTCCAATCAAGTAAAATTATTGTAAATGGGAAAGAATTTCTTGAAGAGGCACCAGAAATCTGAAAGTCAACAATGATTCTGTTACAAGGGGTATGGGGGCAGGGGAGGGCGGTCAATGTCATTATGTAAGCTTCTTGGGAAATGAAGGAGTGTTTTACTTTGGTATTTGAATCCTCTGCACCTAGCATAGTGCCTGGCATAGAGCAAGTACTTAATAAATAACTATTAAATGAATAAGTGAAGAATAGACCAATGGATGAATAAATGAATGCATGATAGCTAGGCAGATGAATGAACCAAATAATTAATGAAGTTGAATGAGATTACTTCTTAGAATCCTTACAATTCTATAATTCTTTGGATCTGTGTACTCCTTTTATAGATTTCTATGATCTTTTCTTTTTCCAATAAATTTAATAAACTGAAAAAATTTGATCAGATATTACTTTGTGCTAGAAATCATTTTATGCTTCAAGTCAATTCATTTCAGCAAACACTTATTAGGCAATCCTTTGTTGAGAACACCATGTCAAGTACTAGAAGAATATATACTTAGTGTTTTATTCAAAAGGAAAAAAATATTGAATACTCTAGTAAAAAAAGGGGGCAAGGAAAATACTCCTTTTTGGAAAACATTGAAATATTTATATTGTTTAAAAAACGAGAAAATTTGGTTGAAAATGTTTCAAGCCAAATGTGTCCATCTAACTTTTGGCTTAACTCAAAGTTCTCTTGCTAATTTCCTTATTTGTTAAATTCATAGATATTCAGATCATTGGCATTCTAAAATAGCCAGTATCAATATGATTTGAGATAATAGCTGCTGAAGAAAGAGTTCATCTGTAGAAATAAATTTATCAAATTTGTTTTAATGGATTGACCTATGACCTTCACCACATTTAATGTTTTTTACAAGCTTCATATCAGAAAAGGTAGGAGCATTGATAATTACTGCTACTATTTCTGTGCTGTGTTATGGTTATTTTGCAGATGAGAAAGCTGAGCATCTGAGAGGACACAGGGACATAGATCTTGAGTTGAAAGGGACCTCAGAGGCTATTGAATCTATCTTCTATTCTTTTAGAGATTGGCGAACTTGAGGTCAGGAATATAAATTGATTTGTCCAAGGTCATATGGTAACCTTCCAAGTTAAATGGAATTTTCCAAAGTTATGCACCTACTATGATATGGTACTAAGACATAAACCAAGTTCATTTTATTCTGAATTTACTATTCTTTTCATTATACTACATTTTGTAAAATAGATGTGACATTGAAAAACTTGACCATAATTTAATTTTTTAAAAAATCAACATAATATATCAAATCATAATTTAAAAAAATAAACTAAGGGAGAAAGTCATCAGGTAGAGCAATGCTCTTGTAAAATGCAAGATATTTTTGAGTGAAAAAGAACCCCAGAACCCATCTATTTTATAATTTTGGATTTTGGCTCCATGTATTTTCTTATACCAGGGCATAAATTCATTCTTTAATTCACTCATTTAAAAAAAATCTATTATGTACCTGTTGGCTCCAGAAAATCCTGCTATGTTCCAGGAAAGATAGACAGTTTAGATAAAAAACATTTAAGAGGACCTTGGAGAATTATCTGTCTAAATCACAATGAGCTCACTGAATAAAAAAAAAATAAGAAGAATAAACTATCATCCTATATCTCTTATACCTATTGTAGGTACATTCCTAGGGAAGACATTTTCAATAGATGCCTCCACTTTTTTTCCTCTTTTTTTTTTTTAAATAAATGGTATAAATGGAACTTTTATTCTCAACTCCTCACTTCCTTTCCTGGAGAAAATAACCTTATATTTCCAGTTCAATGAATCATCTAATAGTGGCAAGAGGTTGATAAAACTGGTGTCATTCTTGGGGGAAAGGGAGGGAGATGGGGAGAGGAAGAAAGGGCTGAGAATTTCTTGGACCAAACATAGAGAGCCTCAGAGTAGCCATCATGTCTGGTTCCCGAGTCACGTGTTCATTTCCACCAGTTATTTGAGAGGGAATAGCAATGTGACAGAGACTGGAGACACTGGACCGAAAGAATGCAGCATGCTAACACCTCAGAATCTGCTCTCGACCCCTTTCCACTCAGGAAGTCAGGGCCTCCTGGGGGTCTCTCTCCTTGGGCCCCACCTCCACCTCCACCTCCACCTCCCTGCCAGTGCCCTGAGGCTTGGGGGCGCGGCCTCTTGGGCTGAGGGGTAGGTGTGTGTGTGGGGGGGGAGGGGGGTTCGGGCTAAAGGTTGTCCAAGACCAGGAGGAGCACATGGGGGCTGGTAGCCACCCTCACTGGGGTGCAGGGGGTCCTTGCTGAGTAGAAGCCACATGGCTGGCACATGATGGTGTACAGTAAGTGGGTCCAGACAAGCCTCGGGTACTACTGGGACACAGGCATCCTCTGTCTGCTGGAAGTGCAGTTTGGTGAGCTGGTGCAGGCCAGGTAGGTGGCGGTTCAGGATCTCTGCACAGGTCACAGCTTTGCTTGTGGCATGGCCTGCACCAGTGAACACTATTCACCCGGTGGATTTGCTTTATAGCCGGCCTTGCTGCCATCCCTAACCCGCATTTCCAAAGTATCTGGAGGCAGACCAGGCACTGGGGGGACCAGTGGTTTTTCTACAGAGCTCACCTTCTGGTAATTCTCCATGGCTGGTCCAGGGACCTTCACTGTGCCTCCGCCTCCTTCCGCCTCCTTCCGCCGCCAGGGACCTCTCACGCTGGGGAATCTTTTCCTCTAACTCTTAACTCCTGACAAGATGGCTTCCAATCTCAATATCTCACTGAAAACTCTCTCTCCAAAATTACTTGTGATCTAATCACCAAATCCAATGGCATTTGCTTAGTCCTCATTCTGTTTGACCTCTCAACAGCTTGTCACTGTTGATCACCCTTTATTCCTTGATACTCTGTTCTCTCTAGGTTTTTGGAACACTATAATTTCTTGGTATTCCTACCTATCTATCCGAATGCTCCTTCTCATTCTCCTTTGCTGTATCTTCATTCACATTATTCCACTTACCCAAAGGTTTCAGTTCAGAGCACTCTTCTCTTCTCACTCTATACTACTTCCCCTAGTGATCTCATCAACTCTCATGAATTTAATTACCATCTCTATACTGACAATTCTCAAATCTACCTATCCTGTGCCAACTTCTCTACCGACCTCTAATTTCATATTCCCAGTTGCCTTTCAGATATATTAAACTCTCGATATACAAACCTAAACTCATTATCTTTCCCCTCTCTTACCTTGTCTATTACTATAGAAAGCAATACCATACTCCCAGTTCCTCAGGCTCCCAAACTAGGTGTCATCCTTGATTCCTCACTATTTTTCAATAGCCCACACTTCCCCTATATCCAATCTATTGTCAAGGCCTGTTCATTACACTTTTGGAACATCTCATTAATCTGCACCCTTCTCTTCTCTGACACTTTTATACCTCAGGCTACTGGATACATAAGGCTGGTTGAACAAGGCAGAGGAGGTGGGGAAGAGAATGAGGAGGTGGGTCGTTCATAGGAAGAAGAGCCTGTGACCACTATAACTCATTGCAACTCACCTGAATATGCTCCTGCTTTCATTGAGTATAGAAGGGTTGGGGCAGCCACTCCAACCCAGTGATTGCCAAGTCCCTCCTATATCTTTTCATCATAAACCATACCTTAATAGAGGGTGCCTCCACTCCTGGAAGATCAATAATGATGAGAACCAGAAAGGTGTTAGAGTAAAGGTGGTGTTTGTTTCCATGTATAATGCGGCCTCTTTATTCCATTGTTCCCATTCTGGCAGAGTCTCATGGAGGGGCTGGGTCTGAGACCGTGTCCAAGTTGGGGAAAGTGATGTGATACTGTGGAAATTTATTTTGATTTGGGGACCCTACCTTTAGGCTTAGTTTAGAAAGCCTTAGGCCCTCAGGGTCTCTACCCCTCCTCCTCAGCTGAAGCTGAGGAGAAAAAGCCCCATGGGCTACACAAGACCCCAGATCAGACAGCTGGGGGGGGGGGGAAGCCCCAGCTCCCTCGGACCTGAGCGGAGTTATCTGAAGGATAGCCTGTGCTGAGGCATGAGGCTCGAGAGCACACCCTCCCCCCCACCAACTGCAGCTCTGGCTGGCGGATTAGCTTGGTCCGTGGTGGTGAAGGAAGCCCTGATATTTGAGTGGAGAGAAGAAAAGGTATATATAGACCTGGGAGTTAGACGAGGGGGGGACGGACTAAGGAAGGAAGGAGACTCGGAGACGGACTAGAAAAAAAGGAGCCAGGACCGACTAGATGGAGAGACAAGATTAGGGAGACGGACTAGATAGACAAGATTGAAGAGAGGCTGACTAGAGGGGAGCACGGACAAGGATGGAGCAGAAGACAGACTGACCAGGAGGCAGCAGAGAACACAGAAGCAGGTCAGCACAGGATACAGGTTGGAGAAAGTGAGGATTAAGAGGGGTTAGAAGAAAATAGCTGACCAGGGAAAGTGTATTCTCCCCTGAGGCTGGAGGTGGCTAAGGCCCTTATTGTAGTCAAGAAGTTCTTCAAGGCGCAGCAGGTCAGAAAGAGACCGTAAGAAAACAGTCAGGTTGTACATTATTTCCCTGTATTCCTAATTTTCAACAGTATCTCATAAATAAACTCTGCTTTGATTATTTGGTTAAGAGGCTTCTTAATCTTTAGTCTATCAGTTTGGGAGCAGTGTGGTGGAACTTTACAAATGGCCCATATTAAATTAAATGCAGTCAGATAGCCAAATAGTCAAAAGTCTACAGATTAGTCCTCCAGTCAGATTAGCCCCCCAAAATTAGACTAGTCAAGTTAAAAATATTCTCACAATACCCTCTTTCTCTTCAGGGGTATTACCAGATCTATCTATGTCAGGTCCCTAGATGGAAAGTAAGGGCTAAAAAGGTAAAGACTTATCAGGAAGCAATAGTAGATATCCCATTCTGCTAGGGGACTGAGAATGGTCTGGGCAAAGGTACTGGTATTTGTAGCTCTTCCTTTCACCTAAGCGGCAGGGTCTTCTTGTATAATTGTAGTAATATAATTATTTTTATATTTAAAGTAAATTGTAATTGACATATTTTGCCTTATATGCCACTTAAATTTCCTTCTGTACCTCTCCCCTTCCCAGGGAGCCATCTCTTACTGCAATAATAATGATGATGATTATAGTTATAACAACAAAAACAACAATAACAGTAATAATAATAATTTTAAAGGGGAGAGGGCATAAGAGAAAAAAAATAAGCAGATCTAATGAATAATCTGACCATATTGTAATGTTCCACACCCATGAGTACTTCCCCATTAGACTTGGGCACAAAGGAGTAGAAAGAGGTATATTTTCATATCTCCTGTTTGGCGCAATGCTTTTTTTTTCTTTTTGTAATTTAGCCAGCTTCATCTTTATATTATTTTTTGTTTGCATTAACATTGCTTTAGTTTTTGTATTCATTGTTTTCCTGGCTTTCCTTGCCTCATTTTTCTATCAGTCCATAAAAGTCATTATATTTTTCATTTTTCAAAATACAGCCTTTTTCTTTCATTTCTGTGAAGTTTTTGTCATTCCACAATCAATGGGTATCAACTTTCCAGCATTTTTTCCTACCCAGTTCCCCACTCCGACCCCCCCCCAAAAAATAAAAGAGTGGGCAGGACAATATATTCCTGCTATGTTATCTTTTATGGGAACAGAGAGTGGATTAGGGACCATGTCTTTGTATGCCAAAGGAAACTGAGTTTTATGCTGTGGCCTCTAATCCTGGACAGAAGTTTGGGTTAGACTCATAACCTCACTTGATGGAAGAGGGAAATGTGCCTGATTTAAAAAATAAATCATTTATCTATTTATCTATCTATCTGTCTGTCTTCGTCGATTAGTCGTGTACAACTATTCATGACTTTATTTGGGTTTTCTTGGCAAAGATACTGGAGTAGTTGGTGATTTCCTTTTCCAGCTCATTTTACAAATGGGGGTACTGAGGTAAACAGGGTTGATTGACTTGCCCAGGATCACAGGGCTAGTAAGTATATAAATCCATATTTGAACTCAGGTCTTTTTGAATACAAGGCTAGCACTTCCATCTAGGCAGGCAGTAGAATGAAAAACCCCTTAAGGGCAGAAACTTTTTGCCTTTGTTTTACCTTTGTATCCAGAATACTTCTGGGAAAATTTCTAAGTCTGATGGAGGAACAGAAAGAACAAAGTCTCCAAACCATAGAAAATAGGTTTATTGAGAGAGGACCTACCTAACAGTAAAGCCGGTCATTCAGGGGTTGGACCTGAAAGACCCTGAATTACAAAACCAATGGATTTTTATGCCCTGCCAGAGCTTGAATGCTTCTGTACAATACTAATTAAAAAGTATCTAAAATTAAAGCATCTTCTTAGGAAACAGAAGAACTGCCTAAGTGACAAATGTCAGCATTTTCCAATACTCATATCGGCTTTCTTATGGCAACAGTCTCATAATTCTGCTGCATGACCCCTTCTAATCAAGTATATCACTAGTAACCTTGAGTCAAGCATAACACTCAAGGTTTCTAAAATATAGTATTGCTGACTATTGTATTTTGTGATATTACTTAATGCTTGACATTGGAAAGTATCATCTGACATTATTAAGTAGTAAGAGAGACAATCTACTAACACAATTAAAATAAGATGTCTAAATATAATAAATCATAATTTTCAGTTAATATGCTGATTATCATAATTAAATCACTTTTAACTATATTAAATCTCTTATAACTAAGGGGTGGGGAAAATCTCACTCACATTATCAGAGTATTGTTGTTTGTTTGTTTTTCCTTTCTCAGGAGATTTCTTTGCTGTGGCTAGTTTCAGTTGAGAAAGAATCCTGCAGCAATACTGATCTACAGTTTCTACCTTTTTTTTTTTTAATTTTTTTAAAGTGAGGCAATTGGGGTTAAGTGACTTGCCCAGGGTCACACAGCTAGTAAGTGTTAAGTGTTCCAGGCCAGATTTGAACTCAGGTAATCCTGAATCCAAGGCTGGTGCTTTATCCACTGTGCCACCTAGCCACCCCTCTATCTACCTTTTTATCTTGGCTAATGGCCTAAGGGCTATAAGAAGTTAAATGACTTGCTTATGGCCACATAAGTGGTAGGTATAGAGGTTTAGATTCAAGCCCATGCTTTTCTTTGGGGGGGGGGGCATGACAATGGGGGTCAGGTGACTTGCCCAGGATCACATAGCTAGTAAGTGTCAAGTGTCTGAGGCTGGATTTGAACTCAAGTCCTCCTGAATCCAGGGCCAGTGCTCTATCGACTGGGCCACCTGGTTGCCCCCAAGCCCATGCCTTTTTGACTCTTATCTCTGGCCATCTATATAAAATATACCATGGAGTATTTCCTAACTTAAGTATTAAATAAATTATTGTTGAATTTTGAATATATAAGACTGATGTGGCAACAGTGTGAGAGATGAATCAGATTGAAGTTTAGACATAATATATACAACTGTGATTGATTTCAGCTGTTGCCCCTCTGGAATCTTCTTGATCTTTTTTCCCATAAGAATAAAAAAGAAAGAAGAAAGAAAACAAAAAGAAAAATAAGCATTGTAGGCTACAAATACCTACAAACTGGAATTCTATCTCTTCAGTGATTGTAGAAAAGAAAGAAGCAATACAGAGTAGTTCTTGTTCCTGTTACAGTCACCACATTCCCCCGAGTTAATACCACATAATGTAAACAAATTAGAGGTATTCTCACCTTCCTATTTAGTGTGGGGATATATATTCCCAAGGAAGAGGTAGACATTGGAATAGACATTTTCTCTAAGTGGTACAATATTCATGCAAAGAGGTAAAATCAATATGCCATTTACTGCAAAGAGATTGGCTTTGTCTTCTGTGTTTGTAGGATCGTAAATGCCTTTATATACATGGAATTGATCATGGGCTTCTAATTTGTGAAAATTATTCATTAAAAACATCTCATGTCTTGGCTAAGGAAGAGAATTTCTAATAAGCACCAGCTTCTTGAATTTAAGGACTTTAGAAGGAGGAGCTATATGTCATATACACATAAACTATGGTTCTTGGGGATTCCAGTCAGCCACCTAAAACACAGATGAACATATTAGGTGCCATTTAAATAGAGTTTTCTTGATATTGACTGTCATTAAAATGAGATAAATTGAGACAGACAGATACATGTAACTTAATGGAAGAAGAGGCAGCATATTTGAGTGGAAAAAAAAATGAGAGGTTTGAAGGTGGGGGACTAGATTTAAATGAAAGTTGAGGCAGCTGCTAGCTGTGTTATCCCATACAAGCCACCTTTATCTCACTTAGGCTGAAATTTCTTATCTGAAAAATTATGATAATGATTACTTTGCTTCATGAAACACAGGATTTCTAAAAGGAAACTAATATCTCTATGGAAATGGTATTTATTATTATTTTTACTTCCTTAGTAGATTAAGATCTTGACAATATTCAAACAATGCATTAAATACTATTATTCTATATTCCTGAAGACTTTCCTTTGTCATTGAAATACGAGGGCTGAGTGAGCTCCAGAACTCATGACACGATCACTCCAAAAAACATCCAAATAAGGTCATAGGAAAATGCCCAGAGCAGCAAAAACCGCAGAAGAATGTGCTGAAATCATCTTCTAAGATGATTTGGAAGGTCAGAAGGAAGGAGCTGCTGTGCTGATATAGGAGGCGGGCCCAACCCCACAGTCACTCTGACACAGATCCAGTCTCAGGAAGTCCTCACCAGAGAAGGAGACCCCCAGAGCCTCTGAATTAGCTGAAGCACCAGTGTCCTCTAGAACTAAGCTCACAGTCTGGTGAGTGGGCTGAGCCTTGGGAAGAGGAGAGACTACAGGGGTCTATACTAGTGCTAAGGCAGAGCTTGGATTTTACACCCCTACTGAGAACCAGGTGGTAGGCTCGAGTAGAAGTGGCCCAGGTGGGGAGAGGCACAGGCTCATTGGAGCTAACAACCACAACACATAAAGCTGGTTGATTGGCAAGTTGGTCTGGGGTCATCTAGGACCAGGAAACAGTCCGGGAGAGGGAAGAACCTGATTCTCCTTAAATCATGCTACCTGGGACTTCTTAAGCTTGGGATACTGCAGCCTGGAAACAGTGCCCCACTTTAAGGAGCTAAAAGTCTAGTAAAAGAAAAGCAAGATGAGCTGACAGAGAAAGGTGAGGACCATAGAAAGTTTCTTCAGTAACAAGGAAGACCAAGGGGCACCCTCAGAGGAAGATGTCAACATCAGGGCCCCTATATCTAAAGTTTCCAAGAAAAATAAGAATTGGTCTCAGGCCATAGAGATGCTCAAAAAGGACTTTGAAGATAAAATTAGAGAGGTAGAGAAAAAAATGGAAAGAGAAATGAGGGTGATGCAGGAAAGACATGAGAAAAAAGTCAACAGCTTGAAAAGTCAAATGGAAAAGAAGGTACAAAAGCTCTCTGATGAAAATAATTGCCTAAGAATTAGGATTGAACAAATGGAAGCCAGTGACTTTATGAGAAACCAAGACACAATAAAGCAAATCCAAATGAATCAAACAATAGAGGGCAATGTGAAATATCTTCTGGGAAAAACTGCCAACCTGGAAAATAGGTCCAGGATAGATAATTTGAAAATTATTGGTTTACCTGAAAACCATGATCAAGGAAAGAGCTTAGACACCATCATCCAAGATATTCTCAGGGAAAATTGCCCTGAAATTCTAGAAGAAGAAGCTAATACAGAAATTGAAAGAATCCACCGATCACCTCCAGAAAGAGATCCCCAAAAGAAAACTCCTAGGAATATTATAGCCAAATTGCAGAGCTGTCAGGTCAAGGAGAAAATATTGCAAGCTGCCAAAAAGATAGAATTCAAGTACTGTGGAGCCCCAGTCAGGATAGCACAAGATCTAGCAGCTTCTACATTAAAGGACCAGAGGGCATGTAATATGATATTTCAAAGGGCAAAGGAAATGGGATTACAACCAAGAATCACCTACTCAGCAAAACTCAGTTTTATTTTTCAGTGGAAAAAATGGGACTTTAATCAAAAAGAAGACTTTCAGATAAATGTGATGAAAAGAACTGAAATGAATGGCAAAGTTGACTTTCTAATACAAGACCCTAGAGAACCATAAAAAGAAATTGGAGCTGGGGGACATACCTGGGGTCATACAGTGGGCGACTGTCTTATGTCTGAGGCCAGATTTTGGCTGGGATCCCCCTGGGTCCAGGGGTGATGATTTGTCCACTGTGTCACTTAGCTCGATGATAACATCTTTAGGGCTAAATTGAGGGGTGAAGGGAATTCATTGGGGGAGGGGGAGGGGCAGAAGCAAAATCCTACATGAAAGTAACAGGAAAAGGCTTATGAAGTGGGGGAAGAGATGGGAGAGGAGCAGGGCACTAAATGAATTTTACTCTCATCAGAAAAGGCTCAAAGATCTTAAACTCATCAGAGCTGCCTCAAGGAGGGACTAATAGACACACCCAACTGGGTGAAGTAATCTATTTAATCTGGGCAGTAAATGAGCCTAACACTCACAGAATTGGCTCAAAGACCTCAATCTCATTGGAATTGGCTCAAGGAAGGAATAATGTATACACTCAATTGGGTGGAGTAATCTCTCTAACCCTGCAGGAAAATAGGAGGGGAAAGGGATAAAGAGAGAGGGGCAAAAGAAGGAAGGGCAGATTGAGGGAGGGGACAGACAAGCAAATCCCTTTTGAAGAGTGATAGGATGAAAGAAGAGGGATAATAGAATAAATATCATGGGGAAGGGAATAGGATGGAAGGGAAATAGTTAACAATAGTAATCATGAAAAAGAGAAAAGGGGGAAAAATTGTACAAAATATATTTATAGCAACTCTTGGTGGAGGCTAAGAATTGAGAATCAAGGGAATGTCCATCAATTGAGGAATGATGGAAAAAGCTGTGTTATATGATTGTAATGGAATGGACTTGTGCTACAGGAAATGACAAACAGGATGATCCCCGAAAAACCTTGAAAGACTAATGAACATCAATATATAGTGATTCGAGCAGAGCTGAGAGGACATTGTGAGGAGTGACAGCAGTATTGTTCAATGAGTAATTGTGAATGACTTAACTACTTTCAGCAGTGCAATGATCCAAGAAAATACCAAGGAACTAATGAGAAACCTTACTATCCACCCCCATAGAAGAACTGATAAAAAGAACATTTGTGGATTGTACATGTATAACCTGATTGCGATCTTGTGGAGGGGGGAGGAAAGGGAGGGAGGGAGAAAAATTTGGAACTCTAAATCTTATGAAAATGAATGTTGAAAACTACCCTTACATGTAAATGGAAAATAAGATAAATGTTTGTTGAAAAAGAAAAAAAAAAGAAATATAAGGGCTATTATAAAACTTTCTTAGCATCTCCAAAGGCAGTTTGTAATAAGTACTCAATAAATATTTTAGTGATGAATGAATAGGTGGATGTGTCTTAGCAACTTTTCTCCTATTGCTTCAACAAATCATTTCCAAGTGTATCACCATTTTAACCATTAAAAAGAAAGAAGCAATTTATTCTTTGTGATGTGTGTCTTGGTAGTGCATGAGAAAGGGATATGTTTGCAAATGAGTGTAGTTTAAAAGCCCAAAGCATTAATAAAGCAGACAGAATAAAGAAAGGAAGGAGGGAGGAAAAAAAAGAAGGAAGGAAGGAAGGAAAAAGGAAAGGTAAGGAGAAGGAAGATAGAATTGTGGGTGGAATTAAGGCTGCAACATATATTTTAAGCATTTTCTAATCTATACTTGTTCAAGGCAGGAGAGATAACCGTTGAGCATCCTCAGATTCCTTCTAGCCATGTAAATCTATGATTTTATGATGTCCCAATAACACAAAGAACAAAAAAGTCCAAGCACATAAGAGCACTATATAAACATGACACGAGAAAAATGAAAATTATGTGCCTGAATAGTACTTTATTCGTTTCTAGCCGTATCATTCCCTCCACTGTAATACATATGTATACACATGTATACATATATATATGCATGCATATAAATTATAATCTATGAACACTCATAATTACACACATATATGTATTATATATGCATATAAATACACACACACACATATATATGTATATATATATATATAAACATTTCTATATAATGGGTTTCCTTTGTAAAGCTCTGTTCTTTATTTTTCATATTTATAAACATTATTCTTAGAAGGCTTCACCAGTCTGCCAAGTGGGTGGGTCCATTACATAAAACAGTTAATAATCTAAGCTTGATCCAACCCATATTTGAGCAATATTCCCCTCCCTGTTGTGTTCCTGACTTCAGGACTCCAAAATAATACCCCTGTATCTGTCTCACCCTAAAACTTCCCTTGGCATTTGTGACTTCAAAACTTGTAACCTGGTGATGTTAGTTGTGAATAAGAAGAATGTTGGGTAGAAGGTATATCTCATAGCTTTCTTTCTTATAAAAGCAATTTTCAATTATTTTATTCCTATTAAAATAATTCAAATGTATAAGATCTTTTAATATTTTATGATATTCCCTTTTTTTATAATTTTATTTTTACCCAATTACATGTAGAAATAATTTTAATGTCCATTTTAAAAGTTTGAGTTCCAAATCCCCTCATCCTGCCCCTCAAGAATGCAAGCAATTCAATATAAGTTATGCATGTGTAGTCATGCAAAACATTTCCACTTTAGTGAGGTTTTGAAAGAAAACAGACAAAAAAATTTAAGAAAAAGAAACTAAAAAAATTATGCTTCAATCTATATTCAGATACCATCAGTTCTTGGATAGAAGGCATTTTTCATAAGTCCTTCAGAGTTGTCCAGGATGATTGCATTGCTGAGAATAGCTTAGTCCTTCACAGCTGATCATTTTACAATATCGATGTATTTTGTATACAGTACATTGTACTTTGCATCAACTCATGTAAGTCTTTCCAGGTTTTTCTGAGAACATCCTGTTTATCATTTCATAGTTAACTATTGCTAACTGAATTTCCTTCCATCCTATTCCCTCCCCATGTCATTTATTCTAATTTCTATCTCCTTTCACCCTTTACCTCCTTAAAGGTGTTTTGATTCTGACTGCCCCCTACCCCAATCTGCCCTCCTTTTTATCACTCCCCCCCAATTTAAGCCCTTCCCCTCCTACTTTCCTGCAGGGTAAGATAGATTATTATACTCAACTGATTGTGTACATTATTCCTTCTTTGAACCAATTCTGATGAGAGTAATGTTCACTCACTCCCCAGCCCCTCTCCCAACTTCTCCTCAACTGTATAATCTTTTTCTTGCTTCTTTTATGTGAGATACTTTACCCCATTCCACCTCTCCCTTTTCCTTTCTCTCAAAGCATTCCTCTCTCCATAGCTTTCTGTCAGTATTGAAAGGGCTATTGCTAGGAAGAAGAATTGAATATATTCTTTTTTGACCCTATGGTAAAACTTAAAATCATGGATGGAAATTTAAAAAGTTAATTAATAAGTGATGTAGGGAGAAATCCCTAGCCATTAGAACAAACTTCTAATAGGACAAACTGCCTCTGGAGGTAGTAGGTTCTGCTTCATTGGTTATTTTGAATCATATATTGGATAGCTACATGTTGGGTATTGTTGTAGAGCAGGCTCTAACTATGATTTTCTGCTTATAGGCTAAACAAAAAGAGTTAGTAATCTGTATCTGGTTCACAGTCCACAATTTGCTGACCCTTAAACTAGATCAACAATGAGATTTCTTTCAAAACTCAGCTTCTTAATTCTATAACATACTCTATAAATACCAAATATTATTATGGTAATTACAGAGCCAAATCCTTCTCAGATGTCTACTCTGCTTCCATCATCCCTCCACTGTTTAATGTAGGAGTCAAGGCATTGTAGTATACTTCCAAAGAGGAGTGAAATTTTTTTTATTAATATACTCAAATTTTAAATCCCAACTGTGGCACTTACCTCTGTGATCTAGGATGAGTTTACCTTATCTCTCAGTATGATTACCTTTAAAATAAAGGTAATTACATTGCACTGCTTACCTCATTTAAGGAAAAGTTCTTTGAAAACTGGAAGTGAAACTCCATAACATTCTGGATTTGCAATGTGAGATGATATCTAGTTAGGGCTTGGAATCTTGGCAGGGGATTTTTTCTTGTTAGACAGAATGGAGGGCCCTTTAAGGCACACTCTTCTTTAGGGTAGCTATGCATACAGTAGCCTGCAATGGCAAACTTGAAAAGGCAAGCAATGGAAATTGAATAGACAAGAATAAGCTGTCTGCACAGATGGATGGACATCTTGAAGAGCTGCTGAGAGAAAATCATTCATCTCCCTCCAGAAGGGTCTTGTGGCTCTGGCTGTATGAGGCTGAGCCAAATAGCTGACATTCCCTTTCAAATGTTTTGGTTTTGCTAACAGTCAGATTCATTTTGCCAGGAACTCTTTTCTCCTTTCTTTCAACCTCTGGTACATTTTCAGGAAATGGGATCTGTTTGATCCTGCTTTATTCTATATCTTATCCTGTTAGCAGATAGCTCAATATATTAGAAGGAGCTGGAGGGAAGGAATCTGAGTTCTAGTCACAGATCCTATACTACCTAGATGTTTGACTTTGGACAAGTCACTTAACTCCCTGTGACTTAAATTTTCCAAGCGTTAAATGGTAGTACTTTAAAAAAATGAAAGTACTTGGACCTCTTTATGGGGTTATTTTGAGGATCAATTGATATAATTTATCTATAAATGCTTTGGGAAATGAAACATGTTATATAATTATCAATTGACCTGATTTTATTATTATTATTATCTTTACTGCTCAGATCATTTTTGATACATATTTGGTATTTAGTTTGGGTACCACATTTTATATGAGTTATTAACAACTTGGCAGCATGGTGAAAGGTCCTGAAAATTATATCATGAAATGCCTTTTAAAAGGAATGGGGAGGTATAACATTGAAAACAGAAAACCTTGGACTTGCTCCTTTCCTTTCTTCCTTTTTTCTTTTATCCCTGTTTTCCTCCCTTCCTCCCCACCTCCCCCTCCTTCCTTCTTTCTTTCCTTCCTGCCTGCCTGTCTGCCTTCTTTCCTTTTCTCCTATCAAAAATTGAATGGTCATTTCATCTAAGAAGGATTAGTTGGTGTTTTTTTGTTTTTGTTTTTTGGGTTTTTTTGGCAGGGCAATGAAGGCTAAGGGACTTGCCCAGGGTCACAGAGCTAGTAAGTGTCAAGTGTCTGAGGCCAGATTTGAACTCTGGTCCTCCTGAATCCAGGGCCAATGCTTTATTCACTGTGCCACCTAGCTGCCCCTAGGATTAGTCTTCTTTATATGGAGATTCAAGTGAAGTCAAATTTCAGTTCAATACAAAGAGTGTCTTCTCTACAATTAACTATTAGACTTGTGTGAAAAAGGCAGTGAGTTCCCTATAAATAGGATCAAAAGAATGCTGTATTTGTAGTCAGAAAAACCTTCATTTTAATGCAAGTTGCATTGTTTGTTATCCAGGTGACCTTGCAAGTGACTTAAACTCTCTGGGCCTTAGTTTTCCACATCTCTTAAATGAAATATTTGGAGGAGATGACGTCTAAGATACCATGATGTAAATGTTGGATGACTACTTGTCAGAGATTATCATAAATGGCTTTCTTATTGGATCAGAGATTCTTGCCTTTAGGACCCCTTAGTGTCCATGGACTTATTTCAAGAGGACCATGAATGTGTATGGGAAAAATGCATCTTTATCTTCACTAACTTCTAACTGAAATTTAGGATGTCTTTAAGATTTTTTTTTTTTTTCTGAGAAGGGGTCCCTAGGTATCAGCAAATTCTCAAAGTAGTTCATCAGGCATACAGATACATACAAACACACACACACAAACTCAGGACTGTCGTCCTACATAGTCTTCAAGTTTCTTTCTTTCTTTTTTAAACATTCTCTGGGCATCTAGGTGGCACAGTAGATAAAGGACCAGCCCTGTATTCAGGAGGACCTGAGTTCAAATTCGGCCTCAGACACTTGACACTTACTAGCTGTGTAACCCTGGGCAAGTCACTTAACCCCCATTGCCCTGAAAAAAAAAAAAAAAAGATTCTCTGATACTTTGCTATTGCTTGTCTTAAAGCGACCTAAACAAAAAAAAGTTGTTTGATTTAGTGAATACTCACAAGATAAGGTAGTCATAAGACTGTATTTGATGCCCATATATTCAACTAACTTTCCTTGTTTGCTTAAGGAGACCATTTCATTATTCTGCTGTCCATTTGACTAATTTATAAAGTAAGGGGAGTTGAACCAATTGATATCCCATATTACTATGAGCCCCTATAAAACTTTTTTAAAATTTAGCATTTGATATATTGTTTCTAGTTGAGTCCAATAAACTATAGGTATTTTATATTTGAGTTTAGTTAATTCGTATGAGGGGGTAGAAGGGTTTTCCATTCTAAGCTTTAATTTGCTCACATTTAAAATGAGTGAGATGAATTAGGAAACTTTTTAAGTCTCTTTTAGTTCAAAATATCCATGACTCTGTGATCAAATGAAGTTACCTCACTTCTTAGGGATTCTTATGTACATGGCTGGATAAAAGGATTAGACTAAATGATTTCTTGGGTCCCTTGTAATTTTAACTGCTTACAGTAACACTGTGAGTTTTGCACTATATTCCCATGATTGTAGTCTCCATAGTTTATGCCTATTAAACCACACACAAGAAAATTTCATGATATTCCTGATATTTGAGAGTAGTGGCAGATGCAAGAGTAGGAGGATGGAACATTTTTCTGAAGAACATTTATTTTCCAGACAGTGGAATAATGAAATCTGTCCCCCTGAAAGCACATCCTTTGATAAGAACTATAGTTGTCATTTCCCCATCTCCCCGATATTCACAGCATGAAGAAAAGAGATGTCACCATGAGTGTGACTGACATGCCCAAACCCACTTTTCAATTAACATGCCAGAAGAGTGATTAAATAATTAGCATGCTCCTAGAGGGACAGAGTGGAGGAAACTTCCATAGTCTTGGTTAAGTAGGAGATTAGCACTGAGCAATAGCCTAGAAGAGTATTTGATCAGAACTAGAACTAGCCAAGGAAATCAGAAGACCAGGGTATTAGAATCATGAAGTTAAAGAATGTTAAAACTAGAAGGGCTCACAGATCATAAAATTTGAAACATATTTGTTATAAGTGCAAACATAACATAACATAATAACATAAACTGAACACATAACTATCATAACTACAAAAGACAGAGGTCATCTATT
Organism: Dromiciops gliroides; assembly: GCF_019393635.1. Classification (NCBI taxonomy): domain Eukaryota; kingdom Metazoa; phylum Chordata; class Mammalia; order Microbiotheria; family Microbiotheriidae; genus Dromiciops; species Dromiciops gliroides. The sequence continues at coordinate 554,130,505 of NC_057863.1, read as the reverse complement.
CCTAGCACCTCATTTCACAGAAGAAGCTCAAGAAGTAGTGACTTGCTCAAAGTAATAAAGCTAGTTTATAGAGAGGAGCATCTGGGTGGCACAGTAGAAAGAATGCCAGGTCTAGAGTCAGGAAGACTTATCTTCCTGAGTTCAAATCTTGCCTCAGACACTTATTATCTGTGTAACCCTCGGTAAATTACTTATCACTGTTTGCCTCAGTTTTCTCATCTGTAAAATGAACTGAAGAAGGAAATAGCAAACCACTTTAGTATCTTTGCCAAGAAATCATCAAGTAGGGTCATGAAGAATTGTATGTGACTGAAAATGACTGAATAAGACCAAATTACTGATCTCCAGGATATCAGACCATTATTTTTCTCAATGCATCTCTGCCTCTTACTTTTCTGGATTGTGATAGTGAATATTTGAGTGACCTTCAGCAAGCCATTACCATTCTCTATGCCTACTAACATGAACAATTAGGGGATTAGATTCAATGATCTCTAATATCCCTTTCACCTTTAAAATAGTATTTATGTTTCCACTGGAGACTGGTAATTAAAATTCAAAATAATTGTCTTATTTTTAAGCTACCATAAACAAAGAAAAGATATGAAAAACTTAAAACTTCTTTTTGCTTCTTTTATGTGAGATAATTTACCCCTCTCCAGTTCTCCCTTTCCCTTTCTCCCAGTGTCTTCCTCTCTCCACCCTTAATTTCATATTTTTTAAAGACATTTTCTTTTCATATTCAACTTACACCTATGTCATCTGTCTAAATATACTCCATCCAATTGCCCTAATAATGAGAAAGTTCTTATGAGTTACAAGCATCATCTTCACATGGAGGAATGTAGGCAGTTTATCCTTTTAATATCCCTTATGATTTCTTTTTCCTGTTCACCTTTTTATACTTTTCTTGAGTCTTGTATTTGAAAGTCAAATTTTCTATTCAGCTCAGGTCTTTTCATCAAGAATACCTGAAAGTCCTATCTTTCATTGAATGCCCATTTTTCCCTTGGAAGGATTATATTCAGTTTGGCTGGGTAGGTGTTTCTTCATTGTAATCCCAGTTGCTTTGCCCTCCAGAATATCATATTGAAAGCTTTCAGATCTTTTAATGTAGAAGCTGCTAAATCCTGTGTTATCTTGACTGTGGCTCCACAATATTTGAATTGTTTCTTTCTGGCTGCTTGAAATATTTTCTCCTTGACCTGGGAGCTCTGGAATTGTGCTATAATATTCCTGAGAGTCTTAACTTTGGGATCTCTTTCAGGTGGTAATCTGTGGATTCTTTCAATTTCTATTTTACCCTCTAGACTATCAGGGCAGTTTTCCCTGAAGATTTCTTGGAAGATGACATCTAAGCTCTTCTTTTTGATAATGGCTTTCAGTTGTCCTATATTCTTCAAATTATCTCTCCTGGTTCTATTTTCCAGGTCAGTTGTTTTTCTGATGAGCTATTTTACATTGCCTTCTGTTTTTTCATGTTTTTGGTTTTTCTTTATTGTTTCTTGATTTCTCATAAAATCATTAGCTTTAATTTGCTCAATCCCAATTTAAAAGGAGTCATTGCCTTCAGAGAGCTTTTGTACCTCCTTTTTCATTTGGCCAGTTCAGTTTTTCAAGGCATTCTTCCCCCCATTGCCTTTTTGTAGCTCTTTTACCATTTGATCTAGTCTGCTTTATAAGGTGTTATGTTCTTTAGCATTTTTTTTGTGTGTCTCCTTTATCAAATGGTTTTCCTTTTTTTCATGATTTTCTTGCATCACTCTTATTTCTCTTTTCATTTCCCCTCCACTTCTCTTTATTTTCAAAGTCCTTTGTGAGCCCTTCTCTGGCCTGAGACCAATTCACATTTTTCTTGATAGCTTTAGATGTAGGAGTTTTAACTTTATCTTCTTTTTCCCCCCCTCAGGGCAATGAGGGTTAAGTGACTTGCCCAGGGTCACACAGCTAGTAGGTGTCAAGTGTCTAAGGTCGGATTTGAATTCAGATCCTCCTGAGTCCAGGGCCAGTGCTTTATCCACTGTGCCACCTAGCTGCTCCATCTTTGTTATCTTCTTCTGAGGGTATATTTTGATCATCGTTGTCACCAAAGAAACTTTCTAGGGTAAGGATATTTTTATGTCTACTCATTTTCCCAGCCTATTACTTGAATTTTAACTTTGTTGAAGTCAGCTAGACTCAGCTTCCCCCTACAACAGGAATAATAGGTGTATACACCTGTGCCAGCCAAGACCTTAGTTGGAGTCCTAGACCTTCCATGAATTAACCGTATGACTTCATACAAATCACTTTTCTTCCTTGGGTCTCAGTTTTCTTAGCAATAAAACGAAGGAGTTGGACTAAATTATCTCTGTGGTTTCTTTGAGCTCCAACAATTTGGGTCCATCTTCTAAAGACTTGACCAAGATTCTGCATTTCCCGATCTCACATGCTATGTTATGTCTTTTGTAGTCCTAATTGTTTGACATTCTCTCATCTAACCTACATTCTATGCATAATATTCAACATTCTAAATTCATTTCTAGATCTCTAATTTGATGTTCTCATATCCCTTCTATACTATTTCATGACCAAAAAATCCTCAATACATTTGTAGAAAAATGGGGGGAAAATAGACACATTTGCCTTCTGTAAACTTGATCAAGAATTACCATCACTTGCAAAAATAAAAGAGTTAAAAAAATATGGGCAGCTAGGTGGCACAATGGATATAGCACTGGCCTTGGATTCAGGAGGACCTGAGTTCAAATCCAGCCTCAGACACTTGACACTTACTAGCTGTGTGACCCTGGGTAAGTCACTTAACCCTCATTGCCCTGCAAAAAAAAAAAAAAAAAGAGTTGGGGGCAACTAGGTGGTGCAGTGGATAAAGCACTGGCCTTGGATTCAGGAGGACCTGAGTTCAAATCCAGCCTCAGACACTTGACACTTACTAGCTGTGTGACCCTGGGCAAGTCACTTAACCCTCGTTGCCCTGAAAAAACAAAACAAAAAAACAAAAAAACAAACCCAAATATTCTTTGGGGCACCTAGGTGGTGCAGTGGTTAGAGCACTGGCCCTTGAGTCCGGAGTACCTGAGTTCAAATCCGGCCTCAGACACTTAACACTTACTAGCTGTGTGACCCTGGGCAAGTCACTTAACCCCAATTGCCTCACTAAAAAAAAAAAAAATAAATAAATAAAAAAAAAAGAGTTAAAGAATTACCATCACTTATCTAGGTGGCACAATGGACAGAGTATACAACTTGGAATCAGGAAGACGTGATATTATGTTCACACCTCCATTATTTATACATTAGGAATACAAAGACATGCAAAAAAGTAAATTTTAAAGTAGCTATACCTGCAGGAGATTGCCGAGGAGATCAAATGAAACTAAGTATGCTTTGTAATATAAAGTGTTTTTTATAAAGGAATTTGTCACTGTTGTTTTTGTCATTGTTAATAGTATTAGTTTTTTTTAAATTTTCATCCCAGGATGGTCTTTGCACATGCTCATTTTTTAAAGAAATTCAAAAATATCCCTTTAACATATTTTATATTAAAATGTGTTAGGAAAGCATGAAATCTGCTAAATGCCTAAGATACTAATGAATACTATCCAGGCTACACCAAACCTATAGAGGGAATTGACAATGTCCCAACTAATCTCTCTTAAGTGGCAAAATATCAATAGCATATGTTTATCATACTTAATTATGCTTCTTGCAGAAACTAGGTTACAAGAAAGTAAAAAAGATGAATTAGAACTTGTTCATAAATAGGGAAAATTGAATTCTGATCTAATAGTCAGCAAAAGCTGAATCTAAAGCCCAACACAGATTTTGAAAATGTAATTTTTTCAAAGTATTAATGTAACATTTCTTGGGTAGTTGTTTTCTGTTCCACAAGAGACTGAGGGGTCATTTGTTTCCTTCTAATCAAGTTCTGAGTTTGAGGAAGAAATTCAGTGAATGAAGGAATCCTACATTTATCAAAGTTTGAATTGTAGATCCAGATCTGGAAGGAAACTTAAGCACCCTGTGGTCTAATACTTTTACTTGTTTTTTTGTTTGTTTTGTTTTGCTTTGTTTTTTTTTCAATGAGGATAATAAGACTGAAAAACAAAACAAAACAAAACAAAAAACAACACTTGGCTTGCATAATGTTACACAAGTAGCATGAGACAGAATTGGGTTTCTGACATGATCCTGACATTAAATACATGGTTGTTTATTCCTTAAGCTTCAAATTGTAAAAAAAAAAAAAAATCTGTAGACAAATATCCTCTAGACTAAAGCAAGAATCCTATATCTAACCTTAGATAACTGGACCTACCATCCACGGTTGAGTAGTTTCATTAATCAATCATAGGCTACCATCAGATTCCTCCTGACTCTTCTTATATATAGGAAATGGATTGCAGATCAAGAGCCTAAAACTAAATAGGGTTAAAGGAACTTTTAATTCATCTGAGCACACAAACATAGGATTTAGAGCTGAAATTCACCATAGAAATTTTTGAGTTTCATCTTGCTAAGTTTACAAAGGAAACTGAGGCCAAGACAGGTTAGGCTATTAGATCAATTTGAAGCAAGTAGTTAGTAGCAGAGCCTGAGATTTGAATCCGAGTTTTGTAACTACCAGTGTGGTTCTCTTTCCAATTCACAATGGCTGTTAATCACATTAAACAAGAGATAGACATGAACATAGCATCTCAAACTATTCAGAGATTGCAAAAGGAAGCTGAGATCCAAAGGAATTTGTCTTTGTTTTAATCTTTGAATTTACTGTAGTACTTAAGTGATTAATTCATATTTGTTGAGTTGATTTAGAGTTTCTGTGCATTAATCAACTCCATTTTCTTTGCTTGGAGATCCTGAAAGTTCATTCCTTCACTTCATTTTGTATAGGTCCCTAGAAGAGTCCTTTCTCACTAAAAGTAATAGGCCACAAATTGAACTTCAACTTCTAACCTCCTTTTTTTAACAGTAACATTTTGGCTTGCTTTGTTGTTGTTATTGAGTCATTTTCAGTCATGTCCAACTCATAATGACCCCATTTGGAATTTTCTTGACAAAGATACTGGAGTGGTTTGCTATGTCCTTCTCTAGCTTATTTTATAGATGAGCAAACTAAGGCAAACAAGATTAAGTCACTTGTCCAGGATCACACAACTAATAATTGTCTGAAGCTATATTCAAACTCAAGAAGATGTGTCTTCTTTATTTCAAGCCCAATGTTCTATCCACTGTGCCACCCAGCTGCCCATGGGTTGATGATTTTTCCATATCTATGAAGCTAGTTGTTCCCTTATTCCAGGTTTAGAGGCACTATCTATAAATTCTAACAGCAAATCAATGTCCTAGAAATCTTTTTTTTCTTTCAAAACCTTAGTTGATGACTAATCTAGTCCTTTGCCCATGGTAAAATCCCTGTGTGTCCCAGAAAGACATTGTCCATTCTCAATTTGAATTGGCTTATCATCTGCCAAAATCTCCTGTTATAAAGCTCAGAGTAAAATACTGAAACTCAGTTATAGGAGGTTGATCATTTTTCTACTGTTTTCCACACAGTAGCTAATTTCAGGGCATTGGAGTGGGGTGGGAGACTACTTTTGGACCTGAAAGGCCAAGACTATAGTCAGGAATTTGAAACATTCAAAACAGTGGGATGGTATTAAAAACAAAAAACCAAAAAAACCAAAAAAACAAACAACTTACTTTTATTTCACAAATGCCCTAGTATTTAATAAATGGAATCCATTAAAAAAAACCAAACCTAAAAAATGCACCTCATTCCCAGAAAATTGTCAAATATCTTGTTAGGAATTGACAATGTTGGAGCCATCACAGGAAGGCAGTAACACTGAAATCTTCTTGGTGGAACTCTGAATTGGTCCAACTGTTTTGGAAAGCAATTTAGAATTATGCTAATAAAAGTGACTTTTATTATTCTTGAATGCAATGATCCAACTCGGAGGCATAGACCCCAAAGGGTAAAATATGGGAAGGAAGATCTAATGCATGCCAAAATATTCAGAGAAGAAATTTTTTAAAATGTATAATAGGAAAGAACTGGAGTGGAGAAAAAGTAGGTGCTCATTAATTGGAGAATGGATAAGCAAACTGCTGGCCACAAATGTCATGGAATATTATCAGGCATATTAAATTATGAGTGTAAAAGAATCAGAGACACTTGGGAATATATGTGAATTGATGCAGAAGGAAGAAATCAGAACGAGAGAAATATGCAAAAATGATTACAGTAATGTAAACAGAGAGAACCAGAAAATGGCCCTGAATGTCATATAATTATAATTACACAAGCTTGAATCTCAATAAGAGAAAGTTAGGGAGACGAGTATATGATTTTGTTAAATATGCCATTTGACCCTGAGGATGCCAGTTGATCTTGATGAATGTTTTTTTTTCCTTTAAATTTTTACAAGACAAAGATTGCTGTGCTGAAAGTATGGTTGTAAATGAGTGTGAAATAAAAATAAAAGGCATTAATGACTCAAAAACATTTATTAAATTCCTACAATGTGCCAGGCAATGAATTATGCACTGAGAATGCAAAAATGAACAAACAAAATCCTTTGAACCTCAATTTCTTCATCTTTAAAATGGGTATAGAATTACCTTACTGGAAATTTAGTTTAATTTAGTGTTTGTTTAGTGCCTTTAAATGTTAGACACTTAAGCTATCCCTGTGGATAGAGAGAAAATTTAGGGGAAAAATTCCCTGTTCCCACTCTCTAGGAATTTGCTTTTTGCTGGAGGGGCAGGGTGCATATACCATTTGTATGGATAAGTAAATAAAAATACTTTGAGAAGGGACAAAAGGAACTATGAACTCAAGAGATCTGGAAGCATTTCCTGGAGATGGTGGAACCTCAGTTGAGCCTTGCAGGAAAATAATGTTTCTAAGATACAGAAGTGAGGAAGAAGAGAAACGAATTGAAAAATCTGAAGTCCAGTGTTCAAATGGAGCATCATTCACTCATTTCAGGAAAACTCAAAAAGGTTATTGGGATAGGAAGAGGAACTGTACCTGTTGATTCATTGTCAAATGATAAGTATTCCAGGATGAGCAAACCCCCTAAACCAAAGTAGGTCTACTGTTGCTCTGCAGCTTAGTTTTAGAGAGTCACCTAGAGCTCTGGGAGGTAAAAGGATTGAGAAGCACATATAGGTTCTGCCATGCTGGGGCAGTTTCAAATACTCTAGTAACAGACTGGGTCAGCTACCATATAATCACAGTAGGTAAGTACAAAGAGGTTCATCACCATGATCCTGGCCATTTAGTAAAGGACTATTTGGCCTTGGAAAGCCCTGAAAGAAGAAAAAAATGGAAATGTGGCCCTTTTTCCCAAGTGTCTCTCCTTCCCCTCTTGCAGCAATGATGGCAGAAAGTCAAATAAGGGGACAGAGGAAATAAGACCTAGGGTTTTAAAACTATCTATAAATTTTAAGAGACTAGATTGTATAATGACTCAAACTCCAAAGAATGAGTCAGGAAGACCTGAGTTTAAGACCTGCCTTGGACACCAATTGGCAGCCTGACTTTACATAAACCACTCTCTGAGACATTAAGTTGAAAAGCAAGTGCCAATCTGCATTGATAGGAGGAGTTTCTTCATATGAGATTTTGTTATATCAAGGAACCTCATCTCTTATAAACTTTAACTTAGCTGTAAGAATTAGAGTGCTAAAGAAATGTAAGTTACCGTTTCCACTATTCCGTTGTTTGTCATAGAATAAGGCACTTTGGGAAAACCAATTTCCTTTGCAGTTGCTTAATTTCTCTGTAGAGTTACTCCAAGGTCCAGAGAGTAAATGAATTCCAATTTTTGCCACAAAATCCTCGGTCATTCAGACTGACAAAAGTTATTCACTGCCATTCTTCTTCTACTATTCGCCTTTCATTCATGTCTCAATGTTTGTTTGTTTTTTTCAAATTACAATATGAAACATGTTTTTTCTCATCTACTTAATATTTCTTTGAACTGTTGAATTGTTTTTAAAAGGTATTCATAGGAGTTTAAAAAGAAAGTGCCTATTGAACTTTTTACCAAAAAAACTGTGAGATGTTTTTGCTCTTGTTCCAGATATGACACCACATAAGATATCACACAATTGAGTATGTGTTGAGTGATGCTGAGTACTTGCAAACATGTCAAAAATTGTGTAAATGCTCCCTCATTCCTTATTTCTATATTGAAATTGAAAACAAATGTGAAGTGAGGAGGGCATTTTGTCCTTTTTGCAATTGTTATTTTTTTATCCTTTGTGGTTGTTCAGTTTTTTCAGTCATGTTTGAGTTTTCATGACCCTATTTGGGATTTTCTTAGCAAGGATACTGGAGAAGCTTGGCATTTCCTTCTCTAGCTAATTTTATGAAGGAGGAAATTAAGACAAACAGGGTTAAGTGACTTGCCCAGGATCACACAGCTGGTAAGTGTCCAATTGAAGACCGATTTGAACTCCTAAAGATAAGTTTTTCAGATCCCAAGCCCAATACTATATCAATTTCACCACCTTTCTGCCTATCTGCCACATAGTAGGCACTTAATCAATGCTTGTTGACTGACATTTAGCTGTATGACCCTGAGCAGTTCACTTCACCCTTTAAATACTTAATTCTCTCGTTTGAGCCTACATTTCTACTATTTAAAAAAACAATATAGAATAATGCTTCTCTGAAGTGCTAAGTTAGACAAATTCAAATCCCAACTTTTATATCAGCTCCCCATGTGACCTTGAAGAAATCAATAAAGTTTCTGGACCTTAGTTTCTTCATTTGTAGTTGATGATGATGAAAACAATAATAATATGTTTTCTTCACAGAGTAACTTTGAAGAATGTATTTTATAAAACAAAATAAGCATGTGTTTTTATGAGGATGAATTGGATTTGAAATTGCAAAGGATCAATTTTAGAGGCCAGTGAAAACAAAATAACCATTTTACAGATAAAGAAACTTAGGCATGGTGTGGTTAACTAATTTTCCCAGGATCATATAACTAGTAATTTTCTATGGCAGAATTTGAACCTAATAAACCTTTTTGACTAAAAGTACAGTGCCTCTCCACTATGGCATATTATTTCCCTTGACCTTGTTATAAAATAAATGTCCTATGTATTCCACCTTTTTTTCAAAAGCAGGCAGTCAAACAGCATTAGACAAATAAAAAAGAATACTGGGTTTGGATTCAGGGGAACCTGGGTTCAAATCTGGTCTCAGACACTTGACACTTACTAGCTTTGTGACCCTGGGCAAGTCATTTAATCCCCATTGCCCCCCCCCCAAAAAAAAGCAGGCAGTAAAACAGCATTAGACAAATAAAAAAGAGTACTGAATTTGGATTCAGAAGAACTGGTTTCATTTCTCTGCTCTGGTACTTTAGATTCATGTGATGCTTAGGAAAGTCATTGAACATTTCTGATATTTGGTTTTCTCATCTGTAAAATGCAGGCATTGGACTGGTTGAATCTTGATGTCACTAATTTGTTAACATCTGATCATATACATTCAAGTTCAGTGATGTGAAAATGTGTTGAATGCTTAAATTTAAAGAAATTGCCTCCCTACCATATACAAATAAGTACACTTAGCACTGGAAATAGAAAGAAAAATTAAACGGTCTGTGTGCTTAAAGGGCTTATTTTGGTGGGGGTGGGGGAGATGGAGGAGGTTAGAGAGGGATAGACTATGTACCCAGATAAGGAAATTTGGTGTCATTTGAGTAAGTAGAGGGCATTAAAAACTTTGGGCACCAAGGAAGACTTTTCTGAGGTGGCAATTAAAGAAAAATAAGGATGATGCGTAGCCTAGATCAAAAGGGAGTACATTGCCATATATATAGCTTACCTATATACATAGAGACATTAGATGGCCTATAAAATTGAGGGAATACCTAATAGCTAATTCTGACTCAAATAGAGTACCCAAAGAATGATATAAAATTAGGCTGAAGAGGGATGTTGTATCTACCAGAATTTGGAGACCTTCAAAAGTTCATCTTAAAAGTTTGCATTATCCTAGAAGAAATAAGGAGATGCTAAAAGTTTTTTTTAAGCAAGAGAGTGACAGGGTCAGGCCTCTTTAGTAGGAGGATTATTTCAACAGTTGTGGGAAAGCTGGTTCAGAGAGGATGAGCCACTAGGAACAAGGAGACCAATGCCATGATAGGTTTGATTTTTTATTTTAAGAATCATGGCTATCTCCTTTGCAATGATGGCATTTTCTCTTTTAAAATAGCTGGTTATCAGTCTACATTTTTTTTCCTGTTCTGATTTTCTACCTCTCTGCCTGATTCTTCATGCCCCCACCCAAAAAAGTAGAGACGAACAGTGTTCAGTTTGCCATCTCTAACAGCAGAGAGCAAAGGGAAGAGTGAAGAATGATTGCATTGCCCTGCGTTTTACTGCATTGAAAGAGACAACAGCTGGTTTGAAAGCAGTTCACCTTCCATCTTACTCTGAGAAGTGAGTTCCAAAAAGCAATATCAATACTTTATTTTTTCATCAAAATCCTGCTGAAATTCCCAAATGTCAGTAGAATTGAGGCCCACTGTTTTTTTCTATCTCTCTTCCCAGTCTGTATCTAATAATATTTGCCCCATTTCTGTAGATTTAATATAGATATTCCTCTATACACTTTGGGATGAAAAGCATATAAATGTCAGATAATGATTCTTGGCACTTTTATTCTCTTCAGGTAAATGAGCTCTACTATGTCATAGCGGATCACTCCCATCAAAACAAATAGCTTCTTATCTTTCTACTAATTTTCCACAGGCAGAAGAGAAATGTATGTCATTATTCATAGTGATTGGTACCTAGTAAATGTGGAATATCTGCTCTTCATTAAGGTCTACCATGGTAAAGTGGAAAAGGGTCATCCTGGGACTGAAGTCATTTGATAAGTCAGACTTTTTAAACTAAATTCATGAGTCTTTGAGAAACAGCAGCTTGTGATAGAAAGAGGGTTGGACTTCAGATTCAGGACACATGAGCCTGAGGGCTGACACTAACTGTGATAGCTCTAACAAGACTATTGAACTTGAACCTCAGTTTTCTTAACTGGAAATATTTAAACATTCATCTAATGAATATTTTAAAACCCTTCATTGGGGCTTAAGAGGAATAGTCAAAGGTGATTCCAAGGTTTCAAACACTTTTGATTGGAAGGATATTAGTGGAAGTTCAGAGTAGGGATGATTTTAGGGAGGAAGATCATGGGTTGCATGTTAGCTTTATTGAGATGGGACATTCACTTAAAGTTCTTTGACATGCAGAAAATGTGAAATAATCTCAAAATGGAAAGTCTCTCCTCTGTCTCTGTCTTTCCTTCTTCTCCTTCTCCTCCTTCTCTTTCTTCTCTCTCTTCTCTTTTCCTCCTTCTCCTTCTCTTCCTTTTCTTTTTCTTTTCTTTTCTTTTTTTTTTTTAGTGTGGCAATTGGGGTTAAGTGACTTGCCTAGGGTCACACAGCTAGTAAGTGTTAAGTGTCTGAGGCCAGATTTGAACTCAGGTACTCCTGACTCCAGGGCCAGTGCTCTAAACACTGTACCACCTAGCTTCCCCCTTCTCTTCCTTTTCAATCTTCTCCATCTCCATCTCCTTCTCCTTCACTTTCCCCACATCTGTCTCTATCTGCCTTTGTCTCCATCTTTTCTCTTTATCTTCCCTTTCTATCCTTTCTCCCCATTCCCTTTCCTCACTTCCCTATCAGTAAGCTCCAGTGACTCCTTATTGCTTTCAGGAACAAATACATAATCCTCTATTTGGCTTTTAAAACCCATGATGACATGCTCCCTTCCTCACTTCTAAACCTTCCATCTCCCAGTTACTTTATGATCCAGTGTCACTGGAATACTTAGTATTCCTCAAACATGACACTTTATCTCCTGACTGCATGAATTTTCACTGGCTATACTCCATGTTTTCTCCTTATCTCTGTCTCCTGGCTTCAAGTCTCAACTGAAGTCCCATTATTGAGAAGAAGTTTGCCAGGTTTCTTTAAGGTGAGTGCCTTCATTCTGAGATTACCTCCAATTTACTCTGTATATATTTTCTTTGTACATATTTATTTCCATGTTGTCTCTCCTGTTAGCCTATGAGTTCTTCAAAAACAGGGCTTATTTGAGGTTTTTTCTTTACCTTTCTTTGTATCTCCTGAAGTATTTAAATTAATATACACTAGGAAACTGAGTGACCTTCCTTCCCCTTTATTTAATATATGTATAAAAATCAAACATGCACACACATATTCTATAAAACACATACAGGGTGTGCCAAAAGTCATGAAAATTTAATAACACCTTTATTTTTAAATTTACAATACTATAGCATCATATACAGTATATATAGGAAATGAATTTATATTACATGTGAAAAATCAAATCTTGTAAATGGCAAAAACTGAAGAAAACATTTTTCAAAAAGTAATTAAAACATCAGACACCTTTGTGACTTTAGGCCCACCCTGTACACACACACACACACACACACACATATATATATATATATATATATATATATATATAGAGAGAGAGAGAGAGAGAGAGAGAGAGAGAGAGAATGAACAATTCCAAGTATGGAAACAGATTAGATCATAAAAGAATAAAAGGTTGAGGAAATTGTGGAGATTGCAGAGTACTGAAAAAGGAGAGTGAATCAATGAAAGAGACTTGATTTCATATATTGAAAGAGAATCAGGAGAAAGCATCTCTGAGAACCAAGAGAAACTGTCCTAGAAGAAAAATTGAGAGAGAATATTTTGTTGTTGTTGTGAAAGAGGACCATGATATCAAGAAGGGATGTCAAGACTTTCAGTGAATTGGCTTTAAGTGAGGGAGGGTTGTGCAAAGTCACCAGCTTCACTTTCTCCTCAAGATCCATCTGGGTTCAGTGGCAAGATATGCATCAGGACAATTGGAGATGGCTCCAGATGTAGTAGAAGAGCTTGACCTTTTTAAGCTAAGTTCTTTCCAGGATAAACAAACAAACAAACAAACAAACAAACAAACAAATAAATAAATAAGCAAAGAAACCAATGAGCAGGTAGATTGATGATAGATAAACAAATAAATGGTTGAATAGATGAATAAATGAATGTACAATTGAATAAATGAATGAATGGATTATCAAATAAATACATGGAAGAAGGAAGGAAAGAAAGGAGGAGGAGGGAGGAAGGAAGTGAGGGGGAGAGAATGGGGGAGGTCTGGAAGGGGAAGGTCCTCAGGTCAGGGACCTATTGTTGACCAGTCTGAGAGTAAGGGTGATTTCTGGTTAAAGTGGTCCTTCCAAAAAAAAAAATGAAGGTGTGAGAAACACGTGCAGACCACCTCCTCAAAATATTCACCATTTCAAACCAAGGTGTGTAAACCCCAAATCATCTTATGAGGTTTAAACAATCAAAACTTATATTCCTTTGGGCAGAGCACCCTATAGAGACAGGATGAGGGAGGAAGAGAGAAAGAAGGAGGGAGGGGGAGGGGGAGGGGGGAGAAGAAGCTACATTTCCCAACTGGAACTTGATAGTTGGATTCCCAGTGGGGCAGTTCTTACAGAATGTTCGTTGTTGTTTGTCCTCTTGAAGAGAACCATGACATCAGGAGAGTATTTTAGAGAAGGGGTGGTCAACAGAGTCCAATACTGTTGGAAAGTCCATGAAAATGATGACTGAGAAAAGTGCATGAGATTTAACAATGTACAAGTTACAGAAAGAACAGATTGAGGGTTGTGGTAGTATCATAAGTCATATTTTTGGAAGAGAACTTAATAGTTGTTAAGGAAATGGGGGCATCAAGTGAATACTACTCTAAGTGTTTAGCACTTGTAAGGGGATGATATATAGATATAGATATTTGTATGTATGTATATATATGTATATGTACATATATATGTGTATCACATCTCTATATATACTATATATCAATATATCAATATATATATCAATATATATGGCAATATATCTATATTTGTGTCCATGCAGAGAAGTTGCTATATCAAGGGATTTTTTAAAAATTGACACATATCAGCATGCTTATAGGCATCAGAAGAAGGTTCAGTAGATAAGGAGAGATTGAAGATGGAAGGGTTGGTGCTGCAGTGGGACTGCTCAATTATGTAAATACCTTGAGGAGAAGGGAGGAGACAGGATCATGGACCTAAGTTGAGAGGTTAGCTTTGGGGGCATCCAGGGAAGAAGCTGCCTCATGTTGGTTGGATAGATGTACAGAGTTTGACAAATGGGGATTATGATTTGCCCCCAAAAGAACCCTGAGTTCTCTGTAAACTTGAGTTCTATGCTGAACACTTCTATTAATTCTGTAAACTTTCAGCAAATTCAATTCAAGAAATATTTAATAGATGCCTCCTAGTTACAAAGTGCTTGGTGTAAAAAGAAAAAAAAAGAGCATTGACCTTCCCCTCAAGGATCATTTAACCTAGCAGAAGGCATGATAAATATACAGAAATGAAAATAATATTTTAGAAAATGAATAAGTGCATAGGAGAGGCCAGGCAGAAAGATGACTAAGAGCAATCCTAGGATGACAGAATATTTTTCCCTTTGAGGCCTTTTTGTCTATTATACTTAAGTGTATTTTGTGTTTTATTTACCCCAGCAGATTTTATACTCTGAGAGAGAAGGGTCTGTCTCTTTAATTCACTTGGTACTTCCCCCAGCATGGAGCCCAGTGCTCCATATGTTGTAGATAGTTAATAAATGCTTTTTTGAATGCATGAGGCAGTTAAAGATATGAGCTAGTGCTCCACATAAGGCTTTCTAGGGCAGCATCTCTTTTGAATGGCTTTATTAAATACCAGTCTAATAACCATAGCAGGTTATAGTGCAGTTGGCATGTGAACTGACCTTTGAAGGAAGAGAATGATTTTGACAGGCCGAGACTGATGCACCAGGCTGGGGTGCATCAGAGAAGAGGCAGATTGAAGCAAAGAAGGTTATTACAATAGTTTAGACCAGGGGCAATAGACAAGGAGCTGATGAGGATAGTGGCTATGTGATGTGACAAATGTCTCAAGTACTTATCTTGCAAATGATAGATTATTCTAGCTACAAGAGGAGTATTTGGAGGAGAGAATAAGATCATCGATGTACATGTTTCAAAAAAGATGGAAAATGTCTAAAAGCTAATATCCCATCATGGAACAGCCATAGAGACAGAGATTGGTAGAGAACCAAACTTGAAAAATAGAGAAAGGAGTGTTGCTTATGCCTAGGATTTTTCTTCATTCTGTGCTTTTTAAAATTATCACTCTTTGCATTTTTTTCTGGCACTTTGGGAAGAATTTGGAGTCTTTAGGATGAAAGATGGGTCCTTTATTCTGACAGGACAGCAATCTAATTCATCTCTGACAAGGTTCTCCCTTTCACAGTATAAATTGTGTGCTAGCTTAATGATGTCATTGCCCATAATGTAGAATATAAAACAAGAAGGAGATGATTTGGGGCTTTCATTGGGGGAAAAAAAGTAATGAGCAATGTCTTCCTATTTCCCCTGAGTTTCAGTTTGAAGGTTCCTCAATTCATCCCTAGGGCCTTATGGAGAAAAAGAAAGAAAGAAAGAAAGAAAGAAAGAAAGAAAGAAAGAAAGAAAGAAAGAAAGAAAGAAAGAAAGAAAGAAAGAAAGAAAGAAAGAAAGAAAGAAAGAAAGAAAGAAAGAAAGAAAGAAAGAAAGAAAGAAAGAAAGGAAGAAAGGAAGGAAGAAAGGAAGGAAGGAAGAAAGAACAGAGAGAGAGAGAACAGTTCAGGATTTGAATATCAGGCAGAAATATATACATATATACACATATGTACATATATTACATATGTGTCTTTGTATACATATAACTATGTTTACATACATGTTTTTGTATGCATGCATGCATGCATGTGTGCATAAATATTTCCATAGATTTGAGCTAAATGCTGAGAAAAAAAATGGTATAAA
Source organism: Dromiciops gliroides (assembly GCF_019393635.1). Lineage (NCBI taxonomy): Eukaryota > Metazoa > Chordata > Mammalia > Microbiotheria > Microbiotheriidae > Dromiciops > Dromiciops gliroides. The sequence goes on along the minus strand of NC_057863.1, from coordinate 554,114,557 downwards.
ATATACTTTGGCTTTAAAGAGAAACTGTCCTTTCTCTTTGGCAGTTTATATTTCAGTAGCATCTACATATGTTGTCAAGGTTTCCTATCATCCACCCGTTCCAAACATTGTAGAGAATGAAGAGTGCTGGACTTTAAATCATGAAGGATCAGGTTCAAATATTGCTTCTGAACTTTACTAGTCGTGTGACCTTGGGCAAGGTAAAGGGTTGACTTCTCTGAACCCCACTTTTTCATTCCATAAAATGGGGATAATTCCCAGGGTTGTTGTAAAATTCAAATTTAATACTTTTGTAAAGAACTTGACGAACTTTAAAGTGTAATATAAATACTAGCTATGGTTGTTAATAGACTGTATCCTTAAAGTTGATTCAGAAGAGAAGTTCTCCTGAAAAAATCTTATGCATAGCTCTGATCATGATTTTCATTTACTTATTCATTCAACAAAGATTTATTGTGTTTACTTTGTACCTAGCACTGTGCTCCATGCTAGGGGTAATGCAAACTTAACAATGAGAAAGAGTCTCTACTCTGATAGGGTCTACAGTCTGGTGGGGGGGGTGGGAAGAGAAGATATGAACAGGTGGTTAAATATAATACACAATGTTTCATGATCAGTACATTAGGGAGGTTTGAAGTAAAATGTTCAACATTTTTTCAACATTTATTTACTGCTTATTGAATGACGGTTGAATTTCCATGACTGACTTGCAAGATCCTTCACAAACTCACATCATTCTATGTTTGAAGCAACTCAAATGTCACATTTTCTATGATGCCTTCCTTCATGCCCCAATATGAGTAGTGAACTTTTATACTTTAGAATTCAGTACTGTGGGTTATTTTTCCTCCAATATGCATTCATCACATAATTCTGCACAATATTTTTATATGTATGTATGTATCTTTATTATCAGCCTATCAATCCCATAAAGGCAGAGACAGCCCATTTTCCAAAATTTCCAAACATCCTAACTGCCGGCCCCCATAATATAGTAGTACTCTGAATACAGTAAGCACATAGTAAATATTTGTTAAATTGACTAAAACTTAGTCAATAAAAAATTTAGATCTATAAATGTCTACATTTTGTTTGTTTTAGAAAAGAAGACAAAAACATTGGGTGATATTGTAATAATATGAAAGTTTACATTGAAACAAATTCTCTCCTGGGGATATAGAACCATTGTCATCCTTCTCTCTCTCCATGATGCATACTAAAATTAAAATAGATGACTGAAGTCAGTTTGTTTTTTAATTAAAAATGAGTGAGCATTTGTAATTTTTTTTATTATGCTTAGCAATAAATTACATTCAGGGACTGCCCAACAGTGTGGTATAGATTTGTGTCTGTGCAGAGTTCTTATAAAAACAATAACAACAACAACAACAAAACTATTTGTAATCTTCATGTCTGAGGATGTCATAGGATGACAGAAGTGGAAGAAAACTCAGACATCCTGTCCACAACCACCCCTTCCCAAAATAAATTAATTAATTCCTCCCGAAATGTCCTTGACAGTTCTCTTCTAACTAATGCTCAGTCGGTTAGAGTTCCCCCAAAGATTTTTGATTATTTTGAACTAAATTTCCTCCTGCTAAGAAGATCTAAATTCATTCCTCCAGCCTCTGATTTAGGGTTAGAAAATCCTTTCCACTCTTGTTTGATTCTCAAATATAGATCCAATGCCTCCACATACATGTTGGTGGCAAACATGTTTCTTCACACAAAGTTAATTGGGTTCTAGGTTCCACAACTGTTTAGTTGTGGAGGTACCAAGGTCCTCTGATCTCTTATTTATTCATGAAGTAAAGGTGTGGTGGGAGAAGGTATGGAATGCAATGAAAAAAATCCTATGGGTGGAATCATGTTTTAACAATGCTTGCTAAATTCGTAAATTTCTGTCTTTGCATTGTGCATATGATCAGCAATAAGTCTTGGATTTTGAATTACTGTACATTCATTGTAAGCCAAGAATTGAGCACAGGGTATTGCAAATGGTAAGATTTTAATAAATCTTTATTGAATTGAATTCATAAAATAACAAGATTAAAGATTTATAACTTGAAGTGAAATAAAGGTTATCTTATCTAACTCCCTCCTTTTATAAATGAGGAAATTGAGACCCCAAATTTGTGTTACATGCCCAAAATGACACAGACAATAAGTACCAGTATAGTAAGTGCCCACATCCTCTAACTATAAAATTTGACATGCTTTCTGCCTTCTTTAAATATTCAATCAACTTCTTGGAAAGAAAATTAACATATCCATATGAAGGGTTAAGGAATAAAAACAACAGCACACATATGCCTTCTCCATATATATGTATTTTTGTAACATGTTTGTATATCATAGTTAAAAAACTGTTAAAAAGGGGTAGCTAGGTGGCACAGTGGATAGAGTACTGGCCCTGGAGTCAAGAGGACCTGATTTCAAATCCAGCTTCAGACACTTAACACTTACTAGCTGTGTGACCCTGGGCAAGTCACTTAACCCCAATTGCCTCACCAAAAACCCCAAAAAAAACCACCTGTTAAAAAGTTCCCTTATAATATAATATTGGTCCTTTAAGATCTGCAGTGAGAAAAAATAAAGATTTTTCTACCTATACCCTCAAACAACCCCTTCAGTAGACAATTGTCCTCTTTTTTGTTCCCTTTGGTAACCATTTTCCTATTTTTCTCCTTGGTTTTCACTTGACCTCTTCCTTCGTGTGTTATGTTGCCCAAGATACCTTGACCTGCCCAGGGTCACAAAGGTAATATCTAAGGTCACATTTGAACTCAGATCTTCCTAACTTTGGTTATAATAGATACTATGTGGCACCTAAAATCTTTTATATATACTTTGAATTTACATAAATCCCCTCATTCTCTGTATTTTATTCTAAGAACCATAATCAAATCAAAATTACCCTTGAACCTGGAAGGTGCATAGGTATGTTTTATGAACTGGGAACTCCTTGAGAGAAGCAACTGTCTTTTACCATTCTTTCTATCCCCAGCTCTTTGTATACTTCCTGACACATAGTAGGCTCTTAAATAAATGTTTATGTAGTATTATTCTATTCACTATATTTGTGAATTAGTGATTCAGTCAGTTTGCGACTTTTTACATCAAAACAACCTCCCCTGGTCATCACTTGAGTATATTGTCTCAAAGAGAATGTAAGACCCTTGAGGACAAGAATTATGTTACTTTTGCATTGCTACACTACTATCAGCAGCAGTCTTTAAAACAGGCCTTAGCACATAATGAGTGATTGAGATTTTATTCATTCAAGAAGAAATAGTTTACATAATAGTTGCCACTAATAGTATTTATAAAATAATATGTGGGTTTTAGTGGACTCTAAGCATAGTATGAATCAATAGTGTAATATTTAATAGGAAGCAAAGAAGTCAAAATGGTATTACTAAAATATGTAGTTATAGAAATGTCAGTTGCATATAATAATAGCGGTAGTAAGAAGCAGAAACAAGATCAGTAGCAGCAATATACCTAGCATTCACATGGCATATGAAGATCTACAAAATGATTTTGCAAATATAATCTCATTTTAACCTCATGAGATTGCCAGAACTTAGGTGCTACTATTATCCCTATTACTATTATCTGTAATTTACAGAAGAGGAAACTGAAGCAGGCAGAAATTAAGTGACTTGCCAAGGGTTACATAAACTAGTGTCTGAGGCGAGCTTCAAACTCATGCTTCCTTACTGAAGTTCAGTTCTCTAGTTGCCTAGATTTATCCTTTATTCTACCTCCATAATTTTATAGTTGAAAAACAACTGAAGCTCAGAGAATAAGAGACTTGCCCAACCTTGTATCACTAAGCAATATATGTTATTTTGCTCTCCTTCTCTCCTTCACCATATCTATATCTATATCTATATCTATCTATATCTATCTATCTATCTGCATATATGTATATACATACATTTAGACATGTGCATGTGTATATATATATATATATATATATATATATATATATATATATATATATATATATATATCCATCATGTGTATCAAAAATACCTCACAGAAATGCTGCTGCTAGAATTATTTATTTAAGGTCCTTGAAATTCAGTGGATGGGAAAGGATGCTAGCTAAATATTATTACTACAGTTATTACAGCAGACAGAGCTAATGGTCCGTAAGCCCCAAAGACTATACCTCTGGTCTGTGTGTAATACTTTTTGGGCTTTGCTTTTGCTCAGTATGATGAAAAGCAAGTTGAATTCCTCAGCATCCATGCTGCTCAGCTATTAATTTCAGGTATCAAAGGTGTATTGATGTGCATTGATGACTGGGCCTAATGCTCCTTGAGGTATGCCTTGTTTCTCTACCCATGCTATTTATTCTCAGTTGCCTTTCCGTGTGTAAAATGATATTAAGCTTCTGGGGAGTTGTCTTTTAAAATATATCACAGAAGGCTGGAAGTTGAATGGCTCTGTTTTGTTTTTTTCAAAGTGAGGCAGGAGGCAACCAATTGTTTGTTTTCCTATTTCTTTTTTTTAAATGGAAATCATTTAAAAAAGAGAGCTATCAAATCCGGCCTCAGACACTTGACACTAGCTGTGTGACCCTGGGCAAGTCACTTAACCCCCATTGCCTGGAAAAAAAAAAAAGAGAGAGAGCTATTGCTGAATTAGCAAATACTACTAATGGTAACTTAAGTTTTTAAAGTATTGTATGAATCCAAATGCCTTTCTCATCTATTATTTCATCTTCATAACAGTCCTGTGAGAGATAAGGGGAGTTGTCTTGTCCTCATTTAACAGATAAGGAAACTGAGACTCAAAGAGATTAATAGATTTGTCCAGCATCACACAGACCCCTAATAACAAATGTAGGACTAGAGCCTGGATCATCTTATGTACATTCCACAATTTTTTTCTGCTGCCTCATTGAATCTATGGCCACCATAACAACAGATCCAAGGGGAAATGGTTTGGAAAAAGCCATACAATTGATTTGAGATCTGGTTCATCTGATACTGTCTCCTAGTCATCCCACTCTATTTCTTTTTTTGTTTGTGTTTTGTTTTTTTGCAGGGCAGTGAGGGTTAAGTGACTTTCCCAGGGTCACACAGCTAGTGTCAAGTGTCTGAGGCTGGATTTGAACTCAGGTCCTCCTGAATCCAAGGCCAGTGCTTTATCTACTGCACCACCTAGCTGCCCCTATCCCACTCTATTTCTAAACAACTTTCTCATGATTATAACCCATAATTACCATTCAGGTACTCTATGGTCATCCATCCAAAACATTTTACTTATTACCCCGCATATCTGACATACTTTCTAACTTTATGCCTTTATACAAGTTGTCCTTCAAACTTGGAATACAGTCATTCCTTTGCTTCAATGTTATACTAGTCCTAGTACTTTTCAAAATTCTGCACATGTCCTCCAGGACACTATTGTTGTTGTTGTTGTTATTATTTTGGATTACTCAATCTATGATTCCATCAAATTATTTTGCATTTATCTCATAATTTGTATTTATTATCAGTGTGTTGGCCCTGTCCCCTTTGAATATAGGCTCTTTAGGGCCTGTTTTATTTTTGTTCTTTGTATCTTCAGCATCTGTAATAACACTTAGCACTTGATTCATAGTAGGTGCTTAATAAATGTTTATTGACTAATTGATGGATGGTCTATAAGTATAGAACCCAGTATTTTTTTTTAATGTATGAGGTATTTTATTTTTTCCATTACATGTAAAGATAGTTCTCAACTTTTGTTTATACATGCTTTACAATTTCAGATTTTTCTCCCTCCCACCCCTCCCTCCCCCCTCCCCTAGACAGCAGGTAATCTGATATAGGTTATATCTATATATCTCTATACATATACATATAGATATATATATATACACACACACACATATATATACACATAATAACATTAATCCTATTTCTGCATTAATCCTGTTACAAGAGAAAGAATCAGAGCAGTGATGCAAAACCTCAAAATAGAAAGAAAAAAAAAAAACCAACAGCACCCAAAACAAAAGAAATAATATGGTTCAATCAGCATCTATACTCCACAGTTCTTTCTTTCTTTTTTTTTCTTGGATTTGGAGATCCTCTTCTATCATGAGTTCCCTGGAACTCTTCTGTACCATTGCATTGGTGAGAAGAATCTAGTCCATCACAGTAGGTCAACACTCAATGTTGATGATACTGTGTACAATGTTCTTCTGAACCCAGTATTTTTAATCTCTTATCATCATACTCTTGACCCATGCTGAAATTGAAACCTAACAAAATCCTTCTATCTTTTGCCATATGACCTGCTTTTATCAAGTGAGGTCTTCCCAATCGCCCTACCCCAGTTATCCCAGCTATATAAACAGAAATGAGGGCACCTACCCCATTGTAGTAACTATACTTCTATTAATACAATCTAATATTGTACTTTTCAGTGTTTAATTTTTAATGACATGCCACTCTACTTACTCGTACTGAAGTTGTACTCCTCTAAAACACACAAATAGTTTTCACATGGAATTGTTTTTAGTTAAATTGAATTCTATAAGTATTCATATATGGACAAGGACTAAGTCACTCACTCAGTTGCCCCCATATCTCTTAAAATTAATAATCAGTTATTATGCCCTGATGATTTTTTCAATCTTCACCCCTTTCCTACCAACCATATCCTGAACCCATCTGTGAATTAACCCTGTCTGGTTGATTTCTTGGTTCTATTTCCTTATACTCTTCTCTTTGAAAGCCTCTTATCAAAAATTCTGCCTCTGTATCCTAATTTTTACTTTGACTTCCTTCTCTCTGCTCTGGATATCCCCAGCCTTGTATCCCCTGCTCCAATGGTCTTTCAAGTGGACTTAAAAAAAAAAAAAACAAGCTCATTTGGTCTCATTAGTTCACATCTTCTATACTATTACAAGGAGCTATTCCCATAGTTCTGCCCAGATGTGATGCATAATTTACAATGTTTATTGGATAAGCAAAACATACAAAAAATTTCTCCTTCCTTTGTGGCTGTGTCTTTCATTTATTGACTTTCTTCTACCATGGCACATGGAAAATTAAGAAAAGAAAAATCTGAACTCCTAACCAAAAATTAACTTAAAGTTACTTTATTATGATAGAGTGGAGAGTGCTGGATTTAGAATCATAGATCCTAGGTTTGAATCCTAGCTCCGCCTTTTTTTGTCCTTGCATGACTTTGGATGTAATCTTCTGGCTTACTCAGTTTCTCCATCTTTGAAATGAGGGAGTTGGGGTAGGAAATCTTCAATGTCCCTTAAACTTATGCTTGTGAATCTATAATCCTTAAAGTCAGTGACTATTTCATGTTGGTGTTGGTGGTGTTTTTGTATCCCTAGCACATAGTATACTGTAACATGCAAGTAGGCAGTTAAAAAAGTCTTCTCAATTGGTTAATCCCCTGTGGTATAAACATTATTGTAAACAAGCAAGAGTTTCCCCATTCCTGATTTCTGCTCGCTCGCTCGCTCTCTCTCTCTCTCTCTCTCTCTCTCTCTCTCTCTCTCTCTCTCTCTCTCTCTCTCTCTCTCTCTCTCTCACACACACACACACACACACACACACACACACACAGGCTTCCTTTTCACCTAAAATGAAACATTTTTATGTTGGCTGCTGGCTTACACTGATAGAATATGATGAGAATTTTAGTCCCTTCTCTCCTGCTAGATGTGCATTGGATTATATATTCTCTAAATCATATAATAAGTATGGAAATTATGTCAAAAATGCCTTTCCTGCCTTCTGAAATAATCTATCAAGTAAAACCTCTTCTCTTTCCATGATACTTGACCAACCCAAGTCCTTTCTGAAACAAATGTTATGACAGTCAAAAGACAGGCAGGTAGACATGTAGGAGCTTAAAAGACATCAATCCTGATGGGGATGGTAAAAATTTTCCATTCCATTCATGGCATCAATATCATGGATAGATGTGATGAGACAGTTGGACCAGATGGCCTTTGAAGTCCCTTTCAACTCTTTGTCTATGATTGTTTAGTTTGATTTAAAAGGAAAGGTTATATGAAAGAAAGTGGTCTTTCTTTGGTAGATGTGATGGAATATCATTTTCTTCTGAAGATTTCCATTACATAATCTTAGTTATACACAAAGTAAATAGCTTTCAGTGTCTAAGGGCTGTTTGTGTGTGTGGTGGTGGTGATGGCGGTGGGGTGATGTTTGTATTTGTGGTTTAGTGAAGAACTGTCTTCTTTCTTTCTTTCTTTTGTTTGTGGGGCAGTGAGGGTTAAGTGACTTGCCCAGGTTCATACAGCTAGTGAGTGTCAAGTGTCTGAGGCCACATTTGAACTCAGGTCCTTCTGAATCCAGGGCCAATTCTTTATCCACTGCACCACCTAGCTGTCCCTGTCTTCCTTCTTTCTTTACCTTACTTGGAGTATTAGAATTGGAAGGGTTTCCTCTTTGCCACAAAAGAAAAATTTCCAAGGTATATATTATTCTCCGAAATACATAGCAGTTAATGTGATCTAAAATGATAAAAATAATTGTTCTTTCTATGTTCCTTGCAAGCTCTAGGCTAAAAGTTCCGTGGTGTTAATCTACTAGGAGAAGTTCTATCTGATTAAATTGTTCATTTTAGAACTGTAGCAATGTAGAAATGAAGAGGGTTTCTATACTCCCTTAATCTAGTTCTATATTTTTTTACAGCAGAGCAAACTGAGTCTATCTCTGTACTATTTTTTGGAGTGGCTTTTCTTTTTCTCTACAGCTACTTACACCATACTAGTTAAAGCCATCCTCCACTCTCACTTAGGTTACTTAGTAGCCTTCCATTGGCCACCAGCCTATTTTCCCTTCATCTCATCCTTTATAGGACTGATGATTCCTCCCCCTCCCCCAACTCACTAGGCTGAGCAGGTAACTTGTTCACAAATAAACCTTTAGTCTTCCTGTTCCTTATTGAATTCCAGCTCTCAATATTCTTATTCTAGACTTTTAGCTCATAAAATTTAATTTACTTTATGTTCCAGAAAAACTGAACCATCCTCCATCTACCCTTTTCTCTTGCCCTCTCCTATACCATTTCCTGTACTCGTACCATCTCTTATGTATGCAACTGATAGCTAACCCCCCTTCCTTTTTTCCCCCATTTATTCATGTCCATTCTCTCTATCAAGGTCTACTTAAATGTCTAAGATAATTCTGCTTGGGTATGTCCTTTGTACTCCACTGACTCTCCCTTGTTACATGGTTATTTGTATGGCTTGATCTCTGATATTCACCCTCTATCCCAATTACAATGTAAACTCCATAAATAAAAGCAGAGTATGAGCTTTATTAATCTTTTTTGTTCTAGCACCAGGTTTTAGAGTCTTTTGGACTCTATAAATATTGCTTTTGAGTAAAAAAAAATTAACTTATTCTAATCTGTAAATTTTATAATTGTGGGCTATAGGAAAAATTATATCTGGGCCATAAGTCCCTTCATGGTTGCCATTCAAATGTAAAAATATTTTAACTAACTGGGCCTAATCTGTGGACTTTTGACTGGCTGGCTATCTGACTGTTATTACTTGCCTAAGCCAGTCTGTTAGGGCCCTTTAAAAATTCCCACAACTGCTTCTCCCAAATTGATAAGCAAACAGCTTTTTTCCATTTAACAGCAAAGGATATATTTAGGTGAATAAACTTAGGGATAAAGGCAACAAAAGTAAAATATGCCTTCTCAGCATCTCTGTAGCATCCTCCTCCACTGTCTAACTGCAAGCCCCCTCTCTTTCCATACCATTTCTCTGGCATCCTTCCCTGCATCTCCTTAGCCTCCTCTGTACTGATCTTCTTCTAGCATCCCCCCTTTCCCATCTAACTTCCCCTGGTATATAAAAGGCCTCTCTCCTTGGTAACCCTGGGGCCAAGCCCCCAGAAACATAAAGCTAATTGGTTAGCCGCCCTAGGGACATGGCTGGGGACTCAAGGGGCCATTGTGTACCACACCCAGGGCTCAAGGTAGCCGTGCACCCCGCTGCACACCAGGGGCCTCCACAGGGCCATGCCAGGGACCAGCAGGGGCAAGCCTGGGATATCTGGGGCAGATCCCCTCAGGGCAGAGGTATAGCTGGGGCTTTTCACAGCTGTCTAGCCTGGCCGGCACCCCCTAAGGCTCCAAGGCCCACAAGGCTTCTCAGCTCTGGCTGCTGAAGCAGAGGGGGCAGGGCACCAGCTCATCACACACAGAGAAAAACCCTGATGGCCCAAGGAAAACACTTTTTTGGAGGGTTCAATATGGTTTAAGTGACTTGACCAGGGTCACACAGCTAGTAAGTATACAGTGTTTGAGGCCATATTTGAACTCAGATTCTCCTGAATCCAGGGCTGATTCCTTATCCACTGAGCCCCCTAGCTGCCCCCAGAAAACACTTCTAAAGAAACAAAAAACCCCACCACATTTAAATGGAAATAATTTCTTTTGTATTCTATTTTCCCCAATTGCATGTAAAAACAATTTGTATCTAAAAAAATTGAATTCCAAATTCTCTCCCTTCTTCCCTACCCCCCTCATTGAGAAGGCAAGCAATCTGATATGTTATACATGTATATCATGCAAAACATATTTCCATATTAATCATGTTGTAAAAGAAAACATAGACACAAAAAAGGACCCCAGAAAAGTAAAGTAAAGTAAAGTAAAAAACAAGTATGCTTCAATCTGTATTCAGACTCCATCAGGTCTTTTTCTGGGGATGAATATCATTTTTCATCATAAGTCCTTCAGAGTTGTCTTAGATCATTGTATTCCTAAGAATAGCTAAGTTATTCACAGCTGTTCATCTTACAATATTGCCATTACTTTATACAATGTTATCTTGTTTACATGCAATGTTATCTTGTTTCTAATGATTTCACTTTGCATCAGTTAATGCAGGTCTTTCCAGGAAAAAAATAACATTTAAAATATACACAGTTGAGCAAAATACATTTTTACCCCCAGAGTACTTCTTTATATGTCTTGAAGCATCTAGGATTTTACCCAGTATGTTTGTTTTTCAGACATTGGGAATTCTCTCTCTAGCTGAGCTATGAATTGCAGGTAAAGTTATGAGACTTGCTATTACTAAGTTTTAGAAACCCCCAACCTTCCAAATTTACTGTTTTCTGGGGCAATGAGGTTTAAGGGACTTGCCCAGGGTCACACAGCTGTAAGTGTTAAGTGTCTGAGGCCAGATTTTAACTCAGGTCCTCCTAAATCTAGGGCTGGTGTTTTATCCACTCAGCCACCTAGTTGCCCCTCCCCCCCAATTTACTTACTTTCTTTTTTTTCAGTCAAGGATACTATGTGTCTTTTAATGCAAATGCAAACAAATACAAAAGTATTTTTGGTTTAACTGACATTCACTTTCCCTTCCCTTTCTTGCTTAAAAAAAAAGATACCTCAATGCCCTTTTTTTCAGCTACCTTATCCCTATTTGCTTTTTTTCTTAAATAGAAGTTTATTTTCCAAAATATATGCAAAAACAAAATTTTAACATCGATTTAAAAAAAAAATTGTGTTCCAATTTTTCTTCCCCCTTCCACCCCCACCCAAGAACTCAAGTAATTCAAAATACGTTATATATGAGTAGTCATGGAAAAATTTCCATATTAGCTAGTTGTGAGAGAAAACAGTCAAAAAACCCCCAAACTTCAGATTAAGGAATTGTCATAGAATAAAATAAAAAAAAGTAAAAATGTGTTTCCATCTATTTTCAGATAGTATCAGTTCTTTCTCTGCAGATGGGTTGCAATCTTCATAAGTCCTTCAGGGTTACATTGGATCATTGCCTTGCTGAAAATAACCACATGCTTCCCAGCAGATCATACCCCACTATTGCTGTTATTTTGTATACAGTACATTTCATTCTGCTTTGGTTCACGTAGGTCTTTCCAGGTTTTTGTAATAGTATCCTGTTCATCATAACATGTATATAGTACCTTAAGCTTGACAGGGAATTTTCTTCATAAAAGCCCAGCAAAGTAGGTACCATACATTTTGCCATTATAACCAATCATCATAACTATTTCCCTTCATCCCACTCCCTTCCCATGACATTTACTCTATCTTCTTTTTTACCTATTCTTCCTCAAAAGTGTTTTACTTCTGACTATCCTCTCTCTCAGTCTGCACTCCCTTTTTTCACCCTTCCTTCTTTTTTTTTTCTTTTTTGCAGGCAATGGGGGTTAAGTGACTTGCCCAGGGTCACACAGCTAGTAAGTGTCAAGTGTCTGAGGCTGGATTTGAACTCAGGTACTCCTGAATCCAGGGCCAGTGCTTTAACCACTGCGCCATCTAGCTGCCCCAACAAGGCTTTTTTTTTTTTTTTTTTTTTTTTTTTTTTTGCGCGGGGCAATGGGGGTTAAGTGACTTGCCCAGGGTCACATGGCTAGTAAGTGTCAAGTGTCTGAGGCCAGATTTGAACCCAGGTACTCCTGAATCCAGGGCCGGTGCTTTATCCACTGCGCCACCTAGCCACCCCCCTCACCCTTCCTTCTTTATCCTCTTCCCCTCCTACTTTCCTGCAGGGTTAAATAGATTACTCTTCCCAATTGGGTATGAAATCTATTCCCACCATGAGCCCAATTCAATGAGATCAGGGTCCCCGAGCTAATTCTGTGTTCTAAATTTGTCTTCCTCCCTCCTCCTCAACCCTCCCTATGAGATCAAGCAATTCAACATGTCATACTGGTGCAGTAATGCAAACATCTTCATCTTCCTTGAATGTGTTTTGCTTTTTACTGCTCTCTCCCCCAATCTGCCCTTTCCTCCTTCCCTTCTTCCCCCCTCCCCTCAGGGCAAAAATATATTAATATACCTACTTGAGTATGTATGTTAGTCCTTCTTTGAGCCATTTCTGATGATATTAAGGATCACTCACTCCCCAACTCCTTCCCCCTTCTTCTACTCTCCTCCATAAGCTTTTTTCTTGTTTCCTTCATGTGAACTACTTCTCCCCAGACCATCTCTCCCCTTCTCTCTCCCCCAGTTTATTCCTCCTACACCTCAACCCTATTTTAATGATGTCATCATGGATTAGTTAGGTGGCACAGTGGACAAAGCACCAGCCCTGGACCCAGAAGGCCCCAGCCCAACTCCAGCCCCAGACATAAGATACTGCACCCTGTATGCCCCACAAAGAACAAAACATAAATACTTTACAGATATCATCCCTTCATATTCAGTTCAGACCTGTGTCTTCTGTGAGTTTCTTTCTGAGATAGTTCTTCTGAGTTTGAAGTATTATTTTCCCATGTAGGAGTGTAAAAGGTTTGATCTTTTAATATCCCTCATGAAGTCTTTTTCCTATGTATCTTTTTATGCTCCTCCATGGTCATGTATTTGAAAGTTAGATTTTCTATTCAGTTCATGTCTTTCCATCACAAATGCTTGAAAGATCTTTTTCTCATTTAAATGCCATTTTTGCCTTTGAAAGATTATACACAGTTTTTCTGGGTACATGATTTTTGGCTGTAGTCCCAGTTCCTTTGTCCTCTGGAATATCATAGTCCCTGTCCTTTGGTCTTTTAATGTAGAAGCTGCTAGATTTTGCTTTATCCTTATTGGAGCTCCACAGTGTTTGAATTCCTTTTTTCTAGCTTCTTGCAGTATTTTCTCCTTGACCTGGGAGTTCTGGAATTTGGCTATAATATTCCTGGAGGTTTTCCTTTGGGATCTCTTTCAGGAGGTGATCAGTGGATTCTTTCAATTTCTATTTTAGCTTCTGCTTCTAGAATATCAGGGCAATTTTCCCTCACAATCCCTTGGAGGATGGTGTCTAAGCTTTTCTTTTGGTCATGGGTTTGTGGTAAAAAATGGAAGTTTTAGCTGAATCATTTGAGAGTTGAGTGCATGCTCCTGAAGCGGCTTTTGAAGGACCTTCCTTTTGGGGTGGAGACTGCGATGAACTTCCGGGATGCCAGCTTAAAACTGAGGGTGGAAGGGAAGTTTGGTTTCTCTCTGGCTTTTCAGCTTAGCCCTGGTGGCACACGCATTTGGTGTTCGGTGCTGGCTCTCAGCCTGGCAAGCAGTTTGGGATTCAGTGAGTTTTATAAAGGAATATAGACTAAGTTTAGATCTAAGATTATTCTTTTGTATTTCTACTTTCCTATTTCCCTAATTGGTATCACCTTTTGTTGTCTAATTAATTCCCAAACAATGAAAACTAATCCCTCACTGATTAAAGCTCAGAGTCTTCTTTTTCTTAGTGGTCTGAGAGATATATAAGGGAAAAGTTAAAGGGGGAATTTAATGCTTGTATATCCAATTTTAAATCTCACAGGTTTCAGGTAGTTCAATGGTTTTCTAATGATCTCTCCTAGATTTATTTTCCAGGTCAACTGGAAATAAATATCTCCAAGGAGATATTTCACATTGCCCTCTATTTTTTCATTCAATTGGATTTGCTTTACCGTGTCTTGGTTTCTCATAAGGTCAGTAGCTTCCATTTGTTCAATCCTAATTCTTAGGCAGTTATTTTCATCAGACATTTTTTAATCTCTTTTTATATTTGGCTTTTCAAACTGTTGACTTTTTTCTCATGAGTCTCCTGCATCACTCTCATTTCCCTTTCCATTCTTTCCTCCTTTTTGCTACATCTTCTTTCTATTTCTCCTACTTTATCTTCAAAGTCCCTTTTGAGAGCTTCCATGGCCTGAGACCAGTTCATATTTTTCTTGGAAGCTTTGGATGTTGGAGCTTTGTCCCTGTTATTATCTTCTTTTTCTGAGGTTGTATTGTCGTCTACCTTACCCCCAAAGAAGTTTTCGATGTTCTTCTGCTTTCTCAGCCTACTCATCCTGGCTTACTATTTCTTGGCTTTTAACTCCTTCTTAAAGTGTGGCTTTACTTCCAGGACACACTGTTCAAGCTACAGTATGGCCCAGGAGATGGTTGGGCTTCTTCTCAGTCTGCCTGGCCTCACTTTCATTTGATTTTAAACTCTCCACTGGGGGGGGTAGGGCTGCTTCTGGGCTCTGCTCCTGTTCCCAGGTTCAGAGGGTCCCAGGTGTTTTGGTTTGAGGTGGGGGGGGCAGGTTTTAATCTCACCTGGCCTATTCTCAGGTCTGGAGATAACCTCAGGCCTACTTACTAAGCAACCAATCAGCAAAGCTTTCTGTGGTGTGGTTTTTAGCTTTGATGATCCTGCTCCCCTGCTCCCCTCCCACCTGGGCCTTCTGCTGCTCAGATTTTCTTCCTGGTTGCCCGCTGGGGTGGGACAGACGAATCCTTCCCCCCCAGTCCACTGGTACCCCTGCACTTGCCCCCGGGCCAGCCATTCAGTCCGACCGCGCACTTGGTTCCAGAAGATGCTGGTGCTGTAGCTGATTCAGAGGCACTGAGGCAAATTCCTTGGGCAGGTGTCTGGTGTGTTGGCTGGATTGCAGGGTTAGGCTTTATTTGTGGTCCAGCACAGCCCCCTAAAATCTATCTATAGCTGTAGAAAACTCTCAGCCCGAATTTTTGTGTATTTTTCTGCCCTAAGGTTCTTTTATTGATATTTTTGGGGTGATTGATTCAGGAGCCCTCTGTTTAATGTCTTTCCTCTGCCATCTTGGCTCTGCCCACTCCCCAAATTTACTTTCAAACCTTTAGGTCATTTCATTTCATTTCAATGGATTATTCTGCACTATGTAACTATGACAGTCTCATAGTGTTGAAATCTGGGAGTTGATATTATCTAACACCTAAAATGAAAGACCTGACTTTAAAGATTAAGCACTTGCCCTGGAATCAGGAGGACCTGAGTTCAAATCTGGCCTCTGTAACTGTGTAACCCTGGGCGAGTCACTTAACTCCCATTGCTCAGCACACACACAAAAAGACTATGTATTCTGTGCAGAGAGACAATGTATCCCTATTTACTATGACTCCATGCCACTAAAGATGCATATATTTAGTGCTGTCAGGGACCTTTAAGCACATATTAGTCAAATTCTACATTTTACAGATGAGAACACTAAGAGTCTGAGAGTTTGAAACATTGCCCATGTTCACTAGTTAATAATTGGCAGACCCTGAATATAAACCCAGGTCTACTGACTCCAAATTATAATTTTCCCACTATAATATGCTAATTATTGCTATTAATACAGTTTAGAAAAGCTGATACATTTTGTCTTTTAACAAAATAGATTTTTATGAGAAATAACTCAAATAGAACCTTAGCTATAGATAGGTGGATGTTTGAAATGATTCTTTAATATTCTGCCTAACCTTGTGATTTTATGATTTTATCTTAATTGTTCAATCAATAACACCAAAGATACCAAAAATAGATGAAATATGAGCCTATAAATTTTCCTTGTATTAATTTATTAGCTAAAATTACTGAAAACAATAATAAAGAATACTGCAAGGGAAAGTAGACTGGTATGGGATTCTGGAGATCTAGGTTATAATTGTCAATCTCACCTAAACTTCAATGGCTTTGAACAAGTTACTGCATTTCTTAGGATTTCAGTTTAATCACATAACCTTTTACATCCCTTCAAACACTAACATTTGATTATATGCTGTACTTCAACTCAAGGATATGCTGGAGGTAGTCCAAACTGGCTAGAGAAAGAAAATTTTTTATTAAAGTTTCATTATAAACTTTTATACCTTTAAATTCAGGAGACATTACTTATCAGGACTTAATTTATTCATTTGTTGTTGGTAATAGAGATAGCAGATATGCACCAGCTATAAAGTGCTTTACCTGAACTATCTCAGTTAAGTATCACAATTGCTCTATGAGTGGAGTTCTGCAATTATTATTCTTCTCATTTTGGAAATGAGGAAACTGAAACACAGAGTGTAAGTGGCATACCCATAGGGCCATAGCTAGAATGTGTTAGTGGAAAGTAGTTTATGATATAACGGATAAATAAATCCCAGGCTAAAAACAAAACACTGGAGGAATTTATAATAGATTTTATATTAGAGTAACAATTAGTGAGTAAATTCAAACTATTTGATGATTTAATTAAAAAAAGCTCAATTTGCTGAGAAACAACTGACAGATGAATTGTTTTGGGTTCCTCACATCATGAAGAATATACATGTATGTGGACAACAATCATAAGCCTGAGAGAATTATAAAGTTGATGAGAGCAGTACTAAATTCTATGTATGATTGTCTAGAGTGGTGAGGCAAAAAAGTCATGGACTCTCACAGTTGAAAGGGAACTGAGTGGTTGTTTAGTTCTCATGGTAACCCATTCCATTTTGCGAGTTCAGTAGCTATTAGAAAATCATATTGCACCTGAATTTACCTCTTTGGAGGATTGTCCAGGCGTGAAGGAAGACTAGTACCTCTGGCAAGAGGCCTGCTGAGCCCTTTTCATGATGGCTTTTCACTTGTGGTGACTACCTACAACCCAACTGTCACCTGTGGCTCCAAGAAGCTGTAGCATGTAAAGTGGCCACACCCAGGTTAATTATCTTGGCAAACAGACTAAACCAGGTTGAGGGTAACTGAGGGGTCTCACACTCATTAGTGAAATAGGGAGTATCTACACCAAACATGTGAAGATTTCCCCTGGAAGAACAGGCAGATGTGAACAATTTGCCCCAATGGATCATGAAAGCAGCTGAAATAGGTGCCATGGAGGACTTGGAGTTCAGTTAGACACTGAAGACGCCAAGGCCATCCACTACATCCCGAGCCATTGCCTGTTAGTTTTTCTTTTATCTTTCCAAAGCACTTTGGACTCTGAAAGACAGAGTGAGGCTGATGGCTTCCTGTAACTCTGCCTCACTTAAATTCAATTCATGTACAAGTCAAAAGACATCATCCAAAACATCTTGCCATTTTTACCCACCTCAAAGCACTGTAGCGATAGGCAAGTGGAAAAGCAGCAAGTGGAGATACAATGAAGCTATAGTCACGACCCTACACACGGGTGGCCAGGCAATTGGGTCATCACACTGGATAGAAGCAGCCGTGACACTTGGATGCCACATGGGTATTGAAATAGCCTTTTTTTGAGGACCACACTACTAATGTCCTGGAGCAAGGAAAGACCTAGAAAAGGTGTCATAAAAATCATCTGTTTCAATTAACCTATCCCTGGCCTATGTAGTGTGGCAGGCAGGGATCAGAACACATATACACAAACAAACACACACGCACATGTACAAAACCTTTTGTGAAGATGATTCCACTCACCATTGATAAATGGAATGTGCACATGCTTATGGACAACACAAAATTCAGTAGACCTGAAAGTCAGTGGTCCTCTCCAAAAATGAGGGACAATCACAATAATTTTGATGTACTTAAAAGGTGTATTCTTAGATATGGATGAACTATTCTCCTGGTAAATACTGTGTAGTTATTTTTTATTTAGGAACTTCTGTATTTCCCCATTATTTTCATCAAGCCAATCTTGATATTTGTGAGTGTTCTGGACTATGAGAATAAATGCAGTGCTGTACACCAAATCTCTGAAAGCTGTCTTTCCCTTTTCTGCTCCACTATTGTCAACTGTGTGTTACCTCAACTTTTCCTCAAAGTTGACGTTAAATCTTTTGGTAGTTATCTTTCCTTGTGACCACCACTTTTGTTGAATGTGAATGTTTAGCTTGTAGAGGATAAATCTATGATAGATCCAAATCTATGCATCACATGTCACATTCATCATTCTTGATCCTTGGTGTTGATTCTATTTCAGTTGAAATTTACAAGGTGGGGGTCCACTCTTCATACAAAAGCTGACTGAAATCTTCTGGGTTTTATGGCCATACTTTTTGTTTGCAGATGATTGTGAACTCTGATGCAACAGAATATGGGCCAGTTCTCTGCCACTTGTGCTAATTTTGCCTGACCATTAACACCAAAAAACAGAAGCTCTCCACCGCCCAGCACAGCACATTTAATATGAGGAACCATGGGTTATATAGCAAATGGAGAAATTTTTAATGCTGTGGATAAGTTCACTTATCTTGGCAATATATTTTCCAGGGATGTATATATAGATAATGAGGCTGATGTATACATTGCCAAAGATAGTTCAGTGTTTGGGAACCTCCAAAGGAAAGTGTAGAAAAGAGGTCTTGGGCTGTCTACCAAACTAAAAGTCTAACAAACTGTTGTGTTAGTCTCGTTGTATGCCCATGAAAACTGGATAATATATTAACCCCATTCAAGGAAACTGAATCACTTCCATTTGAATTGTCTCAGGAAGATTCTGGAGATTACCTAGCAAGATAAGATACTTTTTCCTTAGGTCCTTTTTCAAGCTAAACTAGCAAGTATTCAAACTATTACAGAGACCGCAACTCTGATGAGCTGGCCACTTTTGAATGTCAGTCATGTGTTTATTTAAAATATTTTATGGAGAAGTTATACAAAGCAAATAGTCACATGGAGGTCAAAAGAAGCAATGCAAGAACATTCAAGTTATCTCTGAAGAACTTTGGAATCAGTTGTGTGGCATTGCAGATACTGGCAAAGGATAGCCCAACATGACATGCCCACATCAAAGAAGGATCTGTGCTCTGTTAGCAAAGCGGAATTTCAGTAGCTCAAAAGAAACATGAGATGCATAAATTTAGAGACATCTCCACTCCAAATATTCATAAGAATTATTTGTGCCCAGCTGGTGGTAGAGACTTCCAAGCTTGTATTGGTCTGATCAGCCATAGTCAGATACACCATACCTTGACTTCAACATCATGATGTCATTTTGGTCTTCTACAAGCACAAAGGAAGAGAACCAACTTCTTTGGAACTGACTGCCATTGTTCCCAGTTCTGCCTTCTGGGGCCAGGAAAAACAAGTTTCATCTTTATTTATGGCCTTTGGATATTTGGAAATAAACTGGCCTTTCTCAGTCATCTACAACCAATATGTTCCCATTTTCATCTACCAAGTCTCATATAGTAGGAGTTTATGACTCTTTTGGAAAGAGTGAAGAAAATGAGATGGTTTTCTGAAGGATGTGTGGCATATGAGCTGGGTGTTTATTTCAGTCTTCATTGCAATAATGTATTTGCCATTCTTTGGAGAAGACAGAATTAATATTTATCCTACCAATGTCAGAACCGCATATATGAAATTTGCTGGGATTGGAGAAACTAACTGGGTGAATCTGCAAAGGTCTCTTGAAAGAAATGACATGAGGTTTTGAAAGAAGTTGAGGAGAAAAGGAAGGGAGAACCTTCCATATGCAAAAGGCTCTTTCCCATATATGGAAAGTTATGGATTTAAGAGATGAAATATCTCATACAGATAATAGCAAGCAAGCCAGTTTGACCAGAATATAATGTGTGTGTGTGTGCACGCATGTGCTTCTTACCCTTGATTCTGCATAAGAGTCATATGTAACAAAAACAGAAACATTTTAAAGGATTTTCAATGAACCAAGCAACACAGTTTAGAATTTATTTAATAGACAATAGGGAGCCAGTGACATTTCTTAAGCATGATCAGACATATGCTTTTAGAATAGGTGCCTTATACATCTAGGTGGTGCCTTGGAGAAAATATTAGTCTTGGAGTCAGAAAGTCTTTAGTGGAAACCCTATCCCATACCCTTACTAAGTGTGGGACCTTCTGTAGGTCACTGAACCTCCCCGATTCTCAACTTCCTTATCTGGAAAATGTTGATATTGGACTTTGTGGCCTCAGTGTCCTTTCCAGCTCTAAATCTATCTCCCTCATGTCATCTGATTCTAAATTTGGCAGATGTTATAATTATAAGTTATGGTAGAGTAAGAGGAGAAGTAGCAATTAGGGGAAGCAAGAAAAATTTCTGATAGAAGGTGATACTTGCACTGAACCTTAATATGAGATTCCAAAAAGCATAGGTGCAGAGTATGGGCATTTCAGGCTTAGGGAGAGCAGATCTTTCAGCTATACTAGAGTGCCTGTCATCATCATATTGATGGTACCTTGCATAGAGTCAGTGTAATAGAGTATACAGAGTAATAAATTTAGTTAGAGGACATGTTCAAATACAAGCTCTACTACTTAATACATGACTTTGGGCTTTACTTCTCTCATTAGGGTCATTTTTTCTTTTCTTTTTTTTTTTTTTTTACAGAATAATGGACTGGGCTATACAACCTCTAAGATTGAAATCCTTTGCTCCTGTAGTGGACATTATAATTATCAAAGAACTTTCATAACCAGGGTCTCATTTGTTAATCATAATAACCTTCCCAAGTAGGCAGGTATTTCTATATAATTCTTAGAGGAAAGGAAATTGAGCCTAGAAAAGATTAAATGCTGAGGCCAATGGTGCCATATAGCTAGTAAGTAATAACCAGGACTGAAACCAGTCTCCTGATTTCAAATCAGTGTCTTTTCCCACTCGAAGATCAACAACTGGCTACCCAACAGATAATAGTTGATAATAGATGGCAAGATGATTTATAAATCAGCCAGCAAAACTACTCTCACTTAGCTTCCTCAGCATTGTGAACTTTGTGGACAACTACAGATATATGGTTCAATGAAAAGAGGTAGAGGATTATATAGCCCCAAATTGTTGATGCCAGAAAGCTGCTGAGAATACCCAATAATTTAGAAAATACTGTGCAGCTTGATCCCAGTAACACAGAGCAATGGTTATGAAGGAACACAGCCAATTGTAAAAGATGTGAGAAGTACTCCACAGAGGAAATAAAAATTGCAAATCCAAGGACAAAAACGAGAAAGCACTCACCGGACTGTAATGAACAATAAGATAGTTGATGGCAAAAAATGAAAGGTGATAATGAATCACTTTTACACAGATGAATATTCACTGGGATTCTGTGGCTTAAAGGAGTGTGGGTGGGAGGTGGGAGAGGCACTGGAGATATAATGATACTGCAGTTGGTAAAGATAAGGTGATTTTTTTTTTCTCTTCTGAAAGGTGCAGGCTGGACTACAACATATAGCACTGTACTTCTAAATGGACGTAGAGTAATAAAAGAAAGTGTGGCAAAAGCTGAGGGAAAGGGAATAGGAAGAAGGAAAGAAATGAAGGAAGAAAAGAAGGGGGGAAAAGGAGAATAAGGGAGTAAAGGAAAGAAAAAATAGGAGAAAGCATGATAGGTAGTACAGTCAGGA
Organism: Dromiciops gliroides; assembly: GCF_019393635.1. Classification (NCBI taxonomy): domain Eukaryota; kingdom Metazoa; phylum Chordata; class Mammalia; order Microbiotheria; family Microbiotheriidae; genus Dromiciops; species Dromiciops gliroides. Next base: position 554,092,500 of record NC_057863.1, on the reverse strand, counting down.
AGCAGAGGTGCAATAAGGCATGTTGGAAATGATCCCAATATATCCTGAAAAGATTTTTACATTTTTAGACAGCTTTAAATACTTAAGAATGTTTTTCTTTGTATTGATCCAGCATCTGCCTTTTTTCATTTTTTACTTCTTACCCTTGATTCTGCCCTCTACCACCAGAAAACTATATAATCTTACTGCCACAATACAATCCTTGAAAAATTAGAAGTTATGTCTTCCCTGAGTCATATCTTTCTCGAGGTTAAATGAACACATTTCATTGAGTCCTCTCACCATCTCCTCTCCTTCTCTCATGGAGAAAGGTACAGTACTTTTAAGATAGTATAGATTTAAGATTAGTACCAGATAATAGGCTTCAGAGAAACAGTGAGGTAATAATAATATGATGATGATAATACTAATAATTACTATTATTACATTAATTATTATTATAGCTGGGATGTACATAATGCTTTATAGATATTACCTTCTCTTATTCTCATAACAATCCTGGGAGATAGGTGCAATTAGTATTACTCTCATTTTACAGATGGGGAAAATTAAGTTGAATGAGAGGTTAAGTGATTTACCCACAGACACATACCTACTAAGTGTCTGAGTCTGGATCAAACTTGGATCTTCCTAATTTCAGGTCCAGCACTTAATCTATTCTGTCACCTAGCTGCTAGATAATGAGAACTTAAAAGTGCAGAAATGGCATCATTTCTAAAAAAAAATCATAGAATTTCCAGGAGGACTCACTATTTTCTAAGGTAGCCCATGCTTCTTTGTGGTTAGAAAGTTTCCCATTAAAGCTAGGAGGAAATTTGAGGTTTAATGACCTGAAGTCAGTTTTATCTGCCTAAAACCCCTCAAGGATTTTTATTGAAAAAGAATATATCATAGGTAAGACCAAAATACTTGTGGTGGGTTGGTCTGACTCTCATTTATGAACAAGAAGTGGGCCTAACACTTGAGAAAATTAGTGCTGACAGAGCCTAGTCTGGAAAAAAAATAAAATGCCCATTTACTATAAGCCACCTTATGTGAACTTGACTGTGCTATACCTGAAAAGGAGCTTCCACAAAAGGAAGGTGAGAAATTATTCTCATTAACAGTAATAGCAAATATTGATTTTAAGGGGCCCAGTTCAGTGTTCTGTAAATGGTGGGTACTCACCAAACCCTTTGGACTCTTCAGGGACTGTTCTATTTTGATAACTCAGAGTTCACCTCAGATACAGGCTATGAACTTTTGTCAAAATTTGACTCTGTTTTTGTTTGTGTGTGTGTGTGTTTGTTAGCTTTTTCCTCTCTTGTCCTGAATGCTGTATTTCTTGACTAAAATGCTAGAAACCATACAGGAGGATAAAAGCCCTCTTTCACTATTTGAAAATTTAAGCTAATTTCTGCTAAAGAGGAAGACTTTTTTTCCCCAGCTTAATGGGGGTTAAGTGACTCATCCAGGGTCACATAGCTAGTAAGTGCCAAGTGTCTGAGGCCAGATTTGAACACAGGTACTCCTGAATCCAGGGCGGGTGCTTTATCCACTATGCCACCTAGCTGTCTCCTAAAAAGGAAGACTTAAAGATACTGTAGCAGTCTGTATATTCTCGAAACAAACAAGAGAAATAATATTGCCAAAACAAGGGTTAAGTGACAAAATGCTCAAGCCAGAGAGGAGTTTCAGGATCATCCAAGACAACAGCACCATTTTAAAGAATAGAAAGTTTTCCTTTATAAAGTAAAATGACTTGCCCAAAGTCACATGGCCACTAAATGTTAGACCAGGGTTTTGAATAGAAGTCCAGGGATTCAGGGTGTAACACACTTTGCTTTACACCTCACTGCCTCTGAAGGAGGTAGGTGGTACAGTGGATAGAGTGCTGGGCCTAGAGTCAGGAAGAAAAATTTTCTTTTTTTTTTTTTTAATTTTTTTTTTTTTAGTGAGGCAATTGGGGTTAAGTGACTTGCCCAGGGTCACACAGCTAGTTAAGTGTTAAGTGTCTGAGGCCGGATTTGAACTCAGGTACTCCTGACTCCAGGGCCGGTGCTCTATCCACTGTGCCATCTAGCTGCCCCAGGAAGAATAATTTTCAAGTTTGGCCTCAGAGACTTATTAACTATGTGCTCTGGGCAAATCACTTTACCTTGTTTGCCTCAGTTTCCTCATCTGGAAAATGAGCTGAAGAAGGAACAGCAAACCATTCCAGTATCTTTGCCAAGAAAACCCCAAATGGGGTTACAAAGGGTCAGACACAACTGAACAATGACTGAACAGCAACAAATATTGTGTACCTAACTAGTCTTGGACTTATTGGGGACCAGGGGGCTTTGTTTGTTTGCTTGCTGGTTTTTAGAGAAGATTTGTGATTTCATTACAATTTATAATCATAGAGAGTAGCCTGCAGGCATTGACAGTTGAAATGATCTGCCACGGGTAACACTGTTCCTAAGAGCCAATGATGGTACTTGAACCCAGGTCATCCTAACTCTGAAGCCAGTTCTCTATTCACCTTGCAATGCTGCTTCTCTTAATGAGAATAAGGGGAAAAAACATAGGATCATGGAAACTGAGGCCTATGGAGCTTAAATGACTTCTCTAAAGTCACACAACTAGTAAATATCAGAGGGAAGAATTATATTCTGGTCCTATGAAGGCTGAGACAGGTGGCACAATGAATAGTAATCTGGACACTGAGAAAGAATCTGAGTTTAAATCCAGCCTAGACACTTAGTAGTTTTATGACCCTGGGCAAGTCACTTGACCTCTCTCTGTCTCAGTTTCCTCATTTGTAAAATAGGGGGTAATTGTAGTACCTGTTTCCCAGAGTTGTGAGAATCAAATGAGACAATGTTTGTAAAATGTTTTGCTATAGAAATGCCAGTACTTATTATTATTACTATTATTAATTATTATACCATTATATTTTTTACTTCATTCTTTCACATTTTCAACTTCTTTTGGTCAGTGATAACGTCTTAGGCTTTTTGTAGCCCCTCTATACCTAGTCTAGTGCTTTGCACAAAGAAGCAGCTTAGTGATTGTTGAATGAGTGGATGAATGCATGGAAAGTTCCTCTTCTATAGCAACTTAAGAGTTTTGTTTTGGAAACAAGATTCACACTCAGATGAACAGATTACAATTAAAGGTATAATGATAACAGATTCCATTTAAATAGCAATTTCAAGTGTGCAAAGGAGATATACTCTGTTTTGCCCATTTAAGCCTTAAACTACCCTATGAGGTAAGTATTAAAAGTAATCATATTATCCTTCATGAGTATGCTTTAAAACTTGAAAAGTACCTTACACATATCTCATTTGATCCTCATAATAATACTTTAGGTAGCTGCTGTAATTATTCCCACTTTACATATGGAGAAACTAAGAATCAGAGAGGTTTAACTGTTACCTACTGGAAGTCACATTGTATAAACCTATCAGCATATGAGGCAAGATTAAAACCTGTCTTCCGGAATACAAGTTCATCACCACTATATTCACTATCCCACACTGCCTCTTCAAGACATGGGATTATGTGAAATTCTTTATAAAATGTGTACCACAAAAATATAGACTGAAAGACATGAACACTGAAAGGTCCTTATTGAGCATATTCCTCAACTGCCTTATTTTACTAATATCCAAAGAAAGGCTTTAGAAGATGCAGTTATTTCACAGGTTCGCCTTTATAGTATTAGCCTTTCTTAAATACTAAGGCAGTTCAGCGTGTGGAGACAGAAAAGGAGGAGGGGTTATATTCACAAATACCAATATAGTTCTGGACCATAACTTTTGTTTCTCCAGAGAAAGCACCAGAATTGAAGAATGAAGTATGGATAAATCTGAGGTCACATAACAGCCTAAAAGTTCCTGTGTTATGTAAACTAGCTAAACACATTCCCATACTGCCTGAAATGGAAGCCTAGCACTGGGTACCACACATGATAATTGAAAACAAGGCCCAGACTCTAGGTCTCCTCAGTCCTAGCTTCTTAAACTGTGGGTGGTAATGCCATATTGGGTCAGATAACAGAATGTGGGGGCTGTGAAAAAGTTGGCAACAGTAAAAGTTTATGTATACCTATTTTACATATCTATATACTCAGTTATGTAAAACTTTCTTGAGCTAAAAGGGCTTGCAAGTGGAAAAAAATTAAAAAGCTCTGTCCTAATTCCCAATCTTCCTTTCTTTCCACTGTATCTTGCTGCCTTACCAGTATAAAAGAGAAAACTTAAACAATCAGCCGAGATATATGGGTCTTTCAAAGCAGGTTTATCTTTTCAGAGTTGAAAGAGATCAGGATAAGCCAGGGTAGCTCACCAGACCCCAAAATTTCAGAATTGGAAGGTACCCTCTGGAATACCTAGGCCAACCTGTACCTGAGAAGTAATACCTTCTAGAATATCCCAGAGGACACATGATGAAGTCTAGTGGTAACACTCACTTAGGGGAAGATACCATGGAAATATAATCACTGTGTATGCTGTAATTGCTTGCATCAGGTTATAAACTCCTTTTGGACAGGTACTTCATATGGTGATTAGCACAAGTGAAAGCAGGCACTTTGTCAATGTGTTTAATTATGATAATAATGTTGGCTTCAGCAGGACATAAAAAAAAAATGAAGCAATTAAAAATAACCTGGAGTTGCTAGCTATACAACAATTCAAAGGCATTTTTAAGATCCCTACTATGTGCCAGAAACTGGGCTAAGTGCTATGTTGATTAAATAACAAAACAAGACAAACAAAAACATTACAAAGACCAAAACAACACAATCAATCCCTGGCCTCAAGAAGCTTACATATTATTGGGCAAAATATACCACATACACAAGTAAGCAAATTCTCTTTGTCTTTCTGTCTGTCTCTGTCTCTCTCAGTCTCCATTTCTGTCTCTGTCTTTCTGTATTTCCTCTCTGTCTCTTTAACACATATTTTGCTTGCTCTCCTGTGCACGCCCCCCCCCTCTCTCTCACACACACACACACATATTCCTCTCTCCTCTCTGTTTCTCTACCTCTCCCTTTCTCTCTTGTTTCTCCTACCTCTGTCTCTGTATGTATCGCTCTTTCTTCTTCCATATATAGGTATATATGAATAAATATATAAATATGAATGAATATATGGATTTATATATTTATATATATATATACATACTCAGGCATGTATTCACACATATGAAAGTGCATATATACATGCTATATATGCACACACACATATATTTATGTATACATATATACACAAATATATATTCACAAAATGATTCATGATAATTTTGAGGGTAAAAGAGTAATAAAAACAGGAAATGGAGAAGGAGGATTCCAGAAAGCCCTTTTATAGACGCTGGCATCTGAGCCATGCTTTAGTGGAAGCTAAGGATTCTAGGGGCAGAGATGACCCAGCCTAGACATTGGGATTGCTTGTACAAAGGTGCAGTAGTGGGCCACTGCCTGCTAATCACAATAATAGTAACAATACCACATGGGGCAGCTAGGTGGCGCAGTGGATAGAGCACTGGCCTTGGATTCAGGAGGACCTGAGTTCAAATCTAGCCTCAGACACTTGACACTTACTAGCTGTGTCATCCTGGGCAAGTCACTTAACCCCAATTGCCTCACCAAAAAAAAGCCCCCAAAATCCAGAAAAATAATATCACCACTATCTTTTCCTTCTGTTTACTTAGACTCTCTCCCTGTCTTTTCACAGTAGTCCTGCATCTTAAGAATGCACTCATTACTCTTGTTGCTCTCTTATAATACCTAGTTTCCTTCAAAGAACAATACAGATTCCAGAAACTCTTCTTCCCTTATTGCCTCCATCCCCTATTTCATACCTTAATATGTTATTAGCTGTAGCAGATATTCCAAGGTAAAACCTAATGGCCATGTGTTAATTATAAAGGAGCCCCAATCTAAATCTCTCTAAATAATTAGAGAGCCTGGAAACATTGAATTACTCCTGAAAGCACAGTGGTCTTGTGAGATAATTCTTGGTAGTTCAAAGAACACTTACTAGACTGACCTCAGTTGAAATTTGATTATCGCTCACATGAAATATGACTCTTTCCATCTTCCAGTTAAGGAAACCAAGGATCATACTTCTAAATCTGTAGGGATTTTTGAGGTCATCTAGTATGATAGAGTGAGACTTAACCAAGGATAGGAAGGCAAAGATCTAGGACTGGAACCCAAGATATCCAACTTCAAATAGGAACTGTGCCATCCTCCATCTTCATTTTCACCCCAGCCAGTGTTCTGTCTCTGTGGAGACACAGAGTAGTATATTTAGGCAATTTCAAAATAAATTTCAAGCATTGCCTATTGAGATGTTTGTATCAACACTCCCTAGGCCCTAAGTAAGTCTGCCTCAGGCAGTTTTGGCAGTAAAGGAATGATCTCATTTCTATTAGGACAGAAATCTAGCAGTTTAACCATTGCTTCTGCTGACAAGTGATACCAGGAAGGAAGTTGAAATTCTACTTGCATTTTTAAGATCCCATAAAAGTAAATGCAATCAAACTGTGATTTTTTTTTTTTTCAGGAACAGAGAGTTATTAATCAGAATTAGAGTTCTGATAAGATGAAATAGGCTGCCTAAGTCTAGAAAGACACTTTGTAAAAGGTGATAATGTAGTTATCCCCTTGTCATACACTATAATTTATAGGACTATTTGAAATTAATGGGCTTTGTAGTACAGTGGATTATTTCACTATGTGCTCAGTGCACAAATCTCTTCTACTTCTGGGATTTCAACCCACATCCTGAATTAGGCTAAAGGGAAGGGAGGGAAAATGAAAGCTCAGTGTCTGCTGATGCTGGAGCACAGTCCTGCACATTAAAAAAAAAAAAGTGAAGAAGAAGATTTTAACATCTGAAATCTGGTTATGTCAGGGAAATTCAATAAATCTGAATTCATCAGAAAAATGTCATTAAATCTCTATTCTATGTGAAGGAGTCTGTTTCACACCAGCCTATAAAAATGACATAGGATGTCAATCTGACTTTCAGGAAGCTTACATTCCAGATGGGGTTTGGGTGACATACACAAATAACTATTTATTAAGTGCATAGGAAGGATTGAATAGGATGTGTCATAATGGATTCCTTCTATATTCCTAATATACAGCATTAAAGAGGGCATCAAGGAATAATTGAAATTGATCCTTGAAGGATAATTAGGATCTGAAAAGGAGGCAATGTGTTGGGAAGAGTAGAATCTGTCAGACCTTGGCATAGGGGTATGGTTTGTACAAATTCAATGAAGCAGGAGAGGGCAATTCAAGAATGGGGAATAGTGGGGTAGTAACTATATTTTAATATAAGCAGATACCATATATATGATATTTTAGGCTTCCCAAAGTGCTTTGCTTCAGAGCCTCACAATAACCTTTCCATATAGGAGATGCAGACGTCACCACTATATTAATTTTTCAGACAAGAAAGCAGATTCATTGATGAAGGTGATATGACAGAAGTCACATAACAAGTAAATATTAGAAATAGGATTTAAACCCAATTCTTTTTAGCTCCAGTCTACCCTTATATACCAGGCTGCCTTGTATTAGAAATATATGAAAGGTACCTGTATGCAATTTGAATGGCAAGGTAGTTTTGATCTGAATTATAAAAGGGCTTGAACACCAGGATGTTGAGTGTGAATTTCAAAAGAACGATATGAATAAACACCTCCTTCTTGTAATGTTTTTTAATAATATTAACTCTGATTTTATATTCTCCATTAGAGATATTATAGAAGGATTTATAAATTTGGTAATAGATTATTTTTGGATTAGATTGATATGACTTGTCTGAAGAATGAACAGTTTAATATTAATCGACAACTACAGTATCACTAAATTGCTCATGTTTACATGTTCCAGTGCTTCACTGTATTTTCCCATTTTAGGAAAAAAACAAAACAAAATGATCATAGAAGTGGTGGTAGATGGAAACTAAGACTTCATCTAGTCCAACTCCCTCATTTTGCAAAGAAAAAATAATGAAGTGAAGTGAGAGTGACTTGTTCAAGGTCATAAAATGAGATAGGGTCAATGTCAAGAGAGATTCAATGATTTTTCCCCTCTGCTCTTGGTTTTATAACCTGTGATATAAACTATATCACATTACCTGCTGTCTTGGGGAGGGAAAAGGGAGAGGAGGGAGGGAGAAAAATTTGAAAATAGAAATCTTATAAAAACAAATGTTGAAAACTATCTCTACATGTAACTAGAAAATAATAAAATACTTTTATGATAAAAAAAACCAGAATCTAATGTGAGCCAGATACTGAATGAAGCACTAGAGATACAAGAGAAGCAAAAGAGAGTCCCTGCCCTAAGGGAGCTCACAATCTAACTGGGGAGAAAACAAACAAACACATATTTACAAACTATATACAGGATAAATAGGAAATAATTGTGAGAGAGGGAAGGCACTAGGATTGAGGGATTAAGAAAGACTTCAGGTAGAAGGTGGGATTTTAGTTTAGGATTTAAAGGAAATTAAGGAAACGAATAGGCAAAAGATAAGAAGGGAGAACATTCCAGGAATGGGATCTTCCAAAGAAAATTCCTGCAGCTGAGGGATGAAGTATCTTGTATATGGAATAGCAAAGAAGCCAGTGTCACCAGATCAAAGAATTTGTATCAGGGAATAAGATGTAAAGAGCCTGTAAATGAAGGAGGGGGAGTTGATAAAGGACTTTTATAAAAGACTTTGACTCCAAATAGAGGACTTTGTACTTGATCCTGAAAGCAATAGGAAGACAATGGGATTTATTGAATGGGCAGGTGCAGGGTGGGTCACACAGATGGAGCTATACTTCAGGAGAATCAATTTGGAAGCTGAATTAAGTATGGACTCTAGGGAGACAGAAACTTTTTTTGTGGGTTGACCAATCAAGAGGCTACTGTAGCAATCCAGGCATTAAGAGAAAAGGGTCTGTACCAGGGTTTTGGCAGTATCAGAGAGGAAAAGGAGGTATAATCAAAAGGTGAATTTGCTAAACCTTGACAGTAGATTTGAGTGTGTGTGTGTGTGTGTGCGCGCGCGCGTGTGCGCATGCGCATATGAGAGATAGTGATGAATTAAGGAAGACACTAAAGTTACAAGCCTGAGGTACTGGGAGGATGATGGTGTCCCCAACAGAAATATGGGAAGTTTAGAAAGGTGAAGGTTTTGAGGGCAAAGATAACAATTAAAACATAAAAACCAGGGGCAGCTAGGTGACACAGTGTATAAAGCACCGGCCCTGGATTCAGGAGGACCTGAGTTCAAATTCGGTCTCAGACACTTGACACTTACTAGCTGTGTGAACCTGGGCAAGTCACTTAACCCCAAATGCCCCACAAAAAAAAAAACATAAAAATATAAAACAGATTAAAGATAACAATTTGAGAAATGCTCAGTTTAAGACAACTTCTTGACATCCAGTTCTAAGTATCTGAAAGGAAGTAGGAGATATAAGAATGAGGCTCAGCAGAGAGGTTGGGGCTGGATACATAGATTTAAGAATGAGATCACCAAGTGAAATATGGAGAATAAAGAGAATACTGAGGAGAGAGCATGTGAAACACCCTTCATTAAGGGGCAAGGCCTAGATCCTAGCTTCTTAAATTGTGGAACACAACCCCACATGGGGTCATGTAACTGAATGTGAGGTTCACAAAGATAATGTGTACCTATTTTATATACCTATATACCTGCATAAAAATTTCTTAGGTGTAAAGGAGTTGTGAGTGGAAAACAATTTAAGAAGCCCTGGCCTACATAAGGATTCAGCCAAGAAGACCGAAGAGTAGTTTGATAGGTTGGAAGAGACTGAGAGAGTAGTATTCTGAAAACCTAGAGAGAGAAGAGAAGAAGGAGAAGAAACTTTAGAGGTCAAGAAGAGTGTAGACTGAGAAAAAATCCATTGGATCTGGCATTTAGTAGATTATCAGTAACTTTGGTGAGACCAGTTTCAGTGGAATGATGAGGTCAGAAACCTAGAGGCATTAAATGCTTTGGCCCAGGTCACATTAATAGTGAGTGCCAAGCATGGGATTTATACCCAGGTTCTTTCCTACAGAGTCATTTCTCTTTACATTGTACCATCTTGCCTCTGAATAAATCGGAGGGATTCCCATGAGGCAGTTACAGGTTAAGTGACTTATCTAAGATCACAAATAAAGTCAATGTCAGAGGCCAAATTAGAAGGAAAGTATTCCTCACTCAAGCCAAGCATACTTTCTACTATACTACCTTGCCTCTTTGTATATAAAATTGAGTTAAAAAAATTAAATCAATATGTATAGTATAGAATTTCTTCAAGACATTTAGGATACTCTATAAATGCTATATCAGCTATTGTGGTGAATATATGAAGATAAAATATGAAACCAGGGGAGGCAGCTAGGTGGCACAGTGGATAGAGCATCGGCCCTGGATTCAGGAGGACCTGAGTTCAAATCCGGCCTCAGACACTTGACACTTACTAGCTGTGTGACCCTGGGCAAGTCACTTAACCCCAATTGCCTCACCAAAAAAAAAATAATAAATTAAATAAATAAAAAAATAAAAAATATGAAACCAATTTGGGGGGATATAAAGCATAAACATGAAATAGTACACAACTAAGTGGTAGGTAGAAATCTTTCATCAAATAAGGGGTTGGATGAGATCAATTCTGAGAACATTAGCAATAAAGAGAGACTATGATTTTAAATGGCACAATGGGAGGGACAGGTGCCATGAGATTTGTGAGGAGTTAGTAAGCAAATGTCTTTTAGGAAGGCCTAGTGGTTACTAAAAGATAGTGAGGTGTGTGGAAGTGCAGACTTGAGGGATGAACATTTTTAAAGGAGGAAAATAAAGAAGCACAGCTTAGATATATCTCTTGATAAACCTCACACAGAAAAGAATCTGGAAGGTCATCTTTCCATCTTAACTAAATAAGGACTTGGAGCTGATAGAGGGAACTGGCTAGTTCAAGGAAACACAACTACTTAGTTTTTAGAATGATCATCTTTTAGTATTCTATACTCCACTCATACATCTTTTTTCCCCCTTTTATACCTCATTTACCTTCATTTTCACAGTTGCACTGGAATAGTTTCACTAGAATAATTGCTAACATTTATGTTGTACTTTAAGGTTTGAAGTGCTTTACATACCTTAACTTTTGGGATTTTATGCTCACATTCCTGTTAAGTAGGTGCTGTTATTATCCCAGTGTTACAGATATTGAAACCAGTACTGACAGAAGTTGTAATTTGCCCAGCAAAGAACAAGTAGCTAGATTTGAATTCACGTCTTCCTAATTACAAGTCTGCTAGTCAATTTTTTGCATATACGTTTTTTAAATGGCTCAAATTCAAATTCAACAGAAACATGTTGAATGGCTTTCAAGGAACAGCCACAATCTCATGTTTTGTTGTTTGTTTTTCACAGATGTGTGATTTGTTGCAAATGAATATATCTCTTAAATAACTTTAATGAAGTTCAAGAAAAAAAATACCATATTAGCTTTTCTTACAGAGGGTATATTTCCTTGTCTTTTTTATACTCTTCCCTTCTAAGAATAATCCTTTAAATTCACATATATTCATATAAATTCATACATATGAATATATATGTGTATATACATATACATATACATATACATATACATATACATATACATATACATATACATATACATATACATATACATATACATATACATATACATATACATATACATATACATATACATATACATATACATATACATATACATATACATATACATATACATATACATATACATATACATATACATATACATACTTTAAGGGATACATGTACATATATATATATACACATATATAAGAATAGATAGATGATCTATTGATGGATAGATTGATAGAAAGATTGATCAATCAATAGATAGATGAATAGATTCTTTAAGGGGGACATATATCCCTTAAAGAATAATGAATGTCCCTATGTACAAGATGGCACAGTTATATAGAGCATTAGGCTTGGAATCTGTGTCATCTTCATGAATTCAAATCTGCTCTCAGACACTTACTAGCTGTATGAACTTGGGCAATTAATTTAACCCTGTTTGCCTCAGTTCCTCATTTGTAAAATGATCTGGAGAACGAAATGGCAAATGACTCCAGTATATTTGCCAAGAAAACTTCAAAATGGGGTTGGGTTGAATACGATTTAACCAACTCAACAACAATAACATGATGACTCTTCCTGATTCCAGGCCTGGAACTCTTTCCACTGTGCCACCTGCCTGCCCATGTAAGGCAAATTAATAGACAGGATGAGAGTATTGGTTGATGCTTGCTTTATTTCCTATCACAGCTCAGGTTAAAGCAAAGACAGATTTTTGAATTAATAGGACATTGCTACTTGGGAAGCTGGCATAAACAAAAACTTTATTATGTGTATAGAAAGCAGGTAAACAGAAACACACACACACACACACACACACACACACACACACACTATGGTGATATAAATAAACAAAAGTTTAGCCCCATGGATGCACAAAATTCACCCAGAGTAAGAGGAAAGGAGATGTGTCAGGGAGAAAACATGCTCAAAATTGAGGTTCAGGTGAGAACAGGTAATTAGTGCAAGATGTGGGAGAGGGCATTTCTAATCACAACAGATATTGGGGATAAGTTCTTGAGGTCACTTATTGATTGATACCATGATTGGTTAAAACTTGGGTAGGGACAGTTTCTTTTTCAGGACCTGACATGAGAGAGAATCTAAGGCAGCAAAAGGAAAATGACTCAAGACCCCTTCAGTTAGTCTAAAGTTTTATCCAATCAAAAGCTGTGAGCATTATCTGCCTGTCACAGACTTAATAGAGATTGCAAAAATGGAAAAGTACAAGCTGTCTTTCTTGGCTGATATGCTTTCCAGGCTTTAGGACCATTTAGCCTAAGTGACTCCATATTGCAGTCCTATTATTATGACATCAAACAATATGAAATATACAATTATCACAGCCCCATACTCATTATGATTTTTGTGAATGAGATGGATAAAGGCATAAGAGGCATGCTTAACAAATTTAGAGATGACATGATGGAAATAGACCAAGATCATCAAGCCAGTATCAAAAAAGTTCCTAACACACTAGGGTATTTTGTTGAAGTTAAAAAGATTATATTGAATGTGGATACATGTGAAGGTTTATCATTGGAACACATACACACAAAAAAATCAACTTCATATGTACAAAGTGAGAGAGGCATGGATAGATAAAAGTATCACTAAAAAAGATCTGGACATTTTAATAATCTGAAAACTAAATGTAAGTAAAAATGTGTCATAGTCCAATAAGCTAAAGCGATTGAAGACCTCTTTAAAATTGCCATAATACCTAGGGTTTGACTATATCTAGAATATTCTATTTAATTTTGGCTGTCACATTTTAGGAAGAAAATAAATTACAGATGAGTTGCTGATTTGTACCAGCGAGGGGTTTTCTACACCCATCTACATAGAGAATTTCCTACAGAGATAAAAACAAGTCTGGACTTTAAAAAAATGTGTAAGGTTTCGTTATGGAAAGGTTTTTGGTTATATAAAGAAATAAATGAACAACAACAATTCCCATGCTGAAAGACATCATATTCTAGTTTAGAGAGGAGAATCCATCCCTTACCCAGGAAAAAAAAAGTAAAAAATGGCAAAAAAAAAAAAAGATAGAATACAGACAATTGCGTGAGACCAAAACTACAACACTATGGTCACAAATTCATTCCTTTTAAGCTGATCCATGAAGGGTGTCAGCTTGAGAAACAATGACTTATTTAGATGTGACCAAAGGGCCACCCACAAATGAAGTCCTCCTCATCGCCAATCTCAAGCACATGTCTGGAAACAAACACATGCCAAAATTCATCCCAAACCCCAGACCAGGCTTAGAGATACAAATAAAAATCTTGCCAGGGAAAACCAAGTAACTCAGATGCAATATATTTGTATTCTGTCACTGATGCACTGTCTAATGTTGCTGTAACTATGATGTATAGGTCTATCAAAGCATGTGTTACCATGGTCTGAATTTCCAGACTGGAGAAAAATGATTAATGTTGAGATTTGCATTCGATGTGGGCTTGGACATCAATATTTCAGCTTAGGTAAACAGGAGCTTTGCGTAATTTATTGGTTCTCATTATAGATGGCTTGTAGAAGCCAAATTCCCTTCTGCTTGGAAAATTCCCCCCTGCCTCTGAAATGACCTTTCATGCTCCACAAATCAATCTAGCAGAAATGAAGCAAGTTGGTTAATATTTTAGGGGGAAAATGACTTCACATGTCAGGAACTTAATTGTTATGATTCTGACCCATTTTGAAATTAGTTAACATTTGCTTCAGGTCCCTGGCTTCCTGCATTATTCATTTTTGATCTTGGCCTCTCTCAAGACTCTCAGTGTAGTGTCCTGAACAATGGAGGTGATAGTCCGCTATTGCTCATGTGACCCACAATTTTACAAGCACATCAGACACTTCCTGCTGGGTTCTGGATGTGCATTTTAGTAGGGATGCTGGTAATCTGGAAGCTCTAAAGAGGAGGGGGATAAAGAGAGTGAGGGGACTTGAAGCCAGCATAGCATTGGTGGTTGAAATAAAAGTAACAAGGGATGTTTCACCTGTGAAAGTGAGTGTGTGGGGTTCAGGAGTCATGATTTCTGTAATCAAGATTTTGAGAATGATCTGTAAAACAGAAATTGAATGCCTGTGTTTACAGTTAGTGTGTGTGTGTGTGTGTGTGGGGGTACAACCATGATTCATAGGTGCAAGTGAGACCAATTTCAAATCAATGAAAGATCTTCTCAACAATTAGGAAATCCAATCACTTAAAAACAAAACAAATCAAATCAAAACAAAACAAACAAACAAACAAAAAACATTAAGCACCTTCTTTGTGGCAAACACTGTGATAGGTGCTGGCAGTAAAATTGCAAAGAAGAAATTATGCCCAAATCTCAAGGAATTTGTATTCTAATGAAGAGTTGCATTCTAATGTCTGATGAGGTAGTGAGTTCCCCATTGCATCAGGTCTTCAAGCAGAGGCTAAAAAAAAAAAAAAACCAAAACTATATGCTATGGATGGTATAGAAAATAATCTAGTACTAGGCAGGAGTTGCTCTCTTCCAATTCTGATTGTATCATTCTCTCAGCTAACCATGCATGTATATAGTATTCTAAAAATATAGAGACATTGAGCTTAAAAATCACTGAATAAGCCAGAATCAATATGGTTTATCCAAAGATCCCCGCAAACACCCTTCCTTTGTGTATATTTCTGCTCTAAATAGCAAAGGCTCTATAGAATTCAATGTCCATCACCCAGCAATTTCCCTGGGAAGGTTCTGTGTTCCAGCAAGTGTCAGAAGTTAATCAAAGGGTAACAATGCCAAAGTAGACAAAGAAGCTCTTTGGTGGTTAGCACCAGACCATATTGTCAGTCACTGTCAAAATCAGAGGTCACAGCAGCATATGCTATTTTTTCCCCATGACAGTGTGTTCCCGCCGACAAAGGTCAGTGCTTCTATGGCATAAATCTATTAGCCTATTGTTGTCATAAGAACCGTAAGGAAAAGACATCGAGTCAGATGTTTGAAGCAGATATAACATCCTTTGCAGTTCATTTCAGCAAAAGCCTGAGTTTGGCATTTTTCTTCAGCCACACTGACAGTCATTATTTGGGCCCTTGAGTATGAACTGTGTCCTTTCTCATATAGTGTCTGAAGAGAAAGAACACATACATAGGCTTGCCCTCCTCTGCTGCACTATGATAATGCCTCCAATCTATGCTTCATGCACGTCACTATTTTTGAGGACAGGTATTAACAAGCATTTGTCCACTTCTTGGGCCATAGCTTAGCAAGTATATTAATAATGCATGACACAGATGCCCAGTAAAGATGCAAAAATCACAAATCATGCCATATAATGGTTGGCCCAAGGGACTAGGTAGAATCTCTTAAGAAGAAAATTAATAGAAAAGACCAATACTCAGCTCATACCACCAAAGAGATCAAATACAGGAAAAAAATCTCATATATGCCAAGATATTTTAGGAGTATATATCAAATTAGTAAAGAACTTCAGTCAGTGCTATGAAAAGGAGAATGGTTAAACAATGTGAAGAATATAGAAAAGTATGGAAAGGCTTCAATGAACTGATATAAAATGAAGAAAGAAGAACCAAGGAAACAATATACATAGTTAAAATATAAATGATAGAGAAAAATAATAACAATAGATATCATGTTTTTATAATGACTAAGATCATTCCAGAAGAGGAAATGGGAAAATGCATCTCACTTTCTCCTTAACAATGGACTCTGGGTATGAAGCATCATACTGTCAGACTATTAAGTTGGTTAGTTTGCTGAACTGTTTTCTCCATTTCTGTCTCTCTCTCTCTCTTTCTCTGTCACTGTCTGTCTCTGTCTCTCATACACACACACACACACACACACACACACACACACACTTCCTTATTCTTTGTTACAAAGACTAAGCCTTTGAATAGAGCAAGAGGGAAGGAGATATGCATGTGTCTGAGTGCGTCTCTGTGTATATTTACACACATATATGAAGATTAATGTAAAAATAAAAACAATATTTTTAAATCTTTACAATTAATAGAGAAAGTATTGTCCATCACTTCCATTTCTTCATCTGGGGAGCTCAACAGGAAAAAAAAGCCTAATCAGAGTGTAACAGAGTTTCAAAATTTAAAGAAATAAATAACATCCTCAGGAAATTTTCTCCTTCACCACTTAAATATTCCCATTTCTTTCAAGTAATTTCTATAAATATCATGTGTAGTAACATTAGGTGGAAATTAACAAATATAAACTGACACATGGACACATGCTCATTTACTTAGATCATTCATATCTTTATGCAATTCCCCTTCTTTTCTCCTTCTTCTCCAAAGAATGAAAGAGCCTGAAATCTATAATACATGCTCATTTAAAAAAAAAACAGTTTATATACATGCTCATTTTTGAGCATCACATTTTAGGAAAAATAGTTACAAATGTTGTCTCCACATCTTGGATCATATTTTGTCAAAAAATTGATAAAAACATAGCACAAATGATCAGGACAGTGCTGGAATTCACAGTTATTTTATAGGAGGATTGATTAATGGAAGTCTCCTTCAGCAGCACTGTAAGAACTTAACTCCCCAGCCTCCTTATATTCATCAGAACCTCAATAGGATCATTGAGGCAAATTGACACCTCCTAAGTTGTAGAATGAGAGTTGGCTAGGAGATTATAAAAAAGGAACATTTATTTATTAAGCATCTGTAGGTGCTATACTCTTTATAGATATTATAACACTTGATCCTCAAAATAACCCTTAGAGGAAGGTGATATAATCATCCTGGGCATTTGAGGATTAGAGGAAGACTATAATAAAACAGATAATTTTCAAAAATGAGTCCATTGTGTGGGAGGATCACGGGTAGAAAACAGTAATCAGCAAAGGACAAAGATTGAAACAGGAACATGAGAAGGGATATGAGCCAGAATCAAGTAGATCCCTAGTGCAGGCAATGGATTCCAACATGGATGGTGACATGAATCAGATTTTGTAAAATCTGTTGTACTCAATGTTGTGCAAGTGTGTACATGTCTTAATGACTGGTACTCTAGTTTCTTCCAAATTAGCCACAGCTGAATGGCAACTTATACTTTTGCCTGAGTTTTTTTTTTTTCATGGTGATATTTTGTGGAGAACACCCAAGTTACCCCTATAATGTTGACTTCTGCCTTTGTTCATAACTCAGACCCAACTTAGCACCATTCATGACAGCTCACGTGATCTTTTACTGCAGATATGGACTCTCCAGCATTTCCATTTCTAAATGCTTGAAGTCTCCTACATATATTTCATATTTGTCTTCAATTCAGGGTTACCTTGCCCACCTTCTTTTTAGTACCCCAGCTCCTTTCCCCTCACACATGCTTTGTTTATGATATTGATTGACATTTTATGCAGTACTTTTATTTTTTTTTGGCGGGGCAATGGGGGTTAAGTGACTTGCCCAGGGTCACACAGGTGGTAAGTGTCAGGTGTCCGAGGCCAGATTTGAACTCAAGTACTCCTGAATCCAGGGCTGGCGCTTTATCCAATGCACCACCTAGCCACCCCCAAACTTTTTTTTTTTTTGAGGCAATTGGGATTAAATGACTTGCCAGGGTCACACAGCTAGTAAGTGTCAAGTGTCTGAGGCTAGATTTGAACTCAGGTCCTCCTGATTCCAGGGCCAGTGCTCTATCCACTGGGCTGCCTAGCTGCCCCAGTTATGCAGTACTTTTAAGTTTGCAAAGTGCTTTAAACAAATGATCTCATTTGAGTATCACAGAAATCTTGGAAGTAGGTAGCACAGGCATTATTATACCCATTTTCCAGATATGGAAACAGGTTCAGAATGATTAAGTGACTTATTCACTGTCACAGAGTTAATGCATGTCAGAAATGGGATTTGAACCCAGATCTTCTGGACTTCTGATCTGTCACTCCAACTTATGCCACACTGCCTTATCTTAGATCACAGAAAGCACATCTCTTCTAGCCCTGTCTTGCCACTGACCAATGGCTCCTGATAAAATGTTGCGCCTTTAGAACTATTAAATAAACTGAATACCTTTAGTACAAAGTCTAGATACCCTCAACTGAAGAGCTTGAAAATTGACTCAACTTGCTAGACAATTCACCACCACTGTCAGAAGAGACTAATTTATGAACTTATTTTGTCTGGAATCCATTTCATTTTCCAATCACCCAGAGATCTTTTTCTGCCACAGTATATGAGTTAACTAAAACCACCTAAGTCATGAAACCTCATACCTCTTTTACAGATGAACTACAGTTGTCTGAGAGGAAGTCAGTTTCATTTTAAGGCTTATAATTATAATAGCTAGCATTTTTATAAAGTTTTAAGTGTTTTTATAACCCTATACACATGCTACCTCATATTGTCCTCACAACAACCCTGGAAATAGGTGCTATTTTTATTTCCGTTTCACTGATAGGGAAACTGAGTCATAATGTAGTTAAATGAAAAGCCCAGGATCATGCAGTTAATACTTGTGCAAGGCAGAGTTTGAACCCAGTTCTTCCTGATTCTGAAACAAACCTTCTGTCTACTATGCAACCTAGCTGGTTTGCTAAGAACTTTCCTTACAACAACCCTATGGGGGTGCAATTAGTGTTAATATTATTACCCTCACATTACAGGTGAGGAAACTGAGGCACAGAAGAATTAAGCAATTAACGAATTTGATCTAGTTAATAAGTAGAGGAGCTATCACTAGAACTCAGGTCTCTAGGCTAATGTTATGTCTACTACATCATGCAGAAAAAACATGTCAAAGGAGGGGTATCATTAATTTTGGAAGGAAGGGGTTTAGAAGTCATGTAATTCCACCCTTCTTATCCGAAAGATGAGAAAAATAAGGCACAAGGAAGATTAATGACTTTCTCAAGATAACACAATTATGTCTAAATTGCTGCATTTCAGCAGTCAGGCACAGGAAGAGTGAAGAATGGCAAGTATCTACTGGGGGTATCACAGGGACTAGAAAAGAAGCAACAAAGCCATGTTACCTACTAGTATTCTGTTACATATAGGTTACCTATAGTCTTTATATATATATATATATATATATATATATATATATATATATATATATATGTGTGTGTGTGTGTGTGTATGTATATATATATGTATGTATGTATGTATATATATATATACACACATATAACAACACAGGTTTAATGTCTTATGCAGTTATAGAATTCTAACATCAAAGGGCTTTTGTTCAGATCTGGATAGTTCATGGGGGAGAATATAATTTGTAAGCATACTTTTATACTATTTATACACAAATTCAAGACAAACATTAGCAACACATGCTGCAGCTTCATCAGAAAAGGAAATGGGAAAAGAAAAAATAAATTAAAGTCAGCAAGAAGAAAAAAAATGCACCAGACAATATGGAAGTGAGACAATGAAAGGCTTTGTCAAATTTTAAGTTTAAATAAGGTTTGACTTTTCAAAGTCAGATTCTTTCCTAGTCCATCACTGATAAAGGATGAAGAAGGAGAAAAAGTCATGTCTATTCAAAGCAATTTGCAGAATTCTACTGGAAACTTGCAGACTCTTAAGACAATGGGAACTGAGAGGGGAAAGAGATCCAATATGGACCAAAGTTTTTCTACATTATGATCCTCTGAGAAATAAAATTTACACATGAAAAATCTGGCTTCTTGATAAATGCCTCCAAATGTGTAATTTCAACCTAAAATAAGTTATGCAAACACAAAGAACCAGAGTTCTAGATAATGCATTCTACCAAAATTGTAGCAATAGTTCAAGTGTGCTATCCTCTTATGTCAAGAAGAAAAAGCTATTAGCTCTCAACTCTGGTAACCATAGAACAAAAGACAAAAGATTTCTCCTAACTGCATACCTATAGGTTTTATAAGGAAAAAAAAAAGCTAATTCTGTGTCACTCCTCTTTTTTGTTTTCAACAGATGTTAAAGTCAAATAGAATCATGTTAATTAGAATCATGGAGATAATTTAACATTGAAGTTAGAAGGAATCATGGAAAACATCGAAATTTTGAAGTAGAAATGTCTATAGATTTCACATATTCTAGCTCTTATACTATGCAAAATCCCATCTATAGTGTACTTGACCTTAACACACACTGTGATAGGGAACTTGCCTTTCTCACAGATCTGGTAAACACCTTTTTCCTTAGTTGTCATGTCCCCATTAAGCTTCTTCTCCTATATGCTCTCTGCTCTAGTGTCCTACCATTCAGACCCCATTCTCTTTAGGGCCCATCTGGGCATCCTACTGTATCTTACTGGCTAGTAGCTCCTCTATCAGGTCATGAATTATCTCTTGTTTCTCCTTGAAAACCTCCAGTTCCTGACTAATGTGGAGATGTTTAGCATGACTGCAAATATATAACTTGTATTGAATTGCTTGATTTCTTAGGGAGGGTGGGGAGTGTGAGTGGCTGATGTTACCCTTGGGTGCCCCAAATGGGCCACCCCTCCCCCAGCACAACTGCTCCCCTGAAACCATCCCAGACAGGTAAGCCTCATGTGCCATGCCTTGCTCAGGTCCCGCTCAGCAGGGAGGCACACAGGAGGCCTCAGGGACATCGGAGCTTCCTCTGCCCAGCCCCCAGATCCCAGTGCACACTGCATGAAGGCTTAGTGCCCCTGCTGGCCTTGGAGACCTGCTCTGAAGGTGGCCAGCAAATTAGCTTGGTGTGCGTGTGGACGCATCCCAGCCAGAGGGTCTGGTGAGAAAGAAGGGTTTATATTCAGGAGCGGAGGTAGTGAAAGGGGAAGGAAGAGACACTAGGGAGAGAGGAGAGCAAGCGAGAAGGTAGAAATGCTCGAAGGGTGGTCAGTAGGAGATGCATGGGGAGGCTACAGGACTGAGAATGGAGAGTGAAGGAGCTACGGAGACAAAGTGCAAGCAGCAAGATAGTGAGGGGGAGGTGAACTGGTCTGAGTAAGGCTTGGCTACAGGCAGAGGCAGCAGTGGCCAAACCACACCCACAGAGCAAGAGACACACAAGAGAATAGGAAGCAGTAGTGTTAGTTGGCCGAGGTTTCAGGTTGTATATCTTACTTTCCTGTATTATTATTATTTCTAAATTGTTTCTCATAAATAAACCCTTGTGCTTCAATTGGAAGAGGCTGTTTCTTGTGGTCTGGGAGAAGCAATCAGGGAAGGTGCAGGCCCTTGCAGGTTGGGTCCCCATACAGGGCTTAATGAACCTGGGGGATTTTTTAAACCCCCAGGCAGGTAGGCAGCTAATAGCCCCACAGCCAGCCAGCCAGGAGTTCATAGATTAGGCCCAGTTAATAATATTTTTACATGAATGGTGACCATGGCAGGACTTATGGGCCAGTTATAATTTTTCAGCTAGTTATAATTTTTTCAGATGCTAGCACAGTTATACATTTACACATTAGATAGCTAGTTATAGTTGAATATTTTTATTACAGGAAGGAGGGAGGAAAAAAATTTGGACCACAAAATAAAAAAAAATTCAATGTGAAAACCTTCAGTGACAGCACATTTACAACCTTATATATTCCATTCTGCTCTCAATCCCTCCATAAATGGGACATGGATGCCATAGGGATGCACAATGGAGTAGTGGGTACCATTTGGTCTTCATGTCACAAGATAAAATTTCAAGTCCCAAATCTAACATTTACCCATTGTATGCACCTAGGCAAGTAGCTTCACCTCTGTGCTTGAGTTTGCCTATCCATAAAAGGGGGGTACTATCTAAATTATCAAATTTAAAGAAGATATGAAATGAAAATATTTTATAGACTTAAATATTATTAAATTATTGATTTGACTAGAATGGTAGACAGTGAGATTAACTTTTCTCTAACTGTAGACCTCATGCCCATTTAATGTAATGACAATATTGTTAAAGATGATAATATGTGGTATTTATATAGTAGCACTTTAGGTTTTGTAAGGTTCTTTACATATATTGTTTCAGTTGACCCACAAAACAATCTTTTGAGTTTGATACTTTTATTGTCCCTATTTTAGAGATGAGGACACTAAATTTGAGAGTTTAAATGGTTTACCAAGGATTACACACCTTTTACAAGAGTGAGGTGGTGGGATTCTTACCTCAGATCTTTCTGGCTTCATATATTGTACTTTATCTATTAAAAAATGCAACACATCTCTTTTGAAATGACTTTTGTTTTTTCTTGGTTCTGCCATGTCACGTTGGTGAATCACATTGTGCCTTCAGTCCACTCTGATAGGATTTTTATTGTCTTTTTTATTTGTTTTGTTTTTCCATTTATACTTCCATCTAGAGATAGTCCCACACAAATTCACTTGTGCAGATGACTTTTTGAATCTACATGTAGTTCTCTAATATCTAAGGGGAGATTATATACATCTGTCTTCTCATATAATCATGAGGAAAATTAAGGTCTACTGCTAGTCCTTCATATTGTGTACATATTGAAATAAAACATGCCTTCTTTCTAAATGTTACTTAATACAAATAAAGGTTACAATACTAGAGAAGAAACAATTTGGCAGAATATTTAGTACTGTGCTTTTTTCTATAAATGTTTCAAAAGCTGGATTCACACAGGAGAATATATTTTGTTTTGACCTTTGTGGATTTGTATTTAAATGATTCAGTTTTTTGTATATTACAATAAAACAATTATGAGACTAACAACTCATAACAAATATGTGGCTATTAAGCCTTGGTTTCCTAGAATCCTAGAGGAAATAGCTTTCTGCTGAAATTAGTTGTACTATTAATCCTTTCATAAAGAATAATACCAGAGTATATCAATCATTTTTAATTTTCTAATTCATTGAAAAGATAATAGGCATAGTCAAATATTGTAGACATGGTCTCAATAAAGAGAAGACTTTTCCTTTTCAATTTAGTTTGTGTGCGTGTGTGCGTGTGTGTGTGTGTGTGTGTGTGTGTGTGTGTGTGTGTGAGAGAGAGAGAGAGAGAGAGAGAGAGAGATTGATTTTCATGTGTGACGTTTTTAAGAAGTCAATATCTACTTCTGTATAGGGCAATGATGAGGAGGAGTTTCACAGTGTGTTTTAAAACTACAGACCTAAGCTTGCTAATCACTTCACTAGAGTGCAAGGCGACATATCAGGTCCATGAGCCATAGTTCTTATTGGTTGCAAACATGCTGCTGCTGTTCTAAGAGACAAATAACACAAGTGTACACATGTAGTATCTTACATCTAAGAATCATTTCTTTAATTGGGATACTCAGTCACTGTAACTCACCAAGTTAATGGATGCCCTTTACATTCAGGAAAGTTGAAATGAAGGAGACATTGAATGGTTTGCCAAGATAATGCCATGTTATAACTGCTGCCATGTTTCCTGATAGTTACTCCCCCAGTATGGAGACTCAGTTCTGGTGAGGGAGATGTCACTAGACAAAGACATTTTCCTTGTTGTGTATTTGTTCTTTCTCTGCATTATGTTATTTGCAGTGGGAGAACATTTTCTCCTTTTGTAGGAGAGCAAAACACTCACCTGCCTTGTTTGTCAGGCTAATTCTTTTCATGGTTATGTTTTGTTTTGTTTTGTTTTTTCCTTTTTTCCCTAGGCTACTCAGCATTTTCCCCAGCCCTGACTTCCAGGATCCGTGAAGGTGGCTGAGGCAAGCAACTTGGGGACAGACTATCTATATTTCACAAACACCAATCACCATATTGGAGGCATACACCAGTCTGAAATCAATTCAACTTTCATGGTGCATTAAGATTTTTCTTCCTGTGTTCAGAAAAATAAAACCTGCTAATTTCCATGTCAAGTAGAACAGGTAGGTGAAGTAAATGCCTCATAATACAAATTTCAGGGGTTTTGTTTTGTCTTGAGCAACAAGGCCTAGTCTCACCTGCAGAAGCAGAAAACACATGGAAGATCATCCTGGGCTTCCTGTCAGAGGGTCAGCTCTTTGTGCTATGGCATCAGGCACAGAGTTTGCTGTGCAGGCTATTTGCCCCAGTCTTAGAGGGATGCAGGAGATGTTCCTACATGCTTCTTTCCCCTTGTAACTGTACCTAGTGGCTTGGTATTTATGTGTTCTGGATTAATACTCCTTTACAAAGTTCATCAATTTGATAGGTGGACAAAAATATGATACCATAGATATTAATTTAAGCATTTTCAAATGTCCTTTTAAAACTGTTAACCAACATATGAGAGATATTATCATGTATTTAAATTATACATATATGATCAGAACTCATGCCTGAATTTTTATGGTGACTTATTGGTGCTTTGTCCTAAAAAAAACCCCACAAACTTGTAGGAATTAGAATTATTGAATCCTAGACTTGGAAGGGAACTCAGGGGTCATCGAATTTAGGATGAGAAGGATTATTGGAGTGTTTAATATCTTCACTTTACAGAGAAGTAAATTAGAGAAACCTAGATCTCTTTTCTTGTTTTTAGTTTTTTCATCTTGAAAGAACTTCACATGGTCATTCCCACATGCAATTCAGTTTATTATCTTCATCACATTCAATTCTGGGCCCAGCTCACTGGCCATCAGAAATGTCTTCTATGATATATGATGGATCAGGGACATATTTTCTCCATCCAAGTTCATGAACAATAGTAATTTTTCATTTACTTGGTTTTTCCTGTGTGGATTATTATACGCAATTTTTTTGAGTCATTCTGGAACTTATTTATGAGGTTGTATAATATTCTAGAGCTTGAAGAAATCAGATGCAAAATGTAATTCACCAAAAAAATGTCTGGAAAACATTACTGTCCTCTTCAATTTTAATTCCATATCGGGCATGCTATTTGACATTAGGAAATACCTATGACTAGCCTATATCTTTTCTGGTTTTATATACTTCATACATACTTGATCTACATACTAATAATTGAATAATTATCTCTTCTATTGCATCTATCTAGGTATTGTTATTATCTCTACATATGTACCAGTTTTAGCAACCCTAGCTTCTGTGTGTGTGTGTCTAACTGATTTTGTCTCTGCCTGTCTCTGTCTCCTTGTCTCTGTCTGTCTGTCTCTCACTCTCACTCACACACACACGCAGTGTTTTTTTAACATTAATATTGGGGCAGCTAGGTGACGCAGTAGATAGAGAACTGGCCCTGAATTCAGGAGGACCTGAGTTCAAATCCTCCCTCAGACACATGACACTTACTAGCTGTGTGACCCTGGGCAAGTCACTTAACCCTCATTGCCCTGCAAAAAAAAACCAAAAAACCAAAAAACATTAATATTATTCTGGCTTCAAGTAATGAAAGATAATCTCCAAAGAATCAAAACTATAAGTAACTGAATGAATGTTGACATGATATATAGTTTTAGTAGATGGAAATGTATTACAAGTGATAGCTTGAACATAAGAAGTAAGATAAAACAAGTAATTAAAGAGAGGTATTTTGATAGAAGCAATATCTACTTGAGTCTACTGCCATGTTAACATGTGTTGGAGCCATCCTGAAGATTTAATTGATTCTGGGGGCTAAAGGTTCTATCCAGTTATATAGCTTCCTGTCCTCATAGTTATAACAGCCTCTTTCTGATAGCCATGACACATGGATGGGGTTAGTTTTTCCTAGTGACCAGGAAGTGAGGTCAATGGCTTTTCGTCCCCTGAGCCAAATAAGTCTCTAGGATAGTTACAATACCTTAGAAAAAACTAGTTGTTCTCACATGGAAGGAGACATTGGTAGATAGTCTTCCTACCACAGATGTGTAACTGGAAAAGGAGGTGGTATGTTCATGTAAAAAGAACAATAGATGACAGAAGGACAGGAGCAATGATGAACTATGCAAGAATAATACGAAAAGACCCAGAAGTGGGGCTCCAGGACATGGAATAGATCCCCTATGAAGGATTTGTGAGAGGATATTAGAAGGAACTGTACAGAATGAGATGGTGTGATGGAATGCCTATCCACCTGCACCTACATCAATGACATTTGAGATCCACTGAAGGATTGCTTCATTATGGCTACTATGTAAACATCTCTGCTCAAGCATCATTGTGAGACGGCAGAATGAATGCTGGACTTGGAATTAGAAGAACTTTGAATCTCACCTCAGACACTTATTTCCTCTGTGGCTTTGGGCAAATGACCTCTGTATTTTAAGAAATGTGTTTTCGATGAACAAAGATGTATTTGTCTTCCTCCCAATCTCTACCACCCCTATTAGAAGGTAAAGAAAAACTAAACCTTTGTAACAAATATTCATAATCAAGCAAAACCAACTTTCCAGTTGGCCAGATCCCAAACAGCAAGTTACAACCTCCTAAGGAGCCAATTTCTTTATTTCTACAATGGAGATAATCATAATCTGTACTCAGAAATGTGTTGGTTAAATGTTCAATAACAGGTTCATTAGGGGGGAAATGTACACATAACACACTCTTTATTTATTTATTGATTGATTGATTTTACATAACACACTTTTGTGTTTACTTTTTTCCTGAGAAGGAGCAGTCAGACAAGTACAAGAAGAAAACCTAGATAAGAGAGAATAATTAAGATAGGAGAGCAATTGGGGCAGCTAGGTGGTGCAGTGGATAGAGCACTGACCCTGGAGTCAGGAGGACCTGAGTTCAAATCTGCCCTCAGACACTTAACACTTACTAGCTGTGTGATCCTAGGCAAGTCACTTAATCTCAATTGCCTCACCAATTAAAAAAAAAAAACTATAACACACTTTTAAGTTTAATCTGCATTATTATCATGTTGTCATTTGCTTTTTAAACTCTAGGAAAAGGATAAATCAAAGCCTGGTCTTTTCATTTGCTCATTTGGTTTAAATTCTCACATTGAAAATTTAACAATCTGCTCTTGTATGTATAAGCTGCTTTCAAGATACCACTTTACTGAACTCAAAAGCCTTAGGAAACCTTAATTTAACATAGACATATGAGTTATTATTATCTACTGGACTTATGGTCAATGAATATCTTTTCTGAATATCTGTTTGACCTTGGACAAATCACTTCCCCATTCCTTCTGGCCTGCTCCTTCATCCTATAAAAAAGGTTTAATTTTACTAAATAATCTCTGATTTACTTTCTAGCTTTTTCTTTTTTGTTTTCCACTTTATCAAAGAAGATGTCTTTCGCTTTATTCTCTTTCTCCCTTTACCCTTGGCTGAGCTAAAGATTCCCCTTGGTTGAGCTAAAGATCTTGTGATTTACAAGTTCTTCCTCTTCCCACTAAGTTCTATGCTGAGGATCAGAGGACCTTC
The DNA here is from genome assembly GCF_019393635.1 of Dromiciops gliroides. Lineage (NCBI taxonomy): Eukaryota > Metazoa > Chordata > Mammalia > Microbiotheria > Microbiotheriidae > Dromiciops > Dromiciops gliroides. The sequence continues at coordinate 554,064,656 of NC_057863.1, read as the reverse complement.
CCCTTTCTGGTCTTTCTCCCTTTCTCTTTTTTTCTCTGCCTGCTAGGAAAATCCATATGGCCTCATATTGAGATAGAACAGCCCTAAAACTAACTCTTCCATAGGCTCACCTTTACTTTGGCTCCTGACAAACTTTCACTCCGAGGCCCTCTTCTCAAGATTGGTGACTGCTTTGGGATCTCTTTCAAAGTTTTACAAAAGCTGTGTTGGCTAAGATGAATTTATCTTGTTCTACTGGGCTTTAAAGGGATAACCTGGAAATGAATGAATAAATGGATGAGTGAGAAATACACAAACAAAAGTTTCCCTGAATCCCCCTCTCATTTAATTTTTCATTGACAAATTAAAACAAATTATTATTTTCACATCTCAAATGTTCTCCTTTTAACTCTACGTATCAGTTTCCCTGCCTTCTTTCAACACAACACAAATTCCACCTTCTTCAGTAGGCCTTTCCCCATCAACATATTTTTTAGTGTCTTCCTTCTGAGATTACCTATCATGTACTCTGTTTTTATCTTATGTATACCTAGCTATTTGTATGTTATCTCTCTGATAGGAATGTGACCTACTTGAGGGAAATTTTTGTCTTTGTATCTGAAACTCTAAGCATTATTCCTGACATATATAGTATTCCATAAATACTTTTTGACTGGTTTGATGATTTTTACACTTTATATGTTACAGACACTATGTACTATAATCCTGAAATACATATAGCAACAACAACAATCTTTGCACTCAAGGATCTTTTATTTTAAGATATTAATATTGCATATATAGGGGAGTGGTAGCCAAGAAAGGGAGGTCTGGAGAAGTAGATCACTGGCATAGTGAGTTAATCCATAAGACTCTAGATTGAAATTCCATTTCCAGAAGTATGACAGATTTTATTATTGTGCAAAAAAACAAAACAAGGTAACCTGCTAAAAACTGGTGTTAATAGTATGACATAGGAGATATGATGGTAGTATACCCAGGTAGGAAAAACAAAAAGCTAGGTAAGACCACTAAGCATGTTCTGGGATAACTTGGATAAATACAAGTAGGAACATTTACCCTTATTCCCGTATGCACTGATCTTGAAATCCCAGGCCTAGGGCAGGAGTTTCAAGGTTGAGTTGATTAGTTTTCCTGCAATGATTCTGGAGGTCCAGTCTTGAGCATACTTTTCCATGTGATATGAATTGTACCAGTAAGAGGGCTTATGGAAAACTGGACAGTGTGCATGGTGCATCTTAAAGACAGAGTTTCCTGAAACTAGGAGTCGGCAAAGAGTGGAATGGACAGCCTTGGGAGGAAGTAGAATCTCTCACTGAAACTCTAAAAGTCAAGAGTACCTATCAAGGAGAAGGAATTATAGAGCACATCTCTGGCAGGGGCATGCTTGGTTCAGTTTACGTTGACTCTGAAAAGCCATTTATTACATTTTCCTTGTAGGTATTGCACCTAGGAAATTGGCAAATACTAAAAATCAGCTTCATTTATAGTTTTACTGACTGCCTAGCTTTAAGAAAATGATTGTTAAGATGTGAATAATGGAGATTGAACCTAAAATGGTGTCATGTATACTTTTTCTAAAAAATGGAGATATGGTCATTAAATGTTTACCAGACCAATGAAATAATAGATTGACCTAGGTGGTCTCAGAAGTCCTTTCTAACTCAAATTCTCTTATTCATGCCTTTGGAGGTTGGAGGGGGAAAGAGGGATGTGAAAATGAATATATCAAGGATTTTACTGTTATTTCCTTGAAAAGGGAAATTAATACTGACATACTATTAATCTGATAATACAAGATATTAATAATGTCCACTAAAGCTTTATTTTTTTACAAATTGGAAACTTCATCAAATCTGATTCTTATCAAAAGCTTTACTAACTAAAGTGAAATATAACTGTGTCCATTTAAAAAAAAAGAAATTTATTCTAAAATCATAGAATGTTCAAGCCTTAAATGACTTTGAAGATAATATAATATTAATCTTTCACTTTATAAATAGAAACCATTATCCACAAGAGAGAAATGAGTTGCCAAATATCACATAGGAAGTTATGGACAGAAACCAGATCCAGTCTTTCTGACTCCAAGGCCAGCCCTCTTCTCATTATTAAAAGGTATCCCCAACAGTGTTCAACAACTCTTGCTTCTAAGGACTCAGATTTCTATTAGATGTCAGAAAGCCCTTATATTCAAGATCTTTTTGTCATTCCCTACTTTCTCATTATACCCCACTTTGTTCCTTTTCTCCCCTTCAATGTATATCCTATCAAGATTCAGTCTCTTCCAAGCATCACCTTTGAAACATGCCTATTTTTGTTAAAAGATAGGAGATTTTCCCAAATGGCATCTGCCCAATCAAACCTTGTGGACTCTCCTTGTTTGCTGTTTGAAATGTATGAAATGCTATTATATTTACCTTTTAGTATTGAATCCAATCATAAAATATGGCCTTTTAAGAGAGAAATATACCACACATCTTACATTCAAATATAGAGACTTTTCTGACTCATATTGAAAAACCTTGAACAAATCACTCCCCACTTTCTTCAATATTTACTGAAAAAGGTTGGGGGTGGAATAATCCTTAGAGGGAAAAAATGATACACTTCAAACAAGAAAATGTTTATTCTCTTCTCTCTTGTCCATCTATGCTTTTCCTTTGAATAAAACTTCAAGAATGATAAATTATGGCAGTGAATTCTGTCAGGTTTCTAAAATGAAAAAAGTATTACTTAAACATTTTAATAGCACATTGTAACTGCCCATATATATATATATATATATATATATATATATATATATATATATATATATATCCTGTATATGGCATATTGAGAAAAATGCATGGGACAAAAAGGTTTGCTTTTAAAAAAACATTTGTTTTAAATTATAGTTAAATAAGCAATATGATATAGAGTAGAAAGTGTGCTAGATTTTCAGTAGGAATGCCTAGGTTCAAGTTTTGACTTTGTTATTGACTGGTTGTGTCTCCTTGAGAAAATAATAATAGCTAGTATTTATATTTCTCTTTAAAGTTTTCAAAGTGCCGTATTAACTCATTTTTTCTTCACAACAAATCTGGGAGGTTGGTGATATTATTGTCTCCATTTACATATGGAAACAGAGGCAGGCAGAGGTGAAGAGATTTGCCCAGGTTTACACAATGTATCTGAAGTCAGATTTGAAGCCAGGTCATCCTGACTCCATGCCTAGTGTACTATCCACTACAAAAATCAGTCCAACTTGGGGCAGCTAGGTGGCACTGATAAAGCACTGACCCTGGATTTCAGGAGCACCTGAGTTCAAATCTGGTCTCAGACACTTGACATTTACTGGCTGTGTGACCCTGGGCAAGTCACTTAAACCTCACTGCCCCTCAAAAAAAATCAATCCAACTTCTCTGTGTCTCAGTTTCATCTGTAAAATGAAATGGACATGGGGCAGCTAGGTGGCGCAGTGGATAGAGCACCGGCCCTAGAGTCAGGAGTACCTGAGTTCAAATTGGGCCTCAGACACTTAACACTTACTAGCTGTGTGACCCTGGGCAAGTCACTTAACCCCAATTGCCTCACTAAAGAAAAAAAAATGAAATGGACTAGATGATCTTTAGGATCCTTTTCATCTTGAAATCGATAATCATCAGTCAATGACCAGGGTACAGATACTGAGTGTGTTTTACTTCTTGTATAACTTTAGACCATCACCTTTAAATGCCTTAATTTCCTCATCTATAAAATGAGAGAATTAGATAAAATGATACTTAGCTTCTTTCCAACTCTAATTCCTATTATCCTTCAACAATTTATTTGATAATTTTTTATTGGAATGAGATCATTTTCAAGCTATTTCTAGTTCTCTTAAAAAATAAATTGAAACAAAACAAAATATCTATACTTTAGATTACATATGTTGAAAATCTCTAATGACTTCCCATTTCATCCTTTTAATTTTTCTAACATAATAATCAGTATAAAGTTTCTTAACATTTGAGAAAAGATAGCGGAAAAAGAAAAGGTACAGTAGGTACAGGACAAAATGAATAATTAAGATTAAATTGGTGTTGGGAATATAATTAGCACTACGAGTGTTCATGCCTTCACTTGGTTTTGAACTGAATCATGACCAAAGGGTGGAGATCTTCAGTCCATGATTGAGCCATTTCTCCTTCTTCTGCCAAACAGCATGTAAGCTAGAAGCAGATCCTTCAGACTCCATCTCTACCTCTTGGTTCAGGAAACAAACTTGTGAATCTTACAAGAACAAACTGTCCCAAGAGATTCCTAAGTTTAAACAAGTCCAAAATATAGTGAGAATAGGTTTTTTCACACTATTTGATTCCTGAAACCAGAAAGTGGAAAATAACATAGAAATGGGAGGGGGCAGGGGAGGTGTTAAGAAAATAACTTAAGTTCCAAGGGGAACAAAAAACAACTTAGGATGGCCTTTGCTGGAGGGCTCAATGTAACACTCAACCAATCAGACTTGATCCTTTGTAGATAGTTATGGTCCTTTAGACTCTTTTTAAAAATATAGAGATCATTTCAGAAACCATATCTCTGAGACCAAATGACTCCTCCTGCATTTTGAAAACTCATCATCCTCATTTGGTGCTAGAAACCAATCTCAATTCTGTGTCATTAATACTTTTTGAAGAATCAGGAGCAATTGTATGGAGGCAAAATATGCATGAAATTCAAGACATAATTCCAGTGGGGAAATGATTATCGTCTCATTATGATGAGAAAATTTGAAAATATCCCAAGCTGCAGTGCTCTGGTGCTTAGGATCACAGATTTAGAGATGGAGGGGCTTTAGAGACTGTCAGCTCAAGCATAATTTGGCAGATAAATAATTTGAGGCATAAAAACATTAAATGAATTATCCAGAGTCACACAGTTGGTGAATGTTTAAGGTGAGATTTGAACTGGGATCCTCTTAAATCCAAGTCCAGTCCCCATTCCACTACTATTTCCCTATTGCCTCTCAGAATTACTAGATTTACAGAGACTGCAGTAGTAAACTAATCCTGTTTCTGAAGAGAATCAGTCAATAAACAATTAGTCTCTACTTGAAGATATACAAATAGGAAGAACCCACCAATTTTCTGACAGCTCTTATTGTCAGAATATGTACGTATACATGAATGAATGTATGCATGGATCTGTATATGCATGCACGTATACATATATAATTTTTTTTCTTGACCTAAAGCTTAAATTTTCTTCTCACTTTTCATCCATTGCTAATGGTTCTTCTCTTTTGAGCCAAATGGACATAATAATCCTCTTTCTCCTAGAGTCCACACAAGTTTGGGCTCATTTGTAATGAAGGTTCACTGTTGCTTTTCATCTAATCTAGTGTTTTCCAACCTTGTAGAATTCAGAATTATATCCAAAAGCCTATCATCTAGTCATGTATTTTGTCAGTCAATAGATACAAATTCTACTTTCTTGGGAAAGAGAAGTCTGAATTTTTTCATAATAAAAATGAATCCTCATACTCATAAAGAGAGGGTAAGTTGAAATATTTTTCTTTTGAATTAGAGATAAAGTTATATGGACACCTACAAATTTGAAATAATGCCTATGAATTAAAATTCACCTCCTTGTACCAAGGTATAACAATTAATATTATTTACTCATTATTATTTGTTTTGATATATTTTCATTCTCTCTTTCCTCCTCCTTTCCTTTCTCCCTTCCTTCCTTTTCCTTTCTTTCTTTCCCTCTCTTTCTCTCTTTTTCTCTGTCTCTGTGTGTCTCTGGCTGTCACTTGTTCTCACTCTCATTCTTCATACCTTTGATTTTATCAGTGTATATATCAATTTTCAGTGTAGAAACTCCTTCTCCCAATGATGACTTCCAACTACAATAATCTAGAGAATTTAATCAGTCTTAGTTACTTGTAACATTGAGATAGAAAGTATCTTACACGTGGTCACATACCCAGTATGTGTAAAAGCAGACCTTAAACTGAGGACTTTCTGACTCTTAGGACAACTTTATCTACTTCCTCACATAGGTATTATGAGATTAATATGGCTTTATATGCAGAGAGCTCAAAAGGACCTTAGATAATCTATAATTAACCTGATCATTTTAGAAAATGATGAGATTAAGGCACAGAAAAGAGAAGCAATATGGCCTAAGTCAAATGTAATGAATTTGAAATTCATGTCCAACCCACCTATCATAGATTTAACATATATTTCATGGTCTGAGAGTAGTAGTATTACCCATCTTATCCTGTAATTTATGAGAACCCTCCATTGCAAGTCTTATTCATTTAACATTTTAAATGTTACAGATTTGATATCTGCCTCCATGATTCAAAACCTTCACTGGTAACCACCTCCTCCCAGCATTCCTTCCCCTCTGCTATAGCATACATATATACTTTAAATGCAAAGATAGCCATCTACACATGACACGCATAGACACAATTCTTATATTTTAAACAGTTAGTCCAATCAATCATTTTATCTTTCCTTATTCTTTTCAAATAAATTCAATCTCTTTATTGTTTTCCTTTGGCAGAGCACTCCCATATATCATTTCATTTCATACGACAAACCTGTGCCACAGATAGTGAAAAGATGATTTGATTCATTTTGCAAAAAGGGAAGAAAAAAGTAAAGTTACTTGCCCAAATATAAATACTTAGTGGAATCCAGATCTACAAACTCAAATTCAGGTTAATTTGATTTATAGGAGTCATTTGCTTGTAACAGTTAAATCATGACTACACACAGATTAAGTACTTATCTTATATAAGGGACTGTTTTTGGAAGGGGAAGGAAATAAGCATTTATATAGTACCTACTCAATTCTAGGTCAAGTGCTAAGCCCTATTTAATTTTGTATAAATATCTCATTTCATCCTCAGAACATCCCTGTAATTGTTGTTATACAGTCATTTTCAGTAGTGACTGACTCTTTATGATCCCATTTGGGAAAATATTGGCAGAAATACTGGAGTGTTTTTTCATTTCCTTCTCTAGCTCATTTCAGGGATAAGGAAACTGAAGCAAACAGGGTTAAATGACTTGCTCAAGGGCATATAGCTAGTAAGTATCTAGGGCTAGATTTGAATTCAATAAGATGAGTCTTCCTGATTCCAGGCCTGGTACTCTTTCTATGCACTGTGCCATCTAGCTGACAGATGCTGTGAGGCAGGTGTTAATTTTATTTCCATTTTATACTTGAAGAAACTGGAACAGAAGATAAGAGACTTCTCTGGGATTACGGAGTTAGGAAATGTCTGAGTCCAGATTTGAATTCAGGTCTTCCTGACTCAAGGGATGGAGCTCTATCCATTGTGCCATCTAGCTGCCTGCTAGGCACTATGAATAAAAGACAAAGATGAAAAAGTCCTTTCCTCGAAAGAGCTTGAAAAAAAATTTCAGCATAAGCACAGATTAAATAAATACAAAAGAGACTAAAGGGGACAAAGAGAGATATTCTCTAAGACCAAGTGTTCTTAGAAAATTTGAGGGATTATGAAAGGGCAACCAATGGAGAGAGGGGCTTCAGAGGGTTTCACAAAGGCTTCAGATCTGGCATGTGATTACGACTTAAAGAAAGATATAGAATTGATATGGTGGGCTTTAGTAGGAAGTACATTCATGCATGGGGAATTACTTTAAAAAATTATATTTAACTGTGGTACCACTCTCTCGCCATAAATCTCTATAGTCTCTCAGCTATGGCATGGCAGCTAGCGAACACTGCTGAGTCAGATGGCATATCCATTGTACTTCCCTTCATATGTACTATATTCTGGACAAACTGTACTACTGGTTCATCCTCATATTTCTTTTCCAATTCTGTCCCCTCACATAAGCTGTCTTTCACTTCCTGGAATCCATATCTTCCTTTTTTTCCTATCTTTCAGGCCAGTTTCTAACCCCACACTCTCAAATTATCTTATTTTTATTCAATTATAGGTTGGATCCTTCTCTTACCCACAATCAGCAATAAAATATTTGCAACTTGAGGGCAGAAACGGTTTCATTTTTTATTCATAGCCTGAGTACCGAGCTCAGTCATTGGCACAAAGAAGGTGCTGATTAGACATCTTTTGGATTAAAAATAATTGTTGAATGGCGTCTGAGTGGGCCAATAAATTCGGCATCATTCTAATCATCATCCGCTGCTGCTGCTACATCCTCATACTTGTCTGCCATTGGCCAAGTCTGAAAAGAGCTAAACGCATGGATTCTGTTCTCTATAAAACAGTCCATCATCAGCTTCACCCTGGTCATTTTTTTTTCCTGTACCTTAACCTTTTCCTCTCTCTCCCCTCCATACATTCACAATGTTTGTATTTGGATCTCAGAAATGTAATCAAATCAACACTGCCATTGCCATGGGAAAGAATGTGTTAATGGGATGCTCTATTGTTTCACTATTTGTTACCTGCCTTCCCAGGCCATAACTCCCCTCCGTAGCCATCAGTGCCCTATGTGTCTTTTCTCCTTTAAAAAAAAAGCTTGGGGGGGGCAGCCAGGTTGCACAGTGGATAGAGCACCGGCCCTGGAGTCAGGAGTACCTGAGTTCAAATCTGGCCTCAGACACTTAACACTTACTAGCTGTGTGACCCTGGGCAAGTCACTTAACCCCAATTGCCTCACTAAAAAAACAAACAAACAAACAAACAAAAACAAAAACAAAAAACAACAGCAAAAAAAAGAAGCTTTGGGGAGAGGATTCTGGAACTATTGTGGAATAAGTCAGAAAATTTTCAGCTTTCCATATTTCCTCTATGAAAAAGACAGAACTTCACCTCAGAGGGAATGTAGATCACCAGAAATAAACAAGAATCAGGGTAAAGCAATTGTTTTCCTAAGACAATTTAAGAAACCCCAGGAAAGATACAACCTTCAGGACCTGAGGGAAGTACAAACAACTCCAGGGCAACCATGAAGAATCAACAAACAATAATCCATAGGGTCAGCTAAGTGGAGGGGCAGACTGAACCTTAGACACTTTCATCACAAACAATGGTGGTGGTGTTGGAAGGGGGGAGGGTTATGGCTGAAGAGGAGAAAATGGAATGACCTTCCACTGACCAGGGAGGCCTACCACATCTTAGGAATGGAGAGGAAAACCCAAAGTTTAGGCCCAGGAAAGGCCTTAGAAGAAGGACCTAAGGTTTAAGGCATCATTCTCCATACCTCAGGACTATAGGATTACACTAATAGATGCTAAAATAATATCAAAATAAAAATAAATAAGTTAAAAAAACTAATTAATCAATCAATCAGTTCGAAAATTAGTAAATAAAAGAGAAAGAACCCACCCTTAGATAGCTACTATGGGGACAGAGAAGTTCTGGGTTTATATTTAGAGGAAAATGAGGCAACTAAAAAAAGCCACTCCTTTTTAAATGAGAAGTGTCAGGTGGTCCCAGTATAAAAAGAGTTTTTGGAAGAACTTTAAAAATCAAAGAAGAGAGACTGAGGAAAAATAGAAAAAAAAAACAATCCAAGAAAATGAAGAAAATTATAAAAAGAAAGTCAGACAATTTTTTTTGAGGCAATTGGGGTTAAGTGACCTGCCCAGGATCACACAGCTAGTTGTGTTAAGTGTCTGAGGCCGGACCTGAACTCAGGTCCTCCTGACTCCAGGGCCGGTGCTCTATCCACTGTGCCACCTAGCTGCCCCAAGTCAGCCAATTTTAAATAGAGAATCAAAAACTTAAGGAAGAAAATAATTCATTGAAAACCATATTTGAACAAAGGGAAATTAATGATGTGCTAAGACACTAAGAAATATTAAAACAACATTAAAAATTGGGAAAAACAGAAGAGAAGGTTAAACATTTCATCAGAAGTACAAGTGATATCTGGAGAACCACTTAAGGAGAAATAATATAAGAATAATCAAACTATTCATAAAAAACAATTAAGCATAATCTTAATATAACATTATAAGAGATTATCAAGAAAAACATGCCCTAAAGTTCTGGAGGAAAGTAGAAATAGAAAAAAAAAATCCTTTGATCACCAACTGAAAGAGATCACAGGAGGAAAACTTTTTTCACATAACAATATTATATTGTCCCGAATTATATGTAAAATAATTTCTGACATTGATTTTTGAGTTCTCAAATATTCTTCCTCCCTCCCTTCTCTCCCCTCTCTCCGAGATAGGAAGCAATCTGATATAGGTAATACATGTACAATCATGTTCAACATATTTCCACATTAGTCATGTTATGAAAGAAGACTCAGAACAGAAAAAGAAAATCATGAGAAAGAAAAAAAAACAACAAAAAATGAAAATTGTATGCCTCAATATCCATTCAGACAATATAGTTCTTTTCTGGATGTGAATAGCATTTACCATCATGAGTCTTTTGGAATTATCTTGTATCATTGTATTGCTGAGAAGAGTTAAGTCTATCATAGCTTATTATCACACTATTTTGATGTTACTGTGTATAATATTATCCCAGTACTGCTCATTTCACTCAGCATCAGTTCATGTAAGTCCTTCCAAGTTTTGTTTTTTTGTTTTTTTTCTGATAGCAACCTGCTCATAATTTCTTTTAGCACAACAGTATTCTGATGCATTCATGTATCTCAACTTGTTCAGCCATTCCACATTTGATGGGTATCCCCTGAATTTCCAGTTCTTTGCAAACACAAAAAGAGCTGCTATAAATATTTTTGTACGTGTGGGTCCTTTTAGCTTTTTTAATGATCTCTGTGGGATAAAGACGTAGTAGTGTTATTTCTGGGTCAAACGGTATGCACAGTTTTATAGCCCTTTGGGCATAGTTCCAAATTGTTCTCCAGAATGATTGGATTATTTCACAAATCCAGGGAAAAAAAAAAACTTATAGAAAAGCATAGCCAAGTTTCAAAGCTCCCAGTTAAAGAATAAAATGTTAGAAGCAATAAGGAAAAAAAATAAATATCGTGGAGTTACAATAAGAATTACACAAAACCTAGAAGCTTCTATGTTAAAGCATCATGGGGCTTAGAATACTATATTACAGAAACTAAAAGAACTTTGGCTAGATCAAGGGTAACTTACCCAGAAAAGTTAAGTATAATCGTGAACAATAAAATGGACATCCAACAAACTGAAAGTTTCAGGTATTTATGGCAAAAAAAAAGTGGAGCTTAAGATAAAATTCGTCATAACATCTAGGAGTAATGTAATGTAAACATTAAATTAAAGGACACAATAAGATCAAATAATTTACTTCTTATATGCTTTTGATTTTCATTATTATTTGGGTAGTTTGAAAGAAAGGTTTGGAATTACCTGAGTATGATGGAGTGATTTTTGTTTTCAAATTTTGTTTTCAATATCTAGAATTTAATTTTCCCAAATTACACGTAAAATACATCCTTTAACATCAATTTTTTAAAACTTTGTGTTCCAAATTCTCATCCTCCCTCCCCTCCAAGATGACAGAAATGTAAAATGAACTATGTTGGAGAGGATGTGGAAAAACAGGTACACTCATACACTGTTGGTGAAGTCCAGCCATTCTAGGGACCAATTTGGAACCATCAACAGGGTTATAAAATGAGCATACTCTTTGACTCAGCAATAAAGCTATTTCCTCTATAGCTGAAAGATATCAAAAGAAAAGGAAAAGGACTCATGTACAAAAATATTTTATCAGTTCTTTTTGTAGTGGCCAAAAAATGGAATCTGAGGGTATTCCTATCAATTGGGGAATGGCTGAACAAGATATATTATATGAACATGATGGAATACTATTGAACTAGCAGAAATTATAAAGAAGATGTTATAAGAAAAATCTAAGAAGACATATGAACCATTAAAAAGTGAAGTCAGTACTAGAACAATGTACATAGTAGGAGCAAGAGCGTAAAGATAATCAATTGTAAAAGACTTAGGAACTCTGATCAATACAATGAGCCACCATGATTCCAAAGGATTCTTGGTGAAAAATGCTATCCACTTATAAGTAGAGAACTGATGGATTCAGATTATCAATTGAAGCATTTTTTCTGTTATCTTATATATATGTATATATATATCTTATATATGTATATATAAACTTCTAAACAAGATCACAAGGAAAAGATAACTAGTGAGGACTGAAGAAGAAAGGGAGTATGGCAGGAGGGGCAAATAAATTTTTGAAAGCTATTTTGAGAAAATTTCTCATAATGGAGGCGGGTGCTGACCTAGATTAATTATATATGATTCTTTAACAAATATACATGTTTCTGTTTACCTTACTGAATCATTGTTAGTAAATAATTTATAAGTTGGAAAGTAGTGGATGTACATAATTATGTAGCTGGACTATCATTAACTTGAAGTCATTTAAAATTCAAAAAGGTAACAATTAAAATTGCCAAAGAAGTAATAGATTGAGATATTCTGGAATAACAAAAGTACCATGAAAATATGCATATCATTGTTTCTGTTTCTTTATTCCCCCTTCCATAAAAGGTTAGAGTTGTATAAAAAATATTAGAATAGAATTGTATTTTGTTTAAATACCTACTTGTATTTTCTAGAGAAAACTCCCAAATTTAAGCTAAGGGTAAGAAATTGCACCACACATATCCAACTGTGGCCTGGGGTAAGCAGAGCTCTGACTCAGTAAACACAAACACCACTGTACAAAGAATTCTAAGATCTAGATGTTGGTCCCTGCCTTACCATAAAGCTACTGTCGAACTTCAGGCAAATTATTTACCCTCCTTTGTCTTTGGTTTCCTCTTTGATAAAATAAGGAAGATCATAAGATCACATACCACAGGCTAGAAATCTAGTATATTTCTTAGATGCTCACATTTTACAGATAAGGAAACTGGAAAGTGGCTTCTAGGGAGTGGGTCAAACAGAGAGTATGTTTGAGAAGTGGAATTCAAAACTAAGCCCTTTTATTCTAGAACCAAACCTCTTTCTTCTCTACCATATCATCTCCAAGGTTCTTTCCAGCTTTCACATTCTACCTTTCAAAGTTCCTTCCAGATCTGACATTCTATGATCTGCATTTTAATTTCTTATTTTCTAAGGCCCCTTCTGGCAATAACAGTCTATCTTTGAAGGGTATTTTCAATTCCAACAATATTATTTGAAGGTCCTTTCCAGCTGTGACATTCTATGTCCATGCTTTCTCTCAACTCTAACATTCTGTTTGAAGATTCTCAACATCCTGACACTCTATGCTCTGCGGGCCCTCCAGCTCTGAATTTCTAAGTTCTAAGGTCTCTTCCAGATCTAACATGCTAGGATTCTATGATTTATCAGATTTCTTGTCACAGAATTATATACAAAAGTTACTGAATCACAGATTATGCATTGAATGAATGATCCACTTCTCTGATTATTTCAGGGTCTCTTTATTTGTAAAATGTATATTATTCTGCCACAGGGCTCATATGGTCAGATGATTAAACTATTCAGAAATATAACCCAAATAATCCTTTGAATGTGTTTTTCTAATATTGATGCTCTCTCAAGAAAGTATATTTCCTTTCTCTTTGGTGAATTAATTGGCATAGTGTCATGGATACAGATAAGAAGAGGGGAGTTGTACTCTTGGAGAAAAGGCAAGCAATTGTTTTTGAAAAGAAGTTTCTAATTCCCAAATAGACCCAGAACTGAAGGCAGTTTAGTTTGGTTCTGAGATAGTCTGTTAAAGGACTGTGTCTCTCAGAAAGAAAGCCAATTAATGGCTATGTTAAATGACCAATTCTGAGAATGATTTTTCCCTCAAAGAGCTGTTCACCTTTAAGGGCATTGGATTCACTCACCCTGGAGGAGAAGTGTTCTTAATGTTATATCCTCCAAATCCTTTGACCCAATCTGTGAACCAAAGCCTGGATTGCTTAGAGAGAAACTAAATAGAAATTGACTATAAGCTAATGAAGTCCCTTCCAGCTCTAACAATCTATGATCCTGTAATTGACCATTAGAAATAAAGCAATGGATCCAGGTTTCACTTTGTCTAACACTGTATTTAGGGATGCAGTGGCATCCTAAAAGCAGTTTCTGCATCCCCAATAAATTACCAAGATCCTTCCTGAGCTCAAATCAATTTAAGAAGCAATTATTAAGTCCCTACTATGTGTAAGACATGCAGAACATGATGACAAGTAGAAAACACTCTGAAGAAAAGGTTAATAAATGATCACCCAAACTACATATCCCTTTCCTGAGACTTCTCATTCACCAAACCCCTTCCTTGTCACCCCTCCTTTGTGTGTGTGTGTGTGTGTGTGTGTGTGTGTGTATAATATATAGTCCTTCCTTATTAAAGTTGAAGCTTCTTGAGGAATAATTATTCCTGCACAAAGGGCTCTAAGCTTAGATAAGGGAGATGCTTAATACATAATACACTTAAAGTGAAAAAGTTGATAGAGGGCACTCGTTATACCCCCTCATATTTCAGATGAAGAAACTGATGCCCAAAGGAAGTAAATTACTTGTTCAATGTGACTAACAGTGTAAATGGCAGTCAGGAATGAAAACTATGTTCCATGACTCCCAATAAGGTATTTTTGAAATATATAAAGCAACATTTTTTTGGGTGAGGCAATTGGGGTTAAGTGACTTGCCCAGGATCACATAGCTAGTAAGTGTTAAGTGTCTGCGGCCAAATTTGAACTCAGGTCCTCCTGAATCCAGGTCTGGTGCTCTATCCACTATGCTACCTAGCTGCCCTAAAGCAGCGTTTTATCCCTATAATGTGAAGGTCCCTGTTTTAGGTACAGAATGAGTTGATTTTATAATGGATTTGGGTGGTTATTTTAATTGATAAGAGCTATGTATTAATAAGTACTGGCGATGTGTTAGTTGTCCATGTAGAGCAATTAGCTGATATATTCCATGATCACAGACTGCATCTCTATATCCTTGAAGCATTTGTAGTATGTTGCCTTTGGTTTAAAGCAGAGGCTCGGGAGATATTGAAATACTGGAACATAGATTCATTTCCCTCGATTCAAAGTAGCAAGGGAAAATCATCATCAGCAGCAGCGTTTTTATATTTATTTTCCAAATAAATCCAATAAACATCTATTAAGTGCCTACAACAGGAAAGGCAATGTGATAAGTGCTAGGGATCCAATTAAGAAAAGGAAATACAGTCTCTTCTGTCAATGACCTTAAAATATAAAGAAGGAGGCAGCACACACACACATATACATGAAAGAAGGGTTGGAAATTGGACACCATGGCATGTCTTATTCCACAGAGTTGAAATCAAGTAAAGCAACAGTGTCAAGTTTCCAGTTTATGACTGCAATCATACAACATCTTAGCAACCTCATAACAGCCCTTTGAGCTAGGCAGTTCATGTATTATCATACAGGAAACTGAGGTACAAAGAGGATTAGTTGCTTGCTCCAGGTCACTCAGCAAATAAGTCTTTAGAAGCTACTTGAAATTATAATCTTGATTTCTACATTTAAATTACTCCAAGTTACCTTACTAATAACATACTTGTTATACTCCACATCATTAAGAAATTATAAAGATTGGGACAGCTAGGTGGTGCAGTGGATAGAGCACCAGCCCTGGATTCAGGAGTACCTGAGTTCAAATCCTTCCTCAGACCTTTGACACTTACTAGCTGTTTGACCCTGGGCAAGTCACTTAACCCCAATTGCCTCACCACAAAACAAAACAAAACAAAAAGAAAAAACAAAGAAAAAATAAATTATAAACATTATTGTCCTTGTACCAAACTCATGGGATTTAGATCAATGAGTAACCTCAGAAGGCATCTAACATGACTCCCTCATTTTAAACATGAGTAATGGGACCCAAAGTAACACAGATTTTTAAGTATTTGAGATTGGATTCCTAAGAAATTAATGAAAATATGATCATAATTATTTTGATGATGAGAATAAGATTCTATCTCAGAAAGGCAGTGTAGCAACCTTGAAGTAGGGAAGACCTATGCTCCAATGCTTTCCTTGAAACATATTGGCTCGGCAACTATGCAAAAGTCACTGACCCACTTAGTACACCAAAGAACTACATAATGCTTTAAGTGATGGACAAGTTACCAAGTGTTGTTATGGAGATCCATGAAATTACAGACTGGGTAAACAACACAAAACAAAATCTCATATTTTATGGTGCTTGATAGTTTATTTGCTTATTTTTAGTATGAGTCATCTCTTAATCAGTATTGTTTGTATAACTATTCTTTGAGGGTAAGTTGTACAAATATCATTTTCCCTCTTGGACAGAAAAGGAAACATAGGTTCAGACACATTAATCTGCAAATGATGACACAATCACTGATGGAGCAGCAGATTGTAGCCAGGATTTTTGGTTGTAAATACATCAAGTGAGTAGCACAAAGCCCCTTAAAAGTATTCCTTATCACCTAAAATAATCCCTAGTCCTGGTGTTTTGTAGATGAGAATAAGATTTGTGGAAAGGTCTGGAAAAAGGCAGTGCTGTATAGTTAACTTTGTTGATCTAAGCATTATGAGGGGTAGGGCTATTTTCTACATACATTGTATATGATGCTAAGAACTTTTCATTATTATTAATGGCTAGACCATTTTCCTCCAGAAATAATTGGTGGTTTATGATGGATAGATATGCATTTATGTTATTTTATAAAGGTTATGAATTTATCATTTAACACATATATATATGTAAATATATGTGTATGTATTTATATATAACATGTTTGTATATTTATTCATACATATATAGAGCGAGTTAATGTCTATTATGTATGGTGTATATGTGTACAAATATGTGTATATACATACATGTACTCACATGTGTTATGTATGTGTATATACACATCCATGCACATGGGCACACACACACAAACACCCACACATTATATGGTCATGTTTATGTGTTTGTGTTACTGTCCAGGGAAGTAACATATTTGAATATTTTTTTCATGTGGCAATGAGGGTTAAGTGACTTGCCCAGGATCACACAGCTAGTAAGTGCCAAGTGTCTGAGGTCAGATTTGAACTCAGGTCCTCCTGAATCCAGGGTCAGTGCTTTATCCATTGCACAACCTAGCTGCCCCCTTGAGTATGTTTTGATATTAATTGTGATGACACTCTAAATTAGCTTTTGTTTCTCCTGATAGAAGTCTTTTCCTTTAATTTTTAATAAGGCTTTAAGAAAGAACAAGTATTAATAATTGTATGTAATTTGCCATTTTTGCGCTAATAAATCCTCAGTCCACCCTTATAAGGAAGGTAATTAAAGTGTCTTAATAATTAGAGGCATAAAACTAATGGTTAAGGAGGAGCTAAATGACTTCTCAGATAGCAGATGGAGTTGGGAGTATACCTAGGAAATAGGCTTCCCTCTTAGTGTCAGAGAAAAGAAAATGACCTGCAAGAAGAGGGTGACTTCAGAAAACACTTGCAGATATTCTACATGGGGAGAAAGGTTGGTATTAGCAGAAAGTGGGATAATATTTATTGGAGATAATTTTCAGGTACATTTTAAGGCTTATAAATATCATTCTGTAGAGTCAGGGTAAAATACAACATACAAGTTAAGAGTGAAGTGTGTTGGTTTTGTCTGGGCAGAACATTTTAGAGAAAACATTGACAAACTGGAGTACATGCAAAGGAGGGTGACTAAAGAGGCAGTATGTAAAAGTACAATGGTCCAATTTGTGAGGTAGAGTGTCCACCATCTTTGGAGTGTATGAAAGAAAAAGATGAATGACTACTGCTTTTCCTGGTAGAAACAACAATAAATGTCCTCTTGTATCCCTTCTGGGTCTAAGGTCCTGTAATTTGGTGCAATTTCTATCGCAAATAGCCTGGTTGGTCATAAAGGCCCTATAGTATTCCAAATTTCTTACCTGCTATGTAAGTTATCTGGGAAGTACTATATCCTCCATTAGTCAGAAAGCATTCCCAAAGGAGAATGCTGTGTGTCTGTATACATGCTCTATAGCATAGTTGTAAAACCCATTTTTTTCCTATTTCTCTGAAGCCAGGATTTAGGCAAAGTATCAAATGAAATCACTTAAAAGTGACATTAGTGACCAAATGAAAGAAAGGAAGGAAGGAAGACAGAAGCAGAGACACACAGACAAAGAGATATACTTGAGTCTTACTGCAGAGCCTTTTGTGTTACAAAACATCCTATTAAATTCCCTTTCCTGCATTTGCAATTTTATATACAACATAATCCCCAGTTTTGTTGTTGGGAAGAGAATATTACCATACTTTCCAATATTGGACTTACCTTCTTGCTGGAAATATGACTTCTGTGAGAGGTCATATTAGAGGTGGAAGAGAGAAGTATAGTTCCATTTCCTTAATCCTAAATTTTAAGCAATGATTTTCTTCAGAGAGCTTTTGTACCTCCTTTTCCATTTGGCCAATTTGGCTTTTCAAGCTGTTGACATTTTTTACATGATCCTCCTGCATCACTCTCATTTCTCTTTCCATTTTTCCCTCTACCTCTCTTACTTTTCCCTCTACCTCTCACTTTATCTTCAAAGTCCTTTTTGAGCATTTCTACAGCCTGAGACCAATTCATATTTTTCTTGGAAGCTTTGGATTTTGGAGCTTTGAATTTGTTATCTTCTTCTGAGGATGTATTTTGATCTCCCTTTTCAACAAAGAAACTTTCGATGGTCCACAGTTTTTTTCTGTCTTATCATTACCCTAGCCTATTTCTTGGCTTTTAATTTCTTCTTAAAGTAGAGCACTGCATCCAGGATGCACTGTGCCAAGCTTCAGGGGGTCCCAGGTGGTAAGATTTAAGGAGAGGCATGTTCTCAGCTCACCTGGCCTGTAAGTAACCATGGGTCTGCTTACTCTTTAACCTGGAAGCAGAAATCTTATTCACTGTGATTGTAAGGTAGGCATGCCTGTGCCCCTTCCCCAGTGGGCCACTGCCACTGATGTCTGCTTCGTGGTTCAGAACACAAGCACTTTGCCTCACCTCCAGAAAGACCCCTGCTATCTCCCCCCAGCCAACTGGTTGCTGGACCCCCTCACCTGGCCATGAGCTGAGTTCCAGAAGTAGCCACTGATGCTGATGATTTCAAGGCTCTGGAGGTGCAGCCCGCTTGTGGCTGGATCTACATGACAAGGCTGTGCTCCTCTCTCATCCCAATACAGCAGACCTTCCCTACTGCCTTTTTCAGCCTTCTTTGGCTGCAAAAAGTGATCTCTGTTCTTTTTTGGGTTATGCTGCTCCAGGAATTGTCTTATGGCATTGTGTAGAGGTATGTGGACGGATAGTGTGGGGGTCTCCGAATGTTACAGACTTTCCACCCATCTATGCTCTGCCAAGAAGTATAATTTGTAGAAACTATTATCTGCCCCTTATCAAGTGAGCATTTCAAAAGTAAGAAATATTTTGGGTTGCAGAAATCCAAAATTACAAAAGAAACAAATCATAATTGGGACTGGCAGTATGACCACAGACAAATCACTTCCCCTTTCTAATCCTCAATTTCCTCTTCTGTAAAATGATGTGGGGGTCAAATTTAATATATGGAGAGTTAATTAAGTGGCTTGCCATAATATTGGGGTTCCAGAAATAATGAGGGACCTCTAGGTCCAAAACTCCCTCCCCTCCAAAATGCCTTTTTAGATATTTCTCCCATACCAATAAGAAAGGAGCCTAACAGCCTCTTTTCCACAAATGAATCAAGTTATATTAATGGGAATAAAATAAACAGCAAAGGTGAAATTAATAAAATCAAAGACAAGGGAATAGGGGAAAAGAAATATGGATAATCCTCCTAGCACTAATCTAAATCTATTGAAAAGAGCAGAGTTCATATGTTAACTCACCACTTGGGGCTCACAGCTTCAATAGAAAAAACAGTTTACAGCCAGGTTTGAAGGACTCATTTGCTGCTGCTGCTGCTGCTGCTGCTGCTGCTGCTGCCACCAGGAGGAAAAAAAAGACTCTGGAAGAGAGCAAGCTCCCCTCAGCAAGTGTTTAATCTTCCTCCCCCAAAAGGGGAGGTCCTTCAAAACTGCCTATGGAGAGTGGTTTCTCCTTCTGACATCAGCAGCATACTTCACTTCAGAGCAGTCCAGGTGTGGCCCCTCCCAATGAGTCAGCCAAATTCCAATAATGTTATCAAAATGATGATAATAATAATCGTAGATCCAGTAATTTGAAACTTTTTCGAACTTTTACCGATGTCTTCTTTTCTCTTCTGAAACAAGTTTCAGAAGACTATCCAGGCAAAATCACTCTATACCTTGAAGTGCCATCCTAATGTCAATGTTTATGAATTTCAATTTCTACACATATAGATGCATCCAAGAATGGTTTAAAAGTGAAAAAGACATGAAATAGGGGCAGCTAGGTGGCACTGTGGTAGAGTACCGGCCATGTATTCAGGAGGACCTGAGTTCAAATCTAGCCTCAGACATTTGACACTTACTAGCTGTGTGACTCTGGGAAAGTCACTTAACCCCAGTTGGCTCATCTAAAAAAAAAAAAAGAAACGAAGTCATTCCCTGTTGATCAATGTGCCATATTGCTGTTAATGTATATAATATTCTGGAAGGAGGGCCAACTAAGAGATCCCTTAATATAGAAATGCCTCTGTATATATTTGCCAAAATAGTAATCAGAGGAAAAAAGGTGAGAATTGTGTGTTGGTTCTCTAATTTACCACAACCTGAGTTCCTTGTGTTCAGTTATGCCAGGGATAAGATTTGGAACATATGATAAGTATCTGCTACCAAGAATATAGAATGCTGTAATATAGAACATAGGCCATGTCAAAGAATGTTATCTCTCTAAGTTCCTGGGGAGAAAATTTAGTTCACCCCTCTCCTTTTTGATCTCTGTTATTCACAACCAACTCAATCCTACATTGTTTTCACTTTCATAGACATCTTTTTTCATGCATTTTTCTATATTTATCTAAACTCTCCCCCCATCCTCCCCACACCTGCATGAAAGTTGTGTTATGAATTGTACAAATTTAGTTGGGAAAACATTTCTCCTACATTCCTGCTGATTCGACTTACCACAGCTGGAACTCAGCAATTTCTGGACAAGAGGCAGTTGAGAAATCTGCAAAGTAAAAGTGTAGGCCAAAGGATACTTGAGAAAAACAAGAATATAAATTATTCTCCAGTTTCCATCCTATCTCCTATTTGACTCTCAAACGAACAATTTTCCCCTTACTTCCATAGCTACCCAACACTGACTTTTTTGGTTCATATGTCAGGCAGGGTGGGACAGGATCAATTCTTAAAAGGGTCAAAAGTGCAGATATTTTATGGGATATTGAAGTTATGTTTTCATCCAGTGTTTGTAGGGATTATTTTTTTCTTTTTATGTACAATATACAGGAAAATTGGAAAAGCAAAGAGATTTTGATTTTCACAGTAAGAGGCCTGATGACAATTTTCTAACAATAAATAGCTCTGATAATTTTCAAGGAAGGAGGAATAGGTTTGAGGCAGAGGAACTGTGTCTTTTAAAAGGATCACAATAAATTTAATATATTATATTCTTTATATTTTAAAGATTTTTTTTCCTCAGAATCTCTCCATTCTATTCCTGACCCTGTCACTTCTTAATTTTGTGATTTGGGACAAATTCCCTTTACCTTTCTGGGGATTAGTTACTTCATCTAGCAAATGAGGTTGGCATATATAATCGCTAATGTTCCTTTCATCTCTAGCATCCAATTCAGCTGAATTCAACAATTCTTTATTGATTACATGCTCTGTAACATGCACTATGCTAGTCTCCTTAAGGAGCTTCCTTTCTATTGGAGGGGAGCAATATGAGCATAGGGAATTAAATACAAAATATGTGAAAAGTCATTTTCTTATGAAGGGACCAGAAACTCTGTTGTTGTATTTTTTTTTTCAGTGTTGCAATCAGGATAGACTTCCTGAAGGCAAGTGACACTTAAGCAATGAATGAATTTAAGAATTTTATTAGTTAGAGAGATAAGGGAGATAATGCATGCCAATCCTTAAAAAACAGTTTAAGCAAAAGAACCAAAACAGGAGAGAGACAAGAACATCAAATTGGTGGTGAAGTAAAGCACATGAGAATAATGTGAAATAAAACTTGAGAGGTTGGTTAGGACAGTTTGTGAAGGATTTTTTTTGTCCAAATAAATGTTTTCACAGTTTTAATTGTGGCAAGGGAGAGCCATTGACTGATATTTCTTATGTACCCAAGTGACATAATCAGAACTTACCTTTAGGAATAGTAATTTGGCATTTGCATGGAGAATGGATTAGAGAGACTTCAGGAAGAAAAATCAAGTAAGGGCCTATTGCAATAATCCAGCCAAGAGGTGATTACAATCTGAACATTCCCTAATCACATTCAGGGAAAATGACTTAAATATTTGATTGTGTAAAGGAAGAGTCCAAAAAGTGGGGGACTTTGGACTTTCGGAGGCCATGACTTGAATCCCATAGAGATATGACCTGATCTCCAGGAGAGGTGCAATCAGCCAATCAGTGTAGAAAGACAGGTTATATTCCACCCTATAACATGTTACTGATCATGAGTCTTGTCTCCAACAATCACATATACTTTTATGCCCCAAGACTTCCTAACATTTCTCTATAACCTCAACTCTTGTGCAACCTCCTGTTGCCCATTTTAAGTCAGTCATCAATCAGCACCTCAGGCAAGTTATAACCTAAACCATGCATCCACAACAAAATCTACACAGGTTTCAATGAGACACCTTCTACCCCCAAACCCCACAGTTACACCAGCACATGGTCCTCCCCACACTCTGTATCTTTATGGATCTGTTAAACACAACTCAGAGGGCAAGATCTGGATTTGAGGAAAGTGAAAAATAAGATCAAGACTCATAGGATAAGCAGGCATGGATAGGTTATGACTTGTACCTCATATTTTGTTACATTATTAAAAAAACCTCATCCCTTTTTCAAACTTTCACTTTTACCCAAGGGCACTACCAACTTTTCAGTCACCCAGGTTAATAACCTCAGTACGATCTTCAGTTCCTCATCCTCAATCACCTCACGTATAAAATCACTTGCCACATTGTGTGGTTTCTACCCCCATAGTATTTCAATAATATATCCTCTTTGTCTGTTTACATGGCCCTAGGTCATAAACTTAACATCTTTCACATGGACTGTAATAGCTAATTAGCATACTTTTGAAGAATCTATTTTCTGTGGTTTATATTGTATATAACTTTTAAAAAGTATATTTCTATAATTTATTAATAAGTAAACAAAATACTATTTTAGTTTGCTTAGAAGTATTCATTATGAGGGGGTAAGATAAAAACTTAATTAGATACCACTGATTGAGTGTCATCTGAAGCAAATATTTTAACAAATATTTTAAAACTTAGGCAAACAGAACCAGAACATTGTACACAGTATCATCAACATTGAGTGTTGATCTACTGTGATGGACTATATTCTTCTCACCAATGCAATGGCACAGAAGAGTTCCAGGGAACTTGTGATGGGAGAGGATCTCCAAATCCAAGGAAAAAAAAAAAGAACTGCGGAGTATAGATGCTGAATGAACCATACTATTTCTTTTGTTTTTGATGCTGTTGTTTTCTTCTATTTTGAGGTTTTTCATCTTTGCTCTGATTTTTTCTCTTATAACATGACTAATGCAGAAATATGTTTAATGTTATTATGTGTATATGTCTTTACATGTAATGGAAAAATAAAATACTTTATTAATTAAAAAAACTTAGGCAAATACATTTTGAAAGCATTAGGTAAAAATGAAATAATATTTGATTTTACACACCACATTGAACCATTGGAGTTTATTGAGTACGAGAGATAGATGGTCAGATTTGAGTCAGTTCAGTGACACTGTGGAAGATGAATTAGAGAAGGGAGAGACTCAAGTCAGGGAGAGATCTTAGGAGACTATTGCAGTAAGCAAGGTAGAAAGTTCAGAAAGCCCAGGTTAGAGTGGTGGTTATGTAAATTGAGTGAAAAGGCATATAGGAAAGATATGGAGGTAGAAACAGCAGCATTCAACGACTGACTTGGATATTTGTATTGAGGAAGAAGGATGGGTCAAAGCTCATATCAAGGTTGTACTGAGAAAATGGTGGTACCCTCTATATTAAAAGCAATTTCAGAAAAGGGGTTGATTTGGGAGGAAAGATACTGAATTGAAATCAATTATCTATCGGTACCCATCTATACGTGCTCATCCTGTGTAACACACTGTCCCAATAAAAATTGAATCTGTAGGGAAGGAGAAGGTAGTAATATTTGTCCCTGGTCACACACACCCACTCTCAGGGTCCCCTCTAAGTGACCTTTGCCACAGCAACAAGGTGATCTGGGTTGGGAGTGAGTTTATTTTTGAGGGAAGTGGAATTAACCCAAAGGCCATGATTGCCTGTGTAAAGATTGGGTTCTAACTGCCCTCAAGGGCTGAAGCCCAGTTCAGAAGTGGGAGAATGGCAACTTGAAGAGGAGAGAGAGACAATATGGCATGGCAATTTGTGGGGAAATGTCACACCATCATTCAGGTTAAACTATGGGCTATTAGGTAATCCTGGCTCCAACTATAGAGACCGTTGAGCTAGTAAATATGAGCAAGTTGTTTAGTCTTCCCAACCCACTGTTCTACATTCATGATGACATATTTCTTCACTTTCCAACTTCTTAATGTGTGTAGTTGGAGTTTCAGATCTTTCTATTGGATACTTCTAGGTACTATCCAATTTTAAGGTCCTGTTATTCTGGCATAGAGCATAACTGAATAAAAAAAATAAGAATTGAGACATTCTAATTAAAATCTGCTCTCTCATAAGTAATCCAAGAACAAGTAATAAACCTCAAAGTCTCCTTTTCTTAAAACTAAACCTCTGGGCATGAAGCATCACTCACTTTTGAAAACTCTCAGAAGTTGTTTCTTAATCTCCCAGCTGGACCACAAATCAACATATACTAGAAATCACTAGCGCTAAAACCATCTCTTCAAGGAAACCTTCACCTGATTATCCCTGTTGCATCCTTTCCCCCTTTAATCCTTGTCTCCAGGTACACCGATTTTCAGCATTAATTTTATTTACTATTACTAGAGTGGCCCAGCCATTTAGGAGACTTCACAACAAGGAGATTGGCTAAATAGACCAGGACTGCATCTTCCTCCACTCAGAGGAATATGTTTTGGAGGTGGGGAATGGGCTTCCTTTTAGAGTTAATTCTCTATCTTGGTGAACTATTTAGTAGCATGATTTGAAATGTCAAAGGGAACTGGAAATTCTATCTGCTCCGCATAGCCATGACTATTAGGACTGACATGACCTTTTCTAAGAACTAAGATGGCCAAGATTTCCTGTCACATTTTCTATATCTTCCTAAAAAGAAATGAAAAAAAAAAAGACCATAGTCAAATCATTTTTCCTTTTTTCTTACCTTGCTGTCCTGAAGGATAAGGCCCACCTTGCATTCCAAGCTTTCTCTTATATAATACATTCCCCTATATCCAACACTCCAGCCAAAATGTTTTTTTAAATGCTTTTCCTGAATTTGTCTGCTTCTCTGCCTTTGGATTTTTATTGCCTAGACTAGTGCCTCATGCCTCCTATGCCAGGAACCCTATGACTTCTTCCCTTCCCTTCCCTCCCCTCCCCTCCCCTCCCCTCCCCTCCCCTCCCCTCCCCTTCCCCTCTTTCTTTTTTTTTCTTTTTTTCTTTTTTGTGGGACAATGAGGGTTAAGTAACTTGCTAGTGTCAAGTGTCTAAGTCTGGATTTTAACTCAGGTCCTCTTGATTCCAGGACCGGTGCTTTATCCACTGTGCCACATAACTTCCCCACCTATGACTTATTTAATGCCTAGTTTAAATGTTACTTAATCCCAAAAGCTTTCTCTGTTCTCTCAGCCAGTAGTAGATTTTCTTCCTCAGGCACCACCTAAGAATATATCTGTGTGACCATAATTAAATTCCTTACCCTTTCTGAGCCTCAGTTTTCTCATCTATAAAATAGAGTTAATAATGATAGTAATTTTTCATTTACAGAATTATTTAAGGATTAAACAAGAGAATAGCTGTAAAACACTTTAAAAACTATCAAGTCAAATATAAATTGTTTTACAATATTACTCTTAACAGTTTATTATGGCTATCATCAAGTTTATGTCTTAAATAATATCTTATTCTTATTTGCACAAGACTTCTATTCTCTTGCTAAATTGTTAGTTCCATGAAGATGTTTTATTCAATTTTGCATTTCCCCATTACTCAACAAAGTACTCTACAGATAGAAGCAAAGAACTCTGTACATAGAAAACAAAGGTTGAATTATAAATGAATCAAGAATATGTTGGAAATAAAAAGGTATCCAAATCATCTCACAAGAAACATAACATTATGAAATAATTTCACGGCTCATGCAAGAATGGTAGGGAATTGATGATAACTGATTCCCTTCTATGGCCCTGGGGAGATCACGGGTTAAATAAATAATATGAAGATTAGGAAGAACTCAAAGCCTTCACTCAGGGAAATGCCACAACTGGAGTCTTATAAAGTTTTTTCCAGGTGCTTGAGTCAGATGAAGAGAGATTAAGAATAAATCTCATGGATTCAGTATTCTAGAGAAGAGTTATTCGGGAAAGGGGTTAACATATTAACAAACAACATGTACCTAGAGTAAGCGTGGAATACTGTATAGAGAGCTTTCTTTAGAGTCAGGAAGACCTGGGTTTTAAGTTCCACCTTTGACAAATAAAAGCTATGAGGCCCTGGACAATTCTCTTGACTTCAGTAGTTAACTCCTTTAAACTTGCCCAAGAGGACAGAGGTACCATAATATATATGTTGGCAAATTACGATTCAACTCTGGTTGTTGGATATGCTGTATATAGGATTTTTCCACATCATTTTGCTGGTGTGCATTCATGGTTTTCTCACTTGGAATTTCTCAAACCATGGAAATTATAGATCTAGCCCCACACATAGCAAAAATAAAGAAAAAGGAGAGGGCAATATATGAACACACATACATGAACACACGTGGAATATCCAAAATCAGAGTAAATTGGACAGAAATAACCTTAACAGTACTCCCCATATATCTAGATGAGAAAATTGAAGTGTAAATGGGGAAGATGGCTTTTGTTTTATTTTTTGTTTTTTGTTTTTGTTTTGGCAATGAGGGTTGTGACACACAGGGTCACACAGCTAGTAAGTGTCAAGTGTCTGAGGTCAGATTTGAACTCAGGTCCTCCTGATTCCAGGGCCAGTGCTCTATCCACTGTGGCATATAGCTGCCCCCAGGAAGATGCCTTTTGAAACATCATAATCGATAGGAGAGTCAGGACATGAACCAAGGTCCAATAATCTTTCTACTTTATGTCACTGGTACAGATTTCACTCTCTTTCTCCAGAAACAGATCAGCTGTCAGTCCTTAGTTTAGTCTAGGAATTGCCACCAACCTCTACTGCTATATTGACATATACTATTTACTTATCTTTCTAGTAATCTAAGTCACAGCACTCAGGAATAATGGAGGAACATTTTGATTCAGGTATAAACAGGGGGAAAAAATCTATTCACACATTGAAGATGTTACCATAATCATAATGATAAAGAGTGTAATAATATTTATGATAATTATAGTTTCAAAGTACTTTACATGATCTCCTTCGACCATCTCAAATGCTGTGAGACTGTGAAGGGTAATCATTTGCAGTGATGTCAATAGGATGACAGTGAGAATGTAGTGAACACCAGAGTCTACTATGCTGTCCTTGTCTTGTCTATTCCTTTCCCAATAAACAAGTCGATGACTCATTGTACACATTTCTGATCCCTGATCAACTTTTTGAGATGTCATGCCATCTTCTCTATATATCTGCCAATCCATCACTTTTTTGCCATCTAATACATTTGCAATCCCTAATCCTCTATGGACTGTGAGTGTCGTGCCCATTTTCCAGATGAGAAAACTGAGGTTCACAGAGATGAAGTGACATGCCTTAGGTCATGTATCTACCCAGTAGCAGATTGAGAATTTGAAGCCAAGCCTTTCCACTACCTAGATGTCTGCCCTTTGCATTTGCATTATTTCCTGCCACATCTGCTTATACTACATTTTATGTCTCCTTTAAAACCGAACTCCCTGTCTGTCCTTTGTCTATAAAAGGCTGTTGAGGAAATAGACAAAAAGGTCTGATTACCTGTGACTGAACTTTTCCTCTTGTCCACAGTTTAAGGATAATGGAGGTGTAAAGGGGTTTCAACAATAGTTTTCATGTGACCTGGCTAATTAAAAAGGTCAATAGGAGTGTACTTTTCTTCTTTCCCTAAGGAAAAATTCTGGGGAATAAAGTCCTTCAAGTGTAAATGCAAAGATCTTAATGATTAGCAGATCCACAATACTGCAGTAGGAAATGAAGGGGTTCCTCTCATGAAATAAATCATCAAGCCTTCTTTCACTGCTTAATTAGGATTTTGCCTTGACACTGAGGATGCACCTCCCTCACCTCCTCTGAGACTGAAGGTTTTACTGCCACAGCCTGACTAATATGTGCTCACAAAAAGGAATCAAAGAGTGGTTGTGTTGCTTTGAGGGAAATAGAAATGTGACCCACAAAGTCCTACAAGCATTCTGAATGATTGCTAGTCTCCCAATGCACACCGATATGTGGAGATACAGACATACGAATACATACCTACCCACACATGCATATGCATGCAGTAGAAGTGCGCACACACACAGAATTTGAGAAGGGAGATATGTTCTGTACCATAGTTCTTTAGGCATTATTATAGGCTATACAGGAATAGGGAGAGTAACAAGCTGATACTCCCTACTGGGCTTTTTCTCTTTTTTTTTCTTTTTTCACTCAGGGAGAAAGGAATCTCACCTATGTGTCCTTTTCATTAGACTATCAGATTTTCTTAGAAAGGCATTACCAGAATTTCAAGATTTCAGTTGAGAATGATTCTCAACACTGAAAAGAGCCCCAAATTTTTAACTGAGGCTGCACACATGTCTTATCAAGAACTAAACTAAGGGCTAGGAATGTTCCCTTCTGATATTACTGTTAGCCCTCATAATGAAGCATGGAAGTCTTGGACTTGGCTTTCAGATTCACAGAATATCACACATGAAAGGGATCACTGAGAGTGTGATGTTGGAGAAATCATTTTACCTTGGAGTCCTTAGAGATCCAAATGTCAAATAGTACTGATCATACTTGCATAGGGAAATGTCTGTTCTAGAAATGTTTCTGTCACAAAGAACCTGGGTCACTGTGGGGGAAACCATAGAATCCAAAATCTGGAAGCAATTTTAGAGAATGCTTAGTGTGACTGATCTGAACAGGATTGCCTCCACAACATCTTTGATAAATGGCCCTTCAGTCTTTGACTGAATGTCTTGAGTAGTTGGGAATCTTACTACCTATTGGAGTAATACATTTTATGTGGAGATTGGCTCAGAGCTCTCATTCCACAGTCCTGGGGAAATATCAATATTGAACAGCCCCATACAGAGTACATGAGTTAATAGTCTTCCCTATCACTACCAAACCCATCCAACTTTGGGAAAAATAGCCTCTCCAAAAAAGGGCAAGAACTAATGTCCAGGGATTTCCAGGGGTTGTTTTTGTTTTGGAATTGTCTTATTTTGGTGGGAAGGGTGGCATCTGGAAAAAAATGTGAACAGAATGGCTGTCATCAGGATGCCATCTCCTTTGGCAATTGTTTGGAAGGGTTACAAAAGTGCACCTCACATCAATACAGATTTAAGGAAATATTCTTCTGCCATTTGTAGTCATTCTAGAAAATGACAAGTTTAAATCACTCGTGATTATTCTTAGTCTGAGAAAAACACATGTTTTAACATATTCACAAGATGCAATTACACCCAATGTAATGACAGGGAATTAACAACATCAAGAAACTGGAATCCAACACAATGCATTTACTATTTAAATGTTCAATCCCCCACTCCCACCCCCCCACAAAAATGTGAAATGCAATCTGTTCACCATTTGGACTAATCACTAACTGCTTGTTTTTATAAAAGGCAAACAAAAAAAAATCAAGGCTGAGGAGCACCTAAGAAATAAATGAATGTGGTGACTTCTATGTTCTAGGGGATTTGTAATCTCAAAAGTCTGGGTATTCCCTCTAGCTTTATAAGTCACAACCCATTTAAGTCTTCTTTTTTTCCAAGTTCAGCTTGCCCTTCCCCCCCCCGCCCCCACTGTAAATACAATATTATGTTTCTTCAATTATTTTACTTTAATCTTTTTCTTAATATGCCCCTGTTCCCATTTGTTCTTTTCCCATCCCACTAACCCCTCTTCTTATTTTTTACCCTTTTCCCATTAGTTTTAGTTATTGGTTATTCTCTTCCGATTTCATCTGGTGATATATTTCTTCCCTCTCCTTTTGTCCTCTAAGTTAATCAAGTAGATTTCTTCCTTTTTCTCTTCCACTTAAGTTAATATAATTCATTAGTTTTAACTTCAATTTTTCACCCTTTTATAAAAAAATGATATCTCCCCACTCTTTATTATCCATCTACTCTTTCTCTTTACTATAGACCCTTATTCCCTGATTCATGACACAAATAATAATCTGATATCTTTCTTTTCACTGTATTTTTATAAAAGCAGAGCTTCCAAAATATGCATTCTAACTTCTGTTCTATAGATGCTTAGTCATCTACATGAATTTCCTTATAAGATAGTAAACACATTGCTTACTTTATTTCAATTTAGTGGGGGGTTTTATCTTAAAAGTGTTTTATTATTTTGCATGCAAAGATAGTTTTCAACTTTTATTTTTATAAGATTTTGAATTGCATTTTTTACTCACTACCTGCTTCCCCCCCCTCCCCAAGAGAGAAAAAAATTTGATATTGGTTACAAGTGTACAATCACATTAAATATATCTCTGCATTAGTCATGTTGTGAAAGAAGAATCAGAACAAAAGGGAAAAAACTTCAAAAAACCAAGAAACCCCCCCCAAAAATAGAAACAGTATTAATTCAATAATTTTCTCACTTTCAATTTTATTAATCTCTCTGATTTTCAGAATTTCTAATTTGGTATTTAGTTGGGGATTTTTACTTTGTTATTTTTCTAACTTTTTAAATTGCATGCCCAATTCATTGATCTGTTCTCTCTCTATTTTATTTATGTGAGCACTTAGAGATATATAATTTCTCCTAAATAATGCTTTGGCTGCATCCCATAAATTTTTGTATGTTGTCTCATTATGTCATTCTCTTTGATGAAATTATCAATTGTTTCTATGATTTGTTGTTTATCCCACTCATTCTTCAGGGTCATATTATGTAGTTTCTAATTAATTTTAATCTAGTTTTCTATAGCCCTGTATTACATGTATTTTTTATATATCGTGATCTGAAAAGGATGCATTTACTATTTCTGCCTTTCTGCATTTGATTGTGAGGTTTTCATGCTCTAATACATAGTTAATTTTTGTGTGGGTGCTTGGTACCACTGAGAAAAAGGTATATTTCTTTCTATCCCCATTAAGTATTTTCCAGAGGTCTATTTCTAAAATTTCATTCACCTCCTTAACTTCTTTCTTATTTATTTTATGGTTGGATTTATCTAGTTTTGAGGGGAAGACATTGAGGTCTCCAACTAGTATAATTTTGCTGTTTATTTCTTCCTATGAGTCACTTAACTTCTCTGCTAAGAATTTTGATGCTATATCACTTGGTGCATATATGTTTAGTATTGATATTACTGCATAGTCTATGCTTCCTTATATCAAGATGTAATTGCCTTCTTTTAGATTATGCTTTTCTTCATGAAAATTCCCCAAATCAGTGATTATGATCAAAAATTTCCATTCCAAAGAAGAGTTTGGTTCTCAGAGCAGGAGTCTGTTCACAAATTCTGAATTCTGGCAAAGATTAATTCCATGGCCTCAGATCAGTTGCCTGAAATTGGTCCTTAATTACTTCATCTGCAAAATGAACATTATGGTGGGTTTAAAAGATGCTTTCACTTACCACTGATGAAGGTGCTATATTCCTGTAGATAAATATTTTTTATTGTAAATAAGATTTCTTAGCTTTATTTCAAATAAATGACTTCTCATTTCATTTTTTGAGGGGGAGGATAGCAATAAGGAACACACTAGCTTAGAGATGTCAAACTCCCACCCCATGTACCTCACAAAATGCCTAGTGTAGTCCAAACCAGATTAAAATTGAAAAAAAATTTAAATAAATTAAAAATGTAATACAAAATAGATGACGTTAAAGTGTGTTTTTCTAAATCAATATGCTATTTGAGTTTGATATATTTCATTGTCTCTTGCTCTGGGAACAAATATTTTTAGGACCTAATTCTTGCAAAGTACTGTGAATTGTAAGTTAAATTTTTAAAAAAGTGACACACCAACTGAAAATGAGGAGATACTATAGGGCTATTGTGTTTCTTAAATTTTTATTTCTAAGCTCACATGAGATAGATCAGTTTAATGGACTGCCCACTAAATCATAGACACATGAGAGGGCTAAATTTGAAATGTACTTTAGGGTATAAAAGCTAGAAGCATTAGGACACACATTGTTTGAACACTGAATATTAGTCATTAGATCAGGAAGACACCTTAGCACATGGAACATTTGAAATAAAACCTTAGATCATGATATTGTGTAGTATCTGGAGCACAGTCAGTAGTTAATAAAAGCTTGTTTCATTGAAAATTGGACATAAGAAAGAGCTGAAGGGAAAATCATGTTCCCTTTTTGGCTTTAGGAGTTTGAGATGCTTTCAGAGCAAACATTTTAATATGTTCAAAAGGCAACTGGTGAATTGGAACTTATGCTCTGGAAAGATAGAGGATTGGATACATAATTCTGGGTATCATCCATATGGAGATAATTATAGTAACCCTGGAGGCTAATGAGTTCACCAAACAAGGTAGGATAGGGAGAGAGGAAAAAAAGTTCCCAGGATAGAGCAATGGAGGACACCCACAGTTTGAGGATGTGGCATTGATATAATACCTCCAGCAAAGGATGGAGGACAATCAGAGAAGAGATTTGTCATGAAAACTGAAAGAAGAGTTAGCTGGGGAAGGATGAAATGCTCTCAAGAATGAAGTTCTGATGATAGGAAAACACATTTCTTATAAGGAACCGAAGGAAAGATTTCTCAGATGACAAAAATTGACAAAATTTGTCAAACCGAAGTGTGTGCAAATGGAATTCATTAGAACTACTATGATTTTTAAAAGATAATTATGGAATATCAATGTAAGGGCAAGAAGATGGGAAAAAAAAGAATGTCTGGTTCCTTTTAAAATAGTGTCAGGGGGGCAGCTCGATGGTGCAGTGGATAGAGCACCTGCCCTGGAGTCAGGAATACGTGAGTTCAAATCCGGCCTCAGACACTTAACACTTACTAGCTGTGTGACCCTGGGTAAGTCACTTAACCCCAATTGCCTCACTAAAAAAAAAAAAAAAAATAGTGTCAGGGCTGTTAAGCCTCAGAATGACCTGAGGCTAGTGACAGAAGCTAAGAACAAAACATTTTTAGTTTTTTTGATCATAAGCTCGTAAGCATTGGAGGGAATAGAAAATAATAAAAGAAAGTTTGTATGATGATAAAAAGAATGTCAGAATTGCTCACCTCTTTATTTTTCTGTTTTTTCTTTCAATAAGAGTAAACTTTGGATTGAAAAGGACAAAATTGAAATAGATGATACAGTAAGAAACCAACAAACAATATAAGTCACGAGATGCCAAGATATATCCTACTTTACTCTGAGGAGTTCAAGTCAATAGACCCAGATAAACTAGTGGCAGAAAACTTAAAAAAAAAAGAAAAAGAAAAATTAAAGAGGTCATTTCCTAGTCATTGTGAATGATCCTGAGGAATGGAAGAGATCTGAGTTAAGACAAGTATATACATATATATGTATGTGTATGCGTATGCATGTATATATAATATATTTGTATATATGTGTATGTATGTATATATAAATATAAATATAAATATACACACACACAAATCTATTTTCAATACTTTTTAAGAAATAGTAAAGTTTCTAGCTGTGTGACCCTGGGTTAGTCACTTAACTCTCTCTCATTGCCCTGCAAAAAAACAAAAACAAAAACAAAAAACAATCAAAACAAAGAAATAGTAAAGTTTGTAAACAATGACCAGTGTGGTTGCATTCAGTTTCTGGGAAGGTTCTATTATACTACTAAAGAGAAGTTATAAGTTATATAGAAAAATCAGTGGTATCAAAAATGAGTCAACATAGCTTCCTCAAGAACTTGTCATTCCAGAATGGCTTAATTTCTTTGTTTTTTTTTTTTTTTTGAACAAGTTTGCCAGAATGTTAGAAAGATCAAAAGAATGATGTTAAAATAATTTACCTAGTTTTTCACAGTGTTTGACATTATTTTTTATATTAATCTTGCTGATAAGATGGTGGAGTATGGGCTAGATCAGGGCTTCTTAAACTTGATCCATTCACAACCTCTTTTCAACAGAGAAATTTTTACATGACTCTGCATATATAGGTATATAAAATCTTTTACTGTTGCAAATGTTTGTGACCCCCACATTCAGTTACATGACCCCATATGTGGTTAGTAAGCTTTGGTCTAGATAATGGTACAGATAGGTAGATTATGTATCCATCAGACATAGAGTAATAGTTTTATGTAAAGTGGGAAGAAGGGCTCTAGGGAAGTATTCCAAGGATTTATCCTTGGCTTTGTGCTATTTATCTTTTTGGTCATTGAACTGTATGAAGATTATCTATCATCTATCCATGCATTTGTCCATCCATCTATCCATCTATCTATCTATCTACCACCCTCTCTTTTTCTAGATATGGATTTGTCCCTATCATTGATATATCTCTATAATATATACATATATATGCATTCTTGTATATATGTATTTGTGTGATGTAGGTATATATGAATAATTGTGTATATCAATATGCTCATGAATATGCAAAATAAATATTCATATGTATATATACATGCACATACTGTACACACATATGTGTTATATGTATATACACACATATATGTATGTGTTTAAAATGTACAAGGATATGTTGTGTGGATTTATGCAGGTATTTCTGTGATTTGTTAATAGCACAAAGGTAGGAAAGATAGCTAACAGACAGGGTGCCAGATTCAAGATCCAAAAATCCCTCTTCATTTGCTATAATGATGGCATAAATATAATAAGGTAGTATTTGATAAAGACAGAAATAAAACCTAATATTTGGATTCAGTAAATCAACTTCACAAGTACAAATTGATTACACCATGGTTATTCAATAATTCATACACTAAAGAAGGCTTGTATGAACCAATGGTTTGATATGGAAATCAAATAAAAGTTAATGTTTTCTCAGTCTACATTATGAGTCATAATTTAAAGGTCCAGATAGTGAGTTCTTCCCTGCCCTGGAGAGGCCTCATCCTGAGTACTTTGTTGAATTCTGGTACTCATGTTTTTAGAAGGGCATTAACAAGCAGGAGTATGTGTCTAAGGGGATAACTTGGATGGGAAAGGTACTGATAAGTTATATAGGTATTATATATTTAAAGTTGGAACAACTCTTAGAAGCCATTTGATCTAACCTCCCTATTTTTACATATGAAGTAACTGAGGTACAGAGATATTAAGTGACTTGTTGAAGGTCATATGTTTACTGACAGAGGTATGATTTGAAACTAGGTCTCTTGATTCCAAACCAGTGATTTTTTACAATTATTGAATTGCTTTATCTTCTTAAAGAATTTTAGACATTTAGGTAGAGAGGAGAAAATATTGTGAGGATATAAAAGCTATTTTCATTTATCTGAAGGGCTGATAGGTTGAAGAGGAATTAAGCATTCTATTCTGGCCCAGAGACCAGGAGTAATTATTATATGTTATATAAAAGCAGGTTTAGGGTTGTTGGAAGAAAAATAAAAACTACTTCTTAACTTTAGAGATATCCAGAAGCAACATGCTCTGGCTTAGGAGGCAGTAAATTCACCCTCAGTGTAGATATTTTAAAAAAGAAAGTGGATGATCAATTAGTCAAACATAGTACAGAAAACGATAATAATATAATAACAATAGCAATCATGATGACAAAAATAATAATAATTAATAATATTTTAGTGTTTACAAAACAGTTTACAAATCTCTAATTTACCCTTGAAACCATTCTGGGAGGTAAATCTGATTATTATCTCCATTTTACAAATGAGGAAACTGAGGCACAGAGTAACTTGATGGATCACAAGCCTAGCAAATATCTGAAGCCAGATTTAAACTCATATCTTCATGACTGCCTATATAGTCCCTGCTATTTGTATAAGGCTAATTAGTGCCAAGATTTGATTTTCACTTGAGAGAGAAATCACTTCAGGGTAGAATTCTATAATTTCTTAAAGATATAGTGGCCTTAAAGTCTGAAGCCATTTGAATATTAACTTGAGGTTTAGCCCAATGGCACTGTTCTACAAGCACTGTTCAGATTCTAAACATGATTTGATCATGTATTTTGAGATGAAAAGGATCTTTCTGATCACCTAGTGTGATAGATTCATTTTAGAGATTATGAAAATGTGGTCTAATAAATTTAAGTGATGTGCCCAAAATCATATAGTCAGCATGTGAAAGAAGTGGTCTTTGAAAGCACATCCATTGTCTAAAACAACATAACATTCTTTCTACTGAAGATTGTGGTCTTGGTTGTTGTTTGCTGTCATTACTTTTTTTTTTTTTTTTAGTGAGGCAATTGGGGTTAAGTGACTTGCCTAGGGTCACACAGCTAGTAAGTGTTAAGTGTCTGAGGCCATATTTGAACTCAGGTACTCCTGACTCCAGGGCCGGTGCTCTATCCCCTGTGCCATCTAGCTGTCCCTGTCATTTCTTTTTGAAGGAAAAAAATGTAGGGGGAGTTCTGCTGGCTTTTAGAAATCAAGAAATGAATGTTTTGGAAGACAGGATCCCCTGTTTTTTTTTTTTTTTTGTCATCATTAAAGTAAAAGTCCATGAGAGGTGTTGGTGAACAATGAGATTAAAATGTTCATTTGGGTACACCAGAGGTGTTTTTCCCAGTTGCCTAGTTGCTTAGACTGTTCCAAGCAACTTTCAAAGGGAATAATGGAAGACACATCACTTGAGTCACTGAACATTGAACTAGACAGAAAATGTGCTTGCCCAAGATATTCCTGATTTCACATGGGAATAAAAAGAGTGATTTAGTATAGCTTTTCCACTTCTCTTTCTGCAGGGTCAAAGAGTTAATGGGGGATAGGATTGAGGGAAAGATTTGGAGAGAGAACAGATATCTTGTATTAAATACTCAAGAGAATGACAGGGTAGGAAGGGAAATACCAAGTTGTCTGGCCCAACTTTTTAACTTGGTTTAAAAGAAAGCATATGGGATAAAATTTTAGGATTTCTATGTTCAATTACTAGCTTGGGCACTCAGCTTTGTGACTTTTGTCAAAGCTCTTAACCTCATTGTCCTCATTTATAGAATGGGTACAGCTGTTTGACTCCAGTGCTCTTTCCATTGATCCATATTCATCTTTGAAAAGAAATATTCCTTTATTTATACCATGCCCTCTGTTTGAGAATTCCTTTTGAAATGTTGTCTCAGAAACTAGAATATTATGTCCGAGATAACAAAGACAGTTCCATTTGTGTCTTAGTGCTGGATTTGGAGTTAGGTGGCATAGACATTGATAGAAAACAGCGTGGTGAAAAAAAAAAAAAAAACAAACAACACTAATCAGGAGGCAGAAGACCTGAGTTTTGTTTCTAGCTCTTCCACTTGTCTGTGTGTCCATGGATTGACTATTCAGGTAGTCTCAGTTTTTTCATGTCGAATAACAATAATAACACTTCCTATTTATGTAGCAGTTTAGAGTAAAAAAACTCACAACAACACTTTTCTATTTGTTATCTAAGGTGATCTTGTGAGGTACATTATTGTCTTTCTTTTAGAGAGAAGCAAAATGTGGCTCAGATTTGAAGAGACTGCATAAGGTGACATGACTGATCTAAATAGAGCTTGAACCAAAGATCTCTAAAATCCACGTCTAGTCCATATGTCATTCTGCCCCTGTACTCTTCCATGCAGATAGTCATAGTAAACCTATGTCTAACTTATTGTTGTTGTGGGGATCCTAATATTTTAGGCTTCATGTAGACATTGTATCTCCGCTGATCCTTGGCACAGTACTCTTGATTTAGTAGGTAATTGGTAAATGCTGAATTAAAAGGAATCTGTCTTGGGCAGCTAGGTAGCGCAGTGGATAAAGCACCTACTCTGGATTCAGGAGGACCTGAGTTCAAATCCAGCCTCAGACACTTGACACTAGCTGTGTGGCCCTAGGCAAGTCACTTAACCTTCATTGCCCCTGGGGGGAAAAATACAAGAAAAATAAAGGAATCTATCTTAATAAATGTAGTATACAGCATTGATGTACATTTCTGACTCTAGTAACTTCTACTTTCATAACTCTCATTCTGCCTCTCTGGGGAGGCAGATGAACAGCCTAGCAAATGTACTTAGGCTTAACCGGATTCTGGGAATACTGACCATGCCACTACCTCATGATGGTACATATTGGCTCTATTACAAAGTTATTGGATATTGGTACTTAAAGCCCAACCAGAAGTCAGGTTTCCTGATGCCTAACCCAGTACCTTTTCAGTTAAATGACAACATCACAAGGTGTTAACCCAACCTTAGATTTTAAAGATGGAAACAGAAGCAATACCAGACAAGGCAAATGATGTATGTTTCAAGTATAAATCAAAGGTCATGTCCTATAGTTAATGCCACATTCTCCATGAAGATTTGTATTCTGGTAGTAGCTAGCATCCACATAGTGCTTTAAGGTTTGCAAAATGCTTTATGTGTGTTGTCTAACTTGATTCTCACAACAACCCGGTCAGGGTGATGTTATTATGATCCTTATTATACAGATAAGGAAACTAAGGTGGGGAGAGCTTATGATTTTCCCAGGGTCACAAAGCTAGTTGGGCAAAACTTGAACTCAGGTCTTCCTGCCTCTAAATATAGTGTTTGATATATGAGCCACCTTATTGCCTTTAGTTTTAGTTACTTCTGTCTCTTTTCTCACCAATTATACAATAAGGTCTTTATTAGCAGCATCTTCTCATAATTAATTTCCTTAACTCCTAGAGGCAGCTAGGGGGCCCAGTGGTAGAACACTGGTCCTGAAGTTGGGAGGACCTGAATTAAAATCTCACCTCAGATACTTACTAGTTGTGTGTCCCTGAGCAAGTCACTTAACCCCAATTGCCTTAAACATCCGGGGACACCTTCAGTCATGCTGATATATATCTTGCCATTGGACCTACATGGCTCTAGAGAGTAAGACTGGTGACTATGAATAGCCCTTATTCACTTAAATTTGATTCACTGAAAGTCATGACATTGCCTTGATATCATGGTCCTCTATGAGAAAGAAGGACAAATAGCAGCAGCAGCAATTTCCTTAACTCCTAGGATAGTGAATAAGCAATGAGTCTGTGATGTTCCTTCTCCAGTTGTAGATCTGTAACTTAATAGATTAACCCTAAGGAGTTGCCTAAGGCAGCTAGTAATATCTGAGGCTGGATTTGAATCCAGGTTTTCTGGAGCCCAAAGCCACCATCCTGTCCACAGGGCCATGAAAACAAAAGGTACTTAATAAATGTCAGATGAGTGAATGAGTAAATAACAAGCTATTTCCAATGGAAGCTGGAGAAAAGAAGATGATCATGTATATAATTTCCTGCCTAGTAATAAACCCTTGGCAGCATGTCTGTTGTCAAGATATCCCCATGAATAGTTTTACTAAGAAATACAAAGAGATATATGCTTGGAGGGCAGATGTAATTCAAAAATTATATTTAATGTGCTGTAGGATTATTAGGCACTCAAATATAACTAAAGGTGCCATAAACCCAACCAGCTCCAAAGACGGGACTGACAAGAGGCACAGAAAGCCTGTTTGAAGAAATCCTTCCCTGCCCCCACTACCCCCACCCCACCCCACCACTTGTCTCTTCATATTCAAATATTCCCAGATGAGGTACATAAATAAACATGTCACTCACTAGACTTTCACTTCTTCCCACAAGACTGTCACTGAAGTGAGGGAGGAGAACAAAATAGGAGGCCCCCCCAGTGTGGGGGCAAAAATAAAAATAGCAGAAAGTCTTAGCTTCCTTCTATACTATTGGTATGAGATATTGCTCACTGATGATGGGACTATGGGAATAACTCTAGTAGAATTTGAGGAATATTGAAATAAAGAGGTACTTGAATCTACTTTCTTTCCAACCTAATTTATATTATTCATTTCAGGGCAACAAATATGTATTTAGTGCCCACTCTATATCTGTAATGTTGGAATTTTTTAAGATACTAAGGTGCAGAGAAGGTGCCAACTAGTATCTGTAGAGAGAGTTTGCTACAGAGATAGTTCTGTATGCCAGTGAAATTATGGGTTCAAGGTCTATTTCTGTACCTGTATGCCTAAACTAAGTGCTGTGAAGGGATGTAAAAATGAATAAATGATCCCTGCTATCAAGGAATTTATGATTATGAGGAGACAGGATATGGACACATAGCTATGAAACATGAAATAATCACCACTGGGATTGAGGAATGTAATAGAAAAATCAATCCAACAATAGAGATGAAGAGTAGTTAGAGTGCAAGCAAGAAAACTAGGAGACATGAAGATTTTAGAAGCCACAGAGAAGATAGTAACCAGGGATTATTCAATAGTGTCAAAAGATTCAGAGAGGCCAAAGGGGATAAGCTTTGAAAGAATGTTCTTAGACTTGGAACCTGAGAGATCATTGATAGCCTTTGAGAAATGTGATGTTTAAAAATCTAATGTGTGGGGGCAGCTAGGCGTCGAAGTCAATAGAGCACCTGCCCTGGAGTCAGGAGTACCTGAGTTCAAATCCAGCCTCAGATACTTAACACTTACTAGCTGTGTGACCCTGGGAAAGTCACTTAACCCCAATTGCCTCACTAAAAAAAAAAATCTAATGTGTGTCTTTACCTGCCCCCCCCCCAACTGGGGGGGGATTAGCTAATATTTACTGATAAATTCAGGTACAGTTTAGGCTTTTAAGCATTTATTAAATTATATTAGGGGTTAGCAAAGAGAGAAAGAGAAAGCTGCCTTCACCTAGCTATCCACACTTTTAAAGAGAACATGTGAAGTTCCAAAAGTTAGGAAACCTGGCTACCTTCCTCCTTCTGCCACCATGAGCTTCTTCCTGAACCAGAGAGACTGAGTCCCAGCTGGTTCTCCTGGAAGCCCCCTGTGGAACAGGAAGAAGGGGAGTCCCCACACACAGCTCCAAGCTAATTGCCTCATCCATAGATTGACATGACTTACAGGTGGTTCTATGAAAAGAGATAACATCTGGATTCCAGGCTGGCATTTAGGACAGGTCATCTCACAATGTCTTTCTCGACAGGGGAGTGGCAACATGATTCCCATGCTTCATGAAGAAACATCATTTCCTTACATGAAGCAATAACATTACAGATACTTATGACTAACAAAATAAAGGGAGTAAAAAGAGAGAAAAGAAATTAAACAATGCATTGACAGAAACTAAAGGGGGCACTCCCTTTTAGCAGGTGGGCATTACAAGCAAAGAAAAACTAAAGAGGGCACTCCCCTTTAGCAAGTGGACATTATAAATAATGTATGCAACGGGGAAAAGGAAACCAGGAAAATGTCCATTTAAGTCTTTGAAAGTCTTATCTCAGATGGTTCTTGGAGTATCCTCTGGGTGTAGTTGTGGAGTGAAAATCTTTCAGGTGTGGATGCTGATGATCAACTAACACATCTCAGGTATAGAGTTTTGAGTTTGACTATAAAGTTAACAGGTGTTTCAAATATTGGTAATCAGCTGAAAGTTTCCTACAAAATTGATCTTAATAAAACTTTAGATAGCTTTGCCAATAACCAAATCAAACAATGAAACTTCTCAAAAATATGTCTAAGGAAATTCAGAATCTTTTAGAGATTTTACAATTATTTTCCAGTTGTTATACATGAAATATATAGTAAAAACAAAAATTGAAAGATTCTCAAAAACTTAATATTACTACACTCCCTGCTGTGGGGAATAAATTGAGAAGACAATTGTGATATTCAGAAAATAATTTTTATCTTTGTTTCATCACTTTTTGCATCATCTGCCTAGTTATCCCTATGCCATTATGAGAAATTAAAGGATCTAATATAACTGGCAGCAGATGTCAT
Source organism: Dromiciops gliroides (assembly GCF_019393635.1). Lineage (NCBI taxonomy): Eukaryota > Metazoa > Chordata > Mammalia > Microbiotheria > Microbiotheriidae > Dromiciops > Dromiciops gliroides. The sequence continues at coordinate 554,022,412 of NC_057863.1, read as the reverse complement.
GGCAAAATCCAACATTGTATTTATCATGACACCTTAGATAATCATAGGGGTTACCACAAAAGAACAGAGGAGAAACTGAGTCAGGCTTAATCAGAAACATAGGATTGAGATGTCCATGGCATCAGACATATAGGAGGGAGAATTGAAGTCAGGCATGGAATAAGACATAGCCTGGCCACCTGGTGCCATGTGGGGGAAAATTAAACCAAGAGAATCCAACCTCACCTCTTGCCAATGGCCATTCTCTCAGACTTTCCCAAGGCAATGCACTACCTGGACTTCGTGCATGTCTCCCCTTTTGTGACAGTTCAGTGTTTGCTCTTGTATGTATTCTTCTTGTATTTGGCTGTCATCTTGGCTAACCGGCACCTGGTAACTCAAAATGAAGGAAATTAATGTCTTAAATGGTAAGTTCCCATAATCCAAGTCTCATATGGATTTAATTGAGGATAATGATGACCACAAAAAATGTGAATTTTCCTTGACTCAAAATATAATATACAATTATGCAATAATTCCTAGTAATAACTATTCTTTAATAAGTATACAATTACCTTTGTGAAAAATCAGAACATATTTTAATACAAGTTAAAACACAATCCTAAACAAATAAAAATCTCTATGAAAATAGGCCCATACAATTAATTTCAAAATGTAGATGCAAGAGCATAAAAAAGAACCCCCTATGTAACATTTGAACTGACTTTTTTTAGTAAAGGTAGAACATTTTTTTACTTTGATATCTAAAATCCCCAAATCACATATTCTTATTTTGCAAAATATGTTCCTGCTTATGGCAATAATAAATTTGATTACATGAATATGAAAAACTTTTGCAAATGTTCCTTTTTTAGGCTTAGCAATAATAATACTTCTAGCATTAATTTACCCTTGTCATGGCAACCAATTTGCCAAGGAAATGCTTTGTTGAATTTGATCAAATAATCAGTTGGAAAAACAAACAATTTAGAATATGGGAGAACAATACTTCCAGAATTAATATTGTATCATGAAATCAAAACCATCTTGCATTGGTTCAAAATTGGAGTGATAAGTGAATGGAACAAAATATACATGGAAGAATAAGAGAAAATGAAATTCAATGGTCTACATGTGCTGGCAATGGTTTTACATGGGAGCAATGGATCCACGAGATCTTCTCTCTGATTTTTTTTTTAGTGAGGCAATGGGGGTTAAGTGACTTGCCCAAGGTCACACAGCTAGTAAGTGTTAAGTGTCTGAGGCTGGATTTGAACTCAGGTACTCCTGATTCCAGGGCCGGTGCTCTATCCACTGCATCACTTAGCTGCCCCTCTTCTCTCTGATTTTGATGGCAGTTGAAGTTGTTAGCAATAGCTGGACAGGACCTTCCCAAGCTGCCTGAATTCCACTAGTTTGCTGAAAATTTTTAATATATACACTGTCTCCTGTTCTCAAATTCTGTTAAGGAGAAGTCCAAGGGGCAAGCCTGTACTGCTTCTTCTGCCTCATGGCGTTCACATAGCCTGGCTTGTAATTCCTGTATGTAGGAAGCAACAGAGGTATCTCCCACACCAATGATGTATATACTGGGGGAAAAGATTTTGTTTGGATAAGGGGATGCCCAAAAAGCATCTCATAAGGTGATATATGTTGTTCTCCTCTTGGCCTGCTGTGCAAATAAAACAGTGCCAAAGGTAGAATATCAGGCCACTTCAAATGAGTTTCAGTGCACAATATGCCAGTCATGCTCCTAAGCTCTTTATTCATAGGCTCCACCTGGCCTGAGATTTGTGGGTGGTAGGGTGTATGGAACTTTGGAGTTACTCCCAGGAAAGAGTAAATTTGGGATAAAACAGAATCAGTAAAGTGTGTGCCTTTGTCAGAATCAATGTGGGCTGGTGAGACAAAGCGACGGACTACTTCTTTGAGGAGAGTTTTGGCAACAAATGTAGATGTGGCTTGGGGACATGGAAAAGCTTCTACCCACCAAGTGAATTGATCAACAATAACAAGACAAAACTTCTAATGTCCTGACTTAAGCATTGTGATATAATCATTTTGTAAATGCGCAAAATGTATATATAGGTCATCTCACAATGTCTTTCTTGACAGGGGGGTGGCACCCTGGTTCTCATAGAAATAATTTCAGTAAAATGGCAGTGGAAAATGTTAGCTATAAAGTGGTTGAGGATAATATAGAAAGGACATACAGGCAGTGAATATGGACATTTTTTTCTATGAAGGATTTCAGAGACTTTACCTCATTCATCATCATTCTACAAGATTAAATCAAATCTGAAATTCCACCTCCTCAGCACCCTCTGCTCTGGGATCCCACTGTTCCTGACTGAGGAAGACAGAAGATGGACACTGGAGACCACCTCCCTCATCTTACACATTTTAAGAAGTATTCTCAAATAATTCACCTCATCCTTTCCCACCCATCTTCTTTCCTGGACTTCATGATCCCCAGAAACATCATTCAGAAAGATGAAATTGAATCTGAAACTCTCACCTCCTCAGATCATTTCTCTCTCCAGCTACCTGACATCATCATATTCTAGAGATGAGGAACCTCTCAATTCTTCTCTTGCCATTTTTCAGTTTCTTTTTAGATTTATTGACTTCCTCCATTAGATTGTAAGTTCACTGAAGGCAGAGATTGTCATCTATTTCTTTTTATCTCCTGGTCCTAACACAGTGCCTGGAACATAGTAGGTTCTTAATAAATGGTTATTAACCGTGACTCTATGAAGTTGTTGGTAAAAGAGAGGATATAGCACATTAGCTTTGGGAGGATCAAATTGTTGATTTTTTTTCTTTTTTATTTGTCATAGATTTTGTTTTGTTTTGTGCTTTCAATGAGATAATTTAGGCAGGTGGGAAGGAGGCAGTAACAAGATAAAATGAAGATGAGAGAAAGGGTAGAATAGAGAGAACAAGTTCTAAAAGAGAGGGGACATAGGAGAGCATGAAATTTGTAGCAAAAGTGGATTGTATTATTAGAATATTATTGTAATAAATACAGATTATCCCCTCCTACAAGACTGTATCAAAGGGGAATACAAGAGAGGAAGATATAAAGGTATTTTCAGGTATAGATATGGGCAGAAGAAGCAGTTTATAGATTGGATCAAAGTGCTGGAAGGGAGAAGGACTGGGCTAGACTCATTGTGGGGAATGTAATTGTGAATTCAATATGGAGGAAAAAAATACTGTGATAGAGAAGTGAAACTCTGATTTAGGTAATATGAATTTGGGGAATGCATTTGGCATAGTTGTATTAATTCTTCCAGAAATATTCAGTAGCTCAGTAATATAAGTCAAGGCAGATAATAGGGGTGACCTATAATGAGTTATGGCCAAGCAGGGGCTTCAGAAGGACAAAAGTGCAAAGAATTAAAAATAGAGGATACAGCAAAGTTTAATTGGTCAACTCAATGTCAAGTTTAAAGGAATTTGTGTAAATTATATAGTTCTTTCTTCTAACAGTTACCAAGGACCCACTAACACATGTTAATTCACACTATTTCACTTATCACTAATGGCATTTCTATGAGCCCTGGTCTATCAGTTTCTTCTATGTGAGCACTTTTTCTTTGGAAAGATCAGTCTATCCAGGATTCAGAACCACATCATTCAAATATCTCAGCATCTACCAAGGCTTATTATCATCACTGAATCAAGGATGTAGATAGTCTCAAGCTCTTTATTACCTTGAAAACAAAACACAAATACCTCTTGTTGGCATTTAAAACCATCAGAGTTTACTACAGATTATTTTTTAAGTTGATCATCCACTAATACTCTATATACATATTATCACATTATCTCACTCTCTGTGACATATTCTAAACTTTTGCCATAATGGCTTATATTCCATTTTCCACCCCATCCACCCATTTATTTCTGAGAATGTGGGGCTCCATTCAAGGTTTCAGCCAAGTGCCACTCTCTGCCTTCTGTTATTGCCCTCTGCCAATTACCAACTCTCTGTGTGTACATGCATATAAGCACATACATAGAATACTTGTGAGAACTTATGCAGAATGAAATGAGCAGAAATGGGAGAATAAATTACATCGTTATGTCAGTAATATAAAAATGAACAATTCTAAAAGACTTAAGAACCTGATTAGTGCAATAGTCAACCATTATTGCAAAGAACGGTTAATGAAGACTGCTGCTCATTCCCTCTCTTAACAAAACTTTCTCACAGGGATCATACATTGATGATGGCTTTCTCACACATTCACTAGTATTTTATACTTACCCTAAACAAATCCTCAATGGCTACTCTATGATCTTCATTCACTTTCTCATCCTGAGGACTATTTAGCAATTCCAGATGTCTGTGGGGGCTCTCTACCTACATCATACAACTAGCTGTCTGGTGTTCTCTGCTTCTACTACCTACACTAATCAGGAAATTAATATTCTCTTTATGAGATCTTAATAAGACTCATGGGAAGAACAGACGTGGGGGAACTCCACTATTCTTGTATGTCCATAGGATACAAAAGTGAACTAATCAATGTTTACAGCTCTATTACTACCACTTGAGATCCAGCAATGATTATAGCACCTGTCTCAGTCTTGATAAAATAGATTATATCTGATTAGTGTTCCTAAATCATTCCCCCTTAAAAAGGAGCTGTATTCACCTGGATTCCTCTTTAAAGTAAAAAAGTAATCTGCTAGGGAGTAAGGACATCATTATGATTTCTCTTGTGACTGCTTTGTGGCTCTGCACCTAGATGTTGCTTAATAAGAATTCTCTGAATAAACTTGAAAAAAAATTCCACTTAAATTTGAAAAGAATAAGAGATGAATGAGTAATTATATCTGTTGCTAAATACTGGGTGATTAATATCCCATGCTGGCTCTACTTTGCACAGTGTTTGGTGTGCATGATATTAGCCATTCTTGAAGTACTAAGACACAGGGTTCTGAAAGAAGGTTAATAAGAGTTTCCTGTGTTTTCAAAACATCACTTTTGGGGCAGCTAGATGGTGCAGTGGATAAAGCACCGGCCCTAGATTCAGGAGGACCTGAGTTCAAATATGACCTCAGACACTTGACATTTACTAGCTGTGTGACCCTGGGCAAGTCACTTAACTCATCATTGCCCTGAAAAAACAAAAACACATCACTTTTGCAGATATGGACCAAATCATTTCAGAGGTCTTTGAGGCTTCCACATCATTGAGTAATTCCAAGCCTAGCTCTCTAACTTCTAAACTACCTAGGTGTCTCTAATGTTTATGTGTGTGTGTGTATATGTATTTATATGTATGTATATGTGTAAATATATATTTATATATATGCATATGCCTATACATATCTGCAGGTGCATACATGTATATGATATATGATGTGTTATTGTGTAACGTATATATAATATGGTATATGTAATTACATATATGTATATTGATAGCTATTTTGGCATGCTTTTTTGTAATTTTATATATTTTATTTTGCACATTTCAAAAAATCATCAGAATTCTAAAGGAGTCCATGACACAGAAAATTTTAGAAGCCCTCAGCAAGAAATTTGAGGATCAGATTCTTTTTTTGTGTGCCATAAAGGTTCAAACGGTACATTTCTGAGAGGTGGTTTTAAAACACACACACACACACACACACACACACACACTAATAGTGTTGACTTGAAATTGTTCTTATAACACATAGAGTTCTTATAACACATAGAGAAACATAGCTGGTAACATGGCAGACTTATTAACTATCTTGGAGAAGGTTCCCTAATGAGCATTCAATTTAGCATGTAGAAGGAGTAAAGTTATTGCATGTTAGTTGACTATAAGTTACATCTATAAATGGTTGATTAGAGATAGCAGGGTAACGCAGAGTGAGCAAGAGAATCATCTTGATAGGAGGAGCTTGGGAGACCTCACCTGTCTTTTTCCTCCAAATGCCTTTTCCCTGGCCCTAGAATAACCTACTGCCATTTTGCACATAATATTCTTCTTATCTTCTCACCCCTTGCCTTTCTAGTAGCTATAGGATCAGGAGCAGTTGACCTGGAGGCTTCCAACTTCTTCCAAATATAAAACAGGACTTAAACTCATGAGGCCCCATGAACTCAAAGCAAAAGAGGTAATGTTTAGGTTGGGATGACATAGATTCAAGTCCTGCTTGTTACACATACTAACTTTGTAACTGTAGGCAAATCATTTAACATCCTAATACAGAAAAGTCATTATGAAGTTGCCCATCTGTCCTGATAGTTTATCAGTTTATCATTACATTTAAGAAATAAAAGGCTATTCTATTGGGTGCATGTATATGTGAGTGTGTGTATGCGTATTTATGTGTAGTTGGGACTGAACTCATTCCTTATTTTACAGATGAAGAATTTGAGTCTCAGAGATATCTTTTGACTATGGCAATTAAATTCTAAACCTATGCTCCTATAGTTTAATTGTGTTTGTGTGTATGTGTGTATATATGCATATATGTATGTATATATGTTTAAACACCCATATACACATATAGGTGTGTGCATACACACATATATATGCATAGAGATTTTATATATCACATACATAACATAATGTAGTGTGGTCACATATGTGATATACACATGTACAATTTAACATGTATGTGTATATGTGTACATACATATGGTTTTATACATTCATATACCCATCGATTTTAATTATTTCCTAGTAGTTATCATGATAAGGAAATTAGGCCCCTGGTAAATCCAATACTTTTACTAATAGCTATTTATCATAGATAGTAAAACATGTTTAAAATAAAAATATTTTTCTTTAATGACTCATATATGTGTATGTGTGTGCATGTGTTTGTATTTATGTGCATGTGGATTCACTTATTTTTTAAATGTCCTTTGAGGATCTTTTGTACTCTATAATTTTAAGTGGTTATTAGCTTGATTCAGATATAGAGATAGTGGGTTGAATATATAGAGGATTTAAAAATACTATGTGTCCGACACTGTGGTAACAAATAGAAATATAAATTTAAACAAATAAAATAATCCCTACCCTCAAGAAGTTAATATTTTTAAATGCATTTTATTTATTTTAATAAATATTTCCACATTAAAAAATTTTACTTTCTTTTTTTTTAGAATTTTGAGTTCTAAGTTTTTCTCTCACTCCATTCCATCCCCTACCCCTTGAGAAGGCAAACATATTGATTGTCCATTTGAACTTATGCAAACCATGTTTACATATAGTCATGGTGCAAAAGAAAGCACACCAACACGCAAAGCAAGAAAAATAAAGAAAGTGAAAGAAGTATGCATCAATTTGTACCCAGTTCATCATCAACTTCTCTCTCTCAAGTTTGATAACATTTTTCATCATGGATCCTTTGGAATTGTCTTAAATAATTGGCTTGATCAGAATAGCAAATTCTTTCATAGTTGAGCATCATTACAATATTGCTATCACTCTGTATACTTCTCCTAATATTATTTTCTTCACTATGCATCAGTTAATATAATACTTCCCAGGTTTTTTCTGAAACCATCCTCCTTGTCATTTCTTATGGCACAATAGTATTCCACCACAATCATATTTGTTCATTGTAATGATTGGAATGATGCCACCTGCTGGAGACTTACTGTAGCAAAGTTCCACCATGAGGAGAAGGCCTCTGAGGGCAAGACATGTGGGTCTTTGGCATCAGGAAGTGACATTTGCTTGTGGGAGGAAGAGGGGGTGAGGATGGCGCTCTTGCTCTTTTATTTGTCAGGATTCTGGTTGAGAGTGGAGCTAGGAATGCTTTCTCCCTTTAATAGATAGATGAATCTAGGCCTTTCTCTCTCTTTACCAAATTCTTATCTCCTTAATAAATGCTTAAATGTCTAACTCTTGCTAAAGCTTATAATTTATTGGAGACCACTCATTAGATATTTTAGACAGACTAGCTAGAATTTTAGCCTCTTACATCATTTATTCCCCAATTCATGGGTATCCCCTCAGTTTCCAATTCTTTGCCACCACAAAAAAGAAGTTGTTATAACTATTTTTGTACAAATAAGTCCATTTCCCATTTCTTTGATCTCTTTGCCATATAAACCCAGTAGTCGTGTTGCCAGGTATAAAAGTGTACATGATTTTAAAGACGTGTGGGCATAGTTCCAAATTGTTTTCCAAAACTGACAGATCAGTTCACAACTCTACCAACAATGCATTAGTTTCCTCTATTTCCACATCTCCCCCAAGGTTTTCCCATTTTCCTTTTCTGTCACGTTAGCCAATCTGACAGGTAGGAGGTGATCTCTCAAATTTGTTGCAATTTTCATTTTTCTAATTAATAGTGATTCAGAACATTTTATGTAATTATTAATAGAAAGATGGAAGTAGATGGCACAGTGGATAGAATGCCTAGCCCCCAGTCAGCTAAACTCCTCTTTATGAGTTTAAATCTAGCTCTAGATACTTATTAGCTTTGTGACCCTGGGCAAGTCACTTAACCCTGTTTGCTTCAGTTTCCTCATCTAAAAAGTGATATGAAGAAGGAAATGGTAAACCACTGAAATATCTTTGGCAAAACAACAACAACAACAAATTGGGTAATCAAGATTTAGATATGAAGGAAAACAACTGAATAACAACAAAATTGATGGCAGTGTAATGATTTGAATGACACCACCTGCTGGAGGCTTACCACAGGAAAACTCCACCATGAGGAGAAGACCTCTAAGGGCAAAGCCATGCAGCTTTTCTTTGGCATCAGGAAGTGATGTTTGCTGTGGGAGAAAGAGGGGGCGAGGCTGGCTCTCTCGCTCTTTTTCCTCAGGACGCTGGTGGAGAGTAGAGCTAGAAATGTGCTCTCCCTTTAATAGATAGATGAATCTATGCTTTTCTCTTTCTCTTCACCAAATTCTTATTCTCTTTAATAAATGCTTAAAAGTCTAAACTCTTGCTAAAGCTTATAATTTATTGGCGACCACTTATTAGATATTTTAGACAGACTAGCTAGAGTTTTAGCCCATTACAGCAGGAATATTACATTCTAAGGTGGGGGACAACAAATAAAACATAAAGAGGAGATAGAAAGTGGAGGAGAGAGCTAAGATAGATGGCAAAGAGGTAGCTAAGAGTGATATGAGCATAACTGGGATACCTCATGAACTAACATCCAGGCTAGGGTCATACCAATCTAGAGAATGGATCTGAGGGTTGAGACTACTGCAGGTTATAAACATCATTGGTGAAGATGAAAACTTCTAATAAAGAGCTCTTATAACCTGTCAAACCTGGAAATCACAAATAACTCAACAGAATCTATTGCTCTCTTTTAAGGGAAACTGCAAAATAAACATTATCTGGTCTCAATGTGTTTACAGTATTCAATACTATTGGAAGCTACCATGATGAAAATTCACATCTATAGAGGTTGGGTTTTTTTCCTTATCATTTTCTATGCTTTATTTTATTATTTCTGGAATATACCAGCATCTCATCAGCATCCTTTTGAACATCTGTAAGCGTGAGGTATTGGGGGGGGGGAGTGAGCGTTATGAAGGCTAATTAGGTACCAAAATGCCAGCTGTGTGACTCACTGCAGTTATCCCCAGTATTGGCAGTGGGACAAAAAAATTAAAGAAACAACTGGTGTGTCTTAGCAGTTCTGGCCAAGAGATGGTAATCAGTCTGTGTACCTCCCTCCCCAGTCTACACCCTTTCTGTATATATTCACATCCCTTTCAAAAGGCTAATGAAGGAAAAAGGATGGTAGGGGTATAATGTACTATGTGTGATATCAGAAAGATCAAAGCCAAGAGAAACTCTGGATATGTCTTTCATTCCTTCCCTGAACCATGTGCAGAATCATGGTAATTATTTTACCTTGTTATGAAAATAATGTAATTATTCACATAATTTTACCACATATCAAGGCACAAGCAAGGCCTGGTACAGTATCATCATCCTTCATGAAAGGGGGGCAGCTGCAATATATATTATCAGAAAATCTCTATTGGATAAAATGTTTGAAAATATTTAGATTCTTCCTAATATGTTGCCCTGTCCTGCCTCCTCCACTTCCCAAATGTTTAATTGGATCCCTATTGGCCCCAAGGAAAGGACCCTCTTATATACAAAAGCTTTTATGATTTTACAGAGTTTTATATTTCAAAAGAACTATATGCATCTCCTCCAATCCTCAAAGCAACCCTGAGAGCTCAGTATGATGAAGTATTTTATCGTCCTTTTAAAAGATAGAGAAACTGAGTCTCTGAGCTGTGAAGAAACTTGACCAAGCTCACACATCTAATATGTAGGAAAGGAAGAGCATGGTCCCAGTTATTTCTTCTGATTACATGTCTAGTGTTCTTTCCACTATACTATACATTTGTTCCTTCCTTTACCTATATGCAACTTGGTAAGGATATGTGCTACAAGTCCCAGGTTCAGTGAGAGCACCTTGAAATCATGCAGTATTGGTAGGGGAAAGGTGATAGGTAATAGGATCATAAGATTAAGAAATGGAAGAGATCTTACTACTTCCCTAATTCAAAATCCTCACTATACAGATGAGAAAATGAGGTTCTGATGGATGAATTGCCTCATCTGCCAAAGATAAGCCAGGAAATATGTAACATATTTAGGATTCAAACATAGATGTTCTGACTCTACATCCAACACTTTCCTCCCTCACATTATTGCTAATAGGGACTAAAGGCAGAAAAAGCTCACGGAAGCTTTAGATTCCATTAGGGACAGTTAAAATGGGAAAAAAAAATCAGTAGTTGAGTTGTTGCACATCTGGCTGGGCAGGAATCCAGTAAGCCAGTGGAAAGATTAGCCAGATGGTGGCCTAAATGGGGAAAGAATGACCATTGGTTTGCAGTGAGACAGAATCACTTTCAGTATCTAAACTGCTGCACCCATTCACTGCAGGTAATAGTGAAATTTAACCCATATCTATAATGAGAGCATATCCACAAATTCTTCTAGCTAGCTTTTTCATCCCAGAGTAATGCTGTAGGTGACTTTAGGGAGCTGTCCAGTTATGTGTTGTTGTTTTTTTTTGTTTGTTTGTTGTTTTTTTTTTTTTTCCTAGAGGAAGCCACAACTACAGTTGAAATGCTACACATTGAGTGAACTCCAAATAGACCTCACACTCTAAATTATCCCAGTGTCAAAGCCTTAAGGATAGATCACAGACTCACTCCCAATTTTTTTTTTTTTAATTTTGGTACTGACTCCTGCTCTTCTGGCCCAGAATTTTAGCACATGGGTGATTGTAGGAACTTTGGAGAGAAAACTTGGGAAAGTCATTTCATTTCAGTGAGACTTAATTTCCTCATCTATAAGCTGGGGCTAACAGTAGAGGCAGCATGATGAAAAGCAAACTAGGTTTGGAGTCAAAAAACCTGGGCTTGAATCCCACCTGAGGCAAGTTGCTCTCATATGTGTGATCCTGAATTTCTTCATTTGTAAACTGGGGCTAATAATCATCCTTACATAGCTGTCACAAAAAGACATATTGTCCATAATCGAGCTGGTAGAGGCTCTGTCACCTATCACCAAACTGGTCATCTGGTAGAAACCTGTCTCAGCTCAAAGTTGGGCCCTAAATGAGTCTAATGGAATCCATTTCTACTCCAATCCCATAATGAGAGCTTATACTACTCAAGCTCAGAAAAGTTCAAACATGGTTGGGTACAACATGGAGATTGACCAAATATACACATTTATACCCTGACCTTCTCTGTGATGCCTCTTCTCAGGGCTTACAGGTGAATAAAATATAAGGATTTCTCAGTGAGAACACTGTCAGAGCCGATCCTTTCACCTGCTTGTAGCTAAACTATGCTCTACTTCTCCCTCTGTCATTATTTGAGAAAATGATTATTAATAATTGATATCTAGGATAAACCCAGACATTAGTTTTAGTTGCTCTCTGCTCCTCACCCAAGGAAGCCCTACCTGGGATTAGCACAGGTGAACCAAAGGAATACACACACACACACACACACACACACACACACATATATATATGGTGACCTGCCTCTATCTAAGGGGGATAAAATCCTGGACTCACCAGGGTCAATTTCCTCTTCTCTGGACTCTCTTTTACTCTCCACATGCCCTCTCCTTTCTCTCTCTCTCATGCTGCTCACCCTCTTGGCTCAGTATGTTGTGTATGTAATTGTTTAAGCCTGTAAGCCTTTAGCTAGTGGCAAAGTGTGGGAGACACATGGTCAATTCCTTAATAATTTGTGATATTAATTGATAATAAATGCTTACTGCCCAAACTGGTGCAATAGCCATTATCATATAAATAGCAATAAATATGACAGCAACAAGAATCTTAGTACACCTGGCCTAGTTACCACCAAATTAAAAAAAAAACAACAAAATTACTTTAAAGTAACTGAAGGTTGGGAGTTTATGATATGGACTTTACTGGACATTGGGACCTCAGCAACAGTGACCCAGCTGGACCAGAAGAAATTGTACAGTGGAAAATAACTTCCTCTAATTCTGGGCCTAAAAGTTACCTAGAGAGACCTTGAATTCAATTAATCAAGAATTTATTGAACCCCTAATAAATGCCTTCGACCAAAAGGGAATTAAAATAATAATAAAGGCAATGACATTGTTCCTGTTCTTTAGGAACAGACAAATGAGGTAGGGACTTACAATTAGCACATGTGAAGCAAAACAAGTCACTAAACTTGGAGAGTCTCACAGGCAGGGACCTTCTCTCATTTACATTTTACACTATGTAATATAGTGGAGAGAGTCCTGCCCTTGGAATGAGGGCATATAAGCCCAAAGAGAGGCTCTGCAATTTACTATTCTTGTAGTCTCAAACAAGAACATTTCCCCTCTCCATACTGTAGTTTCTTTATCTGTAAAACAAGGAGGTTGGGGAAGGTTATTTTTGTCATCTCTCCTAGCACTAAATTCCATGATTGTATGATTTCTTCCAAGTGTGTAGCACAGAACTCTGTGCCCACTACATATGTAATATGTTTTTTTTAATTAAATGAACACATTGAGCAAAGAAAGTCTAAACAATATCATAAAGCTCAGAAAAGGGCAAGGGAAGCATAGGCTCTGTTCCCCTTCCATGTTCTCCTACTCCCCCATGGGCAGAAAGCTGGGATTATACTTGAAATTTTGACTGAAGTCATAAAACATGAGATTGTTTTTTTTCCCCTCTCTCAACTAGGCCAGCACCAAGAGGATAGTGTCTTTTAATAAGTGTCATTCCTTTAGAATTTCTTTAGAAAACACTGGGATCACCATAAAGTCACATTCTGAGTTGAGCTGAGTTTGTCTCAGCCACTGGGACCAGTTCTTTTCAGGTTATCATCCCTAGCAGTAATGAAAGTCAATCTAATTCTTTGAGCTCTTTCCACTTGCTACAGCTCCACCTAGGTTAGATTCTTTACCAATGTATCTCTTCTGGAAATAAATATAAAGGATAGATTTTCCACCTGAGAAGAGCTTGACAAGGGCACAGAATCTCATAATCAGAGTCAGAAAGAGAAAAAAATATCTAGAAATACTTCAGGTAGGATATTCTTTGTGTCCTTTTTCATGTTTTGAAACTTTATAGATTTTTTTCCTTCTGGAAATAACTGGTCATTGTGGGTCACACATGTAATCCCTGCTCCTGGGGAATGGTGCAAGGCTAAGGTGAGTGGATCCCTGGAGCTTAAGTGTTCTGAGCTGCTGTAGAGACCATGTTAAACATTGAATTCAGTTCTGATATGGTGGACTGCCAATAGAATGGGCCACTAAGTTGCTGAAGGAATAATGTACTGGCCCAGGTGGGAAATAGAACTGATTAAAGTTCTATACCAACTATGACACTCAGGAGTGGTGAACCTACAGCCTGTGAATAGACATTGCACTCCCAGACTAAGAGGCATAAGGGGACCTGGGTTAGTAAAGAAAAAATCATGTCTCAGGAGGATTGAAAGTAGATAGGCCCCAACCAGATTACTAGTATCAGGGCACTTCCCTTGACATTGGTTCTTATACACTTCAAAAGGCAGAATGCCCACAGATGAGAATACATCCCTGATGTTTAGCCACAGCTGCTACTCTTCTTCTATTGTGCATTTACAAACTTGAGTTCTTTGGTCTCAAGAGTATTCATTCAACAGCTGACTCTGAAGCTGATATTTGTGGGGTGGGCACATGTCTTTTTATTACCTGTCAAACATCTGTGATTTTCCTATTACACCATGCTGCCTGCATTACCTTTTCCTAAAAACCATGCTGTCATTGAATATCATAGAATTTAGAGTAGAAAATTACCTTAAAGGTCATTTAGGGCAGCTAGGTGGCACAGTGGATTCAGGAGGACCTGAGTTCAAATCTGGCCTCAGACACTAGACCCTTACTAGCTGTGTGACCTGGGCAAGTCACTTAACCCTCCTTGCCCTATGAAAAAAAAGGTCATTTAATCCAACCATTTAATTTCAGCTATAAAACAAACAAAAAAATGAGGCCAAGAGAAGGGAAGTGACTCAGCTAAGGTCATATAACCAGATAGTACCAGAGCAGTGTGATGAAATAATGGGATTTAGCAGATACTCAAAGACCCACCTGGAGATTAATCTATACTGATTGAATCAAGTGAGAGTGATTGACTGCTGATTAAGCCTACTTCAAGTTAATTGGATTGTAATCACACCTGGCTATCCCTTAAGAAGGTATTGTTCTCAGAAACTAGACTGTGAACTCAACTTGAGAACACCTTCAAAGCCAATGGATTTGGATGACACCAACAAATCACCTTGAAGCAGTGTGTAAGGACACCTTCTGTTCCAGATCTATAAAAAGCTTCCACAAACAGCTTGCTAGAGAGTTCCTGATTAAGGCAGGCTCGTGAAGGAGGACTTTGGGAGGAACCCAACCAGGCTGGAACTCTAGGCTAGGTAGGACTTCTTTTTCTTAACTCCTTGTGAATACCTCTATGCTTTAATAAATGTTTAATGCCTAAGGACTGATGCTGAAGCTTCTGATTTAAGGCAACCATGGTTTAGATTTTAAACATCACAGCAGCTAGTATTGTATTCCATTTTTTCTTTCAACTACCCCATATTGAATTCTCAGGAGCAATTTCATGATATGAAAAATAAGGAAATTTGAAGTAGTAAGTCATCATAAAATATCTGATAAGGAAAAAGATGGGTGAGAGATATAATGAGAGTAAGAAGTAATGAATGGTCCTAATGACTTCCATTTGTATTAAGAGAGCAAGATATCAAGGGAACATAAGGTATTCCCCCAACACATGGAGTA
Organism: Dromiciops gliroides; assembly: GCF_019393635.1. Lineage (NCBI taxonomy): Eukaryota > Metazoa > Chordata > Mammalia > Microbiotheria > Microbiotheriidae > Dromiciops > Dromiciops gliroides. The sequence continues at coordinate 554,007,155 of NC_057863.1, read as the reverse complement.
GACCCCACCCAGTAGCAAATATATGAGAGGAGATGGAATTTCAGGGGTTGGGTATTGTTCAGTCATTTTTCAGTCATGTCCAACTCTTCATGACACCATTTGGAATTTTTTTTGGCAGAGCTACTGGAGCGATTTGCCATTTCCTTCTCCAACTCATTTTATAGATGAGGTAATTGAGACAAATAGGGTTACTTGACCTGCCCAACATCACATAGTAGTAATTATGTGAGGCTAGTCATTTTGTTTTTGTTTTTGTTTGTTTTTTTTGCAGGGCAATGAGGGCTAAGTGACTTGCCCAGGGTCACACAGCTAGTAAGTGTCATGTGTCTGAGACCGGATTTGAACTCATGTACTCCTGAATCCAGGGCCGGTGCTTTACCACTGCGCCATCTAGCTGCCCCTCGAGGCTAGTCATTTTGAACTGAGGAAGACGAGCCTTCCTGCCTCCAGACCCAGCATTCTATCCACTGTCACATAGCTTCCCACATATTGGATAGACATGGAATAATTGTGGAGCATGGAGCGTAGATCTACCATATATCATGATTTTTGTGAGAGGCTGAGTCATATACTAAAAAAGATTATTAACTTTGGTGTCAGAAGCCTTAAATTAAAATCCCAGTCTCCTTATACTACCTGCTGTTTGACTTTGCAATTCCCTGAACTTCAATTTTTTTCACATGCAAAATCAGGAAGGTGGACTCCCTATGATTCCTCCTCATGTTGTTGTTGTCTAGTCTCTCAGTCATGTCCAAGTCTCTGTGACCTCATGTACCATAGCACTCCAGGCTCTTCTATCCTCCACTGTCTCCTGAAGTCTATACAAGCTCATGTTTCTTACTTTCATGACACTATTTATCCATCTCCTCCTATGCTCTCTCTTCTGCTTTTGCCTTCAATCTTTTCCAGCATCAGGGTCTTTTCTCCTGAGCCTTGTTTTCTCATTATGTGACCAAAGTATTTAAGTTTCAGCTTAGATATTTGACTTTCTAGTGAATAGTCTGAAATAATTTCTTTAAATATTAACTGATTTGATCTCCTTGCTGTCCAAGAGACTCTTAAAGGTCTTCTCCAGAACCATAACTTGAAAGCATCTATTCTGTGGTGCTCAACTTTCCTTATAGTTCAACTTTAACAGCATTACGTTACTACTGAAGGAAGAACAAAAACAAAAACATAGCTTTGACTATATAGACCTTTGTCATTAAGGTTATGTCTGTTTTTAAGTATGCTGTCCAGATTTACTGTAGCTTTCCTCCTAAGGAGCAAACATCTTCTAATTTCATGACTTATGCCAAGTCCTATAATTAGAGAAGCACAGCCTCTCAGTGTAGGCAGGAACCTGAAAGACTATTTAGTCTCAATCCGATCTGCATAAAAATCTCCTGTATACCACAATGCTTGATGAATCATCATCAAAATTTTGTGTAATTACCTTATATCTCCATTTTGATATATTTAGATAACTAAGTCTTGCAGGTCAGGGCATATGCCCTTCATATACATACATGCATACATATATATACATATATATATATACATACATATACACACACACATATAGACATATATATATATACACGCACATATATATATATACACATATATGTGTATATATATTTCAAGTACAGAGACTCACAGTATTCAATTGAGAAATACTGATTGATAGAAGGGATAAACTAAGTACAATACATTGCCCCTGATTTTGCACTTCCTTCTTTGACTAGTTGCTCTGTTCTATGTTTTTTCTTGTGGCATTCAAAAGTATATGGGAGGGGCAGCTAGGTGGCGCAGTGGATAAGTGCCAGCCCTGGATTCAGGAGTACCTGAGTTCAAATCCGGCCTCAGACACTTAACACTTACTAGCTGTGTGACCCTGGGCAAGTCACTTAACCCCAACTGCCTCACTAAAAAAAAAAAAAAATTAAATTAAAAAAAAAAAAGTATATGGGAGTGCCCTTTTTCTGTCCCAAGTTTTAGGGAAACATAGCTGGGGTTTCTGATATATTGCTACTTAGAAATTAGAGGCTAAAGCACCAGTTTGGGGCATTAAGCATTTATTAAAGCATATTAAATATTAGTAAAGATAAAGAACATGTCTCAGAAAGTTAAGAAGCCCTACCTAGGATAGAGGGAAGAGAGAGAATAATTTGCATCCTGCCTCCTTGAGCGTTAAAAACCAAGAGAGCGAGAGTGGGCTGCATGGCTGCTCCTTCCCTGTCCTAGGGCTAAACAAGACTGGGAAAGCACTCGCTGAGGTCAGGAGGAGAGCCAGCCCTTCCATACTGCTCAAAGCTAATTTGCTAGCATCATTCAAATCTATTGGTTTACTGAACTTAACAGTGGTTCAGTGCAGTATGTGCTGAAATCAAAGTACAGAGGACAGACCCTCTGAGGGGAAGGTTTTCAGGTAGGTGTAGTTTTAATCTCTAATTGTCTATATTCAAAGTCCAAGGTTCAACTACATTTCATTTGGAATTCTCCTGACACTGGGCTTGCCATAAGAAAGGTCAGGCAAGGCTCTCTGGGTTAGGCCCTTGAGTGGGGGGCATCTGGAAAACCCCAAACTCCCTTATTTTCTCACATGCTACTCATAGAACCACACTGAATTGCTTGTGAAGGATTCCAACCCTCTTCTATAGGCTGTAGGTTATCTAATTTCAGCTTCCAGGAAATTAATTTTTTACTCATATTGATGCAAGGAACTTCACCCTTGCCTTAAAGCAAGGATTTTTAATCAGTGTCCATATATAGATTGAAGGTGGTTCATAAACTTGGATGAGTAAAAAAGTATATTTTTAATGTTGATATCTTCTGACTAAAATTTTACTAAGTCTTTCAGTTATTTACAAACATTTTTCTGACAAGGGGGTCCATACATTTTACCAGACTGGCCAAAGAATCCTTGAGTCAAAATAATCCCCCATCTAAAGATTCCTCCTTGCTGGGCTCGATGTAGAAATCATTTATTTTCTTTTTTTTCTCTTGGTACATGTACCTAAGGACAATTATAACTTAGTATTCCACTATCCATATGTAAATTATTCCCATCGTATCTATATAATCTTTATAAAAGCAGGTTATACATTCGTTGAGGATATCCTTCATGAAAATAATAGAAGAAAACGTGCAGGCTTCTAACTATATTCTACAACAGACATCATCTTTATAGTCACATAATTGCCTGAAAAACTACAAGATCCCATGGTGCATGCATGCAGTTTTGTTTTGTTATAAAAACTCTTTGATTCAGTGGAATTAAACTCCACCTCTAAAGATTACTAATGATAAGGTATCTCTCATGAGGATGTTAAAAAGACACAATTTTTCCTGCAAATGTAATAATAGAAGTAACTTTGTTCAACAATCCATTGATTATTAATATCAAAGGAACCATAAAAGGGTAATGTGTGTGTGCATAAAACATATTTGCAACCATTAAGGATGATGTCCAGCACAGAATCTAAAAAAATCTCAGCGACCTCCTTCTATACTTAGGAAACGAAGACATCATATTGCTACTTATTAAATGAGGAAGGGAAGGGAACAAGCAATTTTTTTTTTTTTAGTGAGGCAATTGGGGTTAAGTGACTTGCCCAGGGTCACACAGCTAGTAAGTGTTAAGTGTCTGAGGCCGGATTTGAACCCAGGTACTCCTGACTCCAGGGCCGGTGCTCTATCCACTGCGCCACCTAGCCGCCCCGGGAACAAGCAATTTTAAGAGCTTTCTTTGTTTCAGGCACTTCTCAAAGTGCTTTGCAAATATTTTTCTTATTTAATCTATTAAATGTGATCTTTTTAGCGTTCGTATAATGTTTTGGTTGGTAAAGAAGTTTTTTGGTCCTGATCCTGTTATCCAGTGTTAGCTATTGCCCCAAGCTTTGTGTCATCTCTGAGTTTTACAAATATATTTTTATGATATTATTTAAGTCCTTGACAAAGATGTTAAGCAGCATGGTGATATGACCCAATTCCTGGCCCAACCTATAAGAACATTGGCCCAATTGACAAGGAACCATCCATAATAACTTTTGGGGTTTGAGCAATGGGCCATTGAGTTTTAAATTCAATCTATCGTGTAGGCTTCTAGCCTATCTCTCTCCAACTTGATGACATAATTTAGCAAATGCTTTGCTAAAATCTAGGAAAATTATGTCTATGACATTCCATTGCATATTAGTTTAGTCTTATTGAAAGGGGGAATAATTTGGTCTGGAATCAGCAAACCATCTCTCTAATTACTATTTTCTTTTGTAGGTGTTAACTAACCATTTCTTTAAACAATCAGTCACAGTCAGTCAATATTTCTTAAACATCAATATATCAGGCAATGTATTAAGGGCTGGGGATACAAAGATAAAGACAATGCCTGTCCTCAAGGAGATCCCAATCCTATGACTTTTCTTGTCGTTTTATACCTTAATCCATGACTGCTAATCTTTGATCTAGTAACTAGCCTTCTGGCTAGTCTCTGAACAAGACACTTCATCTCTCTGCTCTGGGAATTTCTCTGGCTGTCTTCCATGGCTGGAACACTACTGACCTCTCTGGCTTCCTTTAAATAAGAGTTAAAATGTCATCTTTCATTGGACACTTTTCCCAAATTCTCTTTATTCTAGTGTCTTCCCTCTGTTAATTATATCCTAATTATTCCTTATAGAGCTTACTTTGTATAAGCTCCTTGAGGGCAGGGGATATCTTTTGCTTCTTTCTGTATCCCTAGTACTTAACACAGAGTTTGGCACATAATATATGTTTAGTACATGTTTACTTATACTTGAATCCAATGGGGGAAGAAAACACCCAAAAAGAAGCTAAAAAGAGGGGACAAGGTAAGAAAGGGAGGCCTAGTGGGGATCATGGGATTATGAGATTGCTGCCCTGGGCACTCTCCTTAAATGTTGGATCTGGTAATAACTTTAACCTATCTACCTTTTCCAGTGTAAGGGAGGGAGGGGCCAAAGAAGCAGAGGCTATTGGAGATGTGTGAGTTTCTGGGTTGATGTGATATTATAAAATAATGAATTTCTGGAGACTATTATAAAGATCAACTATAAATGGGTGAGAAATAATCTGTTACAAATAGATATAGCTAGATACATATGTGTATATGTATATATATATGTATGTATGTATGTATGTATGTATGTATATGTATATGTATGTATGTATCTATACCTTTTTTTCTGGAATCAGTGTAAAATCCAAGTTTACATACTTTATTATCATCATCTCTTTCTCTTTTTTTAAAAGTCTAGATGTCTGACTAGTGTAATATTCCTAGTCTGCTTTTTCCTCCCTCTACATGATTACCTCATCAGCACTGATCTTATGCTGGAATCCCTGGGTTTCTCTTTCCATTCCACTATCCATTGTCTACCCATTCTACACCCAGTTGCCTTAAATGCTATTTATTATGCTTTTCCTGGTTGCAAAAGTCCCCTAGTTATAGTTCTGGTGGATATAAATAAGGTGAAGTTATCTTTAATGACAAAATATGTGTTTAAAATGTCATTAAGAAAATTCACTGACAGGAAAAGGAAGCAAGGCAGTATGTATTGGGAGCAAAGGAAGACTGATAAATAGTCCATATTAAGTTGATACCTACATAATTTTAGGAGACTTTGAGGAAGTTCTCCTAGCCTCTTAGGTAGACCCTATTTGGAAAATTGACTGGCAATAATGAAAAAGTCACACGGCAGAAAAGGGGTTAAAATCACTATTACTGGAATGTACCCACCTCTGTTTAAGCCACAGATCCTTTGAAGCATTCTTATTATGAATGTGGCACTGAACACCAGAAATGGAATCACTGGTATTATGTCCTGGCTCTGGCTCCCAACCTTTCTTTCTTTTTCCCAATACTAGCCTATACACAATTTCCTGGGCAAAAGGGAGACTCTAGAAAGAACAAAATGTTTAGGTGATCTAAAAGGCATCTAAGTAATTATATCTAGCAATCCAATTTGATAGTTTTCAAATTCCACGATTATTCCCTGTGATCAGATTAGGTGACCAGAATTCTTCCCAGTGACCCAGGTCATACTTGATATTAAAGTAGAATTGGATCTTTCCTTCCAGAAAAACTATTTTCCTCAATTTGGCCTACCTTACTGCTCTGACCAAAGTACATTCATCTGTGTTACAATCCCCTATGTAGCTCATTACAATGCTCACTAGTGACTGAGAAGGAATGGTCAAACATAGAGGAGAACCAAGGGAGCACATTCATGAAGAAACAGAGAAGAAAAAGTATCCAGGAGAATAAGGTGATGTAACGATTGGAATAATGCCACCTGCTGGAGACTTACTGTAGAAGAGTTCCGCCCATGAAGCGAAGGTCTTTGAGGGCAAGACCAGGAGTCTTTTCTTTGGCATCAGGAAGTGACATGGGCTAGTGGGAGGAGGAAGGAAGAGACTGGTGCTCGGTCTCACGTGCTTTTCCTTTGGACTCTGGTGGAGAGCGGAGCTAGAAATGTGCTCTCCCTTTAATAGATAGGAATCTAGGCCTTTCTCTCTTTACCAAATTCTTATTCTCTTTAATAAACGCTTAAAAATCTAACTCTTGCTAAAGCTTATAATTTATTGGCGACCACTCATTGGATATTTTAGACAGAATAGCTAGAATTTTAGCCCTTAACAGAGATAAACAATGTTAAACGCTTTAGAGAGGTTAGAGAAGGCTGATTATTGAGAAGAGGTCATTAATGTGGTAATTAAGAGTTCAATAACAACTTTGGAGAGAGCACTTTCCATTGAATGGTGTGGTCAAAGGTGAGAATTCAGAGGGCTTAGAAGAAAAATAAATGGGGAGGAGACTGAGGGAGCAGTTGACACAGGATTTTTTTTTCCTTTTTTTTTTTTTAGGCAGGGCAATGAGGGTTAAGTGACTTGCCCAAGGTCACACAGCTAGTAAGTGTCAAGTGTCAGAGGCCGGATTTGAACTCAGGTCCTCCTGAATCCAGGACCAGTGCTTTATCCACTGTGCCAACTAGCTGCCCCCCCCCCCCACACACACAGTCTTTTTGAAAAACTTTAGCTGAGAAGGCTAGAAGGTATAAAGCATGATAATTGGTAGTCACTGGAGGAGAGAATTTAATGAGATTTTGTTTGCTTTTTTAAGATTGAGAGAGATTTGGTTATGTTTGAAGGTATCAGGATAGGAACTGGTAGACAGGGAAATTTTGAAAATAAAAGAGAGAGAATAATGGTGGGGATAATATACTGAAGAAGATGGAAGGGGATCAGATCAAGACTGTATATAGTAAAATTGAACTTGGTAAGCAGAAGAATCATTTCAACAGAAATGGAAGTGAAGGAGCTAATGTAGGTTTTTGTCAGATTGTAGGAGATAAAGTATAGTAAGGAACTCTCCACAAATGGCCTCTTTTTTGGTAAAGTGCTCAAGGAAACAGCTTGATGGGTAGCTAGATGTCTGCAGACAGAGTGTGAGGCCTGGAGTCATGAAGACCTGAGTTCAAATACAGCCTCAAATACTGACTATCTGTATGACCTTGGGCAAGTCATTTAACTTCTGCCTAGGAGACAGTCAGGTGGCTCAGTGAATAGAGCATGGGGCCTAGAATCAGGAAAGCCTGAGGTCAAATTTGGCCTCAAACACTTGCTAGCTGTGTCACACTTGGCACATTACTTAACCTCTCTTTGTCTTAATTCATTGAAGAAGGAAATGGTAAACCACTCCAATATCTTTAAATAGAAGACCTCAAGGGCAGTATAGCCCATGAGTTAAAGATTCGGACATGACTAAACAACAAGAACTTGGTGCTGAGCTTTACACTATTGCTGATATTTTTGAGGCAGATACATGACTCAATGGGTAGAGTCTTGGGCCTGGAGTCAGGAACAACTTGAATTATTCAAATGTGGTCTCAGACTTCTACTTGTGGTTTTGTTGGGTTTTTTTTTTTTTGGTGAGGCAATTGGGGTTAAGTGGCTTGCCCAGGGTCACACAGCTAGTAAATGCCAAGGGTCTGAGGCCAAATTTGAACTCAGGTCCCCCTGACTCCAAGGCCAGTGCTCTATCCACTGCGTCACCTAGCTGCCCCAGACAATACTTGTGTGACTCTGGTCAATTCACTTAACCTCTGTTTCCATTAATGCACCAGAGAAGGAAATGGCAAATAACTTTATTATCTTTAAAAAGAAAACCCCATGCAAAGTATTGGCATGCTATGATTCACAAGCTCAAAAAGAGTTAGACAAAACTGAATGACAGAACAACAATAAATTAAGGAAGGGTCCTTAGAAGAGAGGGTGTGAAAAGGAGAGCAATAGAGGCAAAGACAAGGTGGGTAAAGGAAAGGCACTGACATGCCTGGGCTCTCCCCAAGATCCCTCCAAATACCTTCAAATAATGCCATAAGACAATTCCTGGAACACCAGAACCCACAAAAATGAAGGGTAAAATAATTTTTCAAGCAAATACAACTTAGAATTTCAGAAGGAAAGGTCTCGTACTGGGGTGAGAGTGGAGCATAGGCCATGCTAGAGCAGACCCAGCCACAGCAAACCAGGAATAGGCCTTGGGAGCCTATTAATCAGAAGCTGCAGCAACTGCTCCTGGAACTCAGCCAACAGACAGTAAGCAGGCCAAAAATTGGCCAGAAGGATATTACAGGGATCTCTTTGCTAGCACTTAAGCAAGACTCTTTTGTTTTGCCATTACTTGCTTCCAGGTCTTAGTCTTAGGTTATGGTCCCAGGTGGTTAAGGAGCACAAGTGCACAGGACAGGAGAGTAGTAAACATACTGCTCCTTGAATCATACCACCTTGAAAGAACTAAAAACTTACAAATTTGTAGAAGTATCTCTGAAAATAGCTGCACAAATGCCCTGAAGCTTGGAAAAGTGCCCCTTTATCCTAGAAGCAGTGCCCCATTTTAACAAAGAGTTAAAAGTCAAGTTATAGACTGGGAAAGTGATCAAAAAGAAAAAAAAAATGCCAGCCATAGAAAGTTTCTATGGTGACAAGGAAAATCAAAATACACCCTCAGAAGAAGATAACAAAGTCAAAGCTCCTACATCCAAAGCTTCCAAGAAAAATATGAACTGGGCTCAGGCCATAGAAGTGCTCAAAAAGGACTTTGAAAGTAAAGTAAGAGAGGTAGAGGAAAAATGGAAAGAGAAATGAGAGTGATGCAAGAAAATCATGGGGAAAAAGTCAATAGTTTCATAAAGGAGACACAAAAAAATACTGAAGAAATAGCACCTTTAAAAACAGACTGGGCCAAATGGTAAAAGAGGTACAAAAAGCCAGTCAGGAAAAGAATGCCTTGAAAAGCCAAACTGGCCAAATGGAAAAGGAGGTACAAAAGCTCTCTGAAGAAAATAATACCTTACAAATTAGAATTGAGCAAATGGAAGGTAATGACTTTATGAGAAATCAAGAAACAATAATGCAAAACCAAAAGAATGAAAAAATAGAAGGCAATGTGAAATATATAATTGGAAAAACAACTGACCTGGAAAATAGATGCAGGAGAGATAATTTGAAAATTATTGGACAACCTGAAAGCCATGATCAAAAAAAGAGCCTAGACAACATCTTCCAAGAAATTGTGAGGGAAAATTGTCTAGAACCAGAAGGTAAAACAGAATTAAAAGAATCCAACCAGCACCTCTTGAAAGAGATCCCAAAACAAAAACTCCCAGGAATATTATAGCCAAGTTCCAGAGCTGCCAGTTCAAGGAGAAAATACTGCAAGCACCCAGAAAGAAACAATTCAATTATTGTGGAACCACAGTCAGGATATCACAAGATTTACCAGTTTCTAAATTAAAGGATCAGAGGGTTTGGAATATGATATTCTGGAGGGCAAAGGAACTGGGAATACAACAAAAAATCACCTATTCAGAAAAAGTGAGTATAATCCTTCAAGGTGAAAATGAGCATTCAATGAAAGAAAGGACTTTCAAGCATTCTTTATGAAAAGACCTGAGCTGAATAGAAATTATGACTTTCAAATACAAGACTCTAGAGAAGCATAAAAAGGTAAACAGGAAAAAGAAATCATAAGGGAGATTAAAAAATTAAACTATTTACATTCCTACATGGGAAGATGATCCTTGAAATCATAAGAACTTTCTCATTATTAGGGCAGCTGGGAGGAGTATATTTAGACAGAGGGCACAGGTATGGACTGAATATGAAGGAATAATATCTTTTAAAAATTGTGAAAGAAGGGGGCAGCTAGGTGGCATAGTGGATAAAGCAACAGCTCTGGATTCAGGAGGACCTGAGTTCAAATCTGACCTCAGACACTTGACACTTACTAGCTGTGTGACCCTAGGCAAGTCACCTAACCCTCATTGCCCTGCAAAAAAAAAAATTTAAATTGTGAAAGAAGAATGCAGTGGGAGAAAGGGAAAGGGATAGGTGGAATGGGGTAAAGTTACTCACATAAAAGAAGCAACAAAAACTTATGGAGTAGAGGGGAAGATGGCGGAGGTACAGGGGAGTGAATAAGCCTTATTTTTTTTGTTGTTAGGGCAATGGGGCTTAAGTGACTTGCCCAAGGTCACATAGCTAGTAAGTGTCAAGTGTCTGAGGCTGGATTTGAACTCAGGAACTCCTGAATCCAGAGCCGTTGCTTTATCTACTGCGCCACCTAGCCTCCCGAATAAGCCTTATTTTAATCCAAATTGTCTTAAAGAGGTAATATCATATACTCGATTGGGTATAGTACTCTATCTTACCCTCCAGGAAATTAGGAGGGGAAGGAGGGGGCTGGGGTGATAGTAGGGAAGACAGATTGGAGGAGAGGCCAGTCAGAAGCGAAACACTTTTGTGGGGGTGGGGGGGCAGGGCAATGAGGATTAAGTGACTTGCCCAGGGTCAAACAACTAGTAAGTGTCAAGTGTCTGAGGCCAGATTTGAACTCAAGTCCTGAATCCAGGGCCAGTGCTTTATCCATTGTGCCACCTAGCTGCCTTTTTTTTTTTTTTAATCAAAACAATTTTGAGGAGGGAAAGCATGAGAGCTGGTAAGGAATAGAGTAAATGTCATGGGGAGGGAAATACAGTTAGCAATAATAACTGTGAAAAAAAATTAAAGCAAGTTTGTCTGATGAAGGCCTCATTATTCAAACACATAAAGAACTGGGTTAAATTTATTAGGATGAGAGCCATTCTCCAAGTGATAAATGATCAAAAGTTATGAAGAGTTTTCAGATGAAGTTATCAAAGTTGTCTATAGCCATATAAAAAATTGCCCTGACTCATTATTGATTAAAAAGGTGAAAGTCCAAATAATTCTGGAGTACTAACTCATATTTATTGAATTGGATAATAGGACAGCAGAGGAAAACAATGAATTCCATAGGGGATATGGGGAAAATGAGATGCACTGTTGGTAAAGTTGTAATCTGAAAAAATATATAACTGTATTTATATGAAAAATTATATCTATAGAAAAATTATAATTGGGCTATAAGTCCTGCCGCTGTCACCATTCAAATGTGAAACTATTTTATTAACTACTTGCCTAATTTTGGGGGGGCCTAATCTTACTAAAGGACTAATCTGGGGACTTTTGACTGGCTGGCTGACTGCTTTTAATTTAATATGGGCCTTTTATAAAGTTTTTCCCCACTACTCTGCTCCCAAACTGATAAGCAAACAATTAAGAAGCCTCTTAATTAAATAATCAAATTAGAATTTATTTATAAAAAAATCAATGTAAAAGATAAGGGTTAAAAAATGCAAATTATACAACCTGTCTGCTTTTAATATAATAAGGGCTCTTGCCACCTCTTGCCTGAGGGTATGGTCCAGCTTTCTTTGACTTTCACTCTTTTTCTCCTTCCTTCCAGCTTCCCTGTGTTTTCACTTTCACTGCTCAGCTCTTTCCTTCTAACTACAAGCCCTTTTCACTTTGTCAACCCTCCTGAAAAGCCCCTTAGTGTCCTCGACTCTGTTGCCAATCCCCTGGTGTCTCTAGCATGCCTTTCTTACCAACCTCTCCTTGTCTCTAGCTTTCTGGTGTTCTTCCTTGCTCTTAGCCTTTTCTCTGTCTCCGTCAGCCCTTCCCTTTACACAGCCTCAGTCTCCTTAGCATCCTTGTAGCAGCTCCCTTTCTATCCCTTCCCCTCTTACTGTCTTCTTAATCTTCCAGCCTCCTTGCATCTTCCTAGTCCTCCGGTGTCCCCCCTTCACTGTCCTCTCCCCTGTTTATATGTTCCTTCTCTCCCTTCAAACCTCAGGCTCTCTGTGCCCCCGCACACACCAAACTAATCCGTGGGCCGCACTAAGGCTGTGCCCAGCAGGGCTCAAGGGTCCCGTGGCCCCTGCTGCGCCCCTGGGACCTTTGCATGGGCTATGCTAGGGCCTGGCAGGACAAGCCTGGGATCTCCGGGGCAGCTCCCCTCAGGGCGTAGGCAGCTGGGGCTCCCCCCACCCCCGGCTGTCTGACCTGGCATCTGAAAAATCCACCAGTCTTTTTTGGCTCAGCTGAAGTGGAGGGGGAGCAGCACCAACCCCTCACACAGAAAACAACAAAAACCCCTGAGAGCCTAAGGCTTTTTTATCTCAGCCCAAAGGCAGGGTCACCAAATCAAAATAAATTTCCACAGTACAAAAAATATTTATGGCAGTTCTTTTCTGGTGCAAAGAATTCAAAATTGAGGAGATGCCCATCAATAGGGGAATAGCTGAATAAATTGTGGGATGAGATTATGATGGATGACTTCTGTGCTATAAGAAATGATGAACTGGATGCTCTCAGAAAAACCTGGAGAGACTTACATGAGCTGATGCAAAGTGAAATGTATTTTATACAAAGTAATAGCAATATTGTAAAATGATCAGCTGTGAATGGCTTGGCTGTTATCAGCAGTGCAGTGATCCAAGACAACCCTGAAGGACTTATGAAACATGCCATCCACCTCCAGAGAAAAAACTGATAGTGTCTAAACATAGACATAAGCATATATATAAGTTTCTTTTTCCTATTTTTTTTGCCTGTTTTCTTTCACAACCTAACATAAAAATGTCTTGTGTGACTACACATGTAAAACTTATATTGAATTGCTTGTGGTCATGGTGGTGAAGAGAGGGAGGGAGGAAGAAAATTTGGAAGAAAAAGTTTTTAAAAAGGACATTGAAAATTGTTTTTACATGTAATTTGGAGGAAATAAAATTCTAAGAAATGAAAAGGAGTGCAATATATGGCTCAAAGAAAGAAGCAGTTATGATAACTACTATGGCAAGATGGGGAAATCAATTAGGCAGGAGTAAAAGGATAAACTTTTTGTATTTATGACTTTCTTGAAGTTAGTTGACATAAATTTGGAAATTTCAGCTTAGTTCCATGTTTTTCTTCAGTTTCATTCAGCATTAAATGAATAAAAATAAAGGAGAGGGATGGTGGGCAAATTCAGTTTTGGCATTTGGCAAGGTATAATCAAGAAAAGAACAGAAGAATAAAGGAACAAAGAAATTCAGGTTAGTAGATAGCATATAGTTGATTTTTTTAAAATCAAGAGTGGGAAAGGAAGATCATGTAACCAGAATAATGGGGTGATGGCCAAAGATTGTGCTGAAAGATTGGGGGAGTTTAAGGTCTTAGTAGAAATGACAAACAAAATTAAGAAAAGTAAAGCATAGGGAGAGATGGAAAAATGAAAGATCAATCAAATAAAGGTAATTTAGATTTCTTGAATGTGGAAATAGAAAAGAGGGGTGACAATAGGGTAAAGGTATGACCATATCAGATTGTATCTGTGGTCAAGTAGAGGAGTAGGCTATGGGAATTGAGATAAATGAAGGAATAAGAACTTAGGATATTTCAGAATTGGATTAGGGAATGGATGCCAAAATTGTTTAATTCGAGGAATGCTAAGATGCCACTGGAAGAGTTTATTTTTGTGGGGATGAAGTAAGGTGGCACAATTCATACTTTATTACAAAGGTACCCACCTACTTCATCTATTCCATATGGTTCTCAGTACATGAAAATTTCTCTTTTCATGACAGTTAATCACAGTGTGAAAAGGTTTAAGAATTAAAGAGAAATTGTTGTTCAGTAGTTTAATCATATCTTTTTGAATCATAGCACACCACTACTGTTTATATTTGTTTTTTGAAAAGATACTACAGCGGTTTGTCATTTCCTTCCCTAATGGATTAAAGCAAACAGATTAAGTGACTTTGCCCAGGATCACATAAGCAGTAAGTGTTTCAGGCTCTGTTTGAATCCAGGTCTTCCTAATTCCAGGACCACCGAACCACCTAACTGTCTCAAAGGGAAATTAGAGGTCATCTAATTCAGGTCTTCATATATATATATAAACACACACACACACACACACACACACACATATATACATATGATTAGAGGAGATAGGAAATAGAGTAAATGTCATGGGGAGGGAATAGAATTGAGGGAAATACAGTTAGATATATTAACTGTGAAAAAAAATTGAAGCAAGTTTGTCCGACAAAGGCAGAGACATTAAGAAGCATATTTGATATCATATAAAGAATAAGACAATCTTGGGACTTTTGAGTGCAAATGAAAGTCACACTTGTTTTTTCCCCTTCTCAGAGGTATAGATCTGAGATGCTGACTCTGACTTAGCATTGTAGCATCTAGGGAAGAAGCCATAACATGCACAACAGGCAACAAATCTCCATTTGCTTTTTCCAGCATTCCTCACATGTTGGGGCTTCCAGCTGTGGCTCTCAGCTTCTCTATTTGACCATATACTTATTTAGCAGGGAGGTACTCACCAAATAACAGAGTTCTATATTGGCACTCACAACTGCCCTAGAGAGAAAGACTATTATAATCCTTTCTGAAATATCAGAAACACAATTCTTTAGCCTTCTGGGTAGTCCCACTTCACAGTAAACCTACATCAAATGTATGTGTTTATTGTCACAACTAGCATTCATCATGGCAGGTGTGGATGTGGTAAGGAAAGATTTCCAACAAGAAATAACCAAACCGATGAGACTGGGTGAAAGTAAGTTATTACAGTGAGGTTTTAGTATTGTTCCTAAGCCAGAATTGTGAGTGGAATTATTGAACCTGAAGATTCTCTGTTAAAAATATGTTGAGGGGGCAGCTAGGTGGTTCAGTGGATAAAGCACTGGCTTGAATTTAGGAGGACCTGAGTTCAAATCCAGCCTCAGACTCTTGACACTAGCTGTGTGACCCTGGGCAAGTCACTTAACCCTCATTGCCCCTTAAAAAACAAAAACAAACAAACAAACAAAAAATGTTAACATTCTTACTCCTCACTGGTCCATAGTGCAAGTCTGTATGCTTTTTTCAGGCTCTGTCCATTCCAGATTGGCCCAGGTAAATACACCCTCTCAATGCATTCCTGGGGAAGCAGTAAGCCCTTCTTCGATATTCTCTTAAGTTTTGTCTATGTGTAGATAGTAGAAAGGATTTAGGAACTGGCTATTAGGTTGTTAATGGTAAGAAGAGATATGAAAGACAATTTCACCCTATTCTTTTGTATGTCTCATATAATGTCTTTGAGAATAATGAAAATTTTTGTTGGTATCTGAATTTTTTTAATCCTAGCACAAAGCCTAACATATAGCAGCTATTTAATAAATTCTTGTTGACTGACTGAGATATTCTTAGATATTATTTTCAGACTTTTTGATGTATTATTTTAAAAAAATATTTATTTAAAGTTTTCAGGTCCAAATCCTATCCCTCTCTCATTTACTCCCTCCCTACCATCCCCCCATACTGAGGTGGTGAAAAATCAGATATAGGTTGTATATGTGCAATTATGTAAAACATTACCATATTAAATATTTCATATAAAATAATTAAAAAAAGAAGAAAATATAAAATAGCATGCTTCAGTCTGTGTTCATTCAATATCAGTTATTTCTCTGGAGGTGGATACTATGCTTCATCATTAGTCCTTTGAGATTGTCTTGGGTCATTGCATTGCTAAGAAAAGTTAAGTCATCAACAATTGCTCATAGAACACTAATACTGTCAATGTTCACAATGTTCTCTAGTACTGCTCACTTTACTATACATCAATTAATATGTCTTTCCAGGTTTTTCCCAAAATTATCCTACTCATCATTTTCCACAGCACACTAATATTCTACCACAATCACAGCCTCCAGATTTCTCAGTCATTATCCAACTGATGGGCATTCCCTCAATCTCTCATTCTTAGCCACCACAAAGAGTTGCCATAAATATTTTTTGTATAATTTTTTTCCTTTTTCTCTTTTTCACAGTTACTAGTGTTAATTGTTTCCCTCCATCCTATTCCCTTCCCCATGGTATTTACACTATTATCTTTCTTCTTTCACTATATCCCTCCTCAAAAGGGATTTGCTCTTCACTGCCCTCTCTTCTTTCATCCCTCCCTCCTTATCTCCTTCCCCTCCTACTTTTTCAGAGTTAGATAGATTACACCACCCAATTGAGTATGTATGTTATTCCCTCTTCCAGCCAACTCTGATGAGATTAAGGTCTTTGAACCATCTTATTCACTGCCCCAGATCTCCTGCATCTCTCCACCCACTACACAAGCTGTTAGATCTTGTGCTATCCTGCCTGTGGCTCCACAGTATTTGATTTTTTTTTCCCTAGCTGCTTGCAATATTTTCTCTTTGACCTGGGAGCTCTAGAATTTGGCTATAGTATTCCTGGGAGTTTTTTTGTTTGTCTGTTTTGGGGTCTCTTTCAGGAGATGAATAGTAGATTCTTTCAATTTCTATTTTACCTTCTGATTCTAGAATATCAGGACAATTTTGCCTGACAATTTCCTGGAAGACAGTATCTAAGCTCTTATTTTGATCATGGTTGTCAGGTAGTCCAATAATTTTCTCCCGGATCAATTTTCCAGGTCAGCTGTTTTTCCACGGAGATATTTCACATTGCTCTCTATTTTTTTTATTCATTTGGATTTGTGTTATTCTGTCTTGATTTCTAATAAAGTCATTCACTTCTGTTCACTAAATCCTAATTTTTAAACAATGATTTTCTTCAGAGAGCCTTTGAACTTCCTTTTCCATTTGGCCAATTTGGGTTTTCAAGCTGTTGATTTTTTTTAGTTACTGTCCTTCAACACTCTCATTTATCTTTCCATTTTTTCCTCTAACTCTCTTACTTTTCCCTCTACCTCTCTTACTTTATCTTTAAAGTCCTTTTTGAGTGCTTCTATGGCCTGAGACCCATTCATATTTTTCTTGGAAATTTTGGATGTAGGAGCCCTGATGTTGCTATCCTCTTCTGAGGGTGTACCTTGATCTTGTCACTAAAGAAACTTTCTAGGGTCGTCATCTTTCTGTGTCTGCTCATCTTGACAGTCTTTTACTTTACTTTTCCACTCCTTAAAGTGGGGCACTACTTCCAGGACATACTATCCCAAGCTTCAGGGAGGCTAAGGTGGTACTTAAGGAGGGGCAGGTTCATCACTCACCTTGCCTGTTCTCTGGTCCATAGATAACCTCAGTCCAACTTGCTCATTAACCAGGGAGCAAAACTTTGTGTGCTGTGGTTGTTAGCTCCACGGAGCCTGCTCCTCTTCCCCACCTGGAACACTACCACTCTAGCCTTTTTCCTGGTTCCCAGCAAGGGTGAAATGCCCAAGTTCTGCCTCAGCACCACCTGAGACCCCTATAATCTCCCCCTGGCCAACCACTTAGCCCACTCACCAGTCCGTGAGCTTAGTTGCAGATGACCCTGGCGCTGAAGCTAATTCAAAGGCTCTGTGGGTCTCTTTCTCTAGCTAGGCCTGCCTGGAACTGGATCTGTGTCAGTATGGTTGGGAGAAGGGGGGATATTTATATACCCTTGTGTGAGCACCTTGCTCACCCTTCTAACAAAAATAAAAATAAAAATAGAAAATCCACAAAAACAAAGTATTAACATGATCTTCTCCCCCATTTGTCTGGTTAAACAGACTAAAATCAGAGTTGAAAAAACCCATTTGAAAATTTAAATAGAAAACAGCAGGTACTTAGCAGTACTTATAGAGTTTAAAGGGACAGGGTAGGGGAAATTTCTTACCCAACCAGAAGATCAGAAGATCAAGGTTGAGCTTTCCTCTTCATGGTTAGCCATCTGTAAGGGCTAAAATTCTAGCTATACTATCTAAAATCTAATGAGTTGTCACCAATAAATTATAAGCTTTAGCAAGCGTATTTAAGTGTTTAAGTATTTACTAAAGAGCATTAGGATCAGAGAGAAAGGAAAAAATCTAACTATTTCTAAGAGACCCCATTATCTGACCTGCCACAGCAAAATCAGGAACAAAAAGGCCCCACTGCTTCCTCCTTCCTCCCAGAAACCTCCTGTGAAACTGGGCACATCCCCTACACACAGCTTCAAGCTAATTGGCTGGTAGCTTTGATAGATAGTACCCATGAGCAAACATTACTTCCTGACACCAAAGAAAGTCTGCATGGCTTGCCCTCAGATGCCTTCTGTTCATGGAAGAGGTTTCCTACAGTAACTCTCCAGCAGGTGGCATCACTCCAATCATTACACATCAAGTGTTGCCAAGAATAGCAAAGATATTAACAGCTGATCATCATGCAATATTGCTGTTACTTTATATACATTTCACTTTGCATCATCTCATGGAGGTATTTCCAGGTTTTTCTGAGAGCATTCTGATAATCATTTCTTATAGCACAATAGTGTTCCATAGTAATAACATCCCACAATTTATTCAGTCATTCTCCAATTGATGGGCATCGCCTCAATTTTGAATTCTTTGCACCAGAAAAGAAATAGCAGGGCTGTTAGGTAGTACAGTGGATAAAGCACTGGTCTTGGATTCATGATGAACTCGGGTCAAATCTGCTCTCAGATACTTGACACTTATTGGCTATATGTATGACCCTAGACAAGTCACTTAACCCTCAATGCCCTGCAAAAAAATTGAATAATAATAATAAGAAAAGAAAAGACATGCCATAAACATTTTTGTATGCATAGGTCATTTAACTTTTTGTTGTTATCTCTTTTTGGATACCAACCTAGTAGTGATATTACTAGGTCAAAGAATATGCATGGTTTTATAGCCCTTTCACCACAGTTCCATATTGCTCTACAGAACATTTGAATCAGTTTACAGCTCCAGCAACAGTGTATTAATTTCTCGTTTTCCTCATATCATGTAAAACATTTGTCATTTTCCTCTGCTGATCTATTATCCAGTCCGATAAATATGAGGTAGTACGCCAGACTTGTTTTGACTTGCATCTTTCTAATCAATACTGAGTTAGAACATTTTTTATCTGACTATACATAATTTCAACTGAAAACAGTTCATATCTTTTGATCATTTATCAACTGGGGAATGGCTTTTATTTTAGTAAATTTGACTCAGTTATCTGTGTGAGAAATGAGGCCTATATCAAACAAACTTGCTTCAAAAATTTTTCAGTTACTATAGTAACTGCATTTTTCTTCATCCTATTTCCTCCCCATGACAATGACTCTTTTCTCTATCTGCTTTCTCCCTGTCCCTCCTCAAAAGTGTTTTGCTTCTATGGGCAGCTAGATGGCGCAGTGGATAGAGCACTGGCCCTGGAGTCAGGAGTACCTGAGTTCAAATCCGGCCTCAGATACTTAACACTTATTAGCTGTGTGACCCTGGGCAAGTCACTTAACCCCAACTGCCTCACTAAAAAAAAAAAAAAAAAGTGTTTTGCTTCTGATTTCCCCCTCCCCCAATTTGCCCTTCATTCTCTACCCCCCCACCCACCATTATCCCTTTCCCCTCCTATTTTCCTGTGGGGTAAGATATATATCCATACCAAATTGAGTGTATGATATTTCCCCTTTGAGCCAATTTTGATAAGTAAGGTTCACTCACTCCCTGGGCCCTCTCCCATCTTCCCCTTCATTCTATAAGTTTAGTCTTGCTTCTTTTACATGAGATACTTTACTCCATTCTACCTCTCTCCCTCTCTTCCAGGCCATTCCTCTCCCACCCCTTAATTTTTTAAAAAAGATATTCATATTCAACCTATACCTTTGCCCTCTGTCTAAATATACTCCACTCAGCTGCCCTAATAATGAGAAAATTCTTATGATTTCAAGTATCATCTTCCCATGTAGGAATGTAAATAGTTTAACCTTTTAATATACATTATGATTTCTTTTTACTGCTTACCATTTTATGCTTCTCTAGAGTCTTGTATTTGAAAACAAATTCTCTATTCATCTCAGGTCTATTCAACAAGAATTCCTGAAAGTCATCTCTTTCATTGAATGCACATTTTCCCCATGAAAGATTATAATCAGTTTTGCTGGCTTGGTAATTTTGGCTGTAATCCCAATTCCTTTTCCCTCTCAAATATCACATTCCATGCCCTCCAATCCTTTAATGTAGAAGGTGCTAGATCCTGTGCTATCTTGACTGTGGCTCCACAATACTTTGTTTCTTTCTGGATGTTTGCAATATATTCTCCTTGACCTGAGAGCTCCAGAATTTGGCTATTGTATTCCTAGAAGTTTTAATTTTGGGATCCCTTTCATAAGGTGATCAATGGATTCTTCTGATTTATATTTTTTCTTCTGGCTCTAGAATATCAGGGCAATTTTCCCTGACAGTTTCTTGGAAGATAATGTCTAGGCTCTTTTTTTTTTTTAAATCATAGCTTTCAGGTTGTCCAATAATTTTCAAATTATCTCTCCTGGATCTATTATCCAAGTCAGTTGTTTTACCAATGAGATATTTCACATTGTCTTCTATTTTTTAATTCTTTTGGTTTTGCTTTATTTTTATTGAATTCTCATAAAGTCATTAGTTTCCATTTGCTCAATCCTAATTTTCAAGGAGTTATTGTCTTCAGAGAGATTTTGTGCCTCCTTTTCCATTTGGCCAGTTTAGCTTTTTAAGACATTCTTTTCCTCATTGGTTTTTTAAAGCTCTTTTACCATTTGGCCCAGTCTGTTTTGTAAGGTGTTGTTTTCTTCAGTACTTTTTGTGTTTCCTTTACCAAGCTGTTGACTTTTTTCATGACTGTCTTGCATCATTCTTATTTCTCTTTCCATTTTTTCCTCTACATCTCTTACTTTATTTTCAAAATCTTTTTGAGCACTTCTATTGCATGAGTCCAATTCATATTTTTCTTGGAGGCTTTGGATGTAGGAGCTTTCACTTTATTTTCTTCAAAGAGTGTATTTTGATCTTCCTTGTCATTATAGAAACTTTCTAAGATCAGCGTTTTGTTTTTGTTGTTTTTTTTTCTGTTTGCTCATTTTCCCAGCCTTTTTCTTTTCTTTTTAATTATTTATTCATTAATTTGTTTATTTGTTTATTTATTTATTTTGGTTTTCAACATTTGTTTCAATAAGATTTCCAATTTCCAATTTTTCTCCCTCCCTCCCCTCAGTCCCCCCTCCCCTAGACAGCATGTAATCTGATATAGGTCATATAAATATATATATATATATATACATATATTTATATAAAAAATATAACATATTTCTGTATTAGTCATGTTATAAGAGAAGAATCAGAACAAAGAGGAAAAACCTCAAAAAAGAAAAAAACAATAGTACCAAAATCAAAAGAAATAGTATGGTCCAATCAATGTCCATATTCCACAGTTCCTTTTTTTTTTCTTTTCTGGATTTGGAGAGCCTTTTCCACCATGAGTCCTTTGGAACTTTCTTGTACCGTTGGATTGGTGAGAAGAATATAGTCTATCACAGTTGATCAACACATAATGTTGATGATACCGTGTACAATCTTCTCCTGGTTCTGTTCATCTCACTAATCATCAGTTCATGCAATTCCTTCCAGGTTTCTCTGAACTCCTCCTGCTTATCATTTCTTATAGCACAATAGTTTTCCATTACATTCACATACCACAACTTCTTCAGCCATTCCCCAATTGTTGAGCATCCCCTCAATTTTCAATTCCTTGCCACCACAAAAAGGGCAGCTATACATATTTTTGTACATGTGGGTCCTTTTCCCTTTTCCATGATCTCTTTGGGAAAAAAGACCCAAACATGGTATTGCTGGTCAAAGGGTATGCACAGCTTTATAGCCCTTTGGGCATAATTCCAAATCACTCTCCAGAATTGTTGGATCATTTCACAGCTCCACCAACAATTCCCAGCCTATTTCTTGACTTTTTACTCTTTTTTTATAATGGGCCACTGCTTCCAAGGTGGAGGGGGGCAATTTGCCAAGCTTCAAGGAGTTTGTGCAGCTGTTCTGAGGGATACTTCTAGGAATGTGTAAGTTTTTAGTTCTTCCAAGGTGGTATGATTTAAGGGGAGTTATGTTTACTACTCTCCTGTATTGTGCAATTACAATCCTGGGTCTGTTTCCCCTCCCCCATTCCCTTTTTGTTCAACTTCATTCAAACATATAGAAGGAAGAGAGGAAGGGTGTCAATTTGGTGAAAAAGCAAATTCAGAAAGAATAATAACACATTACATAGATGCAGAAGCTTTTCAAATTTACCAAATACTTTCTCTAAAACATTGACATAGGTAGTATAAGTAGGAACATGCAATAACTCAGTAATAAACTAACCTGACCCTTTCATTTTCTATCAATGACAGAAATGGAACGTGACTTAGCAAAAATTATAGAGTAAGTGGCAAACCTGAGATTTAAACTCAAGTTCTCTCCTTCCAAATCCAGTTGTCTGTTTTATAGATTAGGAAACTGAGGTTTAGTCAGTTAACAAGCATTTCTTAATCCTTTACTACATGCCAGGCACTGGGCTGAGTCCTAGAGATATAAAGAGAGAAAAAAACATAGTTTCTGCCCTCACATTCTAATGGGGGTGTAGACATGTAAATAATTATGTACATACATTATATATATATATATATATATATATATATATATATATATATATATATATATATACAGCGTAAGCTGAAATCAACTTTAGAAGGAAGACTTAGAGAGTTTACATGACTGTCCAAGTGTTATAAACAGCAGATCTGTAACTTGAACGAGATCACTTCACTTCAATACCCTTATCACTATACTACAATTCCTCTCTTGACTAATGGGGAAACTTAGCTAAAAAAGGAAGGAACATTAGTTCACATAGATTAAAAAAAACAGACACTTGGGGATAATTAATTTAAGAAAGGGAGGAATGGGTATCACTGGGTAGTTAAGAGTTATCAGTATGCAGTGGAGAAGGACCCAGACTAGGAGACCAGAGACCAAAGTATAAGAAGTCAGGCTTATAGTTTTTAGATGTTGGAATCCAGGGCAATCTATTTGGGTAACAAAAAGCAGGAAGAAAGATAAGGGTTCTGAATAATAGGCACTCAACATAGCAGTGCCAATATAGCTTCACAGTGAGACACCTGCCTTACATTCTGGACATAATCCAGTGCCCCTGTGTGTCTGAAGCCAAAGGGATCCTGGGGAAGAATAAAGAAGCCAGGGAGTCAGGAGAAACACAATGTGGGACACTTGCATATCTGGACTAGAGTTTATTCCTGGCAATTTCATGGGCTGAAGAGGTTATATTTTTATGATAATGGTTCCCCTCCTTCCAAATCATTACTAATGATAAAGAATATGAGTAGAAATCCTCAGAGCATTCTGTTGGGGTACCTTTTCATAATTAGCATATCGATGGTCTGACTTTCCTTCCTCTGTTGCTGTCCTCTGGCCAGCTTTCAATCCATGTGGTAGACATTTGGAATGGAGTTTGCAATTAAAATTTTACGGGGGACAGCATCAAATACTTTCATAAATGCAACACTTATGCTGTGAGTACAACCCTAATTAGCCTGTCCTCAAACATAAGGTGATCCTATCCCCCAAGGCTCATGGCAAAAGACAAGAGAACTGCTTATTTTGAGCTCTGTTCCAGAGGTGGAAAAGACTGCAAAGGTCATCTGTTCCAATTTACACCAGGTAAAAATAAAAATGAAAAAGAAAAAAATGAACCAGCATTCTACTTGAATGTTGGTCATCCAAACTCAGAAACTCCAGGTCACAGGAAGCTCACTACCTCCTTTCAGTGTGAGATAGTTTTAATTGTAAGCAGGTTCTTTTTTTTTTTTTTTAATTCAGCAAAAAAAAGCTCTCTTCCTATCATTTCCTAATTGTATGTTCAGGGCCCAAGCAGAATAACTCAAATTCCCTTTCCAAATGGCAGACCTTAAGATACAAGAAGACAACAGTCTCATCCCCCACTAAGTCCTTTTTTCTCTGGGGCAAGTATGTCTGGGTTCCATCAATAAATCTTCCAAAAATCAGAGTTTTGAACCTCCTAGCCATCTCTGCTAACCACATATAGAGAGAGGCTGAGGAGAGTGGAAATTTTAAGAACTGGTAAAGATTTGGCTTCGTATCTGAACTCTGGCTTAGCCTATGTGACAATGAGCAGAAATCACTATACCTCCTTAGACATTAGTTTCCTTGTATATGTAATGAAGATTTCATTTTCATTTGTCCTGATCTCTGCTTCTATGTATATTGAGAACTTTTTGATGTAGAAATCCCTTCTTCCTGATTCATATGGACATTTTTTTTTTAATTTAGCCTTATTTTTTTCAGAGATCATAAAAAGGGAAAAGGACTCACATGTACAAAAATATGTATAACTTCTCTTTTTATGGTGGCAAGGAATTGGAAATTGAGGGGTTGCCCATTGATTGAGGAATGGCTGAATAAGTTGTGGTATATTAATGGGATGGAATACTATTGTGCTATAAGAAATGATGAGCAAGAGCGGCAGCTAGGTGGTGCAGTGGATAAAGCACCGACTCTGGATTCAGGAGGACATGAGTTCAAATCAGGCCTCAGACACTTCACAGTTACTAGCTGTGTGACCCTGGGCAAGTCACTTAACCCCAATTGCCACCCCCCCCCCAAAAAAAAAGAAAATGTGAGCAGGAGGAGTTCAGAGAAACCTGGAAGGACTTGCATGAAATGATGATGAGTGAGATGAGCAGAACCAGGAGAAGATTATACACAGTATCATCAACATTATGTGTTGATCAACTGTGATAAACTTGATTCTTCTCAGCAATACAAAATAGTTCCAAAGGATTCATGATGGAAAAGACTCTCCAAATCCAGGAAAAAAAAAAGGAACTGTGGAATATGGATGCAGATTGAACCATACTATTTCTTTTGTTTTGGGTGCTGTTGTTTTTCTTTTTTAAGGTATTTCCTTTTTCCCTGATTCTTCTTTCAAAGCATGACTAATACAGAAATATGTTTAAAGTGATTGGACATACATAACCTATATCAGATTACTTACTGTCTTGGGGAGGGGGGGAGGGGAAGGAGGGAGAAAAATTTGAAACTAGAAATCTTATAAAAACAAATGTTGAAAACTATCTCTACATGTAATTGGAAAATAATAAAATACTTTTATAATTAAAAAAAAATTAGCCTTAGAGAGTTGGCTGACTTCATGAAACGTTAAATCATTTGCCCATGTTCACAAAGCTAGGATTTGTCAGATAGAAAATTTGAAACCAGGTATTTTTGACTTCAAATAGTGCTTTTTTCACCGCACCCAGTTGCCTAGGAGGTGAAATGATACCAATAACAATGTTATATGTCTCAAATTAATTAATGAGGAAAGAACTTTGTAAATGTTAAAATTTGTTAGAATTGTGATCTGTTTTTTGTTCTGAGATGTAGAATATATTTCATCAGAGAACTAACTGACATGGGGTGATCAGGGCTTTTCCTGAGGCTGCTAAAATTCAGAGGGGCCTGTTTCCTTCCCTGGTGGTTGTCAGCTCTCATGTTGCAACTAATATTCTTTCACCAGCCCCTTAACACAGCTCATCATGTCCCTTCCATAGACAGTGGGCAAGTACCCCCATTGTTGCCAGCCACAGCATTTACTGCCCATTCTTCTTTTTTTTTTTTTTTTGATGAGGCAATTGGGGTTAAGTGACTTGCCCAGGGTCACACAGCTAGTAAGTATTAAGTGTCTGAGGCCAGATTTGAACTCAGGTACTCCTGAATCCACGGCTGGTGCTTTATCCACTGCACCATCTAGCTGACCCCATTTACAGCCCATTCTGACTAAATTTTAATGAAGCAGGAAATATAATACAACTATCTTGCCATTTTCCAGTTGCCTCTTCCCACTGTTTTGTATAGGTGTGTAAGGGTAGAGTGGGGCATTAGGCTGTATTGTAGAAATTCAGCCCAAGTTCTCTAAGAAATAGGATGACCTTTACACAGTTGTATGTCACCTGACTTCAAGTGGCTCACATGAGAGCTTCATGGGGGAATAATTTTACCTAGCATTTATAGTGTTTAGGTTTTGCAAAATGCTTTACACATTATGTCATTTGATAATTCCAGTAATTCTGGCTTTAGGTACTCTTTTATCCTGATTTTACAGATGAAGAAATGGAAGCAGAGAAATTCTCACTTCTCCTTAGTAAAATGTCTGAAGCAGGGTTTGAACTCTGATCTTCCTATCCACCCCATGGTGAAAGTAGAGTCAAGATGTTAAAATATTCACTCTGTTTAGGCTAAAATTCTAGCTATTCTGTCTAAAATATCTAATGAGTGGTCGCAAATAAATTATAAGCTTTAGCAAGAGTTAGACTTTTAAGCATTTATTTAGGAGAATAAGAATCTGGTAAAGAGAGAGAGAAAGGCTTATATTCATCTATCTATTAAAGGAAGAGCGCATTTCTAGCTCCGCTCTCCACCAGAGTCCACAGGAAAGAGCACGAGTCAGAGCGCCGGGCTCCCCCTTCTTCCCCCCACAAGCAAACATCACTTCCTGATGCCAAAGAAAAGATGCATGGTCTGGCCCTCAGAGACCTTCACCTCATGGCAGAGCTTTTCTACAGTAAGTCTCCAGCAGGTGGCATCATTCCAATCATTACAATTATAATCCAGTTGACATCTACCTGTTCCCTGAACAAGTGATGACCACACCAGCAGCAGTCTTGTCTTTCCCTAAAACCATCCCTGAATCCTTGCTCCATGTATCAGTATTTCCATTTATGCCTCTGTTTATTTATATATTTATTTGCTTGTTTTTTTGCCAGGCAATAAGGGTCAAGTGACTTGTCCAGGGTCACACAGCTAGTAAGTGTCAAATGGCTGAGGTGGGATTTGGACTCAGGTCCTCCTGAATCTAGTGCTGGAGCTTTATCCTCTGAACCACTTAGCTACCCCCACCTCTGTTTAATTTGCATTCTCCCTTTTCTCTATCACGTGGTATATTCTAACTGTCTTGTGTGGTGGAGGAGACAATTCCACTATGGAATGAGGGCAGTACTAGACACTGAATATTTAGAGTTTCTGAATATCTCTGCATTTGCTTATAATGAATTGGTAGAGAAGTAGGAGGAACTGGACTCTTAGAGAGGCTTTGTGAATTGCATAATTAACAGCTTCAAAACACATCAGTATAATATGCTACATAAATACAAAGTGCATTACAAAGATGTTCATAGAATTTGAAAACAAATACTACTTACAGCATAGCCCACCCAAGCAGCTGCCAGTTACTGTCCACAAAGCTGGCTGAAGGAATAGGTGCCAAATGGCTTAGTGAGCTGGATGCCTAGGGCAGAAATAAAACCCAGTGGCAGGTATAAGTCAGTCAACTGTGGTGTTCACTTTCCCTTCTATAATCAGGAATATAGAAATACTTCTAAGTAAATTAACAGCCTCAAATTGTTTGGAAGTTATAAGGAAACAGAGGGGGCCACTAGGTGGTGCAGTGGATAAAGCACCGGCCCTGGATTCAGGAGTTCCTGGGTTCAAATCCGGCCTCAGACACTTGGCATTTACTAGCTGTGTGACCCTGGGCAAGTCACTTAACCCCCATTGCCTTGCAAAAACAAAAACAAAAACAAAAAAGGAAACAGATCATCTGGAGTGTAAACTCATTGAAGGCAGGAAATTTTTATTTAATTTTGCATTTTTATACTCAGCATCCATTATTCTACCTTGTCAAATGTGGTGTTTAAGTTCATCAAAACTAACTTAAACACCAACCAAGTTTGACATTATACTCAGTGTTCTACTTCCACAGTTTCCACATCCTGAAAAGACAGAAGTAAATTCTTTTTCAATAGCATTTAGTTTCATTTTATTCTGTTGTTGTTATTTCCATTTCTGTTATTGTCATTCTTCATGCTTTTGCCTACTTTGCATCCATTGATACAATCTCCGTGTATTTCTCCATATTAATTATGTTGATCATTTCTTAGAGCACAATAAATTCCTTTATGTCCATATACCACAAGTTCATTTAGCCATTCTGAAGCTGATTCATATCTAATTTGTTTCCAGGTCTTTGTTATTTACTCTAGAAAGTGGTGCTAAAATATTTTGGTGATTGTTGAGCATTTCTTTTTGTCAGTGACCTCATTGGTGGGTATGTGCCCCTCATTGGAATTTCCTTGTTAAAGGGCAATGAGGGTTAAGTGACTTGGGCAGGGTCACACAGCTAGTAAGTGTCAAGTGTCTGAGGACAAATTTCAACTCAGGTCCTCCTGAATCCAGGGCTTTTGCTTTATCTATTGTGTCTCCTAGCTGCTGCCCCGTATTTCATTCTTTTTTTAACATAAATATAAATTGTGTTCCTTAGTAGGTACACCAATTAACATGTCCATCAATGATGTATTAATATCTCTCAGAAAGAAATTATTAAGTGCTTACTATATGCACAACAGTATATCCAACAAGATATAAAGATAAGTTATAAATATTTCTTAACTCACATACATATAAATATAGAAATACATATGTACATATATATACACATACATATATGTGTGTAATTGATAGCCACAAAATAACAAAATAATCAGAAGATGATCACTGGCATATTAGGTTAGAATATTTTTGGATGATTTATAGAAAGAAGTGATCAAAAATAAAGATTATATAGACACAGTTGGTTGCAAACTACATTGATAGAGGGGTTGGTCACAGCAATAATAAAATTGACCAATGGAATTATTAATTCATCTTGCTATCAGCGATCTTAAGTAAACAGAACGGGTTAGATCTACTGCTCCCGCTCGCTCGCTCTCTCTCTCTCTCTCTCTCTCTCTCTCTCTCTCTCTCTCTCTCTCTCCAAACACATATACACACACACATACCTATAATGGAAAATAGAGGATAAGAAATGTATAAGTGAACTACAAAATGCTATCTACAGTTTAAAGAAAAAGTCATTTCTGACAGGTCGATCAAAGCTTCATAGAAGTGACTTTTGAAGTAGGCATTGACAGAAGGCTAAGATGTTGGTATTGAAGGATGGATAAGATTTCAACAGGTGACATTAGAGGAAGGAAGAGGGAAAGAATTCTGAAATCATAAAATAGTGCAACTAAGGATGTGTGGAGAACAAATCTTGAGAGTGATATTAGGTGTATTAGGGACAATGAGTAGCCTAATAGAACCAGAGGATAGTGACTATGCTTGGAATCATGGGATCACAGGCCTAGAGTTAGAAGGCTAAGGCTTATCAAATGACTCTATTTACCAAAACATAAACAGATCCAGAGGTGTTGAAAGACTTGCCTGAACTAATGTAGGTACTGAGTAGCAAAGCCTGGCTATCCACCTGGGTCCTTTGTCTCCAAATCCAGTTCTATTTCTATACGTCTATGAAAAAACTCCTCTACAAAATGCTATTTGAAACTAGGAGCTGACTCACAGTTAGTGGTAGTGAATGTCCTGTCATTGTAGGTCTTTAGAGAGAGAGAGAGAGCAGATGAGCATTGCTATGGCAACTACAAATGGAGTTAATCCTTCAAGTAGAGGTTGGGCTAGATAACTTCTGAGGTTTCTTCCTCTTCTATAATTTCTTTCTTTCTTTTTTTTTTTTTTGTGAGGCAATTGGGGTTAAGTGACTTGCCCAGGGTCACACAGCTAGTCAGTGTGTAAAGTGTCTGAGGCCAGATTTGAACTCAGGTCCTCCTGAATCAAGGGCCAGTGCTCTATCCACTGCGCCACCTAGCTGCCCCATTCTATAATTTCTAAGATAACATTGGAAAGGCAGAGTGTTTTAATGGAAAGAATGTTTGATTTTGAGTCAGAAGTCCTAGGTTCAAATCCAGACTCTGTTATCACTAAGTGTTTAATCTTGAGCACATTTCTCCTTTCCTGGGCCACAGTTCCCTCACTTGTATAATGAAGTATCAGGTCAACTCTAAATAACAATAGTATCAATATAACTTCTGCAATTATTATTAATAACTATGGCATTTTATGGTACTTTCTTTGCAAAATGCTATATATGCATTATTATATATGTATTATGCATGATCTTCACAACAACTTTGTAAGGTAGGCATGGTGCTCACTTTGGCAGCACATATACTAAAAAATTGTAATGATACAGAAAAAAATTAGCATGGCCCCTGTGCAAGGATGACACACAAATTCGTGAAGTAAGGTAGGAATGGATATATCCATTTTACAGATAAGGAAACTGAGTCTGAGTGAGGTTAAAGTGACTTGGCCAACATCAAATAGTAAGAAAGTATTTTACACAGGGTTTGAACTCAGGTTTTCCTGACTCCAAGTATGGCACTTAAGGTTCTGTTACTTATCTAGCTCAAATCTTGATATTACATATTTTTTATTTGATCCTAAAAGGTATTATTTCTTGTTTTAATAACTTTTTTTTTGTTTTTGCTAAAAGTTGTTACACTTGGACTTTACTTGAAATCCACTCACCAGAATAATTAAGACTGTTTTACTTTTTCCAGGGCTTGTTGAATAATAAATACAGATAATGTAAATATGCAGAATGTTGGAACCAGTGACTGAAGTGCTGTTGAATACAGACATCGAACTTCAAAGAGAGTTAAGCTTCTAGGCCTTCTGAGACTCAGAAATTCGGTCTTTCTGAAGCATTGCCCTGATACTCTGGAAGCCTTGGCCAAAGTCATACACCCTACTCACTCTCTGCCAGGGATAGCTCATTGCACAGCATGAAGGAACAGGGACACATCCCAGGCATCAGAGAGGCTCAGGATTGGAAGGGAGGTCAAAGGAAAGCCATGAAAGCCTATTGAATATTCCCCAGCCATAAGCTTTTGTTTAAACTGATTCTTAAACTTTTCTAAGTCAATCAGAGGGCTAAGGGAGAGAATATTAAATTCTCTTGCCTCCCATTAGATCACTGAAAAGCCTGAGCCAGTTGACTATGTTTTGTGCCTCTGTTTCCCTGGCTTAGTTAAAGAAGTTATAGAAACAAGTCTTTCTTCCCCAATAGCAGTTCTATGGATACCCAATTCCACATATTCAGAAAAGAAGGCTCCACCAGTGACAAATCTTCCCATCTTTCCAAGCCCTGCCTAAGTGTGACCTCCTCCTTGAAGCCTTATTTGACCTTCTCCTCCCTCTACAAGTATTACAATGATCTGTAATTTCACTGGTGTGAGTACTTATTCCAGTAGTGCAGATCATAGCCCTTCCAAGACTTCTATCAATTAATAAGCATTGGTTAATTGCTTCTATGTGTCAAGAATTGCTATAAGCACTCTGGACAGAAAAAGAGGCAAAAGACAGGCCAACCACTCAAGAAGTTTATCATCTAATGGGGGAGACAGCATACAAGGTATGTACAGAAAATGAATGGGAAACAATTAGCAGAGGGAAGGAACTAGAATTAAGCGAGGTTGGGAAAGGCTTCCTATAGAAGATGAGATTTTAATTGGGACTTCAAAGGAAAATAGGGATGTTGGTAGGGAGAGTTGAAGCAGAGAAAATGTTGTTAGTTGAGAGATGGACATCATAAGTGATAATTATATATTTCCATGGCCATCCATGACTTACAAAGGCTGGACCAGTGGGGCCATACAGTAGAGGAAATCTTTTTTCAGCTTGTCAGAGCCTGCCATAACTTCTGCCTATAAAATCATCTTTAAGAGTCCATGGTAACCTTCCCAGGAAGATCAGGGGTCAGTAGAATACTTCTCTGGAAGAAGAATGATTTGATAGCCAACATTTAAATAGTGTTTTCTTATGTAAACTTATTTTTAACATATATGCCCTACACTCCCATGATCATCATAACAACCCTGTGAAGCACAAATTTAAAGTGCTATCATGATCCAAGACAAGTACAAAAGACCCAACATAAAAAATGCTATCTACCCCCAAAGAGAAAGAATTGATGACCTCTGAGACTGAAGCATGCTTTTTTAAACTTTATTTTTCTTTTATGCATGTGTGCTTTCTTTTGCAGCATGGCTAATATAGAAATTTGCTCTGCAAACTTCACATGAATAATGGATATCATATTGTTCCCCTTCTCCAGGGATAGGAAGGAAAGAAAGAATTTGGAGCTCAAAATTTTAAAGCATTAAAATTTTTAAAATGTTATTAGGAAATGTTTAACAAAAGAAATAAACTATATTAAACATTTTTAAAAAGGAAGTGCTACCTATGACCTGCTCAAAGAATCCTTACAAATAGGAATTATTATTATCCTCATTTTAGAGATAAGGAAAATGACATTCAGAGTAGTGGGGTGACTTCCCCCAATCATATAGCTTCCAAAGATTCAATCCTATTCTGAATCTAGCTCCAGTATTCTCACCGATATCCCACAGCTGTATCTCTCAGAATGATGTGTTTCTGCTACTCATAAAGACTCTCTTTTTATCTTTGTTTTTGTGTGCTACTTGCATGCAAAGCCATAACTAGGGTGGAGCAACCAATCATTTGCCTGAGGGCTTCACATTTATAAGGCATGTCCGATGCAGGAATTCAGTAATGTAGAAAAACCAAAGCTCAACAATTTTGATTACTATTTAAAACATACAGCTACTCAAGTACTGGAATTGGTGAGCCCACCCTCACATTCTACTTTGTTTCACAAACCCTTACCTGAGAGAGAGTTTTGTGCTACGTACCTCAGGTTCAAAAATGCTACTATAGCTCTGCTTACCTACTCTTCAGAGGCTTGGATTGATTGATAATGATTCTGTGAGAAAATAATTATTAATAATGGGTTTGGGGGTGAGACCCAGTGACCCTTCCCCCACTCAGGAACTCTGGCTGGTTTCTCAGAGCTAGCCTTAAAGGTTCTTTAGAGATCAGATTAACTCAGTAGACAACAGAAACCACACCTACCTGAAAACCTTTGCTCTCAGAGCAAAGTTCAGACCTTGAGCTCAGCCCAGTACTGCTCATTTTAATATGGACCACTCTCAGGTCCTATCAACCAATGGAATTGAGTGATCCTAGACAATTAGCTTTGAGCAGTCTGTAAGGGCCTCCTCTCCTCTGGTCCCCAAGTAATCTATCTTGGGCTGGGACTCTGAAGGAGGTAGCCAGGCATCCTCTACCCCCCTTCTCTCTCTAGCTCTAGGTAACGTAGGACCTCTGAACACCGGAGCCATGATTCTGGGGGTTTTTGGCTTGCCTTACATGTGGTCAACTCTTTACTAACATTTAATATAAGTTAATAAATGCTTAATGCCCAAAACTGGTGTAATACCCTCTAATTTATAAATAGCAATATTTTAGAAATCCCAGTTAAGTTCCCCAATAACTTAGAACAGAGACAGGTTTCCCGCCCCTCCCCCCCGGAATATTTTCAAAGGACACAGCACATTTAGAGTTATGAATATTTGTTTGTAAAAGTCCCCCTGAAACAACTTCATGGCATCCCTGATAACATGATTTCATTTTACTTGAAAGTTCATAGAGAACTTTGTAAGAACTTAGCAAATGTTAGGCTGGGAGAGCAGCTCCCTTCTCCTCAATGAACGCCAGCTCCTCAGCATTCTGGGGGCTACAAGATCTCAATGAGGCATCTCAATTTTCTCCAGTAACCCAGTCAATAGGCAATTCTCAGAAATGCTTTTGGTCCTAATCTCCAGAGTAAAATAGCCAGCATTGATTTTTATTATTTTTAATGGAGATTCAAGAAATATATTCAGTGGTCGGATAGTTACATTTCAAAGGTGACTAAAGTCCTCAGTTTTGGTATATACACATTCACACGCACAGACTACTGGCAGTAAATGATCAAAGAAAGAAACTTTTTTTTCAGAATTTTAGGTTTGCAACGGGTTTTAGAGATTATCTGACCCAAGGCTTGTCAATAATTTTTTTAGGTTATGGAACACTATGGCAATCTGGGAAAGCCTATGGACCTCTCCTCAGAATAATGTTTTAAATGCATAAATGAAATGTGTATATAATTAAATATATATGTGTGTGTATATGTATATATGTGTATATTTATATGTATACATACATATATGTGTGTATACCATTTTAAATTAAATGTGCTTTTCAATTTTTTAAAAAAGTTTATGAATCTCAGATTAAGAACCCCTGATCTAGTTCAACCTACCTACCCTATGCAGGAAGATCCCTTTCCAACATCCTGATGGAGGAGAGTATTAAACCACTTTTGCTTAAATAATTATAGTTACTATCTGATTAATCAATCCATTTGGTGTTCTCATGAAGACAACTTGCATCATTCAGCAGGCAATGTCAAGATTAGGTCTTCATTACTTAATGTGTCTTCATTAATGTAGTGTCTTTGTCACTTGGTACAAAGATAATTTTTCATCTATCAATAAAGGTCAAAGAATAGAAGGAAAAGGAAGGAGAAGGCACCCCCCCCCCATTAAATTGAAAACTCCTTGAGGGGTAGTGCTGTCTTTTGAACTTTTTTGTATCTCCATTGCTTAGCATAGTGCCTGGCAAATAGTTATGATGATCAGTTATTTTTCAGTAATGTCTGACTCTTTATGGCACCATTTGGGTTTTTATTGGCAAAGATACTGAAGTGGTTTGCAATTTCCTTCTCCAGCTTATTTTACAAATGAGGAAACTGAGGCAAACAGGGTTAAGTAACTTTCCCTCCATCCCATTATCCTCCATTTATCCTTCTCCTCCAACTCCTCTTCCTCCTCACTCTTGCTCTTTCTCTATCCTATCTCTCCTCAAATGTCTCTTGCTTCTGAGCACAGCATCCCCCAAAATTGCCCTCCTCTTTATCATCACCTCATATTTCTCATCCCCTTCCTTTCTTATCTTCCCATTGGGTAAGACAGGTTCTATGTCAAACTGAGTGTGTGTATATATATGTGTATGTGTATATGTACATACATGTAGATGTGTGTATATATGTATACACACATATATTCCCTTTTTAAACCAATTCAGATGAGAGTGAGCTTCAAACATTTCCCACCAATCCCCATGTTCCTTTCCTTTATAAAAGCTCTTCCTTGTGTGATTCTTTAATGTGAGAAAGTTTATACCATTCTACCTTTCCCTTCCTACTTCTCTCAATACATCCCTCTTTCTCACTCCTACATTCTTTTTGGAGATTATTCCAACGTAACTAATATCTACTCCCTCCTGTTTATGTAGATTCCTTCTAACAGCCCTAATAATAATAAAGTTCTTAGGAGTTAAATGTATCATCTTCTCATATAGAAATATAAAAAGTAAATATTAAATCCATTATAATTACTCTTTCATGTATAATTATATTTTTATGTTTCTCTTGAGTCTTGTATTTGAACTCATTTTTTTTAAGCAGAGTTAAGTGACTTGCTCAGTTTCACACGGTAAGTGTCTAAGGTCGGATTTGAATTCAGGTCCTCTTGAATCCAGGGCCCTGAGCTTTGGATTTTTTCAACAGGAGGACTTGGAAGTTTTCTGTTTCCTTCAATATTCATTTTCCCCCTGAAGTATTGCATTAACATTTTCTGGGTATATTATTCTTGGTTGTAATTTTAGTTCTTTTGCCCTCCAGAACATTATATTCTAAGCCCTCCACTCCTTTTAACATAGAAGCTACTAAATCTCATGTCATCCTGACTGTGGGTCTACAATATTTGAATTATTGTTGTTTTATTTTGTTTTATTTTCTAGCTACTTGAAATATTTTTCTCCTTTACATGGGAGCTCTGGAATTTGGCTATAATATTCCTGGGACTTTTCATTTTGGAATCTCTTTCAAGAGGTCATCAGTGGATTCTTTCAATTTCTATTTGAACTTCTGCATCTAAGATGTTGGGACATTTTTCCCTGATAACTTCTTGTAATAGGCTCTTTTTATCATGGCTTTCAGGTAGTCTGATAATTCTTAAGTTATCTCTTCTCAATCTATTTTCCAGGTCAGTTATTTTTTACCAAAGATATATTTCATATCGTCTTCTATTTTTTTTCATTCCTTTAAGTTGGTGTTATTGTTTCTTTCTCTTTTTTTTTTTTTGGCAGGGCAATGGGGGTTAAGTGACTTGCCCAGGGTCACACAGCGGGTAAGTATCAAGTGTCTCAGGCTGGATTTGAATTCAGGTTCTCTTGAATCCATGGCCAGTGCTTTATACACTGTTCCACCTAGCTGCCCCAGTGTTATTGTTTCTTAAAGTCTCATGGAGTCATTAGCTTCCTCTTGCTCAATTCGAATTTTTAAGGAGTTATTTTCTTTGTGAGCTTATGTACCGCTTTTTGCATTAGACCAATTCTGGTTTTTGAGGAGTTCTTTTCTTCAGTGAATTTTTGTACCTCTTTTATCAAGCAGTTAATTCTCTTTCCATAGTTTTTGTGTCATTTTCATTTGTTTACCCAATTTTTCCTCTACCAATCTATTTCTTTCATTAAGTCTTCCAGAATTTTTGCTGGCCTTGGGTCCAATTAGCATTTCTCTTTGAGGTTTTGCTTATACCTGTTTCTACATTGCTGTCTGCTTTTAAGTTTGTTTCTTGGTCTTTCCTGCCACCGCAATAACTTTTTTATCATTTTTCTTTTTCTTTCTTTTTTTTTTGTTTGCTAATTTTTCCAGCCTATTTCTATTTCTTCACTTTGAACTTTATGTTCAAGTTGGGCTGTGCTCACCTCGGTGTGGGGAGGCACTGTGACAAGCTTCAGGTTTTTTGTACTGCAGTTTTCAGCTATTTGTTTCTAGAGATCTGCAAGTTTTTCATGCTTTCAAGGTGGAACTGTCCTGGTAGAGGTATGGTCACTGCTTTCTCATTCTGTGCCTTGATCTTTACTCAGGGAGGGCCCCTTTTCCCCTGTAGCCACAAGGACCAGTCATCCTTTTCACCTTGGAATTGTAACCAGGTTCCCTGCTCTCCTGGAGCTGCAAATGCTAGTGATCCTCTTAGCCCTAAAACTGTTACCAAGGGCCCCTGTTCCCTTGTGACTTATCACTAACACTCCTCTCCATCCTGGATATTTGACCGAGAACCACTTCTGTGCAATAGAACTGTCAATCAGTGTCATCTGTACTCAATGTCAACAAAGCATCCCCTGTAATTGCTTTCTGACCCCAGTCCTGTCTCTGGGCTGAGAGCTCCCAAAGCTACTGCCACTGCTTTCACAGCTACCTCCAATGCTTACCACTGGTATTCCTGCAACACTCCAGGTCTGGGTATACCCTGGTGTTAAATCTTTCTTCTGTAGAACTCCTTATTTGCATTATACTGGAAAAAAAAAAAAACAAACATCTCCCTCTGACCTTTTC
Source organism: Dromiciops gliroides (assembly GCF_019393635.1). NCBI lineage: Eukaryota > Metazoa > Chordata > Mammalia > Microbiotheria > Microbiotheriidae > Dromiciops > Dromiciops gliroides. Next base: position 553,969,731 of record NC_057863.1, on the reverse strand, counting down.
TTGTCTCTGCCACTCCAAAATCTGATTTGAGTCAGTATTATAAAGTTGTTTGGAGAGGAATATTTGAAGAGTTCATCAGGGTCCCGACATGTATTTTAGTATGTTGGCTCCTAATTAGAAGCTCAGGGGAAAAAAAAAATGACAACTCTTTAGCAAAGCTAACAACTCTCCCCCCACACAAAAAAGATTTAGATATATATTCTCTCTCTCTCTCTCTCTCTCTCTCTCTCTCTCTCTCTCTCTCTCTCTCTCTCTCTGTCTCTCTGTCTCTCTCTCTCTCTCTCACAGACACACACACACACACACACCCCTCTGTTTTTCCTTTTCCTCTGCTTTCTCATTTTAATTTTGCTAAGTCCAGATCAATACCAGAAAGAGCTGCAGATAGAAAGAGATATTCTGTGAGTGTGGATTTTCTGAAATCATTCCAAAGGAGGTGAATAGAATGAATAGAATCTTGGAACATCATTTAAAGAATTTTAACTTTTCGGGGAAAAAAAGATCAAACTTTTGAAAAAAGCTGTGAAGGCTTAAACTAGATGGTTTAGAAATGGACAGCATTTATTGAATGTCTACTATCTGACAAGCATTGTGTTAAGTGCTAGGAATACAGTGGAGTGGGAAGATGATTCTGTACTCTTAAGGAATTTACAATCTAACATGTGGCAATGTGAGACAACAAGTGAACGACTATGTACAAGCAAGAAATGTATAGAATAAATTGGAGTAATTTCAGAGACAAAGAATGGAGTATACTTGCCTGGAGTCCTGCAGATATCTCTCAGATATCTATTTCCAGTCTCATTCTGGTCTCATTGTTTCCCACCTGATTATTCTCTTAGACGTCATTGTCACCAGAAACTTATCTTCCTGCAAGATAACAGTAACTTTGAAACTTAAACCTCCTCAATGTCCTTTAATTTTGATGCTTCTACCTCCATCTGATTAGACAAGGTGTAGAGTGGACATCAAATAGTTCCTCTCACTCTCTCTATTTAAGGAGAAGGCCTCGCTTATTGTTTCCCAGCTGACTACAGAACTTCATCATGCCCCCATATCCAGAGCCATGCTTCTCCCTTGTCACTCTTTTTAATTTTTTAATGTCTTATCTTTTTCCATTAGATTGCAAGCTCCTTGAGGGCAAGAACTGTCCATTGCTTTGTGTGTGTGTGTCCTCAGGATTTAACACAGTGCCTATTACATATTAGATGTTTAATACATGTTTATTGACTGACTTACTGACTAGCCTCCAACTTGAGCTTCAATCTCAGGTCACCAAATACCAGTTTTACCTTTCTAAATGAATACTGCATGAATATCTCAAACTAACCTGATTAAAACAAATCCTTCCCCTCTTAAAAATAAAAATAAATCATCTCATTCAAATTTTCCTTTTCTTTTGGGAGGTAGAATATACAGTAGAAAGAGAAGGAAAAAGAAAGGAAAGAGAAGAGTCTGAAAATCCGGGTTCAAAAATCCTGCCTCTCTCATTTATGGCCTATGTGACCAGAAACAAATCATTCTACCTTCCTGATCTACAAAATGAAAGAGCTGGAGTAATTTCTTCATTCTTTAGCCTGTTATCCTCATTTTGACCTTCTTTGAGTTCTATGACATGCCCCTATAAATCTTCTCTCTATAAAATGTCATTATCAAATTACTCTTTGTACTCAGAATTCATCAGTATATTCTGCTGCCCCCCATCCCCCATTAGAGACTATAGTCATCCTTTACTTCCATTTTAGGAGGCAAGGGGCACAATAGATGTCTCATTTCCCATACTACTGAAATCAGTTTGGACAATGTTTTGTTTTTTATTTTTGTTTTTACTTTTCTGAGCTGCATTCATTTTGGATTTCTTTGACTTTTTCGACCATGCTCCAACACTGCTAAGCCCTTTCTCCTTTATGTTTCAGTTTCCTTTTGTGTATTATTATTGCACATTACCTTGTAAGCTCTTTGAGGGTAAGAGCTATACATTTATTCATATCTGTATCCCCCATCTCTTATCATGGTACTTGGCACATAGTAGGCACTTAATACATGTTCAATAACCATTACTGACTAAAGGCATCTGAGATCTCTTCTGGCTGTCAACCTTTCATCTTTCTAATCTAATATGGAAAATATCCTCAATTCTTTACTTTCATTTTCTTCCATATCCAATGTGGGGTTCATTTTACCTCAAAAAAATCTGACAACTATATCATTCTCTCCATTAACAAAGCTATCATCCTAGTCAGTATCTTATACTCTAATTTTACCTAGACTTTTACAATAGCTTCCCAGTTCTGTTCCTGGCTTAGCATTTCTCCTCTTTATAATCCATCTTCTATATAACTTTGAAACATATCTTCCAAAAGAACAAATTTGACTGATCATACCTCTGCTTAAAAATGAGAGATAGAGGGCAGCTAGGTGGCACAGTGGATAAAGCATCAGCCCTGGATTCAGGAGGACCTGAGTTCAAATCTGCTTCCTGACACTTGATACTTACTAGCTGTGTGACCCTGGGCAAGTCACTGAACCCTCATTGCCCTGAAAAAAAAAATGAGGACTAATTAGAGAAATCCAAATAAAACAAATCTGAAACTCTACCTTATATCCACCTGATTGTCAAAGGAAGCAAAATAATTGACATAAACTAAAGAAGTTTTGGGGGGAAAAAAGGTAAATTTAATGCACTGTTGCTATAACTGAATTTCCAGCTATTCCAGAAACTTATTTAGAACTATGGCCGAAGAACTATTAAATTATACGTGTTCTTTGACACAGCAATACCATTACTAGTACTATATCCTTAAAGGCTTCAATAAAGCAGGAAATTATACATATGTACAAAAATATAGTAGCTTTTCTTGTGATGACAAAGAACTTGAAATGGCATGGGGTAGGGTTGGAGTGATCATCATTATTTGGGAATAGCTGAAAAAGTTTTGGCATGTATGTGATAGAACACTATTGTACTATATGAAATGATGAAAGGGATTATTTTAGAAAAAAAAAAACTAAAAAAAATTCTGTGAACTGATGCAGAGTGAAGTGAGGAGAACCAGGAGAAAAATTTGTGCAGTAGCAGTAATAGTGTAAAGATAAAAAAGTTGAAATATTTAAGAACTCCCCCCAAAATGGCCAACCACAATTCCAGTGGACTAATGCTGAAACCTGTTATCTATTGCCCAATAGAGAATTCATAGATTCAGAGTGAAAACTGAGATTTTTTTTTGGACATGTTCAATGGGGAATTTGTTTTGCTTATCTATTTAAGCATAAAAACAAAACAGAAATACTTAATGATGATCTACTCTCTATAATAAAATTCAAACTCATCAACTTCCTATCTTATATACTTTTCTATTTCTATTATTCTTTAACCTTCCTAACAATTCTTACATGGCAGCAGAACTGGCCTACCAAGCTGAGCATTCTGTCACCTAGCATATACAGAAACTTTTTTTACATAAATTCAATGTTATCTAAAGAATTCTGGAAGAAACCAGCATTCTACCCCAAATTATAAAAAATCCTTATGCAAAGCAGATGCTGTACAATAAAATTCTGTATGGTGTGAGCAGTATAAATGTTAGAGGGAATCTGAGAAGTATTTCTAAATCAGTTCCCATCTACCTGCAGATACAGTAATTTTCCCTGTGTTCAGTAGTGATTATTATATTTTCACAATGGCAACAAACATGCTTTTGAGGGGAAAAGTGACCAGCAGAAAAACTGAACCAGCAATAGCAATACTAGGTCTGTTTCCAGAGATGATTGGGGAGGAAAGAAAAGAACCTATGTGTTCTAAAATATTTTTATCAGCTCTCTTTTTAATATGCATTTGTCTGTGTGTGTGTGTGTGTGTGTGTGCGTGCGTGCACGCACATATGTGCACTTGATGGTAGTCAATTCCATCATTGGGGAAGGAAGAAATAAAAGAAATGTACATGATAACTTTATTATATAACTTGAAATGAATAGAAAGTTGTACATAAAGATTTGCAGTTTCATGTGCAATCATCTTTGTTAATTATTCTATGTTATAAAAATGCTTGTTAATTTTTTTCCAGAAATTTATTCCAGAAATTAAAAATGAAATAAATATGTAAAAAGTTAACCTAAGCCAAAACACTTGGAAATGAAAATGATAATAATTTTAAAAATATGAAGGAAGACAAAAATTGTCATTGATAGCACATGCATTTAGACTTGTGGTATCTACTGTGAACACCATAGTGAAGGATGCTGCCAAGGTAAAGGAGCATACAAAAAGTAATGCTTGCATGAAGTCATCTGTTTAAAGAACGAGAAGGTGCTATTCTAGAGACAGAGACACTAGTAACTATGTAGATTGAAGACCAGACAGGATATTCCTTTAAGTCCTTTAAGCTTGATGACAATTCAAACCAATGCTCAAAGCCTCTTTTTTAGATTTAAATTTAAAGTCCCCTAAGGAACACTAGTATTTATCGCAAGTAGTGGTTGATTTGCACAATTTAAAAATTGTGCAGGATTTCACAATGGAGCAGGATTTAACTGCTGCTAGTACAGATAGTGAAACAGCAAAGAAGTCAGAGTTCTTACAAAAAATAATAGCTGAAGATACCTACTTTCCAGGGCAAATCTTTAATATAGATGAAAGTGACAGATTCTATCAAAGAATGCCATATTGAACCTACATCTTAGTGGAAGAAAAAACTATACCAGGGCATAAAGCTTTAAAAAAGAGAGCTACTTTTCTGCTAGGACTTGCAAACTAAAACCTGTTTTTGTGCACCACTCAAAAAATCCCAGAGCATTGAAAGGATTCAGCAAGGTAAGAGAACCTGAGCATTATTTTGCTAACTGGAAGACATGGGTATCTCTTATCATCTTTGAATATTGGTTTATGCATTGCTTCATTCCAGAAGTCAAGAAGTTTTGTAATGATAATGGAATTCCTTTAAAGATTCTACTTATTTTGGATGATCCCCCAGATTACCTTTCCCATCTGGATAATTTTAATGAAATTGTAAAAGTGGTCTACCTTTCCAACAACTCTACCTCATTATTACAACCTATGGATCAGAGAATGATTGTAAATTTAACAGTATGTTATTTGTACACTACTTTTGCCTATACAATTGCAGCTTTGGATATACATAAGGACTTATAAAATGAGCTGGAGAAGGAAATGGCAAATCACTCAAGTATCTCTTCCAAGAAAACCCCAAATGAGGTCAATAAGAGTCAGATATAACTAGAAAATGATTAAACAAAAAAGGGCTTGATGTTGAGAGATTTCTGGAAGTCATATAATATTTGCCATGCAATACAGAATATTGCTAAGGCATGAAAAGAAATAACAAAAACATGTTTGAATAGAGTTTGGAAAAGAAGAATGACCACAAGTTGTTCCCAATTTTAATGGATTTTTACAAGGATGAAAGAAGTGAGTGGCAAGATTGTCAAATTAGCACAAGAATTGTACCTAGAAATAGATGAAAATGATGTGGAGGGTTTGTTTCATGAAGATCTAATTGAGCTTCTAGCTACAAAAATTGCAGAGGAAAAAAGAGAAGCTTCCCAACCTGAGGTTGAACCAAAAAAGGTTCACAAACAAACAAACAAAAACAGTTGGCAGAAGCATTTCATTATCTCCCTCAATCTTCCCTCCCTTTTATCAGCCCCACTACCTTTTCTTTACCCTTTTCTCCCTTGCTTCTGCCCTCCCGTCTATCATTTCCCCCCTTTTCCCTTTACCCTTTTACTTCCCTAAAGAATAAATTAAGTTTATCCAAATGAACGTATATATTATTCCCTCTTGGAATCAAATCTAGTGAGAGTAAAATTGAAACAATGTTCACCCCTCCCTTATTTCCCTCTATTGTGATAGATTTTTTGTACCTCTTCATAAGGTGTAATTCACCCCATTCCACCTTCCCTTTCCTCTTCTCCCCATAAAATCCCAATAGGTATGAGATTATACCCCAGAATTATTTCAATCTGCATATCTCCAATCAATAGTAAGAGATTTTTTTTTCCTATGGCTATAAGTAGCTTTGATTATTTCATTTGAAAACTTCACATCTTTTGATCATCTATTGGGAAATGGCTTTTATTTTAATAAATTAGACTCAGTTCTCCATGTGTTTGAGAAATGATGCCTGTCAGACAAACTTGCTTCAAATTTTTTTCACTGTTACGAGTGTTAACTGTATTTCCCTCCATCCTATTCCCTTTCAAGTGATATTTACTCTATTCTCTATCTTCTTTCACCCTGTCCCTCCTTAAATGTGTTTTGCACCTGACTGTCCCTCATCCAATCTTCTTTCCCTTCCTTCATCCCTGTCCCCTTATCCCCATTTCCTCCTACTTTCCTGCAGGGTAAGATATGTCTGTTATTTCCTCATTGAGCCAGTTCTGATGAGATTAAGTTTCACTCACTCCCCAGCACCTCCCCCATCTTCCCCTCCACTGTATAAGCTTTTTCTTGTTTCTTTTAATTGAGATAGTTTACCTCATTCCACCTATCCCTTTCCCTCTCTTCCAGGGCATTCCTCTCTTACCCCTTAATTTTATTTTTTAAACATAGCATTCCTTCATATTCAACTCATACTTATGCCCTCTGTCTAAATATACTCCACACAGCTGCCCTAATAATGAGAAAGTTCTTATGAGTTACAAGTGTCATCTTCCTATTTAGCAATGTAAACAGTTTAACCTTTTAATAACCCTTATGATTTCTTTTTCTTCTTTAACTTTTTATGCTTCCCTAGCGTCTTGTATTTGAAGGTTAAATTTTCTGTTCAGCTCAGGTCTTTTCATCAAGAATGACTGAAATTCCTCTCATTGAATTCTCATTTTTCCCCTGAAGGATTATACTCAATTTTGCTGGGTAGGTGATTCTTGGTTGTAATCTCAGTTCCTTTGCCTTCCTGAAATATCATATACCAAGCTTTCTGATCCTTTAATGCAGAAGGTGCTAGATCTTATGTAATACTGACTGTGGATCCAAAATACTTGAATTGTTTCTTTTTGGCTGCTTGCAATATTTTCTCCTTGACCTAAGAGTTCTGGAATTTGGCTATAATATTCCTGGAAGTTTTAATTTTGGGATCTCTTTCAGGAGGTGATTGGGTAGATTATTTCAATTTCTATTTAACCTTCTGGGTCTAGAATATCAGGACAATTTTCCCTGACAATTTCCATTTCTTGGAAGATGATGTCTAGGCTCTTTTTTTTAAATCATGGCTTTCAGATACTCCAATAATTTTCAAATGATCTCTCCTGGATCTATTTTACATGTTAATTATTTTTCCAATGAGATAGTTCACATTGCCTTCCATTTTTTTTTTAAATTTTGGTTCTGCTTTATTGTTTCTTGATTTCTCATAAAATCATTACCTTCCATTTGCTCAATTCTAATTTGTAAGGAGTTATTTTCTTCAGAGAGCTTTTGTACCTCCTTTTCCATTTGGCCAATTTGGATTTTCAAGGCATTATTTTCTTCATTGTTTTTTTGTAGCTCTTTTGCCATTTGGCCCAGTCTGTTTTTGAAGGTGTTATTTTCTTCAGTATTTGTGTGTGTGTGTGTGTATGTGTCTCCTTTATGAAACTGTTGACTTTTTCCCCATGTTTTTCTTGCATCATTCTCATTTCTCTTTCCATTTTTTCCTCTACTTCTCCTACATTACTTTCAAAGTCTTTTTTGTACCCTTCCATGGCCTAAGACAAATTTATATTTTTCTTGGAAGATTTGGATGTAGGAGCTTTGACTTTGTTATCTTCTTCTGAGGATGTATTTTGATCTCTCCTGTCATCATAGAAACTTTCTAAGGTCAATATTTTTACCTGTTTTCTCTTTTTATCAGCCTATTTATTAACATTTATCTCTTTGTTAATGTGGGGCACTCCTTCCAGGGTGGAGGGTACATGGTCCCAAGCTTCAGCGGGCCTGAGCAGCTGTTTTCTGAGATACCTCTAGGAATTTGTAAGTCCTTAGTTCTTCCAAGGTGGTATGATTTAAGGAGAGGTATGTTTACTACTTTATTGCTCTGTGCTCTGGTGTACAAGCAATCGCAGGCCAGTTTCTCTGCCTTGGAACCAGGAACAGAATCCTGTTCCACTGTTGCTGCAAGTTCTTGTGTGCTTATGCTCCTCTCCTGCTTGGAACTGCCACCTAAGACTGTGACCTGGATCTGAGTATGAGCAAAACAACATAGTCCTGCCTCAGTGCTTCTGGGCAACCCCACTACCATCTGTAGACTGAGTTCTGCTGCTGATTCAGAGGTTCCTGAAGCCTGCTCCTGTTTTGCTGTGGCTGGGTCTGTTCTGTGGCTGGGCCTTCACTGTTGCGGTCTATGCTGGGCTGTGCTCCACTCTCACCCTGGCACAACAGACCCCTCCTGCCAACCCTCCAAGTTGTGTTTGACTGGAAACTTATTTCACCCAGTCCTTTTCTGGGCTCTGCTGCTCCAGGAATTGTACTGTGGCATTTTTTGAAAGTATCTAGTAGGGGCCTCTTGCAGAGCTCAGGGAAGTCACTGCCCCTCCTTTGCTATCTTCTTATATACATTTTAAACAAAAGCAGTTAAGAAATTTTGGAGGCTTATTCAGTGGTTTACATTCTCAAGGGGAGGAGAAGTGAGGGATTCCAATGTTCAAGGAGGTGACCTTTAATACACAAATCAGAAAGCATCCTTGGTGATAAGCAGTTTATAGCTCAAGGCTTAATTAGGAGATATCTTGATAAGGAGATCTTTTAAAAAGAGGATAATTCTGAGAGTCCCATAACCAGAGCTGGGGGGCAGACAGCTGGAGACAATAAGATTATAAGCAGGATATGTTCATAGTCTCCTAACTTGCAGTTAGGCAAGATAGGAATGTCTTTTGAAGGTCCATAATCATCAAATAGTTCAGGATTTGCTTCAATGCTGGTATGAGCTTAATTGGCCTCAGAGTTACTAATTTTCCAACTAGGTTGACTTTGGTCACTGCAAAGGATTGTTGGTGTGTTAGACAGTGTAGCCATTCTTCATAAGTTGTTCTGATTACCTGGATAAGTGGGAGACTCAAGCAATTCAAGGTATCCATTTTCACATATGTCTTCATTTTAGTGCATTTTATGACTCATGTAAAGGGATTATTCAATGCATGCCTTTGTTATATAGGCTAAGTGAAGTGGGATGATGGGGAAATTTGCATTATGTAAAAATCACTTTACATAAAAATCAGTTGATGTAAAGATATATTGAAACATCTACTTACTTAAATGGAGAACTGTCTGTACCTTTGTGTAGATTGTACTGAGACTGCATTTTATTTATTTGTTTGTTTGTTTATTTATTTATTTATTATGTAGATTGTACTGAGACTGAATTTTATTTATTTGTTTGTTTGTTTATTTATTTATTGTGAGGCAATAAGGGTTAAGTGACTTTCCCAGGGTAACACAGCTAGTAAGTGTCAAGTGTCTGAGCCTGGATTTGAACTCAGGTCCTCCAGAATCCAGAGCCAATGCTTTATCCACTGTGCCACCTAGCTGCCCCCTGCACTTCCTCTTAAACTCTATTCCTTACATATTTTTCAAGGTCTTTCCTATATGGCACTTCCTATGAAAAGTCTTTCATAATTTTCTTACTAATTAATAGTATTAACCAAAACTATTTTCCAAAATTACAAAAATAGTAAGTGACAGATCAGGGAAGCGATCCTAAATCTTCTGTCTTCCAATCCAGTGAGCTTTTCACTTCAGTCATCATATGAGAAGGGTTGTCTTTACTTAGCCTAGCCACATAAACCTTGACTAGAAACAATGAATACATTTTATGTTGAAAAGAAGCAAATTTGATGTAAGAGTAAAAAAAATCTCAATAATATTTCAAGCAATCTAAAAGTAGAATAGGTTGCTGCTTTTAAAAAAGAATGATGATAATGATCATTAAATATATTGCTTTAAGGTTTACAAAGTACTTTACTAATTTTATCTCATTTTATTTTCAAAGCAGTACCAGAATATAGATGTTTTTACTACCACATTTTACAGTTGAAGAAAAGTGAGGTAAACAGAGGTTAAATGACTTGTCTAGGGTCATACAGCTATTATGTGTCTAACATAAAATTTAAACTCAGCATTTTCTTACTCCAGGCTAGCACTTAATTCACTATGCCACCTAATGAATGCACCTTCAGTGGGAGATTTTTTAACTATTTTGAACTCTTCATCTTGCTTTGGTCAAATGCCAAAAGTATTGTGGATGGGATACCTATTCAAGTATGAGTTAGACCAAATAGATTTTAGAGTATCTTTTAAATCTAAAATTCTGTGTCTCACAGATCACTTCTTTTTTTTTGTTGTTTGTTTGTTTCTGTTTTTTTTAATAAAGTATTTTATTTATTTATTTATTCCTGTTACATGTAAAGATAGTTCTCAACTTTTGTTTATACAAGCTTTCCAATTTCAGATTTTTATCCCTCCCTCCCCCCTCCCCATAACAGCAGGTAATCTCTCAGATCACTTCTGACATTTTAAAATAAATGTATTTCCATCTGTAATAGATATGTTGAAATAGCTATCTGCTTCTTAATTTAGCTTTTTTATAGCAGTTATATATATATATATATATATATATATATATATATATATATATATATATATATGATATGGGGGGGAAACCAATAGGAGAAAGCACATGGGTCCTTAAGATTCCTCTGTAAAGAATTACACTCTTGCACAAGACCTAATTAGGAATAAGAGAACAGGTTTATTGGGGTACAAGAGAAACCGGCTGGGAGGAAGGTTTTGCCAGAACAAAACGCTTTCCCCCCTGGCTAACTTGTGGGGTACCATTTTATAGGGTTTAGATGGGGATGGGTAAGAGTCTCTTATTGTGTGAGGGGCTGGTGGTCTTCCCGAATTGGGCTGGGGTTGGAAGAATCCCTCGTGAGAGATCTGGTGGTGGGTGTCAACTTTGTCCTGATGGGTCTAAGCAGTCTGCTGATGGGGCGGTTCCAGGTGGTCTTCTCCTGGATTACCTCATCCAGATGCTTAGAATGACTGGAATGTAGGGTGATGGTCCTAGAGCATGCTCAGTTTGATCTGTGCCGATTATCTCCGTTAGGTGAGTGTGTGTGTCCTTGATTGTGTTCAAGGAGAGGCCTACTTGATTTCAAGGGAAAACCCCTGAGGTTTCAATGAAAAAGTTCCTTGAACCCCCCAGAGAATTGTTGGGGTGACCGGGGCCCATAATCCTCCCATGACATATATATGTAGATATATACATGTACATATATGTATGATTACATTCCATTTTTTTGACAAATCATTATCATCCTCAATATTCTACACAAATATTTATTAATTGACTTATAAATATAAGGCACCATGCAAACAGTCCTATTTATCCCAAAGGCAAATATAATGAAGGGAAATAATATGCCATAGACCTTGAAAGATAGGCAGGAAGCAAATTCTGAAGATGTTTCTATGGCAAGTTAAGGAGTTCATATGACATTTTATCCATTGGGGCTCACTGAAAGCTGTTGATTAGGGAAATATCAGTAGCTTAAATTGTGTTTGGGGCATATCATATTAGCAGCTGTGTGGACTCAGGGGTAATAAATTGGGGAGTAGAGAAATTGGAAGCACAGCAATAAATTAGAAGGTTGACAGTACTATTCTTAGGAAAAAAGTGATGAAAACTTAAATTAGGATAATGTTATTTGCATGGGAGATGATGGTACTTATGCAATGTTTAGATCGTAAAACAAATGGATAAGAATAATGTGAAATATAACTGGAAAGGTCATGTGCTGGCCAATGATGAATGTCAGACTAAGGATAATAGCATTGTTGACTTAGAGTTGGAAGGGACCTTAGAGACCATCACATCCAACTGTTGTGGGTATACAATGGGACCCCAAGAAACCAAAAGATCCCAACTCCCAAGTCCAAAGGAAAAACAGTTGCTTGTTCTCTCTCTCTCTCTCTCTCTCTCTCTCTCTCTCTCTCTCTCTCACCTCAGGTAAGAGGTGTGGGAGGACATGATCCCAGTGTACTGAAGCAATACTAAGGGCTGCAAAGGGATATGCAGAATATGGATGGATGCTGCATATCCTACTGATACCCCTTATCAAAAATCCCCTATTAGTTATCTGGCCCCAGTTTTTGCATTTCCCCTTGCTTTATAGCTTCCTTCCCTTTCTTTGTTTTGTAAAGATACAAAAGGACCAGGTCTTCTCTTACTCCAGTGGGCCAATTCTCCATGGTGATCTGTTCCCAGTCCATATATCCCTTTCTCCTAATAAATCTCTTCTTTTATTTTACAAGAATCATGAGGAGCCTCCAATTCTTTGGGTGAGCTAGCCCCTGGAACCAGGTTGCAAGTCCCCCCAAATGCAACCCCATAATTTTACAGATAAGGAAACTGAGGCACAAAAGCTATACTACTTTTTTCAGTCTTCAGTAAGTATCTGCAGAGGTTTATGAACCCAGAGCTTCCTTCTGGCAAATACAATGCACATCTCCTACATTTGCCTCAAGGGTTCTTCCCAGGCTACATCTCCACTCAAAGATAATGCTTTGTGTATTATAGAAACATTTTAATGACAAATGCACACAAAGGAAATGATGTGGTCCTGGGAGACCATTTTCTTTTGACTGAGCCATAAACCTCTGCAAATAAGGATATCTGGTTTAAGAAAAAAACAAATCTCAGTATAGCAAGTAGTAACTTGAGAGAAAAGGGAGAAAAGTGTCTTCCTCTAAAGAGCTATAACTATATAAAATTAATTCAGAAAGGAACTGAAGGGATGGACAAATGGTAAATATGAATATTAGTAATGCTAGGTTCCATTGTATACCCCTGCATGAAATGAAATTGGGACAGTTTGCAGAGGATGTCTATCTGATATGCTTAGCTACTTGTAAGCTGTTAATATTTGCATATCACCATGGAATATAGAGTCTAGCAAGGTCATTTAACAGTTATAGGGCAGAACCTTTCCATTTTGTTAATCACTTACAACTCTAATTTCACACTACATCAGTCCTTTTACGCTGGTTCACAACCCTTCAAAATCCTATTCTAGGAATCCACAGGGAAACATCTGTTCACAATGCACTACAAATAACCACCCTTGACACTCCCCCAAAGTCAGCCACTTAAAAGGAAAAGCAACATTTCACCCCCACCAATTTTCAAATATATGCCATGGAATCACTGCCTCTCTTTCTTTCTCACATACAGGCTCATCCTGCTCCTTGCTCTCTTAGGTGGACTTATAGGGTCTCCCTTTAGCTCTTCCAGCACTTCTTTCCTATTAGATCCTTCTTTGAAAATATTTGGCCCTGATGAGGACTGCTACATGATTAGATTCCCCTTCAAACTCTTTATGGTTTTGTTATTTACTATATTTTATTTCATCTAAATGACCTTGTGAAAGGAATGTGGCTCTTTATCGGGTGTACAGCTTGGACCCAATCTTTTTTTATCAGTCAGAGAGAGAGAAACCAAAGGCAGAATGACCCAAGGATTTCAATTCAAAGACTGTGATAACAGTGAACTGCTTCTCTCAGACCCCATCCCATGACATCTAGCCTAAATAAAACAGTTTCTGTACTTCCTCCTGTTTCACCAAGATTTTGTTTGCCCGGTTTTAACTGGTCCTCTTTATTTATTGTTGTTAGGGTCAGAGAAAGAAAATCTATCATCTGTATAATGACATCTTTTGCTGACTGCATCTTGTCTTTGATCCAGGAAGGAGATCCTGAATCTCTCCTATCTTTTAAGGGAATATAAATACTGTTAGTTACCAACAAAAATTGTGGTTTGCAATAGGACCATCAGCTTGCAGAGCAGAGACTATTTTGTCCTTATTACCTTTTCTCTCGGCTTTTCTGAGGTTGTTTTTCATTTATTCTTGGCATGTTGGTTAATTTCCTTTCAGGTCCCACCACCTTCAGATTGCAGAGCGTTACTGTAATTGCTAAAATTCTAAGGTTATCTTGTTAGAAAACAAACAATATCATTCTAGCCCTGGGGGAGGGAAACTAGAAGTGGAAGGGTTATAACAACAGAACCCAGAACATTAGGTAAGGTGAACTGCAATTCCAAAGATAAGCAAAGAAGCTGAAGGTGGCCATAGGGCAGTTGGAGGAGGGGAAATATTGGTAAATGTGTAGACTAAAGGCAGGAGGGCAATACAGAGAAAAATATGGGTATGCTTATAAGAAAGTTGGTTATCAGGTTAAGTTGCCACTCAGAGGTGAAATCTGAGTATCAGACACACATCCAAAGAGCAATTATGTTCAGATATCATAGCAGTCTTTCACAATGACTTGCCAAAACATTGGAGTAGGAACTTGTTAAATTGGATTTAAACATTTTAAACATATTTGATTTTAGCGACATTTGATTTAGAGATATTAGAAACTCAGAGAGCATCTAGTATGACCCCCTTGCTTTGTAGGCAAGGGAAATTATGCCACAGAGGGGAAATGACCTATGAAAGAATTAATTCATCAATTCATCAGTTGATGAACAAATGAATGAAAATAAGCATTTATTAATCACTTACTATGCAATGGGGGCAAACAGACAGAAAAGTAGATTACTCTCAACCAGGAGACCACATTGTAGTAGAGAAGGGAATACATAGGATGTTTCAACTACAAGTCAGATGAAAAATGAAAGGGCTAATTGTCCTAAGGTAACTTGGGTCACTACAGATATGGCAGCATGACATATGGAGAGTCATCTTCTTTAAGGGAATTTGCATTAAGAAAAACATATTGATTCCTGATGTTGAACCATTTGACAATGGCCCAGGTAACCAGGACTTTCTTCAATGGGTTTTCATTATATATAACTGCCAAAGAAGGTGCTGTAAATGCCTACAGAGGAAGTTGGTTGGTCACATCTCTCTAAATATTGGTTACCTTGGACTATGAATTCTGGTGCCAGGCAGGAAACAAGGTCATTGTTCTAGAAGCAGGGTCACTGATATGTATTTTGTTACTGTTCCCAGGATTCTTGGGTTTACCTGTCTATCAATGTAACTGACTGACTCTTGGGCCTACCTGCCCATCAGTAGTAGTTACTTAGTGCTGAGTATCAGTGGTGACAATTGCTTTGTTTGGTGGTATCTGTTAATATAGAACTATTTTCTACGAACTATTTTCACTACAGCCTGAGGGGAGGTGGTTGTTTAGATGGTGAAGGTGCTGCCAGTGTTTGGCCCGCCTAGAACATGCTAGCTGCTTTGTCTCCTTCAAGGTGCCTTACTGCTTCAGATAACTCAATGTAGACAAATTTAATTTAAAAAAAATAACTTCCCAGTGATCAAAGCAAAAGGGGAAAGAATCTTCAAAGGATAAATGGTCATTTCTTAGAAATATGCTAAAGAGAATTATCTCAAGTAAAGGTGTCAACCATGTAGCCCACATGGCCAAGTGCAGCCTCAACTAGAATAAAATATAAAAGGGAAATACTTAGCAAAACAAAGAAAAATACAATAAAACACAGATAATGATAATATATGATTTATTAAGTCAACATGCAGCCTACAGAAATCCGTATTTATGATTTAATGGACCCTACTTATAATTAAATGTGATATCACTGATTTAGATTATATCTTAGCTCCTCCTAACTTTGAAATTCTTAGATATTATTATATAGGCATCTATCAGTTTATTTTTTGTATTGTAGTTATCTGTATTCAGGTCCTATATAGATTTACAAGACTGTCAACTCCTTGACATAGAGATTATATCACATTCATATTTATATCTCTCCAAAGAATTAACATAAATGGTTAATTGATATTTTGAATGCATTCACACATGAATATTTCATTATTATCTAGTTTAATTTAAAAATATTTAATAAGTGCCTAATATATACACAGAATAGTATCAATCAGGCACTATAGATACAAAGAAAAAAAACAGAATAATTCCTAAAAAGATGACATTCTATTGAGGGAAGGGAGTGATATAACATATTCACAAATAAATAAACAGAAGAAAAATAGTTGAAGCCAGAGTTAGAAGAATTAGATGATAGGGAAAGGGAAAGAAATGAAAGAAAATATATTGATATTTATTTTACTTTCAAGAAAGTCCTCTTTTCTTTGGCCACCAGAGAATCACTGCAGTAGATAATGGAGAAATTAAAAGAGTTTATTTTTTTCCCCACTATGAAAGTAGACATAAGACAGAGAAGAGGACAGAAGCATATATCTGTAGCCCATCCCTTATTAAGTTCCTAAAAGATACAAAATGAAGAATGAAAATGGACACATGATTGGTAAAAGATCCCTAGGGTGGTTCATGAACTGATGATATTAGGGAAGATTGTGTTTGGAGCAAAGTGGGTATTTTGCTTACATAGTTTATGTTGGTTCAGTTCTGGTCCCCTTTTTCTTAAAATAACATATGAGAGAGCCCAATTTAATACAGAGTAAAGAAGAGGGCATGAAAAAGATCTCATAACAGTGGCTCATGTGTATATGCTACTTTAGAATGTTTCCTAAGCTTCTTCATACACCAGCATTAAATTTTGTTTGCAGATGACAAAACTGAGTCATGGGGAGAATAAGTGACCTCCCCAAGGTTATGTAGTTAGTACTAGGCTAATGTGCTAATTTGCTTATGCGGGTCTTCTGAGTTCTAGTCCATTACTCCTTCAACTAAACTTGGTATCATTTCATTTTTTATATTTAACTGATGGCTTGACTCTATAATTTTCAAGTTCAGACACAAAAGCAGATGTAGTCATTTCCTTTCATCATCTTCTTTTTCAGTTAATTAATCAAACATTAGTTAAGCATCTAATGTGTGCCAGGTACTCTCTAGAAGCTGGGGATGTAAAGGCAGAAGTGAAATTGTTTCTGCCCTCAAGACGCTTATATTCTAACAAGTGAAACAACATTCATATAACAAGAATATACAACATATGCATAAATATAAAAAATACATATAAAAAGAACATAAGGAAACTTGGAGGAGAAAGAACCAGTAGCTAGAATAGGGTTTAATAGTTATACATGCATGTATGTGTGCATATATACATATATACATATGAAGATATGTTTACATATATACACAATAAGATATTATATAATCAGATATGATACAATATGATATACAATATACCTGATATGATATATTATATAAGATATGCATTAGTATTCCATATTATGGCATGACATGACATAACATGCTATGCTAGGATATGATATAGTTTGAGAGGAAGTCCCCCTTGAGGAGGAGATTAATTCAAGGTATGTGGGAATGTTCCAAGTGTGAGATTTAAAATTGGATATTAGATCATAAATCTCCCCTACTTAACTTTTCCCTTAATTTATCTCCCAGACTAGTAAATGGAAGAAGCTTCTGGTTTTCTAGATAGAGCCTTTATTGTATATAAGGTGTTGTTGATTAGAAGGATAGGAAAATAGAAATACAGTACAAATCGTCTTAAATCTAGGCTTAGTCTATATTCCTTATAAAAACTCACCAAACCGAAAAGGCCACCTTTGGAGTGAGGGAGACCGTCTGTGCCGCGCCGCCAGGAGTCCCGCCAAGCAGGCAAAAAGGCTCCTCTCGTTCTCTCCACCCCGGAAGTCAAAAAACCCGGAAGGCAGTCTGACATGCGCAGCAGGCGGACTGTACCCGGCAGGCAGTCTGACATGCGCAGCAGGCGGACTGTTCATCTCCTCCCCAAAAGGGTGGTCCTTGAAAAACTGGCGTCTTTCAGTTATCCTAACCGACTGTTAAAAACTTTCATATTTTACCACATTTCCCCCCTTTGCTTCCTCAAGAAATGGAATGTTTCCTTGATGGAACAGTAAAAAGAATATAATAACTTTTGCTGACTAATAATATGCGAACAACAATACAGAAAAGGAAGAGAGGAAAGTTTTGTCCAGAGGGGCGATTTTTTTTCTTTCCTCATGAACCGACGCTTTGACATTAGTCTTGCAAAGGGAGAGCCTCTGCAGAGAGTACATGTTACAGATAGTATATAACAGAAAGGAGATAGTAAAAGCTAATAAAGCAAAACAGTTCATATAAAGTCTCTGAGTTCTCTTGTCTTCTTGAAGTGGTAAGATGTCATCAGGAGGAAACTGGATTCTGGTCTGGAAAACTGGATTCTGGACTCTGGTCTGGATTCTGGACTCTGGACTCTGGTCTGGAAAGCTGGATTTCTTCTTTAACTGTTTGAATTGCTGTATTTTTTTTTTTTTACTAAACCTTAGCATAGCATTTTGCAATCAGTAACACTTTTTACCACCATGTGTCTGGATCAAAATCAAATTTAGTATGTGTTCATGACACCTGAAAATGTTATGGAAAGGTTATCATACCATATCTCATGGTTCCGAGACAGCCAGTGATTGTGCTAGGCCACAGGTGAGTTCAACTGAGTGAGATAAAAAGATAAATAAGTTCAGTTAAATTAGGTTAAATTAGGAGGGAGAGAGGATGAATACTGGACTGTGCCTAGTAATTGTGCTCTACATAGTCACCATCATAAGCAAACCATGGACTTATGTATACCTGTCTCTCCTTTTGTTGCACATATATTCTCTCCAGGGCCTGCATCAGAGTTCACAGCAAGTTAGTCTCTGAAATGATAAGTTTCCATATTTCTGAAATCTCATTAATTTCACCAAAGACAATATGATGGTAAAAATGTGTGCTATGCTGCATAACTGAGAATATATTAGTGATATATACAATAATTCCAAACCATACCCAGAGTATAATGACATATAAATAATAAACGAATGTAAATAAGCTGATTATATTAGACATTGTTACATAATCTTCTTTTAGACATTATTACATAATCTTCTTTTAGCAAGTAGACCACATCATCTTATACATGAATTCTCTAGTATAACAGTAGCAGATACTTAAAGTGGTGATTAATTCATCAAAAAGAAATAAGACTTCAATTAGCAAGATTCAATATTCAATAGCATATACTTAAAATGCCTTTGAAAAGTCACTTAGTTTACAAAATCTGGTTTTTAAAGAAAAGCAAAAGAAACAAAAGTAAAAAAAAAAAACAAAGCAAAACCAAAAACCAAAAATAAAAGGCAAAAGATTCGCTAAGCACCCTTTTGTGCTCTTAAAGAATTTAAAGATGTGGTGAATTCCAGGTCTTTTCAGTGCCTTTCAAAAGTCAAAACAAAACAAAAAACAAAAAGGATTAAAAAAAAAATAGGTATAGGGTAGGGAAAAGGGTGGGAGAAATTGAGGTGGGCCAGAAAACTAGGCCATGTGCTTCAGTGCTTTTGCCTGTGGAAGGAAATGCTTGTTAAATTTTAAGGTATTTAAGCTGCTAGAGTTTGGGGTATGCCACATTGTTTTAACTGGTTCCCCAATTCTCTGCATGCCAAAGTGGCAGGGGTTTCTGAATTGTCATTGATCTTTCTAATGCTTTCATAATGTTCTTTATGGTAGAAAATGTGGAGTTCTCTAGCATCAGTTTTGTCTGTGCCACTGATTCTCAATAAAGGCTAATTTAATTGATGAACCACAACATTCAGCTGATGCTGCTTAGCAAATGCTACAATTGTATCATTTCCTCCCCACTTTCCAAATTTCTTTAATTCATCAACATATTCTTCAAAAGGGGAGTCATTTACTATAAAAGACTCAAACTCTTGTCTATGGTTAATCATATAAGAAGCAGCTTCTTGTCTGTGTCTGAGATGATTTCTACAGTGACCTTCTAGCTGGTCTGCTAAAGCCCTAAAAAGGCAATTTCCGTCTCCTGATACTTTACGAAGACTGAGTCCCAAAGCATTTAACTGATCAGTGGGATTCTTAAATGGGAACTGCCTGTTTCCTCTGAACTTTCTTTGCTCTTTAACAGTTGCTATCGTTAGGGTTTTTACCTCTTTAGCGTCTACCTCAGGTCTATCTGAAATCTCTTCACCTATGAATGGTGCAGGCTTTCCGGGGAAGAAATGGCTTACCTTCCGGAGACACCCAGATGCCATTGATCTGTATGATTTGGCGTCTTTCAGTTATCCTAACCGACTGTTAAAAACTTTCATATTTTACCACACAAGATTCAGAGGCTGTTCCAAGATTCAGAGATTGAAGATGGAATGTCCATGTACGATGAATAGACAGAAGCCTATTTTGACTGAATGTCATAGTATAGTAGGAAGAAAAATGTCCAATGAAGTTGTAAAGATAGACTGGAACTAGGTTGTATAGGGTTTTAAAAGCTTAATAGTGGAGTTTATATTTGATCTTAGAGTTGGTTCAGTAGGAAAGACACTTGATTAGAAATACAGTTTTAAAAAAATCACTTTGGCAAAAGTGTACAAGATGGACTGGGTCTGGGATAGACTAAAGCAGGGAAACAAGTTAGAAGTCCATTTTAGTAATCTGAGCAATAGATGAGATAAGTGTGGAGTAAGGTGACAGCAGTCTAAGTGGAGAAAAGTCTTAGAGAGAAATGAAGGTTCCTAATAGCCAAATTTGGCAGCTGAAAAAATGTGAGGGGCAGGAGAGTGAGGAGCTCTAGTATAATGCCAAGGTAATAATTATAGTAGACTGAAATAACCCTATTCAATCACATACTATTAATAAGTGGCTACTGAGGCATTGAAATAGATGTATGCTTGCCAAAGGTATTTTCCATTGTGATAAATAGGATCCAGATTTGACCCCAGGTCCAAAAGGAATTCCCTATAGTCAGTGAGGTTCTCCTTATGCCATTTGTTGATGAGATTGTGTTGATTGCAGTAGGTTAAAAGAGACTGCAAAGTCTACTAGAAGAGATCTGTAATCACTCAAAGAAGTTTGGACTGACAGTCTATATAGGACAGACCAAATGGAAGAAGAAACACTATTTCCCAGAATTCAACATGCATTTGGATGGAAATACTATAGGGCTTGTCCAAAAATATGTATATATAAAACAATAAATTGAAAAGGAGAGGAGAGGTCTACAACACTTTCTGGAAATTAGAATACCCTTTTAGTTATCCAACACTTACAGTGAAAGTGAGGGACCATTTTTCAATATTAATATTTCATAAGTATTGCTATATGGAACAAAGATGTGAAACAACACTGCCTCCAAACAACTAAAGATGCATATCACACAGAGGATCATGGAAGGATAATGAAGGACATGATGAGTGTGGCTAGGGCATAATATAGAACCAGAAAAGAATTCCAGAGAAAACAGGAATAAAAACCTTCATCAGGGAATTATATAGAAGGAAGAAATGAAGGGTTAGCCATTTAGCCAGAGTGAGTCATAAAAACTAAAAAGGAGGAGGACTTCACTCTTCTCCTTATGATATCAGGAGAAAATAAGAATTCCTCCAATATGTAGATTGAATATCCCTTGGTGAGTCTTGAAGAACAAAAAAGACCCCAGGATGGGGAGGCATGTTTGGTTAATAAACTTCAACAATGAGGATTAACTGTTAAATAATTGTGATCACATATCTATTTGTGCATTTCCTTATTTTAAACTATATTTGCCCAAAATGTGTTGGAAAATGCTGTAAGATCCAAGTTTTAATTAAATTTTCAACAGAATATTTTGTTTTATTTTCCCTGAAATTGTGGTTAAATACAGTTCCTTTTTCAATATTACATGTTCTTAGGAATGCTAGAGTACATTATTGTCTTGATTCCAGGTCTTGCTTGTCTAGTCTATTCTGCTAATCTACTTTATTATTTTTATATAATAATGGGGAGTTTTGATGAGTAGCTAGATGGCCCAGTGGATAGAATGCTGAAACTGAAGTCAGGAAGGCTCACCGTCATGAGTTAAAATCTGGCCTCAGACATTTACTAGCTGTTTGACTTTGAGTAAGTCACTTAAGCCTAGTTACCTGAATTTCCTCATCTGTAAAATTAACTGGATAAGGAGAGTAAAATACTCAATTATATTTGCCAAGAACACCCCAAATGGGGTCAAGAAGAGTTGAAGGTGACTAAAATGACTGAACAACCATAGAGTTTTTTGAAACTTACTGAGTTGTAATATTGGTTGAGAGAGAGGTGAGAGCCATGATCTACTGCTTCCTGTTTTAAAATGTAAATGGCCTAATTTTATGAAATATCACTTCATTAAATTTATTGGTGATATTAAATCTTATGCAGTGATTTGTTTAGTGTGATCATTTTTACTATGTTGTATGGCATATTGGGGGTGGGAGGTGGGGGAAGAGTGTTCCAATTTTTTAGGTCCTTTATTTGCCTATATAAAATAATATTTTGTAGGAAATAAGTAAAAGTTTATATATGTAATGCATATTTTGTTGTTTTAAATGGACTTCTATTCCTATTTCTACCTCCTGGGTGTTATTAGTTATATACAGAAAAGCTGATGATTGCTGTGGGTTTATATTGTTCCTTGCTACTGTAATGAAGTTAATAATTGACGGAATTAATTTTTCAGTTCTTCTCCAGGGTTCTTTAAATAAACAATCATATAATTTTCAAATAGAGATAGTTTTATTCCCTCTTTGCCTTTGCTTATTGCTTTAATTTCTTTTTTTCCTGTCATGTTGCTGTAGCTAACTTAGAATACTATTTCAAATATAATGTAGACAGTAGGCATTCTCTTTTCATTCCTGATGTAATTGGGAAAGCTTCTCAAATTTCTTCTTTATAGATAATGCTAATATTTGACTCCAGATAGAGAATATTAAAGAAAGGAAGGAAAAAACTTTCATATATGTCATTTTTATTTTTATATACAAATTGGTACAACATTTAACATAATCATTATTTTTGTGATTAATATGATTAATTATGCTTAACTAACTTATTTCATGTCAAAACACCTAGATTCTTATTATAAATCCAACTTGCCTAAAATGCCTTTACATACAATCATGCAGCCCAGCATCTTTGCCAATATTTTTAAAATTTATTATCTTTGTATTACATATTGGTTATTTTGTCATTTGGTATCTTTACCATATCTCTCCCTGGTTTAGGTATCTAGTTCATAGATATAAAAACTATTGCCTCATCAAAAAAAATTGCTAGGTGTTTCCTTTTTCTATATTTGTGAAATTTTTATGTAGCATGACATTTTATGTAGCATGACAACCACTTGTTCATTAAATGTTCAATAGAATTTATTTATGTATCTTTCTAAATCCAGAGCTTTTCTCTACCTTGCCCCACTTCCCCTCCCCCCTTTATTTTCAGTGCAATAAAAATTTATTTTAGTTTTTCCAGCTACATGTAAGGGTAGTTTTCAACATTCATTTTCATAAGATTTAGACTTCCAAATTTTTCTCCCTTCCTCCCCACTCCACAAGGCATCAACCAATCTGATATAGGTTATATATGTACAATCCACAAGTGCTCTTTTTTTCAGTTCTTTCTATGAGGGTGGATAGTATGCTTCATCATTACTCCCTTGGGATTGTCTTGGATCATTGTATTGCTGAGAGTAAAGTCATTCACAATTGTTCAACAAACAATCCTGATGTCACTATGCACAATGTCCTCCCAGTTCTGCTCACTTCACTACACATCTGTTCATATGAGTCTTTCCAGGTTTCTCTAGTATCATTCTGTTTGTCATTTCCTATAGCACAATACCATTCCAGTACAATTATATACCACAGCTTCTTCAGTCATTCCTCAATAGATGGACATCCCCTTGATTCCCAATTCTTAGCCACCACAAAGAGTTCCTATAAATATTTTTTGGTACAATTTTTCGCCCTTTTGTCTTCTCATGATTACCATGGTTAACTGTTTCCCTCCATCCTATTCCCTTCCCCATGATATTTACTCTATTATCTATCTTCTTTCATCTTATCCCTCTTCAAAAGGGATTTGCTTCTGTCTGCCCCTCCCCCAATCTGCCTTCCCTTCTTTTGTCCCTATCCTTTTATCCCTTTTCCCCTCCTTTTTTTCCTGCAGGGTTAGATAGATTACTCAACCCAATTGAGTGTGTGTGTGTTATTCCCTCCTTGAGCCAATTCTAATGAGATTGAGGTCTTTTATCCAATTCTGATGAGTGTTAGGCTCATTTACTACACAGATTAAATAGATTACTCCACCTAATTATGTGTGTGTGTGTGTGTTAATCCCTCCTTGAAGTAACTCTGATGAGATTAAGGTCTTCGAGCCTATTCTGATGAGTGTAAAATTCACTTACTGCCCTGCTCCTCCCCTATCTCTTCACCCACTCCATAAGCCTTTTCCTGTTTCTTTCATGTAGGATTTCACCTCTGCCCTTCCCCCTCCTCCAGTGCATTCCAGTCATCCCTCAATTTAACCCTAAAGATGTCATCATGGGGCAGATAGGTGACACAGTGGGCAAAGCATCCACCTGGAACAAGGGGGATGCCAGCCAAAACCCAGACTCAGATACACAATAGTCACCAACTGCATGACCCCAAGTATGTCACCCAACCACTATTTTTTTAAATGGTTTGCTAGAGTCTTGTATTTGAATGTCAAATTTGCCAGTCAGTTCAGGTCTTTTCATCACAAATACCTTAAAGTCCTCTTTTTCATTAAAGTCCCATTTTTTCCTCTGAATGATTATACACAGTTTTGCTGGATAGGTGATTCTTGGTTATAATCCCAATTCCTTTGCCCTCTGGAATATCATATTCCATGCCCTCTGGTCCTTTAATGAAGAAGCTGCTATACCTTGTGCTATCCTGATTGGGGCTCCACAATACTTGTATTCTTTCTTTTTGGCAGTTTGCAATATTTTCTCCTTGACCTGTGAGCTCTGGAATTTGATTATAATATTCCTAAGAGTTTTCCTTTTGGGATCTCTTTGAAGAGGTGATAAGTGGATTCTTTCAATTTCTATTTTACTTTCTGCTTCTAGAATTTCAGGGTAGTTTTCCCTGAGAGTATCTTGGAAGGTAATGTCTAAGCTCTTTCCTTGATCATGTTTTCCAGGTAGACCAATAATTTTAAAATTATCTCTTCTGGATCAATTTTTTAGGTCAGCAGGTTTTCACAGAAGATATTTCACATTGTCTTCTATTTTTTTATTCATTTGGATTTGCTTTATTGTGTCTTGGTTTCTCGTAAAGTCACTAGCTTCCATTTGTTCAATCCTAATTCTTCGGCAATTATTTTCATCAGAGAGCTTTGGCCCTCCTTTTCCATTTGGCCAATTTGACTTTTCAAGCTGTTGACTTTTTTCTTATATCTTTCCTGCATCACCATCATTTCTCTTTCCATTTTTTCCTCTACCTCTCTAACTTTATTTCTGAAGTCCTTTTTGAGCACCTCTATGGCCTGAGACCAATTAATATTTTTCTTGGAAGCTTTAGATATAGGAGCCCTGACATTGACATCTTCCTCTGAGGGTGCACCTTGATCTTCCTTGTCACTGAAGAAACTTTCTATGGTCCTCACCTTTCTCTGTCTGCTTATCTTGCCTTTCTTTTACTTGACTTTTAGCTCCTTAAAGTGGGGCACTATTTCTAGGATGTGATATCCCAAGCTTCAGAAGTCCCAGGTGGTATGATTTAAGGAGCAGCAGATTATTCACTCACCTGGCCTGTTCCCTAGTCTGTAGATGACCCCAGTCCAACTTGCTAATCAACCAGTTTTGTGTGTTGTGGTTGTCAGCTCTGATGAGCTTGTGCCCCTCCCCTACCTGGGCTGCTGCTACTCAAGCCTACCTCCTGCTTCCCAGAAGGGGTGAAAAACCTAAGTTGTGCCTCAGCACCAGCATAGACCCCTGTAGTCTTCCCCCCTGCCTAGGGCTCAGCCCTCTCACCACACTGTGAGCTTAGTTCCAGATGACACTTGTGCTTCAGTTGATTCAGAGGCTCTGGGGGTCTCCTTCTCTGGTGAGACTTTTTTGGGACTGGATCTGTATCAGGGTGACTGTGTGGTTGGGCTCCATTTCTGCCTCAGCACAGTAGCTCCCTCCTTCCAACCTTCCAAGCTGTCCTTAGTTGGAAGATGATTTTAGCACATTATTCTGTGGGTTTTGCTGCTCCAGGAATTGTCCTTTGGCATTATTTGGATATTTTTTAGAGCAATTGTGCCATGAGTTTGAGAGCTCACTGCCTTTCCTGTGCCATCTTCATTTATAGAACATCTTAAAGTCACCATTATATTTCATTTTGCCCTCAGAATTAATTGGTTCTTTCTCTAGAGCTGGACAGCATTTTTTTCCATCATGAGCACTTTGCAGTTATCTTGGATCACTGTACCATTCAGAGTATTCAAATCTTTCACAGTTATTCATCAATACTACACTTTTGTGTATAGCTGTGCACAATAATTTCCTAGTTCTTTTCACTTCATTTTGCATCAGTTCATATAGGTCTTGCCATGATATTTTTTTTTTCTGAAACCATCCCTCTCATTATTTCTTTTAACACAGTAGTACTTTATCACAATCACATGCTACAATTTATTCAGCCATTCCCAAATTGATTAGCATTCCCTTAATTTTTACTTACTCACCATCACAAAGAAAAAGAGCTACTATATTTTTGTATGTATAGTTCCCTTTCCATTTTCTTTGGGATTTAGTCCTAGTAGTGATTTTGTTGGGTCAAAGGGTATGCACACTTTCACAGCTTTTTGGACATAGCTCCAGATTGTTCTCTAGAATGGTTGGACCAGATAACTAATCCGTTAACAGTTTATTAATGTACCTATTTTTCCTCAAGCCCTCCATCATTTGTTATTTCTTATAGGTGTGAAGTGATACCTCAGAGTGTTTTACATTTCTTTAATCAATATTGATTTAGAATATTTTTCATATGACTATCAATAGTTTTGATTTCTTATGAAAACTGGCCTGTCCATATCTTGTATTATCCATACCTTTTTTTAAAATGATCTTTATCCATCATTGCTTATCCTCATTTTAGTTCAAACATTTTCCTTCCTTTCCTCCTTTATATCCCCTCTCCCATTCTGGATCATACATGGCAGCACAAGTTGAATAGTTATCTCTCTTGCCTCAGTGTTTCATCTTATAAATTGTAAATAACAGGTTACCACTTAGCCATCTAATGTTATTTGGAATGCTGTAATTTTCTTAATATTCCTTTATCTGCTGCCCTTACAATTCAAAGACCAATGAACATTTATTTTCTTAAAATAATTGTTGAAGTCATTAATTCTGCTAATAGTCTACCTTCTGTAGAGACATGCTCAGCTTTCTATATGTCTATCTTTGGCATGTTATTTTTCAGTCTTTTTTATATTATATAACTTTTTTTTTTGAATTTTCATTGTTGATGTATAGTCTTGAACAATTCCTTCTAGCATTATTGGGTAAAACAATTTTCTCTCCCTACTTACTTGCAAGGTGTTTTATTGACCTTTGGGTACCCAGGAGCTTTTTGGCTTATTTATGGCTAAAGTAACATAATTTTCCTTTTTTACTGGCATCATTTATATTCTATACACCTGTAGTTTTTCTTCCAGTTCCAAGATTTCTGGGTATTTTTCTTGCATGATTTCCTGCAATATGACACTCAAACCTTTTTGTTTCCTTATATATGTAGGAGGATACTGATTTTAAGATTGTTTCACCAAACTTCATATTTAAGTTTATATTCTTTCCTTTTTAGAATATATTGTTCATACCTCCAATCTATTATCATTTAACTTTGTTATATTTATGGTTAAATCTTTTCTCTATTGAATTACATCTGTACTTTATTCAAAGGGCATTGGTGTGAAATCTAGACCTGGTTCTTTCTATCTATGTGAGTAAGAAATTTAAATGGGGGGTGGCTAGGTGGTGTAGTGGATAAAGCAGCGGCCCTGGATTCAGGAGTTCCTGAGTTCAAATCTGGCTTTGGACACTTGACACTTACTGTCTGTGTGATCCTGGGAAAGTTACTTAACCGCCATTGCCCCACAAAAAAAAAAAAAGTATTTAAGTACTCGAGCTCAATTTGTTCATTTCTGAAATGGAAAGATTTAGAATAGATGATTTCTAATATGCCCTTTCAATGTTGAATCTACATTACCATTCTCTCTCATTGTTTTACATAGGGCAGCTATTTATTTAATCTTCCCAGCTGTTTTTCTATATTAACAACTCATTTTCTTTTATTTTCTCTGAATAATTTTAATATCATTTCTTTTGTTTTTTACTTTGATCCATTAGATTTTTAAAACTTTGGCACTCTTAATAGCCCCTTTTCCTTTTCTAGACCTATTTATTATAGAAAATTCTCTTTTTCTTCCACATTTGATCAGCCCACAGTTGAACTGAAAAATGCATTTCTTCATTGCATCATGATCATTTTTTGTTTGTTGTAATAATATCTTCATTGAATCTTTAAGTTTTCCTTACAAAGATGTAGCTACCATTTCTTTAAAAAGTAACCCTTCTTATTTGAAACATGCTTTCCTATTTTGATGTAATAGTGGATATCTGTGCTTAGTATGAATTAATTCTCCTTTAGTCACTGTCAGAAGCCAGCAGACTATAGCTCCTTCCCTCCTTTATAGATACCTAACATTTATAGAAAGCTTTAAAGGTTGGAAAATGCTTTACAGTTATTGTCACATTTGTCTTGCCTCACCTTCTCCCACTCCTTTTCCTAGTTGGTGCTTATCTAGAATCACTTCTTCTTCTTATGTCTTTAGTATCAAGGTTCTTGGCATATGATTCAAAACTCCAAGAATGTTTATTGTATGCATAATCTGCATACATGTTGTTGTTTTTTTCCAGCAAAAGTGTACACAACATTGGATATTTTCTTATGGGAAGTAGAAATTATAGACATTTCCTGTCAATATCATCATCTAGTAGAAAATAATTCCAACACTAGAATTATTAGACCTGGCAACAAGTACAGGCCTTGAACTTCCAACTTTGTAACTAAGAAAACTAAGTCACTTTATCTTTATGAACATCAGTTCACCTGAAAGGTAGTGATAACAATTGTGTAACTTATCTAGTTGGTGGATTTTTATTCAGATTTCCCATTTGTAAATCTTAAAATTCAGGCTATTACTATGATTCTGCCATGGTACTCAGTCTTAAATGAAACCACTGTGAATATCTTGGCTACCCATAGTTTGTAGGTCTCAATGGAGAGTGCCCAGTGCTTGGTTTATCAAAAAGCAACAACTTTCCCATAGGAGGCAGGTAAGAAATCTGAACTTATTGTCATGAGACCTGCTTTTGAGTTACAACTTTACCATTTCCTTCCTATATAACCTTTGGTTCTATCACTTTGCCTCTGTAAACAACTGTCTCAGTTTCCATGTCCCTCTCTTCTTTTAAGACATGGTTCAGATACTATCTTCTGGATGAAATCTTTCATGGTCAGCACCCCCTCCCCCTACCAAGTAAAACTGCTAGTGTCTTACTTCCACGAAGACCATCTATTTAGCAATTTTGTACACAGTTGTATTCATTCACTTTATCTTTATGCTGTATATGTTTATATATACATATATGTTTATCCTAATAGAATATAAACTTAGTATAGGTAAAGACTGTTTCATTCTTTGTATTTATATGCCCAGTGTCTGGCATTATGGAGATACTTAATGCATGCATGTTGATTGAGTGATTGATTAATTTCCTTAGTGGTATGCAGATAAATATTTTAGAATTGGCTTTCCAGGGGAAAAATGTACACAGCACTCTTTTAAATTTAATCTGCATTATTAACATTTTCTCCCTCAATTTCTTTGATCTAGACAATCAATGAAATAATAAATTAAGGCCTGATGCGAAGCATTGGCTGATTTCAAGGCTAAAAATCTACACACTGAAAATTTAATGGCCAGTTCTCACAAGCCGGTTTAAGCTGGCTCCACCACACCTCTGGATTTATTTATCTGTAAGACAATGAGGATAAGCAAGAGCAGGGAGGCCCTTTCCAATTCTAAATCAGTGATCTTTTATTAAAGAGTAGTAGCAACAAAGATGAATTTCTCACCATTTCAGATCTGTGGCTACTGTTTTTCACTTATCACCTTAAAGGGTCAATGCTTTAGTCAGGCCTGACACTGGAAAGGACTTAAATTATGTAGACATCCAGATCTGAAAGTTGCTTTCTGATCTTGAGAGTTCAATAGCTTCCTCTGTCAAGGATGTCATGCTTGGAATTAGATTCTTGAGATCTAAATAACATCTGTCTATCATTCCGTTTCTAAATGTATTTGGGGGAAGGGCATCAGTCCATCAAGGGTTGAAGGGAAAAAAATCTAGAGAAAATGCTACAAGTGATAGATAATTTCTTCTTGACCTCTGCTTCATTCTTGAAATGACTTGTCATCTTAAAACTACCTTTTCCATTCTGAATTGATGGCTTTACAGGAAATGGAGAAGCATGATTATAATTTCACAGGGTTTGACTGGTTTAAAGATCATTATTATATAGTGTGCATGTCTTAATGATATCAAAATTCTGGAGTAAATTCTGACCTATTTCAAATGCAGTATATTTTGAATGGGGGAAACAGAGGTAAAGATAATTTGTATTTTTATGGTTCTGACAAATATGCAAGGATTTTACTCATCACATTCTTTTTTGACAGGTAGTTAGATCAAGTATTATCATATCTATTCCATAAATGAAGAACCTGATGCTTAGACATGGTGCCTTGCCCAAGCTGCCATATCTAGAAAATGTCAGAATCAAGAATATAATAAATAACAACCTTATTAAATGACCAATGACAATATTAAATGAACCTGGGCTTACCCTCTATGAATTTAATGAAAATTTCTAGGGCTTACCTACAAAATCAGAGATGAGATGTAATAGGGCTAGTGATACAAACATAAAGACCTATTAAGAGGTAGCCTAATGCAGGGAAAGGCCCTAGATTTGGCATCAAAGGTCTGGTTTTAGATGTGAGCTCTATCATCTACTCTCTCTTTGCTTCATCTGAAATATGAGGATAATACCTGTTTTCCTGACCCCACAGAAATGTTTTAATAATATCTAAGAATTATGTCTTGCATTTATAAATTGCTTGAAGTTTTATAAAATGATTTCAAAGTCTTTGATTTTATTCTTCCATTAATCCTGGGAGGTAGATATTATTGTTATTCTCATTTTAGATATGAGTGAATTAAAGCATATAGTATGTGACTTGACTAGATTCAAACAGCTAGTAAGTTTTTGAGACCAGGTTATAGTTCCAGCATTATATCCACTGAGTCACCTAAATGCTTCTCTTTTTTGTGGATCAATTAAATAACGCATGTGAAAGTGCTTTGCAAACTATAGACCAATCAAGGAAATGTGATCTGTTATTTAATTTAAAAAATAATATTCTCCTATGGTCAAATGTGAAATGATGAGCTTTTAGATCTGGAATGGAACTTAGAGGTGTTTTAATTCAGCTACCTCATTTTATGGATGAGAATATTGAAACTCAGAGATCAGAAATGATTTGCCTAAGGACAAATGATTCTTTTATAAAACAATTTTAGTGAAGTCAATACTTTGAAGAAGTCCTAAATCACATGCAACGTGTAACACCTATGGACGTCCACCTCCATGATGAGATAAAGTTAGGAGTATTTTCTCATTTCTCTTCATTCATGTCCCACTTGATCTTCATAATTTTATTATATTTGCTTTTAGATTATTTTTGGTTTATCATTATGCTTTGAATTTGGATTATTGTAGTTACTGTGCATATTTTTTTCATGGTTTTGTTAACTCCACTCCACATCAACTCATATAAACTTTTGTGTGGTTTTCTATATTCATCACATGCCTTATTTCTTATAGCACAGTTGTATTCCATGACATTCATTCACATACCAAAATTTGTTTTACCATTCCCCAAATGATGGGCATATACATTGTTTCCAGTTCTTAGTTATCATAAATAAAAATTAGTGCTATAAATATTTTGGAGTATGTAAGGACTTTTTTTTTCTTCTCAATGGTTTCTTTGGGGCAGAAGCATGGTAATGGAGTCTCTAATTCAAAGGGTATGGATATTTTGATCACTTTATTTGCATAATTCCAAAATCCTTTACAAAATACCATTTCACAGCTCCACCCACAATGCATTGATGTGCCTATCTTCTCAAAACCCCTCCAACATTAGCTCTTGCCATTTTTGTCATTTTTAACATTTTTCAACATGTGAGGTTTTACCTCACAATAATTTTTATTTTAATTCTTCTTGTTATTTAGAGATTTGGCACATTTTTAGCTGAATACTTTGCAGTTCTTTTGAAAGCTGTTCATGTTCATATTCTTTGATTATTTATCTATTAGAAAATTGATACATTATACACACAAACAGATATTTACTTTGATCACTTGAAACAGAAAAATAAAAGAAAAGAAACTTCCATATTGACAATATAACAACATTAATAAACCTAGAAGAAGGAGGGAAGTGGTCAAATGGGAAAAACATCTTTGTATTAAATTTCTCTAATAAGGATTTGTTATCCAAGATGAAGAGATAACAAAACACAAACATGTTTTTCCTGGTATAATCTTTAATTTTAAGGTCTCATAAGCATTTGGAATGTTTTGGGAAATGTGTCATAATATGTTGGACTATGAATAATTTCTACCAGACTGCTTTCTAATTTTTCCAATAATGTTTTTTTTAAATAGGGAATTTCCCCCTTACCTTATTGGTGTTTTCTAATTTGTCAAATGCTGGGTTATTGTAATCAATTGTTTCTGAATCTCGCTTTCTAGTGTGTTCCAATGGTCTTTTTTCTCTTTTTTTTATATAGTCCATGATAGTATCTTTTCTTTTTTAAGAGCATATAATTTTCACTTTTTTTCATGGTTCTTTTGGACTGTTTCTTCTTTTACAACATGACTAATATGGAAATATATTTTACATAATAGCAAATATATAACCTATATAAAATTGCTTACTGTCTTAGGGATACAGTGGTGAGGGAGGGAGGGAGAAAATTTAGATCTCAATTTTTAAAAAAAACAAATGTTAAAATCTCTTGTAATTGGAAAAATTAAATACTATTAAACAAAAATAAAAATATGCAGGAAGGAAGGAAGGAAGGAAGGAAGGAAGGAAGGAAGGAAGGAAGGAAGGAAGGAAGGAAGGAAGGAAGGAAAAGAATATTTGGAAATCCTCTATTTCACTAGAAGTAAATATTAGATTTCACTAGCTTGAAGAGGTAAGTTATCCTTTATTGTAAGAATATATCTTTTGTTTGGGGCAAAATTATATTCCAAGGGGTAGCTACTAGGTCCTATGTGACAGACTGGATGTCCTTTCTACTTGAACTCTCTGGCCACTTTCAGTGTTTTTTCTTTGACAATAAGTTCTGGGGCTTTTTCCAAAATATTCCTGAGAGTTTGCATTTTGGGATTTTTTCAGGAGGTGCAGAGCATTATTTTTTTTTTTTTCACTTTGCCCTCTGGTTCCACTAAATTGAACATCTTTCACGCAAAGTTTCTTGAAATGTGATATCTATACTTTTATGTATTTGGTGTTTTGAGGTAGTCTGGTGATGCTTAGATTATATCCCCTTGATCTATATTCCTAGGGCTTTTCATTAGCACATTCATTACATTTGTTGATCTTTTCTTGCAGACTTTTGATTCAGTCCAAGTATTTATTGTTATCTCATGCAATCACTGATCTTTGTCTTGTCTAATCTAATTTTATATGTCCTCTACCAAATGGTTTATTTTCATCTAATTCATTCCTATAGAGTACTGATTTCCTTTCCCATGTTGTCATCTATAGCTCTCATTTCATTTTCATTCATATGATTTTAATTTTTGCTTCATTTCTTCCAAGAATTAAAATAGAGCTTACAGCACATCTGTGATTTTCCTTGAGACTTTGAATGTAGTTGATATTGAGCTCTCTTTTTTTGAGTGTATATCTTAATTCCATATTTCTTTATCATTGGGATTTTCTTCCATTAGTTAATTTGGAGTGGGGGGGCTGCTTACTTCCTAAATTAGGATTCAGTGGCAGGGCCAGGAACTGACTTCTCCCACATTTTTGGACAGGGTGGTTAGTGTCTGCTTGGTCCAGGCTCATTGTCTTGACTTTTGTTTAGCATGTTAGCACTCAGATTGCTGAAAAACTTTAGTATTCCTATAAGTTTGGTGGTTGGTTGTCCTTGATCAAAGCACTGGGCAATCTTCTACCCCATTTATGCCTCACTGACCAAGGTACTAAATAAACAATATGCTCCTGAGTCTTTCTCAGTAGGACATTGAGTGGTGTTTTGTCCTTCCCTGGGGTATCCTTGTTCTTTTTTTTTGGTGAGGCAATTGGGGTTAAGTGACTTGCCCAGGGTCACACAGCTATTAAGTGTTAAGTGTCTGACACTGGATTTGAACTCAGGTCCTCCTGACTTCAGGGCCAGTGCTCTATCCACTGCACCACCTAGCTGCCCTGGCTTCCTTGTTCTTTGTGCATTCTTGGGTTGAATGAAGGAACCTACTCAAGGTACTCCAGATTTTTTGGTTATTATTCAGTCTGGTTCTCTTTTTAGGTAGTTAGGACTGTTGTTGGTGGTGGTGTTTTTGCTGTTGCTGTTGGTGTTGTTCAGTAGTTTCAGTCATGTCCAACTCTTTGTGATCCCATTTTCAATGTTTTCTTGACAAAGATACTGAATGATTAGCCATTCCCTTCTCCAATTAATTTTACAGATGAGGAAATTGAAGCAAACAGTGTTAAGTGACTTGCCCAGGGTCATACAGCCAGTAATGTCTGAAGTTTAATTGAGATTCAGGAAGAGGAGTCTGCCTGACTTCAGGCCTAGTGCTTCTAACCACTTAGGTTTAGTAGCTGTAAAAATAGCAGAGTTGGTTTTCTGTGTGATTTAACGTATGGCCATGTTATCTGGAAGTATGAATCAAATGTTAAGAGTTAAATAACTCTTCTTGTCATGTTTTCCAAATTTGTTATTTTTTACTCTGTCTCGCTTTTATCATTTGAGTTTTTGACCTTCTTACCTCATTGGATCTTTGAGAACTCTTTGTTTCTATCTATATATCTATATCTATATATCTATCTATATCTATATCTATATCTATATATATATGTTGTCAATTGCTTGCATAAGATTATCTATCTTTTGTTCTAAACTGTTTATTCTCCTTCAGAGAGGTCTAATTTGCCTTTTAACTCTTCTTTCAGCTTTTCTTTTTTTCTTTTTTCCAATCTTCAAGTCCTTGTGATCTATCCATTTTTTCCCAGATGTGTGACTTATTTTAGTGAGTTACTTCTGGGATTTTATTTCATGGTTCCTTTGATCTATAATATTTCGTCATTGTTGTTGAAGTTCTCTGTGTGCTCATATCTTTTGTTTCAGATCTTAGATTACGACTTCATGCCAAGGGCACAATCTTACCCCTCCTTTTGTATTGTTGTCTGTCCTTTGTTCTCACAGAGTACCCTGACAGATGTCATGACTTGCAATGAATTGGATTTAAGAGAGGAAAAGCTATGCAAAGCACCAGGCTCACTCTCTACTCAGGAGCCATCCTATGATAGTTTCAATAAATACTGCTTTATATTATAGTTTGAGGACTAGAAGTGCTATTCCTTCCTTCCTTACATCTTTTCTTCACTTCTCTTGATATTCTAGGTCTTTATTTTCTCTAAATTAATTTTGTTTTTATTTTGTCAAGCTCTGTAAAGTATCATTTTGAAAACTTTATTAGTATACTATTAAAAGTGTAAATTATTTTTGTAGATTGGCATTTTTAACATTTTAGCATGGACTAGCCTTGAATTTTGAATATTCCTCTAGCTATTTAAGTACTTCTTTCTTTCTTTCTTTAGGAAATGCTTTTAATTTAATCTATTCTATTCTTTTGTTTGCTCTTAGATATTGATTCCCAGATATTTTATACATTTTATAGGTATTTGGAATGAGATTCCCCTTTCTATTATTGATTCTTGTGTTTTCTCATTATAATGTAGAAATATTATTTATTTATGAGATTTTATTTTGTAGCCAGCAATTTTTCTGAAGCTTTTAATTTTCTCAATGAGTATCTTTGCTGATTCTCTAGAGTTTTCCAAGTAAACCATCATATCTTCAGAAAACTAGGATGTTTTTATCTCTTCTTTACCAATTTTTATTCCTTTAATTCCTTTCTCTTGACTTATTGCTGCTGCTAGCATTTCCAGAACTATATAATAGTGGGGAAATAATAGTGGAGAAATAATAGTGGGGAAAGAAGAAATCTTTACTTCACTCATATATTTATTGGAAAAGGTTCTGGTGTATCCCCATTGTTTATGATGTTTGCTTTTGGTTTTAGATAGATTTTTAAAAAAATACTGTTTATGTCCTCTTGAAGCTCAGATAATGTTTCCTTTATGAATTTTGATGACAAGGCATTTGGAGCACATAAACTTATTACTGATACTGGTTTAGTATCTAGGATTGTTTTCAGCATAATATAGTTTCCTTATTTATTCTTTTACATTTTTGAATATTTATGCTTTTTCTAATAGCATGATGGTAATTCTGCTTTTATGGATTCACTTGATGTATAGTAAGTTTTTCTGTATCCCCTTAGTTTAATTTTGTATATGTCTTTTTAAAATGTTTCTTGTAAGCAAGTTTATAGGGTTTTGTTTTCTTAGCCAATCTGTTACTCTTTTTCATTTTAATGGGTTGTTTAATCCATTCACATTTAAAATTCTAAGACTTGCATTTCCATTTTCCTCTAATTTTTTTCACAGTATTTTGTTTTCTCTTTTCTGCTGTAAAAACAACATTATATTCCTTTATTTGCTTTAATACTTTATAGGTGATCTTGTTCCCAATTGTCTCTCTTCTTCAGAACCCTGAACAACTCATCTCACTTGTTAACCCTTTCTTTTTAGGGTTTTCTTTATTAGACCGTCTTCCCTGTGTTTCTTTGGTTATATGTGTCTTTCTTTTTTCCCCTTTGTTAGTTAAGTAGGTTTCACCTTCCTTTCCACCCTTTAACTAGTCATTTTTATTAGTTTTTAAATTTTTTTCCTTTTTGTGCCACTTTTTTTTTTGGGGGGAGCAGGGCAATGGGTGTTAAGTGACTTGCACAGGGTCACATAGCTAGTAAGTGTCAAATGTCTGAGGCTGGATTTGAGCTCAGGTCCTCCTGACACCAGGGCTGGTGCTTTATCCACTGTGACACCTAGCTGCCCTCTTTTTGTACCACTTTTGAAAAAGAATTTTCACTTTCTTCAGTTTCCATTTTCTCTTTATGTTTATGCTAACTCCTAATTTTCTGATTCATAATCCCTATACCCATCTGGTCTTTCACTTTTCTCTGTGTTCTTTATACAATCAAAGCTTCCAAGGTATCCATTCTAGATTCTGCCCTCTAGTTGCCTTCTGCCACAGCCTTATAGGGCTTATCTCATAAATTCCCCTTTTACATTGTGCCTCATATTCACCACAAAGACATTTAATGCAGGTGTCAGAAAAAACACTGTTGCATGTCTAGACACTTCCCACCACTGATCTATACCCTCTAGAGTTGTTTTTGTTTTTGTTTTTTGCCCCCCCCCCCAACCCTCAGATTCACCTGGAAAACTTCTCTCTCAGTCCTTTCTTCCAAGTGTCTGTTGCCCTCAGGACTTTTAACTCTCCCCTCCCTCCAAGGACTAATAGATTTTTTTCAGGCCTCAAGTTGCACAGGTCTTATCTAGGATAAGGTCTACATCTCTTTTTGCCTGAAGCATCATTCTTCATTGGGATACTCTTCCACCTCCAAAATAAAGCCTCCTTCATTTCTTCCTTTTTTTTCAAACTTTCTCACCTCCTCCCAACCTATTTCTATGTAGGCTCTTTTTGAGATCATAGAGGTCACCTATCCCTACCTGATAGCCCTTTGTTCTTCTCTATCCCCATGACCCCCTTCCGCCTTTTATGTACCATCTCATGATTTAGTGCAGTCCCACAAAGAAAGCTTTTATATATATGCAGAGTGTCACCAGTATCTTTCCAGAATGTCCTCTGTCTGCCTCTTCACTCTTACTTCTATCAGATTTCTCCTTTCACCCTGTCTCCTTGTGTACATTTAGAAAGAAGTCTCTTTCTGGTCTCTCTACTGTCCCCCTATTGTTATTTTCCTTGAGTGTTGCATTGATTTATTCCTCCTGAACTTTTGGTGCTTGGGATATTTAAGAGGCAAATCATCTCTTCAATTCTTCTTTGTTTCTAAAACTGTTTCAAACTCTTCTTTATTATTGAATGCCCATCTTTTGTCCATGTTTAGGCTCAGATTTGCAGAACAGGTAACCCTCTGCTGCATCCTGAGTTCCACACTATTCCTGCTCCTTCTCCTTTTCCTGGTGGGCGTGGAATAGACTTGCATTATTTGAATGTTCTTTCCTTTGTGCTTGAAGGTCTTATTCCTTCTGGCTTGCAGATTTTTTTTTTTTTGCTTCCAAACTGAATTATTACATTTAACTATGGCAGTTCTTGAGGTTTACAGCCTACATTTTTGTTTGTCGTTTTCTAAAGGTGATTTATGAATTCTTTAAATTGGATTTTCATTTTCTCTGTTCAAGAGTTCTGGGAAATTCACTTCTATGATTTTTTGCTCTCAACATGTGGTGGCCATTTTGCTGTTAAGTCCTATGAAAACTGCCACACCCTGAATCTGAGTTTTCCTTGATATTGAAATGAGGGAGAGGAGAATATGGTGTAAGGACCTGTCGGCCTGTGTCCATGTGTCTGCTCGAAGAGTCTTGTTATCTATAGCGTGTAAAGTGGACAAAGAGTGCTGAGTGAATTCAGAGTTGGTGAATGTTAATTCCTTGTTTTTTTTTTAACCCTTTCCCCCAAAATTCTTCTTGTTTTCTAGACCATGAAAATAACTGAAGTTGCTTTAACTTTGGGTTATAATTTCTATTTTGCAGGAGATTTGATACATTATGGGAAACAAAGGAAATCTTTACTCCATGTTCCTGTTGCTCTTGTGACTCATGAACATATAATTTTGGGGCAAGATTTAAAACTAGATATTCTATCTCCAAATACAATGCTTTTTTCCACAAGTTCATGTAGTATCTCTTCTTGCTAATTACTGTCCAATGTTTAAAAGAAATTTTCTTTTTCTATATCAACCTTAAAAGTTAAATGTTATCTTCTTTTATTCATTTTTTTATTCTTTAATTAGGAATATGTTTACTTATCTGTACTCCTTAGTGTAAACTCTAAGTAATCTTAATAAATCCTAAACATGTTATGATTCCTTATGGCTAGTATCTGAACAAAATCTGTTATTTTGAAAAGCAACCTACTGAGTTCTTTGATGTGTAAAATGGAGAAAGATATATTTATTTGCCAATTTCTCCCCTGATGAACATTATAATTGCACCCAGATGTGGATGTATGTTATACTGGCAAGAGAATTGTACTGACATTCAGATGTCTTGGGTTCCAGTCTCCTCTTTGCCAATATTTTGCTGTGTGATATTAGGTAAGTCACTTCTACTTCCTGGGCCTTGGCTTCCTCATCTTTAAATAAAGAGATGGAATTAGGTGGATTTTTAAAAAATTTCCCTTTTAGCTTTTATAAACATAGTTCCCATTTATATAAGCTTTGGAAGTGATCTTCCCCACAATTGTGTTTAATTGTTGGTCTAGGTATTGGTAATGTTTATTTTATAGAAAAAGAAAGTAGGGCTCAGAAGAATAAAATGACCTCTCCACAGTCACACTGTAACTGATAGATTCCAGACTTCTTCTGACACTAAATCTAATGTTCTTTTCATAATACTGTGCTTCCTCCCCAATATACTCTGATTCTGCCTTGAGATCATTACCCAATATGCAGCAAAAAAAGTGTCTATAAAGTATCTTATAAAGGAAATAGGATATTTAGTCAAGCAAAGCTGTTGTTGTTGTTGATATTGTTGTTTGTCCTTCATTCTTTAAAAGGATCATGACAAATGTCATGACTTGCACTGAATTGGATTTCAATGAGGAAGGACTGTTCAGAGTCACTAGCCTCACTTTTTCCTCTAGAGCCATCTGGTCCAATGGCAAGATAAGTCAAGCAAAGCAATAATTTAGAGAAAGTATGTTCGTTATCATCAAGCTTATGATGGTCTATCATATAAAAATTCTATTAATTTAATTTTTTTATTTTTGTTTTGCCCTGACAGGACCAATTAATATTACTGGTTTGGTACAGAGGGGAATTTCAGCATAATACTAGAACTTCTCAGCTATCAGAACTCTCCAATGATGACAATTGGCCACCTCAGGAAATAATGGTCTTCCTGTTCCTAAAAGTCTTGGTACAGAACCTAAAGAGGCTCCTATCTGACACGCTATAGAGCAAAGCTTCTTATGTTGTGGGCGATGACCCCATATGGGGTAGCATAACTGAATATGGTAGTTGTGAAAAAATTGGTCACAGTAAAAGGTTGTATAAACCTATTTTATATACCTATGTACCTACCATTGGATAAAAATTTCTTGGGCGAAAAGAGGTAACAAGTGGAAAAAGTTTAAGATACCCTCCTATAGGGAGGATTCCTACTGCAGCAATGAGGTGGACATAATGGCCTCAGAAGTGCCTTCTGATTTTGAGCTTCTGTTATTCTATCTCTCCTGAAATGATTTTGTCTTTTTGGCCTTCTAACTAGGGACCTTGGTGTATAATTAAAAATACATCTCAGTGAAACCTGATACATTTATGTAGCACAGAATAGAATTTAGAAGTGGAAGTTGGAGCCAATCTGGGAAGATAATTGAATACAGATAAAGATTTATTAGGTGATTCCATTATTTATGGATTTTACATTCTTTTTTATTTCTTAAATAGTTATTCTTCCTTTGATTATTTCTTTTACTTTAGCTTCTGTATGTGTATGACTATTAACGATATCACCCAAAATCTCTGGAGAACTTTTGCTGTTGATGGACTCTCTTACTGATCTTTTAGGGGGAAAAGATTTTATTACTTAGATGTTACTTTAGGGAACAGAAACATAGAAGTTGTGGATGATGGAAAATTTTCAGATTAATTTTCTTCTCCATTCACACATTCACTTTTTTTTCTAGATGTACTGATCCATTTTTATGGAGCTTGTACTAAAGCTATTGAACATATAAGTAACTCATTGTCAATTTTATAAACTACATGTTTTAATACAAATACGTGGATATTAAAATAATGTGCATGGCTTGTGGTGGGGCAATTCAAGAACTCTATCACTGTAAGTTTTATTTATTTATTTATTGTAGAGTAGCCAAAATAGTATGCTGAAAAGTACATTGTCTCTGGATTCAGGGGGCCTGGGTTGTGGTCCTAGTTCTGCCATAAGCCTTATATAAGGCCTTGTACTAGCTATTGAATTCCTCTGAGTTTTAGGTTTCACATCTATAAAGTGAGATATATGAATTAAATGACCTCCAAGCTTCTTTCAAGGGTTCAAGTAAATTTCACAGATGTTAACAAAGCTCTTGCAGCATCCCATAAACTATTCTAGGTCCTGGGGATACAAAAGCAATAAAAGCAAAAGTCTCTTTACTTTAGGTTACTTGCATTCTACCAGGTGTTATGATGAATAAACATATATTATGTACTCATTATTGTCAAATAATTCCCTATGTAAATAGAATCCCTTATCTTAAGGATCTCATAATCTGATTTGAAGAGACAAATGAGAGTC
The DNA here is from genome assembly GCF_019393635.1 of Dromiciops gliroides. NCBI lineage: Eukaryota > Metazoa > Chordata > Mammalia > Microbiotheria > Microbiotheriidae > Dromiciops > Dromiciops gliroides. The sequence continues at coordinate 553,928,156 of NC_057863.1, read as the reverse complement.
TGGTTCCAAGTACATGGAAAGGCCCCATGCACGGAAAGAAACAGTGGCAAAATGGATAGCAATGAATCATCTCTGATTTCATTTTCATTTGTAAAATTATATAGTGTAAGGGGCTAAAATTCTAGCTCTACCATCTAAAATCTAATGATAAATTATAAGCTTTAGCAAGAGTATTTAAGTGTTTAAGTATTTATTAAAAAGCATTAGGATCAGAGAGAAAGGTAAAAATCTAACCATTTCTAAGAGACCCTATCATCTGACCTACCATGCCAAGGTCAGGAACCAAAAGAGACAGGACCCCCTCTGCCAGCGTCCACCTCCTACTTCGTGTCCTCCTCCCAGAAATAGGAGGCTCCTCAAGTTGATTGGCTAGTAGCCATGATAGTACCCACGAGTAAACATCACTTCCTGACACCAAGGACCTTGACTGTGTGGCTTGCCTCAAAGGCCTTCTCCTTATGGTGGAGCTTTTCTACAGTAAGTCTCCAGCAGGTGGTGCCATTCCAATCATTACAATAGATATATAATATTGAATAACTAGGTACTCCCCAGTTCTTTTGGTGGCAAGAACTTTTCTAGGTCTTCAGTAAGCTGTGGTTACTGAGGAGGCAAAAGCTGCAACACCTGCAGAAAATGCCAGTAGGTTATATACTACCACCATCACCAATACTACAAATTACTTTTTTGTTATTGAGTAATTTTTTCAATTGTGTTTGACTCTTCATGACTCCATTTGGGTTGTTCTTGGCAAAGATTCTGGTGTGGTTTGCCATTTCCCTCCCAAACTTATTTTATAGATGAAGAACAAAGGGAAATAGGGTTAAGTAACTTTCTCAAAGTCACATGGTGGTAGAGTTGTGAACTGATTCAACCATTCTGCAGAACAATTTGGAACTATGCCCAATGAGCTATAAAATTGTGCAAACTCTTTGATCCAGCAATATCACTACTAGGTTTATATTTCAAAAATATTGCAAAAATGAGAAAAAGACCTATTTGCACAAAAACACTTATAGAAGCTCTTTAGTAGTGGCTAAGAGTTGGAAATCAAAGAAATGCCCATCAACTATGGAATGGTTAAACAAGCTATGGCATATGATTGTGAAGGAATATTATTTTGCTACAAGAAATGACAAACAGGGAAATTTCAGAAAGACTCACATGAACCAGAACCAGGAGAATGTTGTGCACAGTGATAACGATAATTTTTATGAAGATCTGTGAATTACTTAACTATTTTCTGCAGTACATTGATCTAAGACAATCCCAAAGAACTAATGATAATGGATACTATCCACCTCCAAAGAAAGAATTGATGTAATTGAATGCAATTTTTCACTTTTTTTCCATTTTTTCTTTTATTCAAGTTTTCTTGTACAAAATGATTAATATGGTAATATTTTATATAATTGCACATATATAACTTACATCTAATTGTTTACTGCCTCAGGTAGGGGTGAGGGTAGGGAGGTAAGGAGGGATAGAATTTGGAACTCAAATCTTTAAATAAAAATGTTTATTATTTTAAAAAATCATGATTCCATGAAATTATTCATCCTTTGGTATGAACCCAAAATTTAATGAACATACTATGTCACAGATAGTGGAATTATTTTTCGTTCCACTTTATAGATGAAGAAATAAAGATTCATAGAGGAAGTTAATTGTCTAAGATCACACACATAATAATCCTGGCTCTATTTAATAAGGGAAAATAATGTTATTCATCAGTGGGTTAATAGTGATATTATGAAGAAAGCTAATGAAAAATTGCATCTCCTCAAAGACATAAAGAGACTTTCATCAGCATTATACGTTATAGGCAGTGTGGTATAGTAGAAAGAAAAGACAGAAGATAGGTTCAAATCCTACCCATGTGAACTTTGATAAATTACTTAACTCCATTTTCCTCTCCATAAAATATGAATATTTGACAGCATAGACCCTATGGTCCTATCTAGCTCTAAAGCTATGATTTAATGAGCATAAATGGGGGAAGAGCAGTAATTGAGTGAGTGAATGAGTGAATGAATGAACGAATTGATTCATGAGTGAATTGATGAATTTATGAAGTGTGGATCACAGCAAGCTACAGAAATATAAGCTGCTTCCAGAATAGTATGAAATTTATTTCATTTACCTTTAGTAGTGGAAGAGTGTTCTACAAATTACATAGAAAATAGACATTAGAAGGAAGAAAGGTTTTATGTAATGCAGAGAGCTTTGGCCTTATAAGATCTACTTGGCTTACCTGTGGTTATTGCTCTAGAAGGTAGAGTTGGCCAGCTGATACATGATCCTTTCTTTTTTTGTTGTTTCTGTTTGGTTTTTTGGTTTTTGGTTTTGTTTTTTTGCAGGGCAAGGGGGGTTAAATGACTTGCTCAGGGTCACACAGCTAGTAAGTGTCAAGTATCTAAGCCCAGATTTGAAGTCAGGTCCTCCTGAATCCAGGGCCAGTGCTTTATCCACTGTGCCACCTAGATACCCCCAAAATCATGACATGGACACGTTTCTTTCTGATTCCTCTTCCCTCAGAAATAGAAACAAAGCTGAATCCTTTTAAGTACTTTCCTATCTCCTCCCTACATAGTAATTGAGGGTGTGAACTGTGTTTTTTTTTTTTTAATCATGGACTTCTCTCTATGCCATTTCTCTCTGAAGAGCTAATTGATTCCATCATTCGAACAGGTGGCTTTCTTTTTTTTTTTTTTCCTTTTTTAAAAAATTCTAAGGGCAGTGTAATTGCCCTAAGGTCTGCATTGTCCCTTTCTCCTTTATACCAAATTTATATCAAATAATAATTAATAAAATAATAATAGCTAAAAGGCCCACTTAGAAAATTGCAGAATAGAGGGGTTTGAATATGACCTTATGACCTATTAGTCAAGTGACCTTGAACAAATTGCTGGGAGTTTAATTTTTCTTCTGCATAAAATGGAAATGATCATTTTTGCACTACCCAATTCATGGGAACAGTTATTAGGATCTTATGAAATGATATAAGTAAGTGATATTTATGTATGCATTTTTATATTTATTCTAAATTACATGTATGTGGTAATTATTATTGTTAGCATTATTATTATTATTATTAAAACCATAGGAGTTAGATATTATACAGTGTTAGCATAGGTTTAATCCAATTCCACACATTTCTTAATGGCCCACTATGTAGTAGGAGAGTAGCAATATTGTGTAGTGGTTAGAGGTCTTGCTTTAGAGTCTGGAAGAACTGGTTTGGAGTCTTACCTCTTGCACATGCAAGCATCGAGAATGACTTAACCTATCCTTACCCCTCAAAATTCTCTAAGACTGCAACTTATAAACAAACTGCCAGTCTGAATCAGTGAAAAGAGTTTCTTTATTAGGAATTCTTTGCTCAGATACAAACATGTAAGAACAATAAAAACCTGAAAGTCATACTTTTGTCATTTAACAAACACCTATTAAGTATGTACTGGGACAGGTCTTAGGAGATGGAGAGAGAGATCAATCTACACTGATATATAGATCTATGTATCAATATAGATAAATCTATGTCTAGATAGATGAGAGAGAGATAGAAAGAGAGATAAGGCCAAGAGCCTCTAAGTACTTGTAAGTACTATCTAAATGTTAGCTATTATTAGCTATTATGGTGAAAGATGTATATTGTTATGCCATTCAAATGCTTTTGAATGAGAAATAGCATCATTTCTACAGATACTCTGCCCCTGCTCTACCACTTCCTGACTGTTTGACCATGAGAAAATCACTTAATTTCTGTAAACCTCAGTTACCTCATTTTAAAAATGGGGATAAGACTTATTTTATTACCTATGTCATAAAGCTGTTTTCATGAAAGAATGTTATAAAGCTCAAAGCTCTAGAGAAATATGAGCTGTGATCATTAATAACAATAAGGAAAATGCTTCCAGGTTTGCAAAACACTCTCCATATATTCTCATTTGATTGGTACAACAATCTTGTGAGGTAGATGCTATTATTATTCCTAGTTTGCTAATGGGAAAACTGAGGCTGTGGGAGGTTAAAGACCTTTCCAGTGTCACACAACTAATAAGAATTTGAATCAAGATTTGAGCTCTGTCTTTCTGACTCCACAAGCAGTGTTCTCTCTTCTGTGCCATTTACCTGGGCTTGAATGTTTGGAAAGCATTTTACATACATAATTTAATTTTAGTCTTATAACAGCACTCTGAAGTAGAAACAATAGAGATTATTATGGGTTCCATTTTAGAGATCATTCTATGGAGGATCTTAGAGGTGATGTGACTCTTGCCCAGAGTCACACAGCTAGTTAAGAGGCAGATGGGGTATCTGAAAGCAAGTATATCTGCCTTGGAAACTAGATGGGCCTAATGGCCTCAGAAAACTCCGCAACTTGCTGAAGTTCTGAAGAAAAGATCCGGAAATTTTGTTTCCCAGTTTAATTAACTTTGTACAGCAGTGTGCAATTTGGACCAGTTCCCAGCTCACCCAGTTGTTCGCCTTTGCCGTCAAGTTTAAAAATGTGAATGAGTGTCGACGATGGCTCTGTAATTTAAGCTCCTGTTCACAATCTCAATTCATTAGTGCTCAGTCAGCATGGAATATTTATTGCAGTGCCAGGTACAATGTACATTATCAATCAATGCAGACAGAAAACAGGGATCACAATGTAAGGAAGAAAAATTAGAGACTTCAACAGATTGACAGAATTTCTTGCTGCTATACCAGACAGTATCAGGCACATCTGGTAGTACAGTAAATATGACTTTGATTTCTCTTTCCTAAGGAACTACAAAAGCAAGTAACTACATAAGGCCTAAGTAAATACATAAGCAAGATTGAAACACAAAAGCAACAAGAATACAAAATTGCAAACCTAGCCTATCCGAAGAAAATCTCTGCTCTCTCCAGGCATGAATCTTTTTAATAGTTAGAACCATAATGGGTGTTGGATTAAAAAAATTGCTTTATAAACTTGACTTTGCTGTTGTGTGACCTTAGGCAAGTCACTAAATCTTCAGGAAGTTAAAGTCACGTCTGAAACCAATCCCTCTTTCTGTCTCTCCACCCTCCCATTTATGTATTGTCTTACCCCATTAGAATTTAAGTTACTTAAGGGCAGGTATTTTCTTTTTGTTATCAAAACTCCTTTATTATTGGAAGTCTATTTTTTTATGCATAGTAAGACTGAGATTTGCTGGGTAGATCATCTTGGGATACATTCTAAGTTCCACTGATCTTCAGAACTAATTATTCCACTCCTTCCTACATTTTCTATTTGGTACACAATAGTCTTAATGCTATCTGAATCTCTTTTCATTTGTATTTGAATATCTTCCTACTGATCCCTTGCAGAAATTCTCCTCTCATAATTCTTATTTCTCTTTTTAACCACTCAGGAAAAATGTATTGTGTTTCATGTCAACTTCACCTTCCACTGGGGTCTTCTGTCTAATTAAGTGCTAGATCATTTTCCTTTGTTTTGCAGTATTTATTTATAGATGCCTGAAATTGATTACTAGGTCTGGAGACCATTTTTCCCTGTTGATTTTTCCATTTATGTTGAAGAGCTTTGAGTTTTCCTTTCCCTGAGATCTTTGGTAATTTCAATTCCTCCCTCCTCTCCATTTCCCCCATTCACTTTCTATGTCCCCTCTGATGGTGACTTCTTTGGATCTTGATCTCAAAGCTCCTCAGTTGCCTCCCATGTTAGGCAATACATGGTTCACCAGCTTATTTCTGTGCCCCAAGGGAAATTTAGGTAGTCAGACTTGTCTGAATGCTGTTCTTTTCTCTCAATATCTAGTGGAGCATTGCATAGCAAGGCCCCTCCCCGCCTTCTTCCTCCCATACACAAGGTTTTATGTTCTAGTATCCTGTCCCACTTCCTCTGTTGCTTGGATCTCTAGTCTGGCATCAGCTGTTCAGAGTTGTTCAGAGACCTACAAAGGTTTTTCAGGTAGTTCAGAGCTTTACAGAGTTGGTGCCATGGGGTTGTGGCTTCAAGCAACCTTGTGATCCTGAAAGGCTGTGGCCAGGATGACTGACTGTCCAAACAGAGCAAACTTCCACAGCCTGGAGGCCAAGTCTCCACTGGAAGGAGAAGACTGCATTATGGGTATGGATTTTATTTGCAAGCCTGTGTGCCAGGTTCTTGGATCTGTGAGTGCAGCCTCATTAGCAATAATGTGGGAGGTAGGAGAGAGGTGCTAGATTATCTTAGGGTTATTGAGTGTCTGTTTGTGTTTTGTTGTTGTTTTGAACTTCTTTTGTATTCTAGATGTCCAAGAGGATGGACTCAGATGAAATTCTTTATCTTACATGCATAATTTCTGTTTTAGAAAGGTTAGAGATGGCATGTGGATTAGAGAAAATGTTTAGTTTTCTATCTTGTTGCTCATGTGACCTCTTTCATTCTTTCCTCACATTCTCCCTTCTCCTTTTTCTTCCTTCTTTCTCCCTTTCCTCCTCTCCTTTTTTCTATGCTTCTCTTTCTTTATGCCTCCTTTTTTCCTTTTTCCTTTTCTCTCACCCTCCTTTTTTCTTCTCTTTTCCCTTCTCCTCCCCTTCCCTTTCCCATTCCCCTTCCCCTTTACTTTTTCCTTTCAATTTCTCCTTTTTTTCCCTCCACAAGTCAATTAATCTCTGTGGGACTCTGTTTTATCTACTCTAAAATGAGAGAAACAAACTAAATAACTTCAAAGGTATATTCTGGCTCTAAATGAATAATCCTATGATATAACTCAATCAGCACAATCATCTCTATATAGCCTAAATACTCTAATAACCCCCATTTATTAAAAATTTATTCAGAAAGGTTAAATGCTTTATTCAAGATCATACAGCTATCTAGTGGTGAAGTCATAATTTGAAGTCTGCTTTTTTTACTTTAAATTGTGTTCTTTTCACCTATGCTCCCTCCAACCCAACAGAAATCCAATATGCTTACAAAGAATTATATGTAGTCTAAATTTTTCACATTTCAGAAAGTGCTTTGAAATTCTCAGATCCCAGGCATGATTATTTCTTTACTGCAGAAAGTTGACTGTGCACCCAAGCAACTGATTAAGAAAGAAATCTGACAGACTGTGAAAGAACTATTAACCAAACGTTTTATGTAGTGTCAAAGGCAAGGGAAAGTGAGACACTCATTGAATGGGAAGGTTTAGCTTGAGGAAAAGGCAATCATGTTAAACACCCAGCAGCTTCATTTTGCCTTTGATGCTGTTTCAAGTAATACAGGCTGCTGGGCAGTTTCTTAAAAGAAAACTTTTACATTTTGAGGATTTGTTTTCATTGGAGGAAGCCCATCATTAATATTCAAAGGGATACATGATTCTTTTTTAGGTTTTTCCTGGAGACTCTTTCAAGTTTGCTTCAGTACCTAGATCAGCTAAGTTTAATGTTTATGCCTAATGTTGATGATCCTGGGTTCTTTATTGCTATGCTCAAGAAGGTGGTAGCATTATGGGAAGCCTTTGAATAATGATCTGGAGATAGAATCTATTTGTGTAGTACAGGAACCACCTGAGGTAAATGTAGAAAAGCTTATTGCTAGAGGATTGGGCAATATATAATGATCCCCCCCCCCAATGGAAACAATAATCAAGTGTGGAGTGGATATTTTGTCTTTCTAAAGATTATCTTGGGACCCCCTTAAGGAACATATCATTATTATCATTGTCATCATTATCATCAGCAGCAGCATCGTGCTTTAAAGTTATAAGGCATTTATATGATCCTTACAAAAGTCCTCTGAGTTAAATTATACTATTATCCCCATTTTACGGATGAAGAAACTAAAGCTGAAATACCTCTACTAGGTCTATATCTGAAAGAGATAAAAAAGAAAAAAAGGATGTATTTGTACAAAAAAAAATTTACAGCAGCTCTTCTTGTGGTAGCAAAGAACTGGAAAATAAGGAAGTGACCATTAATTGGGAAGTGGATGAACAAGTTGTGGTTTATTATTGGAATGGAATACTACAGTGCTATTAGAAATGATAAGCAAGCTGATTTCAAAAAAAAGTAGAAAGACTTGTATGCACTGGTGAAAAGTGAAGTAAGCAGTACCAGCTTAATATTGTATACAGAAATAGCAATAACTTAGCTATTCTCAGGAATACAATGATCCAAGAAAATTCTAAAGGACCCATGATGAAAAATGCTATCCACCTAAAAAGGAAGAACTGAATGCACATAAAATACACTATTTTTCACTTTCTTCATTTTCATGTTTTGTTTTGGTTTTTAATTTGGGTCTCTTTTTCTTTCACAACATGACTAGTAAGGATATATATTCTGCATGATTGCACATGTATAACATATCAAACTGCTTACTGTCTCAGGGAGGAAAGAAATAAAATAAAATTCAAAGCTTAAATTTTTTTAAAAAAAGAATGTTAAAAATTATCTCTACATTTAATTGGGGAAAAAAACCAAAATGTTCTTTAGAAATGTAAAATTAAGCTGAAAAGGGTTAAATGATTTGCCCATGGTGATACAGAATTTGAATAGAGGTCTTCTTGACTTATAATCCAGGAATCTACCCATTATGCCTGCTAGCTGCCTAGATCCTTGAAGAAAATATGTTCTGTTATTATTAGACTCAGCTGTTCTCTGAATTTCATCACACTTCATACTTCCCTTATTTTTCAAGTGTTTGAGCTCCTTACAATTAATATTTTTTTTAATAATTTGATGAGGGCAGGGGACCTGGAAGAATCAGCTGCCCATCTTATCTTTATTCCATGATGGCCATGTGACCTTGGGTGATCCACAAACTTTCCATGCCCTGATGCATCTCTTGAGACTATACTTATAGATGAGTTGGTTGGGGGGGAGGGGTGCAGCTTAGTGGCACAGTGGATAAAGCACTGGCCCTGGATTCAGGAGGACCTGATTTCATATCTAGCCCTAGGCACTTGACACTAGCTGTGTGACCCTGGGCAAGTCACTTACAAATTAAAAAAAAAAGACTAGATTAGTTGGTTGACCATCTCTTTTGGTGAATGGAACTATCCACAAGAAAGTAATAAAAGGTCTATGGGGGAAATAATTTGACCCATGGCTGGTCAGTTAGTGTAATCTCTTTAATGTTAGGCAGTATGGAACAAAGAAAAAAATTTGGATTGAGATTCGAAATGAGACTACTAGTCCTACCTCAGCCACTGTGTAACTCAAGTGTGAGCCTGGGTAGGTCACTTCCTTGAGAGTTATGGTTTTAAAAAGCTATGTGTTTAACTTATGTACCAAAGAATAGATGAGAGGGCTCAGTGAATATTGATTGTTAACAAGCATTTATTAACCACTTACTATGTACCAGACACCATCCTAAGCTCTGTAAATAGAAATACAAATATAATGAAAGACAGTCCCTGCCCTCAAAGAGCTTATATTCTAATTGAGGAAGATAAAATATAAAAATAAAAATACATGGGGAAAGGGAAGTACATATGAGGCAGGTAGGTTAGAGAGATGAATTAAGACATGGTTGACTTAGGTTTTCTTCTTAAAATGGAGGCTCTGGGGAGGAACCCAGGCAATCAGGAGGTTGATTTGTTGGTCGTTGTCCTTCCCATGTGCAGAGGACCAAAATGGCATCACTGTGTTGGGGTCAATGCATAGCATGTCTGAGTGTAGATGATTTGACCACTATGAGTATGGAAAGCTCTACCACAGGTCAGGCACAAATAGTCCATATGAACATTTGGAGTAGAGATGTCTCTAAAATTGTCCATCTCACATTTCTTTTGAGCTACTGCAATTCTGTTTTGCTCATAGAGCACAGTTCCTTCTTGGATGAAGGCATGCCATGCTGGGTAGTCCTGTGCCAGTGTCTCCCAGGATTCACAATCAATTCCAAAGTTCTTCAGAGAGACCTTGAGAATGCCCTTGTATGCTTCTGACCTCTGTGTGAGCACTTGCCATGTATGATTTCTCTCTAAAATAATCTTTTAGGCAAACATGAATTTGTCATTCAAACAATGTGTTCATCCTATCTGAGTTGTACTGTGAAGTAGAGTTAAAATATTTGGCAGTTCATCTTGAGAAAGGATCTTAGAGTCTAGTACCTTATCTTTCATTTGATTTTCAGAATCTCCCTAGGACAATTCAGACATGACAAAAATTTCAATTTTCTAGCTTGGCGCTGATAGTCTATTAAGGTTTCACAGGTATACAACAATGTGGTCATCACAATGGTTCTGTAGACCTTCAGTTTCATAGGCAAGCTAATAACCTCTTCTCTCTCACACGTTCCATTGGAGCCTCCCAAACACCATGCTAGCTCTGGCAATGCAAGAGTCAATATCATCATCTGTGTGAACATCCCTGGAAAATATAAGGCCACAGTAAATGAACTTATCCACATATTCAGAATTTCTACATTTGCTGCAACATGGTTCCATTTAAAGATAGATAGTACAGTACTGTCTGATGGAGAACCTCTCTTTTCTTGGTGGTCAATGTCAGGCAAAAATTAACAGAAGCAGCAGAGAATCAATCCATATTCTAGGTTTAGTGTAGGAGTAGGGGGATACAGGTAATCAGAGGGTGAGACTGCAGTGGTATAGAAGATACTTCAAATGTGAGAGGTTGTCTAAGAATAGATTGAGTTTCCATAGTGAATGATTTTTTTCTGGGATGGGAGAGAAATTATGATTGAGATGACTCAGAGGTTCAGCTTGGAGAGGAATGAAATTGACTTTCCCTTCTATGGGGAAGGATCTATAATAATTCATCCTTTAAGGCCCAACTAAAATGTAATTTGCTCCATGAAGCCTTTCTAAATTCTCCATCCCATAGCAAATTTTCCCTCTATGACTCTCCCATATTGATTATCCCAATTCTCTTATGATCCATATCAGCCAATAAGATTAAAGCTATTCATGCACCTTGATTTTCTCCCCTGCTTTTAGTAAGGGCAATCATATTGTAATATTTGTATTTATCATAACCAAGTACTAACACTTGCTCAATGAATGTTTTTTGAACTAAATTGATTTTGTTTTAATAGGGATCTTTTAGAGACAATGCAGTCATCTTTGTAATCTAACCTATTTGTGTAAATAGGCTGCTGGTAGAAAATTGGGAGTGGGGTGTGAATGATATCCTCTAGGGTGGCTGCATGGAGTAGTGTATAGTATTCTGTATGTGAGATGAGGAAGACCCAGCTTTAAATCCTGGCTCTATTAACCTGTGATCTTGGGCAAGTCACTAAATATCCCTAAGTCTCAGTTTCCTTATCAATAAAATGAGGAGTTGGAACTGATGACCTCTATGTTTCTTTCCAGCTCTACATTTCTGTACTTCTTATCCTACTTTGCTAACACCTATAGCTGTTCCTGCTCATTGATCTCCAGACTCACCTTGTTCTGGACTTGGGTTAAAGGGCTACATTCCAAGAAACTTTTATGTGAACAGGGGTATATAGGTATATAAAATAGGTATACATAACCTTTTACTCTTGACAAATTTTTCACAACCACCACATTCAGTTATATAACCCTATATAGGGTTATAATCCATAGTTTAATAAGCTAGGGATTAGAGCAGGAAGGAACTATAAGGATCTGTGAACTCTGGTTCCTGTGGTACAGATAGAAATCCAAGTCCAAGAGAAAGGAGGTGGCTTCCTCAAGGTTATGCAGCTAGTTTGTAGAGTAGATTATTGTAATCAAACCTAAATATATTCACTGGAAAACAAACTGTGTTTGGGAGTATATTAGCATTCCAACATGGAATCCTTTGCTCTGCAAATACAAGGCTGTTTTTCACTACTGGTTGAATAGCAATAATGAAAATGCACTTTTATGACACTTGATTGTTTACAAAGTGTTTTATGTTCCTTATTTTATTTGGATAATAATAGAATAGCATCAAACATAAGAGGGTATTGAAGCGCTTTGGCTGGGTCTGTGGTTACAGTGTTATTTGGATGAGGGATATTCATGAATCTAATATTTTCTCTTTGTCACTACAGAAGTGAAGTAACAAAGAATTCTATGAAGCAAGGTGCTTCTCAGAAGCACCATGTACAACTCTAATAAGAACATCTGGTGAAAGAAAAGCAAAAGGAACAGAGGAATATATTGGAAATCACTGAACTTGTAATCAAACATCCTAGCTTATATTGATGACTCTTTCCCTCAATAATCAGTATGCCTTGAGTCCTCAATATAATCTGCAGAATGAGGGGATTGAATTACAAGATCATAGATTTAAAACTGAAAGGGGAATTATAGGTCATCAAATCTATCCCTGTCATTTTTTATTAATAAGGAAACTGAATCTAAGAGGGTTTAAGTGGTTTGTCATTTTTCACACAGCTTATAATTATCAGAGATTTAGAACCCAAAATGTCCTGACTCTAAGGAAAACATTATAGTACATTATCTCTTGGGCTTATCACCTAGTAGGATCTCATAGTAGAAGGAAATCTTGGATGTCTAGTCTAACTTTCACCTGAACAGAAATATCCTTTTTTAGAGAATCATAGGTCTAGTGCATCAGAGGCCCATAGGCATCATTTAGTAGAACCCTCTTATTATAAATATGAGGAAATTCAGACCTTAATGACTTTTAAAAGTTCAGGTAGGCATTGTGACAAAAGTGAAATTTGTACCCAGGGTTTATGATTGCAGATCAAATATTCTTTCCATACTGTATGTTATGCTCTATGAATTATTCTATTTCTTAGGTCCTTTCTTGTTCTAAATTTCATGTGAGCTACTTTTCGCCAGTCTACCTCTCCCTTCCCCTTTCTTCCAGTGCATTCCTCTTACTTATTAACTTTATTTTAAAGATCTCATCATGGGTTAGCTAGGTGGCACAGTAGACAAAGCACCAGCTATGGAGCCAGGAGGCCCCAAGCCCAAATCCGGCCCAGACATAAGCCACCCTCCTTGCCTGTCCCACATACACACAAAAAAAGGATAAACAAAAAATAAATGCTTTACAAATATCATCCCTTAATATTCATTTAAGACCTGTGTCTTCGGTCTAAATGTATTCCATTCAGCTGCCCTAATACTGAGAAAGTTCTTAGGAGTTAGAAGTATTATCTTCACATGTAGGAATGTAAACAGTTTAATCTTTTAATATCCCTCATGATTTCTTTTTCCTGTTTATCTTTTTATGCTTCTCTACGGTCTTGTATTTGAAACTCAAATTTTCTATTCAGTTCAGGTCTTTTCATGGCAAATACCTGAAAAAAAATCTTCTTTTTTGTTGAAGCCCCATTTTTTCCCCTCAAAGATTATAGAGAGTTTTGCTGGGTCAGTGATTCTTTGCTGTAGTTCCAGTTCCTTTGCCCTCCTGAATATCATATTCTATGCCCTCTGGTCCTTTAATGTAGATGCTGCTAGATCTTGTTTTATTCTTATTGTAGCTCCATGGCATTTGAATTTCTTTTTTCTAGCTGCTTGCAATATTTTCTCTTTTACCTGGGAGCTCTGGAATTTGGCTTTAATATTCCTGAAGATTTTCCTTTTGGGGTTTCTTTCAAGAGGTGATTGGTGGATTATTTCAATTTGTATTTTGCCTTCTGCTTCTAGAATATCAGGGCAAGTTTCCCAGACAATTTCTTGTAAGATGATGCATAAGATCTTATTTTGGTCATGGTTTTCAGGTAGTCTAATGATTTTCAAATTATCTCTCCTGGATGATTTTCCAGGTTAGCTGTTTATCCAAGTAGATATTTCATATTGTTCTATATTTTTTTATTCATTTGGATTTGCTTTACTGTGTCTTGGTTTCTCATAAAGTTACTAGCTTCTATTTGTTCAATCCTAATTCTTAGGCAATTGTTTTCTTCTAAGAGCTTTTGTATCTCATTTTCCATTTGGATTTTCAAGCTATTGATTTTTTTTTCTCATGACTCTCCTGCATCTCTCTCATTTCTTTTTCCATTCTTTTCTTCACCTCTCTAAATCCTCCTTCTATCTCTACTACTTTTTCTTCAAAGTCCCTTTTGAGTGCTTCCATGGCCTGAGACTAATTTGTATTTTTCTTGGAAGCCTTGGATATAGGGGCCCTGAAGTTGCTATCCTCTTTTGAGGGTGCACCTCGATCTTCCTTGTTGCTAAAGAAACTTTCTATAGTTCTAAACTTTCTTTGTTTGCTCATCTTGCAATCTTTTACTTGACTTTTAACTCAATTTTACAGTGGGGCCCTACTACCAAGCTACACCATCCCAAACTTCAGAAGGTCCTAGGTGTTTTTGCTTTGAAGAAGGGCAGGTTTTTCTCTTGCCTGGCTTGTTCTCTGGTACAAGGATAACCTCATTCCAACTTGCTGATTAACCAGCCAGCAAAACTATGTGAGTTTGTGCCCCTCCCCCACCTGTGCCTCCTGCTGCTCAAGATTTCTTCCTGGTTTCCTTCTGGGTTGGGATAGCTGAATTCCACCTTAGGTCCTGCAGACACCCCTGTATTTTCCACACACCCCAGCCAGTCATTCAGCCCTCTCGCCCAACCATAAGCTTAGTTCCAGAAGACACTGGTACTACAGCTGATTCGAAGTTTTGGAGTAAGTTTCTTTGGCACAGGGTGCCTGGGGTCTGTGTTTGCACAATGGAAGGGTTGAACTCTGTTCGAAGCCCAGCATGAACCCTTCTAAGCAGTCTTTGGCTGGAAAATAATCTCAGCCTGTTTTTTCATGTTTTTGTTTTTGTTTTTGATTTTTTTTTGCTCCAGGGGTTGCTTTATGGCTATTTTGGGGTTAATTGTGTCAGGACCTTTCTGTGTTTAATCTCTTGTTCTAAATTTCAAATCATCTACGTTCCAGTACCCAATGTTAAGGCCTTTTCCAGATCTGCCTTAAAAATAAATTTTCATTATCTCAACATTCTATATTCTAATACCCCTAATATTCCATGTTCTAAATTTCTTTCTAGCTCTAAAATTCTTTATTCTAAATTCTGCTATCCTGATTGAATTAGGAATGGCTCAAAAGGGAAGGATTTATTGTAGTAGGATTATAGAAGTTCAACTCAGAGTATTGCATCTTTTCAGAACACATTTTCCTACCTAGTTTATAATCTTACACCCTCTTACTCTCACTATGCTAGGTCCTTAAGGCCAGGCATTTCCCTTAGGAAACACTTTAGGCTCATGAGAATTGCCACTGACTTGAGACTGAATAATTTATACTTGTTCTTGTTGGGTCATTTCAGCTATGTCCAACTCTTTGTAACCCCAATTATGGTTTTCTTGCAAAGATATTGGAGTGGTTTGTTATTTCCTTCTCTAATTGATTTTATAGATGAGGAAATAAGACAAAAAAGGTAATGACTTACCCAGGATCACACAGCTAGTAAGTGTCTGAGGCTGGATTCAAACTCATAAATAGGAATCTTCCTATTTCCAAGCCAAGTGAATGGTCTATCCAGTGTGCCACCTAGCTTCCCCCAAAAAAGGCTTGACCCTAATGTGAATTGAACCTACAGCTCTCTGAACTAGAGTCAGGCATGCTATGCCTGTTCTATGAGATCTTATGATTTATACTGTGAGATTAAAATTGGATATTAGATCATAAATCTACCCTACTTAACCTTTCCCTTAATTTATCTCCCAGACTAGTAAATGGAAGAAGCTTCTGGTTTTCTAGATAGAGCTTTTATTGTATGGTAGTCACAAGGTGATGTTGATTAGAAGGATAGGAAAGTAGAAATACAATACAAATCGTCTTAAGTCTAGGCTTAGTCTATATTCCGTATAAAACTCACCAAAAGCCGAAGGCCACCTTTGGGGAGAGAGACCGAGTCAAGTGCGTGCTGTTAACCGAGAGCCGGGCCAAGTCAAACTCCAGTCCGCGTCTGTTTGTGCAGCGCAGCCAGGAGACCAGCGGAGCAGGAAAAAAAGCCGCACTTCCGTTCTCTCCTTGCCTTTTAAGCTTGCACCCCGGAAGTAGAGTGCTCAGCAGGCAATCTGGCGTGCGTCGCAGGCAGACTGATGTGCGTAGCTCATGCTATTGGTCTCTTCCCCAAAAGGGTGGTCCTAAAAAAAACTGGCGTCTCTCCATTATCTAACTGACTGTTAAAACTTTTTACCACATTCCCCCCTTTTGTTCCTCAAGAAACAAAATATTTCCTTGACGGAACAGTAAAAAGAATATAATAACTATTGCTAACTAATAATACGTGAACAACAATATAGAAAAGGAAGAGAGGAAAGTTTTGTCCAGAGGGGCGATTTTTTTGTCCTCGTGAACCGACGCTTTGACATTAGTCTTGCAAAGGGAGAGCCTCTGCAGAGAGTACATGTTACAGATAGTGTATATTATAACAGAAAGGAGATAGTAAAAACTAACAAAACATTTAAAGTCTCTGAGTTCTCTTGTCTTCTTGAAGTGGTAAGATGTCATCAGGAGGAAACTGGATTCTGGACTCTGGTCTGGATTCTGGTCTGGAAAAACTGGATTCTGGACTTTAACTGTTTGAATTGCTGTATTTTTACTAAACCTTAGCATAGCATTGTCAATGATCAAATTAATAAATTCCATTACAATACAATGGTTGATTACTCCAAGAAGAGTAATTATTGATGCTTAATTCTTCTAGTCACAATTACTAGTAGTAAATAGACTGTGGTATATAATATATCTCCTCTTAACTTGAATGTAAATTCTTCATTCATATTTCTCTGTGGAAAAACACAGCAAAACAAAACATATCAGGCAATATCAGCACTTTCTCCTTTCTCAAATGGGCCACAGAGGCCCTGGGGGGAAATTAACATTCATTTTCAAACAATTTCCTTACAATGTTTCAGAAAGGTGTGATTTTCGTTTGTCTGCCTTTGGCTTCCTGAAGCAGGATAATCTCCAAATTATTCATTCTTCTCTTAAGAGAGAAACAAGTCTTTTGCTTCATAGCATGAGTTGTACAGTTGGCCCTTTGGAGAAAAATGAAAGTTCCATTTTCAGAATGGCTCAAAAAGTCCATTAGATACCGCAACATTTCTAGTATAAGAATGTGAAGGCATATGGAAAAAGCCTCAAACATGGAGTTAATTTGCAGAGGTAAGATCTTAGGATCATAATACATGGATTCTTTTTTCATTGTGGTCTACACTACCTGGGCAAGTCAGTTAAGTAAATCCTATAATACTATCAAATGGGATAGAAACTTTAGCAATTGTTGACCTTGTCACTATAAAGAATTAATTGTTATTTGAGGTTTTTATGACCCCATCTTTTGGCTAGAATTTAATACCTCTACACACACTGGCTTCTGGGGCTACGCAAACAACACGGTGCTCCACCCACTGGTTGTAGCTGTTGGCATGGCGCTGGCACCTCACATCACCACTTGATGACACCTACATGGGCCTGGCAAAATTATGGTGATTGGAAGCCCAGTGAGGACAGTCATGTGACTGTCAGAGTGGCCAGCCAATTGGCTGGGGGCTGTGTGTGGTCAGGCTGGGGTTTTCTGGGAAAAGGGAGGTTCTCTGCTTTTCTAGCATGAAGCTGGAAGGTGACAGGACGCTGCTTTGTATTCTCAGCTGATTCCTGGGCATTGGTGTTGTTCAGATTGTATAATTTCCCTTTCCCTATTTTATTTCCTTTCACTTGATCCTACTTATCCTGTTTTTGTTTTAAGTTCATTCTTGTTAAATAAATCCTGCTTTGTTTTGAGGGAGGCTGCCAGTCTCCTTCCTTGCCCCAATATTGCGGTGAGCTGCCTAGCTAACACTCCCTAATTAAAAATTGGTCCCTACATCACACTGAATAAATGATTTATTTTGTATTAGAAGCACATAAAGAAAATTTATGCTATTGAAATGCTACCTATGCATAGCACTTTATTTCTCCCTTCTGTTAACCATGTTGCTATATTCTGCACTACATTGGTTTATAATAACTGATGTGTGTAATCCTTTATGTTTTAAATAAGTATGTATATATGTGTGTGTATGTGTATATATAGCTTTATATATAATCCCTCTATATATACACATACATACATGCATATACTTTAACTCATATTGTCTTCATGATTTAGTGAGGTAGATACTACCAGAACTATTATCCCTATTTTACAGATAAGAAAACTGAGACTCAAAGGTTGGTTATAGGGGGCATCTAGGTGGTGCAGTGGATAAAGCACTGGCCCTGGATTCAGGAGGACCTGAGTTAAAATCCAGCCTCAGACACTTGACACTTACTAGCTGTGTGACCCTGGGCAGGTCATTGCCCCCCCCCCCCGCCAAAAAAAAAAAAGGTTGGATATAATATTTTTCAACTAATATCTTTGAGAGGTGAGAATTCATCCCAGGTATATTCTGATTCCATTACACTGTTTTTTCTAGCAAACTACATTTTCTAAGTATATAGTATCACTCTTCCTAGAATATAAGATCCATGAGAACAAGGATATTCTATCAGTTTTCTTTGCATCTCCACCAAGACTCAGCATAATTCTTAGCACAAGGTAGATACTTGCCAAATAATTGTTGAATAAAAGAATGGTAAAGTTAAATAAGAATTTAAGAAATTTCTAGTTTTTACATAACTATAGGTATGCATAAAGCTGTTGGAGAATTGAAAAAAACTGCTTTACTGATTGAAGTAACTTTCTATTCTATTTCATTAAATAGATTTAAATCATTGATTATAACTATGGGGTATTAAAATTAATAAGAATACTTCATGGCTAAAGTACTTTTGCCAACTAAATATTAGCCAATACAATACTTCTGTTAATCATGATCCACCTTCATAAATTCCTCATCATAAACCCAAGATGAAACAACAAAGGCTATGCAAATTTGACAATGTATTTAATTATTTCAATAATAATTCTCAGCTTTAGCTTTTGTGATGGGCAAAGTTTGAAGCTTAATTAAATTTATATTGTTAACATGTTTCTTTTTTATTAAGGCTATCATATCGACACAAAAATGCAGCAAGTTGTAGGAGACAGAATTATGGGCTAGCAGTCAGGAAAACCCAGGTTCCAATAGCCCCTTGGATACCTTCATTGTCACTATGGATGATTCAATTAATCTCTATTTGGCTTAGTTTCCCCATCCATAAAATGGCAATCTGTAACCTTTATCTCTTAAGGGTTTTATCAAACATAAATAAGACAATTTATGTAAAGTCCTTTCAAAACCATAAAGTGCTTTATAAATATTATTTATAAGTTTAAGTATGTTCCCATTGTATGTCTGTATATCTTTGGAGAATATAGTGTTTGTGAAAGAGATGCTTCTTTCTTGCAGGTGTAAGATTATCCAATGATCACTGTCAACTAAGCATATAAATAGCTATACAAAGTTGCAGAGAGAGGTAAATTGGAAATGAGAAATGGGGACTGGGATTGTTGTTATGCTTGCATATTTATTTGACATACAAATGTTCACCTTCAGCAATAACAATGAAAATACAACACTCATCAGAAATTCCAGTTGGAGACAGAATTATTTCATACTATTTGCTAGTAATTTATAAACTAAAGTTTATCCAGATCATGGCTTTCAGGTAGTTCAATAATTCTCAAACTACCTTTCCTCAATCTCTTTTTATAGGCCAGTTATTTTTCCAATGAGATATTTTACATTTTCTTCTATTTTTCCACTCTTTTGACTTTGTTTTATTGGGTATTAATGTCTCATGGAATCATTTTCTAATACTTGTCCAATTATAATTTTTAAGAAGTCTCCAGTGAGCTTTTGCACCTCTTTTTCTATTTGTCCAATTCTGCTTTTCAAGTAGTTCTTTTTCTTCAGTGATTATTTTTGTTTCTCTTTTTTCCATTAGTTTCATCCTTTTCCTATTTTTTAAGGTGGTCTTTTCTTCAGTATTATTTTGTACCTGTTTTACCTAGCTGTTAATACACTGTACATAATTTCCTTGCATCATTCTCAATTCTTTTCACAATTCTTCTTAGACCACTCATCTTTCTTTAACCCTTCTGGGAATCCACGTTGGACTTTGGCCCAATTTTAATTTTCTTTTTATGCTTTGTTTGTAGGTGTTTTCACATTGTTGTCTTCTTCTAAGTTTTTGTTTTGGTCTTCTTTGCCATGATATTAGCTTTTCATTGTTAAGTTCTTTGTTTTTGTTATTGTTTACTCATTTCCCCACCCTATTTCTTCACTTTGAATGTAATGTTAAAGTTGGGATCTACTCACCAGGAGATGGACAGGCACTGTGCCAGCTTTAAGCTTTTGGAGGCTGATATTTTAAGAGCTTGTTCCTGAGGTCTGCACATTTTTGGTGCTTACAAGGTGGTGTTAATGTGGAAGAAGTTTGGTCACAACTCTTCTGCACTCTAATAGTTACCCAAGAAAGGTCCCTTGCTCCTCTGAAGCCACAAGTAATTCCTCTTGACATTAAAACTATGACCAGAATTCCTGCTCCCTTTTGACCAATCATAAGACTTACTTACCAGTAAGGGACTATAACTCACAACTATTTATGGGCAGTCAACACTAACTACACCCAGTGCTAGCAAAAGGTTTCCTGTAAGCTCTTTTGGACCAATTTTCTGACAAGAGCTCTGAAAGCAGCAATTGCCATTGCTTCCAAGGACCATTGCTGGTGCTCCTGTCATACTCCAGACCTGAGCCCACCCCCCTATTATAGACATCTTTTGTGACCTTTCTTTTTTTTTTTTTTGTTAGTGAGGCAATTGGGGTTAAATGACTTGCCCAGGGTTACACAGCTAGTAAGTGTTAAGTGTCTGAGGCCGGATTGGAACTCAGGTACTCCTGACTCCAGGGCCAGTGCTCTATCCACTGCGCCACCTAGCTGCCCCTTTTGTGACCTTTCTGAGCTGCCTTAGGCTGGATAAATGAATCCCTCTCATGTTTTGTAGCCCCTTCCACTCCAAAATTTTATTTGAGGTGTTACTTTAAAGTTGTTTGGAGGGAAATGTTAGGAGAGTTGAGTTGGGTCCTG
Source organism: Dromiciops gliroides (assembly GCF_019393635.1). Classification (NCBI taxonomy): domain Eukaryota; kingdom Metazoa; phylum Chordata; class Mammalia; order Microbiotheria; family Microbiotheriidae; genus Dromiciops; species Dromiciops gliroides. The sequence goes on along the minus strand of NC_057863.1, from coordinate 553,907,258 downwards.
GCCTATACAGTTCCTTCTTCTCCATTCTCCATTATCTATGTTTTAAATAAAGTTATGAGATTTTAAATGTGGGAGTGATGGAGTAGGAAACTCTAATCATGGGAAAAATGGGATAGGAGATATTCTGTTGTGGTTAAAAAATTTCAAGAAGACCAGTGCTTCTGATTTATATGTTTGATAGAGGGTAGTAATATGTAAGGATACTGGAAATATATAAAAAGGTAAGCCCATGAAAAGCTTTGCTAAACAGAGAACTTTGGTTTTGGTCATGGAGATAAGAACAATCAGTGCTCATTCACAAGAAAATGGACAGGGTAATATGGTCAGACCTAAACTTTAGGAAAATGATGTTAACAGATAGGGGAAAGATGGATTAGAGTAGGAAGACTCAAGTCAGAGAGAAAAATCAGAAACCTGGTACAATAATCCAAGTGACTTAAAAAAAAGATCATATGTTAGGATAGTGGCTGTATAAGTAGTGGGAAGAAAATACATAAGAGAAATGTGGCAAAAATAGATTTAACCAAATAATAAATATTTGGGGTGACGGAGAATAAGAATCAAGGTGATATTAGTAATGAATTGGTATTAACCTAGGAGTAGGTTTCTAGTAGAGTAGGCAAAAAATATCTTCATCCATGGTTCTGTTCTCTTCAACATGTTTTTTGGTTACTTAAGAGAAACAGGTGGCATGTTTATTGAGTGGCTGACATTTTTATATACTTAGTCAATTCTCATTATTTTAGTTTATCAACATTATTACTCAATACTCCCCTAAGAGTGAAGCATTCTCCAGTGAAACTGGAGGTCTTTATTGGATGACTATTTACACTTCCCCATTTCCCTTAGTTCCCTTATAGCCTTCTTTCAGTATTTCAAATGTGTATTTTGTGTCCCTTTCTCCATCCTCACCACACCAATTTTTGACTGTCACAAAACCTTAGCATCTAGTGAAGGTGTTATTTTTAACACTTTTTATTAAACTAACATTTCTCTAGAGAAATGCTTTAGAATGCTTTAGAATTTACAGAGCACACTTGACATGAGCAAGATAGTAAAGCCAAGTGGTATTATTTCCATTTTACAGGTATGAGAAAATGAGTATCAAAAGGTCATGTGTCAGGGGCAGCTAGGTGGCACAGTGGATAAGGCACCGGCCCTGGATTCAGGAGTACCTGAGTTCAAATCTGGCCACAGACACTTGACACTTACTAGCTGTGTGACCCTGGGCAAGTCATTTAACCCCAATTGTCTCAAAAAAAAAAAGGTCATGTGTTTTATGCAAAATCTCCTAGTTAGTATATGTCAATATGTCAAAGTTAGGATCTGCATGCAGGATCTGAACCCATGGTTATAATGGTAAGAACAGTGGATTTGGAGTTAGAGGAGCTGAGCCAGAATCTTGCCTATGCTACTTATTACTTGTGTGATTTTGGCTATATGAGATTCTCTGGGTCTCAGATATTTCACCTGAAAAATTAGTAATTTGGACTATACCACATCTAAGTTATATTACAACTCTAAATCTATCATTTGATTATTTCAAGCCTATTTTTAACCCATTAGAGCATGGTTCATCACTAAAAGCGATCTCCCCCCACAAAAAAGTTACTTTTTATTATCTTTCCTTACTCTATTTTGGATTATAGCTTATTGTGTATGATATCCTCTATTTGACTATAAACTCAGTGAAGAATAGCACCATGTTGAATTGAGTTTTCTACCTCTCCCAGGGTCCAGCAAAGGGCTCAGTACCCAATTTAATATCACAATGCTGAATCTACCACCTATATTCATAGACTTATTACCATTTCCACTATCATTACAAGAGCCCCCTATGAAGTTTTCCTTCCTCTAATGTCTCCCCCTACAGTCTGTTATTCATGCTACTGTTGGATGAATCCCCATTCTTCTCCCTTAGCTTCTATTGCCTATTGAATGAAGTTTAAGCCTGTCATTCCAAACATATTTATTTTATTCCCATTCATTATGTATTCTAGTCGATCAATTTTGTTCCCTGCATTTATCCAGATTTTTCTTATGTTGTGACTTTACTCCTGAAGATCTCTATGTCTAGAATATTCACAGCTTCATCTACTGATTTCTTATTATAATTTAAAGGGCAAATCAGACACTATCACATAAAACGAACCTCTCTTAATTCCTTTAGTTGAAATATTTCATTTTTATAATATATTGATCATGCAATATTGTGTATTCTAGCTTTCTCTGTTAAATGCCAAATACTCCATTAGACTATAAGTTTCATGAGGACAGTAATTGTCATTTTTCTCCTCTCCTTTTTCTTTTTTCCTTTTCTTTTTTTTGTCTCCAGAACCCTGATTTATTTTTAAAGTAATAAAGATTTTTAGTTAAAGTTTTGGGTTCTAAATTCCATACATCCTTCCTTCCATCCCCTCTGCCTTCCTTGAGGTGGTAAGCAAACAGATATAGGTTATACATGTACAATATGTAAAACATTGCCATATTAGTCATTTTATATAAGAAAACTTGAATAAAAGAAAAAAGTGAAAAAAGAGAAAAATGGCATGCTTCGATCTTTGTTCAGTCTATATAAGTTCTTTCTTTGGAGGTGGATAGTATGCGTTATCATTAATCCTTTTTTATTGTCTTGGATCATTGTATTGCTGAGTTAAGTCATTCACAGATGTTCATCAAACAATATAGCTGTCACTGCGCACAATGTTCTCTTGGTTCTGTTCACTTCACTATACAGCAGTTCATATAAGTCATTCCAGCACTTTCTGAAATTATCCTGCTTATCACAATCATATACCACAGTTTATTTAGCCATTCCTCAATAGATTGACATTCCTTTGAATTACAATTCTTAGCCACCACAAAAAGAGGTACTATAAATATTTTGTATAACTAGGACTTTTCTTCTTTTTGGGGGATGTCTTTGGGATATAAACCTAGCAGTAGCATTGTTGGATCAAAGGGTATGCACAGTTTTATAGCCCTTTGGACATAGTTCCAAATTGTTCTCCAGAATTATTGGAGCAGTTCACCACTCCACCAACAGTGGATTAGTATTCCATTTTTCCCACATTCCCTCCAACATTTTCACTTGTTGTCATATTTGTGACTCTGACAAGTGTGAGGCAATACCTCAAAGTTGTTTTAATTTGCATTTTTCTGATCAATAGTGATTTAGAGCATTTTTTCATATTACTTTAGATAGCTTGACAGTTTATATGTATTATCAAACCTTGTACTGCTCTAGCTTCTAGCAAACTACTTAATAAATCTCCAAATACTAGATATCAGAACTAGATAGTATACTCAAGAATATTTAACACAAGCTCATGCATTTTACAGAAGCACAAAGTAAGGCACAGAATAGAGATATGCCTTGCATACATTTAAGGTATGTGTTAAGAATGAAACTTAAACAGCTACATTTCACTGCACTGTATAAGTATTATGAAATAGAATGGAATAGAAGTGAAGGGAGGAAGTTGTACAATAGAAAGAGTACTGCCTCCATAGTCAGAGGGCATGGATTCAAACCGTACTTCTGTTGCTTACTGCCTATGAGACCTTAGAAAATCTCTGAGCCTTAACTTCTTAACTTGCAAAATGAAGAGATTGGAATACCCTATGTCCATTCAAACTCTATTCTTATTGGGTATTAGAAAGACCTTGGAATCAAGAAACTTGGCTTGGAGTCCTAGCTCTGCCACTTGATAATTTTATGACCTTGGGTACATAATTTTCCTATTTTGAGACTCAGTTTCCTTCTTCATATAAAATAAAGGGATTTGAAATATGCCATACTGAAGACTCCTTCCAATTGTAACATTGTATTATTCTGCAAATGGAATTATATTCAGTTCAGCACAGTCAGCTAAACCTGACTTTATTATTATCTAGATAAATTTTTTCACACAACATTAAAGGAATTTCAGATTCTCCCCAAGTGCTAAATCTTGTGTCTCATTGACTAAAATACCTCTTAGTGTAAGAAAAAAAAGATATAAAATGTATATAAAGATATGAAAATGTATATTTTATGTTTGTGCATGTGGAGAATAAAGAGGACTGGAGAGCAGCACTACTAGGAAATTATAATAATATGCTGAGGGAAATGGCTACATTTTCATTTTAAGTACTTAATAGCAATTCTTGAAGATTTTTTGTTTTTGTTGTTTTTAGCATTCAAAATAGGATTTTATTTATATTATTTCCACAGCTGTACATTTTTCGCCACAGCAGATGCAAACAAAAATATCAAATTGGTTACAATTAAAACCAGTAGAAGCCACAGGGAGCAACAAGAAACGTGCTATAAAACTGTCATTGTGATTCCAAACAGGCCCACTGGTGTCCTAAATGATAGCCCACTCCCCCTAATCTTGAGTTTTTCACATACAGCCCTGAGAATGAGCTATTAACACTAATCAAGGCTAGAAAAGATGATCATTCCATTCAACATTGGAAAACAAAACCAAGTCATGAAGGTGAGATAATTTGGGGTGGATGTTGTTGTTTTGGGGGATAGCAAATTTTTCAGTGTGGCTAAAATACAGCCTTATGCTATGGGGGAGGATAGCAGTAGAATGAATTAAAGCTGAAAGGGTTTAATACTGATCCCAGATTATAGATGACATTCAATATAAAGAAAAAAATACATAATAATTAAAATAATATAAAACATACATTTGAGTACTTTATTTGTACTGAAAAAGGTGCATTATTCAGTGAGAAAATTACCTTCAGTCCTTCATGGACATATTCAGTGACATAGTTTGTAGATATTATCCCCTTATTGGAATATAATTTGAGTAAAAGATAGTAATTACATATTTTGCTTTGTTGAAATTAATGCTTTCACCCTCCACCCATCCCCCCCCAAAAGAAAAAGAAAACCCCTTATTTCTTTCTATCTATAATGAGAAGGACAAACATCTGAGTCACATAAACATATTATCTCAGTTTTGGAAGGAACTTCAGAGCTCATTCTAACTCACACAGGGACAGGAATCTCCTCTATAGCATCTGTGATGAATGCTTATAGAGCCTCTGCTTTAAGACCTCCAAGGAAGCTTGGGACCGTGCACCAGAGACACAGTGATCCACTTTAAGAAGGAATTAAAAGTCAAGAAATAGACTGGGAAAATGACCAAACAAAAATAATATTTTAGAAAATATTAAGAGATATGTACTAGAAAAAAATAAATTAGAAAAAAAAGAGATAGATGTACCAGAAAATTACACCATTAGGTGATTTCAGAACTGGTTCAGTACCCAAACTCAAAGAGCCTGGTGCCATGTCAATTTTGTGGATTTGCATAGTAGGGTTTCAGGAAACTTATCATGGCCAAGTAGTGATTGCTCTTTCATGTCATTGACTTAAATAAAGGTATAAATGGCATGCTTCCCAAATTTCCAAATGTATAGAGCTGAGAGGGAGAGCTAATGAACTGAGGGATGAAGTTGGGATCCCAAAAGATCTTGAAAGGCTATGCCCTTTTGCTGAATTTAATTAGATGAAATTCAATAGGGATGAATGTAAAGATTTATACTTGAGTTCACAAAATTGGTCTCCCATGTATAAGATGAGAGAGATCTTGCTCAATAGTTGACCTGGCTTAGTGGAATGCAAACTCAGGATATATTTGCAGTGAGATGTTAGGGCCAAAAATGTGATCTTGAAATTCATTGCAATAAGTTTAACCCTCTGATAGGAGGTGATACTTCTGCTGTGCTCTGTACTATGTAGACCATATATAGAACATTGTGTTCAGTTCAGGATGTTGTCATTTAGGAAGAACATTGATGAAGTGGAGAATATCCAGAGGAGGGCAAAACAAACAATAAAGGAATGAAGGACAAATAGCAAAAATGATTTCTTATGACCTTATTCAGTATTTTCTTACAAAGATACTAAAGTTGTTTGCCACTTTCTTCTCCAGTTCATTTTTTTTTTTTGTGGGGCAATGGGGGTTAAGTGACTTGCCCAGGGTCACACAGCTAGTAAGTGTCAAGTGTCTGAGGATGGATTTGAAGTCAGGTACTCCTGAATCCAAGGCCAGTGCTTTATCCACTGTGCCACCTAGTTGCCCCTTGAGTTCATTTTACAAGTGAGGAAACTGAGGCAAGCAGGGTTCAGTGACTTGTCCATGGCCACACAACCTGTCTAAGGCTGGATTTAAACATAGGTCTTCCTGATTCTAAGCTCTATCCACAGCACCACCGAGCTACCCTGATTAATTCACAGTACTATATCACATCTTCTTATTGAAATATTCAATCTCTTAACCATCTGGAAAAGGTAAGAGAAGATATAATTAACAATTTCACCAGGAGTTTGCATGAGTCCAGGGCATTATGGTGTGTAATTGAAAGATCTACTGAGATAGGGTACAACATTATTCATCTCCCTTGCATGAGGGACAGAATATATTCAAATTGGACTGCACATCAATTGACTGTATTGCATTTTAAGAGAATACAAAGCAAGCTAACTTAAAGGGAATGGAAGGTAAAAATGAGTAGACCACATCATTGCATCCTTTTCCTTTGAGGGTTTTTTCTTTTACTTACAATTCATTTTAAGATCCTTGTCCTAGATATAATTATAAGCCAAGTAACTAATAGTCCAGTTCTGTTCACAGTAGTAATTATCTCTCCAGCAGTAATGGCTTGTTAAGGTCATGACTCTATCATACTACTTAGTGCTCATTAAGCATTTCAGCAGGAGTTTTGAAGCATTCTTCTTGTGAATCATTGTGGTTTGGGGTGTATAGGACAATGTGGAAGGGAAGAGAAAGAAGAAAACATCGAACTTTCTGGTGTGTTTACATGTTGTGGGTAGCAGGAAGATTTATTACCATCTTATTGCTATTTATAAAATGGCAAATACCTTGAGCAGGGTCAGCTTTAACTAGAGTTAACATAATGGACATAACATCCCCATACAGTTTAAGAGGCATTTGGAGTTAATATAACTTTTATGCTCATATTCTTATGGAGCTGCACAGCCAGCAAATGAGGTAGGAAGATTAAGAGTTGAAAAAACAACATAGATTTATCCAGAAGAAGACACATCATGGAGGGCACCATCTGCCTTCAGATATTTGAGGGGCGCTCAAGTGGAAGTGAGATCAGATTTGCACTACTAAATTGTAATTAATTTCTAATTTCTAGATAAATTTCTTACATTGCATTTCTTCAAATTTACCTAAGCTAATCCTTGCATGAGAAATTCAAGCTTTGGTTGGGTTTGCTTGATGTATCTCAGTTTTTATTCTATTGTCATAACATTTAAGAGCCCAGGGTCACCTCCCTTCTGCGATGAGACATGGCAAAGAAATACCTACATTTTTCTTGAAGAGATTGCATTTGTTTAGGGGAACCAGGAAGTCTTCATGGACAATCTGTGCCTGTAAGAATAAATAGAATTTTAACAGCCATCAATAGGGGAGAGAAAGGCATCTTAGGTAAAGGTATAATAAGTAGGAAAGGCAAAGGCTTAGTGTTTGTGAGGATATATGTGAGTCCTCTCATTTTTCTAGAAGGACAAAAGTTTAGGGGACTCATGCTGACATCACCTGTAATTATATTGCAGAGGACCTTGAATTACAAATTAAGAAGTTTACATTTAATTCGCTAGTTAAGGGGAGACTTTAATAGTCATTTGTTTAACAGAACTCTGGGGATTGGTTATGTTACTTTGGAAGCCACTAGAAAGATGGATTGGACATGTGAAAGTCTGACAACACAGAGAACATTTAGGAGACAATATTCTAGGTAACAAATAGAACAGACCCATTGTGAATGAAGTTGACAGTAGGGTAAATGGACAGGGCATAAAAAATTCAATATCATTATATCCTATTTAAATTACCCACCAGTACTTACTACAGTTCTCTCCATTCAATAGACATTCAATAAGTAAGTTATACTTAGGAATTTTTGCCACTGGTATAACTATGCATACATAACTGTCCTTTGTGCTAAAGTATCATATCTAAAACTCCTCAATCCAGAAGTTTTGAGTAACAAATATCTGGGCATATGTAAGAACAGTTCTTTGAAAGCTCTACTTCTTTCAGTAGGTAACTTTTTTTTTATTCTGGGGTGGAACATAAAAATTTAATAGCACCCACAAATGAAAAGCATTTGTAAGGAAGGGTCTGGATATTGTTCAAGCAAACTGTAGAGTGAGCAGTATTGCTTAGCAACAACTGGTGGTTAAAGATCAATCACAAATTAAAGCATTTGAAACATTTTTACCTGTAACATTTTGGGATAAAATGTTCTTGCTAATGAATATTCAAACATTATGCCCAGCACAATGTTGCCTCTTAAGTGTTTAATGTCACATTAGTCACTAGCTTACAAATACACTACATAATTTCTTTTTCTGTCCCTTTTGACAAAATTGAAAGCTACAGCAGTGATATTTAAGCCTATAAAATGTCTATTATGTAGCAAAACCTTCCTGGATTGTAAAAATTGAAGCCCTTGTGATTACCTCCATAGGGAATAAATGTTAAGGCATGGAAACTCCTTCTATGGACTGTTACAGCTTAAAGAAATCTTAGGGATCATGGAGCTTGACTTCTTCTCTTTACAGATGAGGGAAATGAGGTCCAGAGATGTCAAGTAATTTTATTAAGGTCACAGAGCTTTATAGTGATGGAGAGAAAAAAAATGTTGTCACTTATTATTATTCCAGAACTCACAAAATTTTAGAATATTAGCTTTGTAAATCAATTCCAAGATAATCTAATCCTAGAGTCCTATTTGTATGTGTATGGAGATCTAAAGCTAAAACTTTCATTAAATTGTTCAGTTATACAGAGCAAGTAAATGGAAGACTTGGGACACAAAATACAATCAGCATTGTCAAGTACGATACTACACCATATAGAATTCTTCTATTTTCATTATGCTTCCTCTCCTATAGCATACTCAAAAGTATAAGAAGTCCTTGACTTCCCCTCATCTCATCTTAACTTCAGTGTTTGTCTTTGTGTTCATTCTTTGTGTCAATAGTTGAGTATGATTCTTTCCCATCCATCATTATAACTTTTATTAAGTTAGAACTCCAACTGAAATCAACAAATATTGAAGGATCCATTTCTAGGGAGCAAATGTACAAATGTACTTCACTCCCTCAAGAAACTTAAATTCAACTGGAGGATGTTTTTTAAAAAGCCTCCATGGTTATGGTGAGGCAAGTAAGGTGGTGGGAGGTTGTAATAAGTTGAACCTTAAAGGAAAAAAATAAAAAAGTAGAGATGAAGAGGGATTAGTATTTATACCATAGGAAACATTTTATGAAGTGCAAAAGCATGGGAAATGACACAACTCAATTGATTTTGTTATAGGATCACTGATTTATGTCTAGAAGGAATCTTAAAGTTACTACTCTAGAAATTTCATTTCATAGATCAGAGAAGGTAAGTGATTTAACCAAGATTACAAAGGCAGTAAGTGCCAGAAGCAAAGTCTGTAAGCAGGTCTTTTGACTCTACATTCAGTGTTCTATCTATGCTTAGCCCGGAGCCTAGGCTCTAGGGGTACTGCAAAATAAGGATAAAAGACATTCCATAGTTGAAAGTGCAGAAGTTGCACTCAAATTCTGATCTTCTAAGTATACCTATTCTTAGTGTTGTTTCTCCTACTCTAAGCTTTCATCTCCCTGACTACACAAACTGCAGAATACAATACAAAGTTAGATAAGACACAGGCCACATTATTGAATAGGGAAGGTAAAACATAAGACAAATAATTGTAATACAAAATAGAATAAAATACATTGGTGTGATATAAATGAAAAATACTTGAACTTTCTGGGAAGTGAAGCTCAATCTGCCACTGTAATATAAGGATATGATGAAATATGTAGGGAGATTAAAAGCTTTATAGAATATGACTTTATGGAATAAATATTGGAACTGCCTCTCTAAGGGTGGATAGGTTGTCTAGAGGTACATATAGTAGAAGAGGAACAACTAGGTGGTGCAGTGGATAGACCACTGGCCCTGAAGTCAGGGGGACCTTAGTTCAAATCCAGCTTCAGACACTCCACACTACTATCTGTGTAACCCTGAGAAAAGCACTTAGCCCAATTGCCTCAAACATTTGGGGCCATCTCCAGTACTCTTGGTGTATATTTTGCCAGTGGACCCAGATGGCTCTGGAGGAGAGAGTGAGGCTGGTGACTTTGCATAACCGTGCCTCACTTAAATCCAATTCACTAAAAGTCATTACATAACCTCCTGATGTTAAGGTCTTCTTTGAAAACAAGGAACAAACAACAGCAAGCAAAAAGTAGAAGACGAACCAAAGTGAGCTATCTGAGGCACAATAATAATGGTGCAAATAGGGGAGGAAACATTTGCCATATTTGGGACATTCCCAATAGCCTAGTTAAATGAAGCTTTTGATCCATGAGAAGGAATATTAATATCTCTTGCCAACTGTATCAAACAGTGTTGTTAATTATTGTCATTTTGTATTTGTGGAAACTGAAGTTCAGAGAATTTGACTTTTCCAAGCTAGTGAGTGCCAAGTGTAATTTGAACCCAGGTCTCTCTGACTCCAAGTCCATCACTTTGGCCACCATATTATCTTATATCCAAGATAAGGCAATGTGGGAAATAGTATAAATGAAGGCAGGATAGGTAACACAGAGTATGGTCATATATCATTGGTTTTTATCTTTAAATCAGATTGTGTTTTCACCATTATAGTTCCCTGTCAGTGGGAAAAGACATCCACCAGTGGAGAATGGCACTGACTTTGCACTCTATGGTTTTCAGTGAGTTGCCCTGGGGCACTGAGAAGATAAATAATTTGTCCAGGGTCACAAATTAGTACGTGTTAAAGGCATGACTTGAATCTAGATCTTTGTGACTCCAAAAATGGCCAATGATCTACTCCATTCCAGTGTTACTGTGAACCAAAGTTTGTGTATTTTAATGACCAGCTGATTAACATTCATCCTGCTTCCATAAGCCTTATTTCCCAGAACATCCCTGATGTTCTGACATTCAAATTTAACATAGAATTAGAATATTTTAGAATAGAATTCTAATGGAATCTAATTCTAATAGAATTGGACCTTAGAATAGATTAGAATATTATCTCCATATTGTAATTTCCATCAGTAACATGGGCAGCTTGGACATAAAACTCAGAACTAAACGGAGAGAAGATAGATGTCTGTCAAGGCATTGAACTCCAGCTCAGTATGCATGATACAATTTCCATATACTTCCAGTCTAAAGTACACCCCCCAAATCAGAATGGATAGGAAAAACTCTGCAAATATCAAGCCATTTGTACTGATTATAAGGGTCACTCATTCACCAAAGTGGCAGTTTGCCAATCAGCTGCTTCTAATAAGGGTCTTTTTGAACTCCTATTTGAAGAGCTTTAATTCAAGTCATTGTGAAGGGAAGTGCTTCTAGTGCATTCAAACATGCCATGATAATCTCTATCTTCTGATGAAAATTTCCAGGACAATCAGCAAGTTCACAAGTGCCACCCGCCCTCAAATTCAATTACATTATCTTCTTGCAAGGATTTGCTAAGTTCTACAGTCCTTATCTCTCCATGAACCTCTATCACTGTTAAAGGAGATTGTTTGCATGACATGCACTAGACTTTTGACCAGATAATTATGATGCTTCTGTCATCTGGAATAGCACAATCAATGTAAAAAAAAAGTCTGTCTACATTTGGTGATTCCTCACAAAACTAGAGATTTAGTGGTCAGATTTCAGGGTGTTGAACTGGACTGCTTTATTCTACTAATATTAGTCAGATTCACTTCCTTTAAATTATATTTAAGCAAAAGCTTTTTCAATGAGGATGTGGGAGTCATAGAATAGAATCAAAGAGTTGGGATGCAAAAGCTACCCTTCTAAATACTAAAAGGTAGGTATAGAGAGTAGATATAATGTCAGAAAATATAGTAGCATAAACACTCTGGCTCATAGGAGATAAACAAATTGATATGAGTCGATAATAAAATCTATGGCCTCATATATCTGTACAACAATGCACAAAGGGTGGGTAAATACAAATGAAATAGAGATTCTAATACAGAGAAGAAAATTTGACTTCACAGGTATCAATGAAATTCGATGAGTTGAGAGGCACCACTAAATGAGCCATATTATAAAAGTATGACTTTGGAGACTTATTCCAATAACCAGGATAGGTAAAAGCAAGAATGGGGAATAGTTATTATTATACATTAAGAAATTATGATGATTTTGTCAGGGTAAAGAACTTGTGATAGAGAAGGGAGAAGTGGAAAGAAATTGTTTACATGCACTTGAGACTTGGGTGGAACAAATTACAAAGAATTCAGAGTATGAGGAATCAAGAAACCATAGTCTAAAGCTCCATGAGGAAAGTCAGATCAGAAGTTTTAAGAAAAATTTTGAAAAGTATAATTTTAATGACACAACAGAAATTAAATTAAATAGGGAGAAAAAAACAGATTTTTTCTTTTTTTTGTTTTTTTGTTTTTTTTGCGGGGCAATGGGGGTTAAGTGACTTGCCCAGGGTCACACAGGTATTAAGTGTCAAGTGTCTGAGGCCAGCTTTGAACTCAGGTACTCCTGAATCCAGGGTTGGTGCTTTATCCACTGCACCACCTAGCTGCCCCCCAGATTTTTTCTAAAGAAATTTACAATGCTGCATGGGGAACAAACTAATTTTTTAAAAATAAAGATATTACAAAAGATGCAAACTGGGGCATATAATAGAAGATACAAGGGTGGCTGATCCTATTAGAATAGTATCAAAAGTATTAAATATTTGATAGATTTGAGGTTCATGGAGGAAGCCAGGACTAAAATAAAGAAGTTGTTTTTTATTTTATTTTTTTATTTATTGGAGGAAGATCAATGAATGGATAGGACCATCGAATACTGAAAATAGGAAGAAAGGATGCTCATTTCTTATTTAGCTTTTCTTTATACTGAATGGAAACAAAAAATGGGCAATAATGAATTAATACTCTATATAGTTTTATATATAATATATTCAATATGTAATAGTATACTATATATGTATATATATATATATTCAATATATAATGATACTCAATATATGTAAGATATAGGGAGACAATGCCTATTGGCCTTTAATGAGTTTAATTCAACTGTACTAAATGTGCTACTTTGTATGATGCTGAAACAATTCATAAGTAAAATAATTTATTGTCTGTAACCCTTAAAAGATTTTAATGAATGAGAAGCAGTATAATGTTGACAAAGGGTCAATGTCATTCTAATTTTCAAGAAAGAAAAAAAGAAGGAAGGAAGGAAACAAAGAAACATATGAGCAAGCAAACAAAAAAAACAAAAGAAGATATCTGTTTCATGGCAAAGACAGCTAGGTGGCACAGTGGATAAAGCATTGACCCTGGATTCAGGAGGACCTGAGTTCAAATCTGGTCTCAGGCATTTGACACTTACTAGCTGTGTGACCCTGGGCAAGTCACTTAACCCTCATTGCCCCACAAAAAAAAATTTAATTTAATTTGATTTAAAATTTAAAAAAAAGAAAAAGAAACAAAGTAAAAAAGAAAAAAAAAAGCACAAGAATCTTCCAATGGTAAGCCAGTGAATTTGACATAGATTCCTTTGGGAAGGGGGAATATGTAACATATCATTAAAGTGGTGTTTACCTTTAGAAAAGCAAGTAGTGATCATAAAAAGCTATCAGGGATACAGCAAGAAAAGATCTTGTAAAGTTAACCTTATGTCCTTTTTGATAGGGTTACTTAATACCTGTGTGATCCTAGTTTGGATGTATCAAATGATTTAACTAAGCACCTACAACTTTTGTAGAAAATCTGGAAAAGTTTTAGAGTAGAGGATAATGGAATTATATGGAATTAAATAGATTCAAACTTGTGTGAATGAGTAATCATTGATGGTTAGTGCCTACATGGAAGGAGATGTCCTGGGGGGATAATTAGACTTAGATTCAGGAAGATCAGAATTTCTTTTGTAGGGCAATGAGGGTCATACTAGGTGAAGCCCTTAAACTCTCTGTCCCTCATTTTCCTCATCTGTTAAATATATACATCTGATATGTGTGTGTTTATGAATGTACTCATATATACACACACATACACATACACAAACAGATGTGTTTTGGGGGGGGTGAGATTCTAATACATGCTGTTGGGATCTTAGCTATCATCCAATCTAAGTCTAACCATGCCATTTTCCCGATGAGCAAACTGAAGCCTGGAAAAGTAAAATTATTTTGCCAATTGAACCCATATAGTAAATATAAGGGATTAGAAATTCATCCAGTGCTATTTCCAGTATAAAATACTTTGTTTATTCAGCCCTTGATTGAATACCTCCAATGGTGAACTCACTACTCTCTAAACTTGAGAATAATTATCTCTCTAAAATGCTATTGTTACATGTTCCCACTAAATTTATTAAAAGCCATTTATGTATTGAACTAGAAATACACTTAGGCAGTAGACTGCATGGATGGCTATATGCCACTCAATATGAAGATAATTGACTATGAGAAAAGAGAGAGAAAAATATTAATGAGGATGAGCCAACACATGAATTTTCAAGGTAATTTCAAGCTCAATACTAACGTGTATATCATTCCAAATTAACTTTATAAATAGAATATATATTCCTTAAGAGTAATTCTGGATGTAAAATGCACAAGCGTTCCCACAAAATAGAAGAGAATTAGGTTACTTCTTTGCCCAATTAGTTTTATGTTAGAGTAAGGAGAGAGATGGAAAGAGACAGAGTGATAGAGACAGACACAGCAGAGAGATGAAAGGGTATTTAGAAGATCACTGTATCTTTAAGCAAATCATTTTCTGAGATTGAACAGTTAGGGTTTATGCTTGCTTCCTAACTCCTTATGAGGGTTTGAAGATACTTCCTGCTTCCTATGATTCAAGATCTATGCCTAATGCAATGATGTGTGGAAATTTCACCTCTTAAGTCCATTCTAATAAAACTAAAAGAGAGGGTTAAACTATGTCTGTCCCTTACTCAACAACTCCCTATTAGTATATATTATCAGCTATCAACTCCCCTGGCATTTCAAGTCCTTTACAACTTGTCTTCAATATATCTTTCTAGACTTATGTATCATACACTTTTATGCACTCTGTGTTCTATTTAAATTATCCCAACTTTTCCTTTTCTTCAAAGAAGGTGTCACCTCTTTTTAAAATTTCTTTTGTAGGGCAATGAGGGTTAAGTGACTCGTTCAGGGTCACACAGCTAGTAAGTGTCAAGTATCTGAGGCTGGATTTGAACTCAGGTCCTCCTGAATCCAGAGTAGGTGCTTTATCCACTGGCCCACCTAGCTGTCCTCTTTTGTTTCTTTTTAAAAGGAATGTTTTATTTTATTTTATTTTTCTCAATGATTTGGAAAGACCATTTTTAACATTCATTTTTATAATTCTTAAGTAATCCTCAAATTTTAAGTTTCCTCCCTCTCTCATCCTTTTCCCCCTCTTTGAGAAGGCAATCACTTTGATGTAGTTATGAACATGCTGTGTTTATAGGGCAGGTTCAAGGATAACAAGTACCTCTAGTATGAGGACTTCCTGAGCCCTTTTCAGGGCTGCTCATCCACATTTGCATCTACCTTTCACCTAAGTTCTCACCTGGGGCTTTAAGACCTATAGCATCTGCCTTTCACTCAGTTCATACATGTAGCATGTGCAGTGACCACACAGTGGGAAAACCACCTCAGCAGATGGGCTAAACCAGGTTAAGGGTAACTGACAGGCCTCAATCTCATCAGTGAGGTAGAGGCATGTCTACCCCTCCCCAAGCATGTGAAGACTTCTCCAAGCAGAATGAGAAGATAAGAACATGTTTCCATGTTATTCATATTGCAAAAGAGAGTATAGATCCCCCCACACACTTAAAATAAGAAAGAATAAAAGTAAAATATAGTATGCTTCATCTGTATTCAGATTCCATCAGTTCTCTCTCTGGAAGTGGATAGGATTTTTCATAAGTCCTTTGGAATTGTCTTGTGTCATTGTATTGATGAGAATAGTAAAGTTATTCACAGTTGATCATCATACAATATTGCTATTACTGTGTACAATATTCTCCTGGTTTTCTCACTTTACTTTGTATCAGTTCATGTACAACATTCGATTTTTTCCCCAAGCAACCTGCTCACCATTACTGATAGAACAATAGTATTCCATCACAGTTGCATATCATAACTTTCATCCATTCTCCAATTGATGGGTATCACTTCAATTTTCAATTCTTTGTTAAAACACAAAAGAATGAATATAAATGTTTGTGTATTTATAGGATCTTGTTCCTTTTCTTTTATCTCTTTAAGATACATACCTAACAGTGGTATTACTGAGGCATAGTTTCAAATTATTCACCAAACTAGTTGAATCAGTTTATATTTCCACCAACAGTACATTAGTTTCTCAAGTTTCCCACTTCTCCTCCAATATTTGTTGTTTTCCTTTTCTGTCACATTATCTAATCTGATAGGTGTGAGGTGGTAGCTCAGAATTGCTTTAACATTAACAGTGTACATTTTTCTAATCAATAGTGGTTTAGAGCATTTTATGTGATTATAGATAGCATTGATTTCTTCTTCTGAAAAGTACATGCTCACATTCTTTGACTGAATTATAATTAATTTGACTCAGTTTTCTATGTTTTTGAGAAATGAAGCATTTATCCAAAAAAAATATTTGCTGTAAAGATTGTTTCCCAGTTTTCTGCTTTATTTCTAATTTTGGCTTCATTGGTTTTCTTTGTGTAAATCAAATTAACCATTTTGTATTTTGTAAAGCTCTCTTTCTCTTATTTGGCCATATAGTCTCCCCTTATTCATAAGTCTGACAGGAAAAGTATATGACCAAAAAAAAAATTTCAGCAACAAGAGATAGGGAATGATAATTTTGTTTCCTCACTGCCTATTGTAATTCCTTCATTTTCCTTTTCTTGTCTTATTGTTATAACTAGCATTTCTAGTACAATATTGTATAACAGTGGTGATAAACGGTATGCTTGGTTCACCCATGCTTTTATTGGGAAGGCTTTTAGCTTATCCCCATCACAGATAACTCATGCTGGTAGTTTTTGATACTACTTATTATTTAAAGGAAAGCTCCATTTACACCCATGTTTTCTGGAGTTTTTTTTTTTCTTTTTAAATTTTTTTTTTTCTGGGGCAATGAGGGTTAAGTGATTTGCCCAGGTTCACACAGCTAGTGTCAAGTGTCTGAGGTCGGATTTGAACTCAGGTCCTCCTGAATCCAGGGTTTGTGCTTTATCCACTGTACCACCTAGCTGCCCCCTGGAGTTTTTAATAGGAATGAATTTTATATTTTGTTGAAAGGTTTTTCTGTATCTATTGAGGTAACCATATGCTTTTTTTATTGGTTTGGTCAATTATACTGATAGTCTTCTTAATACTGAAGCAACCCTGCATTTCTGGTATAAATATGACTTGTTCATTTTGTATACTTTTGTTATATTTAAAATTTTGGCATCAATATTCATCAGGGAAATAGATCAGTAGTTTCTTTGTTTTTGCTCTTCTTGTGTTAGGAATTAGTGTCATATTTGTGTCATAAAAGAAATTTGGTAAGACTCCTTTGCCTATTTTTCCAGGTAATTTATAGTATTAGAATTAATTTGCTTTAAATATTTAGTTTAATTTAAATAAATCCCTTAGGGAGCTCATTGATGGTTTCTTCAACTTATTTTTCTAAGTTATTATAATTTTGTTATTCAATTTCCTTTTTTGTTATTCTGTGCAATTTATATTTTTGTAAATATTCATTCTTTGCACTTAGGCTTTCAGAGTCATTGTCATATATCTGAGCAAAATAGCTCCTAATTCTTTAATTTCATCTTTCATTTATGGTGAATTCTCCCTTTTCATTTTTGTTATTTATGATCCAACAGATTATCGAGTGCTAATTTTCATCTATCTGGTACCTGATTCTATTTTATGAGTGGGTTCATACAATTCACATTCACTTTTATGCTTACTTTTTATTTCCCTTCATTCTCCCCCATTTATTTTTCTTCCCATCCTCTTTCTTCTTACTCTGTGCTTTCTTAAAAGTCTGTTTGGATTTTGATCTTTGCCTCACTTAATCCTGACTTTTATCAGCACCCTCTTCTATTATCACCTTCCAATCCTACTTCCCTATAATGTAAGATAGATTTCTACTCCCAACTAAGTGAGAATTTTATTATTTCTCTGAGCCAAATTCAATGAGAGTAATTTTCAAATGTACCCCCCCCACCTTGCTCTAAATTGTAAGTGCTCTTCCTTTCATGCCGCTTTTTTTGTGGTTTTGCAATTGGGGTTAAGTGACTTGCCCAGGGTTGTACAGCTAGTAAGTGTCAAGTGTCCTTTGCCAGATTTGAACTCAGGTCCTCCTGAATCCAGGGCTGGTGCTTTATCCACTGCGCCATCTAGCTGCCTCCTTTTCATTCCCCTTTTATGAGAGTTGATTTTCTCTATTCTTCCACTCCCTTCCCCCTTCTCCCAGTCTATGCCTCTTTCTTATCTCAACTTTTTTTTAATCATCCCATCATAGTCAACTCACTCCTATATCCTCTGTCTACGTATATTCCTTCTAACGGTCCTAATAATGATAAGGTTCTTAAAAGTTACAAGTATTATTTTTCCATATAGGAATATAAACAGTCTGACCTTTCTGAATCCTTTACTATTTATCTTTCCTGTTTTCCTTTTTTGTGCTTTTCTTAAGTCTTATATTTGAAAGTCGGATTTTCTATTTAGCTCTGATCTTTGCATCGAGAATATGTCTAAGCCTTCTATTTCATTAAATGTCAATTTTCTCATCAAGGATTATACTCAGTTTTGCTGAGTCAGTGATCCTTAATTGTCAGCATAGTTTTTTGTTTTTGTTTTGTTTTGTTTTGGGTTTTTTTTTTTGCCTTCTGAGAAATCATTTTACCAACCTTCTGATCATTTTATGTATGAGCTGCTAGATTTCATGTTATTATAACAGTGGCTCCATGATATTTGAGGTTTTTTGTTTTGTTTTGTTTTGTTTTTGGTGAGGCAATTGGAGTTAAGTGACTTGTCCAGGGTCACACAGCTAGTAAGTGTCAAGTGTCTGAAGTCACATTTGAACTCAGGTCCTCTTGAATCCAGGGCTGGTGTTCTATCCACTGGGCCAACCATTTGCCCCTCCCCCCCTTTTTTTTTTGCTTTCTGGCTTCTTCCAATATTATCTTCTCAATGTAGGAGCTCTAGAATTTAGCTATAATATTCATGGAAGTTTTCATCTGGAGATCTCTTTGAAGAGTTTAACAATGGATTCATTCAATTTCTATTTTATCACCAGGTTCTAGGATATCACAGGAGCTTTCCTTGATAATATTTTGAAATATGATGCCTAGATTTTTTGTTCGATCATTGCTTTCAGGTTGTTCAATAACTCTCCAATTATCTCTAAATCTGTTTTCTACATCTTTTTTTTCAAAAAAATATTTTATATTTTCTTTTTTCATTCTTTTGATTTTGCTTTACTCTTTAGTAATGGACACATTAGCTTTCATTTGCCAAATTCTAATATTTAAGAAATTATTTTCTTAATGGAGCTTTTGTACCTTTTTTTTTCTATTTTTCCAATTCTACTAATTAAAATTTTCTTTTTGTTAGTGAATGTTGTTGTACTCTTTAGTATTTTGGTGCATTTTTTACCAAACCATTGACTTTTTTTCACAATTGTCTTACATTGCTCAATTATTCTTCTACTGCTTTTTTTTTTTTTTGAGCTTGTCCGGGCATTCTTTTGAGACTTGTGTTCGATTAACAGTTTTCTTTGATGCTTTGCACTGCAAGCTTCTCTTTGTTTTTATTTATCTTCTTAGGGATTTGTGTCTTGATCTACCATGTGTCCATAGTAACTTTCTATGGTCGGCTTCTCTTTTTTAAATGTTTGTTCAATTTCATGACCTATTTCATGACTTTTTACTTTATTTTAAGGTTGTACTCTACCCCTGAGATGGAGGGGGTGATGTCCCACACTTCAGATTTTTCTGCTGCTACTTTCAGAGATAGTTTAGGGGGTTGGAAAATTTTCAGTTTTTCCAAGATGGTTTGATCTCAGAGAGGTGTGGACACTGTTCTCCTCACTTGTGCTCTGATCAGTGATCTCTCTTGGAACTATGACCAGCACTTCTGTTCTGCAGTAGCCATAAGTTCCAGTATTCTAGTTCACCTTTTTACCATGGGAGTATGATTAGGAACTGTGAATGGGAAATGTAGCAAGGTCTTGCACCTAGTGCCAACAAAGTGTTGCCTGTAATCTCCTTCTGACCACTTATTCACCCCCCTTCTCATTTGTGGGCTGAGAGCTCCATAACTGCCACCTGCTGAGTCAGTTACTGGTTTGACTGGCACTGCCTGTGCTGTGCTCTGGGGACCCATCACCATTTTTAGTGAGACAGAACTTTCCGGGCAATTTCCTAAGCTTTCTTCAGTTGGAAAATGGTTTCATCCTGATCTTTTGTTGGTTCTCTTTCTTAAGAATTCAGTCTGAGACATTTTAAAAGTTGTTCAGAGGGGTATTTGGGAGAGTTCAGGTGAGTTCATGTTACTCTATCTTGGTGGCTCTGCTCCTGACTTCTTTTGTTTCCAGGCTGTTGCACAAACTATTCCCCACACCTGGAATACACTTTTACTTAATTTTCCCCTCTTATAATACCTAGATATTATTTTTTTGCAAACTCAGAAAAAGCACTATCATCTATATAAAACTTTTCCTGATATCACCACAATTAACATCATAATTTGTGAATTCTTCCTCACCAAAAGAGTCTTCAATATATTTAAATGTGTAAAGAAGAAACATGAGTTGAGTCTGAAGATATGTGTTCAAATTGAGCTTCTCTAACATACTGCCTGAAAGACAAAAAAAATCTCATTTCCTCAATGAATTAATTCCTCACTGATGTTTCCCTGCATTAATGAAATCATAGTTCTCAAAAATGTATCTGTCTGTGTGTGGGTTTCCAGTTTGAATTGTAAATTCCTTGAGGACAGGGAATGCTTTTTTCGTTGTTTGTTCGTTTTATTGTATTTTGGTTTTTTTGTTTGGTTGTTTTTTGTTTGTTTCATTGTTTTGTTTTGGTTTTTGTTGGTTTTGGTTTTTTGTGATGCCAAAACCCAGGAAGTAAGGAAAATAGAGAGGATTTAAACCCAGAACTTTTTACTTTACATCTAGTGTTCTTACTGCAACACATTAGCTGCCTCTTCATTGCACTATGGCTAAAACAGGGAGAAACTCCAGCTTGGATTAAATAACAATTTCTGCAAGTTGAGAACCATTCAGAGACCATCTAGAAAACCTCCTTTCATGAACATGAATAAAGTTCTATCACAAGTGACTATCCAATTTCTGTATGAATATTTACAATGATAGAAAATTTACTCACAAAGAAGCAAATATAAGAATATTTTCATAACTACATTTATATAAAATACTTTGTAGCCCTATACACTTTTAATATATTCAAAACATTACTCTGAGAAGGGTTCCATCCATTTCACTGCACTGCCAAAATGAATAATGATACATAAAAAAGATTAAGAACCTCTGTCCAAAATAGAGACCTTCCTGATATGCGTAATTTTTTGTTTTGGCCAGAAATCCTGAGGGTCTTCCCCTCTCTGTTTGATTTTTTGACTAGGTAAAAGTTCATTCTTTGCCTCATTTCTTCTGATCTACCTTTAATCACTGAATGGGCATTACCACAGACAAACTGAAACTTGGGAAAGACCTTAGCTTTAAAACATCAAGGTCTCCCACTGCATTCGGGAGCCATCTCTAGTTATCCTGATATAGATCTTGCCTTTGGACACAGATAGCTCTGGAGAAGAAAGTGAGGCTGGTAACTTTGCACAGCTCTGCCTCACATGAATCCAAGTCATGACATTCAAGTCAAGACATCATCTTCTGCTTCATGGTCCTTTTCAAGAATGAATGAAAAACAAAAAGAAAAATTGTTTCTGCCCTCACTGCCAAAACTACATCAAATTATTATTATTATTATTATTATTGTTATTATTATTGTTTCTGTTGTTATTAATTTTTTGTGGGGCAATGAGGGTTAAGTGACATGCCCAGGGTCATACAGCTAGTAAGTTTCAAGTATATGAGGCCAGATTTGAACTCAGGTCCTCCTGAATCCAGGGTCGGTGCTTTATCCACTGTGCCACCTACTTCCTCAAATTATTTACATGTCATTCTCCCCAAATTGAATATAAGTGCCTTAAGAACAGAAAGGGTTCCATTTTTACTTTTATTTGTCAGGAACTTAGCAGATTGCCTGGAAAGTAGCAGTCACCTAATTTATACTTGATAGTACAAATTTATAGTAACACTCCCAATTTTAAACTTCTTCCTCAGTTATTGACTGAACCAAAACATAGATAACTCACTACATTTCATTGTCTTTCATTTATTTTCATTTTGTGCCTATGGTATGAATGAAAAATCTTTAAGGACAAGGGAAAGATATAATTATTTTATTCTGTTCTAAACTTAGTATAATATTTTCCAAAAAGTAGCTATTTGTGAAACACACAGGGTATATGTAAAACATTAAAATTGTTAAGATGCCTTGTTTCTAGATGTTTAGATGAAACTATAAAGATCATCTCATTCAATTTGTATATTTTACAGGTGAGAAAGCTGAGTCTTTTGGTGGAAAAGTGAGTTGTCTAAGGTTGTAGGCATATAAGAATATGCTTGGGGGGCAGCTAGGTGGCGCAGTGGATAAACACCGGCCCTGGATTCAGGAGTACCCGAGTTCAAATCCAGCCTCAGACACTTAACACTTACTAGCTGTGTGACCCTGGGCAAGTCACTTAACCCCCATTGCCACACACAAAAAAACCCCAAAAACCGAAAAACAAAACAAAACATAAACAAAAAGAATATGCTTGAGCACTTCTTTGTGTGTGTGTGTGTGTGTGTGTGTGTGTGTGTGTACACATGAGTTTTGCGTAGCTATTCAAACTTATAAATAATAAACTGCTATGTCAAAATATAATTCTTAAAGAGCACAATAATTTATGCATTAAGTAGCGAGTTGGTGGAAGTGTGAAAATGAGACCCTAAGTCATTCAACCTTTGACCAATACTCTTTATACTGCATTATGTGGCTCCCTATTGCCTCATATGTTCATATTTATTAGTCATTCATTGTTATGCCTGAAGGTATTCTTCAAGTATATTTTAAAAATGTAAAGAATAAAGGAAAAAATGTATAAATACATAGATTGCCTCTAATTCAAAGGTGAGCTAAGGAACTGAACTCCCTGTTACCTTTTTGGAATGAATCAAAAGTTAACTGGAGCTAAATAATGTTGGCAGTACAAAATCCAATTTGTGGAACAAAAAGCTTTTGAATATTTCTAAGAATAGATACAATTGGGGAGCTGAAAGGTACTTAATGCATGAACCATCCTGCTTCTTATGAATCTGTTTTTTGAAATAGAAGTTTATTATTTATCAAGCTGACTACCTGTCCAACACACACACTTACATGTGTGTGCATACACACACACACCCTCATATTTAAACTCTCCCACACCCACACACCATACTCTCACATACATACACATAAATGCTCAATCCCATCTTTATATGATCATGCTCCATTTTCTGATCCATTTTTGCCTTCATTTCATCAAAATGTAAGAATATTTTTCCTTATTACAATAAGAGTGGGCAATATTCCATTTTTGAGGAGCATAGTATAATATAATCTTACTCTGAGACAAATGATTAACACATACAGCTCTTTTTTCTCAGATAATCAATTTAATTTGTTCTTTTCATAGTAGTATCTCTAATATTAACTACTTTCTGTTTACAATGGTATGTGTGCGGACCAATTTTTAATTGGGGAGTGCTGGCTAAGCGGCTAGCCACAATATTGGGGCAAGGAAGGAAACCAGCAGCCTCCCTCAAAACAGAACAAGATTTATTTTAACAAGAACGAACTTAAAAAAAAAAAAAAACACAAACAGGATCGGTAGGATCAAGGGAAAGGAAATAAAAATGGGGAAAGGGAAATTATAATACCTGAAAAATACCACCACCTAAGAATCAGATGAAAATATGTAGCAGAACACCTGTCGCTTTCCAGCTTTCACCTAGAATGCCCAACTCTCCTCCCCAAACCTAGAAACACCCCACACAGTCCCAGCCAATGGGATGGCCACTCTGACAGTCACATGACTGCCCTCACTAGGATTCCAATCATTGTAATTTTGCCAGGCCTATGTAGGCATCAGCGAGTGGTGATGATGTGAGGTGCCAGAGCCCTGGCAAGGGCTACAACCAGTGGGTGGAGCACAGCGTGGCCTGCGGAGCCCCAGGCCAGTGTGCGCTGAAGCATAAAACCCTCAAATAACAATTAATTCTTTACATATGGAATATACAGTAGACTTTCTGGCATTCTAAAGGGTCTTATCCTTTGTCTGCTTCTCTACTTTATTTCTAGGCTCAATCTTTCCAATTCATTGAATCCTTGGGTTAGAAAAAGTGCAGAGAACTGAACTATATCATTACCCTGTCATCAGAAAGGACTGTACTAAAACTACTCCCCAGAGATATTAGTCATTGAATAAATTCATAAACTGTGATATATTTGAAAGAATACTCAATATGTAGTATAGGTTAGAATTTCATCCCTTCTATTTACTAACTGTATTACTTTGGGCACATCACTTAACCTTTTACCCACCTGTAAAATTAAGGGGTTAGACTAAATGAACTCTCAGCTTCCTTCTAGTTCTCCATCCATGATCTGATGATTTTGAAGGCAGCAGAGATCTAAGCCAAATATTTATTTGACAGATGAGGAAAATGAGGGCTTCAGAGTTAAAATGACTTTTCTAACAACTCATTGAGTTCTTTTAGATATTTAACGTGGATTTAGAAGGCCTGAATATGAGTCCTGTCCTTGTCAATCATTAGAAATATGACTCCAGCACAATATTTTTTCATTATGGTTTTAGGAATACAATCCATTCCTCTTTTTCTAAATATCTGTTGTAGGACTCATATAAAAGGATAGATACACAAAAAAGCTATAAATGGTCAAAGACTGTGAGAATGAAAAGGATTTTATCAAAGCTAAAAAAAGTCATTCTAGTATCATCATTGCACCCTAAGAAAAAACATATCTAGGGTAGGATGGATCTCCAAGTAAGGTAGTAGAGGACATGACATGCTGTGACTTCTTGAGGGAAATGGAGAAGTTTAATAGACATAAGAAGGGAAGGAAGGGCAAGATAAATGGCTTCAAGTGATTGTCATTTAAACTGTCCTTATATGAATTTAACTCAACAAATAATTCATTCAATGCCTATGATGAATGGTGAAGTTCCTGAGTATAATGAATATATGAAGATAGATAGAACATAATCTGTGCCTTTAAGGAATCTCTATGTTAGTGCAAAAGAGGATAAAATAAGCAATCCATATAGAACTAAAAGGAATATGATAGTTTATCAAATCTCTCTCTCTCATTTTACATTTAGAGGAACTGAAGTATACAGAAGGGAGGAGATTTTTCCAAGGTCACAAAGGTAAAGAGTAGGAGCACCAGAACAGAAAATTAAATTCTTTTAATCCACATCCCATTTCCCTTTCTCTATGCCTCTTTTTTTTTTTTTTTTTTTTTTTTTTTTTAGTGAGGCAATTGGGGTTAAGTGACTTGCCCAGGGTCTCACAGCTAGTTAAGTGTTAAGTGTCTGAGGCCGGATTTGAACTCAGGTACTCCTGATTCCAGGGCCGGTGCTCTATCCACTGCACCATCTAGCTGCCCCTCTATGCCTCTTATATAAACAAACAAACAAACAAAAAACCTGGATTTCTGGTCAATGGATTTTAGTTCAAGTTTCATCTCTGATACTATACATGTATAATCTTTGATTTGTCACTTAAACTTTCTTGTCCTCAGTTTCTTCATGTACAAGAAAGAGGGGTGGATCATTGAAATGACCTCTGCGGTTCTCATATATCTATCTATCTATCTATCTATCTATCTATCTATCTATCTATCTATCTATCTATCTATCTATCTATCTATCTACCTATATCTGTGTATGTATGTGTATATATATATATATATATGTACATATATTTACATATATATGTGTGTATATGTATGTATGTGTATATATGTGCGTATATACATATATATATTTGCATGGCAATGAGGGTTAAGTGATTTGCCCATGGTCACACAGCTAATGAGTGTCAAATGTCTGAAGCCAGATTTGAACTCAAGTCCTCCTGAATCCAGGGCTGTTGCTTTATCCACTGAGCCACCTAGCTGCCCCTTTGAAGATTCATTTAAGCTCTTGGTTTATGAGACTATGTACATGGAGAAATCCCAGTCCCCTACCCTCCCCCACTCCCTTCCCTGGCCAGGGAAAAATCTTTTGAATTTGAAGGTTCTGGGAGATTTTTTTCTTTGCTTAGGCAATTGGGGTTAAGTGACTTGTCCAGGGTCACACAGCTAGTAAATGTCAAGTGTCTGAGGTCAGATTTGAACTCAGGTCCTCCTGACTCCAGGGTCCATGCTCTATCCACTGCACCACCTAGCTGCCCCTACATTGAGAAATCAACATTAATTTTAAAATCTTTTCTTGCTGATCACAACTCAAGGAGAGATACAAAATAAAACAAAATCTACCAAGAGACCTCAGTTTTACCACTTTTGTATTTGTACAAATGGCTGTCGCATTGAATATTCCTATGGAATTCCATGCCTAAATTTGATATCATTCATTGACCACTTAATTCCTCCAGTGAACCAGCCTCAACTTCCTACTTCCTATCTCCCTCCCCAAAAGGCGAGGTCCTTCAAGCTGATTGGTTGAGAGTGGTCTCCTGTTGATGGTAGTCTACAGACTCTGAGAACAACACCCCACTCAGGGTTGGCCAGGCATGGTCTTGATTTAATCATTCTTAAGTAGGTTCTCAGTCTGTTTCTCAGTCTCACCCAATTCAATCAATTCCATATCAATTTTTGGGTGAAGCCCCTGGGTGTGTACAAAATCCCATTATTTTATAACACTCAATCCTAATTTTTAAGCAGAGAGGTTTTGTACCTTCTTTTCCATTTGGACAATTTGATTTTTGAAGCTGTTGACTTTTTTTTTTATGACCCTCCTTCATCATTTTCATTTCTCTTTCCATTTTTTTCCCTCGACCTCTCTTACTTTTCCTTCTACCTCTCTTACTTTATCTTCAAAGTCCTTTTTGATCACTTCTATAGCCTGAGACCAATTCATATTTTTTTTTTGGAAGCTTTAGATGTGGGAGCCCTGATGTTGCTTTCTTGTTCTGAAGGTGTGCCTCCATTTTCCTTGTCCCAAAAAAACTTCCTATGGTTCAAAACTTTCTCAGTCTGCTCATCTTGCTTTTCTTTCACTTGGCTTTAACCCCTTCTTAAAGTAGGGTGCTCTTTCCAGGATGTACTGTCCCAAGCTTCAGGGGATCTAAGGTGGTACAATTTAAGGAGGGGCAGGTTCTTCACTTGCCTGACCTGTTCTATGGTCTGTAAATAACCCCAGGCCAACTTGCTAATTAACCAGCTGACAAATCTTTGTGTGCTATGGTTGTTAGCTCCACAGAGCCTGCACCCCTCTCCCAACAGGGACACTGTTACTCAAGCCTATTTTCTTCTTCCCAGCAGGGTTGAAACACCCACATTCCAACTCAATTCAAGCTGAGAACCCTGTAATCTCCCCTGGCTAACTACTTAGCTGTCTCACCAGACCATGATCTTAGTTCCAGAAGACACTGGCCCTGCTGCTGATTCAGAGGCTCAGGGAGTTTCTTTCTCTGGTTTGGCCTGACTGTTATTTGATCTGTGTCAGCATGATTGCAGGGTTGGGCTTGACTCCTACTCCAGCACAGCAGCCCCCTCCTGCAGGTCTTCTAAGCCATCTTTGGCTGGAAAATCATCTCAGCCTATACTTTTTTCTTTTTTTTTTTTTTCAGGGCAATTGAGGTTAACTGACTTGCCCAGGGTCACGCAGCTAGTAAGTGTCAAGTGTCTGAAGCCGGATTTGAACCCAGGTACTCCTGAATCCGGGGCTGGTGCTTTATCCACTGCACCACCTAACTGCCCTCAGCCTGTACTTTTGTGGGTTCTGCTGCTCTAGGAATTGTCCTATGGCATTATTTGGAGGATTTTTGGAGTGATTGTGTCATGAGTTCAGAGAACTTAGAGCCTTTCCTCCACCATCTTGGCTCTACCCCCATCAACATTGTAGTCTTTCTCCTTCCCCACATTAGTACTAAACATATTCTAAACCAATGAATATGAATGGTTATCCTGTGGTTTTGTTTGAACCAGGGTACAAGAAGGTAATTGGACTCATATTATATCCTAGAACCTAGAACTGAAAGTTCAACCCTCTCATTTTTGAAAAGAAAAAGTTGATGGTCAGTTAATAAACACATTTAGGTATCTGTTCTGTGACAGACACTCTAATCAACACTAGTAATACAAAGAAAAAGACAGTCTCTATCTTCAAAGAGCTCATTATAAAATGGGGAGAAAACAGGAAAAAAAACTATGTACAAACAAACTGTAAGCTGGATGAATTGAAGACAGTAAACAAGTGGAAGTCAGGAGAATTAAGGAGCATCAGTAAAAGCGTTTTTTCTTTTTCTTTTCTTTTTTTTTTCTTTTTTTTTTTTTGCAGGGCAATGAGAATTAAGTGACTTCTCCAGGGTCATACAGCTAGTAAATGTCAAGTGTCTGAGGCCAGATTTGAACTCAGATCCTCCTGAATACAGGGCCAGTGCTTTATCTACTGTGCCACCTAGCTGCCCCCAGGAAAGGTTTCTTGTAGAAGGGTGACCATGCTTCATGAACTATATACATTCTTTTAAATAAACCTCATCTATCATTCCTCACATCATCATCATCTTATTTTGTTAACTTATTTCAACTGGCTTACTTTCCTGAGATAAGAAGCTCATATTTGCCAAATATTTCTGTTATTTCCTGGCCAGGAAAAGTAGTCATAAATTTACTCTCTGAACCACCTTACCCACTATGCTTCTTTTATTATTAGTTTTTGGGGGTGAGGCAATGAGAGTTAAGTGACTTGCCCAGGGTCACACAGCTAGGAAGTTTCAAGTGTCTGAGGTGGGACTTGAACTCAGGTCCTCCTGAATCCAGGGCTAGTGCTTAATCCACTGTGCCACCTAGCTGCTCCATACTATGCTTCTTTTAAATCAGTCTAGCATAACATTTGCTTTCTTGGCTTTTATGACAACAGTGATATAAAATTTTAAAACTTTTTTTAAATGCAAAGACCTATAACAAATATATGAGACTAGTGAATGTTAGGTTAGGAAGCTACCTTACAGGTTTTACAGGATTATTGTTATTTATTATATGAATCTAAGATGCAAGGTGAGTTAGCTAAGATGTCTTAATCAAAGTGCTTAGTATGCACAAGACACTGTATTAAACTCTGCAGATGTGTGTGGATAGATATATAGAGAGATATGTATGTATATGTATGTGTGCATGCCCACACATTCATATGTATGAATATACATGTACAGGTCTCTGTGTGTATGTGTGTGTGTGTGTGTGTGTGTGTGTGTGTGTGTTTAGGCAAAAGGCAGTTCCCGTCCTTGAGGAGATCAAAATATAATGGGGGAGGTCCACTGAAAATTATTATACCCAAACAAGCTATTTAAAGGATAAATTGGAGGCAGTCACAGAGGGCCAAAAAAAAAATGCATGAGAATTAAAGTGGATTAAGAAAGGCTTCCTATAAAAGATGGGATTTTAGCTGGGACTTGAAAGAAGCCAGCAAGGAGAGATGAGGAGAGTGGTACATGCATAGAAGCCATATTGAGTTAAAGGCGAAATGGGACTAAAACCTATATTTCTTAATTCCCAATTACCTGTTCTTTTAATAAAGCCAAGGTGCATAGCAATTGTTATTGTTTTTGTTGTTATTCAGTTCTTCTTCATCATCATCATCATCATCATGTTGAGTAGCTGATCAATTCAGTGGAAAGAATTTTAGACTTCTAATCAGAAGATTCAGCAAATAGAGGTCTCCTAAAGTGGAATGTGCTATGGGTGGTAATGGGTCACCATTAATGGAAGGTTTTAAACAGAGGCTAAGGGATTCCCTGTCAGAAATGTTATACAGAAGCTATTTGGTTAAATACAGTTAATATTATATAACCTCTAAGGTCACTTTAAATTCTATAATTCTGAGTTTTTAAAAACTTGAATCTCATATTCATAAATTATTTCCTGTTTTACTTCTGGCAAGTGACTGTACCTCTCTGAGACCAAGTTCCTCCAACAATTGGGAATAATAATATCGTATAGGGTTGTTGTAGGCAATTTTTTTGTAAACCTTAAAACACTATGACATTTTGGGTTTTTTGACTGTTTTCGCTCATAACTAGGTAATATGGGAATTTTTCTATGACTACTCATTTATAACTTATTTTGAATTGCTTGAGTTCTTGTGGGTGGGGGGTGGGAATGGAGGGGGGAAGAGAAGTTGGAATACAACGTTTTTTAAAAATTGATGTTCAAATTTTGTTTTTACATATATTTTGGAAAATAAATTTCTATTCAGAAAAAAACACTATGGACATGGGAGATGTTATCATCAAAATGAGAATGTGTTAAGTTGAATATACTATATTCCATTAACCTCTCGAGGTAGTCATTGATTTAGGTTAATGCACAAGCATTTAGAGTATAAATGGAAGGTTTCTAAATACAGAACATCCCTGGATCCTGTTTCCCCATGAAAATAGCATTTGTGGGATTTAAAGAGTTGTGCTAAACACTAACATTTTGCCTTTTCCATAGATATTTCTAATAAGTAAACATAAGTGCCTTTTGGATAAATAATTTTCTTATCAAACTTTTACAGACCAGACCAACTAAACAGAGTTCAGAGTCATTGGCACTAAGAATTACCCTTCCTAATTACCTTTTCCTTATCCAAACTCAAGTCTCTTTGATTCTTTCCCACAGACATAAATATGTTTGAACCTGATCCTCTTGCAAAAATTTTATAGTGTGGTAAAACTTCAGAAAATCCCTCTTGATTAATGGAATACTGGACCAATTCTTTCCCATTCTCCTTACAGGGTTCCTCTCTATGATTAAATTCAAGTAGTAACATTTTTATCAGGTACATAAAATGCAGAATTTTTGAAGTAAAAGGGGACATTGGAGATTATTTAGTCCAAACACCTTACTTTATAGATGAAGTAATGAAGACCCAGAGAGGGTGAACAAGTCACCAAAACATCATAAAAATAGTTCATAGAAGCATCAGGACTAGAACCCAAGCTTCTTGATAACTAGTCAAACATACCTTCAAGTACACTTAGCCTAAGCAGCAGTGGATAAGTTGTAGGAAATAAACATGATGTCTACATTATGTGGGAAAAGGGTAAATAAAAAGTGCAAGGTAGCAAAACAGTGAAATGGGAGTATATAACCTGTGATAAACATAATATCAGAGAGGTTGGATGGTAGAATGGAGGAGCCAAAAAATGTTCAGGAATAACAATAAGAATTGAGGCATAAAGAAATAGGAAGATCAATCAAGAGTTAAAATAGTTAGAAATTGTAAAGAAGAGAAATATAGAATGATATGTTTGACATGTGAATATAGCTTGCTGAGTAAGTTAAATAGAGGAACAAAGATATTCCTCATACCCAAGTGATGTAAAAAAACTGATGATGAAGTAAATGCTGCAGATAAATCTGGAGAGAGAAAAATTGAAAATTCAGGACTACCTTTTTGTGAAACAGTATACCACAGCACTGTAAAACATAGACAATCTGATTTTACAAAAGAAAGAAATATTCAATGAGGCTTCAGCTACATGATGCTTTTGTTGTTTATATTTTCGATTGATCTCCTTTAGATGTATTTTATAAAGTGGGAAACACCAGTTCTATATTTTTGCTATCATATATATAAGTATTAATGTACTAAAATCTAAGTATATGCAAATATATTTGAACCTACTATGAGATTTAAAATTGGATATTAGATCATAAATCTCTCCTACTTAACCTTTCCCTTAATTTATCTCCCAGACTAGTGAATGGAAGAAGCTTTTGGTTTTCTAGATAGACCTTTTATTGTTATTGTAGTCACAAGGTGATGTTGATTAGAAGGATAGGAAAGTAGAAACACAATACAAATCCTCTTAAGTCTAAGCTAAGTCTATATTCCTTATAAAAACTCAGCCAAACCGAAAGGCCACCTTTGGAGAGAGACCATCTGTGCAGCGCAGTCAGGAGACCAGCCGAGCAGGAAAAGCCCCACTTCCGTTCTCTCCACCCTGGAAGTCGAGTGCGCCGCAAGCAGTCTGACGTGTGCAGCAGGCAGACTGTTCGTCTCCTCCCCAAAAGGGTGGTCCTTCAAAAACTGGCGTCTTTCAGTTATCCTAACGGACTGTTAAAAACCTTTCATATTTTTTTACCACACTACTGTGATTTCGTTGAAGTTAAGTCTTTGTTTCCTTGCAACAAATATTTATTTTATTCTTTCCAGTTACATGTAAGGGTAATTTTCAACATTCATTTTGATAAAATTTAGAATTGAAAATTTTTCTCCCTCCCCCCGTTCCCTACCCCCTGCAAAAGACATCAACCAGGTTATATATGTACAATCTTCAAGTGCTCTTTTTATCAGTTCTTTCTATGGGTGTGTATAATATACTTCATCATTAGTCCCTTGGAATTGTCTTGGATCATTGCATTGCTTAGAGTAGTTAAGTCATTAACAATTGCTCATTGAACAATACTGCTGTCACTATGCGCAATGAACTCCCAGGTCTGCTCACTTCACTATATATCAGTTCATATGAGTCTTTTGAGGATTTTCTAGGATCATCCTGGTTTTCATTTCATAGAGCACAATACCATTCCACTACAATCATACCTTCTTCAGTCATTCCTCAATTGATGGACATTCCCTTGATTCCCAATTCTTAGTCACCACAAATAGTTGCTATAAATATTTTTGTACAATTTTTCCCTCTTTTCTCTTTTTCATAATTACTGTTGTTAACTGTTTCCCTCCATCCTATTCTCTTCCCAGGGATATTTACTTTTACCTCTCTTCTTTCACCCTATCCCTTTCAAAAGGGATTTGCTTCTGTCTGTCCCCTCCCCCAATTTGCCCTCCCTTTTTTGCCCCTTTCTCTTTATCCCCTTCCCCTCCTATTTTCCTTCAGGGTTAGATAGATTACTCCACCCAGTTATTCCCTCCTTGAGCCAATTCTGATGAGATTGGGGTCTTTGAGTCAATTCTGATGAGGGTTAGGCTCATTTACTGCCCAGATTAAATAGATTACTCCACCCAATTGTGTGTATGTGTGTGTGTGTGTGTTAATCCCTCCTTGGGGCAACTCTGATGAGTTTAAGGTCTTTGAGCCTTTTCTGATGATTATAATATTTATTTACTGCCCTTCTTGTCCCCCATCTCTTCCTTCCCCCACACCATAAGCCCTTTCCTGTTTCTTTCATATAGGATTTCACCCCATGCTAACTCTGCCCTTCCCCAGTGCATTGCAGTCACCCCTCAATTTAACCCTAAAAATGTCATCATGGGGCAGCTAGGTGACACAGTGGACCAAGCATCCAGGGGTATCCCTGCCAAAACCCCTGCCTCAGACATAAGAAAATCATACATGGCATGACCCGAAGTATGTCCCCCAAATCTGATTTTTTATGGTTCTCTAGGGTCTTGTATTTGAAAGTCAAATTTTCCGTTCAGTTCATGTCTTTTCATCACGAATACCTGAAAGTTCTCTTTTTCCTTACAGTCCCATTTTTTCCTCTGAAAAATTATGCTCAGTTTTGCTGTATACATGATTCTTGGTTATAATCCCAATTCCTTTGCCCTCTGGAATACCATATTCCATGCCCTCTAGTCCTTTAATGTAGAAGCTGCTAGATCTTATGCTATCCTAACTGAGGTTCCACTGTACATGAATTATTTCTTTTTGGTGGCTTGCAATATTTTCTTCTTGACCTGGTATCTCCAGAATTTGGCTATAATGTTTGTAGGAGTTTTCCTTTTGGGATCTTGTTCAGGAGGTGGTCAGTGGATTCTTTTAATTTCTATTTTACCTTCTGCTTCTAGAATATCAGAGGAATTTTCCCTGACAATTTCTTGGAAGATGATGTCTAAGCTTTTTCCTTGATCATGGTTTTCAGGTAGTCCAATAATTTTCAAATTATCTCTCCTGGACCTATTTTCCAGGTCAGCAGTTTTTCCAAGAAGATATCTCACATTGCCATCTATTTTTCTAAATTTATTTGGATTTGCTTTATTGTGTCTTGGTTTCTCATAAAGTCACTAGCTTCCATTTTTTCAATCCTAATTCTTAGGCAATTGTTTTCATCAGCGAGCTTTTGTACCCCTTTTTCCATTTGGCCAATCTGGCTTTTCAAGCTGTTGACTTTTTTTCTCATGACTTTCCTGCATCACACTCATTTCTCTTTCCATTTTTTTCCTCTACCTCTCTAACTTTATCTTCAACATCCTTTGTGAGTGCCTCTATAGCCTGAGACCAATTAATATTTTTTCTTGGAACCTTTAGATATAGGGGCCCTGGCGTTGACATCTTCCTCTGAGGGGGCACCTCGATCTTCCTTGTCACTAAAAATATTTCTATGGTCCTCACCTTTCTCTGTCTGCTCATCTTGCCTTTCTTTTATGTGACTTTAGCTCCTTAAAGAGTGGCACTATTTCTAGTCTGCACTATACCCAGCTTCAGATTTCCCAGGTGGTGTTATTTAAGGAGGATCATGTACTTCACTCACCTGGCCTATTCCCTGGTCTGTTGATGACCCCAGACCAACCTGCTAATCAACCAGCTTTGTGTGTTGTGGTTGTCAGTTCTGATGAGCTTGGACCCCTCCCCCACCTGGGCCACTGCTACTCAAGCCTGCCTCCTGGTTCCCAGCAGGGGTGAAAAACCCAACTTCCACCTCAGAACCAGCATAGACCCCTGTGATCTCCCCCTGCCAAGGGCTCAGCCCTCTCACCAGATTTTGAACTTAGTTCCAGAGGACACTGGTGCTACAGCTGATTCAGAGTCTCTGAGGGTTCTCTTTCTCCTGGGACTGTGTCTGTGTCAGGGTGACTGTGGGCTTGGGCTCCACTCCCGTCTTAGCACAGCAGCTCCCCCCTTCTGACCTTCTAATTTGTCCATGGTTGGAAGATGATTTCAGCACATTCTTCTGTTTGTTTTGCTGTTCCAGGAATTGTCCTATGACCTTATTTGGTTGTCTTTTGGAGCTATCGCATCATGAGTTTGAGAGCTCACTGAATTTCCCCTGCTGTCTTGACTCTGCCCCAGAAGTCTCTGAATTAAAGTCTTAAGCATGTGTTGTGCTCTAGAAGAGAAGCATCATGGACAGAGGGTTGGTCTTAAAGTCTGGAAGACTTGGATTCAATCTTCCATTTGACACATACTAAGAAAGTGGTCATGAAGACATCACTGTTTGGAGCAGTGTATAGGGATATGCTTTCATTATCTAAGATGATTTCTTTCTCAGAATCAATGGAAGAGTTTGCCATCATATAGTTTCCCTGTGTTTTTATTTTTTATGAATGTTCTTTTTAAGGAACAAAATGTAAATTCTTCATCATCATTACCACCACCACCATCATTGCCATCATCTCCATGACCACCATCCTCCTCCTATCATCATCATCATCATCATCATCATCATCATAATTTTTTATTGTAGGTGGAAAAACAAGGGGATAAATGAGTGTGGGAATGAGTTAGAGGAAGAATTCTCCTAGAGATAAAAGTAGAGCTGAACCTTGAATATCAGGTCATATTTGGGTAATCAGGAGGAAAAAAAAATTTCATCCCAGATAAGAGTAACATGTTCTAGATAAATGGCATTTTAAAAAAATTGAGTGATTCCAAATGTATATGGCAGTATTCCCAATTCTCCATGGTATATCAGAATGCCCCATCAAAGTGCCATGACATTTTGTCCCTCTCAACTTAGCTGGGAAGTACTGTTATTCATATGCATTTATTTGTTCATAACTCCCCATAGAGTGGCTTCTGGGGAAACTTGGGAGATGACATAACTCTGCTATTTTGGATTCAACATTGGCGCATTTAAATGAAATAAGAAAATATGTACTCCAGCACAGTTACGCAGACCTCTTGAGATGATAGTTTGGATCAGAGATGAAACTTTGGTATTTGATCTCTCTTTCTCTTGGCTAAATGCAATCTTGTCTGCTGAAATTGAAGTTGAAATAGTAAGAGGTATGGCTCTTATGAAAGCAAATTGATATAAAAAACACATAGTTAGGTGTGATCCAACAACAACCCTAGATGACCTATATAGAGAGAACCAAGGTTTCATGTTACTATGGCAACAGAGTCACTGTCCAGTGTTTCAGAGATGTATACTTGGTTGTAATAGTCTCCCAGAATACCACTTTTGAAAAGCATGTCAGAGTCAATAGCATCTAGCTAGCATCAGACAGGTGCACCCCAATTGAGAGGACAGAAAACTTTGTGGTCTTCCACTTTCTGGTCACCCAGTGTGGCACCACTATCCAGCTGGCAAACAGCCAGCTCATCTATAAGAACCAGTTGGTATTGGATATTGACATCCAGACAGGTCCAGAGGACCCTATCACTTGGGACAATACCTTCCTCTGCCATGTGCACTGCATCTGTCATCCAAGGAAATTTTGACACCTCCAGATAGTGGTCTTCTAACCACCACAGCCTATTCCTGTGTTCTGATCTGGCCACTTGAATATTGAGCTTTGAATTGCCAAGGATCAGAAATATAGCTTGTACTACGAGAAGTAGGACTTTCCCATTTTCAAGATGCTCTGGGAACCTATGCATATAGAAATGCAATTTCTCATGGGGACAGGCCCCCAATCTTGTGCTGATTCTGCATCACTGCCAGCCTGCCCTGCATAACAATCCCTCCAAGGAACTTCAATGGCCTTTTCTATTTGATGGATACTCATTTGCTGGAGACCCAATTAACCCTCAAGAAGGATACATCAGAGCACCTTTTGCCAACTCATAAGCATTTCATTATAGCCACTTTCACCTTTGTTCACTTGGTTTCCCAGATGGCTCTCGGTGGACTGGTTTACTTTTTCTATAGTTCCTCTCTGCTTGCTATCCCTCTGAAATAGAAATTTGAAGGGCTGCATGTCACTTGGCGAATACAAAGCAGCAGTACTTTGTAGATCACCACAATTATATGGAAGGAACCCAGGACTTTGTGGGTTCTCCAGAATTAGTAGGATTTGGGGGTCCTAGAGAAAAGGACATTAACTTACAGAAAAAAGCTTCCCTCTCCATGGAGCCTGACTTGAAGGAAGAATGTGTCATCGTGCAGGCCAACATCTCAGTGCCTCTTCTTCCAGAAGGATCCTCCTGGAACACAATCCTGAAACCTTTTCTGTGATCTACCCTCTCCCTGGTGGTCATTACATCACCCTGGTGGTAGTAGATCTCCTTGGAAAGAGCTAGAAGCTTCAAGAGCAGAGCAGGGAATGTGAACAAGGTCAACTAGATCATTGATGTTTTGAAAAAGAAAGTAATTAATTATAAATGCACATACATACATACATGCACACACATATATACATACATACATATCTTCATTAGACATTTTGAGTTACCTAATGTGTACAGAGCCCTGTGGTAAGCACTGGTTATATAGACTTTTTCTAGTAAGACATAATCTTGGCCCTAATGAAGTATACAATCTAGAAGGAGAATAAGATGCAAAAATGCTACCTCTCATTCATGATATCACATAATGGAAAGAGTCTTCAAACAATAATTGTAGCAGCAAGAAAAGTACATGAATTCCATAGATACAACTTGTAACTGAACAGCATATTCATAGGATTACTGGAGGAGGTGATATCTTATACTTATTATAACCCTTTTAAGGTAGATTTAAGTACTATTTTCTCTGATCTATAACATATCAATTAAACATCAATGAATCACTCTAACATGATTTAGTCAGACAATTAAGGAGTAGTAAATATAACATTCAAAATGAGGTGTTCTAACTCTAAGTTTCACGCTTTTTATATGGAACTAGGACCATAAGTGAATGTGCATGCCTCTAATCCCTGCTACTGGTGAGTCTGAGACTGGTGGATCACTCATGGTTAGGAGTTCTGAGCTTCAGTAAGGGTAAAGCCGATTGGTTGTCTACACTAAATCTTGTAACATATTAGCTATTGGGAGCAGATGGCCACAAGACTGCCTTTGAAGGAGAAAATGGGATAGTTCAGAAAAACAAAGGAAGTAATAACTTCCATGTCAATGGGTAAGAAAGAGATCTATCTAGTCTAAAAAAATAGAAATTAAAAATAAAAATAAATTTGAGGGGGCAGCTAGGTGGCGCAGTGGATAGAGCACTGGCCCTGGAGTCAGGAGTACCGGAGTTCAAATCGAGCCTTAGACATTTAACACTTACTAGCTGTGTGACCCTGGGCAAGTCATTTAACCCCAATTGCCTCACCAAAAAATAAAAAATAAAAAAAAATAAATTCGAACTAGGAATTTAAGCTCTGTGAAATTTGTGTTGTTATTGTTCATGCTCTGTTCTTGAAGAGGACCAATGGCATGAGGAGTGTGATGTCTTGACTTGCAAGTGAATTGTATTTAAGTGAGGTAGAGCTGTGCAAAGTCATCAGCCTCACTCTCTTTTCTAGAGTCATTGACGTCCAGTGACAAGACATAGGTCCTGTTTCTGAAATTAGACTATAAAATCTAATGAGTTACACATTATTTAGGATTAGTATGAAAGATATCAATTTCTACCTGGACAATTTTTTAAAATGTTCTTTTTAAATATTTTAAAATGAGAGGGTGCATTTCTACTTTATTACTATTTAAACTACGATGTGTAACAATTGGAATGATGCCACCTGCTGGAGACTTACTGTAGGAAAGCTCCACCATGAGAAGAAGGCCTCTGAAGGCAAGGCCATTTGGCTTTTCTTTGGTGTCAGGAAGTGACATTTGCTTGTGGAGGAAGAGGGGGTGAGGCAGATGCTCTGACTTTTTCTTTCCTCAGGACTCTGGTGGAGAAGGGAGAGAGAAATGCACTCTCCCTTTAATAGATAGATGAATCTAGGCCTTTCTTTTTCTCTTCACCAAATTCTTATTCTTAGAAAATGCTTAAAAATCTAATTCTTGCTAAAACTTATAATTTATTGGTGACCACTCATTAGATATTTTAGACAGATTAGCTAGAATTTTAGCCCCTTAAAGATGGGATTAAATATACAAAAGCATTCTAATGTTCTTTCCTTTTTTTCCAACTGACAAAGTATGGTAACTTAAACAGCTAACATGCAGTATAGTGATTTAAGGTTTGTAAAGTGTTTTGCATATGTTAACTCATTTGATCCATACATTTGTTTATTTATATAGTTGCAGTACACTTTTTTTTTTTCAGGAAAATTGCCTAAAGGAAACCTATAGATGACATTTCTCTTAAAATTTGCAATGATATAATACTTATTGAGTGGGGTCCATGACAGAGTATATTTTCAACTGTTTCAAATTCAACACACTTAAAATTGCAAATTGAAGCCATCCTTCAAAGACAAAGATTGCCTGGCGTTCCCCAACCTTTGCTGTTCTCTGACATAAAAATGATAAATTGGCTGTATATATGACCATGCTAATATATTATGAATATTAAAACAAAGAGATGGTTACATTTACCCATTGTTTAAATGGACCTCCTACAAAATAGCTGCATACAGTTGGAAAGACAAAAGAGACTGAAATATCAAATTTGGAATTAAATCATTTTCATCATTTCTCATTTTCTAGGTAATAGATTCCAGTTCACATTCACAATTGATCTCAAGGTTGCTGATAGACCAACTATTTTTTTCCCTGTGTTTAAGATTTCCAGAAGTGAAGGGGATGTAAATCAATTATCCATTTTATTCAATCCATATAAACATCTACTATCCAATGGCAGAATGATAGCAGAACGACAGATATTTTGAAGAAAGAAATATTCTCTAATGTCCCTCACAAATTAAAAGGGTAGGTTATTCATCCCTAAAGTAGAATACTTATATACCTTCAAAATTAAGTTGAGATTCCACCTCTTCATTGAATTCTTTCTTGATCCCCAAAATTGTCAGTTATATCTCCCTCCTCAATCACTTTATATTAATTTATTTGTTCACATATTGCACACACAAACAACATGTTTTAGTGGAAAGTGTGCTGCAATTTTAGTCAAGAAGTCCTGGCTTAAAAGCATCCTAGACTCTTAACTAACAGTTTGACCTTCATCAAGAGTTCTTCTTCCTCATCTGAGAAATGAGTCTTAAACTTCTGTATTCTACTTATACTTTATATTACATATACAATTGTAGCAATCATCTCGTAGGATTGTTATGAAAGATTAATTG
The DNA here is from genome assembly GCF_019393635.1 of Dromiciops gliroides. Taxonomy (NCBI): domain Eukaryota; kingdom Metazoa; phylum Chordata; class Mammalia; order Microbiotheria; family Microbiotheriidae; genus Dromiciops; species Dromiciops gliroides. Next base: position 553,866,692 of record NC_057863.1, on the reverse strand, counting down.
AAATTGTGTATATATAAAACATTTCCCAAACATTAAATCCCAATATAAATCTGAGGATGTTATTACATATTATCCTTTCTACCCTGGTTACCCCCACCCACCCCTGAAAAATGTAAGTTCTTAAAGGCAGGTGTTATTTTGCTGTTGTTTTTTTATTCCTAGAACTCCGGTTATATTTGTTATATATAGGAGGTGTTTAATAGAATTGATTCAGATCTATGATTTCATTAATAGAGATTCTCTCAATGCATGTGTAGAATATAACCTCTTTACATCACCTTTGCTTACATGACTATTATCCATGATTGTATCAATACTCCAAAGAGGATGTTGCTAAAGCATTGGAAGGATATCTCCACTTATTGCTATGAATTACTTTCTTATAAGAATTTGTGATTTAGAGTTATCAAGGACCTTGGAGATTATTTAATCCCAAAGACTTACCCAAAACATATGAATTGTAATGATTAGAATGACTCCACCTGCTGGAGAGCTACTGTAAGAAAGATCTGCCATGAGGAGAAGGCACCTGAGGGCAAGCCATGTGACTTTTCCTCGGCGTCAGGAAGTGATGTTTGCTGGTCGGAGGAAGAAGAGGGAGGCTGGCTCTCTTGCTCTCTTTCACCAGAGCTCTCGTGGAGAGCGGAGCAAGAGAACAGTAGCTCCCTAAGATAAATAGATGAATCCAGGCCATTCTCTCTCTTCACCAAATTCTTATTCTCCTTAATAAATGTTTAAAAGTCTAAACTCTTGCTAAAGCTTATAATTTATTGGTGACCACTCATTAGATATTTTAGACAGTATAGCTAGACTTTTAACCCCTTACAGAATGTCATAACTAGAATCATGATTCCAAATCCAGTTTATCTTTCCACTCTTCCATATACCAGTTTACAAAGTACTTGAAGGAAATAAAGGATGAGAAAGATGAAACCACGCTGCTAAGGCCACACTGATGGTAAGTGGTAGAGCCAAGATTCAATTCCAGATATTCTCACTCCTGAACTTTGGGCTCTTTGTACCATGTGAATCATTTCAAAATCTGGCTTTGACTTAGAACAGGTAATTTGAGAGGCACCAATGCCAGAACTTTTTGGGCATTGAGACAGGCCAGATTGGGCATGGCCAGGATAGGCTCACTCATAGAAGTTGGAAGCCCTGGTTTATGGCATGGGCAAGAATATTGAATATAATAGAGTGGTAAATACATTCTAGAAGTAGACAATAGGTGGGAGTCAAGCCAAGCAAGGATACACTTTGTAAAGTGTTCACATAATATTATAATGTATCATTGCTGGTGGTGTTACTTCATTCAGGAAGCATCAGGCTGGCACCATCCAAGACGTCTGGCAAAAATAGACAATGACTGGTGCTTTGAAGGTTGGAATTTGAGACAAAACTCATATCACTAGGACAGGCTGGACGTTGGCAACATTTTGAAGTCACAGAGGATCTCAGGTACTTGAAAAGGGACAGATTCACAAATTGGTCATTATCATAGGATTGTGGATTTAGAGGAGAAATAAATCATAGAGAACATCAAATGGAACCCCACCATCTTTACAGTGGAGGAAATTCATATCCAGAGAGAGGATTTTTCAATCCTAAAAGTATTTTTTCCAGTTACATGTAAAGATAGTTTTCAACATTTCTTTTTATAAGATGAGTTTCAAATTTTTCTCCCTCTATCCCTTCCCTTCCTGCTCCCCATGTCAGAAAGCAATCTGATATGTTATATATGTACAATCACATTAAACATATTTATACATTAGTCATGTTGTGAAAGAAGAATCAAAATAAAAGGGAAAATAACTCAAAAAAGGAGAAATAATATGGTTCAATCTGTATTCAGAATCCACAGTTCTTTTTTCTGGATGTGGAGACCATTTTCCATCATGAGTCCTTTGGAATTTTCTTGCATCATTTTATTGCTGAGAAGAGCTAAGTGTATCCCATTTGATCATCCCACAATGTTGCTGTTACTGTGTACAGTGTACAATGACTCTGGTTCTTCTCACTTTACTCAGCATCAGTGTACTTAAGTCTAGGTTTTTCTGAAATCTGCTGGTTCATCATTTCTTATAGCACAATAGGATTCCATTATATTGATACACCACAATTTTTTCAACCATCCCTCAATTAATGGGAATCCCCTTGATTTGCAATTCTTTGCCACCACAAAGAGAACTGCTACAAATATGTTTGTACTTATGACTCCTATTCTCTTTCTATTATCTCTTTGGGATACAAACCTAATAATGGTATTATTGGCTAAAAGGGTAGGCACAGCCCCATAGCCTTTTAGGCATAGTTTCAAATTGCTCTCCAGAATAGTTGGATCAGTTCATACCTCCACCAATAGTGCATTAGTGTTCCAAGTCATCCACAGAGATGACTTTTTTCAAATACAAAATTCCAGAGCTAATAAGCTATAGAACCAGGATACAAGGGTCTTCTCCCTCCAAATCCAGTGATTTTTTTTTCACTGTCCCAGACTGTTGACCTACAATTATAGCTAACATTTATATAGAACGTTAAATAAATTATTTCAAATAATGTTCAAAACAAACTCATGATTCACATTTTACATTCCTGAAAACTAAACAAGAGGAATGCAAAATGACTTACCTAGGGCCACGAAATAAGTATAAGAGGCTGAATTAAAAATCAGTCTTCCTAACATTAAATTGAGTGTTGTATCCACTATGCCAGCTAACTGCTTCAAATAAAACAATGTAAAACATCATCATCGTTATCATTATTATTAGCATAGACATTAAATAATTGCCTCTTATTTTGATCACAAAAGAATATCTAAGTGACCAGAATCTTTATATTCATTTAGAGTCAAGAGACAAAGAGCAGCAAAAGGGATACTCAATATTAAGTTACGTGATGCTTGACTCAGTGAGTTCTTATCTGCTCTTTGACAAAGGGGTAAATTCATCCTAGGCCCATATTATGTATAATAGAACAGACCAAATACTCGAGTAAACTCTGCTTTATGATGCTCATTTGAAAGAATCAATAAGTTTAAGGTGGAGACATGATAGATATCTTCGTATATCAGAAGAGCTGTATAGAATTGGTCATCTTCATTCTGGAAGGAATAACAAAGAAGGAGAAAGAGGAGCATATTTACACCCAATGCAAGGAAATATTTCCTAAAATTATAGCTATTAAAAAGCTGATTGTGTTACTTTCGTAGCCAGTAGATTTCACAGCACTAGAGGTCTTTAAAAATCTAAATTACCCTTGCCATGTTAATTGTAAAGAGGAGTGCTATTCAGATCCTCTTCAGACAAGATGACTTCTAAGTCCACCTCTGAGATTCTGAGTTTCTATAATGATGGGCTATATTTTCCTTTATCTCTAGCTTATACACAATCTTAATAGCACCTTAATCTTATTTTTATGGAGTTTTAGACTTTTGTCCATGTCATTGCAACCATGCTCAGTTAGATGGAGAGAAGGGATCAAATACGTTATTTGATGTATTTCCCTCTGTCTTGTGTGTGTGTGAGTATGTATGTATGTGTGTGGGAGATTTCTTTCTTTTTTTCTTTTTTTTAAGTGAGACAGTTGGGGTTAAGTGACTTGCCCAGGGTCACACAGCTAGTTAAGTGTTAAGTGTCTGAGGCCGGATTTGAACTCAGGTACTCCTGACTCCAGGGCCGGTGCTTTATCCACTGTGCCACCTAGCTGCCCCTTGGGAGATTTCTTTCAACAGAAAGGGGTCTGAGAAATTGCCAGTGGTGCCTGTTTCCCATGGCAACTGTTCTGCTGGTTTCAGAGACCCTGTTGTCATTCTGTATCCATTCAGTGTAGGAGTCCCCATCCTTCACTGTCCAGCTTATACTACATACTTGGACATGCACACATACATACTTATTCCCAGTTTTTGCTTCCTGGGCTTTAACCTGTGTACTTCTGAATGGAGCTACAGGTAGCCATGCTACCAAAATGATTGGGTCCACTACAAATAATAATTATATTTTTCCCAGATGCCCCCACTGTATCAATGTAATTCTTTTGCTTCTCCTTAACTGATTATCAACATCATTCTCTACAGTAACTATTAAAAATCTTCTCTCATTAAAACTCATATTCTATTCACTCCCTATCACTCTGAGGTAAGGATCTAGCTTCATGTTTTTATTGAGAAAATAAGGGCCATTAGCCATGATCTCACTATTTTCCATATCTCTTCATCTCATTACAGTTTGCCTTCATTCCCCATTTTAGCCTATTTCATTCACATCTCTGATTCTCCTTGGGAAGGGCAACTCCTCCACATGTGCCCTTAATCTTATCCCTTTCCATTCCCTCAATCAAATCCTCCCTTAGTAATCAGTATGCCCTCAGGCTTCCTATCCCATCCCTCAACTTACACTGTTCTTTCCAAAGTTACCAGTAATCTATTAATTGATAAATATGTTGGGCTTATCTTTATCCTTCTTGACCTTTCTGAAGCATTTGACATTGGTGGATAACTCATCTGAATACTCTCTTTTGACATTTATTTTTTTTTCTATATATTTGACCTAGCCTTCTACCTGTCTTTTATTGTTTGTAGTCCATATTGTACATCTTAGCTGTGGTTGTGCATGCCACCACCCAGGTTTTATTTTGAGCCCCGCCTTTATTCTCACAATACCATCTCACCTGGTTAACTTCTTAGTTCCTGTAGATTTAATTGCCATGTCTATGTACTCCCAGATCTATATATTAAGCCCTATTATCCTCTTAATTTCTTATATCATCAAAAGTGTCTTCTATATTTTGAGCTGAATATGCCATATGTATCTCAAACTTAAAAAATGTCCAAAACAGATAAACAGGCCTTGTTAGATTCTCTTCTCTCTCAAAACTAATCCACTTCAGAATTTCTCAATTTCTGTCAAGGGTGCTTTCATCCCTTCAGTCACCTGACTTAAAAGCCTATTCTCATATCCTCACTCTTATTCACCTCATATACTTATTTGGTGAACAAATTTTGTTATTTCTACTTTTACATTTTTTTTCTCGCATCTCTCTTCATCTTTCTAATCACACAGCTACCACTCTTGATCAAGTATTCATCATCTCTCCCTTGGTCTATTGCATTAATATCTTAACTGGACTCACTGTACCAAGCCCACTCCAATCCATCATTTATACACATGACAAAATAAATTTCATAAACTGTCAGTATTCCACTCAATAAACTCTAGTGATTTCCTATTGCCTCTATGGTCAAATAAAAACTCTTCTGTTTATCATTTAAAGCCTTTTACAACTTGCCTTAAATGTACCTCTTTAGTATTAATACACATTTTCCCTTCACCTTTTCCTTACAGTACTCAAGCAGATTTTCTTACTGTTTCTTACATGCTATGATCTATTTCCCATCTTTCTTCCTTAGCAAAAGCCATTTAATGTGTTTAGAATGGACTCCTTCTTCATCTGTACCTCTCAGAATTCCCAGTTTTCTTTCAGAATCCAGAATCATTCTAGGTCAGACTTTTCCTGACCCTACCTCAGCTACTAGAGTTCTCCTTTGACATAAATCACTTTGCTTCTATTTTGTATACACCTGTACATGTACTTCTTGTTGCTCATGAAAGAATGGAATCTTTTTCATGACTGTATCTACTATCCATTTGCCTTTGTAGTCTAAGTTCCTAGAACAGATTAGGTAATCAGTAAGTACTTGATGATTATGTGATTTATGTATATCTATAATTGTGCATATATAGGAATATGTACTTACATGATTTATACTTTGTTCAAAGTATATCCTATGTGTGTTTTGCCTTTCAGAAAAATCTCAATTTAAAGGTTTGTCTTATACTTAAGGGACTAGGAGCTTTCCTTCAGATATACAGAGGGAGGAAAAGGTAAAGAACACACCCACTCATACATACATACATACATACACACATACACACATATACATACATGTATGAAGTGCTATTATATATGCATATATACATTAGCAGTAATTGTTTATAGCTATTTTTCTTTCTTTTAAAACCTTTATTCAAAGATGTATTATTTTTCTTTACTTATTTTGTCCTTTTCATTAGAAAAAATAGTAATCACATTTAGAAAAGAATTATTCATTCAAGAGACACTTGACATTTTCTAAAAATACTTTTATGCTGAAATTAGTATCCTTATTTTAAAATGGGCAATTAATATCTAAAGCTTTGACATATACGTAATTAATATATAATCATGATTCACTGAAGCAGTTTCTTAGAATATATGACATATTGATTAATTCACATGGCTAAATGAATATAACCTCCATTATCAATAAAAATGCATATGCCTTTTCTATACTGGAAAAACAAAGTGGATGAAAAGCACCCATTATCTGGTATGTCATGTCACTGGACAAGCTATCCAACAAGTTAGGGAATCAAATCAACCATTTGAAATGCTACCAGTGAAAAATGAAGTGGTTTCAAATTTAAATAATTAAGAAGAAAGCAATCCGGATCTCATATAGTATGGGACACTTCAGAGATTTCCTAAGTTGCCTATTGCCTTAAAAGTCCAACTCTTTTAGATCTATATGCACTTATATATGTGTTTGTATCTGTATAGTGTGTGTGTGTGTATCTGTATCTATAGCAGTATCTGTTTCTATATCTATAATAGTTGTCATATTATCTATTGTATGGAAATAGTTTAAATATATTTTATTTAATAATATTTATTTTATATAATATTCATTATAATTAAGTTAATATGTAAGGCTTTATATCTATAATAGAAAAACATGATTTTGAGATAATCAGATTATGATATTTCCTACATCACAATTAGTACAAGCAATGACTCCTGTGGTCAGATTATTTGTATTCACACTGTTTATTTCCATTGGGCTGGAACTATCCCAGACAAATATAACTTCAAATAGTCAGAATTTTATTTTTATTTATATTTGACAACTTAAAGGGATTCATTAGTCAGGATATAGCTAAGTTCAAAGGGACATCAAACATTTTCTAATCTGAATACCATACTTTAATTAAAAAAGGAGAAAAAAATGAGTCCCGGGGAGACTTGTCCTAGCCAAAAGAGTAATAAATGGACAGTGTCCAGTTGGATCTTTGGTCTTCCCTCTCTAAAATGAATATACTTTCTACTACACTATAAAAAATCCAAATTTCAAATAATGCAAAAATAATAGAATGACAGTGGATACAATAACATAGCCACATACTTGAAATCATGAAGCACACACACACACACACATGCAGACAAGATCTAAAAAATACATCATTATGGAAGATAGGTACAATCACAAAAGGGAAGTTGTTTGGTCATTTATTCAGAAGGATAAAGCACCAGATGGATAGTCTGAGTTCCACTTTGGTATATATGATATTGGAAAAGAGTCAGAAGAAAAATATCTTCCTTCTGTAGAGAACTTATGAAAGGCAGGGACAAAAATCCCATAACATGAGAAGTCATGGAAAGGTATTATTTTAGAAACCTGAATTTGAATTCTGCCTAAGACATTTTCTAGTTTTGTGATGATGAGAAAATTCATTTCAACTTTCTGAGCTTCAATTTTCTTCTTTCTATAAGAGGCTTTAATATATTTCTAAGTCTTAAAATAACTTATAAATATTAGTTGTTGACTCCCTTGTTGTTCCTGTTGCTGTTGTTGTTATTAAAGCATTGAAGAAATCACGGATCCAGTCAAACAAACAGCTAGTCAATAGGCATTTATTAAGTGCCCACTGTGACATTCCATGTTCTAGGCATTGGGCTTACAAAGAGAAAAATGAGACACTGTCTGTCTTCAAAAGCTTACATATTAAAAAGGAAGGCATATATGTACAAAGGTAGGTAGACAGAAAGACATATAGATGATAAATCTATTGGTCTATATCTATGGATATATATAAATCCATAGTTATCCATAGACATGTTTCTGTGCTTAGCTATGGGTCTATAGATACATAGATAGATTGTCATACTTCTATAGGTAGTTAAAAATGACAGATAATAGATCTATCAATATAGATTGATAAATATATGTAGATCTATAGATGGATAGATATATTGACATAGGTCTATAGGTGATAGATACATACATACATACATAAATAAAGTTATAAGGTGATTTTTAAATAGTATTTTTTCCAATTACATTTGAAGATAGTTTTTAACATTCATTTTTAAAAGATTTTGAATTCCAAATATTTCTCCCTTCCTCTCTTTCCTCCCCACTCCTGAAGCCAGCAAGCAATCTAATATAGGTTATACATTACAATTATGTTAAAAATATTTCCACATTTGTCATGTTGTGAGAGAAGAATCAGAACAAAAGGGAAAAAGCACAAGAAAGAAGAAATGACAACAAAAAAAAAACCCACAACAATAAAGCAAAAGTGGTATGCTTTAATCTGCATTCGGACCCCATAGTTCTTTTTCTTGGGTTCTATAACATTTTCGATCATGAGTCTTTTGGCATTGCCTTGGATAATTGTGTTGCTGATAAGAGCAGTCTATCATAGTTGATCAGCACACAATGTGGCTCTACTAACTTTACTCACCATCAGTCCACTTAAGTCCTTCCAGGTTTTTCTGAAATATGCCTGCTCATCATTTATTTTTAGACTATAAAACACAATCTTAAAAGCATGAAAATCTCTATGAAAATAAACCCATACTGTTAATTTCAAAATGTAATAGCAAAGAAATCCTATGTAACCTCTGAACTGACATTATTTCTCTGAGTGAATTTAGGACACTTTTGATTCTGATATATAAAATCCCCAATACTCATAACAATACCTTACTGTTTACTTCTGCATTTCTGCAAAATATGTACCCCTCCATGGCAAAAGAAACAGAGTCTGGAACTATGATGATGAGGCTTGTCTTGTATATCTGTATTCAGCTTAAGCGTCTCTTGGTTTTTAACCCCTTTATATTCTCTGTTGGTCCTCTCATAATACAAATGCTTTATAAGGTTACTAACTAAAGACAAAAGTAGGTAAACAAAATTATGAACAAAATGAGCATATATGGGATTTAAAGGGTTTTCCAAGGTTGGTTTGGGAGAACCATAGCAGGTCGAGTCAGAATCACAGCTTAGCTGGGGTAGGATCAAAGCTGTTTGCTCTTGTAACAGAGTAGAAGCTGGAAATGCAGGTAGAGAAAGGTGTGCATTCCTAAGCTCAGGACCTGAGAAAGATCTCTTAACTTCCTTGGTGGGAAGATCAAGGGACATGGCCATGGGAGGAGTAGGAAGTGGGACCAGGGGAGGGGACAGGTTTCGAACTCAAGCCTGAGTTCCCCTTCTAGAGGCTGGGTCATTGCCTCCAGACATGAAAAAGGAGGGAAAAGCTTAATATTAGAATTTGAAAAAAGTGCAGGAGGTTTCTCTGAAAAGGTATGCCTGGGATAGGGGAGGATATTTATATTCCCTTGTGTGAGCACCTTGCTCGCTCTTCTAACAAAAATTACAATAGAAAATCCACAAAAACGAAGCATTAACGTGATCTTATCCCCCATTTGTCTGGTTAAACAGAATAAAATCAGACACAGGGTACTTAGGAAGTTGAAAAAACCCATTTGAAAATTTAAATAGAAAACAGCTGGTACTTAGCAGTACTTTCGATTTTAAAGGGACAGGGTAGGTGAAATTTCTTACCCAACCGGAAGATCAGAAGATTGAGGTTCAGCTTTCCTCTTTGTGGTCAGCCATCTGTCTAATTCAAATTTTTATGGCACTGTTTTCTTCAGTCAGATTATGTACCTCCTTTTCCATTTGGCCAAATGAATTTTTTAAGGAATTATTTTCTTCAGTCAATCTTTGTGCTTCCTTTTCCAAGCAGCTGATTCTTTTTTCATAATTTTCTTGTGTTGCTTTCATTTCTCTCCCCATTTTTTGTACCTCTCTCAATTGATATTTTTTTGTAAGGCAATTGGGGTTAAGTGACTTGCCCAGGGTCTCACAGCTAATTAGTGTCAAGTGTCTAGAGCTGGCTTTGAACTCAGGTCCTCCTGAATCCAGGGCTAGTGCTCTATCCACTGAGCCACCTAGCTGCCCTCAGTTGATTTTTAAAATCCTTTTTGAGCTCTTCCAAGAAGGATTTTTGGTCTTGAGACAAATTCACCTTCCCTCTTGACCCTTCACATGTAGGCATTTTGAGAGTATTATCCTCATCTGAATTTGTGTTTTTCTCTTCCCTGTTGACACAGAAGCTCTCAATGGTGAGAACTCTTTTTTGTTTCTTACTCATATTGCAGCTTATTATTATTTTTCTAAAGTTGAGGTCCCCTTCTTGGGCACCATGGTCACTGTTTCAAGCTTCTTGTGCTGGGAGAAAGCAGCTTTATTGCTGACTTTCTACTCTGAGGCCTCTATGGCTTTCAGATTTCTCACTGCCCTGGGCTTGCTCCCTGTGCTTGCTCCCAGTGTGCACTTGGTTGGCCATGCCTGGTCATGCCCATCATTTGGGTGGCCCCCTAGCTGGCAGCCTGCCTTCTCAGCTGGTGCTGGTGGATCTCACCACCAGCCCACTGCTCAACCAGCCCACCAAGCCAGGATCAAGGGACCCCAGTTGCTCCAATGTGGCCTAGAGCTTGCTGCGGACTTGCCCCAACCCCCTCCATGCTTTGCTGTGCTGAGGTGTGCTTCACTCCCTTCCTGCCTGAGTGAGACCAACATTTCCTGAAGTCTTTTAAATTATCTCAGGTTGGAAGATAGTGTCTCTCTGTATTTTTGTAGGTTCTGTAGCTTCAGAATTTGTTTAGAGGCTTGATTTAATGTTCTTTTTGAGGGAACTGAAGGAGAGCTCAGGCAGCTTGCTAGATTTGCTCTACCCTCCCCCCATCATTTCTTACAGCACAATAGTATTCCATTACATTCACATACCACAACTTGATTGGCTATTCCCCAATTGATGGGCATCTCATTAGTTTCTAATTCTTTGCCACCTCAAAAAGAACAGCTATAAATATTTTCATACATGTGGGTCCTTTTGCCTTTTTACGATCTCTTTGGGATATAGACCTAGTATCAGTATTGCCAGTTCAAAGAGTATGCACAGTTTTATAGCCATTTGGGACTGCTTCCAAATTGTTCTCCAGTAAAGTGATTTTAACAGCCAATAGACTAGCAGTTGGGTAAGGAAGGATTCATGTAGGTGGTGATAAAGTTGGATCATGAGGGAAAGCATGAATTCTTAAAAGTCACTGGGAGAAGGCAGGGCACCCCAGGTATGGGTGCCAGTCAGTACAAAGTCAATGAGATTAGAAACAGAGTAGAACAGTTAAAAGGACAATATGATTGGACTTTACTGTATCTGGAGAGAAGAAGATGTAATATATCTGCAAGGGTAGGTTGAGGGTGCAAAAATTAATTCGTGCAAATCCCTGAGTTGGAAGTTTGAGATATAAACTGCTTTCTCCTGGTTCCTATGATATGGCCTAGTCCCTCAAATGAATGAATAGTCAAGTAAAATAATTAAGTTCAAAGCTCAAGACATCAATAACTTAATCAACTTGATCTTGATCAAGTTGTTTCACCTCTTTGGGCCTTAGTTTCCTCATCTGTAACTTATAGGTATGTATTATTTTAACACATATCATCGGTTATTATTAGAATAATATAATGATAAGTGCTTTGTAAGTATAAAGTGCTATATAAATGTGAGTTTTTAATATTAAGAAACAAAACATTATTAGGTCATAAATTTACATTGGTAAGGAACCTTAAAGATTATCTAATAGAGTCCTTAATTTTTTTTAGATATAGAAATGTAGGTCCAAGGAAGTTAAATGACTTGCCCAAGGTCATACAAGCAATGACTAGTTTTGAATGCATTTCCTCTGACTCCAAATTCAGTACTACAACCATGAGTTATACTGTATTAGAGCAGTTATTATTTTTGTTAAAAGAACAGTGAATTTGGAGGCAGGAAAATTTATTCTGAAAACATTTGGTATGTAGCTATTTGAAAGTCAGATTTTCTATTAAGCTCAGGTATTTTCATCGCAAATGCTTGACAGACCTCTCTTTCATTGAATTATCAATTTCCCCCTGAAGGATTGTCCTCAGTTTTGCTGGGGAGGTGATTCTTGGTTGTAATCCCAATCCCTTTGTCCTCCAGAATATCCTATTCCAAGTCTGCTGATCCTTTAGTGTAGAAGCTGCTAGACCTTGTGTTATTCTGACTGTGGCTCCAGTATACTTGAATTGTTTCTTGATGGCTGCTTGCAATATTTTCTCCTTGACCTGGGAGCTCTGGAATTTGGTTATAATATTCATGGAGGTTTTCATTTTGGGATCTCTTTCAGGAGGTGATCAGTGCATTTTTTCAATTTCTATTTTACCTTCTGCTTCTAGAATAACAGGGCAATTTTTGGTGATAATTTCTTAAAAGATGGTGTCTAAGCTCTTTTTTTGATCATGACTTTCATGTAGTCCAGTAATTTTCAAATTATCTCTCCTGGATCTATTTTCCAGGTCAGTTGTTTTTCCAAGGAGATATTGCACATTGCTTTCTATTTCTTCATTCTTTTGATTTTGCTTTATTGTGTCTTGATTTCTCATAATGTCATTAGCTTCCATTTGCTCAATGCTAATTCTTTGTTTTTTTTTCCTTTTTTTTGGTGAGGCAATTGGGGTTACACAGCTAGTTAAGTGTTAAGTGTTTGAGGCCAGATTTAAACTTGGGTCCTCCTGACTCCAAGGCGGTGCTCTATCTACTGCGCCACCTAGCTGCCCCTCAATGCTAATTCTTTTTTTTTTTTTAAGTGAGGCAATTGGGGTTAAGTGACTTGCCCAGGGTCACACAGCTAGTAAGTGTTAAGTGTCTGAGGCAGGATTTGAACTCAGGTACTCCTGGCTCCAGAGCCGGTGCTCTATCCACTGCGTCATCTAGCTGCCCCCTCAATGCTAATTCTTAACCAATTATTTTCTTCAGATACCTTTTGTATCTCTTTTTCCATTTGGATTTTCAAACCGTTGACTTTTTTTTTTTTAATGACCCTCCTGCATCACTCTCATTGCTCTTTCAATTTTTCCTCTACATCTCTTACCTTATCTTCAAAGTCCTTTTCGAGTGCTTCCAGGGCCTGTGAACAATTCATATTTTTCTTGGAAGCTTTAGATGTAGGGGCTTTGACTTTGTTATCTTCTGAGGGTGTATTTTGATTTTCCTTGTCACCAAAGAAACTTTCTAGGATCCATAATTTTTTCTGTCTGCTCATTTTGCCAGCCTATTTCTCGACTTTTAACTCCTTCTTAAAGTGAGGCACTGCTTCCAGGGCACATTGTCCCAACCTTCAGGGCATGCCAGGTGGTACAATTTAGGGAGAGGCATGTTCTGTCCTTCCATGGCCTGTGCTCTGGTCTGTAAGTAACCGCAGGTCAGCTTGTTTATCCTGGGAACAGAATTTTGTTTCATTGTGGTTGCAATCTCCAGCATATCTGCACCCCTCCCCTCCCTGGGCTACCACTCAAGACTGCTTCCTGGTTCTGAGAACAGGCAACTCAACAGAGTTCTGCCTCAGCACCAGCAGAGAACCTTGCAGTCTCACCCTGGCCAGCAACTCAACCCCCTTAGTAGTCTGTGACTGTGTTCTATAAGTAGCCACTGCTTCAGCTGATCCTAAGGCTCTGGAGGCCTGATTCTCTGGGCCTGGGGTGGTGTGGCCTTGATCTGCACTCCACTCTCACCCTGGTACAACAGACCCTTCCTGCCAACCTTCTTTTTTTTTTTTTTTTTTTTTTGCGGGGCAATGGGGGTTAAGTGACTTGCCCAGGGTCACACAGCTGGTAAGTGTCAAATATCTGAGGCTGGATTTGAACTCAGGTACTCCTGAATCCAGGGCCGGTGCTTTATCCACTGCACCACCTAGCCGCCCCCCCCTGCCAACCTTCTTAACCATCTTTGGCTGGGAAATTATCTCACCCTGTTCTTTTGTGAGTTCTGCTGTTCCAGGAGTTGTCTTAAGACATTATTTGGAGGGATTGGGGATGAGCTTCAAGGAGTCACTGCCTTTCCTCCATCATCTTGGCTCTGCTGGTATATAGCTTTTTGACATTGGGCAAGTTATTCCTCTTCTCTAGGCCTCAGTTTCTATATGTGTAAAAGAGGGCATTGGAATCTATGTACTCTTCTGTGCTTACTACTCTATGTCAATTGAGCCTAAGGATTACTCACAAGGTTGAGAAGAAACATACTGTGAATGTGTAAGAGAAGCACCTACCAGTTCAAGCCTACTAATTCCAGAATACCTCAGTTGATCACAGTCCAGCAAATACATATAGTTGTCTTCAAATGCACAAACCTTTGCAATGCTCTTTGAATAGGTATCCCTGGTTCATCTTTCCTCACTTCATTTCTTCCTTCATTCAGCTTCCAAAGTGATTTTCCTAAAGTGAAGATTTTACTAGGTTACTCACCTCCCACTTCCTGGTAAACTCCTAATCTCTTACTACTTCTAACATCAAATACAATATTTTTGCTTGGCATTGAAGGTATTTTTTAATTTGATACCTTCCTACCTTTCCAGCTGCCCTACACTTTATTTCATTTTATACACTCAAAAATCCAACTATGATGCCCTACCTGTTTTTCCTCAAACAAAACATCAAGCCCATCTCTATGGTTTTCTACAGGCTGTCCTCCATATCCAAAATATTAAACCCTAATACAATTCTCTTATTTCCTGTCATTCTTCAAGACTCAGTTCCCATCGCAACTTCTTCAGGAAAGCCTCTCCCACTTCTAATGATTTCCCCTTTGACATTACCTTCCATCTATCCTCTATATAACTTGTGGGTGAATAGTTATTTAGATATCATCTCTCCCATATAAAAATCTGAGCTCATTCATGGAAGTGTAACGATTGGAATGATGCCATCTGCTGGAGACTTACTGTAGAAGAGTTCCGCCCATGAAGCAAAGGTCTTTGAGGGCAAGACCAGGAGTCTTTTCTTTGGCATCAGGAAGTGACGCGGGCTAGTGGGAGGAGGAAGGAAGAGACTGGCGCTCGGTCTCACGCTCTTTCCTTTGGACTTTGGTGGAGAGCGGAGCTAGAAATGTACTCTCCCTTTGATAGACAGGAATCTAGGCCTTTCTCTCTCTTTTTACCAAATTCTTGTTCTCCTTAATAAATGCTTAAAAGTCTAACTCTTGCTAAAGCTTATAATTTATTGGTGACTACTCATTGGATATTTTAGACAGACTAGCTAGAATTTTAGCCCTTAACAGAAGAATGGAGTTTTAAAATTTATTTTTATTTATTTTTTTTTTACTTTTCGTTATATCTCCAGTGCTGATCACAGTGTCAGCCACAAAATGGCTTAAGAACTACTTTTTCAGTGACTGTTTCAAAAACTGAGATTATGATTATTATTTATTAGTTTTAATTTTAGTATATTAGTCTTGTCTCTCCATTTTTCTAGATTAATACTAATATTTCTATAATCCTGTTTTATATCATTTAATGTCTTCAAAATTATTTACATAAATCATTTTCTTTGATGCATGTAACATCCTAGTGAAGTGGATTTTTCAAATAATATTATCCCCATTTTACAGATAATGAAACAGAAAATAAGAAAGGTAACTTACTTTGCCCAAAGAAACAAGTTAAGGCAGTACCTGACAGAACCCAGGCTTAAATACTGATGAAATCATGGATTTCATGTGATGTACCTCATCTTTAAATCATATTTCCACTATACACCCCAAAGCAGGATACATGTGTTTGTATCCTTTCCTTAACCCCTAGCACAAAATGGGAATATAGTATATACTTACTATATTCCCATCTTTGTGCAAGGGCTTAAGGAAGTCAATATTTGCTGAATTAATACTGAAAAAAATGTACTACATAACACTGAAATGCTTATAAGCAAAACTATTAAGGATACTAATTCTTTCCCCTTCCTGCCTACATGTATTTTCATAAGAAGCTTGCAAACTTTACCCAGGATTTCTTGAAAATCCTGAGGTGAGAGTGTCAGAATGAGATCTTCCAGCATATGTATGTTTCTCTTTGTACTGGTGTCCCAAATGGTAAAAGGAAATGACAATGAAATGGCATCAATGGGGAGCAATGGAGTGTTAAAGTCTCAGGGACCCAGAAGTAATTGTGTGATACTCCTCCTAGATTTTAACGGTTCACTCTTGCCCAAGAAAATCTTTTGTCCTCCTCCCATAATCAATTATGGATAAGAACCACAGATATGCCCCTTTGTTATTTTTAATGAATTAATCCCTCATGATATTCCTTTGGAGGCATAATAACAAAAGACCAGGAGCTGATTATCAAGCTCATTATTATATAGTTGGCATGAACAAAGAGCTTCTCCTGGGATCCCCTTTGTCTCCTTTGTTCATGAATTCACTCTGTGGAAGGGAAATGTTGGAGTGGTCATACATTTTTGTACTGAATGGAAAGATAAGAGAGCAGAGGTCATTAAAAGGGGAATTTTAAAAAATGAACAGAGACCTTAATGGAAGTTTGACTCCACAGTCTTCAGGCAAATGAATTGCCTTAATAGTGGGAGTTTTTCAAGTAGAACTAAGGATTATATAGTATGATGTTGAAAGCTGGTTCAAGTAAATCAGTTAAAATGTATAAAGACAGCTTAGCTAAAAACTATAAGTGGCTTTAAAATGTCAAATGTTTGAACATTGAGTATAGTCTGTCAAATCTAGAAGGAACTTTAGACTATATATCCCTTTGATGCATCACTAAGTAATGGAATGCCCAAGCTGGAAAGTGTCTTAGAAGATAGAATGGTAAAATTTAGCATTTACAAAGTAGAAAGCACCTTGGAATGTAGATTGTTAGAATAAAGAACATAGGAAGTCAGAGAAGTAATGCACCTCAGAACACAAAATGGTAGAGTAGTAAAGTGTCATAGAATATAGAAATTAAACTAGCGAAGTTCCTTAGAACATAGAATGTTAGAGAAGGTCCATTGGAATAAAAAAAGAAGATGGAACACAGCATAACATTATGGGGCAAGAAGAGATCATAGTAACTTCCCATATTTCTTATTTTTAAGGTGAAATGGCAAAAAAAAAAAGAGGTGTAAAGATTTGTTTAAGGTCAAATAGCAGGATAGTGATATGTGTGTGCCTGGTACTATTGTAAGTGCTATCATGGATTTAAGATAATAGATTTAGAATGGGAAGGGACTTAAAGGTCAGATAGTCCAATGACCTTATTTTAAAGGTAAGGACACTGAGATTCAGAGGGTTTCTAATTTATGCAACATCAAACCGAGACTAAAGAGCTGAGTCAGCATTCAAATTTAAAGCCACTGACTCAAAATCCAGAACTATATTCTCTGTATTATATTGTCATAAAAACTCAGGATGGTAATGGACTTTAGTGGTTAGACTACAGTTTAGAGTAGTCTTTAACTTTATATGTATGTATGTATGTATGTATGTATGCATGTATGTATACCTTCTATTGTTATCCAGTCTCCACTTTACTTTCTTTTCAAGAGAAAATCCATTTTATTTCCAAACCATTTCACTTGTAAATAATTATAATTTTAGGAATGTTTTGAAGGAAGGGCCTTTCCCTACCTTCTATACAGTTCCAACTGAGATGTCTCCAATTCTTCAGAACTATGTTTACACTAACTTCTTTTTTTTTTGGACAATGAGGATTAAGTGACTTGCCCAGGGTCACACAGGTAGTATGTGTCAAGGGTCTGAGGCCAGAGTTAAACTCAGGTCCTCTTGAATCCAAGGCTGGGGCTTTATCCACTGTGCCACCTAGCTGCACCCCTCAACTAACTTTTTTTTTTGGTGAGGCAACTGGGGTTAAGTGACTTGCCCAGGGTCACATAGCTAGTAAGTGTCAAGTTTCTGAGGCCGGATTTGAACTCAGGTCCTCCTGACTCCAGGGCCAGTGCTCTATCCACTGTGCCACCTCACTGCCCCTCCCCAACTAACTTTTTTTTTTTTTAGTCAATGGGGGTTAAGTGACTTGCCCAGGGTCACACAGCTAGTAAGTGTCAAGTGTCTGAGGCCGGATTTGAACTCAGGGACTCCTGAATCCAGGGCCAGTGCTTTAACCACTGCGCCATCTAGCTGCCCCCCCCAACTAACTTTTAATGACAGTATCTTGTTCCTAATATTCCTACCAATAGGAAATCACAGCCACATACACTTATGCACGTATATTCACACATTGTCCATGCTTATTTATTTAGTACTCTATCTCCATGTATGTGTGTGTCCTAAGCAATTACCATGTAAGTCTCATACCATCATCTGACTTTTAGACCCCTTTTTCCCTTTCATAAAAACTGAGACAATTTTATTTTTCTTCTCTAGCCTTCAAAGCTCCTCTCCTTTCCTCTAATCTTTCATAGACTCCCAACGGTGGTTCAGTAATTGCATTGGTCAGTTATTTTTCACTATCCTAGATTATCTTATTCTCATCAAGGGCAGGTCTATGATAAAGTGTCTTATAAGCTGCTCTTTTTGTGATGGCAAGGAATTGGAAATTATGGGGATGTCCATCAGTTGGGGAATGGCTGAACAAGTTGTGGCATGTGAATGTAATGGAATACTATTTTGCTGTAAGAAACAGTGAGCAGGTGGATTTCAGAGAAACCTGGAAGGACTTATATGAACTGATGCTGAGTGAGATGAGCAGAACCCAGAGAACATAGCACATAGTATCAACAACATAGTGCATTGATCAATTGTGATAGACTTGACTCTTCTTAGCAATACAATAGTCCAAGATAGTTCCAACTCACGATATAAAATGCTCTCCAAATCCAGAAAAAAAACTGTGGCATCTAGATGCAGATTGAACCCTACTATTTCTATTTTTTTTTCCTTTTTTGAAGTTTTTCCCTTTTGTTCTGATTCTTCTTTCATAGCCTGACTAATGCAAAAATATGTTTAATGTGATTGTACATATATAACCTATATCAGATTGCTTGCTGTCTTGGGGAGGGGAAATGGAGGGGAGGGAGAGAGAAAAATTTGATACTAGAAATCTTATAAAAACAAATGTTGAAAATTATCTAGGGCAGCTAGGTAGTGCAGTAGATAAAGCACTGACCCTGAATTCAGGAGGACCTGAGTTCAAATCCGGCCTCAGACACTTAACACTCACTAGCTGTATGACCCTGGGAAAGTCACTTAACCACAATTGCCTCACTAACAAAAAAAGAAAAGTATCTCTACATGTAACTTAAAAATAATAAAATACTTTTACAATAAAAAAGTGTCTAATAAAAAGCAAGCCAGTTTTTATTCTTGTTGTCAAGGCCCTTTTACTTTCATTGTTTATTACCTGATGTGTGGCAAATAAATATGTTATGTTATCTTTGACCTGGACATCTTCTAAGAAAATGCACTTAGGCAAAAATATAAAAGAGGAGATTAATCAACCTATCTAAAAATACTCTCTTGATATTTTCTAAACTATGGTAGTCCAGTTTTCGTTTTTTCTTTGACATCCCAGATGCAGCTTCAGTGCCTCCCAGAGACCTCCAAAACCTATATGTTTTTCTCTACTAGCTTCTACTAGCTTACTTACATCCTCTTCAATTTCCCTATTTGGCAAGCCACAGCTATTGCCTAACCTCAGAAATCTAATGTGGATGGTGAAGACAGAGACAAAGAAGTTTGAATGTAGTACTTTATAGACCTCCTCTGATAATTGCTAAATGTTCTTATTTATTCATTTTCCAACTCAATTTTAAGTTCCTTGGATACTGGAAGATGAGGTTCTATGTCCCTGCCCCAAAATGAGGAGAACAAGCTATTCTCCAGAGTGAAACTAAGCTGTGGACAGAGAAGAGGAGAGTAAGTATTAGAGGCAGGTGGAATTTAACAAGAATTTACTAATCACTTCATGCCACCTAGGTATTGTTAACAGGGATAGAAAGAAAAAAAATGAAATATTCTGTGCCCTCAGGGACTTCAAATGATAAGAGAATATGAATAGGGACTTTTCAAATGAGGAAACTGAAACTACCATCAAACTATTGAAAAATTCATTGAGTCAATAATAAGAAAAGAAATATAGATCCAAACAAATCTAAGATTCTTCCACATAATGAACAGATTGGTAAGAATGACAACATTTGAAAATAGTTACTGTTGGGGAGGTATTGTAAGAAGACTTATTAGTGGATACTGTGGGTAGAGCTGTGAATTAGTTCCACCTTTGTGGAAAATAATTTAAAAGTATAATCAATAGGTCATTGAATTGTACATATGATTTAACTAAGCAATACTAATATTAGGTATGAATCCTAAGGTCAGGGAAAGAAGGAAAATAATTATATGTTTTAACAAAAACACAAAAAAAACAGAAGAAGAAGACAAAGATGAAGAAGAAGAAGGAAGGAGAAGAAGGAAGAAGAAGGAAGAAGGAAGAAGAAGAAGGAAGGAGAAGAAGGAAGAAGAAGAAGAAGAAGAAGAAGAAGAAGGAGAAGAAGGAGAAGAAGGAGAAGAAGGAGAAGAAGGAGAAGGAAGGAGAAGGAAGAAGGAGAAGAAGGAAGGAGAAGAAGAAGAAGGAGAAGGAGAAGGAGGAGAAGGAAGGAGAAGGAGAAGGAGAAGGAAGGAGAAGGAGAAGGAGCAGGAGAAGGAAGGAGAAGGAAGGAGAAGAAGAAGGAGAAGAAGGAGAAGGAAGGAGAAGAAGAAGAAGAAGGAGGAGGAGGAGGGAGAAGAAGGAGGAGGAGGAGGGAGAAGAAGGAGGAAGGAGAAGGAGGAAGAAGAAAGTGATGGTGTTGGTGATGTAATGGGGATAAGCTTAGAAGCCTTCCCAATAAGATCAGGAGTGAAACAAGGATGGCCATTATAGACACTATTATTCAGTATTATTCTAGAAATGCTAACAATAAGAGAAGACAAATTAATTGAAGGGATTAGAATAGGAAACGAGGAAAGAAAACTATTGCTCTTTGCAGATGATATGATGATTTACTTAGAGAATCCTATAGAATGAAGCAGAAATATTTGAAATAATTAACAGCTTTAACAAAGTTGAAGTATATAAAACAAACCTACATAAATTATCCACATTTCTACGTTACAAACAAAATCTAACAGCAAGAGATTAAAAAATCCATTTAAAATAACTGTAAACAATATAAAATACATGGGAGTATAACTTCCAAGATAAACCCAGGAACTATATGAAAATACTTCTCATACAAATAAAGTAAAAAATAAACTACTGGAAAAATATTAATTGTTTAAGGCAGGCTGAGCCAACAAAATAAAAAAGTCTATTCTACTTAAATTCATTAAATTATTTAGTGACATATCAATCTACCAAAAATATTTTATAGAGCAAAAATAATAACAAAATTCTTCTAGAAGAACAAAAGTTCAACAATATCAAATGAATCAGTGAAAAAAGTGTGAAGGAAAGTGGCTTAGCTTTACCAGATCTCAAATTATATTACAAAATGATAATTATTAAAAAAATTTAGTACTTGCTAAAAATAGAATGGTGTATCAGTGGAATAGACTCAATATGCAGTAGTAAATTACTGTAGCAATCTAGTATTTGATTTTTTAAAAAAAGGGGAAGAAAGTCCAAGTCTTTGAAAAAAAAACTAATTATTTGACAAAAAATCCTGGGAATACTGGGAAACAGTTTGGCAGAAAGTAGGCATAGATGAACATCTCACACGATAAAGTCAAAAGCATTACATGATTTAAAAATAAAGGATGATACATAAGCAACATAGGGGACAATTAAATAGATTTTCTGTCAGATCTATAAATAAGGGAAGAATTTAATGACTAAAGAGATAGAGAGAATTACTAGATGTAAAATAGATATTTTTGATTACATTAAGTAAAAAAAAAGCCCACAAACAAAGCCAATCCAGTCAAAATTAGAAGGAAAGAAGAGAACTGAACTTATCCAACAATTCTGGAGAGCAATCTGGAATTATACCCAAAATTATTGAGATGCCTATACCCTCTGAGCAGCAATACTACTACTAGGTCTATTTCCAAAGATAATTAGGGGGGAAAAAAGGAACCTATATGTTCTAAAATGTTTATGGTGGCATAAATTCTTTGTGGTGGCAAATAACTGGAAATTGTAGGGATGTCTACGAATTGGGGAATGGCTGAACAAGTAGGGGAATATGATTATGATGTAATACTACTGTGTTAGAAGGACTGATGAACTTGATAATTTTATAAAAATGTGGAAAGACTTGCCTGAAATAATGAGTGAAATGAGCAAAACCAAGAGAACATTGTACACAGTAACATCAATATTATTTTAAGAATGACTTCAAGAGATTAAATCATTTTGACTATTATAAATCCCCAAATTAACTACAAAGGACATATGAAGTAAGATACTATCTGAATCCAAAGAAAGGACTGATAAATAAATAGAAGTATGTATAGAATGATTTTACATATTATTATATAAAAATATATTACATATCTACATATATATGATATACAAGTTTATGTTTCATGGTAGCCATCTCTAGGATCAGGGAGAGAGAAGAAAAGAAGGGAAAAAATAAATGTATATAACTTTATTATATATTTATATACTATATAATATTATATAACTGCAAGATAAACATAATAAACTTGAAGTTTCATGAGTGAAAATTTTTAGATTATACTATATTACAGAAATGCTTCTTTTAGCCCACAAATTAAAAATAAAATAAATTTCAAAAGAAGGAAAGCAGAAAACTGTGAAAAAAAATTCAGCAAGTTTCTGTTACAAATGCCTCATTTCTCAAATATATAGAAATGTGAGGGAAATGTATAAAAATACAAGTCATTCTCCAAATGCTAAATGGTCAAAGGATATGAACAGAAAGTATTCAAAGAAATAAAAGCTATCTATAGTCATAAGAAAAAAAGTCTAAATAATTGGAAAAATGAAAATTAAAACAACTTTGAGGTACTATTTCAAACATACCAGATTGTCTAATATGACAGAAATGGAAAATAACAAATGTTGGAAGGGATGTGGGAAAATTGGGACTATAATGCCCTTTGTACAGAGATGTGAATTGATCCAACTATTCTGGAGAAAAATTTGAAACTATGCCCCAAAAGATATAAAACTTCATGTCTTTTGACCAAGCAATATCACTACTAGATTTGCATTACAAAACGATTTTTTTTTTGCAGGGCAGTGAGGGTTAAGTGACTTGCCCAGGGTCACACAGCTAGTAATTGTCAAGTGTCTGAGATCAAATTTGAACTCAGGTCCTCCTGAATCCAGGTCCAGTGCTTTATCCACTGTGCCACCTAGCTGGCCCCTAAAAGATTTTTTTTAAATAAAATTTTAAAAAGACCTACATCTACTAAATAGTTATAGCAGCCCTTTTTTAGGTGACAAAGAATTAGAAATTTAGTGGATGCCCATAAATTGAAGGATGACTGAAAAAGTTGTAGTATGTGATTGTGATGGAATATTCTGTAGTCATTTTTCAGTCATGCCTGACTCTATGACTCCACTTGAGGGTTTGTTTTTTTTTTTTTGGCAAAGATTTATTTTTTCAGTTCATTTTGCAGATGAGTAAACTGAGGTAAACAGGGTTAAGTGACTTAGCTGATATCACACCTAGTAAGTAACTAAGGCCAGAATTGAACCCAGGAATATGAGTTTTCTTAATTTCAGGCCCAGCATTATATCTATTGTATCACCTAGCTGCCCATTTAATGGAATACTTTTGTACTATAAGAAACGATAAACAAGATTTTTTTTTTTAGGAAAACCTCTGAAATGCCAGTTCCACAATGGACACACAGAAAACAAAAATTGCAGGAGACAGCTAGGTGGTGTAATGGAAAAAGCACTGGCCTTGGATTCAGGAGAATCTGAGTTCAAATTCAGCCTCCAACACTTGACACTTACTAATTGTGTGACCCTGGGCAAGTCACTTAACCCACATTGCCCTGCCCCCACAAAAAAAATTGCAAAGAAACCAATTTTTCCAATTCAGGAGCAAAGTGGACATTATAAGAATATATCAGACAACAGAAACTGAAGGCCATTGTCCGTTAGGTAATTTACTTCAGGGAGGGAGGGAGGGAGAGAGAGAGAGAGAGAGAGAGAGAGAGAGAGAGAGAGAGAGAGAGAGAGAGAGAGAGAGAGAGAGAGGGAGAGGGAGGATGGGGGGGGAGGGGAGGGGGGGAATCTCACATAAAAGGAAACTCCCTGAAGTTAGAGGAGAAACCTGAAGAATGGAGACCAATTGGGATTCATTGAATTATTCCAGAAAAGAAATGATGAGGGTCTGAACTAGGATTAATGGGTGCAAGTTAACAGAGGAAAATGTAAGGCAGTGTAATAATTTCCATCAATTAGATCCAATTGAAAGGGCTTCCTTGGGAAGAAGTGGATTCCCATTAATTGGACCTCTTAAAGAGACATCTGAATGACCATTTGTTGAGTACATAGAAGAGTTTGAATAGAAATCTTTAGAAATGGAAACTGATTTTTTGTTACCAGGGAAGCCTATAGGCAGGTGTTCTTACTCTTTTTTATGTATGCTCTCCCCTACCCAATACCTTGGCAGCTTTGTGAAGCCTGTGGGGCACTTCCTAGAAAAAATATTTTTAAACATGTTACTTTAAAAAATAAATTATAAAGGAACCCAATTATATTTCAGTGTGATTATAAAAATAGTAATAATAAAACTGAGTCCACAGAAGCAGCTTGAAGACCCTAGCTTTGGAGCCTAATAGTAACAGATATACGCATATAGACTTTCAGAACCCAGATACCCACCAAATCATAGGGAGGCATCAAAAAAGTATAATCAATGAATATTACTACTACTACTACTACTACTACTACTACTACTATTACTAAAGTGTAATAATAACAGCTTAAATTTGTTTCTCCACTTTGCTATGAAGAAAAAGAATAAGAAAGGTGAATTTCAGGTTCAAAATCATATTAAGAGGCAAAATCAGAAATTAAATTCAGGTCCCCCTGCCTCTGATTCCAGTGCTTACATGATTAGACTGTATCTGCATTTATGCTTGATAATGTGAATTACTAAAAACAAATGTTAATGAAAGGCAGCATGGAAGAGTGGAAGGGATGTGGTAAAAAGAGTAATATGCTTGAAGTCAAGAAATACAAAGATTGAAACCCAGTCTCTGAAACATTCTGGGTGTGTCCATGAATCCTTGTTCATTCTTCTTTAAGGTACAAGTAAACAAGCATCCTTAGTGCCTACTATTTGCAAGGAACTATCTGAATCCCTCTGTGCACATTATCTAAATCGATCCATACAACAGCCTTGTAAGGTAGTTGATATTATGATCCACATTTCTCAGTTGAGAAAAATGAAGCAGACAGTGATTAAGTAGCTTGCCCAAAGTCACACATATAGAATAAATTTCTGAGGCCAGGTTTGAACTCAGGTAGGTCTTGACCTCAGACCCAACACTCTATCAACTAACTGCTTCAGTTTCATTGTGCTTTGTGAATCTTATTACTTAAACTACCAGCTATTTTTAATGGTGTCATTAGCTTTTAATAAGATATCATGTGAGTGATGGTCATCTTATTTGGCTGCAAACCCAGATTTGTTCTAGACCCACACGGGTTCTTTTTTTTTTCTGTGGGTTTTTTTTTTTAAGTGAGGCAATTGAGGTTAAGTGACTTGCCCAGGGTCACACAGCTAGTAAGTATTAAGTGTCTGAGGCCGGATTTGAACTCAGGTACTCCTGACTCCAGGGCTGGTTCTCTATCCACTGCGCCACCTAGCTGCTCCCCCACACAGGTTCTTGAGAAGATAGCACCAAGCATAAATGCCCTGACGGAAATTCTTACCATTTTGAATTGTGATTTTAATTTCTATTGAAAAATTTACCCTCAGATTGCTTTCATTTGGAGTTTTACATGTTAGTTTTTAATGACTGAATTCAATGTTGAAAAATATGTATTTGTGATACTGTCAGATTTAAGTATAAAAGGAGAAATCCTGGCCTCTTAAAGTGAGAAGGGGTCTTAGACATTGTTTAGCCATCCCCATCTCTTTACCCTCTTTGAGATGCAGCAAGAGGTGAAATAGCTTATCTGAATTCCAATAGACAGGCAATGGAAGGGATAGTATTCAAATCCAAATCCTTGAGTCCTAATTCTGTATTCTTTTTAATTTTACAATGGA
Source organism: Dromiciops gliroides (assembly GCF_019393635.1). Lineage (NCBI taxonomy): Eukaryota > Metazoa > Chordata > Mammalia > Microbiotheria > Microbiotheriidae > Dromiciops > Dromiciops gliroides. The sequence continues at coordinate 553,840,543 of NC_057863.1, read as the reverse complement.
GGAAAAGAGAAAGTGAATGAAAATTGGTAATGCCATGGGGAAGAAATCTACAAAGGGAAAGAAAGGGGGATGAAGTGAAGAGGGAGACAGAAAAAGAGGAAGATTTTGAAAATTATAAAGTCAATTAGATGCTAACTCATTATATAGTTAAAATACTCCTTTGACTTTCAAAGCTTTGGAGTGCTTTGAAATCCTGCTTTTAATTCCAGCTATTATAAATGGCAATAGCACTCTCCCTGCATGGGATCTATGAGTTGGAGGTGGTTTGGGGCCTGACAGAAAATACAATCCCATTAGAAATTGAAAAATAAGCATTTAGAAAAGGCTTACAAAAAGTCCAGCTCTGAACATTGAGCTGAAAGACAAGGAATGGGGAAGAAAGAAGGTTAAGCTCTGGGAAGCTGTTTATAATGGGTTTAATGAGATGGAACATGAGTTGTTTTGCTCTTCTTTTTCTCAAGTTTGCCTTTTAGGTAGCAGTAAAAATGTAGTACATACTCTATAACCTTTCTTCCAGTGTTGCTGGAATAGGAGAATGTAGCTCCTCACATTCTATTTGCAGGAAATAGTTAATATCAATGGTAGGCATATTGTACACCACAGTAGGGAACGATTTCTTTCAGTTTGCCATCCACTGTACCCTTTACCCCAGGAAATTAAGAGTGAAATAATTCACAAGTAAGAATTCTTGTGGACCTTCTGATTCAGGGCCTTATCCTGTAGTTGATGGTTACCCACCTACCATAGCACTATTCTCATCACTGATTATAAGACCCCAGAGATAGGGTTCTAACTATTTTTAAATTTTTTTAATTTATTTTTATTTTATTGTATTGTATTTTTTGTTGGGCAATGAGAGTTAAATGACTTACCCAAGGTTATGCAGCTAGTAAGTGTCAAGTGTCTGAGGCTGCATTTGAACTCAGGTCCTCCTGAATCCAGGGCCAGTACTTTATCCACTGTGCCACCTAGCTGCCCCTAATTTTTTTTTTAAATCATGGACCCCTTTGACAGTCAGACTGCTGAAAACTATGGATCCTTTTTCAGGAGGAGGATTTCAAATGCACAAAATAAAATACACAGAATTACAGAGGACAAGTATACTGGAATAAAAAGAAATACATATATAATATATATGTATAGAATATATGTTTACACATGTATGTACATGCATATATTGACATGTGTGTATGCATACATATATCTCTCTTTAGAAATATATATGTAGGTGAATCTGCATTTGTATACACATTTCACAGTGTCCAAGTTTAGAATTACTACTCTATGAGACTGTAACAGTTTTGTTTTGAAAGAAGGTATTAGTCTGAATTAGAATCCAATATATCTCAGAAGCCAGTAATTGGAAGGCAACTCTGGTGTAATGCAATACAGCCTATTCTCAAACTTGAACCATTTCTAAAATATAAATAAAAAGTTGTCAACCAGCTTTTGATTGAAAAACTCTGCTGAGGAGGATCAAACCACTTCTCAAGGCAGCCAATTCCATTTTGAGAAAACTCAAATTGTTAGTTTAGTTTTGTTCAGTTCAGTTTTTCTCCTTAAATGAAGCTTCTGATTACCTCTGTAACCTCCATCTCTTCCTCTTAGATCTGTCCTCTGGAAACAGAATTAATTTACTCCCACTTCCACATGATACCAAACAGTTCAAATTTGAAGATATCTATCCTACTGTTCCTAACTTTCTTTTTATTCTTCTCCAGGCTAAACATAATTATGTAGTTCAAACATTCTTCATATGACATGACCCCCAAGCCCCTCACAATCCTGTTTTCCTTTTTTATTATGTTCTCTAGTATTATTGACCAAAAATTAAATATGATAAAGATTAGGTAGCCTACTGTGTCAATTTCATTGTTGTTGGTTAGATGTTTTCAGTCACATCTGACTTCACAAAAAACTTTTGGAGGGTTTTTTTTGGCAAAGATAGTGGAATGGTTTGACATTTCCTTCTCCAGTTCATTTTAAAGATAAGGAAACTGAAACAAATAAGTTTAAGTGACTTGCCCAAGGTCACATAGCTTTAAAAAAAAAATCCTGAGTTTGAATTGAACTCAAGTGGCAAGTGTTTGGCAAGTGTTGAATCAAAAGTCTGAATGTTCTTTTAACCTAGAACAGGTTATCTTTCTTGACCAGAGACAAATTGAAATCTAGTGTGCCATGGATAGATAAATAGTTAGATAGTAGAACATTTATTAAGTACTTAATATATGCATACTATGTGCTAGGCACTTTGTTAACCCCTGGGAGAAAATATAAAATGTAAGAAGGCAATATCTGTACTCAAGTCAGATTCTTATAGGGAAACAGAATCTTTAAAAGGATGCTAGGGGGGCAGCTAAGTGGTACAGTGAATAAAGCACCATCCCTGGCTTCAGGAGGACCTGAATTCAAATCTAACCTCAGAAACTTGACACTTACTAGCTGTGTGACCCTGGGAAAGTCACTTAACCTTCATTGCATTGTTCTGCAAATAAACAAACAGATCAATAAATAAACAAACTAATTAATTAATTAAAGAAAAAAAAAGGATGCTAGACAGCAGGTATGGGGGGGGGTCCCCTTCTAGATAAGAAGATAAAGTTGCAGCCAGAACTGAAGTCCTTGTTTCCGGTGTAGTGGATCTGATTGGAGGTGGGGCCATAATGTACAGACAGTGTGTAGAGAACTGGATATAGAAGAAGGAAACGTAATTGTGAATCTTTCTTCTGGCATTTATCAGATGTATGAACATAGGAAAGCCCCTTACCTTTCTAAACTTCCATTTTATATATTGTAAAATGAGTGATTCTCGACTAGTTGATCTCATTTTATTTGCAGTGCAAAATCTAAATATGTGATCAGAATTTGTAGGAAGTAAAAGAAAAATGGAAAAGTAGAAGGAACACTAACCAGAGTCTAAAGAACACTATCAGCTTTGACCCTTAATAGTCATGTGATTTTCTATATCAATGGTGATGATGATAATAGCTAGCATTTATATAATACTTTAAGGTATTTAAAAGATTTTATGAGTTATTTTTTCCCTTACAACATCCCTAGGGAGGGAAATGCTCTCATTATTCCCATGTTACAGATCAAGAAACTGAGACTAAGAGAGTTTAAATGACTGATCAGAGTCAATCCTTTAATGAGAATTTATAGTGTATATTATATGCCAAACACAGTGTTATGTGTTGGGGATACAAAGAAAAGCAAAAGACATACTTTATCCTTAAGGAGTTCACAGTCTTTTGGGGCAGATGATTAGGTAAAAACAAGTTATATAGAGGTAATTAGGAAATAATAATTGGAAAGAAGGCAATAGAATTAAGAGGGTTTGAGAGAGAGTTCCAGTAAAAAGTGAGATTTTTGCTGGGACTTGCCAGGAAGGCAAGGATATAGAGATTAGGAGACACTTAGAAGGATAGGGGACAGCCAGGTTAAATGCCTACAGTTGGTTTATGGAATGTCTTGTTTGAGAATGAGGAAGTACAGTGTCACAGGATTGAAGAGTATGTGGGGGGTGGTAATGTAAGGTTTAAGAAACTTGGAAAAGTGTGAGTGCTAAGTTATAAAAGGGTTTGAACTATTACATATCTACAGTAGGATTTAAGTTCTGGTCTTCTAGTCTATAAATCTATCTCTCTAGCTTAATCTAAAATCACCTCACTTCTCTGAGACTCAGTTCCCTATTCTACACAGTAGGGTATGTGGGACATACTTTACTATCAAAGTCCAGAGGTCTAATAATAGTAGTAGTAATAATAACAATAAAAATAGATGAGTTACTATCTGTAAAATATTGCTCATATGCAATTTTATCTGTGATATTGAAAGATAAACTGTGTAAGGCATTGTGTAACTAGAAAACAGTATATGAAAGTAAACACTATTAATAATTTTTTTTATTTAAAAATTTATTATTTATTTTAATAAACTCTGAAGGGAAACATATTGCTGTTCCAGACCATCCTTGTTTTGTAGAGGGTAACTTAGATTCTTGAAGGCTACTCCAGCAGAACATTCTGGTAAGCCCCACCAAAATGGAGAGCTTTAAAGGATGGACTTTATTATGGTATTTAATAATAAGGACCCTGGCTCCTGAACACTCCTGGCAGTGAAGCAAAGCTCTGTCAGGTACAGCAAAGCTCAAATCTTCAAGAAGGAGAGACACACTATCCTGACTAACTAAATAAGATCATATGCAAAATCAAGGCCCCAGGTAAGAAAGAAGACGTTTCTTTAATTTGGCTTTAGAGTTTTAGACCACAGAAACTCATTAAGTCTGTCTATAAAGTCACTTAGTGGTTGGAATTTACATTCACTGGAGGAGTGATTATAACCACACAGATGAAATCATAGATATTTGGAAGTATTAGATTCATAATAATATATTCCAATATGTTTGATAATACTTAAAATTGCCATAGTTGTATAAGCGGGGTCATATGTTCTCCCCATAAATTCAAAGCACAGTTTCAAAATGCCTTTAAGAGATGGTTTACATGGGTTATTGAGGGCAAAATGAAAAGAAAAACAAAGCAACAAATAGCATCACCTGCTGAAGAAATGTAGCAGAAAAAGACACAGTTCATCTGAAAATCATGAAACTAAAAGACCTTAACAGGATCCATCAGAGCTAGTTCTCCATTGGGTAACCTTCAAACTCCCCTGCAAACCATGATGAGGCAAAAGTAGAATTCAAATAAAAGGTGGTATAGAAAGAGAAAGCAAAAACAGATAAACAGCAAAAGGACTATTTTCCAATCAGAACATAGAATATTTAATATATTGGAGTAAATGAATTTGAAAAGCTCATTGTTGAAAATGAAGGAGGAAAGTCAGTGAGCTCTTAAACTCATGACACAATCTCTCCAAAAAACATACAAATAATGCCATAGGACAATGCCTGGAGCAGGAAAACCCACAGAAGAATGTGCTGAAATCATCTTCTAACCAAGAATGGCTTGGAAAGTCAGAAGGAGGGAGCTGCTGTGCTGAATCAGGAGTGGAGCCCAACCCCAAAGTCACCCTGACACAGATCCAGTCCCAGGAAGGCCTTACCAGAGAAGGGGACCCCCAGAGCCTCTGAATCAGCTGTAGCACCAGTGTCCTCTGGAACTACGCTCACAATCTGGTAAGAGGGCTGAGCCCTTGGCAGGAAGGAGACTACAGGAATCTATGCAGGTGTTCAGAAAGAAGTTGGGTTTTTCACCCCTGTTGGGAACCAGGAGGTAGGCTTGAGTAGCAGTGGCCCAGGTGGGGGAGGGGCACAGGCTCTTTGGAGCTGACAATCATAACACACAAAGCTAGTTGATTAGCAAGTTGGTCTGGGGTCATCTAGGGACTGGGAAACAGGGGAGGTGAGTGAAGAACCTGATCTTCCTTAAATCATACCACCTGGGACTTCTAAAACTTGGGATACTGCAGCCTGGAAACAGTGCCCCACTTTAAGAAGCTAAAAGTCAAGTAAAAGACAGGCAAGATCAGCAGACAGAGAAAGGTGAGGACCATATAAAGTTTCTTCAATGACAAGGAAGATCAAGGTACACCCTCAGAGGAAGATGTCAACACCAGGGCCCCTATATCTAAAGCTTCCAAGAAAAATATGAATTGGTCTCAGGCCATAGAGGTGCTGAAAAAGTACTTTGAAGATAAAGTTAGAGAGGTAGATGAAAAAATGGAAAGAGAAATGAGGGTCATACAGGAAAGACATGAGAAAAAATCAACAGCTTGAAAAGCCAAATGGAAAAGTTCTCTGACAAAAAATAATTTCCTAAGAATTAGGATTGAACAAATGGAAGCCAGTGACTTTATGAGAAACCAAGACACAAAAAAAGCAAATCCAAATGAATAAGAAAATAGAGGGCAATGTGAGATATCTTCTTGGAAAAACTGTTGACCTGGAAAATAGGTCCAGGAGAGATAATTTGAAAATTATTGGTCTACCTGAAAACCATGATCAAGGAAAGAGCTTAGACATCATCTTCCAAGATGTTCTCATGAAAATTGCCTGAAATTCTGGAAACAGAAGCTAAAATAGAAATTGAAAGAATCCACTGATCATCTCCAGAATGAGATCTCAAAAGGAAAACTCCTAGGAATATTATAGCCAAATTCCACAGCTCTCAGGTAAAGGAGAAAGTATTGCAAGCTGTCAAAAAGAAAGAATTCAAGTACTGTGGAGCCCTAGTCAAGATAGCATAAGATCTAGCAGCTTCTACATTAAAAGACCAGAGGCCATGCAATATGATATTCCAGAGGGCAAAGGAATTGGGGTTACAACCAAGAATCACCTACCCAGCAAAACTGAACATAATCTTTCAGAGGAAAAATGGGTTTTTAATGAAAAAGAATACTTTGAGGTATTCCTGATGCAAAGACCTGAACTGAATGGCAAATCTGACTTTCAAATACAAGACCCTAGAGAGCCATCAAAAATTGGAATTGGATGACATACCTGGGGTCATGCAGTGGGTGACTGTCTTGTGTCTGAAGCCAGGTTTTGGCTGGGATCCCCCTGGGTCAAGGGGGAATGCTTTGTCCACTGTCATCTAGGTGCCCCATGATGACATCTACAGTATTAAATTGGGGGGTGACTGGAATGCACTGGGGGATGGGGAAGGGCAGAGGTGAAATCCTACATGAAAGAAACAGAAAAAGACTTATGGAGTGGGGGAAAAGATGGGGGAGGAGCACGGCAGTAAATGAATTTTACATTCATCAGAAAAGGATCAAAGACCTTAAAGTCATCAGAGTTGTCTCAAGGAGGGATTAACACACACCCAGCCAACTGGGTGGAGTAATCTATTTAATCTGGGCAGTAAATGAGCCTAACACTCATCAGAATTGGCTAAAAGACCTCAATCTCATCATAATTGGCTCAAGGAGGGACTGACATACACACTCAATTGGGTGGAGTAATCTATCTTGCAGGAAAATAGAAGGTATAGGGGATAAAGAGAGAGTTGCAAAAGAAGTAAGGGAAGATTGGGGGAGGGGACAGACAGGAGCAAATCCTTTTTGAAGAGGGATAGGATTAAAGAAGGTGGATAATAGAATAAATATCATGTGGAAGGGAATAGGATGGAAGGGAAACAGTTAACAATAGTAATCATGAAAAAGAGAAAAGGGTGGAAAATTGCACAAAAAAACTTTTATAGCAACTCTTTGTGGTAGCTAAGAATTGAGAATCAAGGGAATGTCCATCAATTGAGGAATGAAGGAAGAAACTGTGGCATATAATTGTGTTGGGATGGTCTTGTGTGATAGGAAATGACAAACAGGATGATCCCAGAAAATCCTGGAAAGTCTCATGAACTGATGCATAGTGAAGTGAGCAGAGCTGGGAGGACATTGTGCATAGTGATAGCAGTATTATTCAATGAGCAATTGTGAGTGACTTAACTACTCTCAGCAATGCAATGGTCCAAGACAATTCCAAGGGACTAATGAAAAAGCTTACTATCCACCCCCATAGAAAGAACTGATAAAAAGAGAACTTGTTGGGGCAGCTAGGTCGCACAGTGGATAAAGCACTGTCCCTGGATTTGGGAGGACCGGAGTTCAAGTATGGCTTCAGACACTAGACACATAACTAGCTGTGTGAGACTGGGCAAGTCACTTAACGCTCATTCCCCCACCAAAAAAAAAAAAAAGAGAGAGCACTTGTGGATTGTACATTTATAACCTGGTGGTTGTGGTCTTGTGGAGGGGGGAAGAAAAGGAGGGAGGGAGGGAGGAAGAAAAATTTGGAAGTCTAAATCTTTTGAAAATTAATGTTGAAAACTACCCTTATACATAACTGGAAAAATAAAATAAATGCTTGTTGTATGTAAAAAAAGGAAAGAAAGAAAGAAAAGAAAAGCGCATTGCTTTGGCCTGAATAGTGATCCATAACCTCAGACCATCAGGAGATGGAATTCTTTTAAAAGATTGCCTATGGTTTGTATCTACTAGACATAGGTGGATGAGTTTTAAAGTCCACACCTATTTTTCTACTCAATGAGAAGACAAGGCAGGGGAGAGAGGAGGAAAAGAGGAGAGAATTCAGTCAACTAGCATTCATTAGGCACCTATTAAATACCAAGCATTTTCCTAAGCACTAGAAGGAGGAGGGAAATAAGGGAGAGAGGAAGAAAGAGAAGAGAGATGAAGAAAGGAGAGGATAGGGCAGGACAAGACAGGAAAGGACTGGAGAGGACTAGGGAAGGACAAAATCATTGACTTGGGAGTCAAAGACCTTGAATTCATATGTGGCTTGTCAATTTCTGCCTATATGATTTGGGGTTAGTGACATCATTTCTCAGTCTCATCTGTAAAGTGAGAAGATTGAGCTAAATGGCTTTCTAAAGTCAGCCCCATCTCTATATCTATAATCCCTTGGAGGCCCCTGCGAAAATGAACTTGAATTCATCTTAGTATAATCCAAAGGAAAACACATTAGACTTGGTGATCAGGATACCTGAGTTTGAGTCTAGACTCCAACCCCATAACTATAACAACACATCTACATAACACATTTAAGGTTTGCAAAGGACTTAATTCATCATAATCTTGAAAAGTTGATAATGGCAATATAATTGTCTCAATTTTATAGATGAGGAAACTAACAGTCAGCAATTAAATGTTCAGGTCACATAACTAGACAATGATAGAGCTAGATTTGAATCCAGGCCTCCTGACTGCCAGCCTAACACTCTACTATATCATGATTCATCTCGACTTATTGGAAGTAGCAATGCCTTGCATATTGGGTTTGTTAATTTGAATTAAATCTGTTAAATGTAAATAGTTATCCTTACCCAACTTGGGTGGTACTCTGCAACTATCAGATGTTCTAAAAATGTTAAAATCATTGCAAAGACCTTCTGATATTAGAAGTATAGACAGAGACTTTACCAATTTCTTGAGTAAAGTCTAGTAGAATTGAGACTATTATTGTATAACGTAAGGGTATGGGACATTGGGGTCTTGCTGTGATTTCTGCTGCTGACTATATAACATTGTATATGTAACTTCACCTTGTGCCTCAGTTGCTTTAGCTCTAAAATAAAGGAGTTTGACTAGATTATATCTATTGTGTTTTTACCCCTTACCATTTTATGGCCTTATGTTTTTATAACCCAATAGTAAATTCTGAGGAACACATTCTACCTCTAATATTCTATCTGCAAATGTTGTGTTAAAAATTCTGTATTCTAATATTGTGCTTAGCAATACATCTTATTTCCTTTTTTTCTTTTTTTTTTTTTTTAGTGAAGCAATTGGGGTTAAGTGACTTGCCCAGGGTCACACAGCTAGTAAGTGTTAAATGTCTGAGGTCAGATTTGAACTCAGGTACTCCTGACTCCAGGGCCAGTGCTCTATCCACTGCGCCACCTAGGTGCCCTTACATCTTATTTTCTATTTTCTAATATTCTCTCTTGGAAGGTCTTTTCTAACTCTGTGGGAATTTTTTGTGATTACCTTGTAATAGATTAATATTCAATCACTGTTTTTTATCTTCTTGACAGGGGCTGCATTTCTTAAGGACAAGGTCTTTTTTCAGAAGACTCGGTGCATCTTTCCATAGAACAGTCGACCCAACAGTAAGTGAAATAATTGGAAGTAGGATCTTCTGCCATCTTGATTTTTGCTGCAAATTTACTTGGAAAATGTTATTGAGTAAGGTCTTTAGTCACCTTTGGTGTGGGATTGTTATCAAAAACCCTTATCCAGAAACCTGGGAGAATCTCTCCCCTGAACAACCCAAGAGGTTATTTTTAACTTTAACTTGCAAGGTCCATAGCCACAATATATCTATCATAAGGAAGCTTCATCAATGAGGAAGACTGTATAAAATTATATACTACACAACCAGTAAACTGTAGTCATTATTTTGCACAAAGTCTCTATATTATTTTTCTTATGTTTATTTTTAGCATTCAGTTTTTATTGTGAGTTCCATATTCTCTCCCTTCCTCCAACCCTACCCTCAGCCATTGAGAAGGTAAACAATCTGATACCTACTATACATATAAAGTCATATAAAATATGTTTCCATTTTAGCCATGTTAGAAAAAAAGAGGTAAGAAAAATAAAGAACATGAAAAATATTGTTTAAATCTACATCCAGAGTTCATCAATTTTCTCTCTGGAGGTGGATAGTATTTTTTTCATTGTAAGCCTTTGGAATTGTTATGGATTACTATATTAATCAGAATAGCTATGCCTTTTACAATTGATCATTGTTACAATGTTGTTACCATATACAATGTATTCATGGTTCTACTTAAATAAATTTGAGTTAGTTAATATAAATCTTAACAGGTTTTTTTCAGTTGAAACCATTCCCCTAGTCATTTCTTATAGCACAGTCATTTTTAATCAAAATCATATACTATAACATGTGTAGTCATTCCCCAAATGGTGAGGATACCCTCAATTTCCACTTATTTGCTACCACAAAAAGAGCAGAATATTTTTGTACACAGATTATTGTTCTTTATTTGTAGATTTCTTCGGGATATAAACCAATTAGTGGTATTGCTGGGTCAAAGGGCATCCATGGATTTTTATTGGTCATTGGCATAGTTTTGCAGCATAAATGGGGAACAATTGGTCATCTTTGGGCATAGTTTTAAATTGTTCTCCAGAATGGTTGGACTAGTTCACAAATCTACCAACAATGCATTAGTGTACCAAATTTTGGAATTCTTTCTAGAATTTGTCATTTTTCTTTTTTGTGATGTTACTCAGTCTGATAAGTGTGAGGTAGAAACTCAATGATTTGAATGAATTTCTCTATTTTTTAGTGATTTGGAGCATTTTAATATGATTATTGATAGCTTTGATTTCTTCTGAAAACTGCCTATTCAATCCTTTGATAATTTATTAATTGGGGAATGCTGCTTAGTTGTATAAACTTGATTCAGTTCATTATATATTTGAGAAATGAGGCATTTATCAGAAAATTTTTTTCTAATATTCCCCAGTTTCTGGTTTCCTTCTAATTTAGGGTGCATTGGTTTTATTTGTGCAAAACCTCTTTAATTTAATATAATCCATTTTACCTCCCATGATGCTCTATAACTCTTGTTTTGTCATAAACTTCCCTTATACCCACAAAGTTGGCAAATAATTTTTCATGCTCTCCCAATTTTCTTATATCACCTCTTATGTTTAAATCATGTACCCATTTTGACCTTATCTTTTTATATGGTTTGAGATGCTGATTGAGGTCTAGTTTCTGTCATTCTACTTTCTAATTTTCCCAGGAATATTTGTACAATAGTGAGTTCTTACTCCTAAACCTTAGATCATTGGGCTTATCAAATGCTAGATTACTAGTGATTTCCTTCTGTATCTTGTATGTGTAATCTATTCTACTAATCAACCATTCTATTTCTTAAGCAGTGCCAGATTGTTTTAATGATTACTGATTTGTAATATAGTTTGAAATCTGGCAATGCTAGGCTACTTTCTTCACTTTTCATTGATTCCCTTGATATTCTGGATATTTTCTCTTCAAAATTAATTGGTTATTTTTTTCTATCTCCATAAAGTAATTCTTTGATAGTTTAATTAGCATGACACTTTAATTTATCTAAGATTGTCACTTTTGTTATATTAGCTCAGCCTATCCATGGGCAATTAAGATTTCTCCAATTACTTAGATCTTACTTTATTTGTGTGAAAAGTGTTTTGTAATTGTGTTCATATAGATCCTGGTTGTGTCTTAACAGATAGACTCCTAAATAGTTTATACTCTCTAAGGATATGTTTTTTTTTTTTTCTAAATACATGTAAAGTGTTTAACATACTTCTTTTTTTTTAATTTAAATTCCAAATTCTCTCTCTCTCTTCCCCCTTCCCCTTTACTGAGGAGGCAAGCAATTTGACTTAGGTTATATGGTCGCATTCATGCAAAACACATTTCCATATTAGTCATTATGTGAAAGAAAACAATGAGTGAAAAATTTTAAAAAATAAAAATTTAAAAGGATTCTTCAATCTTCCTTCAGACTCTTTTAGCTCTTTTTCCAGAGCTGGATAACATCTTTCATCATGAATCCTTCAGAATTTTCTTAGATCATTATATTGTTAAAAATAGCTAAGTCAATAGCTGTTGATCACTGCACAATATTGCTATTTCTGTGTGCAGTGTTCTCCTGGTTCTGCTCACTTCACTTTACACCAATTCATGTAAGTCTATCCAGGTTTTTCTGAGAGCATTCAGCTCATCATTTCTTATGGCCCAGTAATATTTCATCATAATCAAATGCCACAGATTGTTCAGCTCTTCCCCAATTGATGGGCATCCCCTCAATTTCCAATTCTTCACCACCACAAAAGGAGTTGTTATAAATATTTTGCACATGTACGCTCTTTTCCTTTTTGTCTCTGTGGGATACAGACCTAATAGAGGTATTGCTGGGTGAAAAGGTATTCTCAGTTTTATAGCTTTTTGGACATAGTTCCAAATTGTTCCACAAAATAGTTGAATCAGTTCACAACTCCACCAACAGTGCATTAGTGTTCCAATTTTCCTACTTCTCCAACATTTGTCATTTTCTTTTTCTGTCATATTAGTCAATCCTATAGTTATTTTTTTTTTTTTGGAATTTCTCCTTCTATCTCTTCTTGCTTTTTTTTTTTTGGTAGCACATAGTAATGATGGTTATGTGAGTTTATCTTGTATCCTGAAACTTTGCTAATGTTGTCAATTATTTCAAGTAATTTTTAGGTAATTCTCTCAAGTTCTTAAGTATACTATCAAAGCATCTTCCCAAAGTACTAATTTAGTTTCCTTGTTCCCTATTTTTGTTCCTTCAATTTCTTTTTCTTGTTTTTTTTTTTTGCTATAGGCAGAATTTCAGGTACAATATTGAATAATAATAGTGATAATAGTGATCCTTTCTTATAAGATCCCTGATCTAATTAAGTAGGTTTGTATTTTATCCCCATTATAAAAAACCCTTGCTCTTGTTTTTAAATAAATACTACTTATAATTTTAAGAAAAGCTCTATTGATTTCTATTCTACTGCTTTTAATAGAAATGGGTGTTTTATTGGTCAGAAGCTTTTGCTGTATTGATATAATAATATGATTTTTGTTGCTTTTGTTATTAATATTATTAATTATACTTATAGCTTTATTAATATTGAAGCAGCCCAGCTTCCACATTATAAATCTTACCGGGTGAAAGTTTATGATCTTTGTGAGATATTATTATAGTCTCCTTGCTAGAATTCAATTTATTTATTTATTTATTTGCATCAGTATTCATCAGGAAACTCTATAGTCAGTAGTTGTCTCTCTGTGTTTTTGCTTGCCCTTGTTTAGGTGTCAAAACCATATTTGTGTGATAGAAGGTAGGAATTCTTCTTTACCTATTTTAAAAAATAATATATACAGTATTGAAATTAATTGCTCTTTAAATATTTGATGGAATTCTCAAAGCCCTTATATTGTATATCTCAAGTGTCAAGTCGAATCTTATCCTGAGAGATACTTATACATTGGGTAAACTACAGAATTTGTCCTCAGGGAGGATGCTGTATAAGATATACTTTAAGGGTTTGCTCAGCTTCCACAGTGCTGTAGCATATTGCTTCTTTCTCCTATAGCCCCTCCTCCCAAATGATGTTCTTTGCTACTCCACACTTGGCTACTTTTCTCTTGTCCCTTACCTCTCTCTCCAACTATGATTTTTCATTACCCCTCATGGATTATTCACTTTGTCATTAAATGGACTCAGTGCTATGTCAGGGCGATCTCAGTAATAATAAACTAGTAGGAGAGCCTCTATCCTAGTGTGACCACAGACTCCAACCACCTTTTTCCATCTCACCTTTCTTTTGAGGTGTTTATGGTTTTAGGAACATGACACCACATCAGGGTTTGCTTCCTATTAAGATTCATGCTCACCTTTGACATAAAGGGACTCATCCAGGAGCAAAGCTTTTGTTATAGGTTGCCGAGGAGAATGGCAAAGTAGGATGGGGTTGGAATAATGTAGATATAAAAGAAATACTTTGGGAAGACAAGTCAAATCAGACAACTAGATTTTCTGATATCCTCTGTTTCTTTCCTCTTAATATAGTACTGATCTTCCAGTCTGGGTCTCTAATTCTTCAATGGCTATTATGGATCCTAGGATTTTGATTCCCTCTTTAAGAGATAAATTAGAATCCTCTGGTTTCTCTTCAGATCAAAGAAATAAATGAGAATGGGGGCAGCTAGGTGCCACAGTAGATAAAACACCAGCCTTGGATTCAGAAGAACCTGAGTTCAAATCCAGCCTCAGGCACTTGTTACTTACTACCTGTGTGACCCTGAGCAAGTCACTTGACCCTCATTGCCCTACAAAAAAAACCCAATAAAAACAACAACAACAAAAGAATAAATGAGAAGCCATTGAATGGATTTGTATCCATTTAGGAAGGAAAGGAAGATAGAGAGGGACAGACAGAGAAGGAAGAAGGAAGGAAGAGAAGAATGGAAAGGAAAAAGGGAAAGAGAGAAAAAGGAGGGAAAGGAGGAAGGAAGAAAAAGAAAGAAAGAAGAAAGGAAGGAAGGAGAGAGGGAAGAGAAAAAAGGAAAGAAAGAGGATGGAAAGTGAGAAGGAAGAAACAAAGAAAGAATAAGAGAAAGAACTTTGGTTATAATCTGATTCTTAGGATTGGATTTACCATGAGAATAGATGTTGAGATATGTGGTAACTCAAAGTCTGAACCCCATCCTACATGGGAATTATGGCTCTGCTCCTAGGCCAGAAATGCCAATACCCTTTTCTGACTCAGATTTCCAGCATGACTGGAAGATCATCCTCATCTCTCTACCCAGAACGCCTCTACCAAATCTCATTCCAAGACTTGGTAAGATGACTTTGAGAAGTATCCCATGACATACTTATTATAAGTGGGCTCCTGTATTTTTTCCTTTGCCTTAGAACTTATGACCAAGTCAAAGTTTACATAATTAATTTAATCTTGGACGAAATTTGTTAGAGGAAGGCATCCCTTTTGTATGTGTATGCTTTAGAATTTGATTTCATAAATTTTATCTATAGATAAGATCACATCCATGTCTTCAGCTTGTAATTGTTTTGTCTGGACTATCTGGTCATGTTCTGTTTCACTAAGAACTTCATAACCTTGGTTTTTTCCTCCTAAAAAAAGGAGACTCCACTGAAAAATGGGAGGGATGATAATGTCACAGAAATCTATCTGGTTCAACCATACATCTTCATAATGTTGCACCTACATGAAAGTGTGTAGAATATTAGCATCACTTAAGACATATGTTTAACAAATAAAACAACCTTGGGGGTAGCTATGTGGTACAATGGATAAAGTACCAGCCCTGGATTTAGGAGGACCTGAGTTCAAATTTGACCTCAGACACTTGACACTTACTAGCTGTGTGACCTTGGGCAAGTCACTTAACCCTCATTGCCTCTACAAAAAAAAAGATCAAATCAAATCAACAAATCAAACAACCACAAGCACCTTACAAATGCATAGTGGTAAAATGTTTTCTAATTCTACCTGCCCTGCAATAGTACCTCTTCTCTTTCCTATTCTTGTCACATTTTGACTTCAGCATCAAAGCGATTTACTAAACAATGCCTAATTGCACCAAGTGTAAGGGGAAATTAATCCTGAAAATAGCCATTTACATGTTGAGGAATTTGAAATTGCCACTGGAACATAACAGAAAGAACTCTGCTTATCCTTCAAAAGAACTGCATTATTGTGTCAATTAGATGCACTGTTCTGAACCTCGGTTTTCTCTTCTTTAAAAGGGGAATGATATTCATTTTCTACCCTATCGTACATGTGTATTTTAGGGTACAAATGAGAAAACGCATGTAAAATGCTTTGAGTTCTAAAGCACTAAATAAATGTCAGCTAATATGAATGTATGGACTTTCAATACTGAACTACAAAGTTTACAGTAAAAAAAATTATTACAGTTTATAGGCTGTCCCCCTACATTCATTCAGTAAATTCTATTAAATGCAAGGAGTACTAGGATATATATGGATAAATATCATCAAGTTGTGTTCACTCTAGCATCAACCCATTTATCAAAACTACCTCTTACATAATAATGACTTTTAATGATATTCCAGGATTCTAATGCCACCCTATTCAATCACATTATATTTACTTGGCATATATTTTGTATCTATTGAAAAATTCAAACAGTTTTAGTCTAACACAGTGGAAGCTCCTTGAGATGAGGAAGTATTTAATTATCTCTTCATATTACCTCTGCCTAGCAAAATCCTTAGTACATAGTAAGCAAATCATGCTACAGAATCTAGGTGGTTTAATTGTCAGACTTGGAGTCAGGAAGACTTGAGTTCCAATATTGCCTCAGAGATGTGTGATCCCAGGCAATCCACTTAACATTTGTCTACCTCTGTTTCCTATAAAATGGGGGTAATTATAGGACCTACTTCCCAGTGTTGTTATAAAAATACAGTGTTTTATAGACATTGAAGTGTTATGTAAATGCTAGAGTTGATGATAATGATGTTATTCCAGATATCATTATAATGAATGACAGAAACATGACTAAATCCTACAAATCTTTCAAGACTCAAAAAACTTCCCCTCTTCCCTTAATCCTTCATTCTCCCAGTCAAAAATGGGTTTTCCCTTATTCATACTCCTGTAATAACTTTTATTACCTCTCTTGTCCATTTGCCATGCCGTATGCTATTGGGAAGAGGATTTACTATGTGGCAGACAATGTTGACTGTTTCACAAGTAAGCTTAGTGCTATTATTATCCCTGTTCTACATTTGAGAAAATTGAAGAAAACAGGTAGATTTGCCCAGGGTCACACACCTGGTAAATATCTGAGGCAAGATTAGAACTCAAGTTTCCCTAATTTGAGTCCCATCATAATATCAACTACGCCACCTAGCTGTCTCCAAAATCCTGCTAAATATATGTGAGGTTAGAGGAGGGAATCAGAGGATAACATTATATCCTTATAGATGCTAGCTATCTCCAGACTTTTTATTCCATCAATGCGGGAAATTGCTAGTGTGGAAAGTCCCTCTACTTATGATTGGAAACATATCCATAGTATATGGTCTTTAAAAAATATTCTATTAACATAAATCTATTTTCTTTCTCTCTTATCCACACACACATTAAAAAAAAAGACTTGTAACAAATTTGCATATTCAAGCAAAACAAATTCCTGGATTGGCCATGTGTCTCATGTAATTTATAGTCTAAAAGAATCCCCTTGGGTGTTAAGGGTTGAAGAGACTTGTATTACATAGGTATAGGTACATTGTTTTATTATAGTTGCTTGTGGACATAGTTTTCCCTCTTTACTAGGTTGTAAAATGTTTATAGTCAAATAATATGCCTCAAAATATTTAGAACTGAAAAAGACTTTGGAGGTCATATAGTCCAGCCCCCTCATTTTACAGGTGAGCAAATTAATGTCTAAATGGCCAAAAGAGCTTGCCTAAGACCACCAAGGTAATGGGTAATAAATCAAGCTAGAATTCGAACCCAGGTACTGTTCTAACTTCGGCTTGGGTTAAAAACTCTTTTCCTTAGTTACTTCCCCTTACCCCCCTCCCCAGCAATTCCTGAGTTATTTTCAGACCCCATCTGTTAATGTGCAGAGGCCCTGGAACCAGAGCAGCTTCTGTCTAACCAGGAATGACAAAACAATAAACCAAATGGGATATGATCCAGTTATTTTGTTAGACTTCACTGACCTTCCTTAAACATGTGGTTACACAAGAATCAACAGCAATTTAGTAACATGTCAGTCAAAGGGGACTTGGACAGAGAGAATCTGGAGTCACCCACACGAACAATTCTCATTGCAGTCAGCCAAGGCAAGCAAGAGAGAGGGAAAAGGGGCCAGATTGATTGCCTGAAGGCCCCCAAATGGTGCTGTTGGCTTATTCTTTAAAGCAGCCCCTCCCATAGAACTGCCTGTGCAAGACTCCAAGGTAATATCAGAACTGGGGGATGAGATGGAAGGGACCCTGTAGCATGAAATGAAGAGCATTGGTTCTGGCTGGTCTACAGAACCATCTGCTCTCCCTTTCTAGGAGAGAGGCCTTCCAGATAAATGGCCAAAAATTCACTTAATCATTCAGAAAATGAACAAGCAATTAGGAATAGCTCACTTGGTGACAGACACCATGCTAAGCACTGGGCATACAAAAAAAGGCAAAAATAGCTCAAGGAGCTCACAGTCTGATGGAGAAGGAACCATAAATGGCAGGGGTAAATTTGTCCTGCAAAGAAGTTGGTGACCCTTACAAAGGGGTGAGGCATGAGAAAACCTCTTTCAACAAGGTGAATATTGAATATGAGAGGCCCAAATTTTACAGTGTCAGGATTTAGAGTTTGATAATCATAGCTAGTATTTGTATATTGCTGACATTTTACAACTACCATCATATTTTATCTTTCCAAATCTGGGAAATTGGTGCTATTATTATCCCCATTTAACAGATGATGACAATAAAGCAGCCAGAAGTTTAGTGATTTGTCCAAAATCACACAGTTAGTACAGTGTCTGAGCCTGTCATCTTGCAGTATCTGAGGCTGATTTTAAATTCAGATCTTTATAACTACAGTTCCAGTGTTCTGTCGACTGTCACCCAGAGAGCCCTTTGAGAATATAGCCTAACTCTCCCATTTTATAGAAGAGTAAATTAAGTCCTATATAGTAATGATAATTTAATTTCTATGGAGTATTACATGGGATATATTATTTGATTAAGTAGCCCTTTGAGTTTATTACTCATCTATTTGCATGAATAAATAGATATTAAGAGAGGTTACAAGTCACGCAACTAGTATTGAAAACAGAATTTGAAACAAGGTCTTTCTAACTCCAAGTCCATCTCTTTGTCCATTTTGCCTCAGTTACAGAGAGGTAGGAAATAGAAGAACCAGAATTTCTTCCCAGTAACTCTACTGCTTTCCAAACTATCCCACACCCTTCCCTATTAAAATGTAAGATCATTGAGGACAGGGGGTGTTTCTTTGTATCCTGAGCACCTATAACAGCTTCTAGTTCATAAGAAGTAATTAATATATATTTGCTAATTGACTGTTGAGTGTAAGAGAACTCCCAAAGTTCTTTAATCTCTGCTAAAATGAAGAAAAATATATTTAAAAAACACTAGGTATTCCAAAATGAATATTTGAGTATGCATCAAAGATAAAGATTTTAAATTCTGCTTACTAAAAAAAGCTATGACAGCTGTTTGAAAAGAAAATGTAATGAAGAGCTTCCTATTCATAGAAATGTTCAACAGAAGCTAAATTACAAAAGAAATATCACAAGTAGAATCTTGAGGCATAACCTAAAGTTTGTTTATATATTAACACTGCATTTCTTAGGGTGATAGAGTTAAAAAGAAACTTAAGTTGACCTGGGCTTATCTCATCACTTTAACAGACAAGGAAACTGAGGCCCAGAGAATTTGAATCACATACGTTGTATGTGGCAGAGTTTGCATTCAAACCTATATGTGTTGAATATGAATTAACATTATTCTTATTATACTCTTTTGCAGGGGAGGGAGATAGTTGGAGAGTGTTAGCAGTGATTTTACTTAAATGGATGATAAATTGGGTTAGATGACCTCTAAATATGCTATTACTATATTGTGGTCTGATCAAATATGTATTCAAATAATTCAATATTGTCACCAAAAATTCATCCCAGATGCTCACTCATTTTCATAATCCTTGGTGATCATTATTATGACTATTACATAGACTCTCATTATTTACCTGAATCCTCTTGTACCTGCACAACCATCCCTTTTTAATACCATGTGCATAGTCTCATCAACATTCCTTTTATCTGGCTAAAAGCATCTGGTCTCTCTAATCAAAGCTATTGTCTGGTTTCCTATTCTATTCCTCTAAACTTGACAAGATCCTTCTCTATTACTCTTCTTAACCTCCCATTAAAACCTATTCTAGTTAATTTGGACCTCCCTAAATGTCCTGGTGCTACCCCATCTTTTTACATTACCAACTGGATAAGTCTAACAGCCACACTAGACTGCTGCCTTCTACTGGTATATTTCACAAATGTAGGTTACCCAACCTGACCTAGTGTCATCCAGAAGTTTTCATTATTGACTTAAGATCACCTAGATGATTCCTCCTCTTACTCCTCCTTCTCCTCAGGTGCTTCTGCTTTTTCTGCTTCTGTTTCTCATTGTTGTTGCTATCACCATTATAATTACAGTTATTATTGTTGTCAATATTACCTGTGTGGTTTGTGGCTCAGGAAAGTCATTATGTTTGTTCCTTTGGGAGATTTCATAGACCCTTAAGAGAAAGCCACAGAAACAGCTACTGTGAAGTAGAATTGTAGCTCTTATCCCTGAATCTGGTGGAGCCTCAAGTATTCCCAAGTTACTTCTTGGCTTATTATAAGTCTATATTCCTGGCTGTCTTCCCCATCATGTTCCAGTTAGCTCACTTCTCCCTTTCATCTCTGGACTGTATACATTTTTACCTCTCCAAAATTACAAATTTATGATTCAAACTCAATCCTTTCTAATTGGTCTGCCTTGTTCCATTTACCAGGCCAGCCTTACCTTCCAGTATGGAGATGGTATGGGGGATGCTAAACCAGATAAATGAACTCACTATATTCTGATGTATAGGGTATAAAGTTGAGGAGGACCTTAGAAACCATTGGGCCCAACCTCTTTATTTTATGGATGAGCAAAATGAAACTTGAAATGGTGTAGTAACTTACCAAAAGTCTCACAACTAGTTAATAAAAGTCTTGGAATTTGAACATCTGTCAACTGACTCAATATCCAGTACCCTTTTCACCATGCTGCACTGTTTCTGGCCAAACATAATTCTGAAATGATGATGAGCACTCTATTTCCACATGTTGCAAAGATACAGAAGCATTTATTCAATGTTTGAACATATGTCAAGTACTTTGTTTTTTTTAGCAATATCCTTCAGTAACAATTATTTTTAAACTGCATTTATGCTTTTTGGGTACTCTTGAGATTGGGTGTAATCAGACTTGGCCTTTTGAATTTCATTTTATTTCTCCTTTTTAACTCAGTAGAGAAGATTGATGTCAAGCCTTTCTGATCTGTTAACCTGATCCAGGTTACCTCACCATGTACTGACTGTGGAATCTGGCCTGACCTCTCCAGCTCCCCCTCCAGTTGATTGTAAAGCAGAGCTATTCACTGAATGATTCTCATAAATGGGAGATTTGGGCCTGGCACATTGTTATCCTCCCTGCTGATGAAAGCAATTACCATCAGAGATGGATTGGATTGCAGGAGGGGATAAGAAAGTGGAAAGAATCCATTTTAGCTTTCAGTGCTTAATACAAAAGGAAAATATGTTTTGATCAGATAATCATAGACTCTAAGAATCTTTTTTTTATACATTCCTGTTTGGGGAATTATTCAGCTTTACTCCTAAACTAACCTCTGGTAAGAAAAAGCTCATTACATGTGGAGCAAGTCTATTCCGCTTGTGGGTAATTCTAATTGTTCAAACATTTTCCCTTACATCAAATCAAAATCCATCTTATTGTATGTTCCACCCCTTGCTTTTGGTCTTGTCTTGTGGAGAAGAGTAAGCAGAACCAGTCACATGCCTTTTCCATCATATTCTGTGGTGAGATACTTTTTTTTATCTTTCATCATTTTTCAGATCTTCCCAAACAAAATAATATATGAAGTGCAATAATATTTCAGACTGGGAACAGTTAAAATAACACTCATCCACATTTATATAACTCATTCATTTTGGAAAAAGCAGTTTACTCATCAATACTCTTGTCAATAGGGAATTCAGACATGATTGTGAATATGGTTAATTTTATTCAGCATATAGCTATGTTTGTTATCATATAATGCTTTATACACAGCATTTTATGAAGACTATCTCATTTGAAACTAACAGTAGTCCTGGGATTTAGTGTCTCAAGTTTACAAAAAAGAGGAAATTAAGGCAGACAGGGATTAAGTGAATTGCCCATAAGTGCCTGTGGCTGGATTTGAAATAAAGTCTTTCATACTCCAGATCTAGCTCTCTACCCATTGTGCCATATAGCTGCATCTATGAATACAAAATTACTCCTCTTCATTTAGTAATTCCACCCTTACACTGGACGTGGCTTATAAACACAAATCAAAGAAATAGAACCCATGATTTAACTACTACAACAGCAGCAGCACTCATTTATATGGTACGTTAAGATTTGCAAAATGTTTTATGTCGGGGGTGGCTAGGTGGCGCAGTGGATAAAAGCACCGGCCCTGGATTCAGGAGTACCTGAGTTCAAATCCGGCCTCAGATACTTGACACTTAACTAGCTGTGTGACCCTGGGCAAGTCACTTAACCCCCATTGCCCTGCAAAAAGAAAAAAATGTTTTATGTCAACTCATGCAATTCCCAAAACTATCCTGTGTGGTACATTCTCTTGCTAACACTGTTTTAAAAATGACAAAAATAAGACTGAGCAATGCTAAGTAATTTGACCAGGGCCACACAACTAGTCAATGCCTGAGGTAGCATTGGAAGTCAGTTCTTCCTAACACCAAGTTCTACAACCCAATCCACTTCCCCATCTTGTGAATCTATTTATGATATTAATATGAGATGGCTATAGTATTCCCATTTCTATAGCTTTTTAATATTTGCAGAATGATTTCTCTCATTAATGCTATAAATTAATTAGTGTCTCTGTATATGAAAGTAATGATCCTGGAGTAAAAAATGATCTAAGTTCAAGTTTGGTTTCAGATATTTCCTAGTTGTATAACCTTGGGCATACCACCTAATTTATGTTTGCCTCAGTTTTTTCAATTATAAAATGGGGATAATAATAGTGTTTATCTCCCAGGGTTGTGGGCCATCTAGGTGGCACAGTGGATAGAACACTGTACTTGTAATCAGGAAGACTGATCTTCATGAATTCAAAACTGGCCTCAGAAACTTATTAACTTGTGACCCTAGAGAAGTCACTTAATCTTGTTTGCCTCAGTAACTCATCTGTAAAAATGAGCTGCAGAAGAAAATAGCAAACAATTACAATATCTTTGGAAAGAAAATCCCAAATGTGTCACAAAGAGTCAAATATGATTGAAATGACTGTACAGAAACAATAATCCAGAGTTGTGAGAACATAATGAAATAATGTCTGTAAAGCACTTAGCATAGTATTCTATTAGACATGTATTAGGAACTATATCAATTCAAGGAATTGTCATTGTTGTTATGATTGTTGATTTGTCATTATTTTATAGAAGAGGAAATAGAAAGTATAAATGACTTGACCATAGCCAGACATGGTTGTAAAAGCACAGAGTCAGAGAAGAGCTTAATGGCCACAGATCCAGCCCCAGGCAGGCAACACCAGAGAAATTTTTCCCCAGTTTTTCCAAATCACCTGCAGTGCAGGCTTCTTCTGGAAATAAGCACACGGTCTGGTGAGAGGGCTGAATGGTTGGCCAGGGGGAAACTACAGGGATCTCTGCTGAAGGTGAGGCAGATTTTGGTAGTTCTGCCCTAGCAGCTGGGACCCACGAAGCAATCTTGAGTGGCAGGCCCAGGTAGGGGAATGGCGCAGGCTCACCAGAGCTTTCAACCCAGCAAAAAAAAAAAAAAAAAATTGTTTTCTGGTTGAAGAGCAAGTTAGCTTGGTGTTATTTACAGAACTGAGCACCTGAGCACAGGCCAAGTGAGTGAAGAACCTACCACTCCTTAAATTGTACCACCTTGGACCCCCTGAAGCTTGGGACAGTGCATTCAGAAAGCAGTACCTCACTTTAAGAAGGAATCAAAAGTCAAGTAATAGGCCAGTAAATTGAGCAGACAGAGAAAGATGTGTACCATAGAAAGTTTCTTTAGTGACAAGGAAGATCAAGGTGAACCCTCAAAAGGAAATAGCAATGTCAGGGCTCATACATCCAAAGCTTCCAAGAAAAATATGAATTTGTCTCAGGCCATAGACATGCTCAAAACATACTTTGAAAATAAAGTAAGAGAGGTAGAGGAAAAAATGAGAGTGATGCAGGAAAGTCATGAGAAAAAAAGTAAACAGCATGAAAAGCCAAATGCAGTAGCTTGAAAACAATTGCCTAAGAATTAGGATTGAACAAATGGAAGCTAGTGACTTTATGAGAAACCAAGACACACTAAAGCAAATCCAAATGAATAAAACGATAGAGGGCAATGTGAAATATCTTCTTGGAGAAACAACTGACCTGGAAAATATATTCAGGAGAGATAGTTTTAAAAATTATTGGACTATCTGAAAATCATGATCAAGGCAAGATCTTAGACATCATCTTCCAGGAAATTATCAGGGAAAATTGCCCTCATATTCTCCAAACAGAAGGTAAAATATAAATTGAAAGAAATCAACCAACCATCTCCTGAAAGAGATACTAAAATGAAAACTTCCAGGAATTTTATAGCTAAATTCCAGAGCTCCCAGGCCAAGGAGAAAATATTGCAAGCAGCCAGAAATAAACAATTCAAGTACTGTGAAGCCACAGCCAGTATAGCACAGGATCTATCAGCTTCTGCATTAAAGTACTGGAAGGCATGGAATATGATATTCTGGAGGGCAAAGGAATTAGGATTACAACCTAGAATCATCTACTCAGTAAACGTTAATATAATCTTCGAGGCAAAAGAAATGGGATGTGAATGAAATAGAGGCCTTTCAGGTATTTTGATTAAAATACTTGACCTGAACAGAAAATTTGATTTTCAAATACAAGACTATAGAGAAGCATAAAAAAGGAAAACAGGGAAAAGAAATCATGACGGATGTTAAAAGATTAAACTGTTTACATTCCTACATGGTAAGATGATGCATCTAACTCATAAGATCTTTCTCACCATTAGGGCAGAAGATAGGAATAAATTTAGCCAGAGGGCACAGGTACGTATTGATTATGAAAGGATGACATCTGTAAATCATTTATTTTTTGTTTACCATCTTTTGGTGGGGCATTTATGGTTAGGTGGCATGCCTGGGCTCACAGAGGTGCTTAATGCCTTGTGTCTGAGACCAGATTTGGGTTTAGGTCCTCCTGGGTTCAAGGTGGGTGCTTTGTCCACTGTGTCACTTAGCTGCCCCATGATGACATCTTTAGGGTAAAATTGGGGGGGGGGATTGCACTGTGGCAGCAGGAAGGGGAGAGATAGAATGGGAGTAAAATCTCACATGAAGGGAACAGGAAAGGGCTTGTAGAATGGGGGTAGAGATTGGGGAGGAGTAGGGCAATGAATTAGCCTTATATTCATCAGAATTGGCTCAGAGACCTTACTCTCATCATAATTAGCTCAGGGAGGGAATGACATACACATTCAATTGGGTGGAGTAATCTATATAACCCTTCAGGAATGTAGGAGGGGAAGGGGATAAGGAGGGAGGGGTGAAAGAAGGGAGGGCAGAGTGGGGGAGGAGGCAGTCAGAAACAAAACACTTTTGAGGAGGGATAGGGTAAAAGAAGATAGAAAATAGAGTAAATATCATGGGGAGGGAATAGGATGGAGGGAAACAGCAATAGTAATTGTGAAAAAAATTTTGAAGCGGAGACAAGAGTAATGTAAGTTGATGATTGATGGATGGATGGACTGATGATTGGAGCAAGATGAAGATTGTTTGATGATGACTGATTGATGATGGTGATTGAATGATGATTAGGATTGATTGATGAGGAAGAGTATTGATTGAGGATGAAGATGAGAATTGATGGATGATGATTGATTGATGATGATGACAAAATGTATGATACTCCCTTTGCTGGGCCATTGTGAATAAAATTCTTTGTCAGGTATAAGGTACTATATAAATGTTAGTCGTTGCATTAATCCACCTCATGGGTTTATTATAAGGAAATCCTTCTTTAAAGTACTATATAAATGTAGTTTACTATAGAAAAAAGAAATGATGCTATCAAAGAGACCTGGAGGGACCTGCATGAGCTCATACAAAGTTAAATGTACTGTATACAAAGTAACAGCAATATTGTGATATGATCTGCTGTGAATGACATGGTTATTTCCAGCAAAGTAATGATCCAAGACAAATATTATGAAGGATGCAATCCATCTACAGAGAGAGAACTGATGGTATCTGAATACAGATTGAAGCATAATTTTTTGTTAGTTCCTTTATCTGAAGTTTTGTTTTTGTCTGTTTTCTTTTACAACTTGGCTGATGTGGAAATGTTTTCCATGACAGCTCATGTATGGCTTATGTTAAATTGCTTGAGTTCTGGGGGTGGTGTAGGAAAGAAGGGAGGAAGAGTATTTGGAATACAAAGTTTTAAAATAATTGATGTCAGGTTTGTATTTGACATGTAATTTGGAAAAATAAAATTCTGAATAATATTTTTAAAAAGAGCTCAAGGGCCATGTTTTCCAACATTAACTTCAAAATAATTACTTCACAATTTAAGAGACAAGGGGCTACTGAGGTCTTATTGAAAAACTAACAACTATGGAAAATACATAAGGTTCTTCTATGACCCAATGTGCTTATTCACATTCCATATTTTGATAGTTATAATGGTTAGTGAATTTGTCCTTTAAATATGGCTAGATGGAACTCTATGCCATCTACCAGTTAGTAATATGATGCTAGAGACTTAGCCCAAGGTCTTGGGATTTCAATCTCACTTTCCTTGTTCCTACAAGAACATTGCCTCTTATTTCTGCTGGAATTGTTACCTTCTTCCTACTATCCCTTTTCCAAATCTATTTCTTAAGCTGCTAGCCAGATCTCTTTCATGTTCTATAAATCTACTCTTGTGTCATTAACTTACTCAGATTTGGTAAGTGGAAGAGACAGGATTTGTTCGTAGGTGTTAAAAGAAAAAATTAAAGGAATCTCAGAGACCATCAAGTCCAACATCCTTATTTTACAGATGAGGAAACTGAGATGTAGGAAGGTTAAGTAACAATAACTTTCACACAAGCACCATGCATTTGAAGCAATTTCGGGTCCTAAAGCCTTGGACTTCAGAACCAGAGTTCTTCCTACTGTATTACCTTGTCTCCTCCAAATCTTGTACTCTTTTGAGTCTGTCATAGCTGCTTCTCAAACCACAGCTCTTATATTAACGGAGAAGAGAATTATCTATCATTTGATTTATTTCTCAATCAAGAAAATAAATTATATTCATATTGAAAAGAGAGAACTGAAAACAAGCCCAACAGGGAATTGAAAATCAATTAAAGTTAGTAAATTAAAAGAGAACATGGAGCTACTAAAAATGAATTCCACTTTGTGGATCCAGATGAAATGCACACCTGTATACATCAAATAACAACTGCTGCTACTTGCAGATTTTATATCCAAACCACTGATTGTGATATTTAAGAAATCAAGGAGAATCGAACACATTTCAAAAATGTGCATATGTCCCAGTTTTCCCAAATGGGAGGTGGTTATTCTGTTTGATTCTAATCCCTAGAAAATTCTAAAATAACTTGTTAGTTATATACTTTGTTAGTGCTTACAAAGAGCTGTCATTATCAGAACTGATATGGGTTGCTTAATAACAAACAATAAAAGTCTGTGTATAGAAATAGAAAGAGAGGGGGAAAAGAGAAAGAAGATAGAGGGAAAGAAAGAGAGAGGAAGGGAGAGGAGAAGAGAGCAGAGGAGAGAGAGTGGGAGGGACACAGAGAAGATGAAAGAGTGAGAGACAGAGACAAAGAGAGACTAGCATTAATACCCAAGGAGAATGTGGTATAATAAAGAGAAATCTGGGATTAAAACTAGGATGAGTTGGGTTCAGGTAACCCCTCAGATTTACTGCTTATTTGACCCTCGTCTAGACACTTAATCTCTCTTTGTTACCTACAGTGGCAACTCTTTAAATCTAATATATAGAAGAGGTGTTCATCTGCACACAGGAATTCCTTATACTATGAAAACTGCAGTACAGTCTTTATGCCTAATGCACTATCACTTCATGAAAAGATCATGAGATCATAGCTCTTAGAGCTTAAAGGAATTTTATAGGCTATCTACTCCAACCAAATCAGGGCTGGAGAGTTTAAATGACTTGCCCAATCTCAGATGCAATAACAGTTCTTCTGACTCCAAATAATTGTCTTTCCAATGTGCTGCTTAATACATCAAGATTTTAACAAAGGATTTAACAGAGTGAGTTATGAGGATGAAAAATACAATGTGGGCATGTATTCAAGGGATCAGTGATATAAAGTGTGAAAGAAAGAAGACTTGGAAGAAGAGAACAAAGACATGATAGCTATCTTCAAGTATTTGAAGTTGAATTGAGGTTGTTCTTTATGCAGTCAGAAGGAACAACTGGGAGAAGTGGGTAAATTATAGAGAGACAGAATTAGGCTTAGTGATGGGGGAAAAAAGTAATCCTTATCATTCAAACTAATGAAAGCAAAATGGTTTCCCTCAGAAGGTAGCAGGCTCTCTTCCAGAGAAGGCCATCCAGCAAAAACTGGAAGATCTCTTAGTATGTTGTAAAAGTGATTCTTCATGAAGTATGGTTTGAAATAGAAGACTGAGATCTATTCTGACTATAAAATTTTATGTGGTTGGCCTCTGGTAGATTTAGGTTGTATTGGTTTCTAAGAATTGGTTGTTAAGTTTTTAGTGTGAGCATTTACACTTCAGAAAATGGCAAGCTACATATAAGGACTTGATTTATTGTTTTGTTGCTAATATAGGATTAAGAAAGTGAGGGAGAAAATGTCAATAATCCAGATTAAATTTAAAGGAGAATTGTGGAGAGAGAATAAACCAAGATGGCAAAGCACAGGATGGTACCCAGCTGAACTCTCCCAACATTCTCCTCCAAACAAGTTAAAAATAACATTTGAAATCAAATTTTGGAGTGGAAAAGACAACAAAAGTTCAGAATTACACATTTTTCTAGGTTGATACAACTTGTGAGGTCTATAAGAGATGTCTGTAACATCATGGTAAGTGTAGACCCTGAGTGCAACAGAAACACCAGTGGTAGAACTTGGAAAAAACAACAAGAGCAACAGTGGTGGAAGCTCATAGCCTTGAAACAGTAAGGGGATTGGACAACTTGTCAAAAAGAGATTATGGGGACACTTTGCTGGAACTGGGTGCAGCTGGTACTGCTTGACAACTCTTTTATTTATAAAGTTATGAGTTACAGTTCTAGGATGGAGAGAAGTGCTTGGGATTGGTCACAAGGAAGCAGAGACCATGATGACAATTCCATGGCCAAGAGGAACACTAATACTCAAAACTACAGTAAAACTGAAGACCTGCTTATAGTCCCAGAGCCAAGAGAAGCACTGGTACATGCAGATGCAGAGAAGTAGGGACACTTACTAGGCAAAAACTAGAGCATAGACAAGGAGAGCAGTGACCATACCTCTCACAGAATAATGTCACCTTGGAAGGAACACAAATTTACATATACAGAACTAGGTATGACAACAGAAACACAGAAAAAATCTTAAAGCTGTCACAGTGCCTCTGTACCCCAAGGTGAGCAGAACACAACTTTAATGTAAAATTAAAAGTGAAGAAATAGGCTGGAAAAATGAGCAAAAATTTAAAAAATATATCTTGGCCACATAAAGCTACTAGAGTGGCATTGAAGACCAAGACATAAATTTAGAAGGTGACAACATGAAAACAGCTACAAGCAAAGCTTGAACGAAAAATATTAATTGGAAACAAGGCCAGAAAGTGTTAGTGGAAAAATTAAAGAGATAAAAGTGGAAGAGAAAAAATGTCTAAATAAATAAGAGGGATACAAGAAAATTATAAAAAAGAGAGTTAACAGATTGGTAAAAGAAATACAAAAATACTGAAGGAAATATCATTAAAAAGAATTGACCTAATGTTAGAAGAGTCACAAAAAGAAAATATTTCCTTTAAAAGCAGAACAGACTGGGACAGCTAGGTGACCTGGATTCAGGAGGACCTGAATTCAAATATAGCCTCAGACACTTGACACTTACTAGCTGTGTGACCCTGGGCAAGTCACTTAACCCCCACCACCACCACCACCATTGTCCCACACAATAATAACAAAAACAACAACAATAAAAAGCAGAACAGGATAAATGGAAAAGGAGGTACAAACATTCAGTGAAAAAATATCCTTAAAAACTAGAATTGGGCAAGTGGAAGTTAATGACTCCATCAGGTATTAAGATACAATAAAACAAAATCAAAAGAATGAAAAAATAGAAGAAAATGTGAAATATCTCATTGGAAAAACAACTCACCTGGAAAATAGATTGAGGAGATAACATTTAAGAATTATTGATCTATCTGAATGCCAAAAGTAGAAAAAAATGAGCCTAGATATCATATTTCAAGACCTCATCAAACTACTACCTTAGAAAACAGTTATCTTAGATCTAGAGGGTAAAGTAGAAATTAAAAATATCTACCAATCATCTCCTAAAAGAGATCTTAAAATGAAAACTCATAGGAACGTTAAATCCAAATTCCAGAACTCCCAGGTGAAGAAGATTATATTGCAAAGTATCCATAAAGAAGCAATAAAAATATAATGAAGCCATAATCAGATTCACACAAAATTTAGCAGCTTCCACTTAAAAAGAGCAGAGGGCTTGGAATACAATATTCTACAAGACAAAGGAGCTAGAATTACAACCAATTATAACATACCCAGCAGATCCAAGGCAAAAAAAAAATGGATATTTAATAAAATAGAGAACTTCCAACCATTCCTGATGAAAAGAACATAATTAAATAGAAAATTTGACATGGAAACACAAGATTCAAAAGAAGCATAGAAAGGTGAACATGAAAAAGTAATTGTAAGGGACTCAATGGTGTTGAACTATTTATATTCCTCTATGAGAATATATGTAACTCCTAAGAACTTGATCAGTATTGGGACAGTTAGAAGGAGTTTAAATAGACAAAGGGCATGCAGCTATGAGTCAGTTATGTAGAGGTGATATAAAATTAATATAGTGGTGAGAAAGAGGGATGCAATGGAAGAAATGAAAAGGGAGAAGTATGGCAGAGAAAATTTTCTCACATAAAATAGGTAAACAGGAAAGAATTTTTATATTGAAGGGGAAAACTGGGATAGAGAATGGCAGGTTATTCTTGAATATTATTCTCATTATAATTGGTTAAAGTAGAGAGTCAGATGTATATATAGGATGGAAAGAGGATAAGAGACATGATGGGGGAGTAGAGGGAAAGGGGGAGAGCAGAATAAAGTAATAGACTTGTAAGGAGGGACAGGATAAAAAGAGAGAGAAGGATGAACTGAGGAAAACAGGATGGGGGAAATGTACAATTAGTAATTATAACTGTGAATGGGAAGGGGATGAGCTAATCAATAGAACAGAAGCAGAAAGCAGAATGGATTGGGAACCAGAATCCAACAATATGTTTCTAAGAGACACACTTGGGACATAAAGACATATACAGAGTTGAAATGAAGGGCTAGAGCAGAGTTTTTATGTTCAAGCTGAACTAAAGAGGACAGGAGTGGTAATAATGATCTCAGGGAAAAAAAAGCAAAAGGAAAATAGATCTAATTGAAAGAGATAAACGAGAAAACTACATTTGCTAAAAAAGTACCATATAAAATATAGTCATTTTAAAATTACAGCTAATTTATTTGTTAAAGACCTCAATTCTCAAATATGTAGAGGACTGAGCCAAATTTATAAAAATAGCCAGGGCATCTAGGTGGTGCAGTGGATAAAGCACTAGCCCTGGATTCAGGAGAACGTGATTTCAAATCTGGCCTCAGATACTTGACACTTACTAGCTGTGTGAACCTGGGCAAGTCACTTAACTCCCATTGCCTCACCAACAAACAAACAAACAAACATATCCATTCCTCAATTGATAAATGTTCAGAGGATATGAGTTTCAAAAGAAGAAATCAAGGCTATTTCTTGGCATATGGAAAAATGCTCTAAATCACTCTTAGAGAAAAGCAAATTGAAAAACTCTGAAATACCACCTTATACCTATGAGAAATTACAAATGTTGGAGTGAATGAGGGAAAACAAGAACATGAATGAATGAATTGCTGCTGGAGACATGAACTGGTCCAATCGTTCTGAAGAACAATCTGGAACAATGCCTAAAGGTCTATAAAACTATTCATACTTTTTGATTCAGGAATATAATAGTAGGTCTGTATCCCAAAGAAATCAAAGAAAAAAGGAAAAGTACTTGTATGTACAAAATATTTATAGCATCTCTTTTTGTGGTGGAAAAGAATTGGAAATTGAAGTGATGCTCATCATTTGGGAAATGGCTTAACAAGTTGTGGCATATCATTAAGATAGAGTGTTATTGTGCTATAAGAAATGATGATGGGTGATATCAAAAGAAAAAAAACATAGCAATATCTATGTGAAGTGATGCAAGGAGAAGTGAGAAAAACTGAGAGGTCATTACTGGGAGATCACTGTGTACACTATAGCCATGTTTTAATGATGATCAACTGTGAAAGACTTAACTACTCTGATCAATACAGTGAGCCAAGACAATGCCAAAGGAAGTATGATGGAAAAAATGCTGTCCATCCCCAGAGAGAGAACTAATGAACTCTGAGTGCAAACTCAAGTATAATTTTCTCTCTTTAATTTTTTTTGTGATATGGTTAATATAGACACATGTTTTGCATGATTTCACATGTATAATTAATATATATTTTTTTACTTTCCCAGTGGGTGAAGTAGGGATGCAATGGAGGGATAGTATCTGGAACACAAAATTAAAAAAAGAAAAAAATTTTAAAATAAATCGATAGATATTTTAAAGTGGATTGTACATACTTTTTATTTTTACTTTCAGAGAGCTGGTTGTTAAACATTTATTATGAAACCTATGGATTGAAATGAAGAACCAAATCTGACAAAACTAAAATTTAATAGAGTCCTGCTGTTATAATTTTTTTTAATCAGCTACTCAAATATAGGCTAGAGGATTAGCATCTGAGAAGATCTTGTGAAAAATAATTGGAAACATTAGTAGACCAGAGATGAGGTAAGGTTGCAGGGTGTCTATGGTATGGCAGAGAAAATCTTATTGCAAAGTATCAGGAGTATAGCCAGGAGAAGAATGAAGACCCAGAAATGACATTCTATGTTGTGTCTTCTATAATCCCTGCCAGCTTTAAAGCCCTGTATTCTAAAGTTATTTCCAATTCTGATATTCTATGTTTAACTTCCTTTCCAATTGTGGCATTCTTTGTTCTGGGCAGCTAGTTGGTGCAGTGAGTAGAACACTGACCCTGGAGTCAGGAGGACCTGGGTTCAAATCTCATCTTAGATACTTACTAGCTGCATGACCCGGGGCAAGTCACTTAACCCTGATGTCATGCCACTGGACCCAGATGGCTCTGGAGAAAAAAGTGAGGTTGGTGATCTTATACAGTCCTCCCTCTCTTAAATCCAATTCACTGCAAGCCACTCTGATGTCATGTTCCTCTTTGAGAAAAAAGGACAAACAACAATTCTTTGTTTTAAGGACCCTTCCATCTTGGAATCTAGGTTCTATGGTCATTTTCATTTTAGACATTCTGTGTTCTAAGATTTCTGTCAGCTCTAACATTCTCTGCTCTAAAAGCCTCTTCCATCTTTGATATTTTACATTTGAAGGTACCTTTTAGCTCTAATATTGTATGTTCAAATGGGCTTTCCAATTCTAACATTCTATGTCTTTATGCCTTCAGTGGGGTAAAAGTTACAAGAATCTTGCTTCTAAGACTGAATCCCTTAAAAGCTAAACAAAACCTGAAAAAAAAAATCTACCTACTAGAAAACTGATGTCAGCTTTGCCTTTCTTTATGCAGAAGTGTATCTGGGAGCTACCAAAGCAGAGCTACTGATTACCTGCTAAGTTGTCAATTTTCAAGAATCTGAAAGAAGCACATATCCTTGAACATGCTCCAACACTTGAAAAGATGTGTAGAGAATTGAACTAAGAAATAGCAGTGATAATAATATTTTTCCACCATCTTTCATTACAAAGACACTTAGGACTCTTAGACTAAGTAGAAGGAAGATGCCACCTCTCCCCATGTCTCCAATAATGCTAAGCATGAAAGTACTTAGTACATACATTCTGATGATGTTCCAACTGCGTGAGCTTGATTCTTAGCAATACCAATTGAAAAGGTTTGAAATCTCGCTGTCATAATTGAAATGATTGAGGGATGCCACACCACCATTTTCTGAACAATAAGATTATAGTATGTTAATGTGTACACATGTTATATCCTACACACACAAACAGACACACACTCACCTCCCCCCACACATACATGCACATACACATTTGACACAACTTTGAGGTTAGAGCTTCTTTCTTTTTCTTTTTTTTTCTCTCCCTTGCACCTGTTTTTTTTTCCAAAGCTCAGTTCAAGCATCATTTCCTACATAAAGCATTTCTCTATTCCCCAAAATTTAAATACACTTTCTCCCATATATATTAATTTATATCAACTTTGTACATACTTTGAATATGAGTCAAGATAGTACAGGTAAAAGAGAGCAAGCCTCAGAGTTAAGAAGACCTGAGGTCAAGTCCCACCTGTGATATATGTTGTGTGTCACTTTGTACATATGCCAAACTCCAAGTGAAGCACTGGGGGGTGGGGTGCAGCAATAATTACCAAAAAGTATTTCCAATCACTGGAGAGAATGTCAACTGAGGACTCCCACTAAAAGAAATATGTCCTGTATCCATAAAGTTCTTCCAGGTATTTCTGCTTGTGGCTGATAGTTTGATGAAGCTGGAAAATATTGCAGGACTTCCAAATGAGATTCATGATGATTTAAAAGAGGTTTGGCTAAGAACTAGGAGAACATTGCACAAAGTAGCAGCAACATTGTGTGATGATCAACTGTGATAGACTTAGGTCTTCTCAGCAATGCAATGATCCAAGACAATTCCAAAGAACGCATGATGGAAAATGTTCTCTTCGTTTAGAAAAATGAACTGTGGATTCCAAATGCAGATTGAACCGTACTGTTTCTACCTTTTTTTTTTTTGAGGTTTTTCCCTTTTATTCTGATTCTTTTTTTCACAACATGCCTGATGCAGAAATGTGTTTAATGTGATTATACATGTATAAACTATATCAGATTGTTCTGTCTTGGGGAGGAGGTTGGAAAAGGAGGGAAGGAGAAAAATTTGGAATTAAAAATCTTATGAAAACAAATGTTGAAAAATATATTTACATGTAACTGGAAAATAATATACTTTATATGATTTTTTAAAAAGAGGTTTGCCTAACTCTCTACACAATGGGGAAAATGTAGATAAAGAATGGCTTTTGTCTGGCTAATAGTTTGCAGTTGGATGGACAACCAATAGATCTGGCCAAACTTTACATATATCTAGGAGAGTAAGTGTAGTTGGAAGTGAACTGGACCCAGAACTGATGTAATATTTATTATGAATGTTCATAAACATATTGGTTTATAGTTTCTCTGCTTTGCTTCTCACTGATCTAGGTATCAAAATATATATTTATAACATAGAAAGTTTGAGGACATCCCATTTTTTTCTATTTTTGTAAATTGTGTAATATTAGAATTTTTTTTCCATTTAGGTCATTAACTTCATTCTTGTTTATCTTTCTCTTAATCTCTCTAAGTTTCTAAGAATCATCACAATTACAAATTTACTCTTCATTTATCTTTTAAAATTAACTAATTTTTTCTTTACATAAAAGTTTTGTTGTTTTGTGAAAATATGTTAAGAATTGCTGTTGGTGTGTTGCATATGATGTCTTAAACATAATGTAGTTTTTCTGCTTTTCTATTTTATTGTGTCTTTTTAAAAATTGTAGCCTTGTCTGAAATCATCATTAATACCCTTGATTTTGTTTTTATTCACCTGAAGAATTTTGTTCAAGATTACCGCTGCCATTTAAAATTTTTGAGAATCTTTATGGTCCAAACTTATATCCCATAAGCCACATATTATTGTATTCTGTTTTCTATTATACTTTTCGTCTTTTTTCTGGATGAAATAATCCCATTTATACATCTATTTATGAATTTTTATTATATAGTTTCCTCCATCCTTTTTTCTTATACTGTCTTTTCTTTATTTCCACTCCACTTTTCTTTTTTTAAATAAACATTTTTATTTATAGTTTTTAATTCCAATTTTTATCCTTCCTTCCCTCCTCTCCCCCTCCCATAGGTGGTAAGCAATAAGATAGGGGTTATACATGTATGATTATGTAAAGCATAGCTTAACAAGCTGTAGTATGTGATGGTGATGGAATATTATTGTGCTATAAAAATGACAAGGAGAATAATTTCAGAAAGGCCTGGAAAGACTTGTATGAACTGACGTATACTGAAGTGAGCAGAAGCAAGGGAACATTGTGCACAGAGACAGCAATATTATTTGATGAAGAACTGTGAATGACTTAACTATTCTCAGCAACACAATGATCCAAGACAAACCAAAAGGACTATTGATGAAACATGCTATTCCTCCTCCAAAGAACTGATATTGATAGAACCCAGACTGAAGCATGCTATTTTTCGCTCTTTCATTTTTTTCTTTTACTCATTTTTTTTGCCCACTCCCCTTTTTCACAATGATTAAAATGGTATTCCAAGACAAGTTTGCTTAATATTTGATCTATAAATGACATGATCTGTTTCTAGGTCATGGCTACTCTTCTGTTCCCTTTCCCCAATTCAGGAACACAGATTTTTTATCTCTTCCTTTCTTCCTTTTAACCCCCCTCTCATATTTCCTACATCCAAATAGGAATCTAATTCACTTAGGTCTACTAACTCCCTTATACTGTCCTTCATATTTGACCCTCCATCCATCCTTTCCTTTTTCCCTCTTGAGTTTAATGCATTTTTACATGACTTCTTTGTGTATGTGTATGTATGCATGTACCTTTGTGTGCATGTGTTCAACTTTCCTCTATCTAGTTCTTATGAAAATGAAATTCATGGGATGCTTATTCCCTATACCTTTTCCTCAGTGTTTGTATAAACTTCATTTCACAGACATGTAAGATTATCAGTTTGCCTTTCCATTTTTTCTCATTTCTTCTGAAATGCAGCTCCTGATATCTCCTATTTTCTTCTCCTAGGAAACATGAATAGAAAAAATTTGCCCTACACCCTCTGCCTTTCTTATTTAACTTTCTCTGTGACTATTAAAGACATTAGAATTCTATTAGAATTATTTTCCTTCTCCCCCCATTAGTGTGTGTATACATATACATCTACATCTACATCTACATCTACATCTACATCTACATCTACATCTACATCTACATATACAAATATATTTCTCTCATAGTCTCTCCCAATTGATCAAATGTGTGTGATTTTCTGTTTCTCTTTTTTCCTACATTTCTATTTCAGAATTTCTATTCATTTCTGGCCTTTTCATAAGGCATGTTTGAAACTCCTCTCTTTCAATAAAGACTGTTTGTTTCTCCTGTAGGATTATGCTCAACTTTCACAGATAGGTTATTCATATTTATAAGCTTATATCTTTTTATCTTTAGAAATATAATATTCTAAGCTTCCTTTTCTCTACAGTAACAGCTATTCAGTTTCATGTGACCATAATTGTGGTTCCATGGTGACTGAAAACTTTCCTTGTGGCTGCTTACCAGATTTGTTTCATTGACTTGGAATCTATGGATTTTCACTGTGCTATTCCTAAGAGTTTTCATTTGGATGTTTCTTCCAGGAAGTGAGTAGTAACTGGTTTGTCTTTATGTTCCTCTCTAGATGTCTATCATATCTTACTTTTCTCAAATTCTATCTACCTCCTTAACTTCTTTCTTATTAATTTTGTGGTTTGATTTATCTAGTTCTGAGAGGGAGAGGTTGAGGTTCCCCCACTAATATAGTTTTGCTATCTATTTCTTCCTGTAACACACTTAACTTCTCTTAAGAATTTGGAAGCTGTTCTAAATCACTATTGATTAGAGAGATTCAAATTAAAACAACTCTGAGGTACCACCTGACACCTATCAGATTGGCTAATATGACAAAAAAGGAAAATAATAAATGTTGGAGAAGCTGTGGGAAAATTGGAACACTAATGCATTGTTCGTGGAGCTGTGAACTGATTCAACCATTCTGGAGCACAATTTGGAATTATGCCCAAAGGGCTATAAAACTGTAAATACCCTTTGACCCAGCAATACCACTTTTGGGTCTTTTTTTGGTGGCAAGGAATTGGAAATTGAGGGGTTGCCCATCAATTAGGCAATGGCTGAACAAGTTGTGGTATATGAATGTAATGGAATTCTATTGTGCTATAAGAAACGATGAGCAGAAGGAGTGCAGAGAAACCGGGCACGACTTGCATGAACTGATGATGAGTGAGATGAGCAGAACCAGAAGAACATTGTACACAGTATCATGAACATTCTGTGTTGATCTACTGTGACAGACTAGATTCTTCTCACCAATGCAATGGTACAGAAGAGTTCCAGGGTACTCATGATGGAAGGAGATCTCCAAATCCAGGGGAAAAAAAAGAACTGTGGAGTATAGATGCTGATTGAACCATACTATTTCTTTTGTTTTTGATGCTGTTGATTTTCTATTTTGAGGTTTTTCCTCATTTCTCTGATTCTTCTCTTATAACATGACTAATGCAGAAATATGTTTAATGTTATTGTATATATATAACCTATATCAGATTACCTGCTGTCTAGGTTAAGGGGGGGAGGGAGAAAAATCTCAAATTGGAAAGCTTGTATAAACAAAGGTTAAGAACTAACTTTACATGTAACTAGAAAAAATAAAATACTTTTATCAGAAAAAAAAAGAATTTGGAAGCTGTGCCACTTGGTGTATACATGTTTAATATTGGGATTACTTCATTGTCTGTGGTGCCTTTTAGCAAGATGTAATTTCATTCCTTATATCTTTTAATTATGTCAATTTCTGCTTTTGCTTTATTTGAGATAAGGATTGCTACTCCTGTTTCTGTTTTGTTTTGTTTTTACTTCAGCTGAAGAGTAATGTATTCCGCCCAAGCCTTTTACCTTTACTGTGTATCTCTCTGCTTAAAATGTGTTTTTTGTAAACAACATGTTGTAGGATTCTGTTGGGTTTTTTTATCCACTCTGCTATCTGCTTCCATTTTATAGGAGAATTCATCCCATTCACATTCAAAGTTATTATTAATGTGTATTTCCCTGTACCCCATTTTTTCCCTTGTTTGTACTTTTCTCATTGTTTTCTCCCTGTCCCTTCTCACTAGTGTTTTGTTTCTGGTAACCTTAGTCTATTCTCCCTTCTATCAGCCTCACCTCCTTTTTGTCCTTTCCCAGAGTTTTGCTCTCCCTTCTATCAGTCCCACCTTCTTTTTGTCCTTTCCCCTTTCTCCTCTTTGTTTTACCCTTCCTTCTATCAGCAGCCTAGCCTTTTCATTCTGCTTTCCCCTTTTATTTCCCTATAGGGTAAGATAAAATTCTATACCCAACTGCGTGTGTATATTATTCCTTCTTTGAGTCAAATCAAAGTAAGGTCAAAACAATGCTCACCCCTCCATTCTTTCCCTCTATTGTCATAGGTCTTTTGTGCTTCTTCATGTGATGTGATTTACCCCATTCTGCCTTCCCCAGTATAATCCTTTTTGTTACGCCTTAAGGTTTGTTTTTTTAATATTATCACATCAGAATCAACTTATAAACACACCTTCTATTTGTGTGTACTCCTCCTATCTTCCTTAATAAAGATACAGTTCTCAAGAGTTACAAGTATCTTCTTCCCATGTAGGGATGCAAACATTTTTTTTCTGTGTGTGTGAGGCATTTGGGGTTAAGTGACTTGCCCAGCATCACACAGCTAGTAAGTGTTAAGTGTCTGAGGCTGGATTTTTACTCAGGTACTTCTGACTCTATCCACTGCACCACCTAGCTGCCCCGGGAGGGAAACATTTTATCCTTGTTAGTAGCATTTTCCCCTTTTGTCCTTCTCATGCATCTCTCAGGTCTTATATTTGTAGACTGAATTTTCTGTTCTGTTCTGGGCTTTTCATTAGTGTAGTTTTAAATTCTCCTATTTCATTTAATTCCCGTCTTTTCCACTGAAAGATTATTCTTAATTTTGCTAAGTAGTGCATTCTTGGTTTAATTCCAGTTCCTTTGCCCTCTGGAATATCATAGTCCAAGTCCTCCAATCCTTTAATGTTGAAGTTGCCATGTCCTCTATAATTCTGCTAGTTGTTCCTTCATATTTAAATTGTTTCCTATTGGCTGCTTGCAATATTCTTTCCTTTACTTAATAATTTTAGAATTTACCTACAATATTCCTTGGAATTTCCTTTTGGGGTCTCTTTCAGGAGATGATCAGTGGATTCTTTCAATGACTACTTTTTCCTCTGGTTGTAAGACATGGAGCAGTTCTCCTTCATAATGTCATACATTATGCTGTCTAGGTTCTTTTTTGATCATGGTCCTCAGGTAATCCAATTATACTTAGGTTGTTCCTCCTGGATCTATTTTCTAGATCTGTTGATTTTTTTTTTTTTGGTGAGGCAATTGGGGTTAAGTGACTTGCCCAGGATCACACAGCTAGTAAGTGTCAAGTGTCTGAGGCTGGATTTGAACTCAGGTCCTCCTGAATCCAGGGCCGGTGCAGTATCCACTGCACCACCTAGCTGCCCTGGTCTGTTGAATTTTTATGAAAAAGTATTTTATTCTACTTTTATATTCTTTTGATTCTGCTTTATTTCTTTCTGTTCTCTCATTGAGTCATTAGATTTCATCTGTCCAATTCTGATTCTTAAGGAATTATTTTCCCCAGTCAGTTTTTGCACCTCCTTTTCCATTTATCCAATTGTATTCTTTTTGTGAGGCAATTGGGGTTAAATGACTTGCCCAGGGTCACACAGCTAGTAAGTTGTCAAGTGTATGAACCCGGATTTGAACTCAAGTCCTCCTGACTCCAGGGCCAGTACTTCATCCACTGCACCACCTAGCTGCCCCCTATCCAGTTGTATTTTTAAGAAATTATTTTATTTTTCTAAGCTGTTGACATTCTCTTGCATAACTCTCATTTCTTTTCCCAATTTTTCTTCTACCTCTCTTAATTGATTTATAAAATCCTTTTTGAGCTCTTCCAAGAGGATTTTTTTTGGTCTCAAGACCAATTCTTCTTCCCCTTTAAGGCTTCACATGTAGGTGTTTTGTTATTATTGTCCTCTGAGTTTATGTTTTGATATTCCCTTTCACCATAATCATTTTCAATGGTGAGGATTCTTTTTTTTTTGTTTCTTATTCATATTTTAGTCTCTTTTGTGCCTTTTAAGTTTGAGTTCTGCTCCTGGTGTACAGCATGCACTGTTCCAACCTTCTTTTGGGGGGGGGGGTCTGAGGCATCAGCAGCTTGTACCTTGATCACTTCATTGGAGTGGCCCAGCCTAGTTGGGTCTTTTGGGTAGCTAATAACCCAGCTGGAAGATTGCCTTCTATGTTGGGGCTGGAGGCCTCACAACTGGCCTACTGTGCTGAGCTAGGACCTCAAGCTAGGACCTTGCTGAGCTAGGACCTCAGGTCCTCAACTGCTCATCTATGTTGTGGCTTTTGTTGGCTCACCCAGACACCCTCTATTCTGAGCTGTGCTCCCTTTTAAGATTTTTTAGGTTATCTTAAGTCAGAAGATTCTTTTATTCCAGGTTTGTTTGTTTTTTGTTTGTTTCATTGGTTTTTGGTATGTTTTGCAGTTCCAGAATCTGTTGAAGGCTTACTTAATGTTGTTTCTGAGGGAAATTTGGGATAGTTCAGGAAGCTTCCAAGTTTCACACTACCATCTTTGTTCCATCTCCAGAATGCCCAATTCTGTTTTCTTTAACACTGTTCCATTTGGTAAATTGTAGAGCTTTAATGGACTGTCTGTGGGAGATCTGTGCTCCTTTGGGTACACTGCTATATTCCTATACTAATACACTACCCTATTCCACAATGTCCTGGGGCCATATACATACAGGTTGAAGAAAGTACATTTAATTTGCATTGGGAAACTGCAGGGTGGGGGGCATATGTATAATAGCTTTAATCTTCTAGGAATGATATATGGATGAAAGAAATGAAAAGAGAGAGGAATAGTTGTAGAGAGAGTGAGTAATGACTGATAGGCAGTTGTATTGTTCCATTACTTTCCACAATATGTCAAGAGTTCTTTAAAAAGTCCCCCAGCATATTGGATTGGAATGAGAGGATATAGATAGTAGCTAAAAATGATGGAAAAGGGAAGACTGGCTGTGATCAGCACTGATGGCCAGAATATTTATTTCAATGAGATAATTGAAATATCAAAGGGCTCCCTAGATGCTCTCATCAATAGATTAGGTAATCAAGGCAGATGTCATCTCCTTTTTAGAAATAAGGAAACAGTTTCAAATAAATAAAATGATTGGGTCAGATTCAATTGGCAAGTGAAAAATCTTAGGACTAGAACTACGGTTTCCTAATACCATGCTCATCATTCTTGCCATTATTCCACATTTTTCCATGCTTTTCAGAAGCAGCATTGTACACTGGATAGGGAGCTGATCTCAGAGCCCAGAAGGATGATGTTTAGGTTATGCCTCTGAGACATACCAGTACTATTCTCATATACACCCCCTTCTCTCCCTTGAGAATATCACTATATTTGTGCAGCCCTCCTTCAACTCACACCTAGACTATTGAAATATCTATTGTTTGGTATCACTGTCTGAAGTCTCTCTCCCCATTCCTTTCTTGACTCAATTACCAAATTTGATCTTCCTAACAAATAGGTATGAACCATGTCATAACCCTATTCAATAAACTCTGTTAGCTACATCCAGAATCAAATATGAAATAAATTGTAAAAATTAAAACAAAACAAACAAAAAAATTTTGCAATGTGGCCCTTTTCTGCTTTTCCAGTTTTCATATACTTTATTCCTGTCCACATACACTGAGATCTAGTGACACTAGCTTCCTTGTTGGTTTGAACAAGACACTCTATCATCACCCATTTCTTTTTTTGCTATTTCTCCACGATGCTTGGAACTTGTTTCAGTTGAAGTTCAACTTTGTCAAAAGAGATTTCAAAGTTTTTCTTAATTTAATGACTTTCTTCTGAAATTATGTATTTATCTATTGAAAAACACACACACACAA
Source organism: Dromiciops gliroides (assembly GCF_019393635.1). Taxonomy (NCBI): domain Eukaryota; kingdom Metazoa; phylum Chordata; class Mammalia; order Microbiotheria; family Microbiotheriidae; genus Dromiciops; species Dromiciops gliroides. Next base: position 553,797,376 of record NC_057863.1, on the reverse strand, counting down.
ATATATATATATATACATTCATACATGCATACTCATAGATGCATATATAAGCCATATCTATGTATATGTGTATATGCATATGTATATATACTTATTATGTATGTATCTACACATATGTATGTCTGTATGTATATGTATATGTTTGTGCATATATATAAAACTTGTGCATTATGCTTTGAATATTATCTCCCCAATTGGACTTAGTTCCTTGAGAATATGAACTGTTTTGTTCTTGTTTGTTTGTTTTTCCTTTGAATCTCTAGTGATTAGCCCAGTATTAAGCACACAAACATTACTTAATAATTACTTGTTGACTTGGTTTAGATATGTGACCTTGGGCAAGTCACTCAACCTCTTAATGCTGTAGTGAACTCTTTAGAACTAAGTTACAGAGACAGTCCAGACCTGCACATTTCCAGAAGGCATTTCCTCAACCAGGAGTTTTCTGTAGCAGTGAAATGACAGGTCTCATCCCTATCCTTACCACTCCCCTCCTCCACTTTCACACACCCTGTCCCTTTCCTCCTACAACCACTACTAAAATGGCTTATCTCCAAAGGGGTTACTATAGCCAACACCTATTTTGTAGTTTCAGGGAAGAAATTTTTTTTAAAGCCAGTTACTGATTTTGATGTTGTCGTTGTTTGTCCTTCATATTCTCTTTCTCTCTCTCTCTCTGTCTCTCTGTCTCTGTCTCTCTCTCTCTCTGTCTCCCTCTCTCTGCAGGGCAATGAGGGTCAAGTGACTTTCCTAGGGTCACATAGCTAGTAAGTGTCAGGTATCTGAGGCCAAATTTGATATTATTTCCTCCCGAATGCAGGGCTGGTGCATTATCCACTGCACCAACTAGCTGCTCCCTTGTCCTTCATTCTCATAGAGGACCATAACATTAGGATGTAACATCATGACTTACAGTTAATTCAGTTTAATTGAGTGATGGCTGTGCAAAGTCACCAGACTCATTCTCTCCTCCAAAGTAATCTGGGTACAGTGGCAAGATATACATCAGAACAGCTGGAGATAGTCCCAGATGTTTGAGGCAATTGGGTTAAGTGACTTGCCCAAGATCACACGGCTAGTAAATGTCAAGTGTCTGAGATCTGATTTGAACTCAAGTCCTCCTCTCTCCAGGACCAATGTTCTATCCACTAAGCCACCTAGCTGTCCCTTGATGCTGTTGATATGAAAGGATAAAGAAGTCTCTTTATTTAATTACCATATAAGGTAGGAGACAGAGCAAGATATTGCACTGAAGATGAAGGGAGGGAGGGTGGCTAGTTGAGAAGAGGGGAGGGAAGAAAGAGAAGAATTGAGAAAAGGATAAAGAAAGAGGGGAGGCAGAGAGACATAGGAAATTGAGAGAAAAGAGGATAGAGAAGAGGGAGGAAGAGAGGTAGGCATGGAGGGAGGGAGGGGAAAAAGGAGGGAGGAAAGGAAGGAGGGAGGGAGGGAGAGAGAGAGAGAGAGAGAGAGAGAGAGAGAGAGAGAGAGAGAGAGAGAGAGAGAGAGCACAATCACAAAATCTCAAAAACAAGGTATAATCCTTTAGACATCATGTCTCCCCAGTGACAGATTCTCCAGCAGCATGGAGCTCCATCCTGCTGTCTGCTCAGATCAAGGACTCATGTAGATTAAGAGGGCTGCCTACATAATTGATAAGACCTCCTCCTGAGGCCTCCTGGGCTTCTCTCATGCAAGTTTGAACCCACTCTCTGTTGTTTCCTTGATAAATTCTGACAGCATCACAGTAATGTCCTTCATTCAAGCTTGGCTTCCATTATGAATTTGATATTGATGGGTAGAGCAAGTGGACTTCCTATGGTCAAATAAAATGCTGTTTGAAAATATAAATCTTTTCAATATGTGGTTCCACTATTATGTGGACAAAAAACTGGACCTGCCTGTCTCAGATCACATTAGAGTTTTGGTGTGACATTCTGATTAGAATAGGGCTGCTTTTTGACATAGGGCTCAAATACAGTGAAGGGAAGCTCAGAAACCACCACTTTCCTCTTGGCCTAAAGCAGTATATATTCCCAAATAGAAACAGGAGGGAGTCCTTTAGATAATTGTTTTTCATAGAGAGGTGGATATTTGTATATCTCTTCTCTCCATTCACAGCCCCACCCACCTCTTATTTCAAATAATTTTCTCTCTCTCCAGCACAATTCCAATAGCATCCAAGGTTTCCCTGCCTCCATCTTCTCCCTTTTCCCTCCACTCTCCACACACTACCAGGACAAACTTCCTAAAGCAGAGTTCTTTTCTCATCACAGACACCCCAAACCTCCAATGTCTTCAGTAGCTTTCCACCATCAAACAAATATCCCCCATTCACACTTATGTTTCTCTACAATCTGACACTTATCAACAATTCTACCTTTTCTGCTAATACTCCTCTTTACATAAACTTTAATCAAACTAGAATAATGACCATGTCTCCCAAATATACTAACACTTCTTGATTTCCTATCTCCATGAGTTTACTTAAATTATTCCTTAATTAGTAAGCATTCTCCACATCACTTCAAACCTTTCCCATTCTAATTACGTACTTCTTTGAAAAACCAGTTAAAAGATCACCAACTCCTCTAAGCTTTCCCATATATCTCTATCCAGAAATGACCTATGTTCTCCAAAGTACTAACTTTGTATTTTATACATCTTATTATACTTTCATGTTGTCTTGTAGGCTTATGATATATTTTACATAAATTACAATTTCAGAGTTAGCATGGTATGGTGGAAATTATATGAGATATAGAGTCAATGGAGCCAAGATGGCAGAGGAAAGGCAGTGAGCTCTCGAATTCATGACACGATCACTACAAAAAACATCCAAATAATGCCATAGGAAAATGCCTGGAGCAGCAAAACTCACAGAAAAATGTGCTGAAATCATCTTCTAACCAAGAACGGCTTGGAAGATCAGAAGGAGAGAGCTGCTGTGCTGAAACAGGAGTGGAGCCCAACCACACAGTCACCCTGACACAGATCCAGTCCCAGGAAGGCCTCACCAGAGAAGCAAACACCCAGAGCCTCTGAATCAGCTGAAGTGACAGTGTTGTCTGGAACTAAGCTCACAGTCTGGTGAATGGACTGAGCCCTGTGCAGGGGGAGACTACAGGGGTCTATGCTGGTGCTAAGGCAGAACTTGGATTTTACACCCCTGCTGAGAACCAGGAGGTAGGCTAGAGTAGCAGTGGCCAAGATGGGAGAGGGGCACAGGCTCCTAGGAGCTAACAACCACAACACACAAAGCTGGTTGATTAGCAAGTTAGTCTGGGGTCATCTAAGGACCAGGGAACAGGTCAGGCAAGTGAAGAACCTGATTCTCCTTAAATCATACCACCTGGGACTTCTTAAACTTGGGATTCTGCAGCCTGGAAACAGTGTCCCACTTTAAGGAGCTAAAAGTCAAGTAAAAGAAAGGCAAGATGAGCCGACAGAGAAAGGTGAGGACCATAGAAAGGTTCTTCAGTAACAAGGAAGACCAAGTAGCACCCTCAGAAGAAGATGTCAACATCAGGCCCCCTATATCTAAAGCTTCAAAGAAAAATATGAATTGGTCTCAGGCCATGGAGGTGCTCAAAAAGGACGTTGAAGATAAAGTTAGAGAGTTAGAGGAAAAAAATGGAAAGAGAAATGAGGGTAATGCAGGAAAGACATGAGAAAAAGCAAAAACTTGAAAAGTCAAATAGGCCAAATGGAAAAGGAGGTACAAAAGCTCTCTGATGAAAATAATTGCCTAAGAATTAGGATTGAACAAATGGAAGCCAGTGACTTTATGAGAAACCAAGACACAATAAAACAAATCCAAATCAATAAAAAATAGAGGGCAATGTGAAATATCTTCTGGGAAAAACAGCTGACCTGGAAAATAGGTCCAGGAAAGATAATTTGAAAATTATTGGTCTACCTGAAAACCATGATCAAGAAAAGAGCTTAGATACCATCTTCCAAGATATTCTCAGGGAAAATTGCCCTGAAATTCTAGAAGAAGAAGGTAAAATAGAAATTGAAAGAATCCACCAATCACGTCCAGAAGGAGATTCCAAAAAGAAATCTCCTAGGAATATTATAGCCAAATTCCAGAGCTCTCAGGTCAAGTAGAAAATATTGCAAGCTTCCAAAAAGAAGGAATTCAAGTACTGTGGAGCCCCAGTCAGGATAGCACAAGATCTAGCAGCTTCTACATTAAAAGATCAGAGGGCATGCAATATGACATTCCAGAGGGCAAAGGAATTGGGATTACAACCAAGATTCACCTACCCAGCAAAACTCAGCATTATCTTTCAGCTGAAAAAAATGGGACTTTAGTGAAAAAAGACGACTTTCAGATATTTGTGATGAAAAGACCTGAACTGACTGGAAAATTTGACTTTCAAATACAAGACCCTAGAGAACCATAAAAAATTGGAGCTGGGGGACATACCTGGGGTCATACAGTGGGCAACTGTCTTGTGTCTGAGGCCGGGTTTTGGCTGGGATACCCCTGGGTCCAGAGGTGATGCTTTGTGCACTGTGTCACTTGGCTAGGTGATGACAATTTTAGGGCTAAATTGAGGGGTGAAGGAAATTCACTGGGGGAAGGGGAAGGGAAGAGGTAGCATGGGGTGAAATTCCATATGAAAGAAACAGGAAAGGGCTTATGGAGTGTGGGAAGAGATGGGGGACAAGCAGGGCAGTAAATGAATATTACAGTAGTCAGAAAGTAAGTTACCCTAACAGTCATCAGAATTTGCTCAAAGACCCAATCTCATCAGAATTGGCTCAAGGAGTGAATAACATACACACTCATTTGGGTGGAGTAATTTATCTTTTTGCCCAACTGTATGCCAACAAATTTGAGAATCTAAATGAAATGGATAAATATTTACAAAAATACAAAGTGCCAAGGTTAACTGAAGAGGAAGTAAAATCTTTAAATAAGCCAATATTAGAAAAAGAAATTGAACAAGGCATTAATGAGCTCCCTAAGAAAAAATCTTCATGACCAGATGTGTTTTCAAGTGAATTCTACCAAACATTTAAAGAACAATGACTTCTAATATTATACAAATTGTTTGGAAAAATAGGTGAAAAAGGAGTTCTACCTAATTCCTTTTATGACACAAATATGGTGCTGATACCAAAACCAGGCAGAGCAAAAACAGAGAGAGAAAATCATAGACCAATTTCCCTAATGAATATTGATGCAAAAATCCTAAATAAGATATTAGCAAGGAGATTATATCAAGTGAGCAGCAGGGTAATACACTATGACCAGGTGGGATTTATACCAGGAATGCAGAGCTGGTACAGCATCAGGAAAACTATTAACATAATCAACCACATCAATAAGAAAACGAACCAAAATCATATGATTATCTCAATAGATGCAGAGAAAGCTTTTGACAAAATACAGCACCCATTCCTAATAAAAATACTAGAGAGCTTTGGAATGGGTGGAGCTTTCCTTAAAATAATAAGCATTATCTACCTACAACCATCAGCAAGCATTATAGGCAATGGAGATAAATTAGAGGCCTTCCCAATAAGATCAGGGGTGAAACAGGGATGTCCATTATCACCTCTATTATTTAATATTGTACTAGAAATGTTAGCTTTAGCAATCAAAGAAAAAAGAATTAAAGGAATTAGAATAGGCAAGGAGAGACCAAAACTATCACTTTTTGCAGATGATATGATGGTATAAATAGAGAATCCTAGAGAATCAACTCAAAAATTACTTGAAACAATTAACAACTTTAGCAAAGTAGCGGGATATAAAATAAATCCGCACAAATCTTCAGCATTTCTATACATGACCAACAAAGTCCAGCAGCAAGAGATAGAAAGAGAAATTCCATTTAAAGTAATGGTAGACAATATAAAATACTGGGAGTCGGCTTGCCAAGATAAAGCCAAGAACTCTATGAACACAGTTACCAAACACTTTTCAAACAAATCAAATCAGATTTAAATAACTGGAAAGATATCAATTGCTCATGGATATGCCAAACTAACATAATAAAAATGACAATTCTATCTAAATTAATTGACTTATTCAGTTCCATACCAATCAGACTACCTAACAATTATTTTATAGAGCTAGAAAAAGAATAATAACAAAATTCATTTGGAAAAACAAAAGATCAAGAATATCAAGGGAAATAATGAAAAAAAAATTCACAGGAAGGTGGGATAGCTGTACCAAATCTGAAGCTCTACCATAAAGTGGCAGTCATCAAAACTATTTGGTACTGGCTAAGAAATAGAGTATAGGATTAATGAAATAGCCTAGGCACAGGAGACACAGTAGTAAATTACTTTAGTAATGTACTATTTGATAAAGTCAAATACTCTAGCTTCTGGGATAGGAACTCAGTATTTGACAAAAACTGCTGGGAAAATTGGAAGATAGTATAGCAGAAATTAGGCATATACCAACATCTTACACCTTATACTAAAATAAGGTCGAATTGGGTACATGATTTAGACATAAAAGGCGATACCATAGGGAAATTAGGAGAGGAAGGAATAGTTTACCTTTCAGATGTTTGGAAAGGAGAAAAGTTTATGACCAAACAAGAGATACAGAATATTATTAAATGCAAAATGGATGATTTCGATTACATTAAATTAAAAAGGTTTTGTACAAACAGAAGCAATGTATCCAAATTTAGAAGGGAGGCAGAAAACTGGGAAACAATTTTTATTGCCAGTACTTCTGATAAAGGACTCATTTCTAAAATATATTGGGAAATAAATCAAATTTATAAAAATCCAAGTCATTCCCCAATTGAGAAATGGACAAAGGATATGAACAGGCAGTTTTCTGATGAAGAAATCAAAGCTATCTATTGCAATGTGAAAAAATGTTCTAAATCACTATTGATTAGAGAAATGCAAATTAAAACAAATCTGAGGTATCAACTAACACCTATCAGATTGGCTAATATGACAAAAACGAAAATAATAAATGTTGGAGAAGCTGTGAAAAAATTGGAACACTAATGCATTGTTTGTGGAGCTGTGAACTGATACAACCATTCTGGAGCACAATTTGGAATTATGCCCAAAGGGCTATAAAGTTGTGCATACCCTTTGACCCAGCAATACCACTTTTGGGTCTTTTTCCCAAACAGATCATAAAAAAGGGGAAATGACCCACATGTACAAAAATATTTATAGCTGCTCTTTTTGTGGTTGCCAAGATTTGGAAATTGGGGGGCTGCTGATCAACTGGGGAATGGCTGAACAAGTTGTGGTATATGAATGTAATCTAATTCTATTGTGTTGTAAGAAACAATGAGAAGGAGTTCAGAGAAACCTGAAAGGACTTGCATGAACTGATGATGAGTGAGATGAGCAGAACTAAAAGAACATTGTACACAGTATCATCAATATTATGTTTTGATCTACTGTGATAGACTTGATTCTTCTCACCAATATAACGGTACAGCAAAGTTCCAAAGGACTCATGATGGAAAAGACTCTCCAAATCCAGGGAAAGAAAAAGAACTGTGGAATTTGGATGCAGATTGAACCATACTATTTCTTTTGTTTTTGTTGTATTTGCTCTGATTCTTCTCTTATAACATGACTAATGCAGAAATATGTACATATGTAACCTATATCAGATTAACTGCTGTCTTGGGGAGGGGGGAGGGAGGGGAAGGAGGAGAGGGAGGGAGGATAATTTGAAATTAGTTATCTTATAAAAACAAATGTTGAAAACTATCTCTACATGTGACTGGAAAATAATAAAACACTTTTATAATAATAATAATAAAAAAAACCACACCTGCCTGACCCTCAAGGGAGTGTGTTCTCAGAGGTTGTGAACTCTGACCTCAACACCAGACCACCTTCAAGTCCAGTAAAACAGTAGATTTGCATGATGCTAGCCCATTAGCTTGAAGTAGTGTTTAAGGACCACCCCACTTCCAGACCCAGAAAAAGCTTGCACATGCAATGATTCTAAGCTCCCTCAGAGTCACTCTTGGTGGTAGAGGAGTTGGAGGAAAAGCCGGCCAGGCTGAGCTTTGTTTCTCCTCTAGGCTAGAAGGCCAGGCTGATCTCTATTCTCTCCTCTAGGGTAGAAAGGTCTTTTCTTAACTTTCTGATCCAAGTATTCTCTCTTTACTAATATTTAATATACTTTAATAAATGCTTAATGCTCAAAACTGGTGCTAAAGCTTCTAATTTATAAGTAACAACTATACTAAGAATCCCAGCTAATTTCCCCCAAACTTGGCACAGAAATAAGGCATCCACATATAATTTGTCTTACCAGAACACAAATAGCTTTCACCCTAGGACAAGCCCTCATGTCTAGACTATATCTCATGTCCACTAGTTGGTTTCTTATCCCTATTAAACATTTGTTGAGATACAAAAGAAAACTCCTAGAAGTTCAAGTAAATCATGAAAATTTTTTTGACTTCTCAATTACAGTGTCCTCTACCTCATATAATTGATTGTCTACATTACTTATCTATACCTTTATAACATTTCTCTTTTTTCATTGAATAGAACTTAGACATAATTTAATCCAACCAAAATCACACAGAGTATAAGAAGCAGAACCAGAATTCCACCCAAGTCTTCTGATGGCAAATACAACCCACTTTAGATTGTACCATACTATCTCCTAAGCTTGTAAAAGATTAAATCAATCCTGAAGCTATAGCCATTTCCATGTGATGACAAAACTGAATCATTTGCAGTATTTTTTTTCCTTTTCATACCATATCATTGACTGGATAGAAAACAGAGTGGCATGAACTCAGTTACAAATATATGAATGGTTTGTTATTCAAATATTTTGTTTATCTTACTAACTCTGGTAGCTTGATGGGTTAGCAAGAAGATCCATCCTTTTTCCACTCCTGAAATAACTTTTTAAAAAATTCCTTTTTCCATATATGGGCTATTATTCCAAGAAAATTCTAAGTCTCTGAAGGAAAAGGCTATTTTATTTTACTTTATTTTTCATGGGGCAATGAGGGTTAAGAAAATTTCCCAGGATCATACAGCTAGTAAGTGTCAAGTGTCTGAGGCTGGATTTGAACTCATGTCCTCCTGAATTGAGGGCTGATGCTTTATACATGGCACTACCTCTCTGCCCTATCCAAGGAAGTTTCAAAAATCTTCTGCAGAATTATAATTCAAAGGCATCCTTCTATAATCCAGCTCTTACAGCCATACATTGCTACTGGAAAAAACATAGCTTTGACTATATGGACCTTTGAGAATCTAGCAAATCCTGCTTCAGGCACTTAGTGGCTTTGTGGCCCTGGCCAAAGAACTTAATCTCTTTTTGAATCTTTATCTATTCACTCACTGACTTATTTATTTATTCATTAATTTTTTCAATTACTTATTCATTCATTTATTTGCTTATTTCTTTATTTGTTCATTTATTTATTCCTTTATTTGCTTGTTCATTCATTCATTTGTTTATCTATCTATATATCATCTATTTATTTATTTAAAGTTTTGGGTTCCAAATTCTATCCCTCTATCATTCCTTCCCTCCCTCCCCTCCCCCTTCCTTCAGGTGGTAAGCAACCAGATAAAGGATATACATGTACAATCATGTAAAATATTACAATATTAGTTATTTTGTACAAAAAGAATCAAGTAAAAAAATGTGCAAAACAGCATGCTTCAGTCTGTGTTCAATCAACATCAGGTCTTTCTCTGGAGGTAGACAGTATGCTTGATCACTAGTCCCTTGGAATTGTCCTGGATCATTGCATTGCTGAGAGTAGTTAAGTCATTCACAATTGTTCATACAGCAGTAATGTTCTCAATGTGCACAATGTTCCCCTGGTTTCACTCACTTCACTATACATAAATTCATATGAGTCTTTCCATGTTTTTTCTAAAAACATGCTGCTCATCATTTCCCACAGTACAATAATATTTCAACACAATCACACACCACAGCTTGTTTATTCATTCATTCCTCAACTGATGGGCATTCCCTCAGTCTCCAATTCTTAGCCACCACAAAGAGCTGCCATAAATTTTTTGTACATTTTTTTCCTTTTCTCTTTTTCACAGTTACTATTTTTAACTGTTTCCCTCCATCCTATTCCCTTCCCCATGATATTTACTCCATTGCTTAACTTCTTTCACCCTATCCCTCCTCAGAAGGGATTTGCTTCTGACTGCCTCCTCCCCCTATCTGCCCTCCCTTCTTTCACCCCTCCCTCCTTATCCCCTTACCCTCCTATTTTCCTGCAGGGTTAGATAGATTGTTCCACCCAATTGGGTATGTATGTTCTTCCTTCCTTGAGCCAACTCTGATGATATTAAGGTCTTTGAGCCTATTCTGATGAAGATAAGACTCATTCACTGCCATGCTCCTTCCCCATCTCTGCCCCCACTCCATAAGCCCTTTCCTGTTTCTTTCACATGGGGTTTCACCTCATTCTTCCACTCCCCTTCCCCCTCCCCAGTGCAATCCTCTCACCCATAATTTTTTCCCTAAAGATGTCATCATGGGACAGCTAGGTCACAAAGTGGACAAAGCACTCACCCTGGACCCAAGAGGACCTGAGCCTAAATCTGGTTCCAGTCACAAGACACTCACACAACTACTCAACCATAGGCATGTCACCCAACTCCACCATCGAACAACAACAAAAATATAAAGAAAAAATAAATGCTTTACATATATCATCCCTTCATAATCAATTCCCACCTGTGCCTTCTGTCTAAATTTATTTCTATCAACTGCCCTAATACTGAGAAAGAATTTATAAGTTAGATATGTCATCTTCCCATGTAGGAATTTGAGCTGTTTAAGCTTTGAACATCCCTCTTAATTTCTTTTTCCTGTTTACCTTTTTATGCTTCTCTAGGGTCTTGTATTTGAAAGTCAAATTTTCTATTCAGGTCAGGTCTTTTCATCACAAATACCTGACAGCCCTCTTTTTCATTGAAGTCCCATTTTTCCCCTGAAAGATTATACGCAGTTTTTCTGAGTAGGTGATTTTTGGTTGTAATCCCAATTTCTTTGCCTCTGAAATATAATATTCCATGCCCTCGGATCCTTTAATGTCGAAGCTGCTAGATCTTGTGCTATCCTGACTGTAGCTCCACAGTACTTGAATTGTTTCTTTATGACTGCTTGCAATATTTTCCCCTTAACCTGAGAATTCTGGAATTTGACTAAAATATTCCTGGCTTTCAGGAGGTGATTAGTGGATTCTTTCAATTTCTATTTTACCTTCTGCTTGTAGAATATAAGGACAATTTTCCTTGACAATTACCTAGAAGATGATGCCTAAGCTATTGCCTTAATCATGGTTTTCAGGTAGTCCAATAATTTTCAAATGATCTCTCCTGGATCTATTTTCCAGGTCAGCTGTTTTACCAAGGAGATATTTCACATTGCCCTCTCTCTCTATTTTTTTTCAATTCAGATTCACTTTATTAGAACTTTTTTGCTTTATAAGGGAACTTTTGTATCTCCTTTTCAATTTGGCTAATTTTGTGACTTTTTTTTCATGACCCTCCTGCATCACTCTCATTTCTCTTTCCATTTTTTTCCTCTACCTCTCTTACTTTATCTTTAAAGTACTTTTCAAGTGCTTCCATGGCCTAATACCAATTCATATTTTTCTTGATGGCTTTGGATGTAGGAGCCCTGTTCATCTTCTGAAGGTGTACCTTGATCTTCCTTGTCACTAAAGAAACTTTCTATGGTTCACAACTTTCTCTGCCTGCTTATCTTGCCCATCTTTTACTTGACTTTTAACTCCTTCTTGAAGTGGGACACTGCTTCCAGGATGTACTGTTTCAAGCTTCAGGGTGGTCTAAGGTGGTACAATTTAAATAAGGGCAGTTTCTTTACTCACCTGGCCTGTTCTCTGGTCTGTAGATAACCCCAGGCCAAATTGCTAATTAACCAGGCAACAAAATTATGTTTGTGGTTGTGTCAAGATAATGGAATGTGATAGATGAAATTTAGCAGATACTCAGGAGCCCATCTGGAGATTAATTCAAACTGATTGAATTGGATAAGGTGACTGACTGCTAACTGGATTACTGGCTGCCTTCTAGTTAACTAGATTCTAAACACATGTGGCTGGTACTTAAGAAAGCACGGTTCTCAGAAGCTAACAACTTTGAACTTTGACTACCTTCCAGCCCAGTTAACCAATCAGATTGAAGAACCACCCATTTCTAGGAGGGGACAGGAAGGAGGGAACAGAGACTGCACAGGGAGCTCACTCTCTTTTGGCTGGAGAGATCAGCATGGTGGCAGAGGACTTCACAGGGGAGTTAGGAAAGCTAGGATTGCCAGGTTATAGGAATTCTTTTTTCAATCTTTCTTTCTTTTACTATCTTTCAATAAACCCTTAAAAATCTAAACTCATTTATCTGTGATTTTAGTCAGTTTCCCCCCAAAACCGGGGAGACAGATTAGAACCTACATTTAGAAATTTAAATTACACACTGTGGTTGTTAGCTCTGAAGAGTCTGCTCCCTTTCCCAACCTGCGCCACTGCCACTCAAGCCTACTTCCTGGGTCCCAGCAGGGGTAAAACACCCACGTTCCATCTCAGCATCAGAAGAGACCCCTTTAATTTCCCCCTGGCCAACCACTCAGCCCTCTCACCAGACCATGATTTTAGTTCCATAAAACAATGGTGCTGCAGCTGATTCAGAGGCTCTGGGGGTCTCTTTCTCTGGTTTGGCCTGCCTGGGACTGAATCTGTGCCAGTGTGACCTCAGAGTTGGGCTCCATTCCCACCCTGGCATGTCAGTCCCCTCCTTCAGACCTTCTAATATATCTTTGGCTAAGAAATGATCTCAGCCTCTTCTTTTGTGGGTTTTTCTGTTCCAGTAATTGTCCTATAGCATTATTTGGAGGTTTTTTTGAGTGGTTGTGTTGTGAGTTATGAGAGCTTACTGCCTTTCCTCCAACATCTTGACTTCACTCCCCTAGTACCTCTATTTGCCTCACCTGGTTTATTTTATTGTTTTTGTCTTTGTATCCCCACAATCAAGTACAGTGACTGGGACTTGTGATTTTATGTTTATAGAGACCTCCTAGTGAAGAAATTCCCTCTGCCAATGTACTTCCTAACATCTCTTATATACATCCCCTTCTCTCTCCTCACAAAGCCATCATTTTGTTAATATATTCATCAACTTTTACTCGGACTATTGCAATAGTTTTCTAATTGGACTGCCAGACACAAAGAAATCTCTCCTCCCTGCAAACCATCTTTCACTCAGCCCCCAAAATGATTTACTTGGAGTAGATTCACTCGAGGTAGTCTTCTACTCAGCAAATTCCAGTGGCTTGCTATTAACTCCAAGATCAAACAAAAAGTCTTCTGCATGACATTGAAAACTATTATATAGCCCCTTATTATCTTTCCAAGACAGTTTTCTTCTAACTTACTCCCCTCCAGGTAATCTACTTTCCAATCTACTTTCTTGTGTTCTGTGCTCTAAGACTACTTTCAGCTTTGAAATTCTCTGTTCTAAGCTTCCTTCTAGCTCTGAAATTCTATATTATAAGGTTCTTTCCATCTCTGATGTTCTTTCCTCCAATATAAAACCAAAAAAGGTGATAATACTAAAGTGCTGAGCACAGCGTGTGGCACAATGTGAGAACTGAATAAAGGTTAGCTATTTTTATTAATATATTTTCCAGCACTAATATTCTGGGTTCTAAGGTCCCATCCTACCCTAACATTGTAGGATTTTATGTAATGTTGCATAATTTTCACTGGAAGATTTACTTCAAAGGTTGAGAGTATTATATTATATCATATTCTTTAAGCAAAGTTGAGAAATTTCACTATATCACTTCATTAGACATTTTAAATTTCTAGTTGATATGGTATTTTAAAATGCTAGATCAAATGTCACTGAGAAAGCCTTAGGCTTAATTTTTTTATTCAGATCCTTATAGTTAACTAATTTCTTTTGATGCTCTCTTTGCTACTTAACTGTCCAAGTAACACTTTTGGCATTATTTCTCTCTCCAAGCACTGTAATGAATATATCACAAATAGAATTACTTATTCTTTCCTTTCAATTTTCTAGCATTATATGTAGGAAAGGGGAGAAGACAAAATGGGGGCTACAGAATTGAAGAATTGAAAATATTAAGATTAGCATTGACTGAAAAAAAGTGGAGTATAATGAGTAGAAGGGACATTGGCATAGCTGAACAGAAAAGGTGGGACTTGATTGGATGCATAAGATGCAGGGGTGTGTTGGAGCCAATTCAAACCAGCTCACAGGAGTCAATTGTTAAATTTTCTTTCCTTCCTTCTTTCCTTCCTTCCTTCCTTCCTTCCTTCCTTCCTTCCTTCCTTCCTTCCTTCCTTCCTTCCTTCCTTCCTTCCTTCTTTCCTTTCTCTCTTTCTCTCTTTCTTTTTTCCCCCCATAGGGCAATGAGGGTTAAGTGACTTGCCCAAGGTCACACAGCTAGTGTCAAGTGTCTGAGGCCAGATTTGAATCCAGGTCCTCCTGAATCTAGGGCCAGTGCTTTATCCACTGTGCCACCCAGCTGCCCCCCAATTGTTAAATTTTCACTGTGAGCAGTTATACCTCGGAAATGGGCAAATGCTGGAAATCTGGACTCAATTTATTGTTTTGTTGATTGTATAGCTTGAGGAAAGTGATGGAACCTATCTTAATAATTAAGATTAAACTCCTGGGGCAGCTAGGTGACACGGTGGATAAAGCACCGGCCTTGGATTCAGGAGGACCTGAGTTCAAATTCAGCCTCAGACCCTTGATACTTACCAGCTGTGTGACCCTGGGCAAGTCACTTAACCCTCATTGCCCACACCCCAAAAAAGATTAAACTTCAAAGTGTGTCATAGGTGCATTTGTTTTTCAAGGAGTTAATTGTTAAACATTACCAGCACATACAGGTTCATATTTTACCAAGAGTTTGTGCTGAGACAGTATAATTTCTAGCAACTTAGATAGAGGACAACTATCTACAAAAGTGCACAGGAGATGAAAGAGCAAGATTTCCCATTATTCAGATTCAGAAAAGTTACCAGGAAACAAGAAATGGCGTTGTGCAAATATTAAGTCACAACACCTCATGTATTTTTAGGCTTTTTCAGGAATTCAATGGTCTTTCCTCACACAAATTCTGTGGAAAATGGACTTCAAGTTTTATTTTCCCCCTTTTTACACATGATGAAACTGAGTCTCAAGGTGATTAAAGTATCATTTTTTGGTCACATAGTGACAGGGCTGGAATAAAAACCATAGCATCCTGAAACTAAGTAAAATAGTCTTTACACTTCACCAGGCTACTTCTGTAATAATCATAGATATGGAAACTAGATAAGAGACTATAATGGCCTGGTTCCTAAGCATGAGTAGACAAAGAGTTGTAGCTGCTGGCCTGTATTTTGTCAGATGTGCTGGAGTATTTGCTGTGCCTCCTACTACACTCTACCTTAATGTCTGGAATGCTTTCCCTCCTCATCTCTGCCTCCTAATTTCCCTTACTTTTTTCAAGTATATCAAATATGATGTTTTTCATGAGTATAATGGAGACAGGGAGAGGGAGAATGAAACAGAGAGACAGAGACAGAGAAGGTGGGAAGTAAGATTCAAAGTGACAGAAACAGACACAAAGAGACCCAAAGACAATGACTGATAGAAACATTAAGTAAAAGAATGAGAGGGAAGGAAAAAAAAGAGTTAGAAAAGAGAGAAGACAAGATAAAGAGGGAGTGAGAGAAATGCAAGATAGAGGCAGAATCATTGACGCAGAGAGAAAAAAAGACACATCCAGAGATGTCAGAAAAAAAAAATAAGATTATTTAATCTGAGAGCACTGTAAATAGAGTACAATGGTGGAAAGAAGACAAAAGAATGAGAACAATGAAGCAGTCATTAGATTTAAGATTAAGATATTGGTAACTTTGGTGAAGTGACTTTCAGTTGAATGATGTAGTTAGAAGCTAGATTGCAAAGACTTGTGATGTGAAGGAAAGGAAAATTAGTGGAGGAAAGATGTGTAAATGGCTTTAGTTTCGGAGTTTAGCTGAGAAGGTTAGGACAGGTAGAGTAATGTCTGGTAATTATGGTGGTGTTCGCTGAGGTTTTATTTGTTTGATTGTTTGGGTTATTTTATATGAATGGGGTTGAAGTTATGTTTGTAGCCAGCAAAGAAGGGGCCAGTAGACAAGACAAGATTGAATGTTAGAGAAAGAAATGGGATTACGGTGAAGGTAATTTACTGGATTAAGGAAAAACAGAGGTTTCTTATAATGAATGGGGTTGGCCTTGGTAATCAGAATTGATTTTACCATCAGAAAGTAGAAAGAAAGAGGAGATAGTGGCCTGGGAGATTTGAGGAGAGAAAAAAATAGCTATGATGTGTGTAATCGAGAATAAATTAGACATGAGTGATAGAACTGATTTTCTATAGCGAAAGCCCAGTTAAGATTAGGTAATGTGTATTTGTGGTAGACCCAGTCATCATGGTTTTGTTATTTTGTCCAATTCCGTTTATCAGTCTTCAACAGAAGCAAAGAGGGAAGATGGGGAGACTAATATAGCAATGGTTTTCAATGAGGATTAAATGGTTATAGGATAAGGGAAATTATTAAATATAGAATATAGTGCAGAGTTGAAATGTCTCACAAAGGAATCAAAATTCGAAAAAGAAAAGGGTATAGCAAGAACAAGGATAAAACTCAGGGATAATACTGAGGGATGGGGACTAGAGGTCACAATGAGAACAAAATGTATGTTTATTATGAGTAAGAAATAGGAGAAGTTAAAGATAAAGGATTAGGATAAGATAAAATAAATTCAGAGTTTAATACATGGAAGTGCCACATTTGTTGGTGATGATAAAGTTAAAAGTATGACCATAACTATATTTAGCTAAGGTGGAGTACAGGAATACATCTTGGAATCTGAGTAGATTGTGGAACTGGGAAATGAAAATATTTGAGGGAATATCAATATGTCAAAGTCCCCAGATTTAAGTCAGTAGTTTGGTAGGAAGACTGTGAGCCAGATACTAAAATCACTGAAGTAGGAAGAAGAATGTCCTAGGGGTAGATAGAGAGTAGCCACCACTATCTTAAGTGATCCATTTGGATTGAATGTATTCAAAGGAAGAGAGATCGCTAAGTGATGGCAGTAGGAAGTGTGTCTGGAAGTGGCAATGGGCAAGAAGTTGTATTCCACCTCTTCCAGTAAAGCCAATGAGTTGGATTATGCATCAATGTGAAGTCATAACTGGAAAGGGAGGCTATGGTTGTAGTGTCATCTGAAGGGAACCAGATATCAAGAAGTAGCAGAAGATGTATGGAACAAGAAAGGAAATTGTGAAAGATGAAAGGAAGTTTGTTAATTATGGATCAGGCACTTCAGAGTACATAGGGCAAGAGGAACCAATTTCTAAAGTGAGAAATTTGGTGGAATCAGTTTAAGGTAGATTCAACTAGATCCTTGTTTAAAGGCATGGTACTAAATAAACACGTGCTTAATAAAAAGTAAAGGATTCTAGAAAAGAAAGAGAAGATGACTGAGTTCGGGGAGAGTATATGTTCTTTGGCAACCAGGTGATTCCTGTAGTAAAGAGAATAGGAAAAGATGGTTGCATATTCATCCTTGGGGAATGATTCCAGGCAGAGTAACAGTGAGGTATGCCAATGAAATCAGGTGATTAAAAGGTTTCAGATTCCAATTTTTGCATTGGCTAAAATTGTAATTGCCTGGCTCAATCTTCATTTATGAAGTGGGCAAGCCTATTTGTTTTGTGGTACTGGTAATGTCTTGTGAGTGATCAGCTATGTTGTAGTGTTTGGTTGGCTCAAAAACTCTGTTAAGTGTCAATAAGTGGTTTGTTACTTTCACTATCACCTACCTATACTTGAGTCAATACTACATTATAAACAAGACACATTATCTTCTATCACCAGCTAACTCCCAAAGACTTGGTTTCTTCATCTGTACATTGGAGATACCAGTAATTTCACTTTATATTCAAGGCTTCTGTGAAGAAAATGCTTTGTACACTCTAATACAATCTAGAAGTCACATCTAAATGAACCCTATGGTTATATTATGAAGTTTTAATGAAAACCATGTCTATTTTTTTGGTCAGGGAAAGACAGTAATGACTTGGACTTTGCAGCTCAAATACTTATTTCACCAGTATCTCAATATAAATTTATCAATTAAGGTTTGGAAAAAAGATAGTTACCAGGTAGCCAGTGGAAATTTGTTGTTGTTGTTGTTGTTGTTGTCTTATTAATTTTTTTTTTCTGGATAGCATCTGGTATGAACGAATACACTTGAAAAACAGAGCAGACATCCTTGTTAAGCTGCCAAAATTATTTTCTATTTTAAAGTAGAGATTGTAGGCATGTTTAACTACAAATGGATCCCCCTGGATTTGAGATACAGAATATTAAAAGTCAAGAGTTCAAAGATATTTATTCAGAATTAAAATACATGTAGATGTTCCTACAACCATTCACATTTATATGTTGCTTTATGATTTAAATAAAAGGTTTTCCATGACATCAGCCATCTGAGATGGGTAGTATAAGCATTATTATTCCCTGTATATAGGTGAAAAACAGACTGGGAGATGAGATAGTTTGCCCAAAGTTAATATGTTGGTAAGCGTCACAACCAAATCTCAACCCATGGTCTCTATATCCCAAGTCTAGCACATTTTCAATTTACTCATAAGAACTATAGCACCAGCACTTCAGATGCAGAAAAAATATGTAACACAATATGATTGCATCCAAGGAAAGTCTCCTAGACAGGATAATTTAAAATGGTAACAAAGAAATACTCTTTTTTTTCTAGAATCCTTTACTTCTTATCAAGCATGTGTTTATTTAGTACCATGCCTTTAAACAAGGATCTAGTTAGATGAATCTGAGATCAGCTCTAACTAGTAATTGCTACCTGATGAAACCGATCAGCTCAGTAACCATCATTTGATACCCTCCTGCCACCCACATGTAGGCAGACAAAGAGGGAAGACTTAGTTTTATGCCCCTCTCTTCATACTGAATTTACTTCGTGAAAATAGCATAGTTGGCTCAAATAAGTCATTTAGTATTAAAAAAAAAAATGCAGTGATGACTATTGTATCCTTTTTTCCCCTACAAGAATACTGCTACTCTTGGACAAAAACAATATACTACTTTATCTTTTATTTATTTATTTATTTATCGCATTACATATTTTCTAATTATATATAAAATTTTTAAAAGATTTTTAAAAATTGAGTTCCAAATTTTCTCCTGTGCTCCAACCCCTCTCCCCTCCTTGAGAAGTAAAGGAACTTTATATAGGTTTTACATGTGCAGACATTCAAAACATATATTCTTATTAACCATGTTGTGAAAGAAAACACAAAGTAAAAAAAATTAAAGACTGTTACTTAAAAGTGTATATCATTCTGCATTCGGAGTTCATAGTTCTCTCTCTCTGGAGATGAATAGCACATTTCATCATGGGGCCTTTAGAATTTTCTTGTATCACTGTCTTGATCAGAGTAGCTAAATCATTCATATTTGATCATTATTACAATATTGTTATTACTGTGTGAGTTCAATGTTCTGGTTCTGATCACTCCATTTATATCAGTTCATAGAAGTCTTACCAGGTTTTTCTGAAACCATCCTGTTCATTATTTATTATAGAACAATAGTATTCCTTTATAGTCATATGCCACCCATCTGGCCCAAGAGATTTTTTTCTTGATGACTTTTCTTGATGACTTGTTCAATTTTTTTTTCTAAAATGGGCCTATTTAAGGATTTTATTTCCTCTTTAGTTAACCTGGGCAATTTGTATTTTTGTAAATACTCATCCATTTTATTTAGATTGTCAAATTTATTGGCATACAGTTGGGCAAAATATCTCCTAATTCTTTCTATTTTTTTTTTTGGCTAGGTAGGTGATTCTTGGTTGTAATCCCAAATCCTTTGCCCTCTGGAGTATCATATTCCATGCCCTCCAGTCCTTTAATGTAGAAACAGCTAGATCTTGTGCTATACTGACTAGGGCTCCACAGTACTTGATTTTTTTTCTTTTTGACAGCTTTACAATATCTTCTCTTTGACCTGAGAGCTCTGGAATTTGGCTATAATATTTCTAGGAGTTTTCCTTTTGGGATCTCTTTCTGGAATTGATCAGTGGATTCTTTCAATTTCTATTTTAGCTTCTTCTTCTAGAATTTCAGGGCAATTTTCCCTGAGAATATCTTGGAACATGATGTCTAAGCTCTTTCCTTCATCATGGTTTTCAGGTAGAACAAAAATTTTCAAATTATCTCTCCTAGACCTATTTTCCAGGTCAGCAGTTTTTCTCAGAAGATATTTCACATTGTCCTCTATTTTTTATTCATTTGTATTTGCTTTATTGTGTCTTGGTTTCTCACAAAGTCACTGGCTTCCATTTGTCCAATCCTATTTCTTAGGTAATTATTTTAATCAGAGAGCTTTTCCATTTGGCTTTTCAAGCTGTTGACTTTTTCTCATGTCTTTCCTTCATCACCCTCATTTCTCTTTCCATTTTTTCCTCTACCTCTCTAACTTTATCTTCAAAGTCCTTTTTGAGCACCTTTATGGCCTAAGACCAATTCATATTTTTCTTTGAAGCTTTAGATATCGGGGCCCTGATGTTGACATCTTCCTCTGAGAGTGCACTTCATTCTTCCTTGTTACTGATGAAAATTTCTATGTTCCTCACCTTTCTCTGTCTGCTCTAATTATTTCTTTAATTTCCACTTGATTGGTAGTGAAATCACCCCTTTTATTTTTGATACTGGTAATTTGGTTTTCTTCTTTCTTTTTTTTCTTTAATTAATTTACCAATGGTTTATCTAATTTATTGTTGTTGTTTTTTTCATAAAACCAGCTCTTAGTTTTATTGATTACTTCTATATTTTTCTTGCTTTCAGTTTTATTAATTTCTCCTTTGATTTTCAGGATTTCTAATTTAGTATTTAGTTGGGGATTTTTAATTTATTTTTTCTAGCTTTTTAAATTGCATGCCCAATTCCTTGATCTCCTCTTTCTCATTCTTTATTCGTGTAAGCATTTAGGGATATAAAATGTCACCTAAGCACTGCTTTGGCTGCATCCCGTAGGTTTAGGCATGTTGTCTCATTATTGCTCTTCTCTTGGATAAGGTTATTGTTTCTATGATTTGTTGTTTGACCCACTAATTCTTTAGGATGAGATTGTTTAGTTTCCAATTAATTTTAAGTCTACCTTTCCATGGCTCTTTATTACACCCTCCAGGTTTCTCTGAACTCTTCCTGCTCATCATTTCTTACAGCACAATAGTATTCCATTGTATTCATATACCACAACTTGTCCAGCCATTCCCCAATTGATGGGCACCCCCTCAACTTCCAATTCCTTGCTACCACGTAAAGAGCAGGTATAAATATTTTTGTACATGTGGGTCCCTTTCCCCCTTCCATGATTTCTTTGGGCAAAAGACCTAAAAGTGGGATTGCTGGGTCAAAGGGTATACACAGCTTTATCGCCCTTTGGGCATAATTCCAAATTGCTCTCCAGAATGGTTGGATCAGCTCACAGCTCCACCAACAATGCATTAGTGTTCCAATTTTCCCACAGCCTCTCCAACATTTATTATCTTCCTTTTTTGTCATTTTAGCCAATCTGATAGGTGTCAGGTGGTACCTCAGAGTTGCTTTAATTTGCATCTCTCTAATCATTAGAGATTTAGAGCATTTTTTCATATTGGAATAGATAGCTTTGGTTTCTTCATCAGAAAACTGCCTGTTCATATCCTTTGACCATTTCTCAATTGGGGAATGACTTGGATTCTTATAAATTTGATTTAATTCCCTATATATTTTAGAGATGAGGCCTTTATCAGAAGCACTAGCCTCAAAAATTGTTTCCCAGCTTTCTGCCTCCCTTCCAATTTTGGATGCATTGCTTCTGTTTGTACAAAATTTTTTTAATTTAATATAATCAAAATCATCCATTTTGCATTTTATAATATACTCTATCTCTTGTTTGGTCAAAAACTGTTTTCCTTTCCAAAGATCTGATAGGTACACTATTCCATTCTCTCCTAATTTACCTATGGTATCACCTCTTATGTCTAAATCATGTATCCATTTTGACCTTATTTTAGTATAAGGTGTAAGATGCTGGTCTATGTCTAATTTCTGCCATACTATCTTCCAGTTTTCCCAGCAGTTTTTGTCAAATACTGGGTTCCTATCCCAGAAGCTGGAATCTTTGGGTTTATCAAACACTACATTACTAGTGTCATTTACTACTGCATTTCCTGAGCCTAGCCTATTCCATTGATCTACCACTCTATTTTTTAGCCAGTACCAAATAGTTTTGATGACTGCCGCTTTATAGTAAAGCTCCAGGTTTGGTACCGCTAACCCACCTTCCTGTGAATTTTTTTTCATTATTTCCCTGGATATTCTTGATTTTTTGTTTTTCCAGATGAATTTTGTTATTATTTTTTCTAGCTGTATAAAATAATTTTTAGGTAGTCTGATTGGTATGGCACTGAATAAGTAAATTAATTTAGGCAGTATTGTCATTTTTACTATATTAGCTCTGCCTATCCATGAGCAATTGATATCTTTCCAATTATTTAGATCTGATTTGATTTGTGTGAAGAGTGTTTGGTAGTTGTGTTCATAGAGTTCCTGGGTTTGTCTTGGCAAGTAGACTCCCAAGTATTTTATATTATCTACCGTTACTTTAAATGGAATTTCTCTTTCTATCTCTTGCTGCTGGACTTTGTTGGTCATGTATAGAAATGCTGATGATTTATGTGGATTTATTTTATATCCTGCTACTTTGCTAAAGTTGTTAATTGTTTCAAGTAATTTTTGACTTGATTCTCGAGGATTCCTTAAGTATACCATCATATCATCTGCAAAGAGTGATAGTTTTGTTTCCTCCTTGCCTATTCTAATTCCTTTAATTCCCTTCTCTTCTCTGATTGCTAAAGCTAACATTTCTAGAACAATATTAAATAATAGGGGTGATAATGGACATCCCTGTTTCACCCCTGATCTTATTGGGAAGGCCTCTAATTTATCTCCATTGCATATAATACTTGCTGATGGCTTTAGGTAGATACTGTTTATTATTCTAAGGAAAGCTCCCCCTATTCCTAAACCCTCTAGTGTTTTTATTAGGAATGGGTGCTGTACTTTGTCAAAAGCTTTCTCTGCATCTATTGAGATAATCATATGATTTTGGTTGGTTTTCTTATTGATGTGGTTGATTATGTTAATAGTTTTCCTAATGTTGAACCAGCCCTGCATTCCTGGTATAAATCCCACCTGGTCATAGTGTATTATCCTGGTGATCACTTGCTGTAATCTCCTTGCTAATATCTTATTTAAGATTTTAGCATAGGGGCAGCTAGATGGCGCAGTGGATAAGGCACCGGCCCTGGATTCAGGAGTACCTGAGTTCAAATCCGGTCTCTGACACTTAACACTTACTAGCTGTGTGACCCTGGGCAAGTCACTTAACCCCAACTGCCTCACAAAAAAAAAAAAAAAAAAAAAAAAAAAAGATTTTAGCATCAATATTCATTAGGGAAATTGGTCTATAATTTTCTTTCTCTGTTTTTGCTTTGCCTGGTTTTGGTATTACCGCCATATTTGTGTCATAAAACGAATTTAGTAGAGCTCCTTCTTCACCTATTTTTCCAAACAATTTGTATAATATTGGAATTAATTGTTCTTTAAATGTTTGGTAAAATTCACCCGTAAACCCATCTGGCCCTGGGGATTTTTTCTTAGGGAGTTCATTAATAGCTTGTTCAATTTCTTTTTCTAATATGGGTTTATTTAAGGATTTTATTTCCTCTTCAGTTAGCCTGGGCAGTTTGTATTTTTGTAAATATTCATCCATTTCATTTAGATTGTCAAATTTATTGGCATACAGTTGGGCAAAATATTTCCTAATTATTGCTTTAATTTCCACTTCATTGGTGGTAACATCACCCTTTTCATTTTTGATACTGGTAATTTGGTTTTCTTCTTTCTTTTTTTAATCAAATTAACCAATATTTTATCTATTTTATTGGTTTTTTCATAAAACCAGCTCTTAGTTTTATTGATTAATTCTATAGTTTTTTTTGCTTTCAATCTTATTAATTTCTCCTTTAATTTTCAGGATCTCTAATTTAGTGTCTAATTGGGGATTTCTAATTTGTGCTTTTTCTAGCTTTTTAAGTTGTATGCCCAATTCATTAATCTCCTCTTTCTCTTTCTTATTCATGTAAGCATTTAGAGCTATAAATTTTCCCCTAAGCACTGCTTTGGCTGCATCCCATAGATTTTGGTATGTTGTCTCATTATTGTCATTCTCTTGGATAAAGTTATTGATTGTTTCTATGATTTCTTGTTTGGCCCATTCATTCTTTAGAATGAAATTATTTAGTTTCCAATTGATTTTCATTCTACTTTTCCCTGGCTCTTTCTTACATGTAATTTTTATTGCATCATGATCTGAGAAGGATGCATTTACTATTTCTGCCTTTCTACATTTGACTATGATGTTTTTGTGCCCTAATACATGGTCAATTTTTGAAAATGTGCCATGTACTGCTGAGAAAAAGGTATATTCCTTTCTATCCCCATTCAATTTTCTCCAGACATCTATCATGTCTAACTTTTCTAGTAATCTATTCACCTCTTTCACTTCTTTCTTATTTATTTTTTGGCTAGATTTATCTAATTCTGAGAGGGGGAGATTCAGATCCCCCACTAGTATAGTATTACTATCTAATTCCTCTTGTAACTCATTTAACTTCTCCTCTAAGAACTTGGATGCTATACCACTTGGCGCATACATATTCAGTATTGATATTACTTCATTATCTATAGTACCTTTAAGTAAGATGTAATTTCCTCCCTTATCTCTTTTAATGAGATCTATTTTGGCCTGCACTTTGTCTGAGATAAGGATTGCTACCCCTGCCTTTTTTACTTTAGCTGAGGCATAATATATTCTGCTCCAGCCTTTTACCTTTACTCTGTGTGTATCTCTCTGCTTCAAATGTGTTTCTTGTAAACAGCATATTGTAGGGTTCTGGTTTTTAATCCACTCTGCAATTCGCTTCCGTTTTATAGCAGAGTTCATCCCATTCACATTCACAGTTATTATTACTGACTGTCTATTCCCCTCCATTCTATTTACCCCCTTTGTACTTTTCCCCCCTTCTTTCATCCTATTCCTCCTCACCGACATTTTACTTCTTATCCCTGCCTCCCCCGATCTGCCCTCCCTTTTTATCACCCCCCTCTCTTTTCTTTACCCTTTTCTCCCTTGCTTTTGTCCTCCCTTCTATCAGTCCCCCCTTTCCCTTCCCCTTTTGTTTCCCTAAAGAATGAGTTAAGTTTCTTTATCCCAATGAACGTATATGTTATTCCCTCTTTGAGTCAAATCTAATGAGAATAGGGTTGAAACCATGTTCCCCCCTCCTTTCTTTCCCTCTATTATAATAGGTTTTTTTCCACCTCTTCATATGATATAATTCATCCCATTCCACCTCCCCTTTCCTCTCCTCCCCATAGACTCCCTTTTTATCCCCTTAATTCTTTTGTATCATCACATCAAAGACAATTTATATTTATACCCTCTATATAAAGTCCTTCTCTCTGCCCAAATACATTTACAGTTCTTAAGAGTTATGAGTATTATCTTCCTGTGTAGAGATATAAACAGTTTAACCTAATAGGGTAACTTTTTTTTTTCCCCCTCTGTTTACCTTTTTAAACTTCTCTTGAGTCTTGTATGTTGAGATCAAATTTTCTATTCAGTTCTGGTCTTTTCACCAGGAAAGATTGAAAGTCCCCAATGTCATTAAATGTCCATCTTTTCCCCTGAAAGAAAATGCACATTTTTGCTGGGTAATAGATTCTCGGCTGCAATCCAATCTCCTTTGCCTTCCGGAATATCATATTCCAAGCCTTGCGGTCCTTTAATGTTGAAGCTGCCAGGTCCTGAGCAATCCTGACTGTGGCTCCATGATATTTAAATTGCTTCTTTCTGGCTGCTTGGAGTATTTTCTCCTTCACCTGATAATTCTGGAATTTGGCTACAATATTCCTTGGAGTTTTCCTTTTGGGGTCTCTTTCAGGAGGTGATCGGTGGATTCTTTCAATGATGATTTTATCCTCTGATTCTATGATATCAGGGCAGTTCTCCTTAATAATTTCCTGGAATATGGTATCTAGATTCTTTTTCTGGTCATGGCTTTCAGGCAGTCCAATGATTCTCAAATTGTCTCTCCTCGATCTGTTTTCCAGATCAGTTGTCTTTTCAATGAGGTATTTCACATTTTCTTCTATTTTTTCATTTTTTTTATTCTGCTTGACTGATTCTTGGTGTCTCATGGATTCCTTATCTTCCAACTGTCCCACTTTAATTTTTAAGGCATTGTTTTCTTCAGTGAGATTATGCACCTTTTTGTCCATTTGGCTAAGTGAATTTTTTAAGGTATTGTTTTCTTCAGTGAGATTATGCAGCTTTTTTTCCATTTGGCTAAGTGAATTTTTTAAGGTACTGTTTTCTTCAGTGAGATTATGCAGCTTTTTTTCCATTTGGCCAAATGAATTTTTTAAGGCTTTGTTTTCTTCAGCTTCCTTTTCCAAGCTGCTGATTCTTTTTTCATAGTTTTTTTGTTTTGCTTTCATTTCTCTCCCCATTTTTTCTTCTACCTCTTGCAATTGATTTTTAAAATCCTTTTTGAGCTCTTCCAGGAAGGCTTTTTGTTCTTGCGACCAATTCACCTTCCCTTGTGAGGCTTCAGATGTAGACAATTTGAGGCTATTGTCCTCATCTGAGTTTGTGTTGGCTTCTTCCCTATTGATACAGAAGCTCTCAATGGAGAGGGTTCTTTTTTGCTTCTTACTCATTATTGCAGCTTATTTATTTATTCTTTAAGTTGAGGTCTGCTCTGGGGGCACCAGGGTCCCTGTTTTGGGCTTCTTGTGCAGGTGTATAGGTGCTGTGTGACCGGGCTTTTACTCTGAGGCCTTTATGGTGTGTGGAGATGCCCCGCCCTGCACTTCCTGTCTGATTGTGCTCGGCCAGCCAGGCGCCAGACCCCGGCGTCTGATCCCGCCATTCGTGGCCCTCTCGGCCGGTGCAGGTAAGTTTTTCCACTGTCCTTCTTGGCCACCAGATTTTTGAACCAGGTTCTGGGAGCCTCAGTTGTTCGGCTGTGGCCCGCAGCTCCTGCTGACTTGCCACGAACCCCTTGGCGCTGGGTTGCTGCCCTGCGCTGGGCCTCCCTTTTGCCCGAGTCAGACCAACCTTTTCCTGAAGTCTTCTAAATTATCTCTGGTTGGAGGACTGTGTCTCTCTGTCTCTTTGCAGGTTCTGTAGTTTCAGAATCTGTCCAGAGGCTTGATTTAATGTTCGTTTTGAGGGAACAGAAGGAGAGCTCAGGCAGCTTGCTGCTTCTTCTCCGCCATCTTGGCTCCGCCCCCCCATCTGCCCTTACTTTTATTGCCCACCCCCCTCTTCTGCCCTCCCTTCTATCAATGCCACCCTTTTCCGCTCCCCCTTTTGTTTCCTTAAAGAATAAACTCAGTTTCTTTATACAAATGGAAGTGTATATTATTCCCTCCCTGAACAAAATCTGATGAGAGTAAGGTCAAAACAATGCTCAACCCTCCCTTCTTTCCCTCTATTGTAATGGGTTCTTTTTGTGCCTCTTCATATGATGTAATTAACCCCATTCCACCTCACCCTTAATCCACCTCTTTAGCCTTCCTGAATTTTATATTTCAAACCCTTCACTCTTTTAATGTGGAAGATGCTAAATATTTTGTGATGTTATACCTTCATAATATTTGAATGGTTTCTTACTGACTGCTTGAAATATCTTCTCTTTGATCTGGTTTCTCTGGAACGGGGTTACAATATTCTTGGGATTTTTTTTTTATTTTGGGATCTCCTTCAGGTTGTGACCAGTGGAATTTTTAATTATGTTTATACTCTGCTTCAAGAATATCTGAGTAGTTTTTCTTTACAATTTCTTGCAATATCATTTTAAGGCTCTGTTTTTTATCATGGCTTTGAGGTACTCCAATAATTCTAAATTTCCTCTCTTCAATATATTTTCTTTTTTTAATGTAATAAACATTTTTATTTATAATTTTGGGTTCCAACTTTTAGCCTTCCTTCCCTTGCTGTACTTCTCCATCCCTGAAGCAGCAATCAGATATGGATTATACATGTATGATTATGCATAGCATTACCATAGTTGTTGTTTTGTTCAAGAAAACTTTATTAAGAGGGAAAAAATGAAAGAAAGTGAAAAATAGCATGCTTCAGTCTTTTCAATCAATATAATTTCTTTCTTTGGAGGTGGAGAATTTATTTCATCAATAGTCCTTTGTGATTGTCTTGGATCATTTTATTGTTGAAAATACTCAAGTCATCAATAGTTCTTCATAAAAAAAATATTGCTGTCTCTATGCACAATGTTCTCTTGGTTCTGCTCACTTCACTATATATCAGTTCATCCATGTCTTTATAGGCCTTTCTGAAGTCATTCTGCTTGTCATTTCTTATAGCACAATCATACTCCATCACCATCATATCCAACATTTTGTTTAACCATTCCCCAATTGATGAATATTCTTTTGATTTCCAATTCTTAGCCACCATAAAAAGAGCAGCTATATTTTTGAAGAAATAGGTATTTTTTTTTGTTTTGGGGAATGTCTTTGGGATATAAACTAAGTAGTGGTTTTGCTGGATCAAAGGGTATATACAGTTCTATAGCCCTTTGGGCATAGTTCCAAATTTTCTCCAGAATGTTTAGACCTTCTCACAACTCCACAGACAGTGGATTAGTGTCCCCGCTTTCCCATATCCCCTTCAACATCCAATATTTTCCATTTTTAATACATTTGCCACTCTGATATGTTTGAGTTGATACCTCAGATTTTTTTTTATTTATTTTTTTAATTTTGTAGGGCCTAAATTTCTAGCTGTGATGTTTAAAATCTAATGTGTGGTCACCTGACCTGACCCCAGTTTGGGAGAGAAACTAGCTAAGATTTACTGATCAATTCAACAAGACTTTAGTCTTTTACATATTTATTAAAGGGTATTAGAAGTTAGTTAAGAGAGAGATTGAGAACAGATTTCTTATAGCATGGAAAACCCTAGCCTAGATCTATTTGGGATAGCCAGAGTTAAAACCTTGCCTTTCCCTAAAAGCACATGTGAAGTTCTCTGTCCCCCTCCAAACTGAAGTCCTGAACAAAAAGAACCTGCTTGTCAGTGGCTTCTCCCAGAAGCCCTCTGTGAAACAGGAAGGAGGGCCGTCTACACACACAGCTCCAAGCTAATTGGCTGGTAGCTTTGATTGACATGGCTACAGGCGGTTCTATAGATGTAACTTCCAGGTGCCAGGCAACTTCTGTATGCCAAGTCACATGTTTTCTCCTCAGGGTAGAGCTCTGATTCTCACATTCCACCCTGTGCTTCATGTGAAGAAACATCATTTTCTTACATGAAGCAATAACATTACAGATGCTTATGACTAACAAAGAAAAGGAAATGAAAAGAGAGAAAATAAATTGAGGAACACATTAACAAAGGCTAAACAGGACACTCCCTTTTTAGCAGGTGGACATTACAAACAGAAAAACTAAAGGGAGCACACCCCTTTAGTAAGTGGACATTACAAATAGTATATACAATGTGGAAAAGGAAAACAGGAAAATGTATATTTAAGCCTTTGAAAGTCTTTTCTGAGATGATTCTTGGGATATCCTCTGGGTGTAGTTATGTAATTGAAATCTTTCAGATATTTCAGATGGTAGTAATCAGCCAGGAAAATTTCCTACAAAATTAAACTTAACATAACTATAAATAGCTTTGCCAATAATAAAATCAAACAATGAGAGTTCTCAAAAAAACATGTTTCAGGAAATTCAGAATCCTAGTTGTTACACATGAAACACATAATAAAAACAAAAAATTGAAACATTCTTTAAAACTTAATATTACTACACTCTCCCCTGTAGAGAATAAATTGAGAAGACAATTGTTATATTAATTTAGAAAATAATTTTTATCTTTGTTTCATAATTTTTTGCATCATCTGCCTAATTATTTTCATGCCACTGTGAGAAATTAAAGAATCTAATATAATTGGTAGCAGATGTCAAGGCCAAATCCAAAATTGTATTTATCATGACACCTGAGATCATTATGGGGGTTACCATAAAAGAACAGAGAAATAACTGAGTCAGGCTTAAATCAGATGCATAGGATTGAGATGTCCCTAACATCAGGCATATAGGAGGGGGGATTGAAGACAGGCATGGAATGAGATGGCATAGCCTGGCCACATGGTGCCATGTGGAGGAAAATTAAACCAAGAAAATCCAACCTTGACTCTTGCCAATAGCCATTTTCTCGGCCTTTCCCAAAGCAGTGTAGTACCTGGACTTCAAGCATATCTCCCCTTTTATGACAGTTCACTGTCTGCTCCTGTATATATTCCTCTTGTGATTGGCTGGCATCTTGGCCAACTAGCATGTGGTAACTCAGAATGAAGGCAATTAATGTCTTAAATGATAAATTCCCATAATCCAAGTCTCATATGGATTTAAAAGTTGAGGATAATAATGATTGCAAAAAAATTTGAACATGCCTAGACTCAGAATATAATATAGAATTATGCAGTAATTCCAAGTAATAACTTTTTTACTAAGTATACAATTACTTTTGTGAAAAATCAGAATATATTTTAATACAAGTTAAAACACAATCTTAAAAGAATAAGAATCTCTACAAAAATAAACCCATAGTTTTGGGTTCAAAATAAAGTTGCAATAGAATAAAAAAGAAACCCTTATGTAACATTTGAACTGATTTTTTATTAAATTAATTATTTTTAAGGCTAAAACTTTTTTTTATTTCAATATTTTAAATCCCCAAATCGCATATTATTATTTTGCAAAATATATTCCTACTTATGGCAGTAATAAATTTGATTATATGAATATGAAAAACTTTTGCAAATGTTCCCCTCTTTTTTAATGCTTATCAAAAATAATACTTGTAGAATTAATTTACATTTGCCATGGCAACCAATTTGCCAGGGAAATGCTTTATAGAATTTGATCAAATAATCACTTGGAAAAAAAACAAACAATTTAGAATATGGGAGCACAATACTCCCAGAATTAACTTTGTGTTATGAAGTCAACAACATCTTGCATTGGTTCAAAATTGGAGAGATAGATGAATAGAATAAAATACACATTGAAGAATAAGAGATGAATGATATTCAATGGCCTACATGTGCTGGTACCAGTTTTACATGGGACCAATGTATCCATGAGTCCTTCTCTCCAATTTTGATGGCAGGCAGAGTTAACAACATTTGGAAAGGACATTCTCAAGCTGGCTGGGTCCCACTAGTCCACTGAAAATTTTTGATATATACACTGTCTCCTGGTTTCAAATCATGTAAGGAGAAGTCTAAGGGGCCAACCTCTACTGCTGCTCCTGCCTCGTGGAGTTCATGTAGTCTGGCTTGTAATTCCTGTATATAGGAAGCAACAAAAGTATCTCCCCCCACCAATGATGTATATATTGGGGAAAAGGTTTTGCTTGGATAGGAGGATGACCAAAATGCATCTCATAAGGTGATATATGTAGTTCTCCTCTTGACCTGCTGTGCAAATAAAACAGTGCCAAGGGTAGAATATCAGACTGCTTCAAATGAGTTTCAGTGCACAATTTTCCAATCATGCTCTTAAGATTTTTATTCATACTTTCCACCTGGCCTGAGCTTTGTGGGTGGTAGGGTGCATGAAACTTTGGAGTTACTCCCAAGAAAGAGTAAATTTGGGATAAAACAGAATCAGTAAAATGTGTTCCTTTGTCAAAATCAGTGCAGGCTGGTGGGCCAAAGTGAGGGACTATTTCTTTAAGGAGAGTTTTGGCAACAAAGGCAGCTGTGGCTTGGAACATGGAAAAGCTTCTACCCACCAAGTGAGTTGATCACATAAAAGAATCAAGAAAAACTCATACAGTTGAGGGGAAAATGGGGGAGGTGTTGGGAAGGGAGAGAACATTATTCTCATCCAAATTCACTCAGAGAGGGAATAACATACACACTCTATTGGGTATAGTAATCTATATTACCCTACAGAAAAGTAGGAGGGGAAGGGGTTGTGGGGCTATAGAAGGGAGGGCAGATTGGGGGAGGGGAGTCAGAAACAAAACACTTTTGAGGAGGGACAGTCAGAGGAGATAAAGAATAGAATAAATGGCATGGGTACGGAATAGGATGGATGGAAATTCCATTAGCAATAGCAATTATGAAGTAATTTTGAAGCAAGTTTGTCTGACTAAGGACTCATTTCTCAAACACCTAGAGAACTGAGTCAAATTTATTAAAATAAGGGCCATTCCCCAGTTGATAAATGATCAAAGGATATGAAGAGTTTGGGGATGAAATATTCAAAGCTATCTATAGCCATATTTAAAAAGTGCTCTAACTCACTATTGTTGAGAAAGATACAAGTCAAAACGGTTCTGGGGTACTACCTCACACCTATTAGATTGGATAATAGGACAGCAAAGGAAAATGACAAATGTTGTAGGGGACATGGGGAAAGTGAGATATTAATGCACTCTTGATGGAGTTGTAAAAGTGGTTCAAACATTCTGTAGAGCAATTTGGAATTATGGCCAAAGGGCTGTAAAACTATGCATACTCTTTGATCTTTTAATACCACTATTAGGTAGTTATTCATAAAGAGATAAAAAAACAAAACATTGAATTTGAAATTGAGGAAATGCACATCAATTGGGGAAGGGCTAAAGAAATTTTGGGATGATATTATGATGGAACACTATGGTGGTATGTAAGGGGCTAAAATTCTAACTAGTCTGTCTAAAATATCTCATGAGTGGTCG
This sequence comes from Dromiciops gliroides, assembly GCF_019393635.1. Classification (NCBI taxonomy): domain Eukaryota; kingdom Metazoa; phylum Chordata; class Mammalia; order Microbiotheria; family Microbiotheriidae; genus Dromiciops; species Dromiciops gliroides. The sequence goes on along the minus strand of NC_057863.1, from coordinate 553,764,407 downwards.
CCAATAAATTATAAGCTTTAGCAAGATTTTAGACTTTTAAGCATTTATTAAGGAGAATAAGAATTTGGTGAAGAGAGAGAGAGAGAGAGGCCTAGATTCATCTATCTATCTCAGGGAGCTACAGTTTTCCTGCTCCACTCTGTACTAGAGCCTTGGCAAAAAAGAGAGCAAGAGCACCAGCCTTGATCACTCTTCCTCCCATGAGCAAATGTCACTTCCTGACACCAAAGAAAAGTCACATGTCTTGCCTTCAGGTGCCTTCTCCTCATGGCGGAGCTTTCCTACAGTAAGTCTCCAGCAGGTGGCGTCATTCCAATCATTACAGGTATAAGAAATGATAAGCAGGATGCTCTCACAAAAAACCTGGAAAGACTTACATTATCTGATGATCAGCTGTGAATTACTTAGCTATTTTCAGCAAGACAGTGATCCAAGACAACTCTGAAGGACTTATGAAAAATGTGATCCATTTCCAGAGAAAGAACTGATGGTGTCTGAATACAGATTGAAGATGTTTTTTTACTTTCTTTTTCTTAAGTTTTTTTTTTTGTTTTTGTTTTTGTTTTTGTTTTTTCTTTGGTCTGGAGTCTTTCACAACCTGACTAATATGGAAATGTTTTGCATGACTACCCATGTATAATTTACATTGAATTGCTTGAGTTCTTAAGGTGCAGGTGGGGAAGGAGGGAGGAAGAGAATTTCGAACACAGGTTTAAAAATGGACATTAAAATTGTTTTTATGTGTAATTGAGGAAAAGTAAAATTCTAAATAAACAAAAATTATTCAAAAAAGAGAAAGTTCTAAGATGATTATTGAGGTCCTAATAATTATCTCAAGGATGTGCTAAAGCCAGCTCAGTCTTGAAGGAGAGTTTCATAATCTCAAGAGAGCCAATTGTTAAAACCCCAGTGTTTTTGTACTACAAACACAACACTCTGGTTTTGATTTACTGTTCAGTTTTGGTTGATTTCTAGACTTGAGAAAGCAATAAAGAAAATTTTGATAATGTAGTTTTAACTTCAAAGTATGTTGAATATATATACAATGCATGCATCTATATGTATGTGATGTATGTATGTATTAGATTGACAGACAAATAGATCATAGATGGATGTGTGGTTGGATGGATGGATGGGTGCATGCATGCATGATCACAGAACCATTTTAGGAGGATACTTAGCATCTATATGATGATAGCTGTTTAGAGTTGCCAGAGGCATTAGTGATTTTTTCCAGATACCTCATTTCAGAGAAAGCAAAACTGAGTCTTAATTTGTTTAAGTAGTTTGAGTAATAGTCCATACAAACTGTATCTGGACATGACTCCTTTCTCAGGTAACAACAATTCAGACAACCAGTTATCCAGTCTCTTCTAGAGTACTCTCATTACCAGAGAAGTCACTGCCCTCTTGAGGCACCTTTCTACTTTGAAAGACCTCTGATTGTCCAGTTTTACTAACTATAACTTATACCCACTGTAAGGAGTTAAAATTCTAGCTATACTATCTAAAATCTAATGAGTGGTCATCAATAAATTCTAAGCTCTAGCAAGAATATTTATGTGTTTAAGTATTTATTAAAGAGCATTATGATCAGAGAGAAAGGTAAAAATCTAACTATTTCTAAGAGACCCCATCATCTGACCCACCATGGTGAGGTCTGGAACCAAAAGGAGGAAGAAGCCCTCCGTAGGGTACATCCACTTCCTACTTGGTGTTCTCCTCCAAAAAATGGGAGGCTCCTCAAGTTGATTGGCTGGTAGTTTTGATAGACAGTACCCATGAGCAAACATCACTTCCTGACACCAAGGACCTGACTGCATGGCTTGCCCTCAGACACCTTCTTCTCATGGCGGAGCTTTCTTACAGTAACTCCCCAATAGGTGGTGTCATTCCAATTGTTACACCACAATTCTAGTTTTTGCCCTCTGGGGTCAAGTCCAAAAAGTCTAATCCCTCTTCTATATGACAGCCTTCTAAATACCTGAAGACAGTGATCAGGACCCTTAAGCCTTGTGTCTAACCTTGCACCCAATTTTGCTTCTTACCTAGAGGATACTGCACCCAACCCTCAGTCTAGAAGATAAAAATCATTAGCTTGTCTCACTGGGCAAGCAGTTTTAAACAAGTCAACCTGGGGATGGCAAATTATTTTATTGACTTGATTTTCACATCAGTCCTGATAAACAATTTCCGTTAGTCTCATTGATTAAGGTAAGCATCTATTTTCCCCATTCAAGGTTCTGCAAACAGAATCAGAAACATGGAATCACAAAATTTCAGAATTTGGAAGGAGCTTGGAGGCCAAACTGACACATGAATAAAAATTTATTTCAAATGAGAGACTTCCAGAAAGAATATTGCAACAAGACAAGGAATCTATTTCTATGGAAAAATTCTTGGCTTTCACAGAGGACTGGGTGCTGCCAACAATATTAGTTTTATATATATATATATATATATATATATATATATATATACACACATATATATATACATATATATACACACATATATATACATATATAAATATATATTACTAGATATAAATATATATTATATATATAATTACTATATATAAATATATAATTATATATATATAATTATATATATATATATATATATGATTTTATAATTTAGAAATCATTTTCACAAATCTTACAGTGTGCATACAGGCCATGTGGTGGAAACTCACATCCAATACATAGATTGTTTTTACCACATGCCTATCAAATTGTTGTTACACAGATCTCATCTTAAGGAATTTTTTCCTTATATTGAGATTTTTTATAACAAGCTATGTAATTCTGTTTTGGGGGATGCAGGGTGCAACCCAATGATTGGCAAATGAAAAGGGGCAATTAATTTTGAGTTGGAAGATCTAGTTTTCAACTTCTAACATATCACTATTGTGACTTTTGTTAATTCATTTCACCTCTCTTAAATTTCCCAATTTTTGAAAAATCAACTTGCCACACAGGATTGCTGTTAGCAATGTAGTTTTTAAAAGTTGAAGCACCATAGAGTTATTATTATTATTATAGGCACACACCAATAATGGTACACAACTTGTGTATACATAGTTACAAACACACACACATATACATGTAAATGTATGTATGGGTATATGTAAGTATACAGATGATAGGCATACATTTTATATGTGTATATATATATATATATATATATATATATATTCATATAAACATGTAAATATGTCTATATAAGCTTTGCCAAATCCATGGCTTCAATTAGGTGACCTCTAATATCTTCTCAGTAGAATCCTCGAGTACGAAGAGTATAAGCTTCTCACTAAGCTTATGTTCCATACTAAGTTTATTCATGAATTGAATTTAGCTGTGTGGTACAGTGTAAGAGAATAGTAAACTAAGAATAAGTGGACCTGGGTTCAAATCATCTGTTACTTAATAATGGCCATTTCACTTAACAAGCCTATTCCTCAGTTTCCTCAGGTTGGACTAGGTGATGTTTAAAATCTAATGTGTGGGGGACAGCTAGGTGGTGCAGTGGATAGAGCACTGGCCCTGGAGTCAGGAGGACCTGAGTTCAAATCTGGCCTCAGACACTTAACACTTACTAGCTGTGTGACCCTGGACAAGTCGCTTAACCTCAATTGCCTCACCCACCAAAAAAAATCTAATGTGTGATCACCTCACCTGCCCTGCAGTGGGGTGGGGGTGGGGGGGAGAGAACTAGTTAAGTTTACTGATAAATTCGGCAACAGTTTAGGCTTTTAAGTATTTATTAAAGTGTATTAGAAGTTAGTGGAAAGAGAGAGAGAGAGCACACAGAACTCTGAAAGAATGGAAAAACCTAGCTAGATCTATGTGGGATAGACAGAGGGAAAACCCATCTTCATCTAGTAGCTCATGCTTCCAAAGAGAGCGAGTCCTAGCTGCTTCTGCCAGAAGCTCCCTGTGGAACAGGAAGCAGGGCAGTCACCTCACACACAGGTCCAAGCTAATTGTCTGGTTCATTGATTGACATGATTTACAGGCGGTCTAAGTAAAGAGGTAACTTTCAGATGCCAGGTAGCTTCCAGACATTAGTCACATGCTTTCTCATCAGGGGGACTCATCCTGGTTCTCACAATGTCTTTCTCAGCAGGGTGTGGCACCCTGATTCTCACAACTCTATGACCTGCAAGTTCCCTTCTAGATCTAAATCTGTGAATAACTTGTGTATAAAACTACTATATACAGGGCTCTGGACTTATAAAGACACAAATGCTATCAAGTAGCTTCTACATGCTAGATGACAATGTGTTTCAATGGATTTGGAAGTGTTTTAATCACTGGACGAAAGTAGGTAGATATCAGTTGAGTGGGATGTTATAATGGAGTGCTCCATGGGCACTGTCTCCTTATCCTTCTGTTTAGAATTTTGATCAGTGCCTTGTATCAAGATATAGATGGTATGCTCGTCAAATTATCAGAAGCTGGGAAGAACAGTTAAAATTTTGCAAAGGAACAAATATAAAGTAATGCTCTTGTTTATTATTTTTTTTAATCACGTAAGTGCAAGATAGAGAAGGTACAGCTGGACTAACAACTTCTGTGAAAAAGAAAATGATGGGGATTTCAGGGAAGGCCAATAATAGAAATTAGGATTTATGTATGATTTTTTTTGTTTGTTTTTTGTTTTTTTTGCAAGGCAATGGGGGTTAAGTGACTTGCCCAGGGTCACACAGCTTGTAAGTGTCAAGTGTTTGAGGCTGGATTTGAACTCAGGTACTCCTGAATCCAGGGCCAGTGCTTTATCCACTGCACCACCTAGCTGCCCCCATATATGATTTTTTTAACCATAAAAGTACTTTATTATTTTCCAGTAACATGTAAGGATAGTTCTCGACATTTGTTTTCATAAGATTTTTAATTCTGAATTTTTCTCTGTCCCTCTCTTCCCTCCCTACTCCACAAGTCAGAAAGCAATCTGATATAGGTTATATATGTACAGTCACATTAAAGATATTTCCTTTTTTGTGAGGCAACTGGGGTTAAGTGACTTGCCCAGGGTCACACAACTAGTAAGTGTTAAGTGTCTGAGGCCAAATTTGAACTCAGGTCCTCCTGACTCCAGGGCCAGTGCTCTATCCACTGTGCCACCTACGTGCCCCATATAAAAGATATTTCTGCATTAGCCATGTTGTGAAAGAACAAAAGGGAAAAACCTCAACAAAATAAAAAACAAAAGTGGAAACAGTATGGTTCAATCTGCATTCAGAATCCTCAGTTCTTTTCTCTGGATGTGGAGTACATTTTCCATCATGAGTTCTTTGGAATTGTCTTGGATAATTGTATTGCTGAGAAGAGCTAAGTCAATCATAGTTGATCATCACACAGTGTTGTTACTGTGTACAGTGTTCTCCTGGTTCTGTTCACTTCACTCAGCATCAGTTCACTTAAGTTTTTTCAGGTTTTTCTGAAATCTGCCTGCTCATCATTTCTTACAGCACAATAGTATCGCATTAAATTCATATACCACAACTTGTTCAGTCTTTCCCCAATTGATAGGTGTTCCTTCAGTTTTCAATTCTTTGCCACCACAAAGAGAGCTTCTATGAATATTTTTCCATTTCTTGTAATCTCTTTGAGATATAGACATAGTAGTGGTATTACTGAGTCAAAGGGAATACACAGGCCCAAAACCCTTTGGGTATAGTTCCAAATTGCTCTCTGGAATGGTTTTATAAGTTCATAACTCCACCAATAATGCATTAGTGTTCCAAATTTTTCCACAGCTTCTCCAACACTTATTATTTTCCTTTTTTGTCATTTATATATGATTTGTAAAGTACTTATCCTGTTATCTGTGTGAGGTAAGTGCTATTATTATCTCCATTTTATCAATGAGAAAACTGAATTTTGGAGAGATTAAATAATTTGCTTAGATTCTGTAGGGGGCCTAAAATTCTAGGAATACTGTCTAAAATCTAATGAGTGGTCACCAATAAATTATAAGCTTTAGAAAGAGTATTTAAATATTTAAGTATTTATTACAAAGCATTAGGATCAGAGAGAAAGGTAAAAATCTAACTATTTCTAAGAGAGCCCATCATCCAACCCACCATGGAGATGTCAGGAACCAAAAGACCCAGAACCCTTCTGCCAGCGTCCGCTTCCTACTTCATGTCCTCCTCCCAAAAATGGGAAGCTCCTCAAGTTGATTGGCTGGTAGCCTTGATAGACAATACCCACGCACAAATGTCACTTCCTGACATGAAGGACCTTGACCACATGGCTTGCCCTCAGAGGCCTTCTCCTCATGGTGGAGCTTTTCTACAGTAAGTCTCCAACAGGTGGCATCATTCCAATTATTACAATTCAGAAAGCTAGGAAATTTCTGAGGCAGGATTTGAACTCGAATCTTCCTGCCTCTAAACCTCTTGCTCTATCCACTGGACTACCTAGCTGCCTCAAGATCAGTATGGAAAACAATATCTATATGAATGAACATTGTACTACAGTCGGGGGAAAAGAATGAAACTGCATTAATAAAAGTAGTGTCCAAAATGAAGGCGATCACAGTCTATGACAGGGTGCCCTGGTTAAACCATATCTAGAGTATTTTACTAAATTCTAAGTATCACATTTTTGTAATATTTAGGAACTAAAAGACTATCAGAAGACCGTGGCCAATCTGTTGAGGTAACTGCAAATAATCACCAGAAGATGATCCATCAAAGGAGATTGAGAATGTTAGTTTGGAAAAGATAAGTTACAGGAGACATGGTAACTATCTCTGATTTTTTGAAGATTGGCTATGTGGTAGAGATGCAATATATCTCTAATATCCATAATGGATATTTTGAGTAAATGAATAGAAAGCATAAGGTAAAATTAGCATGGAAGCAGACACTTAATAGCTATAAAAATGGGAAAGACACTTGACTACTCTTTGCCTTGGGGTATTCACTTATAGAAAACAAGATGATAATATTTGTCACCTACGTCAAAATGTATGTGACAGAGAGAGAGAGAGAGAGAGAGAGAGAGAGAGAGAGAGAGAGAGAGAGAGAGAAGCTTTTGTGGAAAAAATTAAGGAATTTTAGGAATGAGATTTGTTGTGAGCTGTGAGATCAGCAACTGAGTAATCAAGGCCAGAAAACTCAAAAGAGGACCTAGAAAAAGCAAACTTAGCAGCAATCAGAAGCCCCTCAGAAAATAGGCAGAAAAGACACTTTTGTTTCTTTAGAATTTTGGGGATCATAATTTTTGAAAAGGGCAGCTAGGTGGCACAGTGGATAGAACACCGGCCATGGAGTCAGGAGTACCTGAGATCAAATCTGACCTCAGATGCTTATCACTTATGTGTGTGACCTGGGGAAGGTCACTTAGCCCTGTTTGCCTCAATTCCTCATCTGCAAAGTGAGCTGGAAAAAGGAATGGCAAACCACTCTGGTATATTTATCAATAAAACCTCAAATGGGGTCACAAAGAGTAAGACGTGACAAAAACAACTGAACAGTAACAAAAACAAAAGCAAAAACACAAAAACAAAACACCTTGGAATAATTTGGCTTGAGACTCAGTGATGTGATTTCAAGATACCTTAGGTTGAAGGCACCCTCAATGGCAAGCTGTCTTTCTAAATCTATCAGCACGTGGCCATTGACTTTCATGTGATAAAAGGAGAGATCAAAGTTCCGGCTGCAACTAGTTGAAATCACTTTTATTATCTAGGCTGTCCATCTGCTGTATTTTTTTTAATTTCCCTCCCCATCCTCCTTCCCTGAGTAGATTTTCAATACTGAAGGTGATGTAGTAACTGATAATGGAATGACCTTGAGGCCAAAAAACTGCGGCATGAGTAACATTCAGCACAATGGAGTGTGACAGGTATTTCATAAAGGAGGTTCTTAAACAGATAACTCTTTACCAAGAAAATAAACTAGCACTGCTTTCTTGTTTGGGATTTTCTTGGTTTTACCCTGCTCTAGTTTTCCCCCACTTCTTCCCACATGAATCACATATTTTCATTCATTCATTCTCTCTCTCTCTCTCTCTCTCTCTCTCTCTCTCTCTCTCTCTCTCTCTCTCTCTCTTTCTCTCTCTCTCTCGCTCTCGCTCTCGCTCATACACACACACAGATATACAACTCTTTTGGGGGAGGAAGTGTGCAGGAGCATGAAAAAAGACCAAGATGTAGTGGACTGAGAGGCAGATATGGAATCTGCAACCGTGGGATCTATTCCCAGTTCTGACAGTCAGTAGTTATATGACTTTAGCAAAGGAGCTTCAACTACCTATGCCTCATTTTCATTGTCAGGAAAAGTAGATTTTAGATAAAGGATGTAGCCTCATGTAATGGAAATAACAATTTTATTTCAGTTAAAAAGCCTGAGTTTTAATCTTGCTTTGACTACTAATCATAGATATGACTCTGATTCCTCCCTTCCCTGCTTTAAAGAAAAGCTTCCTAAGATTTGGAGCTATAAAAATGTGGATAAACTCACCTAGATTGGATAGGCATTGTGTTATCTTATAGGAGAGTTTTATTTTTCAAGTGAGACAAGCCTCACAAATATGAATTTCTTAGATTCCAGAAAGTAGTCAATTCCCTTTTTGTCTTCCTACTTCCCACCATGAAGAAGTCCCTAAGCAAAGACTGGGGCTTTGTGGTATTATTATCAAGAATTCTTATTCTTATATGGATTAGACTAGATTTCGTCTAAGAATTTTTCTGACTCTGGGTCTTTTTCTTTGAACAAATACATCCCCACCCTTGTGCCTTATTTCCTCAGTTAGGTAATGCAATGGACTTGGAATCAACAAGAAAAAGCACTACATTGTCAACCTGGATAAGTAAAAACTTCCTCTGCCACAATTCCTTCCTCTTTCAAATGGAGATAATAATAATACCTATCTTATGGGGTTATTGGGAAGATCAAGTGAGATAACAATTGCAAAGCACTTTTCAAACCTTAAAGTACTGTATAAAATCTAGTATTTGTTAATATTTTGATTTGGGGGTAAGCCTAGATTCCTTCCAACTGTAAATCTTATGATATTTTGCCATATTTGGTAATGTATGAGCTTATATATCTTGGATGTGAGAGACAGACTGAGACAGTAATGTAGGCAGAGAGGTAATGATACAAAGACAGATGGAAAGAAACAAGGAAATTTGTGCTGCTTGGCCATTGATGGAAAAATTAGAACCCACTGATGAAATTTAATACAAGGAGTTAAAATGAACATTGGTCATGTACTTACTGTATATACATCTATCATGTTCACAATGCTAGAAGATACATAGCAATTGTACACATACTGTTGTTAACGAAATTACAACTCGTTTAATAACAAGGGATAAAGTAAAACTTACATGTAACTACCAGAAGATAGAGGATAACAATTACTAAGGAACAAAATTTAGGCAAAGTCTTTAGAGAAATTTCAAAGGAGAAAAGTGGATCTCACTATGGGTCAAGGGTGAAGACATGTCAGAGAACATCTTCAGGGAAGGTGCATGCAGTCAGTAATAAACTCATATAAGGAATAAAACTTTGAAACAATTAGAACTACCCAAAGGTGAAATGGGTTTCATCAGTATTGAGTGTTTTCCCCACTGTAGGTCTCCCAGCAAAGGCTGGTTGTTTACTTATGGAGATACGAAAGGGGATTACAGGTAAATTAGGGTTGGACTAGATAAACCACAAAATACCTTACATGTCTGAGATTCTAAGAATCTGTGGACCTTTATTTCAGGTCTGTTAAAAAAAAAGAAGACAGAACGTTAATCTCCATTTGTTGGTTTTTATTTTAACATTACTGTTAATAGTAAAAATAAATCAACTTGAATTTGCTCAAATGGCCTTTGAAATTGGTTGTAATCTTCTATTGTACTTAGCAGAAATGTGACAGTTAAGTTGTACTTAATTGCCCTATTCTTTAGAGTAGTTAAGAAATGATTCATTTAATTCCTGTTTATCAAATGCTACATGAAATGACTAAGTTGTGCTCTGTGGTAGGGGAGACACAGAGGTGAATAAGATAAAACACCTTTTGTTAGTTTCACAGTGAACAAAGTATTTGGAGAAGTTTAGTTGGTAACTTCAATGTAACGTGAGTTGGTTCATAGTGGTTTATCCATAAGATACCTTACAATACTAACATTCTAAGATTCCTTCCAGATCTGACCAGCTAAGTCCTAGGGTCACTTATTGGTTTCACATTATAGATTCTAAGGTCCTTTCTACCTTTACTACCTGAGCTACTAGTAAAATAAATATCTCATTGCTGAGATTCTGTGATATATGGCAACACAAAATATTTTAAATAAGAATATGACTAAATGGGCAACATGGACGTGGAGACAGGGGGAGATGTAGGACATAGTTTTGAGAATTTCTAGCAGCTTACTTTGAGACCTTGGACAGTTCATTTCACTTCTCTAAAATTTGTCATCTTTCCTCATCAATAATTCAGGGATATGTATACAACCAAACATTGCTAACCACACTTTCTGTAATAGTAAAGAATTGGAAACAAAATTGATGTCATTCAGTTGCGAAATGACCAACACATTTTGATAGGCAGTAAATAAGCATTAAACTACCTACTGTATGCCAGGAATTTTATTAAGTGCTGGGGATACAAAGAAAGTCAAAAACAGTCCTTGATTTCAAGGAGTTCATAGTCTGGATACCTGACTATGATTATGAATATGACTATAATGCAGTATTATATCATTGGAAATCATAGCATCATGGCAAGGACCTCAGAGACAATTTTGTCCAACCTTCTGTAGCAAAAAGGCTATATCAAAGTGACAGTTAAATGATTTGTCTAAACTCACATAGGTGTTAATTTCAAAAGCAGAATTTGAACCCAGGTCCTCTGAGTCCAGTCAGGGTTTGTTCTGCTGTGCCACACTGCATCCCTATGAGGAATATGCTGAATAAATATATGAAGAAATTAGAGTAGAATAAGACCTTCATTCTTTTGATACTGTCACCACTTTAGTGTAGGTACTCAATACTTCACACCTATATTATTGCAATAACCCGCTGGTGGATCTGGCTGCCTCAAGTCTCTTCCCATTTCAGTCCATCTTACATTCAGTCACTAAAGTGATTTTTCAAAATCAGACATCTGACCTTGTCACCAATCTACTCATTTAACTCCAGTGGCTTCATATCATCTCTAGGATAAAATGCAAATTGCTCTGTTTGGCATTCAAAGCCATCATAACCTAGTCCCCCTTCTACTTTTTCAGTCTTCTTATGCCTTAATCTCGACATGTACTCTTCAATCCAATGACACTGGTCTAATGACTATCCTGTGAATGAGACCCGCCATTTCTCTTGGCTCCCAGTACTTTCTCTGGCTAACCCCCAAGCCTGGAATACATGTATATATTTGTTTACATGTTATCTCTTCCATTAGACTGTAAGCTCTGAGGATAGATACCCCTTTGCCTCTTTTTATATTTCTAGTGCTTAGCCCAGTGCCTAACACATAGTAGGTGTTAGTCAACAACTTCTTCTTGCTGATGAACTAAACCATTCAGTAAGCATTTATTCAGTATCTACCATGTTCCAGTCATTATGTAAGGGACTTGGGCCACAAAGACATTTTGAAAACAAAGAACCTTCTGAGCTAGAGGAAGTTTCTTTTGTAGATGTGAATTTCCCCAAGGGCTATACAATATTTCAAACCAAAGAGGCAGCCTGGATATCGGAAGAGGTAAATCTGAGTGTTTGAAATACCACAAAAATCACCGTATTATATTGTGAAAGTCACAAAACATCTGCACCTCAGTTCCTCCATCTGTGAAATAGGGGTTTGGACTAAATACTCTTTAATACCTCTTCTCCTTCTAATAATCTATGACTCATTAAAATGACTTAGAAAGAGAGAAGCCTTTTTTTTTTCTTCCATGAAGAAAAGGCTATTTTCTTTGCTTACAGTACCACCTCTTCCTTCTTAGCCTGCATTTCATGCTGTGTTTCTGAGTAAGGGCCTAGAATACCATGGGCCACCAGCTGTTCTCTGGTTTATTTGCTTCTTTTCTTTTTTTTTTTCTTTATCACAAGTGAGTTTCTTGTAAATCCAATGCAGGTCATAGAAGAGAGAGGTTGCTAATAAAAAATAGCCTTGAACAGATCCAGGGGATGGTATCTGTGTGTTCCATGCAAGGTTTTGATAAGTATAGTCCCTTTGTATTACCTCTTAACAGAATCTTTTAACCCTCACTATAACTGATAAGATTGGACTTACCCCAAATTAATACTGATTAGAGATAGGAGAATTTTCTGGCATGAAAAATATACTCTTTTTTATTTAAAAGAAAAAATTTTGTGGGGCAATGAGGGTTAAGTGACTTGCCCAGGGTTACACAGCTAGTAAAGTGTCAAGTGTCCTAGGCTGGATTGAACTCAGGTCCTCCTGAATCAAAGGCCAGTGCTTTATCCACTGTGCCACATAGCTACCTCCAATATATCCTTTTTTAAAGCATATATGCATCAAAATACTATGTTTTCCATATCGTTCACTGGAGATCTTCAAGGGGAGGCTAGATGATCATTCATTCAATGAACAAGCAATTATTAAGGTTCTTACTGTTTGCAAAACAATGTTCTGGGTACTGGAAGAAATGTAAAATTTAGGTAAGACATGGTCCCTGCTGAAATAGAGCATATGATCTAGGAAGAAGGGGGTAAGACCTAAAACAAATATCTATGATGTGCAACATACATTTTTATAGTGATAAAACACAGAGGTTGGGTGCAGTTGTTTAAATGAGATTCTCATTCAAATATGGGCCAAACTGTGTGATTTTTGTGCTTCTTTCTATGTCAGAGATATTGCATATCTATGAAATGTGTCCACTGCCATCCCCACCACCCACCTTTATATTACAACCTAGGCAGCTGTCTCCCTTGCCTAACCCTAGACTGGTTCTAGTCCCAAAGGGAAGATTAAAAAGGGCTGAATTCATTGTTTTTTCTATAGTACCTGGTACATTTGCAGCACTTAATAAATGCTAAATCAATAAGCAGAATGATTGTACTTTGCCCAGGGCTGCACAAATGTTGTATGGAAGCTTAACAATTACTCTAGAAGCCAAGTACCACAAATGGGAATACTCATGTCAAGAATACTGTAATTCTCTCAAACTGATCAAGTGGCATTGTGTGGGAGATGGGACTAGATGACTTCTGTGGTCCTTTCTGGCTCAGTTTTAGGGATTTCATAAATTTGGATTTTATAAAGAATCCATCCTGTAGTTTAGGCACCTCCTCAGCACAACTGTCTTGGGAAGTTCTATGTGGTATGGTAGGGGGAATATGGTGATTTATATTGGTGTAAGTATACCAGAGTTCAAATTTTGTTTCTGGTATTTAATAGCTGTGAGCCCTTGACCAAGTCACTTTACCTCATCTGAAAAATTAGGATAACAATCATTGTTTTCTTTAACTTAAAGGGGTAATGTGAGGAAAGGTCTCTATAAGGCATGAAATGGAATGAATGAATGATCAAAAAATATTATATGCGGGGGCGGCTAGGTGGCGCAGTGGATAAAGCACCGGCCCTGGATTCAGGAGTACCTGAGTTCAAATCCGGCCTCAGACACTTGACACTTACTAGCTGTGTGACCCTGGGCAAGTCACTTAACCCCCATTGCCCCGCAAAAAAAAAAAAAAAAAAAAAATATATATATATATATTATATGCTTACTACATGCCAAGAACTCACAATGGAATTTTTTTTATAAAACTTAGAATATTTGGAGTTTTTGTCTCCTACATTCTTTTTTATTTTTATTTTTTGTGAGGCAATTGGGGTTAAGTGACTTGCCTAGGGCCACACAGCTAGTAAGTGTTAAGTGTCTGAGGCCGGATTTGAACTCATGTCCTCCTGACTTCAGGGCAGGTGCTCTATGCACTACACCACCTAGTTGACCCTCCTACATTCTTTATGCAGGCCAAAAAAATTCCCAAAATCAAACAAATAGTTCATAAATATTTTTGGTTTTGATCATATATAACTCTACTCATTCGGCAAGACAATTCTGCCATGAGGGACAGGGAAGAAGAAAAGTGTGCTCATCCATATTGAGTGTCTAGTCTTCTCACTCATTCATTTTTATTCATTAGTTTATTTTATTATTCAACTGTTTTACTATTTTGTTATGTTGCCATTTTACTCTTTTACCTACCTAGAAGTTCTGAATTGAAGGATTACTGACTAAGTGGCAGGTGTGGGTATGGGCAGCCCAGGGTATAGGGTCATCTCTTCACTGAACTGTAGCAGCACTGTGATTTGGCAGCACCTGGGCAGCTTTTTAAAGATGACACTGCTCAACTATTGGCATGAGGAAGGGGCTACAATAAATGCCTTGAAAACTGTCAGTTTCTGGCAGGTGCGCATCCCATCCTGTGGTCAAAACACACAAAAAATTTACAAAAACTTTTGTGAAGATAATTCTACTTTCCATTGACATGTAATGTATGAATGCTTATGGAAAACATGAAATCCAGTAAGCCTGAAAAACAAACAGTTCTTGTTGCAAGAGAACTCAGCAAGTATCACATCCAAATTGTACCCCTGAGTGAAACAAGGCTGGTAAAAGAAGGCCAGTTTACCAAAGTCAGAGCTGGATACACATTTTTTTGGAGTGGCTGATGAGATGAGAAGCTGCTCCATGAAGCTGGCATAGATTTCACAATCTACACTAATCTAGTCAACAAGCTTGTATTCCTTCCAAAAGGAGTGAACAATTGGTTCATTTCAATATGATTGCCACTTGCAGAAAATCACCACACCACTATCATTAGTGTGTATGCTCTCAACACGAATAACATCCGTAAAGTCAAAAAAAAATGTTTATGAAGACCTAGAGACCCCCGAATCAATGTACCAAAATAAGACATATTTTTAATTCATGGTGACTTTAACACCAAAGTAGGTTCAATCTGTCAGACATGACAAAGAGTCCTTGAAAAAACAGAGTTGAAAAAAGCAATAGCAGCAACCACTCACTACTAAAAATGTATGTATCTCATGACTTTTTCATAAAAAACATTGTCATTTACCTAAATGCAATAAAACTTCGTGACTGTACCCTTGCAGCAAACATTGACATTTAATAGACTCTGTCATTGTAAGGAGAAAAGATAAACAATATGTGTGTAATGAAAGGAATGTGTGGTACAGGGTGCTGGAATGATTATATAATTATCCTCTCCAAGTCAAAGTTTCACATCCAACAAAAGCAGTGGCCCCCATGTCAAGATGACTATTAGAAGGGGGCAGCTAGGTGGCACAGTGGATAAAGAATTGGCCCTGGATTCAGGAGGACCTGAGTTCAAATCTGGCTTCAGACCCCTGACACTTACTAGCTATGTGACCCTGGGCAAGTCACTTAACCCCAATTGCCTTACCAAAAAAACAAACAAACAAAAAAGATGACTGTTAGAAGACTCAAGTCAACAGATTAGAGCACTTCTCTGTGACTGAAAGTCACCCCTACACACAGTAGACAATAGTGGGGCAGACAAGTAGCAGGGAGCTTTGAGAGATTAGGTGTACAGCACATTTATTTATCTGGGCAGGGACACTTGCAAATATCAGATTTGCTTTGATGAAAATGATGCTAAAATTCAGGAGGTGCTAAACAAAAAATGTCAAAGATTTTAGCAGTAGGACAGTTCATCCATATCTAAGAAGGCAGCATTTAACTCCATAAAATGCAAGGGAAACTTAAATGCAGGATTCTTGGCCTGGTAAGAAAGCAGATGAGATTCAGTTTTAAACTGATAGTAACAACCCAAAGCATTTCTATAATGCCCTGAAGACTTTTTATGGACCAAAGACCTTTGGTGTATTTCAACTACTCAGTGCTGATGGAGCCACATTGAGCAGTGACAGGATACTGGAGAGAGGGGATGGACACTTCCATAGTGTTTGTAACAGACCATTATCAACCAGTGCTGAATCCATTGACTGTTTGCTTCAAATTGAAGTTAATTCCTTTCTAGCCAAACTTCCAACTTAGTAAGAGTTTTTGAGTGTCATCAGGGTCCTCTCAAGTGACAAGTGACATCTGATACTGATTCCATTTCAGCATATATCTGCAAGAAAGGGGTCCATTGCTCATACAAAAGTTGGCTGAAATCTTCCAGCTTATATGGTAAGAGGAGATTATACCTCAGGCGATCAATGATGCCTCCATTGTCCATGAAAAGGAAATAGGAAAAGAAAATGGGCTATTCTGGGACACTCGCAGGGGCGGGGGTCTCTCTCTTAATCATTGTTGGCAAGATTCTTGCCAGAGTTCTCCTTAGTCAGCTGATCCTTTACCTGGAAGATGGTTATCTATCTGACAGCTAGTGTGGCTTCAAAAGGGGCTAAGGAATGGTTGAAATGCTATTTGCTGTCCAACAACTCAAGAAGAAATGCCCAGAGCAGAAAAGGGGTCTGCACACAAAGTTTGTTGATCTATTCCAAGCCTTTGATACTAACAGTCATGAGGGCTGGTGGAAGATCATGTTAAAATTTGGTTGCCTGGAGAAGTTCATCAATATTGTACATCAGTTTTATGATGGCATTCTTGCATGTGTTCTGATTAAAGGATGATTTTCCAGTCACCAGTGGAGTGAAGGAAGGCTATGTGCTTATGCCCATGCTTATTAGCATGATATTTTCATAATATATTTCAGTGTCAGAAACCCTCAATACAGAAAAAAAAATTACATCAAGGTCAGTTACCACACTGATGGTAAATTATTTAATTTAAAGAGGCTACATGCTTAGACTAAAGTGGAAGGAGAGTTTGTCTATGAATTGTTGTTTTCAGATGATTGTGAACTCAATGCAGCTTCTGAGGCTAAGATGCAACAAACTATGGATTGATTCTTTGCTGTTTGTTCTAATTTTGACCTAACAATTAACACCAAGAAAACAGTGGTTCTCCACCAGCAAACATCACACCATTCATACATGGAACTAGCAATTACAATAAGTGGAGAACGATTGAAAGCTGTAGATAAGTTCAGTGACCAACGCAGTATACTTTCCAAAGATGTAGGCATAGATGATGAGGGTGGTGCACACATTTGCAGAGCTAACTTAACATTTGGGAGGCTCCAAAAGAAAGTGTGGGAGAGAAGTATCAGGTTATGTACCAAATTAAAGGTCTACAAAGTCATTTCACTGACCTCATTTATTTTATGCCCGTGAAGCCTGAACAATCTATGAGTGCTATGCCAGAAACTGAACCTCTTCCATTCCAATTGTCTGGGAGGATTCTGAAGATCACTTGGCAAGATAAGGTACTATTCACTGAGGTAATTTCTCAAACTGAAATGTCAATCATACAAACTCTATTGTAGAGAACACAACTCCAGCAGGCTGGCCATGTAGTTCAAATGTCAAAAGTATATTTGCCTAAAAGACCGCTCAAAGATTTAAAAGATAAAGAAACTTAGCCTGACATGGGTGAAATAATTTTTTTGGAGAACTAGAACAAGGCAAGCACTCACACAGAGGTCAAAAGAAGTGATACAAGAATACTCTCAAGATCCCTCTGAAGAATTTTGGTGTCAATGGTGAGATATGGAAGGCATTGGCATATGACTATCCAGCCTGGCATGCCCACATCAAAGAAGGCACTGTGTTCTAAAAGCAAAGAAGAATTGTAGTAACGCAAAAGAAATGGGAGATGTGCAAATTCAAAAACATCTTCATCCCACATATTCACATGACTATTGGTGCCTGACCTATAGTAGAGCTTTCTGAATTCACATTGGTCTGATCAAACAGTCAGGACCCTGACATTATGTCATTTTGGTCCTCTTTGATTATTAAGGACATTAATATAATGGAACATTGCTTTAGGCAAAGAATTCCAAGACACAAAGATTTCTATGCAGCTAAGTGTGACTTTAACTGTTGCCAACCTTTAAGTTTTATCTGGAACAGGCAAATAAGTCCTGAGAGCTGTAATCCTCTAAACTTGATGGCAATTGTTGCCTTTCCATAAAAAAGGCACTTGGATTTTCAAAAGAATTCACATTAGAGGATACTTTGAGGGACTGCATGTGTGTGTGTGTGTGTATGTGTGTGTGTGCGCATGCGTGTGTGTTGTGTGTGCATGTGTGTGTATGTATGTGTGTAATGTATGTAGGTTGTGCTTGGAGGAGTGTTGGGGTTAATGTCTCAGTCAAACACATTTACTGATATAGACTCATGGATATGTAAGAATCATTTGATTTTTTTGTTTTTAAAGTAGAGTTCAAAGATAGGGGGGAAAGAGACACATTTTTTGCTTTGGACAGAAGCAATGGGTCTTCATTTATTACTCCACCCCCACAACTCTATTTTAGCATCTCACAACCAAAAAATGTCACAAAAAAAGAAAATGCCTTTGTTGTTATAAGACTTTCATTCATTCATCTTATCTCTTACTCTTACTTTTACTCTCACTAGCCTTTGAATGATATCTTGAATTTGACCCTTCTTCCTCCCTCCAAATTCCATCTATTTAACAGCTCCTCATTATATGAGTGGAGAGAGCTGTGGATGTAGGTTTGGGTGGTCCTCAATTCATTATATTTTTGATCTTGAATAAATTACTTCACCCATTTCAGGGTTACTTGCTTTATCTTTTAAATCTTTGAGTTGTAATTTCTATGTCCTATGCATATATTGCCAGTAGTCTCCTAACCAGTCTCTCTGACTTTCATGATTCTTCAGTACATCCTTCATATCATGCTTATAATCATCTTCTTGAATCAAAGTCTGACCATAGAACTCTCCACTGCCTATAACATAAAGTTAAACCTCCTTATATTGTCATTCAAGGCCTTCCACTCTTTGCCATTGACTGGTCTATTTATCTTACACTAATCTCTATTCTATACCTACTCTATACTCCAGACAAATTTAACTATTTGCTTTTCATTTTTTTTGTTGCAATTAGGTAATTTACCCTGTGCACGTGTTGTATCCCAACAAAATGAAAGCTCCATGAAGGCAGGCACCAAGTCTAATTTCATTTTTGATCTCCATCTAACATTTACAATGCAAACAGGAAGCACTTATTGGCTATTGAATGCTATTGAATTAATGTGTTCAATTGTGGAATACAGAATGTTATTTTGTACAAGGAGCTAGCAAGAAATAAAGAAAATTTTACACACATATATTAGAAAGATGCAGATATTAAAGAGATCAAAGATATAGTATATAAATTAAATCCCTAAAGATTCTTGGTCATTTGTACATCTATCTGCCTGAGATATTCATCAGACACAGCCTAGTGACAATCTAACCAACATACTTCATATTACAGATAGGGAAATTGAGACACAAAAAAGATGAAATCACTTACAAAAAGTTATATAGGCAATAAGTAGAGCCAGAATTTGAACCCAGATTATCTGACTTCAAATCATCTTTTAAATGCCCACCATGTATGTAGCCCTGTGTTAGATATAAAGGAAAATGTCAGTGATGTAAATGTAGTCTCTTCCATCCAGAAGCCCTAAATTCTGTTGAAAACAAATGAATAACAATAACTACAGCAAAATAAAAGGGAGGATTAAGGCACTGATGTTTTATTGTCCTAAAGGGCATGCAAAGGTTTTTGGAGTTGTAACTTTGGAATTCTAAAAACAGATGTGATTAAAGAACAGCTGTGATTAAAGAACAGTTGTAGATGATCTTTATAGAATACTGATGAATGAGAGAGGTGCTGGAAGACTGTCCTCTGCCTTCTTTCCATTAAAATGATATGTTTGCATGGTTTGCTTAAGTCTCCAGATGTGTACCAGAGAATATGGTTTGTGTTTAGGTACAAACTTCCTTGAATGTTTAGTCTGGTGTGGCCTCAGAGAGTTTTCAAATACTGGTGACATATAATTCCCAGAATGAAGTCACTTAAAAAGCAAACAAAAATTTAAATTCTGTCATATTTTGATTTTCAAGAACAAATATTTACCTTGGTACAGCCAGCTATTTCTCAATGGCAGAATCACCTACTCTGGTGGTCTTTAAAATATAAGATGCTAAATCAAATAAAGTAGCATTGCGGGGAGGCTAATGAATATTTCTAGATAGATGACCCCCAAATTAGCAATATATAAATACCTAAATATTTAAGCCTTTTCTTATTAATATTACCTTGCATTAGATAGAAAGAATGGAAGGAAGGAAGGAAGGAAGGAAGGAAGGAAGGAAGGAAGGAAGGAAGGAAGGAAGGAAGGAAGGGGAAGGGGAAGGGGAAGGGGAAGGGGAAGGGGAAGGGGAAGGGGAAGGGGAAGGGGAAGGGGAAGAATTACCATTGTGCTTTAGGATTTCTAGATATGTCTTTTCACAACAAATTTATTTTGTAGGTACTATAAATCCTATTATTTTCATTTAACAAAGGGTGATACTGAGGCTTAGAAAGGTAGAATGTTTTGTTTAGGGTCACTCAGCTAGTTAATATCAGGTCCAGGGTTTCAACCCAAGTTCTATGATCCCAGGTGTGTTGCTTAAAATCTAAATTTTGGGTTCTGACCACCCCCCCCAGGTGTTTTTTTTTTTTTGGAGGGGGGAACTGGCTAAAATCACTCATAAATTCAACAAGAGTTTAGGTTTTTAAGGATTTATTATACTATATTATAAGTTAGTGAAGAGAGAGAGAGAGAGAGAGAGAGAGAGAGAGAGAGAGAGAGAGAGAGAGAGAGAGAGAGAGAGATTGAGAACAAATTCCTTATAGCATGGAAATACTAGCTTGGATCTATTCAGTATAGCCAGAGAGAAAGAAACTTTCCTTTTCCCAGCAGCTCATGTGAAATCTCTCACAACCAAGCCAATGTCTAAATGACCAAGAGGGGCCCTCCAGTTCTCCATCTTCCACCACATGCCTATTCCTCATGAAAAAAAGAGACCCGTTTCAGCTCGAGCCTTCACTTCCTAGTTCCTGTCTCCCTCCCCAAAAGGGGAGGTCCTTTAAGCTTATTGGTTGAGAGTGGTCTCTTGCTGACATCAGTAGTACACCAACACATTACTCAGGGCCAGCCAGGTGTGGTCTCCATCCAATCACCCTTAAGTAGGTACTTTGTTTCTCAGAATTCACCCAATTCAAACAATACCAAATCAATCCTCAGGTGGGATCCCTGGGCATCTGCCAAATCCCATTATTTTATCACACAAGTCTAAGTTCTTTCAAGTTAATCAAACTGTAGTGCAAATCAAGCTAAGAGACAGCATGGTATATCAAAAGAGTACTGGATTTGGGATCAGAAGACCTGGGTTGAAATTCTGTCTTTACTAGATAGAACCCATGTTACCTTGGGTATGTCATTTAAGTACTATGGTGCTCAACTCCTTACTAATAAAATAAGGTCTAGAGGTCCTTTCTAGTTTTGAATCTATGATCCTCCATGAGTAACCATAAGTCAGTGGCTTGGTTGTTTAAATTAGTGCAAATCACTTAAAATCTCTAACAGAATAAGTGATTTGCCTGAGAACATTCTACTCATGGAAACAGTCTTAATTCAAGCAACCCTAGATATCTTCTACTATGACACGTATCCTGCCTGTATTTTTTTATTTTAATAAACATTTTCATTTAAAGCTCCAAAATTCTGTACTTCCCTTCCTTTTTCCCCTCCCTTAGAGGAAGGTAAGCAATCAGATATGTTATACATGTGCAATTATGTAGAACATTACTTTATTAGTCTGTGTTGTTTAAGAAGACTCAAATAAGAGGAAAAAAAATGAAAGAAAGTAAAAATAGCATACTTCAGGGGGCAGCTAGGTGGCACAGTGGATAGAGCACCAGTCCTGAATTCAGGAGGACCTGAGTTCAAATCTGGCCTCAGACACTTGACACTTACTAGCTATGTGACACTGGGCAAGTCACTTAACCCCAATTGCCTCACTTAAAAAAATAGCATACTTTAGTCTGTTCCATCAATATCAGTTCTTCCTTTGAGGGTGGATAGTATACTTCCTCATTAATCCTTTGGAATTCTCTCAGATCATTGTGTATCTGAGAATAGTTAAGTCATTCACAGTTGTTCATCAAACAATATTGCCTATTCTGTACAATGTTCTCCTGGTTCTGCTCACTTCATTATACATCAGTTCATGCAAGGCTTTCAAGGCCTTTCTGAAATCATCATTCTTGTCATTTCTTTCTTTTCTTTTTTTTTTGGTAATAAACTTTTTTATTTATAGTTTTTGGTTCCATTTTTTATCTCTCCTTTCCTCCCTTCCCTTCCCCCTCCTTGAGGTGGCAAGCAATCATATACAGGTTAGACATGTATGATTATGCAAAGTATTACCATATTTGTAAGTTTGTACAAGAAAACTTGATTAAAAGAAAAAAAAATGAAAGAAATTTAAAATATCATGATTTAGTCTGTTCCATCATTATCATTCCTTCCTTTGGAGGTGGACAGTATGTTTTAGTGGGACATTTTTTTACAGATGATTAATCTGAGGCACTGAGGTGGAATAACTTTTAGTGGCAAGTCTGAGGCTAACCAAGGCATTACAAAATCATATTGTTTTTCATTCATATCTCAATTTTTGTGATCCCATTTGGTGTTTTCCTGGCAAAGATACTTTAGTGGTTTGCCATTTTCTTCTGCAGCTCATTTTACAGATGTAGAAACTGAGGCAATCAGAATTAAGAGACTTTCCCAGAGTCACAGAGCTACTAAGGGTCTGAGGCCATATTTGAATTCAGGAAGATGAGTCTTCATGCCTATAGGCCCAGTTCTTTATCTATTGTGCCACACACCCACGCTACAGAATCATAGAACTACAGATTTCTAGAGTTAGAAGAAACCTCAGTGACCACTAGACCAAGCCATCCCTGAAAAGCCATAACTTCTACTATAGCACACCTGAAAAATCATTTTCTTAAAGTCTTTTCTTGAAAATCTCTTTTGGAAAGGATCCCACAGTCTACCCAGTCAGACCATTGTACTCTGGGAATAGTCTAATTGTTAGAAAGGTTTTCTTGACATCAGACCTGAATTTGATTCTGCAATGTCTCCCCATTTTTCTTAGTTTTGCTTTTAGAAGCCACCTAGACCAAAGCCATCATTTCTTCCATGTGACACTCCTTAAAATGTGTGAATATACCATTTCTCTTCTAACTGCTGTTCTCAGAGCTAAGCATTTATGAGTCATTCAAATAACCTTTACATGAAATAATCCAGCAACTCTTGGACAGTGTACTTTCTACAACACTATTATCCTCCCTTTTTAGTAAAGTATGGTGGTTTTATAATTCTTTCCAATGTGGACTTCAATCAGTAAAAGTACATCCCCCTGAAAATCTCCAAATGCTTCCCAAACGTGTTTTACCGTGATCTCAATCCAAGTAATAAAGTCATTATCAAAGCAACATTCAGCCTTTTGTAACCGCAGAAGTTTCCCATTATGCTCAAAGCATTCCACAGAGAACTGCTAGAGAATGCTCAGGGATTTCTTTATCAAAAACCAACTCCTGTAATTTCTAATTTACTCTAATAAATTCCTGGCCTTTAACAGATGCACAGCAACTGTACTATAACATGTTGCAAATTCCAATTATGCAGAAGACAGATGCATGCCCTTTCCCGCAGAGCTCACAGCTTTGAGAACTTTTACTGTAAATTGCTTTCCAGGAACATAAGTGGACATTTTTGATGAAGCACATTTTTTCCTATTTTTTATCCATATGTTGATTCCCAGAATGCCTCCCCCACCCCAGTAATCACATTTCTAAAATTGAGTATTTAAAAAAAAGAAGAAAAAATTGCTGTCATAACCATATGAAATTGTGGCCTCAGAAAAGAAATGTAAAGGCTTTACCTTTCATAACTTGAAGGCTGACAAACTTGAAAAAATTTTAATCATCATAGATGGGGTTTCTCAAGGGGAATATTCTGTATAAATAGAATAGGATGCCAGTACTTAGATATGAAAGAAACCTAAGTGAGCATCTACCTCAAGGTCATATGGGCAGAAAATATCAGACCCAGGTCTTCTAATTGTAAATCTGTGGATTTTTTTTCAATTATATCACTGAAGACACATTCCCTAAGGATGCCTGACATATGTTAAATCAAACCACATGCACTTATTTTGCCCTACATTTGACACTGAAGCACAGGTAGTACAAAGGGCCATCAAAAACAGAGAAAGAAAGATGCAAAAACACAAGTACTTTACAGAGTAAGTGAAATAGTTTTAAGTAGAATATATCATCAGCTGATTTCCCATATGCTATAAAGACATAAACATATTAGCAGTTAGTATTCATTTAATTATTAGTATTCATTCTAATTATTCAACTCTGTTTCAGTAAGATAAGTTACAGCTGAAAGATCACTGAGTAAAGTTAGACAGACTGTCTGAAGAATCATGTGTTCCAGAGAAAATATAGCTCCATGTTGTTTTTTTTCTGTTTAGAACTTTATTTTCCAAATTACATGTAAAAACAAATTTTGAAATCAATATTTTTTAAAACTTGGCTAATGTGGAGATGTTTTCCTTGACTACTC
Organism: Dromiciops gliroides; assembly: GCF_019393635.1. Classification (NCBI taxonomy): domain Eukaryota; kingdom Metazoa; phylum Chordata; class Mammalia; order Microbiotheria; family Microbiotheriidae; genus Dromiciops; species Dromiciops gliroides. The sequence goes on along the minus strand of NC_057863.1, from coordinate 553,739,887 downwards.
ATGTATAACTTATATTGAATTCTTTGAGTTCTTGGGGGTGGGGGGTGGGAAGGGAGGGAGGTAGAGAAGTTGGAATACAAAGTTTAAAAAAATAATTAGAATATCAGTGCAATTGTCCTGAAAATTTCTTGGAACATAAGATGATGTCTAAGCTCTTATTTTGGTTATGGTTTTCAGATCATTCAATAATTTTCAAATTATCTCTCCTGGATCTATTTTCCAGGTCAGCTGTTTTTCCAAGGAGATATTTCATATTGCCCTCTATTTTTTTTATTCATTTGGATTTGATTTACTGTGTCTTGGTTTCTCATAAAATCACTAGCTTCCATTTGTTCAATCCTAATTCTTAAACAATTGCCAGAGAAAGAGACCCCCAAAGACTCTGAATCAGCTGCAATGCCAGTGTTGTCTGGAACTAAGATCACAGTCTTGTGAGAGGGCTAAGCCCATGGCAGGGGGGAGATTACTGGTGTCTCTCCTGGATCTGAGGCTGAACTTGGGTTTTTCACCACTGCTGGGAATCAGGAAATAGGCTTGAGTAGCAGTGGCCCAGGTGGAGGAGGGACACAGGCTCGTCAGAGTTGACAACCAGCACACAAAGCTGGTTGATTAGCAAGTTGGTCTGGGGTTATCTATGGACCAAGGAACAATCCAGGCTAGTGAAGAACCTGTTCCTCCTTAAATCATACCACCTGGGACCTCCTGAAACTTGGGACAGTGCATCCTGGAAATAGTGCCCCACTTTAAGGAGCTAAAAATCAAGTAAAAGAAAGGCAAGATGAGCAGATAGAAAAAGGTGAGGACTATAGAAAATTTATTTAGAGACAAGGAAGATCAGGGTGTACCCTCAGAGGAAGATATCAATGTCAGGTCCCCTATAACTAAAGTTTCCAAGAAAAATATGAATTGGTCTCAGGCCAGCTGTGTGCTGTGGTGGTTCTTAACTCAAATGAGTCTGCGCCATTCCCCAACTTGGGTCTCATACCACTAAAGATTTCTTCCTGGTTCCCTGCTGGGGTGGGATAGCTGAATTCCTCTTTAGGTCCCACAGACACCCCTGTATTTTCCAGTAACACTGAGGTGCCTCCTTTTATGATATGTTATAGTAAACAATGGAATTGGCATGAGTAGACAGCAGTTTGGGACCTCTACCATTATTCTTGTAAGAGTAGGGAAATCAATTCATTTAACTGAGCTTCAATTTCTATATTCATAGCATATGAGAATTACTCTTCACACTGCCTCCCTCGCAGTATTTTTAAGGCATTGTAAAAAGAGATCTTTTTTTTTTACTACACCCCCCTGAGACCCAAACCAGACAATGATATACACACATGCACACTGATATTATCTGATTTTATAAGTATGGAGAACTGTTGTTGATAAAAAATCTATCAAAGCAGATTATATATATATATATATATATAATTTTCTTATACTCTTGGAAAGTGGCTTGGAAAGAAACTACATCTTGCTAAAATGTACCATAGACACTGAAGTAATATCAATACTAAAAATATATGCACCAAGTGGTATAGACCAAGTTATTAGGGGAGGAGCTAAGTGAGTTACCAGAGGAAATAGACAGCAAAACTATACTAGTCAGGGATCTCAACTTCCACATCTCAGAACTAGATAAATCTAACTACAAAATAAATGGGAAAGAAACTAAGCAGGTAAATAGAATTTTAGAAGTTAGATATGATAGACGTCTAGAGAAAATTGTATGAGGACAGACAGAAATATACCTTTTGCTTAGAGGTAAATGGCACCTACACAAAAAATGACGATTTATTGGGGCACAAAAACCTCACAGTCAAATGGAGAAAGGCAGAGATAGTAAATGCATCCTTTTCAGATTAGGAGTAGTAGTAGGTCTCCACCAGTCACAGACGAACATGGATCAGCTCCTTGAAGAGCCACAGGCCAGTGTGACTGTACAGTCCAATACAGGAGCCGCAACTCCTGAGTGACTTATAACCGGTAACTGCTGCATCCTGTGTTGTATCTACCCCATGAGGAGTAGCTGGAGTGTCCTGTCCAGGGTGCTGGCCTGGGCGGATCAATATGGAAAACAAGCTGTTGCCCATGCAGCAGCTCTCCCAACATTGGTAGATCCAAAGGAGAGGCAGAGCCAATATAGTTTGGCACCAGTGCCACTGCAGAAGTTGCCAGAGTGATGTGATGTCCAACATCCAACTGCCTAAGGGACTCTGACTCCTGATTTTTCCTTGGGGTTAACTCCCAAAGCCTTTCCCATATATGGGTATAGTCACAAGGCAGTGGAGGTTTAAAATCAGGGTTTCCTTGCCCTAGGCAAGTTGCCTGAAAAGGTTAAGGAGCCCCACCTGCCCGAAGCAACTGGTTTTAAGGGGCCAGTGACTCGCCTTCACCCCTTCTCCTGTTAGTGGAAACAATTCCAACAAGAGAAAGCCAGGAGTTGGGCTTCAGTTGTCAGAGGCTATTTGAAATGCACACTCTTGGAGCATTTTATAGAGAGTGGGAGCTTATCCCCACTCCCACCCTGGCATGACAAACCTTTACTTTTCAGATTATGATGCAATAAAAATTACATGTAATAAAGTACTATGTAAACAGACTAAAATTAATTGGAAATAAATTATCTCATGCTAAAGAATTGTGAGATTTAAAATTGGATATTAGATCATAAATCTTCCCTCTTTAACCTTTCCCTTAATTTATCTCCCAGACTAGTAAATGGAAGAAGCTTTTGGTTTTCTAGATAGACCTTTTATTGTTATGGTAGTTACAAGGTGATGTTGATTAGAAGGATAGGAAAGTAGAAACACAATACAAATCGTCTTAAGTCTAAGCTTAGTCTATATTCCTTATAAAAACTCACCAAAACCGAAGGCCACCTTTGGAGAGAGAGAGACTGTCTGTGCAGCACAGTCAGGAGACCAGCAGAGCATTAAAAAGCCCCACTTCCATTCTCTCCTTGCCTTTTAAGCTCTCACCCTGGAAGTCAAGTGCATAGCAGGCAGTCTGACATGCGCAGCAGGCGCACTGGCGTGCATAGCTCATGCCATTGGTCTCCTCCCCGAAAGGGTGGTCCTTCAAAAAACTGGCGTCTTTCAGTTATCCTAACTGACTGTTAAAAAACTTTCATTTTTTTTTTTTACCACAGAATGAGTGGGTCAAACAACAAATCATAGAAACAATCAAAAATTTTATCAAAGAGAGTTATAACAATAAGACAACATAACAAAACTTACGAGATGCCACCAAAGCACTTCTTGGGGAAATTTTCATACTTCTAAATGCTTACATGTATAAAATAAAGAAAGAGGAGATCAACGAATTGGGCATGCAACTAAAAAAGCTAGAGAAAGAAAACTTTAAAATCCTTAAATTAGAAAATCTGAAAATCAAAGGAGAGATAAATAAAATCAAAAGTAAGAAAATTATAGAATTAATAAAGAAAAGTAAGAGCTAGTTTTATGAAAAAAGACAATTTGGTTCATGTAACTTTAAAAAAAAAAAGAATAAAACCATATTAGCAGTGTCAAAAATGAAAGGGGTAAATTCACCACCAAGGAAATGTAGAAATCATTTGTCCCAACTGTATGACAATAAATTTGACAATCGAAAGGAATTGGAAGAATATTTACAAAACTATAAATTGCCCAAATTAAGAGAAGAGAAAATAAAATAACGTAAATAGATCCATTTTAGAAAAAGAAATTGAACGAGCAATCAATGAAAACCCTAAGAAAAAATCTCTAGGACCAGATAGATTTACAAGTGAATTCTACCAAAAATTTAAAGAACAATTAATTCCAATGCAATATAAATTATTTGGAAAACTAAGTTTTACCAACTACCTTTCATTACACAAATGTGTTTTTGATACCTAAAACAGGAAGAAGAAAAACAAAGAAAATAGTACACAAATTTCCCTTATGAATATTGATGCAAGAAATTAAATAAAATAGATTGCAACAGTTCATCACCAGAATAATACATTATGACCTGCTGGGATTTATACCAGGAATGCAGGGACAGTTGAACATTAGGAAAACTATGAACACAATTGAACTACACTAATAACAAAAATAACCAAAATCATCTGATTATCTCAATAGATGCAGAAAAAGCTTGCTTTTTTTTTTTTTTTTTTTTTGGTGTGGCAATGAGGATTAAGTGACTTGCACAGGGTCACACAGCTAGCAAGTGTCAGGTGTCTGAGGTCCGATTTGAACTCAGGTCCTCCTGAATCCAGGGCCAGTGCTTTCTCCACTGTGCCACCTCGCTGCCCCCAGAAGAAGCTTTTGACAAAATATGGCACTCATTCCCATTAAAAACAAAACAAAACACTGGAGACCATAGGAACAAATGCAGCTTTCCTAAAAATAATAAGCAGCATCTACCTAAAAGTGTCAGCAAACATTTTATCTAACAGAAATAAGTTAGAGACATTCTAGTAAGATCAAGGGTGAAACAGGTATGTCCATTATCACCTCTATTCTTCAATATTGTACTAGAAATGTTAGCTTTTGCAATAATAGAAAACAAAGAAATGGAAGGAATTAGAAGGAAACAAAACTCTCACTTTTCCCAGAAGATGTGATGGTTTACTTAGAAAATCCTAGAGAATCAATTAAAAGAAAACTATTTGAAATTATTAGCAAAGTTTGCAAAGTTGCAGGATATGAAATAAATCCACAGAAATTATCAGCATTTCTATATATGACCAATAAAGCCAAACAACAAGTGATAGAAAGAGAAATTCTATTTAATATAACTATAGATGATACAACACATTGGGGAATCTATCTGCCAGGAACTATATGAACACAATCACAAAACCCTTTTCAAACAAATAAAATCAGATCTAAATAATTGGGGAAATATCAATTGCTCATGGATAGGCCAAGTTAATATAATAAAATACTAATTCTACCTAAATTAATATACTTATTTCCTGCCATACCAAACTACATGCAAATCATTTTATGGAGCTAGAAAAAGTAATACCAAAATTCTTCTGGAAGAACAAAATTCAAGAATATCAAGGGAATTAATGAAAAAACTGCACAGGAAGGTGAACTAGCCATACCAAATTTAAAAATATACTATAAAGCAGCATTTATCAAAACTACTTGGTACTGGCTAAGAAATAGAGCAGTGATCTTTAATCATAAGGAAAAAAATGCTCTTGATCACTATTGATCAGAGAAATGCAAATTAAAACAACTATGAGGTATCACCTCACACATATCAGAGTGGCAAATATAACAGAAAAGGAAAATATTGGATGCAGGGGGGAATATGAGAAAACTCAGACACTAATTCACTGTTGGTAGAGTTATGAAAAGATCCAACCATTCTGAAGAGCAATTTGAAACTATGCCAAAAGGGTTACAGAACTGTGCATATTCTTTGATCCAGCATTACCATTGCTAGGTTTATATCCCAAAGACATGCCCAAAAAGAGAAAAAAAACTATTTATACAAAAACATGTATAGCAACTCTTTTGTGGTGACTAAGAATTTGAAAACAAAGGAAGGCCATCAATTGGGGAATGGCTAAACAAGCTGTGGTAAATAATGGTGATGGAATACTATGCCATAAGAAATAATCAACAAGATTATTTCAGAAAAGCCTGAAAAAGATTTGTATGAATTGATGTAAAGTGATATAAGTAGAACCAAGAGAATTTTGTTTACAATGACAGCAATACTATTTCATGAAGAACTGTGAATAAGCTAATTTTTGTCAGCAATATAATGTTCCAAGATAATCCCAAAGGACTAATAATAAAACATACTATCCACCTCCAAAGGAAAAAAAACTGATATTGATTGAACACAAACTAATGCTAATTTTTAATTTCTTTCCTTTTTTCTTTTATTCAAGTTTTCTTATACAAAATGGCTAATATAGTAATGTTTTACATCATTGTATATGTATAAGTCACATCTTATTGCTTACCACTCCAGGGTGGGGGGAAAGGAGGGAGGGAATGCGGGATAAAATCTGGTAATAAAAACTATAAATAAAAGTTTATTATTTTTTTTAAAATAAAGAAATAGAGTGGTGGATCAGTGGAATAGATTAGGCACAGGAGATACAAGTAATAAATTACTGTAATAATCTACTCTTTGAAAAGCCCAAGCACTCCAGGTTTTGGGATAAGGACTCATTATTTGACAAAAACTATTGGGGAAACTGGAAGTTACTTTGGCAGAAAGTAGGCATAGACTAACGTCTTACAACATATATTAAAATAAGGTGAAAATGGGCACATGATTTAGACCTAAAGGGTGATATCATAGTCAAATTAGGAGAGGAAGGAACAGTTTATTTTTCAAAGATATGGAAAGGATATGAACTTATGACCAAACAACATATAGAGAATATTATGAAATGCAAAATGGATCATTTTTATTACCTTAAATTAAAGTTCTTTTGTAAAATCAGAAGCAATGCAGCCAAGATTAGAAAGAAAGCAGAAATCTGGGCAATAATTTTTACAGCCAGTGTTTCTTATAAAGGCCTCATTTCTAAAATCTATAGACAACTTAATCAAATTTATAAGAATACAAGTTATTCCCCAGTTGAGAAATGGTCAAAGGATATGAATAGGCAGTTTTCAGAGGAAGAAATCAAAGCTGTCCATTGCCATATTAAAAAATGTTTTAAATCAATATTGATTAGAGTAATGCAAATTAAAACAACTCTGAGTTACCACCTCACACATAGAAGATTGGGTAATATTAAAAAAAAAGAAAAATATTAAATGTTGAAGATGTGCAAAAATTGGAATACTAATGTATTGTTGGGGGAAGTGTGAACTGGTCCAGCCATTCTGGAGAACAACTTAGAGCTATGGGGCTGTAATACCCTTTGACCCAGCAATACTGCTACTAGCTTTATATCCCAAAGAGATCATTTTAAAAAAGGAAAAGAACCCACATGTACACAAATATTTCTAGCAGCTCTCTTTGTGGTGGCAAAGAATTGGAAATTGAGGGGATGCCTATCAACTGGGGAATGGCTGAACAAGTTGTGGTATATGAATATAATAGAATATGATTGTGGTATAAGAAATGATGAGCAGGCTGACTTCAGAAAAACCTAGAAAGACTTACATGAACTGATGCTGAGTGAAGTGAGCAGAACCAGGAGAACATTGTACACAGTAACAGAAATATTGAGTGATGATCAGCTCCTAGCTCTTCTCAGCAATACAATGATACAAGATAACTTCAAAGGACTCATGATGGAAAATTTTCTCCACATCCAGAAAAAGAACTGTGAAATCAGAATGCAGATTGAACCATACTATTTTTACTGTTTGTTTTTGTTTTTTTCTCTCTTTCTTGAGTTTTCCCCCCTTTTATTCTGATTTTTCTTTCATAGCATGACTAATAAGGAAATATTTTTAATGTGATTGTATATATATAATTTATATCAGATTGCCTAAATTCCTGAGGAGAGAGGAGGGGAGAGAGAGAAGTAGAAAAATTTGGAACTCAAAATCTTATAAAAATGAATGTTGGGGCTGCTAGGTGGCGAAGTGGATAGAGCACTGGCAGTGGAGTCAGGGGGACCTGAGTTCAAATCCGGCCTCAGACACTTAACACTTATTAGCTGTGTGACCCTGGGCAAGTCACTTAACCCCAATTGCCTCACCAAAAAAAAAAAAAAAAAGAATGTTGAAAACTATTTTACATGTAACTGAAAAAATGTAAATGCTATTAAGACTAAAGAAAAATTAAGTGGCTTGGTATGCTAGTTCCAGTGGTGGAACTAGAACTGAGATCGCCTTGATTCCAAGGCTAACTATATACAATGACTAGTTGCCCTTTTTAATATATTTTTTAATTCAACGATTTTCTTTTTTAATGAATTTGAGAAATATCATAGTAAATGTTTACTTAAACAGTGACAACCAGATAAGGGGTGAGGTATATTAAATTTTGAATCACTTTCGTGTATAGCTTGGTGTGTGTGTGTGTGCGTATACCCATGCACACACGTGTGCACTTGCAGGTTTTAAAGTATATATTAAATATAACATGGTAGTACCAACATTGACTGTGTCACCTTTTGAAAATCCTTCTACTATCTTCTGAGTATTTTTCAAAGTTTTCTTCAGGCTTTATTCTCTTTTCCTTTTCCATTATAAGTAATTCTCACAACATTCACCAAAAGAGCTTTCCTTTATGGTCTAATCACCTGGTCTACTCTTCTACTATGTATAACCCAACAAAACTGAACAAAATCTCATACTAGTCCTTCCTGTAGGTGTAAAGCTCTTTCTGTTCCTATTTACTACCATCTATCTACCAAGAGATGGGAAGAATGCTTTCAGTCAAAATCTTTTTGAGTCATGACTGGCCACTGCATTTTAAGAATTCTTGAGCATTTGCAGTTGTTTGCCTCTAAAATATTGTCACTGTAAAAATGTTTTCTTGATTTTACTTGATGTACTCTGCATCATTTCATAAAAGTTTCTACAGACTTCTAGAAGTCAGTCACTTTCATCATTTCTTATGGCATAATACAATATTCCATTACATTCATATACCATAATTTCTTCAGCCATTTTTCAGGTTGTAAGTTCTTACTTTATTTGTAGCTCTTTGTTACAACAAAAAATGTTGCTATAAATATTCCTCTAATAGTAGTCCTTTTCCTTTTTCTGTTATTACTTTGGGGGTATGTAGGGATGTATTGTAGGGGAAATATTTACCCAGATTTTAATAACTGTTATTGGCAAATTTCATTTCACTGCAGTTGGGCAAATTCATTATTCCACCATTGGTGGAATTATTATTCAATGCATTGGTGTGTTTGCCAGATCTTACCCTTTCATCCCCATCTCCCTTTATTGCTAGTTTTGCGAATCTAATGAGTGCATTCTGAAACCCAAATTTTAATTCAGATTTCTTATTATTAGTAATTTGGAACATTTGTTCATATGGTTGTTGAGAACTTGCATTTCTTTTCTTTTCTTTTATTTGAGGACTGCCTGTCCATATCCTTTTACCATTGATCTATGCACAAATGAAAAAATATTTATATAAAGCTAAAGATAGATATATATACAGACATATAGACATATATTATAGTAAATATTGTATACATTATATTTTGTGTTAAATATTATATATTGTGTTCAGTCATTTCAGTTGTGTCCAACTCTTTGTGACCCTATTTGGGGTTTTCATGACAAAGATACAATTGAGGAAACTGAGGCAAATGAGGTTAAGTGATTGGCCCAGGGTACCATGCCTAGTAATTGTTTGAGACCAAATTTGAACTCAGGTCTTCCTGACTACAGGTACAATGCTCTATCCACTGAGACACCTACCTGCTCTGTAAATGTATGTATAAATATGTGCGTGTATACACACATGTGTGCATGCACATATATGTGCGTCATATACATACATGTGTATATTTACATACATGCATGTTGTGTGCATGTATACATGTGTATATGTATATCTAACATTTTTCAGAGAAATTCACTTCAAAAAGTTGTTCCACTTAAATATTTCTGTTCCAGTACTTCATTTATTTTGGTTCTGCTTTTATTTTATTCTTACACAATCACAATGCTCTATTTTACATGTCATAATCATTTTACTTATTCTTCTGGTCAAGAGTTTTCTTTGAATACTTAGCTGTGAAAAGTAATTTCTTCCCTTCTGTTCCATTTGATAGGATGACCTTTAATTTCTATATCATTTATGTATTTGAAACTTATTTTGATATATGTTGTGAGATTTAGTGTTAAGCCTAATTTCTCCCAGAGTGCCTTCCAGTTTGCTCAGGAGTGTTTGTGTATTTTGGTTTATTGAACATTATACCATAATTTTTTCAGTTACTTCTGGGACTTGTGGACCTAATCATTTCCTTTCATCAATGTTTCTAGATTTTTTTAAATGGTAAAGTTTTTTGATAATTATTGCTTTGTAGTGTGGAGATCTGATATGAACAGGAATCCTTTCTTACTTTTTAAGAAGTAGGCATTAAAATTTTAAAAAATACAATTAGCCACTGTAACAATTGGAATAACGCCACCTGCTGGAGACTTACTGTAGAAGAGTTCCGCCCATGAAGCGAAGATCTTTGAGGGCAAGACCAGGAGTCTTTTCTTTGGCATCAGGAAGTGACGCGGGCTAGTGGGAGGAGGAAGGAAGAGACGGGTGCTCAGTCTCGCGCTCTTTCCTTTGGACTCTGGTGGAGAGCGGAGCTAGAAATGTGCTCTCCCTTTAATAGATAAGAATCTAGGCCTTTCTCTCTCTTTACCAAATTCTTATTCTCCTTAATAAATGCTTAAAAGTCTAACTCTTGCTAAAGCTTATAATTTATTGGCGACCACTCATTAGATATTTTAGACAGACTAGCTAGAATTTTAGCCCTTAACAGATGGCTGAGCACGAAGAGGAAAGCTAAACCTCAGTCTTCTGATCTTCTGGTTGGGTAAGAAATTTCCCCTACCCTCTCCCTTTAACTGCTAAGTACTGGCTTACTGGCTGTGTTTTTCCTTTAAATTTTTTCAAATGGACCTTTTAAACTCCCTAATTACCCTATTTTTGATTTTAGTTTGTTTAACCAGACAAATGGGAGATAAGATCATGTGAATGCTTTGTTTTTGTGGATTTTCTATTTTTCTTTTTATTTTTGTTAAAAGAGCCAGCAACTTACTCACACAAGGAAATATCTTTCCCTCTCCCAACCATGCTTTTTCAGAGAAACCTGAAGAGATTCCTGCAGCTTTTCCCAGTTCTAACACTAATTGTTGCTCTAATTTTGCATGCCTGGAGGCAATGACCCACCCACTAGAAGTTTTTAATCCCCTAGCGCCTGGAGGCAAAGTGGGGGAAGAGGAATCCAGGCCTGAGTTCAAAATCAAGTCTGATTCAAATTGCACTGGTCCCTCCCCTCCTCTCCAGACCCCACCCTCTACTCCTCCCATGGCCAAGCCCATTGATTCCCCTGCCAGGGAAGTCCAGAGATCTGATGCGCATGCTCAACTTTCTCTAACTACATTTGCAGCTTCAGGCTCAGCCCTTCCCCAGCCTGGCTGTGCTTCTGAGACAACCTTAAAAAGCCCTTTAAATTCCAGATATGCTCATTTTGTTCATAATTTTGCTAACCTGCTTTTGTCTTTAATTAGTAATCTTATAAAGTATTTGTATGGTGAAAAGACTGACAGACAATATAGAGGGATTAAAGAAGAAAAACTTGAGCTGAATAAGAATGACAATCATCAACATAGTTCAAGACTCTGCTTCTTTTGCCATGGAAGGGTATATATTGTACAGAAATGTAGAAGTAAACAGCAAGGTATTGATATGAGTATTGGGGATTTTAGATACCGGAATCAAAAGTGTTCTGAATTCACTCAGAGTAATAGGATCAGTTCAGAAGTTACATAGGATTTCTATGCTATCATATCTACATTTTGAAATTAATGGTATGGGTTTATTTTCATAGAGATTTTCATGCTTTTGAGATTGTGTCTTATACTTAGTTTTTGAAACAAGGAGAATATTTGTAAAAGCTTTTTAGTCATGTGATAAAGTTTATATTTTATAATACTCTTATTAATATTAAGTTCATGTTCATTTAGATTTCCTTAGTTTGAATTTCACTGTCTTTTATTGTTCCATGTGTATTTTCTTCTATTCATTTATCTAATTTTAAAAAATTGCAAGATGGTTTTGATTTCATAATACAATGTTAATTCTAGGAGTATTGTGCTCCCATATTCTGAGTTGTTTGTTTTTGTTATTTTTTTTTCTCAACTGATTATTTGATCAAACTCTTTAAAGCATTTCCCTGGCAAATTGGTTGCCATGGCAAGTGTAAAGAAGTATTATTTTTGATAAGCATATTCCAAAAAAAAAAAAAAGAGAGAGAGGAACATTTGTAAAAGTTTTCTATTTTCAAAAAAAAGTTTTCTTTGAGATTGTGTTGTGCTTTAACTTGTATTTAAATGTTTCAATTTTTCACAAAAGTAATTGTATACTAAGTAAAAAAAAGATATTATTTGAAATTGTTGCATAACTATATATTGTGTTCTGAGTCAAGATGTATTCACATTTTTTGCAATCATATATTATCCTCAATTTTTAAATCCATATGAGACTTGGATTATGGGAACTTATCATTTAAGACATTAGTTGCCTTTATTCTGAGTTATCAGATGCCAGTTGGCCAAGATGCCATCCAATCACAAGAGGAATACATGCAAGAGCAGACACTGAACTGTCACATGAGGGGAGACATGCATGAAGTCAAGGTATGGCCGAGGGAACGGCTTTTGACAAATGTTGAGGTTGGATTCTCTTGGTTTAATATTTTATTCTATTTTCCCCCACAATATTGTACAGATGGCTGGAAGTATCGATCCCACCCATCTCACTTCTACACCTGGCTTCTATGCCCCCTCCTATATGCCTGATGCCATGGACATCTGAATCCCATGCATTTGATTAAGTCTGACTCAATTTCCTCCAATATATTCGGTGGCATGGACATATATTCCATCCACCTATTTTAAGCCTGGCATACTGCGTGAGCAGTACATATTGCTCAAGTGTGGGAATACTCATATCCCATCATTTCTCTTTTCTTTTATGGTAACCCCCATAATTATCTCAGGTGTCATGATAAATAACAGTGTTGTATTTGGCCTTGACATCTGTTACCAATTATATTAGATTTTTAAATTTCTCATAATGGCATGAGGAAAATTAGGCAGATGATGCAAAAAGTGATGAAACAAAGATAAAAATTATTTTTAAAAACTAATATCGCAGCAATTATCTCCTCAATTACCCTCCATAAAGGGGGACTGTAATATTATAATTTTAAAGAATGTTTCAATTTTTGTTATATGTTTCATGTGTAACAACTAAGATTCTGAATTCCCTTAGACATGTTTTTGAGAACTTTCATTGTTTGATTTGATTATTGACAAAGCTATTTTAAAGTTGTATTAAGCTCAATTTTGTAGGAAATTTTCCTGGCTGATTACCAGCATCCACACATCAACCCCTGAGAAGACTTCCATTCCACGACTACACCTAGAGGACATCTGAAAAAAGACTTTCAGAGACTTTAAATGAACAGTTTTGTTTTGTTTTTGTTTTTTCTCTTCTCTCTTTCTGGTATAATATACACCATCTATAGCATGTATTCTCTGCAGAGGCCCTCCCTTTGCAAGACCAATGTCAAAGTGTCGGTTCATGAGGACAAAAAATCGCCCCTCTGGACAAAACTTTCTTCTCTCCCTTTTCTATATTGATATTATCATATTGTTAGTTAGCATAGGTTATTATATTCTGTTATTTTTGACTGTTTCATCAAGGAAACGTACCGTTTCTTGAGGAAACAAAGCGGGGAACTGTAACGATTGGAATAACGCCAGCTGCTGGAGACTTACTGTAGAAGAGTTCCGCCCATGAAGCGAAGGTCTTTGAGGGCAAGACCAGGAGTCTTTTCTTTGGCGTCAGGAAGTGACACGGGCTAGTGGGAGGAGGAAGGAAGAGACGGGCGCTCAGTCTCGTGCTCTTTCCTTTGGACTCTGGTGGAGAGTGGAGCTAGAAATGTGCTCTCCCTTTAATAGATAGGAATCTAGGCCTTTCTCTCTCTTTACCAAATTCTTATTCTCCTTAATAAATGCTTAAAAGTCTAACTCTTGCTAAAGCTTATAATTTATTGGCGACCACTCATTAGATATTTTAGACAGACTAGCTAGAATTTTAGCCCTTAACACCACCCAACTAATGGGGGAAAATTAAAAACACAAATTATAAAAAAATACTGTTGTACTTTTGTGAGTTTTTTTCAAAGAACTCAGTCCCTCAGAACCAGGGGTTCTTTAAGACAGTAGAGTATGTGGTATTACCATACTTGAGGTCTGATCAAATGAGTATTCAAATAATACAACCTTGTCACCAGATAATTCATCCCAATAGTCACTCATTCTCATTGTCCTTAGTGAGTTTTATTATAACCCTAACAGAGACTCGCATTATTTACCAGAATTACCTTATAACTTCACAACCATCCCCTTTCACTACCATGTGTATAGTCTCATCAACATTCCTCTTATCTAGCTAAAAACATAGGTTCTCTATCATCAAAACTATTGCCTGGGTTCCTACTTTACTCCACTGAACTTGAAAAGATCCTTCTCCATTACTCTCTTTAACCTCCCACTAAAACCTGTTAAAGTTAAATTGGGTCTTCCTAAATGTCCTGGCAATACCCCATCATTCTACTTTAACAACCTGTTAAGTCTCACAGCCACACTGAAATCTGCTGCCCTCTAGTGGTATATGTAACAATTATAGGCTGCCCAACCTCTCACTTAGTGTCATCCATAAGTGTTTTCATTATTGACTTAAGATCACCTAGGTAATTACTACTACTACTACTACTACTACTACTACTACTACTACTACTACTACTACTACTACTACTACTAATTTTCTCCCTCCTCCTTGTCCTCCTTCTCTCTCTCCCTTTCTTTCCCACCCATCCCTCCTTCACTTCCTCCTTTCCTTCCTCTTCTGACCTCCCTCTCTCTCCTTCCCTTTCCATCTCCCCATCCTCATACCTACCCTCCCCCTTGAAACATTCCAGCTCCAATTTTTTTTCCTGAGTCAATGAGGGTTAAGTGATTTGCCCAGGATCTCACAGCTAGTAAATGTTAAGTGTCTTGAGGCCAAATTTGAACTGAGTTCCTCCTGAATCCAGGACTAGTGTTTATCTATTGTGCCACCAGCTGCCCCCTCTACCTCCCATTTCTTTCCCTGCCTCTAAATGTGACTGTTCCCCCAGGTTCTGTTTTTGTGGGGGGGGGGTTAACCTTCCTTTCTTATAGCTTTGTTTTTTCTCCAACACTGATGTTCCTCATAACCATATTAGTTCACAGTAGCTTTTTTTATTAAAAGAAGTTTTTAAAGTGTTTTCAGTAACCAAGTTCACTCTCATTTTACTCGGTATGTATTCCCAGATAATTCCAGGAATAAGTCATATTTTGAAGAATGGTATTTCATTTCCAAATGAACTTCCATTCTATTTTGCAGATGTTTCATTTCTTTTTTCATTCATTTTTCTTTCAACTCAAATTAGTTGTGGCTTCCCATTTTGTTTTTTAGATTCAGTTTCTTTGTGGGCCCCAGCCCCTCTGCTTCTAGCACTTGATAAAATATAATAAATACTTAAATGCTCCCAAGAAAGCTTAATCTTTTGGGGAGGGCAGGGCAATGAGGTTTAAGTGACTTGCCCAGGGTTACACAGCTAGTAAGTGTCAAGTGTCTGAGTCCAGATTTAAACTCAGGTCCTCCTGAATCCAGGGCCTGTGCTTTATCCCCTGTACCACCTAGCTGCCCCAAGAAAGCTTAATCTTAAAAGAAAACTTGTTTGTAACTTTTTAAAGTGTGTTTCTTTTATTGTTTTATAAAGTATCATAGTAGAAAATTTAGTTGAAAATTCTTTCAGTATCATCTAGTGCAGAGGTTCTTAACTTTATGTCCACCTTCATGGATAGATTTTAGGGGGTATATAGGCTTGAATTGGAAAAAAATCAATCATTATCTTCATTGAACTTTGAGTTTTGTATTACCTTCAAGTATTTAAAATATTATTTAGATATTATTTCACCAGACTCTCAACAGGACCCACAATACACAGAAAAGCTTAAGCACTTCTGTCCTGATTTAACTTCTTCAGTATATTGATAATGGAGCAAGCTATTAGAAGGAAATTATTTGCCCAAGGTCATTCAGGAAACTATCATATCATCCTCTGAGATTCAAATTAAATAGTGTCTATAAGTTGCTTTGCTAACTTTGAAGATTCCGTCATAAATGTCATATAAGTAAAATAAATTTTAGTATATAGGACTTACTTTTTCATGGATCTCTAGAATGTATGTACAAGAGACTATGGCCTCTTGCTTCTCCTTTCTTTATAATTCCAATAGATAGATTCAAGTAAGGTATTTAAGAAAAAAAGCTGCAGTTATTGAAAAAAATAATAATATGGAGATGACAACAGCAAGCTACTTGTTAGATTGGATAGAGTGCCATGCCTGGAGTCAGAAATACCTAAGTTCAAATTTTATTTCAGACACTTACTAGTTATGTGACCTTGGGCAAGTCACTTAACCCTGTTTGCCTCAGTTTCCTCATTTATAAAATAAGCTGGACAAAGAAATGACAAACCACTCCAATATATTTGTTAAAAAAACAAAACCAGGCTCATGTCACATGTGACTGAACAATGACAACATCAAACCAACCAATAAGCATTTACATGCAATGAGGTAGGGATATATAGGAATGTTTTCAGAGAATCTAGGCATATTAGAGACTAAATAATCCTTAAATCATAGCATGTCAGAGCTGGAAGGCACCACAGAATTTGGCATTTCATGGTGTTCATGGTGCCAGCGGACTCCCAAGATATTATTTAAAAGCAGCACATCTGAAGCAAGAACTTTCTAGATGAAAGGATTGCTCTTACTGAATGAGCTGTTGGAACCAGTCCAGGAGTATTGTCAAGTAGGCTCGTATGCTTCAACAGGTCAAAACAGAGTAAGAAGTCAAGAGGAAAAGGTCTCTACAAAAAAAAAAAAAAGGCAAAAAAAAATAATCTAAGTGGTGAGTTAGAGATTAAGAAAGATAGGCAGAACTTGGTCAATATAGTGCCTTGAAGGTCATCTCAGAAGATGACATTTTAAAACTGATTTTAGAAGGTAATGTGGAGCCAATGAAGTCATTGTTCCAGGAATAATCAAAAAAGCTACAAACATTTGAGGTCATGACTTCTACTTACCAAGCCAGTAGAATTCTCTGCATATAGTTTTCCAGTCCTCTCGATAGTTGGAGATTATTTCCATTAGGAATTTTCCATTATCTCTGTGATAACCAAAGCTCTCTGAGACACTTGCTCTTCAGTGGTTATTCTCCTGGTGATGGTGTTGAGGTTCAAGAAGACTGACATTGTTTACTGAAGGTGTATGCATTCATTTCTATCAAGAGACAACAGGGACATTTTGATACATTTCAAGGAAACATATGCCCAAATACCAATTAGACAAGGTGAATTTTCAATGGAAAGTTTTCCCCTGTTTTCTTTCATTCAAGAGGCTAGTAGGTTAGCATGATAAAAATAGTACTGAAGTAAGGAAAACAACACTGAAAACTATCAAAACAGCTAAGTGGAATAATAAATCTTAACTTCAGAGGATGGAGGATGAAATATACCTGTCTCCTCTCAGTATAGAGATGGTAGATTGCTAACAAATAATAATAGTAATGATATTCATATGTATAAAATATTTTACTTTTGCAAAGCACTTTAAATATCATGTTTATTGGGACCTCACAACTGAGTGAAATAATTTCTATTCTTATCCCCATTATATAGAGGAGAAAATTGATGTTGAAAGGCTGTCATTTGCCCAAGTTCAGGTAGCTAATGAATACATAAGACAGAATTTAAACTCGGGTCTTCCTGAGTCTAAGTTCATCATTCTATTCACTATGCCACCTAGCTGCTTATATATGACTAAATATGGTCAAGTTAATGGTTTTTCTAACTTAACTATGCTTCCTTTGTAACTATGGAGGGATCTGATGGAGAAATTATTGGAAAAGTACAGAAATTGGAAGAAATCATTTTTAAGACCTTAAAAAGAAAACAAAAACGTACTGAAATTGGGAGTTAGGAAACCTGGGTTTGCATCTCAGCTCTGACATTTATTCTCCCTGTATGAATTGCGACAAGACCGTTTACCTATCTCTGCTTCATCTTTTCAAATGTGTGATTGATTGAATTCATTTCCAATACCCCTTCTACCTTGGACATTCTGATTTAAAAAATCCTTTCCAATAGTAATATATTCTGTTCTAAGTCATATTCCATGTTGGAAGCCAAGGGGCTTCCAGGTCTTATATTCTATTTCTAATACCCCTTTCACCTCTACCATGCATACCTTTTGGTATACTTCTTTGCTTTCCTAATTTATTGCAAATATCACATATATGAACATGAATTGGTCTTATTTGGTTTTTTAGTTTAGTATGCTTTACATCAAAACACTGCAGAATTGGGGGCAGCTAGGTGGTGCAGTGGATAGAGCTCTGGCCCTGGATTCAGGAGGACCTGAGCTCATATCCAACCTCAGACATTTGATACTAGCTGTGTGACCCTGAGCAAGTCACTTAAGCCTCATTGTTCCCCCAAACAAAAGAAAAAGAAAAAAAACACTGCAGAATCAAAGAATCTCTGAAATGGGAAGAATCTCAGAAATAATTTTGTCCAATCCATGCCTGAACTACAATCATCCTGAAAAGTGATCAATAAGACTTCATTTTAGGGGGCAGCTAGGTGGCACAGTAGATAAAGTACCAGCCCTGGATTCAGGAGGACCTGAGTTCAAATCCATCATCAGACACTTGACACTTAATAGCTCTGTGACCCTGGGTAAGTCACCTTAACCCCCATTGTCGAAGAAGAAGAAGGACAAGGAGGAGGAGGAGACGACAACGATGATGACGACTTCACTTTAAAGACCTCAAGATATTGGGAACCTTCTAAATTCCATGGAAGCCTATTCTACTTTGCAGTATCTTTGTCATCCTTCAAGACTCAGCCAAGCTTCTACCTCCTCCAAGAAGCTTTTCTTTATCTCTTAGATAAAAGTGTTTTCTCCATCTACAGATCCTCTAGAAATTGTCTCCATCTCTGCTCTGTTCCCATCATAATTTTCATTATGTTTCTTCGCTCCTTGGTAGAAAGTAACTCTTATCTTGTCACTCTTATCTTGGCATTATTAGCACTTAGCTCTATCTTACTCATATTAAGGGTTTTACTGAACTGAACTGAATTGAGTTGAAATCCAGGGGAGGAAGACTTCTTCATTTGTCCTACTTACCTGCTTGTCATGAATTGGCTCCGTTCTTACTTGGGATATAGGAAAATGGTAGTGATGTTTTATCAAAATTCACTTGCCATGATAAACTTCCTAGGATTTAAAAAAAGGGCAGAATCATGTACAAAGAGAAAGGAATGATATGTTTTTCACGGTATAAAATGCATACTTAAAGTGGGAGGCATTACAGATTTGAGCATGGGGTCGCAAACTTCATGATAACCAAATTCTTCCTCTGTGACTAGGATCGAAACTTCATAACTCCATCATGCCAGACTATTGGAAGTTATCAGCAATATCCAAAGGATTATACATGCATACATGTATATAAATATATCTGTATATACAAACATATATATATACACATATGTACATCTGCATATATGTGAATGCATATATGATCTGAGAGGACATCTGCTCCAAACTTATTTGTACATGACCCATCTATTTCATTCCTGATAAATCATTATTTACTCTACCTTGAAGAAGTACACACAATTCCCAAGGCTTTGATCTGTAGCCCTAGACTCCTATGGCCCTACAATCCTCAAAGACTCAATGGGCTCTTCTGGTTTCAGAACATAATTTGGGTTGATTGAAGAAGGAAGGAATCTTTGTTTTTGATCATCAGAACAATGTTTGCCTTTGCCCTATCTTGTGAGGCTCCTACAGCCCACCATGATTCAATATAATTAATCAAACATTTGTTAAGTATGCTATGTAGTACAAAGATAAAAATCAAATTACTGTCTACAGGAAGAATATATCATGTACACTAACAATTAAATACCAAGTATACATAAATCATCAAAGATAGAGAGTGTGGTAAGAACTGTGGCTGTAAGCAAAGGTTTTGGATTAGAGATAGGATCTAAGCTATGCTTTTGAAGGAACCTAGAAATTCTCCGTGGCAGAAGAGAGCATGGACATGTTTCCACACATTCAGGACCACTTTGACAACTTCAGAGAGAAAGGAGATGAACCACAATAGATGAGGCTTAACAAGCAGGCCAGTTTCCTATTCATCCCCTACATATTCCTAGAAGATGTCAAATTGGCAAGCATTTGGTTTGTTCCTATCATTACATTGTAAAATGTTTCATTGGGCCTGGTGAGTTTAGAGCTTACTAATTTATCATGTCATGGTGCCTCACTGTCTCTTAACTTATTCTGCTATTTCTATCTCCACAACATCTCCCTCATCCAATCCATTTTCCACTCTTCATACATCCCTACCTTAGTTATCACCTCTTATGTGACCTATTAGAATTTACTCATAAAAATTGGAACTCAAAGCTATAAATAAAAGTGTTTAATATTTTGAAAAAAACAGAAGAGAGACAGATAAGTCGTGAGAATTAAAGTCAGAAAAATCTGTTTAAAAAGAAAAAAAAGAATTTATTCTTAATTAGTCTCCTTGCCTCCATTATCTCTCCACTATAATCCATCTTCCACAAGGGGCCCTAAGTGATTTTCTTTCCATACAGATCTTGTTATTTCAGTCTCCTATTCAATAAACTACAATGTGTTCCTATTATTATTTTTTTTCGGGGCATTGGGGGTTAAGTGACTTTCCCAGGGTCACACAGCTAGTAAGTGCCAAAGGTCTGAAGCCGCATTTGAACTCAGGTCCTTCTGAATCCAGGGCTGGTGCTTTATCCACTGCTCTACCTAGCTGCCCCTTTCTATTATTATTAGGATAATATCTAAACTATGTTTAGATTCCAGTTCTTTCATAACCCAACTCCAATGTGTCTCATTAAACAAGAAACCCGTTCCCTCATTCTACCATATAGCCAAATTATTGGGGTTTTTTTGTTTTTGTTTTGCCATTCATCACATGTATCACTATAACTTTCATCTCTGTGACTTTGTATTGGCCATCTTCCACAGAAAGTTCTCTACCAAGGAAGCCAGGTAGCACAATGGATAAAGACCTAGGCCTAGAGTCAGAAAGATCTGAGTTGAAATTTAGCTTTAGGCATTTACTAGTTGTGTGACTAGTTGAGTCTTCTTAATATATTATCTAGTCATAACCCCTCTCTGTTTGCTCAACCACAAAATGGAGATAATAAGAATACTTGCTTCCCACGGTGGTTGTGAGCATGAAATGAGAAAATAGCACTTAACACAGTACCTAGAACATAGCAAGGACTTAATAAATGTTTGTTTCCTCCCTCCGTGTTTCCTTCTCTGATCACCCCCCACTTCATAGAATCCTTTACTTTCAGGACTCAGCTCAAATATCACTTTCTTTCTGCATTATCCTGTTTATTATTTCTTCAATAGCTAGTACCCTATCTCCTTAAAATAACTTGTATTTTAGTACTGAGGTGCTGAACTTAAAGTCAGTATCACCGAGGTATAGATCCCACCTTTCACAAATATGAACTGAATAATCATATTAATATTTGTACTATCGATCTCAGGGAAGTAGTGTTTGTCTCTTATGTGAAAATGCATGTAAAATGCTTTCCAACCTAAAAGTGACATTAAAATAGTTTTGGCGATGTTATTTTTAACAACAGAGAAAATAATAAAATCTTACATTTATATAACATGAAGGACAACATGAAAAAGCACTGGACTTGGAGTTAGAACACCCAAATTCAAATTTTGTCTTTTATATGTGTGACCATGGTCATGTGAATTAACACCTCTGGATCCATTACTTTATCTTTAATAAGGCTATAATGGCATACTACCTAGACCAAGTGATTATTATAAGGAAAATACTTTATAAATACTGTAATTTTGTTATTATAATGCTTTACAATTACTCAGTACTTGCACATATATTAATTGGTACAACAATTCACTTGAGCAGGTAGTATAATTCTGATTGTCCATATGTTGCATATGAGGAAATTGAAGCTGAAAGTATGCAAGTGACTTGGCTCGAATCACATTTTTGTTGTTGTTTGTCCTTCACTGTTGAACAGGATAATGACATTGAGGTGATGTCATGACTTGAACTGAATTGGATTTAAGTGAGGAAGTGCTGTGCAAAGTCACCAACCTCACTCTCTCCTCCAGAGCCATCTGGGTCCAGTGGCAAGATATAGATTGGAAATACTGGAGATGGCCCCATATGCTTAAAGCAATTGGGGTTAAGTGAATTGCCCAGGGTCACATAGTTAGTGTTTGAGGTCAAATTTGAACTCAGGCCCTCCCAACTTCAGGGCCAGTGTTCTTTCCACTGTAGGGGATAATGGGTGATACAGACTTGAAGTTCACCACCTAGCTGCCCTCAAGGACCATGTAGCTAGTCATGGGAAGAACCAGGTCATCCCCAAGTTTACTCATTCTAAATCCCTGGGCTATTTGCAATGTACCCCCTTTTTCAACAAATTGAAATCATCCATCGCCCACAGCATGTTGCCACGACAATGGCTATTATATTATTTTTTTGCCATTTTGTAGGATAGTGTGAGTGGAAAAAGTAAATATTATACCAATACAATGTTTAATAATAGCCTATCCAGAAAAAAAATTCACATCTTTCCTGTGACATAAAAAAGTTGAATTCACATTTAAAAAGACAAAATGTTTTACATTCACATAACATTACTTTCTGGTTTGCCATATTTTCTTTAGGGTAGAATATTCTATATCTGCTCAGAGTTGACATAAAAGATACCTCTTTTTAATGTAAAGAAGTCATTTTCCCCAGCTTTTAAAAGGAAAATGCAGATGAAAGAGTGGGACAAAATTCTATGCAAACAACTCAATATAGTCCATGAGAATACTGATGTATGAGAATAAACTGTTTTCTGCATTTTCTGGGAGACACCATGGGCCAATTCTTTTTATCTCTGTGGGAGACCTTTTGGAGAATTCTCTTATCTCAAATGGCAGCTGTCCCTCAGTTTGAACCTAAGGGCATTGCTATATGTTGCCTGAATTCACATTGGAGCTGCTATGCTATGAGGCCATAATAATATTTCCTATTTACATGAAACTGTCCAGTTTACAAAGTACTTCTTTCATAATAATCCTGTGCTATAGGTAAAAAAGCATCATTACACTGGTTTTATTCATGAGGAAACTGAGGTGCTGCACAGTTGATGGTCATTAAGCCATTAGCCTATGGTCATATGGCTAAATCATCTGTAAAATGGGGCTATTAATAGTACTACCTAATAGGGTTGTAGTGAGTATCAGATAAGATGACATAAATACAAGTCTTTACAACCCTTAAAACAATAAATAAATGCAGCAATCATTAATCATCATTATCATCATCACTGCCTTCATCCCAGGGCATTTACTGACTTTTCTTTTGCATCACACTGAGCTAGAAAGCACATGCCCAAACTGCTTATGTTGTCCTTAATTATGTGCTTCATTGGCAGTGCATGTTGGATTGAAAGAATCCTGGAACTCAAGAAGTCCAATACATTCAAGTTCTATCTTCCACTTGAGTTGTTTTCATCAGAGGTAAATGCAGGTAGAAAATCCAGGTGGTGGCAGCACCAGTAGAGAGAACAGTGAAGTAGATGCTATGGGGAGAGGACAGAGCAAGTATATCTGAATCAGGTAGTGCACATTCCCATGGACAGGCAAAGGATATAACTAACCATATTACTTAAGACAAAGAGGTCTGATCATTCACATATTTGGGTATCAACATTCTGTGGATGGAAAGTAAACTACTGCAAGGGAGACAAAAGGATGGGAAGGGAACTCTGATGATTCAGATAGTTATCTGGGTTATGGAAGTCCATTAATCCTAGCCCCCCTTCAACTCCAATCCTTTCTCTTTCCAACTTTTGTAAAATCCATAAGCTTAAGGATACAACTAGGAAAGTGTCTTAATGCATCTCACTTCAGTCTAGTTTTGTCTGTCTGGGTTGGCAAATGGTTGAAAGTTCTGGCCCAAAACTATCAGTAGGGATTTGGCTGATAATGAGCTGAATGTCTACAGGCACAGCTGCTTACTAGATGCTTGATACTTCTTTTTGAGGCCAAATCCTTTCCCTAAGGACATGGCCACTGTAAAGGAAATTAATTCTGACATGCATGAGCCTGGGAATAGGCTGGTATGTTCCTATTTCTTAGCAATGATTACTGTTCCTTGGTAATTTGACTTAATCAGAAACTGTTTCCAAATCCATAGAATATTGCAAAGAATCACATACTTTCCTGGGGGTGCAGAAGATATGAATATCTCAACAAAGGTAGTACAGTACACTATATCAGAAAAGGGTGTTTGATTTGTGGTCAGTAGAGCTATATTTGAATCATGGCCCTATTTAGTTACTACTTCTCTAAATTCCAATAAGTAACTTGAACATTGTGCTCTTTAGGATTCTCATCATTTTAGGAGATTAAATTATATTATTTCCAAGGTACCTTTCATCTATTAATTATGACACTGCAAGTCTATGAAAGAATACTTGGCATAAGTAGAGAGTTGACCTTAGAAATAGCAATACCCTGGTAGAAGTTCCCTCCTGTGACATATACTGATTATGTGACCCTGGACAAGTCACTTATCATCTTAGTACCCTAAAGCAAATCTCCAAAATATAAGTAGCAGAGTATTATCCACATTTGTAAAGGAAACTTCTTCAAAAAACTTCCATGTATCAATAAAATCACAGAAAAAGGAGGAAAACACAGAGGACACATTATGAACACACATTTTGATAACAGTGAGAATGAATGGATCTAAGATTCCACTTTGGTCCCACTGAGTTCTTATATATTGCTTATATGTCAAGATTAGTTAAGAAAACCCCATCTTGCCTTGCAAATGTTAAGATGACCAAGAAATGGTGCTCCATTTATTTGGATTTGTAAATATAATAGACCAAGGTTCTTATCTGTTGGCTAGTATTGACATTCAGATGAAACTTCTGGAACTATTGGAAGAAGGAGGAAACAACAATCTCTTTCTATAGCTGTAATTCATTTGTCTCTGAAGCAATGTATAATTGTTCTCATTATCCACGTTGGTTCAGTACCATGGACAGGATGTTATTGCTGCCAAATACTTTTTAGAAAAATTCTTTTGATTTTATTTTTAATTTATGGAATAAAACACGCATCTTCATATTATTGCACAATAGAAAAGACAGTTGTACATGAAATTGCAAACCTACTATGCACGAATAGAAATTCCTTTCAAATATATACTACTATCATGTATTTTTTTCTTTCCTCCTCTCCTACCCTAGAGATGGCTACCATGAGACACAAATAGGCACATCTATTTAATAAATATGTATATATGTGTATATATACATACATACACATACATATATAAATACATAATGCACATTTATACACATATATACATATATATGTAAAAGGTTTTCTTTAAATACTTTTGTTTATCAGTTCTTTCTCTGGATATAAATAGTGTCGTTCTTCATGTGTCTTTTATACTTAATTTAGGTATTTATAATAGACAATATTACTTATTCACTGCAAGTCATTCATAAAACAGTATTGCTGTTACTATATACAGTATACTCCTGGGTTATGCTCATTTCACTCTTCCTTAGTTCATGTAATTCTTTCCATGATTTTTTTGTTTTGGGTTTTTTGGGGTTTTTTGCAGGGCTATGAGGGTTAAGTGAGTTGCCCAGGATCACACAGCTAGTAAGTGTCAAGTGTCTGAGGCCGGATTTGAATTCAGGTACTCCTGAATCCAGGGCCGGTGCTTTATCCACTGTGCCACCTAGCTGCCCCCATGATTTTTTTATAAAATTATTGAGCTCATCATTTCTTATAGCACAATAGTACTCCATCACAATCATATATCACAACTTGTTCAGCCATTCCCCAATTTATGGGCATCCATTCAATTTCCAGTTCTTTGCTACCACAAAGACAGCTACTGCAAACATTTTAGAAGATATAGGTTCTTTTCTTTTTTCTCTAATAACATTTGGACATCAAAAAAGTAGTCATATTGCCAGACCTAAGTGTATAGGTAGTTTTAAAAAAAAATTAGAGCATATTTCCAGGTTGCTTTCCAAAATGGTTGGATAACTTTATAATTCCACAATAAATGTGTCCCAATTGTTTTTCATAGCCTCTTTCCCATTCTGCCATTTTAGCCAGTCTGGTTGTTTTAATCTGCATTTCTCTAATTTATAATGATTTAGAGCATTTTTTAACAATATGACTATAAATTTTTATTTCTTCATTGGAAATCTGCCTGTTTGTATCCTTTTAACATTTATCAGCTGGGGAATGACTTGTATTCTTATAGATTTAATAAAGTTCTAATTACCATTTTTAAATTTCCATCCATCTTAATTGTACTGTTTTCCTTTTTTAGCCTCTCCTTTTACACTATCCCTTTAATCTTATCTCTTTCCCTTACCCTATTATGTTTTATTTTACCCAAACCTCTAAAATTCCCTCTCTTATCTTCTCCCTCTACCCTCCTAATCTTATTCTCTACACCCTTTAAAAAATCCCTTACCCACTCTATCCCACAGTGTTTTTTCATCTCTTTAGAAGTTCAAAAGATTTCTAAACCTCTTCAGGTGCATACTTTGTTTCCTCTTCAATTCAGATGAGAGTAAGTTTCAAATAGTACCATCCCTTCACTTCACCCTTCACCTATTTCCTCTGTATTACTTTTTGTTGTTGTTGTTGGGGAAATGAGGGTTAAGTGACTTGCCTAGGGTCACACAGCTAGTAAGTATCAAGTTTCTGAGGCCAGATCTGAACTCAGGTCCTTCTGAATCTAGGGCTGGTGTTCCATTCACTGCGCCACCTAGCTGCCCATTTCTTCCTTTCACACTCCATTTTAATGTAATTGCTCTTACCTTTTACTGACCAATTTTTTTACAACAACCCCATCATATACAACTCAGCCACAACCCTTTTTTCAAATTACCTTATTAATGATTACAATTTTAAGAGTACTGATAATATTTTCATATATTATAAGTGAACATATTAACCTTTATCAGTACCTTACAATTAGTCTCTAATGATTTTCTTAAATCTTCAGACTTTCTTATATTGAATTTTCCATTGAGTTCCACTTTATTTTTGTTTTATTTTGTTTTTATTTCTTTATTACAAATACCTGAAAGTCTTCTAGTTCATTAAATGTCCTTTTTCTGTTGGTGGTTACACTTAAATTTGTTGGCCAAGTTATTCTTGAATACAACCTAGCTCATTTGCTCTTTGAAATATCATGTTCAAAGATAGATGGTCTTTTATATAGAAGCTGCTAGGTCTTGTGAAACACTAATTGTTGCCCCACAGTATTTATTTGTTTTCTTGTTGCTTAAATATTTTCTTTTAACCTGTAAATTTAAAAACTTGGCTATAACATTCCTACAATTCCCCCCCCCACCCCACAATTTATTTCAGGCAGTGATCATTGGATTCTATCTATTTCATTGGAATTCTACCTTTTTGTTCTAGAATTTCAGGGCAATTTTCCTTAATAAGTTCTTGTACTATTATATCCATATTTTTTTAATATGGTAACTTTCATGTAGACTGAAAAATTTTATATACCCTCTCTTCAATCACTTCTCTAGATCTATTGTTTTTCTATGAGATATTTCAGATTGTCTTCTAGTTTTTCTAGTTTTACTATATCTTGGTGTCTTATAACATCAATTTCACTTGCTTAATTCAAGTTTTCAAGGAGTTATTTTCCTCCTTGTAACAATTGGAATGATGCCACCTGCTGGAGACTTACTGTAGAAAAGCTATGCCATGAGGCAAATGTCTCTGTGGGCAAGACCATGGGTCTTTTCTTTGGCATCAGGAAGTGACGTTTCCTGGTGGGAAGAGGAAGGGGGAGCTGGGCACTCTGTCTTGCGCTCTTTTCCTGGGGACGCTGGTGGAGAAGGGAGCTAGAAATGTGCTCTCCCTTTAATAGACAGGAATCTAGGCCTTTTCTTCTCTCTTTACCAAATTCTTATTCTACTTAATAAACACTTAAAAGTCTAACTCTTGCTAAAGCTTATAATTTATTGGTGACCACTCATTAGATATTTTAGACAGACTAGCTAGAATTTTAGCCCTTAACATCCTTAAGAACTTTTATCTCTTTTTCTAATTGGTTAACTGACATTTTGTAATTGTCTTGGATTGCTTTTTTGAACCCTAAGTTTTCCTTTTTTGCTCATATTTGATTTTTGATTTTTAAAAAAATTTTCTTCCTTATTATTTTGTGTCTTTCTCCAGTTGATTAACTTTCTTTTCATAATTTTTTGGATTGATTTTATTTTTTTATTTTTTCCCTCATTTTCTCTTATTTGATTTTTTTTTTATTCTTCCAAGATTTTTTTTGTTGGGGGGCTTGTGACCATTTGACATTACTCTTTAGGGTATGAGTAACTTTAAAAAAAATCACTATCTTCCTCTGAATGAGTACCCAGATCTTCTTTTAGACCAAAGTAATTATCAATGTTCAGGTTCTCTTTCCTTTACTTATTCATGTTTATTTTTAATTTATCTTATTTTATTTTTTATTTAATTTTATTTTTTCTGTTTAGAATTTTATTTTCCAAATTACATGAAAAATCAAATTTTGCCATCAATTTTTAAAAATATTTGTGTTCCAATTTCTCTTCCTCCCTCCCTTCCCACCTCCCATCCCCATGAACTCAAATAATTCAATATAAGTTATACATGAGTAGTCATAGAAAACATCTCCACATAAACTAGGTTGTGAGAGAAAACTTAAAAACAAAACATCAGATTAAGGAACTATCAAAAAAATATGCTTCAATCTGTTTTCAGAAACCATCAGTTCTTTCTCTGTAGATGGATTGCAATTTTCAAAAGTCCTTCAGAGGGGGCAGCTAGGTGCCGCAGAGGATAGAGTACTGGCCCTGTATTTAGGAGGACCTGAGTTCAAATTCTGCCTCAAACACTTAACACTTCCTAGTTGTGTGACCCTGGGCAAGTCACTTAACCCCAGTTGCCACACACACACACATACACACACACATACAAAGTCCTTCAGAGTTATATTGGATCATTGCATTGCTGAAAATAACCATGTCCTTCCCAGCTTATCATCTTACACTATTGCTATTATTTTGTATACTGTACATTTCATTCTGCTTCAGTTCATGTAGGTATTTCCAGGTTTTACTGAGAGCATCTTCTTCATCATAATTTTTATATAGTACCTTAAATTTGACAAACAATTTTCTTCACAATAGCCCAGCAAAATAGATACCCTATGTTTTGCCATTGTAATCAGTCATCATGAGCAGAGGAAAGACATTAAATGAACAGAGCTCATGACACAATTACCCCCCAAAACAGCAATAAAATGAACCCTGAAGCAGCAAAATCCACAAAAAGATAGGCTGAGATAATTTTCCAGCCAAAGACAGAATAGAGGGGACTGTGCTGGGATGCAAGAAGAGTCTAACCCTGTGATCACACTAACAGAGACCCTAGGCACACTGTGCAAGAGCAACTTACCCCCAAGCTTCTAAAACCAACTGCAATATCAGCATCTTCTGGAACTAAGTTAACAGTTGTGTGAGAGGATTAAACAGCTGGCTGGGTGGGCATAGGGGAAATACAGGAGTGTCTGAGGGACCTAAGGAGGAATTTGACTATACCACCAGAGCAGGGAACCAGGAAGAAACCATGAGTAGCAGGAGTTCCAGGTCAGGGAGAGGTGCAGGCTAATCAGAGCTAAGAACCACAGCCCACAATGTTCTGCTGGCAGGCTAATTAGCGAGTTGGCTTGAGGTTATCTTTGGATCAGAAAACAGGCCAAGCAAGAGAAAACCTGCCCCTATACCCAAAAAAACATGGGACCCTCTGAAGCTTAGGACAGTGTAGCTTGGAACTAGAGCTCCATTGTAAGAGGGAGTTAAAAGTCAAGTAAAAGATGGCAAGATGAGCAAGCAAAGAAAGTTGCAAATGAATAAAAGATTCTTTAGCAACAAGGAAGATCAAGGTGCACCCACAGAGGAGGATAACAAACTCAGGGTCCCTACATCCAAAATTTCCAAGAAAAATATGAATTGTTTTAAGGCCATGAAAGCACTCAAAAGGGACTTTGAAGAGAAAGTAGGAGATATAGAAGGAAGATTTAGAGAGGTGGAGGAAAGAATGGAAAGAGAAATGAGAGAAATGCGGGAGAGTAATGAGGAAAAACTCAACAGCTTGAAAAGCCAAATGGGAAAGGAATACAAAAGCTCTCAGAAGAAAATAATTGCCTAAGAATTAGGACTGAACAAATGGAAACTAGTGACTTTATGAGAAACCAAGACACAGTAAAGCAAATCCAAATGAATAAAAAAAAAATAGAGGGCAATATTAAATATCTCCTTGGAAAAACAGCTGACTAGGAAAATTGATCCAGGAGAAATAAATTGAAAATACTTGGATTACCTGAAAACCATGACAAAAATAAGAGTTTAGACAGCATCTTCCAAGAAATTGTCAGGGAAAATCACCCTTATATTCTATAAGCAGAAGGTAAAATAGAAATTGAAAGAATCCACCAATAGCCTCCTGAAAGAGATCCCAAAAGGAAAACATTCAGGAATATTATAACCAAATTTCAGAGCTCCCAGGTCAAGGAGAAAATACTGTAAGCAGCTAGAAAAAATGAATTAAAATACTGTGGATCTACAGTAAGTATAAAACAAGATCTAGCAGTATCTAAATTAAAGGACCAGAGGACATGGAATATGATATTCTGGAGGGCAAAGGAACTGGGCCTACAGCCAAGAATCACCTACCCAGCAAAACTGATTATAATCTTTCAGAGGAAAAAATGAGACTTCAATGAAAAAGAGAACTTTCAGGAATTTGTAATGAAAAGACCTAAACTGAATAGAAAATTTGACTTTCAAATACAAGACCTAGAGAAGCATAAAAAGGTAATCAGTAAAAAAAAATACTCATGAGGGATATTAAAACATTAAACTGTTTACATTCCTACATGGGAAGACAATACTTCTAACTAATAAGAACTTTCTCAGTATTAGGGTACCTGAAAGGAATACACATATTCAGGTCTGACCTGAATATGAAGGGATGATATATGTAAAGCATTTATTTTTAGTTTATTCTTATTTTTTGTGGCGCACGCAGGGTGGGGTGTCTTATTTCTGGGGTGAAATTTGGGCTTGGGGCCTCCTGGGTCCAGAGCTGGGGCTTTGTCAACTGTTCCACATAGGTAACCCCTGATGACATCTTTAAAATAGGGTTGAGGGGCATGAGGAATGAACTGGGGTAAGGGAATGGGGAGGGGTGGACTGGGGAGAGGTAGCTCACATGAACGAAACAATAAAAAACTTTTGGAGGGGAGGGTTACAGGCTTTCCTCAACCATCTTGGCTCCAAGCCACAAATACTATCTCATTCATCCTCACAACAACCCTGGGGGATAAGCTATTATCCTCATTTTAAAGTTGAGGAAAATTAGGAAAATAGTAGCTAACTGATTTCTCTTGTGTCACACAACTACTAAGATATCAGGTCAGATTTGAACTCAAGTCTTCTTGACTCCATATCCAGCCCTTTATCCACTGAGCCATTTAGAAACTACTGTGGTTAAATCATTATTAGGGGCAGCTAGGTGGCACAGTGGATAAAGCACCAGCCCTGGATTCAGGAGTACCTGAGTTCAAATCTGGCCTCAGACACTTGACACTTACTAGCTGTGTGACCCTGGGCAAGTCACTTAACTCCTATGGCCCCACAAAAAAAAAATAAATCATTATCACAATTAGTGTGTCAACAGACTGATTGTTGTACTTTTCAACAGACATTTCTTGAAACCTGATATATATTAAGCATCTTACTGAAACCTAGGGAAAAGTGAATAAAATAGAGCCTTTTCCCTCAACATTCTTATGACCTAGTAGAGTGAATAATGCATGTTCATAATTCAATTCAGGTAATTTCAACAACATAATATGCAACATCTGAGTGATATGAAGATAAATAAGAGAAGATCCTGTCTTATAGTTTTTGTTCCCTAGTAGGTTAAAAATAAAACATTTAAGCCAACAAATATACAAAGAATCCTATGAAAGTATGCAAAAGAAATACAAAGTTTTGTGAGATTTCAAGAAAGCAAAGGACTCCTTTCCATGAAGTTGATCAGTGAAACTTTCATGTACTTAATTGCACTACAGCTAAATCTTTAAGAAATGGAGAGTTTCACCTGATCCATTTGTGGGAGTTGGGGCATTTCAAAGGCAAAAATGAGAGGGAGGCAATGGTACATAGAAGACAATAAATCAAGTAGTTGAATTGCACTTGAAGGTGAAGTTTATGGAGAGTAATGAGATAAAGAAATATAGGTTGGATCAAAATGAAGAGGACCTTGAATATGAACCTAAGGAATTTAATTTTTCTGCAATGAGTAGTGGCAGTTTTTGAGCAGAGAATATTATAAAAAAGATTTGCATTAGAAAGATCACTGCTGGGGGCAGCAAGGTGGAGCAGTGGATAGAGCACCCACCCTGGATTCAGGAGGACCTGAATTCAAATCTGGCCTCAGATACTTAATAATTACTAGCTGTGTGCCCCTGGGCAAGTCACTTAACCGCAATGGCCACACACAAAAGAAAGAAAGAAAGAAAGAAAGAAAGAAAGAAAGAAAGAAAGAAAGAAAGAAAGAAAGAAAGAAAGAAAGAAAGAAAGAAAGAAAGAAAGAAAGAAAGAAAGAAAGAAAGAAAGAAAGAAAGAAAGAAAGAAAAGATCACTGCTTACTGTGTGAAAGTTGGAATGGGGTCCGGGTAGGCTAAAAAAAGAGAGAAAAGATAGAAATTCCATCTGAATAATCCAGACATAAGGTTATGAAGGCCTAAACAAAGGCCAAAAAATGAAAACAGAAAGGGGAAAGTAGTTGAGCAACCTTTCAAAGAGGTGAGCAAACTTGGTAACTATTGGTATAAGGCAAGAGAGAGAAAGAACCAAAGCTGACTTTGAAGTTGACCTGGGTGTTTGGGAGAAGGGGACAGTGCCTTTCTCTGTGTGCCTTGTAGATAGTCTCACCAGCCACCTTAAATCTCACTGAAGAGAGTTACATAAATGATACAATAATTAAAAATATATAATGAAGAGGTAAGTTTTATAGTGATATGCAAAATTATAAGCATTAAGAGAAAGGAGAACAAAGGTTGTGACCATAAGAGGAATTGAGGAACATGGAGGAGAAATTGAGACTTAAGTCACACCCTATGAAATCAGTAAAATTCACATGTTTGGGCTGCAGTGGGGAGATGGTATTAGTCATGAAAGAGCATGAGAAAAGCCATGCTCTCTATAAAGAAATTTAATATATAGGGTGTCTGTGTTATACCAGATATGAGAAGGCATTTCAGGAGTTTAGGAATGAAGGAGGGAGGGGAAAATACTTTGTCACTAGGTAAAACAACTGGAGGAAAAAAAATGGGATTGCTGTTTGGCCCCTTATTCCATCATGGCTTAATACATTTTCAGTGACACTTTTCACCAGTCAACAAAATATAGCTTCCATAGATATTTTTAATTTAATTTTTTTTTTTATTTTAGCAGGGCAATGGGTGTTAAGTGACTTGCCCAGGGTCACACAGCTAGTAAGTGTCTGAGGCCGGATTTGAACTCAGGTACTCCTGAATCCAGGGCTGGTGCTTTATCCACTGCGCCACCTAGCTGCCCCTTCCATAGATATTTAAGGTGAATTTGAAAATGAAACAGGTTTGGCAAATCAAGGTCTTATATATACAAGACCATCTAAAGCAGGTGTTTTCATCTTTTTTTGTGTGTCATGCACTCTTTAGGCAGTCTGGTAAACTCTAGGGACCCCTTCTTAGAATACTGTTTTAGATGCTTAAAATAAAATATGTAATATTCAAAAGGAAATCTGTTATATTGAAATGGTTATAAAATATTATTAGATATTCAGTCATCCCTGTTTAAGAAACTCTGATCTAGAATCTATACAAACTCCAAGAGGGGAAGGATTCATTCATCAATGCCCTTTTTATAAATCTATAACTTTTTTTTTTTTTTTGTGGGGCAAAGGGGGTTAAGTGATTTGCCTAGGGTCACACAGCTAGTAAGTGTCAAGTGTTGGATGCCGGATTTGAACTCAGGTACTCCTGAATCCAGGGCCGGTGCTTTATCCACTGTGCCACCTAGCCGCCCCCTAAATCTATAACTTTAACTATAACTATAATTCATCTACTGGTCAAACATCACAAAAAGGTGAGATGAAATTCCTACATACAACAAAATATTCATACATAACTCATTGTGTTAGCAAAAATATAAATATGTAAATATATATTTTAATAAAAACTCTCAGAAATAAAGTGAGTGCCATTAAATGCCTGAACAAATAGCATTGTGTAAGAAGAAATTTATGTAATATATGTCTATATATACAAAATGTGTATATATACACATATAAACATACACTTATGCATGTGAATGCATAAATTATATATGTGTGTGTGTGTGTGTGTGTATACATGGACACATATATTTATCAATTCCTACAGAAAATAACTGAAGAAGAAAGGCTATAAGCCTTGAACTTTTCAATCCTTGTCTAGTCATGACCTTCACACTGACCTCCAATCCTCTGGCCTAATTAGGCAGCACAGGGCCATAGTTTTCCCTCAGGAGCTAAGCCAAATGTTAATCTTCTTTTCAGAAAACCATGTTATTCCTGATAAGGGCCGTTTACTGCTAGAAAAACTGCTAACCCCATACAAATCCTTCCAATGATGTTTGTCAAATATTTTAGTTGAACTAAAAGATTTTCTCCAGGCCAGTAATTATTGTCATTAACATTTAGATAAGTTGGCTGTTCCCTGCACTGTGCTACTCTTTGTTCCATTGCCTCGTAATTGGGCAAGATAGGCACAAGGAATCTCAAATCAAATTCTCTGTAGTAATGAATGCGATCACCTCATTTATAATAGATTCTGTTTCCTACTCAGCTAGTCACACTTCTATACTCAAATATTATACCCATCAGAAACCCCTCATTAGTAGGGGACACAGCAGAAGAAGTATTTCATATAGGTGATTTCTACTTGGTCAGATGCTCACTCAAGATGCAGACCTGTTTTTCCTCCCAGCTGTCTCTTATCACTGGTGCTACCATCTTCCTAAGTACTCACTTGCAAAACGGTGAGATCATCTCAGACCACATCCCCCTTCCCAGTGGTGGTGGTTCAGGTCCCTCCAGTCCCATCTCTGGGTATCAAATATGACTGTCCATAACATTAGAATGAGCCAAGGTCTCAACATCAATTATCCTACTTTACCCTAACATCAATAAATCCTTAATATCATCCCTACCACTATTCAAAGGTTTTCTGGACCTTTCTATCTGCAAGGGAGTCCTTCTATATGTGTTGTCTTCCCCCCATTAGAATGTGAGCTCCTTAAGAACAAGGAATGCCTAATTTTTTATTTACATCCCCAATACTTTACATAGCACTTTCCACTAGATGGATCCCTAGTGTTTAGCACAGTGTCTGGAACACAGTGGGCACTTAATACATGTTTATTGACTGACTTACTGGCAACCATTTAGTAGTCCAATATTGCCTGGTCTGCTTCTGAAAATTTTCTTATGTTTTGCCAATTTTCCATTAGATCATAGATTTATAACTTACAAGAATCTGAACAATTATCAGGTTCAGCATTCACCTCTGTTTCACAAATGAGGAACCTGAAGCACAGAGAGGTTAAATTATTTATCCAGGATCACATAAATAGTAAGTGTCCAGAATGGGATTTAAGTCAAAATTTTCCTCAGTTCAACCCCATGCTCTGTCCACAACACCAAGAGACTTCTACATTCCTACTGCGCTCAATTTAGTTCATTATCTCTCTTCTGGACTATAAGAATAACCTTTTCAATGGCTACTGACTGCTGTCTCACCCCTCCAATCCATCTGAGCACTGTCACATGTTCTAATCACAACTCTAAAGTTAAGATAATATCCCCTGCTTTCTCTAAAATATTAGTGGCTCTCAATTGCCTGCTTTGTTGAATGTGTTGCAATGGAAAGAGCACTGACCGTGAAGAAATGAGAAGCTGATTTCTGTTTCTGCTACCTATTAACAGCCTGACCATGGACAAGTCACTTAACCCCCCTGAGCCTCAGTTCCCTTATTAACAAAACAAAGATAATATCTCTAGTGCCTGCCTCATAGGATTGTTCTGAGGATGAAAGAACATCATGTATATTATACTAAAACATCCCAAACCCAAAGATTCACTTGCTCCCTCCAGTAATCCATTTCTTTTCCATGCCCTTCCTTAAATCCATTACAGG
Source organism: Dromiciops gliroides (assembly GCF_019393635.1). Lineage (NCBI taxonomy): Eukaryota > Metazoa > Chordata > Mammalia > Microbiotheria > Microbiotheriidae > Dromiciops > Dromiciops gliroides. Next base: position 553,703,692 of record NC_057863.1, on the reverse strand, counting down.
ATATTCATCCTGTCCATTGGAACTCATTATCATGTTCTCTTTTTTTTGTTTTTGTTTTTTGTTTGTTTTTGGTGAGGCAATTGGGGTTAAGTGACTTGCCCAGGGTCACACAGCTAGTAAGTGTCAAGTGTCTGAGGCCAGATTTGAACTCAGGTCTTCCTGACTCCAGGACCGGTGCTCGATCTACTGCACCATCTAGCTGCCCTATCATTTCCTCTTAATATGTTCCTATTTGAACCATAAAGTGCTTGGTAAATGTGAAACACTTAGCCATAGTTTTCCCTTCCTCTTTTATCTCAGTCCCATCAGCATACTTCTATGGCCAGATTGGACTACTCATTACTGCCTTAAGACATATATGCTTTCCTACCTCTGTGCCTTTACCCATGCTTATCTTGGATAAGCACGTACTTGAAACCCCACAGCTTCTCAAAATTTCACAGACTAGGGGCAGCTAGGTGGCGCAGAGGATATAGCACTAGCCCTGGATTCAGGAGGACCTGAGTTCAAATCTGGCCTCAGACACTTGACACTTAAATAACTGTGTGACCCTGGGCAAGTCACTTAACCCTGATTGCCCTGCCAAAAAATTCACAGACTCTACCATTAACAAGAAATTACCATCTTCTAAGAGGCCAGCTGGAAAGAATGTGGGTCACTTGTTAAGAGAAACCACGTAATCAATGTCTGATCTGAAAAAAATATATTTAAAAAAATAGATCCATGAGTAATTGTCAAACTCTTACCAGGCACCCATGCTTGCTTTATTTTTCAGAGCTCTCAGACTTAAGGAAAGCTTAATTAAAGTCAAGTCAATGAAGAAAATAGCAAGTAAACACCAGAAATAGTCCAGGTTTTCTTATTCCCATTAATTGATCACACTGCCACCTCTGTCTCAGAATTAACTTTCTGGATGTCAAAGTGTATCCTGTGTTATTTCACTGAGAACATGCAGGCCTGGTCTTAAAAGAATTTTAGAATATATACTTTAAAAATGTGGAACACCAGGCTCAGAGGTCATATATCCCAAACTAATGCAGAGGTAATCTTTACAAAGTTTTTTAATCCTGTGATCCTTAAAAATTATCATAGATTTTTTGCTTATATAGCTCCAGTGATGTGGACTTCACCACTTTATGAGGTAGTCAGTTCTCCTCCTGGACACCAAAATTGTTTTAATTTATTATTCCTTATATTGAGAACCACTGTAATTTATGATCATATGCTTATACATGGAAGGAATCATGTGAGTCTTTTAGTCTATCATTTTATAGATAATACAAATGGAGCGCAAAGAAGCTAGATCATTTTTCTGAATTTACTCAGGAGTAGCTAGAATTCAAGTGTATTTACCTAAATTCAGTGTTCTTTCCACTAAATTCAGTGCTCTTTCTACTAAATCACATTCCCAATAATCCTATTGTTGTTGCTTTCATTTAGTCATTTTAGTTGTGTCCTACTCTCTGTGATAGTTTATGAGGTCTTCTTGACCAAGACACTGTAATGGTTTGCCATTTGCTTCTCTAGTTCATTTTACAGATAAGGAACTGAGGAAAACAGGGTTAAGTGATTTGCCAAGGGTCACACAGCTAGGAAGTATCTGACTCAGGAGTTGAACTCAGGAAGATGCCTTCCTGATTCCAAGCCTTATGCTCTATCCACTGTTACAGTCCTATCACCCTCTAAATTGTACAAAGCAAACCTGAAACCTCATCCACAGAAACATAGACACTCAAGTTATCGAGTCAAACCTATATCTCATAAAGAATATTTTCTATAAAATTTCAACAAGTGGTACATCCAGTATTCACTTGCAGAACTCAAGTGATAACAAATCCAAAATCACCCGAGGAGACCCTGGCTCTGATTTTTATGGAGGTTTTGTGTTTTGTTACGTTGACTTGTTTCATTTTCACTTTAAAAGTGAATCTGGGGGGCAGCTAGGTGGCGCAGTGGATAGAGCACCGGCCCTGGAGTCAGGAGTACCTGAGTTCAAATCCACCCTCAGACACTTAACACTTACCAGCTGTGTGACCCTGGGCAAGTCACTTAACCCCAATTGACTCACTAAAAAAAAAAAAAAAAGTGAATCTGCCCTCTTTTTATATGCCGTTAATTTCACTTAATTCTTTTTTCTGGGTCTCAGAAGACTTAATGGGTAATTATTTTTAGCTGCCTTTGTCAGACATTGGCCTTGTCATTTATTATAGGCCTAAGTTCCTAGGGATAGTTTGATGGCACTATTAATAGAGCATTGGGCCTGGAGTCAAGAAGATTTATCTTCCTGATTTCAGATCTAGTCCCAGCTACTTACTAGCTATCATGCCTAAGTCACCTGTTTGCCTCAGTTTCCTCATCTGTAATATCAACTGGAGATGGAAATGGCAAGCCACTCCAATATTTTTGCCAAGGAAACCCCAAATAGGGTCCAGGAAGAGTCAGACAAGACTGAAGAATTACTACTCAACAACGACAACATGGGAGGAAAAAGTAAAGAAAGATTTTAGGTTCTGTTCTTTCTGAGCTAGGGATCAAGTACCTAGGGAGGTCGTTGTGGGAGATTATTAAGAGATGGCAGGAAAATAAAATGTTATTCCATTTTTTTTGTTTGTTTGGTTGGTTTTGGCAGGGCAATGAGGGTTAAGTGATTTGCCCAGGGTCATACAGCTAATAAGTGTCAAGTGTCTGAGGTCAGATTAGAACTCAGGTCCTTCTGAATCCAGGGCCAATATTTTATCCTCTGTGTCACCTAGCTGCCCCTAAAATGTTATTGTATAATGTTTCATAAGAATATCAGCATGAGGTCCCTCTAATTCTCAAGCTTCCCTTGTAACTTTGCAAATAATACCTAGTCGATTATAAAAATAACTCCAATTTCTATTTCCCTTTAAAGTTTTTCTTAAAATATTGTACTTAAAAAGTATTTTCCCCATCACATTATGAGGCAGATAATATTGAAAGGAATAAGGTTTTATATAGCAGATACTTTATGCTAGGCACTATGCTAAGAAGTTGAGATGATATTTCACATTAATCCTATGAGCACAAGTTAAATCACACAATTGTGCTTGGAGTGTGACACTAAGCTAAAGACAACCCTCTCCCACCCAGATTAGCAGTGAATTTACTTACTCCCTCTCACCTATATGAACCAGTAGAGGTTGATTTTGCCCAGCTACATAAAGGAAAAGAGGAAAGCAGAGGAAGGATCAGGCCTACTAGTGGGCCTATTCAGGCGGCTGCATTGGGCCTGAGGGAAAGGGGACTAAAAACTCAGCTCAAAACTGTCCTGTATTTCAGTGGCATCTTCTAGTCCAATCTACCTACACTTGAACTATTCCTCTGCCTCCAAACATTCCAATTTCTCTAAATGGCTTCTTTTCCCTTCCAGCTTCACTCATGTTTGATTTCTCTTTCTGTTTCAATTCCCATAACTAATCATCTGTTAAAATTTGTCCAATCTACCCCTATATCTTTCACCTCTTATTTATTGTACTGCCACTTTCATGCTAGTTTAAGCTTTCAATTCTCCTATCATCATTTGTTACTATAGCTTCCCAATTGATCTTCCCAGTCTAAACTCCTTCCTTCACATAATCAGACTCACCCTACTGTCTGAACACACTTTCTGAGCACACTAATCTAATCATGGAGCTCCTTTTAACCAAAAGCTTTAACTGACTCACCAGTATTCCATGAACAATATTGGCATGCTGATATTTAAAATCTTCCCCTCATTGTGTTTAAAATCTAACTGTGATGACTAAAAATCTAATGTGTAATCACCTTAAATTAGAAGCTTATAGCACCAGTCTTCGGGAATTGAGCATTTATTAAAGAATATTAGCAAAAGAGAGAGGAAGAACACGTGGAGTTCAGAAAGAAAAAGCCTAGCTAAGCTGGCCCTGCAGCCACCACCAAGACCTCCAACGTAAAGAGAGGATCCTCTGTCTCCTAAAGCAGAAGCTCCGTGCAGGACACAAGAAGGGCAGGTTCCACACACAGCACCAAGCTAATTGGCTTGTAGCATTGATTGACATGACTTACAGGTGGTTATATGATTAGATGTAACTTCTGGACACTAGTCATATGCTTTCTCCTCAGGATGGCTCTGCCCTGATTCTCACAATGTCTTTCTCAGCAGGGGAGTAGCACCCTGATTCTCACACCCTACTGGGTACTAGCTGAATTTTCCTCATTTGTATTATATTATTTAACTTTTTGAAGTCCGTTTTCTATCTAAATTGAACTGAATAACATTGCTACTTAGTTCTGACCTTTCTGTCCTGATCTTTGTAATCTCCTTTCCTTAACACAAATCACCTCTTGTACCAAGAATGGACTCTTGGGGGCAGCTAGGTGGTGCAGTGGATAAAGCACTGACCCTGAATTCAGAAGGACCTGAGTTCAAATGACACTTGACAGTTATTAGCTGTGTGACCCTGGGCAAGTCACTTAACCCTCATTGCCCCACCAAAAAAAAAAAAGAATGGACTCTCTCCACCCCTTCCAACTCCACATATTGAAGTCCCTCCCTCTCATTCAAGGTCTTGTAGAAGTTCTACCTTCTCTTTTGTGGCATAGATAGATAAATGGATAGATGGATGGATAAATTTATGAGTAAATCTTATTCATATCTGTCAGTCTATCTATCTATCTATCTATCTATCTATCTATCTATCTATCTATCTATCTGTCCGTCTATCTATCTGCATATCTGTCTTATCTACTCTATAGCTTGTAAGCTACTTGAGAACAAGGAAAATATTAATGGTTCTATTATTTGATTCTAAGGAAGATAGGAGGCAGAGTGAATAGAGTGCTGGGCCTAGACTCAGGAAGACGTGAGTTCAAATGCAGCCTCAAATTCTTACTAGCTGTGTGACCCTGGGTGGGTCACTTAACCCAGTTTGGCTCTCTTTCCTCATCTATAAGATGAGCTCATAATGCTGCCTACACCACAGGGTTTATACGAGGATCAAATGAAAAAATAATTGTAAGCATTTAGTACCTAGGACATAGTAAGGAGTATATATGTGTGTGTGTATATATATATATATATATATATATATATATATATATATATATATATATATATGTCAGCTATTACTATCTTGTTAAGTGTCTAAGGATGGATTTGAATTCCTAAAAATGAATCTTTCTGATCCCTAGCCCACTGTTCTATACACTGTACCAGTTACCTGCCAGCTAGGAGCAGGGAAGTGGTATAGTGAATAGAACACCAAACCTGGAGTCAGGAAGAACTGAATTCAAATTTGACCCTAGACACTAACTGTGCTACCCTAGACAAGTCATTTAGCCCTGTTTGCCTCACTTTTCTAATCTATAAAATGATTTGGAAAAGGAAATGACAAATCATTACAGTATCTTTGCCAAGAAAACCCAAAATGGGGTCACAAAGGGTAGGACAAAATGGAACAACAAAACTTTATTATCTAAGTCAACTAAATGAATTTCACAGATTATGAAGGGTATTATAGGGGAAAAAAAGAGATTGAGTATGAATTGCTCTAATGAATGGATTTTTTTTCAATTTTCATAAATTAATTTTTCCCTGTTTCCAAATAGATTTCATCTCTGTAGCTACAAGTCCTTCAGAGTCTCCGTCATTAAAACTAGCTGTTTGAGCTACTGGTATACAGCTGTGGCTCCTTCATTACTCAGTATTAGATCTACCTGCTCATTAGTAACCAATGGTCATACCAAGGCCCACTTCACATCAGAATCCATTTTCAAGACCCAAGATCTCAGTCTCATAGGTCAACTAAGCTTTCCAGAAGCAAATGGTTTTGATTATTGTGGTTAAGTGGGGATAGGGCATATTTTAAATCTTATTTCCTGGGAAAAAATGTAATAGAATAAAATTTATTCAAGGGGCAGCTAGGTGGCACAGTAGATGAAGCAGTAGCCCTGGATTCAGGAGGACCTGAGTTCAAATTCAGCCTCAGACACTTGACTAGCTATGTGACCCTGGGCAAGTCACTTAACCCTCATTGCCCCAAACAAACAAACAAAAACCTTATTTGGTATCCTTTTGTTATCACTCCATCATATGTTCTACATTCTCTGGACATTTCTTTAAATTAGAAATTTAGCAAGATAGTCTAACCTGGGACTAACAGGGATAGCTGATAAAACCTAAATGCAGAATCAAAGAATCTGAGAGTTAAAAATACCTCCAAGCCCATATCATCCAATTTGTATATGAACAAAAAATCTTTTCCACTGTGTCCTCCACCACATGATCATCTAGCCTGACCATCAGTGACATCCTCTCAACTTATTCTCAATGAGTCTGTGCATCAGTGGATACTTACAATTATTAGAAAGGTGTTTCACTTTCCTTAAATAAAGTCAACAATGTCAGAAACTCTACAACATCTCTTCTTGTCCTGTCCTTTGTATCCAAAAAGCATTCTAAACCCTCTTCCATGTAACAGACACTTAAGTATTCTTTTTTGCATAGCTATTTTAGTTGTTCATAAAATTTATAGTTTGAAGCCATCTTGGAAGTCATCTAGCACTTGGATAATTATTTTACTGAGGAAGAAATGAAGATCCAGTGAGAAGAAATGATGTGCCTGAAGTGATGTATATATAATTATCTTTGTATTCCTTGTGCTGTTTATGGGGCTTTATGTATCATTCCTTTTCATTTAAAAATATTTATAAAGCACATACTCAGCACAAGGCATTTTGCTAGGGGTTAGAAAAGCATAGGAAATTTAAATATATATGCATGTAGATATATGTAGATATACACATATATTTCTATATAGAAATATATATTTTATATATATATATACATATATGTGTGTGCCTATCCTAGAAAATTTCATTTTATACAAAGTGTATGTGACGTATTCAAATAAGTAAATGTAGTATGTATAAACAGTCATTCAAAATAACTTCTAGGAGAGAATACTAATAATGTGTATGTTAAGTATTAGTATATCCAGTAAACAATACTAATTTTTAGCATTTTGACTGAGGCAACATGGTATAGTGGCACAAACACTATATTTTGAGTCAGAATACCTCAGTCCAAATCCATATCTCAAACATATCTACATGATCTACAATTTATTTAACATGATTGAGCTTTAGGTCCCACTTCTGGAAAATGAGGTGACCAGGAATAGATACTTTCTGAGGTTCCTTGTATCTCTAGATCTAGGATGTAGGATCCTTTAAGAGTATGACTATGGAGTGAGAAAAGGTGGAAGTATAGCAGGAGTGACTAGAAAGGCATGATTGGGTAGAATGTCTATAGGTCTCCACAAATGTGAATACTCAGATTAGGAGGATAGTGACAGGGGAAAATGTGAAGATAGGAGCTTGTGATGAAAGGAGCAGAATCCCAGTGTTCTAAAGCCTGGTCACTGATGGTGAGGATACAGTTATGGCTATCACTGAGGTTATTCGAGAATCAAGTGAAGACAGAGGTCATAGGAGTTTGACAGCTTGATGAGCTATAAGAATAGGATACTTTGTGGAATATATATATGTGTGTGTGTGTGTGTATACATGCACATCCACACACACACACACACACACACACACACACATATATATATGTATATATATGTATGTATTTATGTGTGTGTATAAAATTTCAAAATATTAACATTAGTTTTGTGATGGAAAAAAGTACTGGCAGCCAGAAACTATATTTTTAGGAAAGCGTGGGGAGGAAGGAGAAGAGGAAGAGAAAAAGGAGAGATGTAGGGAAAGAGAGGGGGGGAAGGGAGGGGAGAGGAGGAGAGAGAGAGAGAGAGAGAGAGAGAGAGAGAGAGAGAGAGAGAGAGAGAGAGAGAGAGGAAGAGGAGGAGGAGAGGGGAGGGGGAGGGGGAGGAGTAAAAAGAGGATCAATTCAGTTGAACAACTTATAGTATATTAATACAATATAGTATTTCTCTACAAACATAAGAAACATGGTAAGCCATTGCATGAACTGTTGCACAGCTAAGAAAACAAAATGAGAAGAAAAATAACCACAACAAGCACAGTAATGCTAAAAGGCATACATGTAATGACATTATTGTTACTGTCGTCATCACCATCACCATCATCATCACAGAAGACAAATGATAAAACCTAATTCTTTAATTCCCTCTTCTTGCTAAGGAAGTGATAGACTATGGGTGTAGAATATGGTATATACTTTCAAATATGGTTATTATGTTAGCTTTTAAAACTAATTTCATTTATAAGGTACGGTACTGCAGCAAATTGAGGAAGTACCTCATATAAAAAAGTCATTGATAATTTTTAATTATTGCAAATAAAAGTATAACCCATCCTAATTCCTGATCTCTACTCTTTTCTTTATACCATACTGATTATGGATAAATGCATGTTAGGAAACCAGGAAGAAAAAATGGTCTAGAAATATAAGAAATGCTATGGGAATAGGAGGTAGAAACAAGAGAAAGAGAAAGAATGAAAATTGGATTTTATTGTGTTTATAAGAAACTGAGATGTGATTAGCAGAGTGTCTGTGGAAATAATTTTGCCTTGTTTGATGACAGGAAAAGAATTGTAAATATGTATGCTATGTAAATACCTTTTATAATGAAAAACCTTTGAGGATAAAATGAAATAATACCCCTGAAAGTGCCTCAAATTCTTAGGGAAAAAATGTTTCCAGATAAACTGAACTTGCTATTATATAAATCCAAAGTGGTTTTATAAGGAGAGGCAGCATAATATAATGTAAAAAGCTCTTGCTTTGGAGTCAGAGGACCTGAGTTCAAATCCTCCTTCTAAAGGTCATTACCTCTACAACCTTGGATCCATCACAACTTCCATAAGTATCAGTTTTCTCATCTGTAAAATCAGGGAATTAGATTCAACAGCTTCAGAGTTCCCATCCAGATTTAGATATATGGTCCTTGTGACCCTTTCCTGAAGACCTCTATCATCCAGAAATGAATTTCAACCAAGACATTAATACTCAATGATGAGACAATTAGAAGATAATTTTCATAGCCCTCAAGAATCTCCCTAAAATTTCCCTTTCATACTAAAATATTGCCTGCTAAGGATCCAAACTTAGAGAAAACCATATCTTTTAAGATTTCTATATCTCTACATAGTAAAAAATGAGCCTATAACCCACTTATTGACATTGGACAAGCCATAAAATGTTAGAACTGGAAGAGACATTTTTCAACTACAGAAATGTCAAACATACTGCCCAGCCCATAGAACTCCCAGAGAGGTGCAAAAAAGATTAAAATGTGAAAAATATTTAACAAAATAAGTAAAAATATAATAAGACCTATTATTAATTTGTAGTCTTCAAAATCAATTTGATACCAGTTCATGCCTAGCTCCATTGCAATTTTAATAGCAATAATACAGGTTCCTATCTTCTTTATATTTTACACCACTCATCATGCCTCATTTTTGTTGACTTGAATAATGAAATTTAATTGCCCTTGTTTACCCCTCGAAACTGTGGTCATATTTTCCCTGTCTTCACTGTGCTCATTCAAGTCTCTTCAGTAAATTAAAGCAGTGTAAGATGGGAAGATGCCTGGTGTATAGGAAAGAGTAATGGATTTAAAATAAGAGGCCATAGGTTTGAATCCTGGCCCTGTGACTTATTGAAAGACCTTCAGTAAATGATTTACCAGACAAGATAGCAATCAGTAATTGTTATGCATTTATTTAGCACTGACTCTGACCCAGGAACTGTGCTAAGTGATGGAGATATACAGGCAAAAGTAAAAACCATCCCTATCCTCAAGGAGGTTACAGTGCTCAAATTCTTTTCAAAGATCTTATGTATGTTGCACAGTAATATGTATGCATAAATGTATGTGTAATGGTAGATGATGATGATCTGGGACTTGCTTCTTTTTTCCTGTTTGTACAAAATCCTAGAGTTTGGCATTCTCATCATCTTCCCCTTTTGGCAATTAGCAAATTCATTGCCTTCATTGCATTATCAGTGACTTTTGTGGGGAAGGACTTCTGCCCCAAGTCAGTTTTCTGCAACAGAATTCTCAGGTTACGTGTTAGAGAATCATTATCTTTTCTGCTTAATTACCAGTGTGTAGTCCTTTCTAAGTTCATCCCTCCCTTTTATCTCTTATCAGAACATTCAAAATTATTTTCCTCTTATCTCAAATCTGCCATTCAGAATATGTCAACTTCAAGAGCATTAGACTATAGCCATAACTGTCAGCAATATGAAAAAAAAATCTGTCTAGACTACATGCACCAGGTCTCAAGAAATCCCCCTCCTTGAGATATGTAGCATCTTAGCATATTATTCTAAATTATTTCCATCAAGCAGCCAAATGTCATTCCATATATAAGACTGAGAGGAAATAAAGTGATCTCCTCTGACAACAAGCTTCTTATGAGCTCAGACTTGTAAAACATTACAGCAAAGTACTTTCCTAATGGATTAACTTATTCTTTGTCTTTTAAACGTTCTTAGCCATTGACCACCACCACCATTCCAATGTGCTTCAAGCATAATATAAACAACAATGATTATGGAATAATAATCATTTAGAATATCACTAAAACAAGAAGGGAAGGTTAGGGTGAGGAGGAAAGAGAAAATATTGTAGCAGCAACACAAAAATAAAGAAATGGCAGGAAGTAGCATGAGCCAATAAATAGAGGCCTTGATTCAAGTCCTAATTCTGATTCATACTAATTCTATTACTATCTACATGCCTCTTAATCTTTCAGTTCCCTGGACAGTTGCTAGAAGATGAAGTTTTTATACCAAATCCATGAAGAAAAGAGAAACCCCAGTAAACGAAAGGAAAAAAAAAGGAAAAGGAAACATTTTAGACTTATGGAACAGGTGTTTGCATTTGCCATGGAAGCAGGAGCCTGGGGTGGGGGGGGGTCTGTGAAAGAAAAAGAAAGTGAGATATTATCCTCCCCACAAGAAGTTTTGCAAACAGCCTGGATATCCACTTGTCCTTTCTCCTATCACTGCGCTTCTTTTGTATTGTCTACTAATTTTTCTCTTACATTCTATAATTGTTTGAGGAAGAAGGAGGTCATAAAGGGATAAGGGGAGGCAAGGGTGTGTGTGTCTGTGTGTGTGTATGAGAGAGAGAGAGAGAGAAAGAGAAAGAAAGAAAAGAGAAATTTATGCATATATAGAGAAAGATCCCTTTTTTCTTTCTGATTTAAAGACTCCCTAATGAGCTTGGCCAGTTTTGATCCCTCAGAAATTGGCATCTCCTCCCTGTTCAGACAGGGACTATTAAAGCATAATGGCCTCCCTGCTTAGCACAGAAGGGTCTTTCAATGGAGAGGCAGGTGATAGGGAGGTGGATAAAACATTCACTTTTTCTAAAGTTTGCTGTTGGGGCTGCTGGTGGGGAAGCTGATTTAACACCAAGTTAATCAAGGTACTCTGGGTAGGTGAGCATATAATGGCTGGAGCTGGGCAGGCCCACTGGAATGTACCAGCTGTGTCTCTGAATATAGCAGGAAATTGTCCCTGTCATGCCTGGATTTTACAGGACCTTAAAATAGAGCTGGGCAAAGAAAGGAAGGGTTAAACAGCTTGAAAATTAGTCAGGTGCCTTTTTCTTGCCAAGTTCAACTCCAGATCACAGGAGTGCCCAAGGCAAATGCTCTTCTTAAGCAAAGAGGCATCAAATTAGTCACTGAAAAAAGGAGGGGCAAGTGGCAGCATAATTATATCTGATTTTCACCCCTGTTGTCAGATTTTTTTTTTCCCCTCAGTTAATACCAAAGATTAATAATGAACTGCTTGGTCAAACAAAGACCCTAAACTTAAGCCATTTATTGTACTTGAAATGGACTTCTGTTCAGGAGTTATTTGAAGAGCTTAATCAGAATGTAATTTCATAGAGTTGAGAAAAAATACAATTATCAGAAGATCCTGGAGTATTTTTGCTTAAACACTAATGATGGAAAAATCAAATTTTCTTAGGAAAGGAGCATCTTGCAGTGGAAAGGTCATTGGTTTGGAAGTCAAGATGTAGTGGCTTCCCTTCACTAGAGATCTTCATTCAAGTAACAAGAATACTGAAGAGGAGATTCCTGTCCAGTCAATTAATCTACTGACATTTATTAAGCTCTTACATTATGTCAGGAACTGTGATAAATGCTGGGAGATCCAAAATAAAATCTCGTCTTTGAGGAGTGTACATCTTGATAAGGGAAAGAAAACATATATTCATGAGTCTTTACAAGATTCATATGTATAATATGTGGGCTCAGGGCTTACTTTCCCAAAGCCCATTTATACTCTCAGGTCAGGTGCCCAGAGGGCTACTACTATATCCCCATTCCTAATCCAATGGTATCCATGAAAGTTTCATGGGGGAAGGGGAAAGTTCCTAATATTGTAGCTCATGGCGCCTCACTACTCTATTTCGCTTCATTTATTATCCATTGATATCAATTTGGTAGTCAGACTCAGTTAGTCCTTAGAATGGGTTTTACTATAACAACTTCATGGTATAGTAAAAATGTTTCATACAAAACAACCATCTGAACATAATAAATGATAATCTTTCATTGCATGAATACATAAAGATTTCATGAGAATGTGTGCACATACATACAGAGAATATGTGGCAAAGGAGTAACTCGGTTTCTATAATATCTCTTGTGGGTGGCCTCAAGATGTTCTTTTTTGGTTATTGTACAGATTTTCTGCTAGACTCTTCATATGGCCTCTAATCTTCCTTGTTTCATCTAAAAATTTGGCTCTTGGTTCCTATTACATACACTGCCCCTGGGTTTTGCTGTCCCCAAGATATTGCTATGATGCCAACAGAAAAGTCCAAATCATCTATCCCTTTGAAGTGCTCAATGTCCTCCTCTGGCCAAAGATGGGAATAACTGAGCCGAAGCACAATAGTACTGCCCCTGCCCATTTCAGGGGCTCATCTTTCTCTATTCTTTTGGGCCCAGAATTTGGCTTAATGTTTTACAGATGACCCATGGGCCCTGACCAGATTTCTTCATCCAGTACACACATACTCTGCCTGTGCCACATCACATGTGTTGTTTAAAAATCTAAATGTGGGTTCTAATCTGTTCCCTCAGTTTTGGGGGAAACTGGCTAAAATCACTGATAAATTTACCAAGAGTTTAGGCTTTTAAGGATTTATTAAAGCTTGGATCTATTCAGTATAGCAAGAGAGACAGAAACCTTTCCTTTACCAACAGCCCATGTAAAATTCTGCCACCACACTGATGTCTCAAAACCAAAAGAAGAAGATCCCCTCCACCAGTATCTGCTTCCTACTTCCTGTCCTCCTCCCAGAAATGGGAGGTTCTTCAAGTCCATTGGCTGAGAGTGGTCTCCTGTTGATGTAGCAGTCCATAGCCTCTGAGAGCACTCCTTCTCTGGCTTGGCTAATTTAAATTCAAGATCTAATCACCTTTAAGTGGGTACTTAGTAGTTTCTCATTAACAACCAATTCAAACACTACAAAGTCAATCAAGTTGGACCCCTGGACATCTACTAAATTCCATTATCTCAACACATCCCCCCATTTGTTTCTTCAAGGAACATGGAGTGTTTCCTTGATGAAACAGTAAAAATTAACAAAATATAATACCCTTTGCTAACAAACAATATGTAAATAACAATATAGGAAAAGGAGAAAGGGGACATTTTGTCCAGAGGGGTGGTCCCTCATGAACTGGTGCTTTGACACTGTCTGCAGAGAAAGAGCCTCTGCAGAGAATACATATTACAAATGGTGTTTATAATAACAAAAGGAAAAAAACAACAACAAAATAAAACTGTTCATTTAAAGTCTTTGAGATCTTGTGTTCTTGGAGTGGTGAGATGTCACTAGGGAAACTGGACTCTGGTCTGGACTCTGGTTGTCTCTGTACTCTTTTATTTCTTTCACTGTTGAACTGCTGGATTTTCACTAATCCTTAGTATAGCATTGTCAGTGATCAAATTAAACAGTGAGAGTTCTTCATAATATAACTCATACTTAAACTTGATATATATCTATATCTATATCTATATCTATATCTATATCTATATCTATATCTATATCTATATCTATATCTATATCTATATCTATATCTATATCTATATCTATATCTATATCTATATCTATATCTATATCTATATCTATATAATAATACATTCCCTCCCACCACCTTTTGGATGATTTATACCCATATAATACAGAGTTGAGGCAGTCATACAATCTGTAACACTTCTTACCACCATGTGTCTGGATCAAGGCCAAATTTAGTAATGTGTTGGTGATGTCACCTGAAAATGTTATGGAAAGGTTACCATACCACAATTCGTGGTTCCAAGACATCCAGCAATTGTGCTAGGCCGTAGGTGGATGGATTCTGACCATGCCATCAGACTGAGTGAAAAAAACAAAAACAAAAACAAGTTAAGTTAAACCAGGTTCATGTGTTGGAACTTCCATGACATCAGGCTATTTTTGGAGGGAGAGAGGAAGAAACTGGATTATGTCCAGCAACTGTGGTCTACATAGTCACCATCATGAGCAAAGGATGGACTACCTGAATGTATTTGGCTGTTTAGGACTTCTCAGCCTCCATCATGGCATCTTATGTGTACCTGTCTCTCCTCCTGTTGTACATATATTCTCTCCAGGGCCTGCAACGTGGAGTTAAACCATCTCCATCAAGCTCATTGTAAGAGCAATTAGTCTCTGAAATGATAAGTTTCCATAATTCATAAATCTCATATTAATTTCACCAAAGACAATATGATGGTAAAAATCCTTGTTATGCTGCATAACTCAGGGCATGTTTGGGATATATACAATAATTCCAAACCATACCCAGAGTATACATAGTCACAATGGCATATAAATGATAAATGAATGTAAATGGCTGATAATATTAAACATTATTACATAATCTTCTTTGAGCAAGTAAACCACATCACCTTGGACATAAATTCTCTATCTAGTATGACAATAACAGATACTTGAAGTGATAATAAATTTATCAAAAAGAAATAAAACCTCAATTAGCAAGATTCAACATTCAATATGTTCATTGATAAACCAAGCAATAGGGTTCAATAACCCCACCTTTTTTAAAAAACATAATCCCATAAACAAACTCATTAAACCCATGGTTCTTATTTTTTAAACTTTGATAGCTCCAGCTTCTGAGACCCAATGACCTCACCTATATCCTTAGCCCAGTCAAAGTAATAGATTTTTGAAGTCATCAGAGCTGAATGGTATATACTTAAAATGTCTTTGAAATTCATTCAGTTTACAAAACTGAGTTAAAAAGAAAGCAAAAGAAACAAAAGTCAAAACCAAAACAAAACCAAAACCAAAACCAAGAAAAGAAAATGTTCCCTAAGTACCCTTTTGTGTTGCTGAGGAAACTTAAGTATGTGGTGAATTCCAGGCCTTTTCAATGCCTTTCAAAAAACAAAACAAAACAAAAAAAGAGATGGTTTTATGGAAGTAGGGTTCAAAATGTGTTAAGATAATGGAATTTGGTAGATGCCCAGGGGTCTAACTTGAATGACTTAGTAGTGTTTGAATTGGTTGTTGATGAGGAACTACTAAGTACCCACTTAAAGGTGATTAGATCTTGAATTTAAATTAGCCAAGCCTGAGAAGGAGTGATTTTAGCCAGTTTCCCCCAAAACTGGGGGAACAGATTAGAACCCACATTTAGATTTTTAAACAACACACACAACAATTCAGTCAATGGCTTTCATGGACTTTTTTGACTTAATCTATAGTCTTTGGTTGCTTGTTGGAAAGGAATTTTTCTCATCTGATTAAGGTATCAGTTGTAGGTATTTTTGTTTTGGGTTGGTTTTGGGTTTTGTTTTTTTGTTTTTTTGGTCCTTCATTCTCAAAGAGGACCATGGCATCAGGAAGTAGTGTCATGAATTTCAATGAATTGGATTAAAGTGAGGGAAGGCTCTGTAAAATCATAAGCCTCACTCTCTCCTCCAGAGTAATCTGGGTCCAGTGGCAAGATATATAGCAAATGACTGGAGACGGCCTTGGATATTTGAAGCAATTAGGGTTAAATGACTTGTCCTAGGTCACACAGCTAATAATTGTTCAAGTGTCTGAGGCCAGATTTTTACTAAGCTCCTTCTGACTCCAGGGCCAGTGATTTGTCCACCAGGCTGCCCCATATCACCTCCATTAATTAGGGTGGTGCAATCTATAAAGAGGTGTTCAAATATGGGTTTGAATATAGGGCCTGTGCAAGCCCTCAGTGTCCTGGGTTTGAATATTCACTTTGGTTTTTACTCGCTATGTAATTTGAGTCATTATTTAGCCATTCTGAGTCTCATCACCTGTATAAATAAGAGGACTGGAATGAATGATCTATTTATTAGTCTTTATATTATAGTCCTTCTATATTATTATAGTCCTAAGAAGCTCTAACATTCTATGACTTGGTCACATGCCCCTTTATGAAATAAAGTAATTCTTCCTTCAAAACTCCTTTTCAATTCTCATTGAGTTCTTATTACCTTAGATCTAAATTTTTACTACAAACTCCTAATGTCAATTTTCCTCAGTCATCTACTTTAGCCCACTCTACATAGACTACCTGGTTAATTTTCCAAATTAAGTACCTTAATCCTACCTCTGAGTGTCTACACTAGCTGTCTTCATGCTATGGTAAAATCTCTACTCTGCGTCCTAGCATCCAAGGTCCTCTACAGTAATAATTATTGTAATGTTAATAATAATAATAATAATAAATAGTAATAGCAATAGGAGTAGTTCTTTGTAGATACATAACAATTATGTCTTAAATTGTTGAATACATCATTAACAATAGTTTATTCTTAATTTCTCCTTGACAAATTTTTTAAATCATTCTTTATTTTTTCAAGTTTGAGTTCTGGATTCTCTCCCTGCATTCTACTACTTCCCCAACCACCAAGAAGGCAAAAAATTTATCACTCACACATCTGAAATTATGTTCTTTATTTCCTTATTAGGCTTATCAAAAAAAATGAAAAGAATAAAGCAAAAAAATTATACTTCAATTTGTGCTCAGTGTTTATCAGTTCTCTCTTTGGAAGTAGATGGGATTTTTTTCTTCATCAGTGCTTTGGAATTATCTGGGATACTTGTATTGATCTCAGTAGCCAAGTCTTTTACTGATGATCATGATTACAGAAACTCTCTTACTATGTGCAATGTTCTCACTTTACTTTGCATCAGTTCGTATATTCTTTGCCATGGGGGGGGGGCAATGGGAGTTAAGTGACTTGCCCAGGATCACACAGCTAGTAAGTGTCAAGTGTCTGAGGTCGGATTTGAACTCAGGTCCTCCTGAATTCAGAGCCAGTGCTTTATCCACTGCATCACCTAGCTACCCCTCTTTGCCATTTTTTCCCCCTGAAACCACTCCCTTTGTCATTTCTTATAGCATAATAGTACTACATTACAATCATATGCCACAGCTCATTCAGTCATTCTCCAATTGATGAGCATATACTATATTTCCAATTCTTTGCCACCATAAAAAACCTGTTATAAACATTTTTGTATATATAGGTCCTTTAACATTTTCTTTGATCTCTTTGGGGTATAGACCTAGTAGTGTCATTGCTGGATCAAAGAGTACATAATTTTATAGTCTTTTGGGAATATTTCCAGGTTATTCTACAGAATGTTGGACCAGTTCACTACTCCATTAACAATTCATTAATTTCCCCTTTTCCCCTCATTCCTTTTAGCATTTGTCATTTCTGATAGGTGTAAGTTGGAACCTCAGAGTTATTTCAATTCTCCTTTCTCTAATCAATAATGATTTAGAGCAGTTGTTCATATGACAGTAGGTAACTTTGATTTCTTCTTCTGAAACTGTCTGTTCATATTATTTGACCATTTATCAAATGAGGAATGGGTCTTGTTTTTATATATTTGGCTCAGTACTCTACATATTTGAGAATTGAGGCCTTTATCAGAGAAACTTGCTGTAATTTTTAAAATATTAATGCATTGCCTGTGGTACTTTTTAACAAAATGTAGTTTTCCTGTTTATTTCTTTTAATTAAGTCAAGTTTTGCTTTTGCTTTGTTTGAGATCATGATTGCTACCTATTTCCTTTTCACTTCAGCTGAAGTATAATAAACAGACTCTGCTCCATCTCTTCCTTTCAACTCTATATGTGTCATTCTGTCCCAGATATGTTTCTTTTACACAATTTATTATTGCATTCTGGTTTTCACTTCCTTCTGTTATTCACTTCCATTCTATGGGTTAGCTCATACCATTTCCATTCACAGTTATGATCAATAACTGTGTATTTCTTTCTATCCCAATTTCCTCAGTTTTTCCTTTTACATCTCTTTTTATCCTGTCTCTCCTCAGAGGTCTTTCTTACTTCCAGCCACTGCCTGTCTCAATCTGCCTTCCCCTTTATTTTTTTTTAATTTTTTGGTGACTTGCCTAGGGTCACACAGCTAGTAAGTGTTAAATGTCTGAGACCGGATTTGAACTCAGGTCCTCCTGACTCCAGGGCTGGTGCTCTATCCACTGTGCCATCTAGGTGCCCCTGCCTTCCCCTTCATGATCCCCTACATATCTCTAATCCCCTGCCTATTCTACCTCCCAATTGTGTAAGATAGATTTTTATACCCGAGTGTGTTCACATGTGTGTACACACACATCTATGTCAATGTCTGTGTCTTTGTCTATGTCTTTGTTATCTTCTTCCCTATTTGATAAATTCTTGTGAGAGTAGGGCTCAAGCCTTGTCCATAACAACCCCCATTTTCCCCTCCACTATAAAAGCTCTTCCTCTCATGACTCCTTTAAGTTGGATAAAAAAAAAAATCAGATATGCTATTGAAGGGATACTTTTCCAGATGAAAACAAGTTGGTCTTAAGACTTTTCCAACTCTGAGTTTCTCTGAGTACATGCTTGAAGGCAGAACTTGTTTACTGTTCTTTTTTCTATTACCCACAATAACACTATTTCTGTGGAAGAAAGAAATAGTAGCAATGGATTAGGAATGAGAAGAATTGAATTTTAGACCCAGTTCCATCATTCAGAAAATGTGTGACCTTGTCAATTTTGTACTATCTCTGGGCTTAAGGTTCCTGGTTTTGTTTATTTGTTTGATTTTTTTTTTGTTAGGGCAATGAGGGTGAAGTGACTTGCCCAGGGTCACACAACTAGTTAGTATCAAGTGTCTGAGGCCAGATTTGAACTCAGGTCTTCCTGAATCCAGGGTCAGTGCTTTATCCACTGCACCACCTAGCTGCACCATGGTTCCTGTTTTTTAACTATACAATTGTGGTAACAATGTTCATATAAATGTGGCCTGAGGTTGAAAGACTGATCATAAGGATAAAAGGCTTCATGCTGCAGTATGTTTAGTAAAACTGAGGTGATTTTGCAGTTCCTCACACAAAGACCCACCTTTGTTTCCCTTCTCTCTATGCCTGCTTTCCTCGGGAAAAAAAAAAAGTGACAATATTAGAAGGTTATGTACCAAGTTTTCCATTGGTATATTAAAAAAGAGCTTTTAAAATTATTAAGGTTCTGAGCTCTCCTGTGTGAAGCACTTGTAGGCAAATTGTGAAATGTGAAGACAGTACAATGATTATGAGTGAATAATAGTTTGCTTCATGTAGGTGGTCATTTAAAAACCTGCATTTAAACACTCATATATTCATCAGCTGATTGTTCAGGAGACCTCTTCATCTTTGAGGTAGTGAGATATATCCCCAAAGAAGGATAAGGCAAGAGACAAATGCCAAAATAAAAAGGAAAATAAAGATATGTTATATCATAGTCATAGAAGACTAGATTCAGAAACAAATTCAGATATCACCTTGTTCACCCATTTACTTTAGAGGTCCAGACAATACAAATGATGAATTAGGTCAAATTGCTAGTTAACGTCAGAAGCCTTGGGCTTTCCTGTCTCCTAGTTTAGTACTCTTTCCACTAAAAAAAAAAAAAAATTAAATTGAGTTACTTTCCAGTCACTTCCTGCCCCCTTGTCCTTACATGTATTTATAGAGATAAAAATATATATGTATTTTTAAAATCCTCTACTTCAAGGCTCGATTCACATGCTACTTCTTTCACAAAGCCTACTCTAGTCCCACAGACCATCACACCTAGGAGTGCTCCCTCCTCTCTTAAATCACCAACTGTTTTAATCCTGCCTATGATATAAATAAGCTAATAATGATATAACCCTCTACAGTGTTATAAATCTATTTTATTTGACCCTCATGATAGTTTTACACAGTATTTGCATTTATTTATTTTATAGATTGTAAATCTCAGGTCCACAGAGACCATAGGTCTTGTCTAGGATGACATAGCTAGTGACTGTCAGAGACAAGATTGAAGTCTGTCTTCTTAACTCCAAGTATTATGGTTGATCTATTGTCTTTAAAATGCCTATATACCTGCATCATTTTCATATCTTGCAGTTACTCATCTGCCTATCTGGAACCTCTTTCTCATTTTCTTTTCCTAATTTGTCATCCATGGCACACCTCCTAACTGTGAGATTGCCAAAAGTTTCTGACTTGTGGTCTGCTTTTATCTCATACTAATTTATTTGGTGATCTAATTAGCTCTCATGAATTCAGTGACCATTTCTATGCAGATGAATCCTGGATCTACATCCCCATCCCCAAGATGAACAGCTATCTATTGGAGACTGCTAAGTGGAGGTCTCAGACATCTAAAGCTCAATATGTACCAAACTCATACATACAGAATTCTATCTCTCCCCATCCCAACCCCACCCATTTTCTAAACTTTCCTTTTACTATAAAGGGTACTCCCATCCTCCCAATCACCTGGATTCAAAACCTCAGTGTCATTGCAATATACTTAGTCAAGCCAGCTATTAAATTCATTGCCAAATCTTATAACTTCTAATACAAATGTACATATATCCATACATATATCCATATAGGTATGTGTACATATACATATATATGTATATATATGGTATACACATGTATACATGTGGATTTACGTGGATCAACTCATTACCTAGGATATTATAATAGTCTTCTCATTACTTTTCCTGCCTCACATCTCTTCCCAAACCAATCCATCCTCCATAAAATGAGCAAAGTATATTTCCCGAAGTATGTGTCATTTAAAATATTGGGGGGCTATGCTATTTCTGTCTAAATTATTGGGGAACTAGAATGGAGTTTCTAAAAATATCACTACTTATAAATTAATGGCAGTTGCACCCATTCTGGCAATAAGCATTTATTATTAATTAAGATCACATATTACTAACATATTTACCATGTGACTGACTGGCTTCGCCACTAGTTACATACCCAGCACATTTTCCCAAGAAGGAGAGGAGAGGGCTTGTGGCTTTTTCAAGAGCATTTCCAAATTGCACCTGTATAACCTACACTGATTGCTTGCATCCTTTGGAAGGGGAGAGGGTAAGGAGGGAGGGAATGAGAGGGGGATAGAATTTGGTACTCAAAACTTCAAATAAATAAATAAAGAGCATCTCCAGTGCAAGAGAGAGCAAGCCATGGTCCAGACTCCTTCCTCCTTTGATAGAGGTGGCTCTTACACATTGCTCAAAGCTAATTGGCTAGAATCATTCAATTCCATTGGTTGACATGGCCTAAGGTTGGTCCATATTAAAATGAGCTCTACTAAGATGAGGTCCAGGTCTAGTGAAAGGCAGACCCCCTAAGGGCAAAGGTGCTTTCAGGTAGGTGTGGTTTTAATCTCCATTTCTATAGATCCACCCAAGGGCTCTGGAGCTGGTCCCAAAAGGGATTAGCTAAAGTTTCTAAGCTAAACTTTCAAGTTGGGGGGGGGGGGGTCCTCCCAAAAACCCCATTATTAATAATTATTTTCTCACAAGTACAGACCTGATTGTGTCATTTCCCTGCCCAACAAATTCTGGTGGCTCCCCATTGATTCAAGAATCAAATAGATACTCCTTTATGTGACATTTAAACCTCTTTACAACCTAGCTATATTCTTTCCTTCCCTTCCACATTGCAAATCCAGCAATGCTGGCCTACTCATTATCCACACTTGACATTCTTCGACCCTCTGCCTCCTCTCCTTGTGTTTACTTTTGATTGTCCTTCTTGTCTGAAAGGTCATATTCCTTACCTCTGTTTTGTGGAATCCTTGGTTTCCTTCAAGAATCAGCTCGAGTTTTTGTTGGTGGTGGTTAGTTGCTTTTCAGTCATGTCTGACTCTTCTTGACCCCAATTGGGGTTTTCTTGACAAAGATACTGGAGTGGTTTGCCATTTCCTTCTCTAGCTCATTTAACAGATAAGGCAGAGTTAAGTGACTTGCCCAGGGTGCCACAGCTAGTTAAGTGTTTGAGGCATTATTTGAACTCATTAAGATTAGTCTTCCTGACTCTAGTCCTGGAATTCTATTCACTGTATCACCTAGTCACTCAATTACTACCTTCTAGAAGAATCTTTTTTTCCCCCAATTCTCCCACTGGTAGGGCCTTACTCCTTTTGAATTATTTCTGTATACATTTGTATAGCTCATATATATTTTGTATATATTAAGCATAAATTTCTATATATCCATGTATTCTCCTCAAATAGAATGTAAACTAACAGGAAGGACTTCTTCATTTTTGTCTCTGTATCATACATGTAAAGAGATCATGTCTTCCTATTAATCTTAGGATTCCCTGAGGATAAGGGTGTAAGTCTTGTTTTTTATTTGTGCCTTAACATCCACCACTGGGCCTTGAGCAGAGTGGACCCTTAATAAATGTTTACTGAGCAAATGAATCAAAGAATGATCCACTTTTTTGTTCTGGAGTTAGGGAGGAAGACATAGTGAGGTGCAAAACTGTCAAAGAGTAAATGTTAACTGTGTTGTATCTCAAAGACACATTCCTAGATGTGTGCGGGGTTTTTCCTAGACTAAGGATATCAAAATGCTTTTCTTGCAAGTTTTCCATTCCTCTGAAGCATCTGTTAGACGCAATATTTTTCATGGCTTTGTTTGTGTATCTCACTACCATCGATCACCATCAGCTAGGTGCATCCAAACTGGAATGACTTTGTCGCTGTTTATTTTTTAGCTCAAATTATATATAATATATAATATATAATATATTATATATATATATATATATATATATATATATATATATATTTTTTTTTACAGTAGCCAAAATGGAAGAAAAAAGATTTCACCAAACACAGCCTCGTAGGCCTTTAGATTTAGTGCTTCAAAGAACTTCAGAGACCATCTAATTTAACTCTTTCATTTTACAGATGAGAAAACTAAGACCATAGTAGCCTAAATGCCTTATCTAGGGTCACAGAGACAGTAAACTTTGCTTCTGTGGCAGAACCCAAAATTGTGAGGTAAAGAATGATGGCTGAAGAATCAGGTCAGAATATTTGACCTTATCAAAATGGGTACATGATTTAGACATAAAAGGTGATACCAAAGGTAAATTAGGAGAGGAAAAAATAGTTTACCTCCCAGATCTTTGGAAAGGAGAACAGTTTATGACCAAATAAGAGATAGAGAATAGTATGAAATGCAAAATGGATGATTTTGATTACATTAAATTTAAAAGGTTTTGTACAAACAGAAGCAATGCATCCAAAATTAGAAGGGAGACAGAAAACTGGGAAACAATTTTTATAGCCAGTACCTCTGATAAAGGCCTTATTTCTAAAATATATTGAGAACTAAATCAAATTTATAAGAATCCAATTCATTCCCCAATTGAAAAATGGTCAAAGGATATGAACAGGCAGTTTTCTGATGAAGAAATCAAATCTATCTATTTCCATATGAAAAAAAAATGCTCTAAATCACTATTGATTAGAGAGATGCAAATTAAAACAACTCTGAGGTATCACTTGGCACCTATAAGATTGGCTAATATGACAAAAAAAGGAAAATAATAAATGTTGGAGAAGCTGTGGAAAATTGGAACACTAATGCATTGTTGGTGGAGCTGTGAACTGATTCAACCATTCTGGAGAGCAGTTTGGAACTATGCCCAAAGGGTTATAAAGCTTTGCATATCCTTTGACCCAACAATACCTCTATTAGGACTTTTCCCCAAAACTTTTCCCCAGGACTTTTCATAAAAAAGGGAAAAGGACCCACATGTACAAAAATATTTATAGCTGCTCTTTTTTTTGGTGGCAAGGAATTGGAAATTGAGGGGTTGCCCATCAACTGGGGAATGGCTGAACAAGTTGTGGTATATGAATGTAATGGAATACTATTGTGCTGTAAGAATCGATGAGCTGGAGGAGTTCAGAGAAACCTGGAAGGACTTGCATGAACTGATGATGAGTGAGATGAGCAGAACCAAAAGAACATTGTACACAGTATCAACAACCTTGTGTTGATCAACTGTAATAGACTTGATTCTACTCAGCAATACAATGGTCCAAGATAGTTCCAAAGGACTCATGATGGAAAATGCTCTCCAAATCCAGAAGAAAAAATAAAAACAAACAATAACTGTTGAATCTGGATGCAGATTGAACCATACTATTTCTATTGTTTTTATTGGTGTTGTTTTTCTTTTCTGAGGTTTTTCCTTTTTGTTCTGAGTCTTCTCTCATAACATGTCTAATGCAGAAACATGTTTAATGTGATTGTTCATATATAACTTAGATCATATTAATTGTTCTCTTGGGGAGAAGGGGGAGGGAGGAAAGGGAGGGAGAAAAATTTGAAACAAGAAATCTTATAAAAACAAATGTTGAAAACTATCTCTTGGGGCAGCTAGGTGGTGCAGAGGATAAAGCACCGGACCTGGATTCAGGATGACCTGAGTTCAAATCCCATCTCAGACACTTGACACTTACTAGATGTGTGACCCTGGGCAAGTCACTTAACCCTCTTGCCCCGCCCCCCCCCAAATTGCAAAATATCTCTACATGTAACTGGAAAATAATAAAATATTTATATGGAAACAAACAAACAAACAAACAAACAAAAGAATATTTGACCTTACCAGTTATGTGATCTTGGATAAATTTGTCCGGGCCTTTATTTGCTCATCTGTCAAGTGGAGCTAAAACTCTGTCCTCTGCCAACCTTATGAGTTTCCTGGAAAAATCAAATGAGGCAAAAAAGAAAGGCTAAGAAGCTATACAGTATTTAAAATTATTTACATATTTGATGTATTCGTATTTGGCTAGGATCATCCAATGCAGAGATATACTTGTCATAGTTACTGATGAAACTTTATAGTACCTTATATACTCTTTTATTCTTTCCACCTCTCCATGTTTTTGATACAGTGATCCACTATTTAAGGTATGACAAGTCTTTCCCATTGTGGGTGGGGATTAAGGTTAATAACAATAACAGTTAACATGTTGTTGTTCAGAGGTTATTTCCTCCACTACCAGGAATTCAAGCAAGATTTACAAGAATATATTAGGTGAATATTTAAGTCATTTAGACCTCTAAGATTCTTTAATTCTATGTTTCTGAAATGAAAAGCCATAAACTCTGCCTTTTCTCACCCTGATCCCACATCTTTTTTTTTTTTCCTTTGATCTGGGAATGGAACATAGTGCATTGTAATGTCAATCAAAAATATTTATTAAGATGCTAAAATTGTTTGTTATTGCAGTTATAAAACCTGGATTTGATGCCCAGAATTACTATATACTAGCTGCATGGCCATGGGAAAATTCCTTAATATTTTTGAGTCTCAATTTGCCTGTATGTCAAATCACAAAATCCTGGAGTTAAAGGAAACTCAGACGCATTCTTCTTCAGTTTTCTACAGCATCACAGTGAATGATCCAATTTTCCCATTTGTTAATGTGGGGATATTAAAGTTTGCCAAGTCCTTTATATTCGTTATATTGTTTCCTCACAATAAACTTGAAGGTTGGATGCCATTATTATCCCTATTTTTAGATAAGCAAATTCAAATGGAAGTTAAGTTATTTGGTCAGTGTCATACAAATAGTAAGTATCTGAAGCAGGATTGGAATGCTGTTTAAGCTGACAGGTAACCCACTATCATGTAGTTTATATACACATGTGTCTACATATATACATGTGCATATATACATATATATGTTTATATATATACACATGCATGTACACATATATGTATATGAATATGTGTAGATATATAGATATATATCTGTATCATGTTGCTTCTAAAGAATTTCATCCCCCAAAGAGTCCTGTTCTTTCGGTTTTTTTTAGTCCAATTCTTTCAAAATGAGTTTTATAAACATTGAATATAGCAGAAGCACCCAACTCTACTTTAGGCAAACCTATTCTCCTTGTTAGTTACTTTAATGCATGTCATTCCTGTCCTGGGCTATGTTGTTTTTTGTTTTTTTTTTTTAATTTACCTTATAAGCTCACAGAAAAGGGGAAATGTTTGCATATGTCACTGACTTTCATTTAAGGGTGAGAAAGCTGAGCAAAGATGGCTGGTGAATGCCTATTTATATACTTTGGGAGACTCACCATCTGAGTGCATAACTGATTGAAGAGGACGCCTGAGACTAAGCATGCCTGCGGCACTCTCTCCCTAATTCACTGCATGACTATTACCAGCTTTGAAGAAGAATGTGATTTCTGCACAATAACTGCATGTTCTCCAGCTGTGGAAATAACTTCTTGGGAACTCTGGAGACTATCAGAAATAGTTTGTGGTTGTTCATTTTATAAAAGAAGCATTCAGTGATAATGCTAAATGATGAAAGATTTGAACAGGGTGGGGTGTAATCAAGAGGGAAGATATGGTGTTCACCAATGCCAGGCAACCATACCACACAGAGGTCAAACCAACCCACATCTATAGAAATCAACTTTAATCATGTGTATATGGACAATAGCATGATGTACTAAAAAGAGAGTTAAAATTCAATGACCTGAGCTCAAACACTGTCTCTCTGGCAAATTAGTCCTTTGCCCTTAAATGAGTCACCACTCATCAGACTGAACTTCCCTCTATTATAAAATGAGCATATTGATTTTTTCCTTTTCTACCTCATGAAATACTTGCGTTGGAAAGAAACTCTCATGATCTCTAGCCCAACCTGTACCTATGCAGGAATTATATTGCTTCTTGGCAACATATCTGACAAATCATTATTCAGGCACCCCTTGAAGTCCTCCAGTGGTGGTAAATCTACTTTTCCCAGGGAATCCCATTTCCCTTTGTGATAGCTCTCATTTTTAGGAAGGTGTGATTTTTTTTCCTTTATATTCAGAAGGTTCTGGTAAATGAATAATGGTGACTCAGGGGGGGAAATGCATACAGGATGCAATTTTAAGTTTAATCAGCATTATAAACATTTTCTCCATCATTTTCTTAAACCTAAACAATCAACAAAACAATATTAAAAACATTTTTCTTTATTTTATTTTTAATTTATGGGATAAAACAAACATTTCTATAGCATAGTTTAAATAAAGTCTTGATTTATAGCATTTTCCAGTTCCCAAAGTGTAAATGCCCGCCCTGAAAATTTAACAAGTGATATTCATGAGCTAGTGCATGCCAGCTTCAGCACACTCCTCAATTATCATAACTAAAATTCATCCATTGATTCACATTCTTCCCTGTAGACTCAAACAGAACAAGTCTAATTCCTTTTTCAGATGACAGCCCTTCAGAAAGCTGACCATTTATGTACACCCTATCACCCCTCCCCACCCCTCCCACCCTCTAGGTGAGCCTTATTCAGGAAAACCAAGATTCATATCTGTCCTCAGACACTTAGTCTCTGTGTGATCCTGAGCAAGTCACTTAACCTCTGTCTTCTTTAGTTTCCTTGGGTACAAAATGGGAATCATAATAGCACCTTCTTCACAAGGTTATCATGAGAATCAAGTGATATAATATTTGTGATGTGCTTAGCACAGTTCTTTGCACATAGTAGGTGCTTAATAAATCCTTGCTCCTTACCTTTCTCCCTTCTCATTTCCCAGCTTTTCCACATTCTCTTCTACAACCTTAAGATCTCCACTTCTTTTAATGAATCTATGTTTAGCATTGGAGGTGCTGCTCTTTCCTTCCCAGCTGCAAATGCTTAGCAAGTCAAAAAATTCACTATTAAAGTGAGCTACTAGAAATCAGCCACTTACTATACTCATGACTATGGCTTTTGGAAACTTGGGGGAGGGTGGAATATAGTGGGGAGGAGATGGGAATGAAGGTCACAGAACCAACCATTTAGAATGGTTTTAGGGACAATGAGAAAGACCTTTATCTTCCTTTCTCCAAAATAATATGTTTTCTACTGCATAACCCCGCCCCCCATGTCTATCTCACAATTGGCACCACTAATATGGATGTGGTATGAATAGAAAAGGAAAAAATGAGACTATCACCTTTCTCATTCTAGATACTGCTATTTATGTACCCTCAGTGGAGAATAGGTTTGGGGTACATTGAAACCACGGACCCCTCAGTTCATCTATGGAGATTGTCTGCCTATTCTGCTTCCTTATGGATTCCTTGTACCAATAACAATTATAGAATTTCAGAGTATGAAGGGACCTTTGAAGAAGACTATTTTACCACATACATGTACAACCAACCAATTAAAAAATTAATAAACATTTTTTTTAAAGTTTTGAGTTCCAAATTTTATCCCTGCTTCCTTCCATCCCCTTTTCTCTCCCTGAGGCAGTAAGCAGATAGATATAGGTTATACATATGCAATTATGTAAAATGTTACCATATCAGTCATTTTGTATAAGAAAACTTGAATAAAAGAAAAAATGAAATAAAATGAAAAATAGCATACTTCAGTCTGTGTTCAATCAATATCAGTTCTTTCTTTGGAGATGGATAGTATCCTTCATCATTAGTCCTTTGGGATTGTCTTAGATCATTGTATTGCTGGGAATAGTTAAGTCATTCACAGTTCTTCATCAAACAATATTGCTGTCACTGTGCACAATAATCTCTTGGTTCTACTCACTTCACTATACATCAGTTCATATAAGTCTTTCCAAGCCTTTTGAAATCATCCTGCTTGTCATTTCTTAGAGCACAGCAATATTCTATCGCCATCATATACCACAGCTTGTTTAGCCATTCCCAATTGATGGGTATTCCTTTGATGTCCATTTCTTAGTCACTACAAAAAGAAGAGCTGCTATACATATTTTTGTACAAATAGATCTTTTTTCTCTTTTGGGGGATGTCTTTGGGATATAAACCTAGCAGTGATATTGTTGGACCAAAGTGTATGCACAGTTCTATAGCCCTTTGCGTATAGTTCCCAATGGCTCTCCAGAGTGGTTGGATCTTTTCACAACTCCACCAGTAGTGGATTAGCATTCCAGTTTCCCACATCCCCACTAATATCCAATATTTTTTTTCTTTTTTGTTATATTTGCCATTCTGATACCTGTGAAGTAATACCTCAGAGTTGTTTTAATTTATGTTTCTCTGATCAATAATGATTTAGAGCATTTTTTCATATGATTAAAGATAGCTTTGATTTCTTTGTCTGAAAACTTCCTGTTCAGAACCTTTTACCATTTATCAATTGAGGAATGACTTATACTTTTATAAATTTGACTCAGTTCTCTATTTGAGAAATGATGCCTTTATCAGAGATATTTGTTTCAAAAAATTCTTTTCCAAGTCTTCTGCTTCCCTTATAATCTTGGTTACATTAGTTTTGTTTGTGCAAAACCTTTTTAATTTTATGTAATAAAAATGATCTATTTTATATTTTGTATTCCTCTCTATATCTTCTTTGGTCCTAAATTCTTCCTCTGTCCATAAATCTGACAGATAAACTATTCCATGCTTTCTTAATTTGGTTATGGTAGGTATGTATTTATATGTATTTATACATAAATCATGTACCCATTTTGACCTTATTTTAGTATATGGCATGATATGTTTATCTATACCTAGTTTCTCCTATACTGTTTTTGACTTTTCCCAGAAGTTTCAAGCAAATATTTTAACAGTCTACTATGTGGTTGAAACTGTACTGGGTGCTAATGATACAAAGCCAAGCAAAATCACCTCAGTATGCAAAATGTATAGCAGTTAGATTTGAAGTAACCAATAGCCAGTAACCTAGACAGGGAGAAAGTTTGGGATGGGGTGAAGAGATAGGTAAATGACAACCAGGATGACTAGCAAAAACTTTATGCAAAACTGTATGCCAGTTAATCATCCAGTCTTCATTTGAGGGCCTCCCATAATGGGAAACTCTATATCATACAGCAGCCCATACCAATTTCAGTTAACTTTTTATTGTTAGGAACTTTTTCCTTTCATTAAGATAAAATTTGCCTCTCTGCTTTCTTTAACATATCAGGAGAAGGAGTCAAAAATGTACTTGAAGTACATTGCTAGGAGATCTCTGGTTAGGCTAGAAACTAAACTATAACGAGTTAGTTTTCTTGGGACTTCTTCCTGCTGTGGAAGTGGACATTTGAAAAGGCCAGTGACATTTTTCAGCTATGCAGGAAAGCTTCCCTTCTCCCCACATTTTTTATTACCGAAGTAATTTGCATGAAAATGAGATTTTCAGTGTTCTTTGTCTTCTCCTGCTAGTTATTTCTTCCTCCAGAGTTGAAATTTGTATCATTACATACATAGTTATAGCATTAATAACTAAAAATAATAGTAAGTTTAAAAGTACTTCCTGCAATTAAAACAATGAACTCTCAGTCCTGAGCTTTTGGAGAGCAGTTTTGTGTGTAATTATTTGGTATGATGTCTGACCAGGAGCTCAAAGCATATAATGGGAGGAGGAAAAGAACATTAGGGGAACAAAGGCCTGTGGGCTGCAATGGATCATTAAATAGTGAAATTGGAGCCCACACGATGAATTGAAATAAAAGTTTCAGTCCACAGTAATGCAAGAGAAATGATTGAAGATGCCCTATCTGCTTAGTTCATGACCAAAGAGAAACTTGGATCACTTCTATTTTTTTAATGAGTTCAATTATTAGCTCCTTATGGGCACAGACTAGTCTTCAGTACATTTTTTCCTAGTGTCTGTCATACCTTGCCAACTGTGGTGAAAAATTATGTTTTGAATAACTATTCATCAGTGGATATGGTGGGTAGTCAATGGAGATGTTCCAACAAAAGATCTTACTGGAACTAAAACTCAAATACATAAAGAACAATTTGTAAATCCCCAACTTATTCTAGGCTATACTTTGATTATTAAAGATAGTCAATCAACAATTACCTATGAGTTTTTTAATATAATTGTCAGGAATGCAAACAATAATAGTAATAACAATAATATAGCTAACATTAATATATTGATTATTATGTGGCAGACACTTTACTAAGTGCTTTACAATTATTATCTTATTTGATCTATATAATAACCCTATAATATAGGTGCTATTATTATCCATGTTAATCCCTGTTATACAGATGAGGAAAATGAGGAAAATGGAGGTTAGGTCCAGGATCACATGGAAGTGTCTGAGTCTGGATTTGAACTACTGATTCGACTCCAAGCCTGCTTTATGCCACCTAGCTGTAAGTGTCCCTCTAGGTTGTCCGGGACTTTCTGCTTGATAGATTAGATAGATAAGTAGATACGTAGATAGGTAAATAGGTAGGTAGGTAGGTAGGCAGGTAGGTAGATAGATAGATAGATAGATAGATAGATAGATAGATAGATAGATAGATAGATGGATGGATGGATAGATAGATGATAGGTAAATAGAAAGATATAGAGATCATATATCTTGTAGAAAGATAGATAGATAGATAGATAGATAGATAGATAGATAGATAGATAGATAGATTAAAAAATTATTTTGTAATCCATCAAGGACTGAAGTTTTGTTGTTGTTCTTCAGTCATTTCAGTAGTATGGGGTGTTCTTAGCAAAGATACTGGAGTAGTTTGCTATTTCATTCTCTAGTACATTTTACAGATGAGGAAACTGAAGCAGAGTTAAGTGACTTTCTTAGGATCACATAGGTAGTAATTATCTGCAGCCAGATTTTAACTCAGGAAGATTTGTCTTGATTCCAAGCCCAGTTCTCTGTCCACTGTGATACCTACCTGCCTATGTCTATGTTTGTCTATGTCTATGTCTATGTGTCTATGTCTTTTTCTATCTCTATCTCTATCTCATCTCTATATACAGATATAAATATAGATATAAATTTTATTTGGCAATCTATCAAGGACACTGCAGTGGTAGAGTTCAAATATATTGATTCCATTGTTATATATGATAAATCTATTTCTTTAGACACATATAAAGATCAACTGGAATTTCATAAGCACCTACTATATGTCAGACACTATATTAGGATCTGTTACATTTTCTGTCTGCTTGTTGTCCTCCCTCCCCTTTCATCTGTAAATGTCCTTGAGATGAATTGTCTCATATCAAACTTTCTGTGAACTCATTTTCCCCTCCTCTACTCTTTATTGTTTTGTGAGCCAATAGTGCCTACAATGTGAAATTAAGTGACTTGTTTAATATCTACACAACTTTTCTGTGTCAAAGCCAGAATTAGACCCTGGCCTCCTGATCTACAATTTTTTCCCTCTATTATATGATTACATCAACAATACTTCCAACTACAATAAGCTATTAATGCCATAGCTTGAAGAGTGTATCATCAAATGCATGTATCATATAAGGTCATAGTAGAGACTTCAGCATTGGCATGATCCAACCCCTACCATGATCATTGTAAATATCTCATGTAATAATATAGTATTAAGTCAATCCAATCCAATTCAAAAGACATTTTCCAGTTACATGTAAAGATAGTTTTTCAGCATTCATTTTTAAAAGATTTTGAGATCCAAGTTTTTCTCCCTTTCTCTTTTTCCTCCCCCTCCCCAAGATGGCAAGCAATCTGATATAGGTTATATATGCACAATCGCATTAAACATAAAAAGACATTTTTAACTATATACTATTTGCAAGTCTCTGTACTAAGCCCTGAATACACTAGTTTGGAAAGCAGAAAGACTGAGGAAAGATGGCAAAGGACAAGTATAACTACAGGAATCTTTTACTAATGGGCACATAGCTATTGTTAAGAATCATATAAAATGTAGAGGAAGGAGAGCATCCTTCCAAAGATTTCCAAAAACTTCACTGCCCAAAGCTTTAATTGGTTGTCATACCATCCCTTCTTGGTATGACCTTTATTGACAGGCCAAACAGTATCTTCCTGTATCAGAAAGATACAAGAAAACCAGAGGATCATAACTTAAATCCTATCTTTCCTACTGACAAGTTCTATAATTTGGAGCAACTCTCTTAAACTCTCTGGCCCTGAGTCCTTTCATGTATAAAATTAAAAGTTTAGACTAGATAATCTATCTGTTCTCTTCCTGCCTTTCAATCTTATGGCCAGAGTGATATATTTATACTGAAAAGTCCTGGGCACAAGCCTCAGCTCAAACATTTATTAGCAGTTTAACCTAGGACAACTCACTAAAATTGCTGGACCTCACTGACTTTTTTGGGAGGGGCAATGAGGGTTAAGTGACTTGCCCAGGGTCACACAGCTAGTAAGTTTCAAGGGTTGGAGGCCAGATTTGAACTCACATCCTCCTGAATCCAGGGCAGGTCCCTTATCCACTGTGCCAAGTAGCTGTCCCCATGGAGCTCATTGACTTTTACAAAATCAGATACTTTCAGAGTTGGAAGGGACCTCAGCAAACTTATAGTAAAGGGTAAATATTCGAACTTTAACCAGAGACCTAATATTTTTCAGTATGTGCATTTACACCTTGGAAATCAGTAAATACTGCAAATCTGGGTTTTGTTGATTATCTGAATTTATGAAAGGATGAAGAAAATGTTAATAATGAAACTTAAACTTAAAAGTGTTCATTACATACACACACACACACACACACACACACACACACAAATTAAGCTTAATGATTTGCAAAGATAGTGAAGCCAACACCTTTCCAAGTGGCCCATTTTACTTTTGTATAGGTCTAATTTGTTAATAAATGTTTCCTGACATTAAGCCTTAATCTGGATCTTTGCAAACTTGATCCAATTCTCCTGATTTAGTGTGATAGTGCTCAAACAAAACAAGTCTAATTCATCTTCCTTACAACAGTCTTTTTTGAGCCAATCAAGGTTAAGTAACTTGCCCAGAGTCACACAGCTACTAAGTGTGTCTCAGGTCAAATTTGAACTCAGGTCCTCTTTATTCCAGAGCAAGTGGCTTATCCACATATAACAGACTCTCAGGTTATTAAAGACTTTCTCATTCCTTTGAGCTTTCTCTTCTCCAGGCTAAGGATCTCTATTTCATTCAGCATGGCTCCTTATGGTCCAAAATCAGGGCCCTTCATTCTAGTTGTCCCCCTCCCCAAAACTCTCTAGCTTTTCAATGGTCATGCTAAAATCTTGTGTCATGAGTTCTACCTTTAACAAGGGGTGTTTCATTTGGTTTCTTTTAAAAAAGGGGGTTGAACCAGTCTCTCTTTAAGCTGCCTTCTCTCTCTGAATCCTTTCTGTGATCTCATAAATGTGACTAATATTATTAATGGAGACAGTAAGGAAGGGGATGAACAGAGAACAAATTCCTTGCCCTGCACTCTGACCTATGGTAAGGAAAAGGAAGGGCAAGATGAATCTCAAAAAGGAGAACAAAAGAATAGGCTTCATCTCAACATATAAATCCCCTGAAGTGAAGGTGAACTTCCCTGTAAACATCAACCAGCTTTCATCTAAATGATTTCCCTGCATGAAGATGGTTTTGTAAGGTGAAGGGACCTGTAAGCCTTCCTTAGGAACTGACAGATTTCAGCCTTTGTGTCTCTCTGATGTTCCAAGTAGTCAAATCGCCAAGAGCAGCCTAAAACTGCTGTCTTCTGTTAGCCCTCGCATTTCAGGCACATCAGTCAGTGGGTGACAGCTCCGTTTCAGGAAAGAAAGGAAGGCTGCTTTCTGTTATCTCAGTGTATTCATCATCGACAGACAAAATGCATGTTCTACTTTCCGAGTCACAGAAAAGGTGTTCGTTAGCAAATCGAGTCTATCTTACAAGCTGGAGAAGCAGCAGGGAAAGAAAGAATTCTCAGCGCAGAAGTAAATGAGTTATACAAGATTCACCAGGGGAAGGCCTTTATAAGAGTAACATTATAGAACAGAAGATCTGGAGAGACCTGAGACATCATATAGTCCATCCCTCTCATTTGCAGAGGACAAAAAAGAGACCCAGAGGAATGAATTGAATTATCTAAGGCCACCAAGCTGGCAAGTACAGAATTGGGATATACTCGGAATTTTTAATCAGAAAAATCAGTTTCGTTCCCTGACTTACCTAGGTCTGCTCAACAGTATAGACATCTAATTTCTGTTTTAAGTCTTTCACCAACAGGTTAATCACTAAACTTTAAAAGAGCATAATCAACTTTGAGACATTTCTAATTGTTAGGAAACATTTCCTTGTATTGATTTAAAATTTTCCTCTGCAACTTTCCCCCTTTGTTTCTAGTTCTGGAGTCAGACAGAGCAAATCTAATCCCATTTCCATATGAAAGTCATTCTAGTTACCTGAATAGAGCTATCATGTTTCCTCTCTCTTATACATCACCAATTATATCACATTGTGAGAATTCATATGGCATAGTCTCCAGTGTCCTCACAAATCTCATCACCCTTCTCAATGTCCCTCTTAAAATCAGCTGCCCATGATGGAAAATTGTATTCCTTTTGTCATGTTACCAAATGCCACATGTTCCAAATATGGTATATTCATATGGCAGATGACACAGGTGTGGTCTGACTGACAAAATCATGCTTAGTTATCAATTTCAATGCTTA
Organism: Dromiciops gliroides; assembly: GCF_019393635.1. Taxonomy (NCBI): domain Eukaryota; kingdom Metazoa; phylum Chordata; class Mammalia; order Microbiotheria; family Microbiotheriidae; genus Dromiciops; species Dromiciops gliroides. The sequence continues at coordinate 553,667,902 of NC_057863.1, read as the reverse complement.
GCTCAGTATTATCACATAGCAAAACATGCACCAGTGCTCATTGATTGGTCAGCAATTTGGGTCAGTTGTGGTGGTGATGGAGAGCAGTATGATGTAAATGTATCCATTACAAAGGAATTGATTACAGAGAGTGGTTCTGAATATTTCTGGTACATCTGCAGAAAGTTTAACAGAGGAATGAAAAGGACATTATTAAAACATTCAAATATGTAAAAAAAATACTTGTTAAGGGGAAGAGGGAGCAGACTTGTTTTGTGAAATTCTAGGTTATCATTATTCCCATTTTTACACATGAAAGCTCAGATGAGCTTTTGAATTGCCTTGAATTACATACTTAGCACTTAGCTACCACCCTAATTCTGACCATCCTTACCATTCATTTGGATAATTAAAATAGTGTATTCCATTTGGCACAACAAAATATTTAAAGAAGTATGACAACAAGCTTATCTGGTTGATGAAGACAGTGAGAGGACCAGAGATTATAACATATGAGACTCCATCATATTAAGATATTGGTGACATATATCTTTTTTTTGGGGGGGGGGACAGGGCAATTGAGGTTAAGTGACTTGCCCAGGGTCACACAGCTAGTAAGTGTCAAGTTTCTAAGGACAGATTTTAACTCAGGTCCTCCTGAATCCAGGTCTGGTGCTTTATCCACTGTACCACCATATATCTTGACAAACATTTGGCAGAGCAAGCAAGATAGTAATCTTCAAGTATTTGAAAGGCTATCAAATAGAAGAATCCACTCTCCTTGCTCAAATTCTTCCTTCATCAGAAAAAAAATTCTCTCGTAAATCTGGTTATTTTACTCCTCTGGCCAAAAACATTGATCAGCTCCATTTTGTCTCCTATAGTAATATTGAAACTCCTTTCCTTGGCACTTAAGTACCTCCCCAATTCAACACCACTTTAGCTTTCCATCCTTACCTAATACTGCTCCCTGTCATATATTTTAAATCCTAGTAAGATTGAATTGACCTCTTCCCCTCAAACCTATACAGTATTCACAGACTTTTAAGCTTTTGCTCATTCTTTTAGCTATCCCTAGAATGCCCTCCTGCCCTCTCTCCATCTGATTATTTCCCCCCCCAAAGTTTTAAAGCCCAATTCAAATGCAATGTCCAACAAGAGATGTTAACTTATCCTGTAGGTTAGTAACAATCCTACCCTCAGAACAGTAGAATATTTTTATTCCACTCAAGTGCATTCATTATGTATTATGTACTGCAATTATCTTACTATATTTTCATACTCCTAACAGACTCTAAGGTGGGGAAGGGAGGACAGAATTCTTAATTAAACCAATTTATTTCTTCCAGGGTATCAGAGATATTAGTCAATAGTTTTCTTCCCCTGATTTATCTCTTCTTGGTTTAATTATTAAGGCCATAGTTTTATCCTAGAAGGAATTTTCTAGGACCACTTTTTTGTATTAAAAACATCAATCTGTATGATATTGAAATGTGTTTTTCTTTAAATGTTTGTTGAATATACTTGTGAATCCATCTGGTCCTGTAGCTCCTTTATTTTGTAAATGAAGAAACTTAAGCCCAGAGAGGTTAAACATTCTACCTGATGTCAGACATATTAAATTGATGGAAAGTGATACAAAATCAATTCCTATTCTTCTAAAAGTAATGTTCTGAGATTATATCAAGGTGAGGAAAACAGAGAAGATCTTATAGAGGTCAGGGATACTGGTATGGTCCTTAAAGTATTTTAGGATTTCAGTAGGTAGGAATAAAAAAGATGAAGGGCAGTCCTGATATAAGGAACAGTAAAGGGGAAAATGAAGTTGAGGAATCTGCTGCTCTACCACTATGGATGTGTGTCAAAGGGGGTCCAATTCCTATTGTAAGCACCAGAGTAATGGGTCTATTCCTCATACATGGAAAATGCTGCTTCCATCTCTGCATGCCCAGTGATTCATGTTTCTCATGTTCTATTCAAAATATTTAGCTCTCAGGTCTTGATGTAGTGAAATTATCTCTTTCTCTCTCAGAAAAGTAGTGAGAACACAGCATGAGAGCTTTTAAGAAAGTAAAAGAAGAAAAAAATACATGTACAAAATACGGTTCCAATTAGAAAGAAAGGTAACAGTAGGATGTTAATAAGAATGACTATGATGGGAATTAACTGACAAATTTGCATAACCAAGAAATTCTGTCCAGAACATAGGGCAGATATATATTTTTGAGATGATATCTTTAAATACCTAAAGAAATTCTACAGATAGATAATCCCATGATGCCAAATAAATATAAGGGGGTTGTTCAGTGCACCAATTTAGAATGAAAGAGTCGGACTATATCATATCTTCCAATTCTGATTTTCTATATTCAAAGTAGTCCCCATGCCAACATTCTATATTTAAGGTAAGGTGTATTTATTATTTGCAACTTCATAAAATCTTCATCCTTAACAGCTTTTTTTATAATCACCTGGTTCGTTTCCCTTATTTAGAGATAGAGAAATTGAGGTCCAGTGAGATTAAGTTATTTGGCCAAAATCACACCATTAGGAAATTGCATAGATTAGAACTGAAGACAGTTTGATCACAGAATCATGGAACATCTAAATTGAGAGAGACCTCAGCAGCCATCTAGTGAAAACTATAGCTAAAAAGAATTTCCATTGTAACATAACTAGCAAGTGATCACCCAGTCTCTGCTGGAAAAAGAGAGCCCATCTCACTTGTGGATAACTTTAATTGCTAGGAAGTGTTATTTTGCTTATTTGCCTTGTTTGCTCTTTCTGACATATAGCTGAAAGTTGTCTCTTTCCATTTTCAGTCCATTTTTCTTGGCTTTGCCTTTAGGGGAGATATGTTGTTGTTGTTCATCTTTTGTTTTCAAAGAGGACCATTGATATCACAGAAGGATGCCTTGACATGCATGTGAATTGCATTTAAGTCAGGTAGAGTTGTCCAAAGTCATCAACCTTACTCTTCCAGTCATAGAAGTCTAGCTACAAGAGAAAAGTCAATATGACTGGCATTGGTCCAGGTTGCAGTGGATGACCTTGGCAGCTTTGACATCTGACCAAGGTCTTAAGCACTCTAAGATTCCTGTTTCAGTCACCTTTATGGCCACTGGAACAAAGCATTACAATTTGTCTTCATAGGCTTGGGGTAGGCATTCCCCTAACTCACCAATTGGTTTTAGGCCTATCAGTTGCACTCAACATTGTTTAGCCCATCTGCCAAGATAGTTTTACAAGGGTGTGAGAGGTGAAACTTGAGTGAATCGGGTGTACACCAAAGGTGTGAAATAGAAGAATTTAAATCCTTTATCATATGATAGCACTTTGAATACTTGAATACAGCTATCAACTTTCTCTGTCTCCTTTTCTCTAGGCCAAACATTCCCAGATCTTTCAGTCATCCTTACCTGACATAAAATCAAGTTCTTTCTTCATCTTCATCTTCCTGTCTAGTGAATTTTTCTCAATAATATGTTAGTCACACATTTTCCCTGGCACTTAGGACAAGGTTTTGCAAGAAGTATGCACTTTAAATTTTTTGGTGAATAAATGAACAATCATATGATTCTAGTGCTTCTGATAAATAACAGTTACAATCACTTTTAAACTATTACATAAGCAGCAGGAACCCATACCTTTCAGCTTTTACTTAATCTTGCCAACAAGCCTGAAATTTAATATTAACCAGTCATAGTCATGCACAGAAAACATAATTAATCAAATATCCAAATGCCTCTTCTGTATATTTTCTTTCTTTGTCTGTGGAAGCTGTGTTGCTTTCAAAATATCACAGACAATTCAGAATTACTGCAAAATATTCCATTTGTCTTTTTTTGTCACATGAATTTCCCATAAGGGAAATGGCTATTTTAGTGATTATCTGTTCCCTTGATAAGAAGCTTTGCTTCCCCCATGAATTCAATAATCATAGCTTAATGAATTTAGAAGAGCCATTGCCAAGAAGGATGCTTGTATTCCATGCTTTATCTCTTTTTCTGGAGAAGGTGAAAGTTAACATTAGCCAGTCATCATGTGACTAGAGCCATTTTGTGCCATCTATGTCTTTTGACTTTATTATATAGTTTTTCTAGCTTTATTTCTTCCATATAGGTGAGCTTATGCTTAAGTAAGGAAGATGGAAGAATCAGAGAAGGTGTTGAGGGAATAGTTTAAACCAATCAGAATATCAGAGTTCTCTTGTCTGTGTCTACAAGGCTATAAAGAAGAGGAGCTGTCTACTTCTGAAGCACATGAAGAAGATAAAAGGACACATGGTAAATCACACACAGGGATTTCACAGCAATATAGGACCTCAGTGGCTAACTTGGCCAACACACATGTGAAAAGTAATTGCTTCAGTGAAATTTACAAATGGTCATCCAGCTTTCGTGGAGAATCTCTAATGATAGAGAACCCACTGCTTCCCCAAGAAACATTTTGCCCTTTCATTTATATATTTATTTGTTCATTTATTCCTTTATTTATTTATTCCTTCATTTATTTATTTATATATTTGTTTGTTTGTTTATGTATTTGTTTGTTCATTCATTCATTCGTCTATTTGTCTATTTTTTTTATCTGTCTATCTATCTATTGATCTGTCTGTCTGTCTATTTACTTATTTGGCCTCCCCTTCTGCACCCCAATTGAGGGCCTGCCAACAGTTAAGAAATGCACAGGCAAATTACATTATATTAATGCAAAGGAAAATTGTTGAACTATAAAAAGATGAATGTGAAGGATTTTAAGAAATATGAGAAGTGATTTTAAAAGAAGGGAAAAACAAACAAATAAGCAATAAGCATGATGTCTATATTTTGATAAGTAAAGATAATAGTAGAAACAAATACACTATCAATACACAAAAAAGCTGTTGAAAGGTAATCAGGGAAGTGATCAGGGAAGTTACTAGCATGTTAAGTTAAAGTTGCTGATCTTTTGTGTTTTTAAACAAGTAACAAATAAAAAGAGTTTACCACTATGTGTATAGTCATAATCATTGCTTTGTTCTGTAAATTTTTAGGTTTTGTTTTGTTTTCTTTACTTTTGTTCTTACTTGAATACTTGATACTTACACTGGTCAAATGAATTTTAAATGAGTTTAATTTTTTTTTTTTTTTTTTTAGTGAGGCAATTGGGGTTAAGTGACTTGCCCAGGGTCACACAGCTAGTAAGTATTAAGTGTCTGAGGCTGGATTTGAACTCAGGTACTCCTGACTCCAGGGCCAGTGCTCTATCCACTGCACCACCTAGCTGCCCCGAGTTTAATTTTGAAGTGAAATGGTATAAGAGATTTAAAGTGCTATGAGAGATATGAGGAATAAAGATATTTCTGACAGGGCGAGGATCTTGAAAAGCATTTGATCTGGTCCTCGAAGGATGATAAATAATAACAACAATTATTTGTATTTCTGTTTCACATTAAATTTGGCAAAGTGCTTTCCACACGTTATCTCACTGGATTCCTACAAGAAACCTGTAAGACGGCTAATATTATTATCCACATTTTGTACATAGGAAACTGGCTCAAAGAGATCATGTGACTTTCCCAGGATCACAGAGCTAGGAAATGTCTGAGGTGATATTCAAATCTGGGTCTTTCTATCTTCATATTGAAAATGTTATTCATTACACCATGCTACTAAACATGGCTGAAATTTGTGGATTTGGTTGAGAAGGAAGACCATTTCAGGCATGATAAATAGTATAACCAAAATATGTTTTACAGCTATAAAGTTGGCCTGATTTAAAATGGAACATCACTAAGACACAAGGTCAAGAAGGTAAGACTCCAGATAAACAGACACTAAGGGAAGGCACCTTAATGATTCTAAAAGTTTGGAATGTCATAGACAAATTGCACATGCTTACAATTTTATCTCAAGCCAAAATTAAGTCAGAAGACATAGAAATGGCTTCTGACTGTTTTAGGGCTTATGGCAAAAAGAACAAATTATATCAAGTTTTATAATAATTGAAGACATTTTTATACCAGTCTCTAACACAAATACTTTCCAACAATATCTCATACTACTCTTTTGTGTGCTCTGTGTTCTACACAAATTAGACTCCCTCTCTTGTCCTCTTTTTTCCACCCAAATTCTTGCAGAATAAATTATTTTTCCCATTCCAATCTTATGACATATCTCCCTTTTCTCAAGGTCCCATCATGGTGTTCATTATTCCAGGAAATTTTCCCTGATCTTCCCCCAACAGGGCCCTCCCAACAGAAAGATCTTTGCCTTCCCATCTATTTCACAGCATTCTGCTCTCAACACTCCTTTACACTTCTCTCAACCTACTTCTCATCATAGTTATTTATGTTCCTTTGTTGTTGTTGTTGTTGTTTTTGTTCAGTCATGTTAGTTGTGTCTGACTCTATGATCCCATTTGGGTTTTTTTTGGCAAGGATACTCGAGTAGTTTGTCATTTCTTTCTCAAGCTCATTTTTTCAGATGAGGGACTGAGACAAACAGGGTTAATAGACTTGCTCTGAGTCACACAACTAATAAGAGTTGAGGACAGATTTGAATTCAGGAAGATGAGTCTTCCTAACTTCCAGCCCAATACTCTATCTACTGTGCCACCTAGCTATCCTAATTATGGTCCTTTCTTCTTGGGTCAGAATTATCAATGCTTTTGTAAGCCTAGCCCCTAGCAATACACATACATATATGGGTGAATAGTAACATCATCTACTATGCATTCATGGAATGGAATGGAATCTACTCTCCTGGGGAGTGTGGAGGAATGTAAGGAGTACAAATAAAAGTCTTAGTTATAAAGAGCTTACAGTCCATTTCATCAAACATAAATATAAGAATGGTACAGTTTTTTGTTTGTTTGTTTTTTTTAATTTTTAGTGAGGCAATTAGGGTTAAGTGACTTGCCCAGGGTCACACAGCTAGTAAGTGTTAAGTGTCTGAGGCCAGATTTGAACTCAGGTACTCCTGACTCCAGGGCCAGTGCTCTATCCACTGTGTCACCTAGCTGCTCCCATAATGGTACAGTTTGAAAACAGTTAAGTGTTAAAATCTGTGATCCTGGAAAGGAGGAATAGTATAAAGAGGTACTTAAGTGGAGATATAACATCCTGAGTATAGGTTCCACCAATGTCATTTATACTTTTGTGACCTTGAAATATTAACTTTATTTGAACCCCAGTTTCCTCATCTGTAAAAGGAGAACCTCAAAATTAATGATCTCTGATTTACCTCTCATTTGTGATAGACCATGGTTGTCATGGATCATAGGGGTTTTAGGAACTCAGAGAGTGAGAGAGAGATCAAAAACCCTTCACTTTCTCTTGCCTGGTACTAGGCCACTAAAGAACTTGCCTTTTATCTCTAAACCATCTCACTGCATATGTGTATATTCTCTCCCCTAATTCCACTTCCTTATTTCCAAATTTGACTCCAATATGTTATTATTTTTCCTGTTAGAATGTCAACTCCTTAAGGGCAGAGGCTGCCTTGCTTACTTGTTTTTGTATAACCAGCACTATCAATGTCTGGCACATATCAAGTGCTTAATCATTACTTTTTCAATTCATTGATTCATCAGTGACAGCTGGAGTAGTTGGATGATTCATCAAAGTGGCAGAAATCCAGCTACACTTCAAAATGTGAAGAGGTTTTCCCCAAAATAAGAGGTTTGGGAAGAGTTGGGCAATATTAGCAGATGAAGAGCTACTGGTAGGGATTTTTCATCTGGTGCAAGAAAAGAAGTTGGTACTGGGGAGAAAGGGATAATGGTGGAATAGAGCAATGAGGCCAAACTCAAAAAGAAATGGCTGCCTCTAAACCATCAATAAGTGTTCCTATAGTACATGTTGATTTAGAAAGCCTTGTTATATTTTATTGTATTTTAAATTTTACTAAATGTTTACCAATTACATTTTAAATTCTTTCAACTATATTAGGGAGCATTGCCCACTGCATGTTTGGCTCCTCTGGGATAGAGTAAAATCCTATAGGAATAAGTGAAGATGGTGGTGCCTCATGGAATATATGGTGGTGGAAATAGCATCCCTGATAGAGGGAGTCACTCATCTCCCAGAGAATTGAGATGAAGTCCTCAAGGTTAAGGGAGGGTAGATGATAGAGGAAGGAAATTCACCCCTTTAGATGTTTGTGCCTCAGGGCAAAGGTCTGTTCTTCCTAGGTTAGTAATAGGTCTGAGAAAATTGTGGTAGAATAACGCAGAGAAGCTAATTGAAAACACTGAATGGAACTTTTCCTTGTCTTGCTTCATGAGAAAGGCCAGATGAAAATGATTCACATTTTGAAAAATAATGTTTTAGAGGAAATGTGATATTTTTTTTAATTATGGAAATAAAAAATCAATTAACATTCTAGTAAGAAAGGAAGGTAGTAAGCATTTATTATTACATGCATACATTGTGCTAGGTTCTCTATAATTAGCTTATTTGATCTTCACAAAACCCTGAGAGGTAGATATTATTATTATCATATCTATTTTATAGTTGAGGAAATTAAGGCAGAGAACAGTTAGTGACTTGCCTAGGATTGAACAGCTATCAAGTGTCTAAAATCATATTTAAACTCAAGTCTTCCTGACCCCAGGCCCATGGTTCTATCCTCTGAACCACCTAATAGTGGAAGCAGAACAGTAAGAGAATTGCATATGAAGCCATTAACCTCAGTTAAATGCAATTTGTTTTTAAATCTATATTAAATTTTACAGTAACCACAAATGTCCCTTGTTTTATTGTTTCTTTTTCTTTATTTTTAAACAATTTTATTATTACACTCACTCACCAATAAAAGACCTCATTTGTAGCAAAAATAGTCATTCAATAATATCAACTCAACCTGATGGTATCTGTATACAGATGGAAGTACATTTTGTTGTAGTTGTTGTCAGTTCCTTTTTCTAAAGTTTTTTTTTTTTTTTTGCCTGCTATGTTTTGCATGACTTCAATATGTAACTTATGTTGAATTGATTCAGTTCTTAAGGGGGGAATAGGGAGGAAGGAAAGGAAGATAATCTGGAATAAAATGTTTTAGAAATCAATGTTACAATTTGTTTTTACATATAAAATGGAGAATATTCTAAATAAAAATTATTAATAATAGCAAGTCAACAGATTGGCCATGTCTAAAAATTGATTCTCTGAAAATCCACATCTCATTGTGTAATTCTATCCCACTCAGTCTCTGCTCAGGTTTGGATAGTATGTTTCATCTTTGATCCACTAAAGCCTTGGTTTGTCACCACATTGAACAAAAGTGTGGAGACATTCCAAACTTTAGCCCCTACATTGTTGTGGCCATTGGGGAAATATTTCCCCTGTTTCTGCTAATTTCACTCTGCATCAGTTCATATAAGCTTCTGAAGCCATCATATTTGCAATTTCTTCAAATAGTAATTTAAAAAATTTAAAAATAGCTAGTATTGGGGGCAGCTAGGTGGCGCAGTAGATGAAACACTGGCCTTGGATTCAGGAGGACCTGAATTCAAATTCGGCTTCAGACACATGACACAAACTAGCTGTGTGACCTTGGGCAAGTCACTTAACTCTCATTGCCCTATAAAAATAAAAACATTAAAATACCTAGCATTTATTTGGCATCTACTGTGTGAGATACTGTGCTAACTATTTTACAAATATTACCTCATTTGATTCTTACAATAGCCCTGTGACGAAGGTGCTACTTTTACCCTCATTTTATAATTGAGGAAACAGACAAATGAAGGTTAAGTGACTTGTCCAAAGTCAAACAACTAGTAAGTGTCCAATTTCAGATTTGAACTCAGGTATAAGTGATTTTCAGTGTAATAGTATTCAATTCATTTTTCATATCATAATTTGTTAAATAATTCCACAACTAATGGGAGCTCACTTTGTCTCTAATTCTTTATTTTTTTATTTTTTTGGTGAGGCAATCAGGGTTAAGTGACTTGCCCAGGGTCACACAGCTAGTGTCAAGTGTCTGAGGCTGGATTTGACCTCAGGTACTCCTGAATCCAGGTCCAGTGCTCTACCCCACTGTGCCACCTAGCTGCCCCTCTAATTCTTTATTATGACAAAAACTTGAAATGATATTTTTCTCATCTTCAATTTTGTCACTGAAGCGCATAAATGCCAAGCACAGCATTGATTATTGCCTAGAACTTGGTCTTAGCTCTACTTTTAGGAACAGTTATAGATAAGCCTTTAGTTTCAAATTGATGAGCTATGAAAGAATAGTTCCAGTCAAGTCACTAAGATAAATCACTTCAGTAGTGATATCTCCTTGGCTAGAAGAGGATTTCGTGAGTTTCAGAGGACTTGAGGATTTGGACCTTTTTTAACAGTATCCTAATAGTAGCCCTGTTACAACAGTGTTTGCACCAGGAAATGAGAACAGATTAGATTAAAAAAAAAGTAAAGGCTGATTAAAGGTTCAGCAAGCATCCCAGAAGAAAAGCTATATCATATTAAGCTAAATAGCTTAGAGACTCAAGCAAGAGGATTTATAAGAACTGTGAGTCATGCACTTTGTTTTATGTACTCTAAGTCTGAGCCCACTTTCCCCTGGATTCTGCATATACTCGTAGAAGAGTGTATTACAGAGCTTGAGAGTCATGGGGAGATGATTTGTATAAACTATATCACTGTAACAAATGTCCAATTCTAGCAATAAGTTCCAGTAACTTATTTGGATCTAATGATAATCATTAGGAGAAGCAAAGTGGTGGGGGCTCATAAACTACAGCAATACAAAGAAATAGCCAAGCAGCTCATGATTAAGTCTAGAGTTCTAAGAAGATGTAGTAACTGCACTCTGGGCATGTAATCTTCCAGGAGCAGTCAAGTTGGAAAAGTAGCTTGAAAGAATAGAATAAATAAATAACAACAAAATAAAATTTCTAAGACTGGGGTCTGTTAAGTCTAAAATGGTTCAAGATGGAACTTTAATAAACACTGTAACTGGCAAATAACCTGAGATGACACGTACACTACCTTGTGGGCAAGATTGAAAATTTCCACACTATTTTGAGGAAGGAGTGTTTGTATACCAAATAGACTCTTGTAAGAGTTTGATTTCACTATCCCCTTATACTCATTTGTCCTTTATTTCTGTCACCATGTCTCCTTATCACCAAATTTACAATTCTTGGTCTTTCACTGTTTATAAAATAGAAAATAGGAAGAATGGAAAGAGATGCAATGCACTTAAAATAAATAAATAAAAGATACAATTCTAATGTGTAGAGAGCTTTAAGATGTAAAAAACATTCACATATGTTCCTATTTTCACTTCATAACAACCCCTTAAGGCAAATATATATCCACTATTTTAGCCTCTTTTTATAGGTGAAAAATTGAGACTTAGGTGAAGTGATTCACCCATGGTCCAATAACAACTAAGTGTTAGAAGTGGAATTCAAACATTTGTCGTTTTGTCTTCATGTTTAATACTTTCCAGTGATCCTTCCAGAATCCTTCATGGTCTGTCTTATGTTGCATGACTTGCCAGAAAGGGCTGTTTGAAAATTCCTTTCAATAATTCTTCCTAAGAGGTCTGCACAGCCACTTGTGTATATGCTCTTCATTCTCTTAGGCATTAAACAGCCAAACAGGAACCACTGGTTGGGCTCACTCTGCAGAGCATTATCAGGATCAATAGCTTAGATGCTCTCTAGGTAGATGTGGTAGGATTTCAGCATTGAGAAGTCAGAATAAGTCCACTAGAAGGAAATATTACAAACTTAAAGTAATTTATGTCAGGACTGAATCAAATTTTATACTACCATCTAGCCATCTTGAAATTTCTCACTTTCCTTATATAGTCAACATGTCCACTAGATGGCACTGCTATTTAAATAGAACTGACACCAGTTATTAACTGAGGCATTGGGAAGCAGATAGGGCTACATAGAAACTTAGAATGGGCATAGACCTTGGAGATCAAATAATCAAACATTTCCATTTGATAGATGAGGAGATCAAAGCTTAAAGTTGAAGTAACTTACTCAAAGTCAGAGGGTTTCTAAGTGAAAGAACTCAAAGCTAGATATTATGACAATAAGCCCAAATCTTCTGTCTCCCTCCAATGGGGCATTTTAAGTGCATTGCATATCTTTCCATTCTTCCTATTTTCTATTTTATAAACAGTGAAAGACCAAGAATTGTAAATTTGGTGGTAAGGAGACATAGTGACAGAAATAAAGGACAAATGAATATAAGGGGATAGTGAAATCAAACTCTTACAAGAGTCTATTTGTTATACAAACAATCCTTCCTCAAAATAGTGTGGAAAATTTCAATCTTGTCCACAAGGTAGTGTAAGGGTCATCTCAGGTTATTTGCCAGTTACTTGGGAAGGTGATGGAGTTATGTCTGGAACAGTGTATATTAAAGTTCCATCTTGAACCATCTTAGACTTAACAGACCCCAGTCTTAGGAATTTTATTTTGTTATCAGTGCTAATATACCTTAAGAGCTGAATGTCCACTATTGATCAGAGAAATTCAAATTCAAATTACTCTGAGGGACCACTTCAAACCCACCAGAATGGCTATGACAAAACAACAACAACAACAACAACAAAGGAAAATGCTGGATGTTGGACAGGATGTGGGAAAATTGAGATAGTAAACCACTGCTGGTGGAGTTGTTAACTGATCAAACCATTCTGGAGAGGAATTTGGAACTATTCCCAAAGGGCTATCAAACTATGTTTACCCTTTGATCCAGCAATACTTCTGCTAGGTTTATGTCCCAAAGACATCAAAAAAGAGAAAAGGACCTATTTATACAAAAATATTTATAGCTGCTCTTTTTGCAGTGACTAAAAATTGGATATTAAGGGGATGCCAATCAACTGGGCAATGGCTAAACAAGCTGTGGTATATGATTGTAACACAATATTATTATGCTATAAGAAATTACAAACAGGACAATTTCAGAAAGGCCTGGAAAGACTTCTATGAAGTTATGTATATTGAGGTGAACAGAACCAGGAGAACATTGTACCAATACCGGCAATAATGTCGATGAAGAATTGTGAATGACTTAACTATTCTCAGCAATGCAGTGATCTAAGATGATTCCAAAAGACTAATGAAGAAACATATTATTCACTTCCAAAGAAAGAACTGATATTGATGGAAACAAGCCTATAAATATCTTTAGCTGCTTTCTTGAGTCAACACTGGTCACTTTCTGCAAGAATGAATTGTTTACAACATTTCCTTATGACATGGGGTCTAGCCAATCTGCTGAGGTAGCTTGTTCAAGATTAACTAAAGGCTTCTTATTAATCTTATGAAAAATAGATAACCACATGTCTTTGGGCATTGTTTAATAATATATAGTGGGGGCAACTGGATGGCACAGTGGTTAAAGCACCAGCCCTGGATTCAGGAGGACCTGAGTTCAAATCCAGCCTCAGATACTTGACACTTACTAGCTGTGTGACCCTGGGCAAGTCACTTAACCCCCATTGCCTGCAATAAAACAAAAAGAAAAACAAAAAACAATAATATATGGTGGCCTTTTGTCTCTTAAGAATAGGTTTCATATAAGACCAAGTAAGGGAGAAGAAAAAAATCACCATCCCATCATATTGACTTCTAGATAGTGAACAGTCAAAAGATATCATAGATGGGGTAGTAGGGAAAGCACTAGATTTGGAGGAAGGAAGAACTAGATTCAGTTTTAGCAATCACATACATAATTGTTATATTACCCCAGAAATGTTTTATGTGCCTCAGGCTACTTATTATATTTATCTACTAAATTGGTAATTCTGGATAAATAGTAGTAATCCAAAAAGATATAGACATGTTGCAATCTGTGTCAGTGGTATTATTTCTTACACTGGGAGTTTCTCAGGCCTGTGAAATCACAGATCTCTCTCATATTTACATATTCTATAATGATATGCTTGTCTTTGTTTAACATGCTTGCCAGTGGCAAATTTACTAGTCTCCTCCTTTGGGTAGACTATTCCTTTGGGCTAGGAAGGAAATTTTGCGTAATCCTCAATTAATAAATCAGGAAGCAGACATATATGGAGGCAAGTCATTTTCATAAAGTAACCTATCTATTGTCTTCTCTTCAAAAAACAAAACATATTTAATAAAAAAAAAACTTCACCCATATAACACAATGGGTTTCCAAGAACATCAGATTAGTAATAAAAAGTAAAGATCATCATTACCTAATTTTTATTAACATGTACTGATAGTAAAGAAACAATTCCAATTGGCAGATTTCAAACTAGGAAGATCTGAGTTCAAATTCTGCCTCAATACTTATTAGCTCTATAATCTGGCCAAGTCACTATACCACTCTGTGCTAAATTTCCACTACTATAAAATGAGGGGGTTGGACTCAGTGGCCTCTAAGGTCCATTCCACCTTTATATCTGTGAGACTAAAAACTTTCACTATATGTTCTGTTGACTATTCCCCACATGGTCCGTACAGTCATCAAAATACAAGTTTCACACTGACAAAATTTATGTTAGCATGTACTTTTCATTGCCAATTTAAATCTACTTCACCAAGTACAATAATAATTATTTAATATTTTTGCTAATACTCATGCAGAAATCCTACTTATTCATTAATTTATTCAACATGTTTTTGTTGAGTACCTTCTCTGACATTGAGACAGATGTAGGTCTTGCATTCTAGCTGAAGAGAAAAGATATGTTTAAATGGTCAAATATAAATGGAAGAATAAGAGTAAATAACAGTGATTTATTGATGTACACAATAAGTCATTTGGGAATTCAGAGAAAAAAACAAAGATCAATCGGGGCTGACATGATTCAGGAGATATTGGATAGAAAGGGTGCAACTTTTAGTTTCTTAAACTATTAGAGTCAGAAAGAACTTGAAAGGTCATTTATTTCAACTTCCTCAATTTACAGAGGAGGAAATGGAGGCATAAAGAGGGGACTTGATTTAGCCAATGTTACAGATTGAGTTGATGGCAGATTAGGCCCAGTGTCCTGAGTGCAATGGCAGTATTCTGAGTAGGAACAAAAAGAGTGTGAACTTAACTCTGGAATAAGTTTGATGTGTTTGTATACAGTGAAAAGACTTTCCCAAATTGAACAAAATGTTTCAATGTGTAGAGTATGTCAATTCTAGACGTCCTTATCCCAATTTCAATTCATACTGATAAGTTCAGTCACCAGAGTGTGATAATTACATAGCATCATGGCTTTAATGTAGCTCTAATAAGTTGTCCCTTTTCTTATGTGATAATTCATACAACCCCACATGTTATTTATTTACAAAAGGGAATTTTACATACACACACTCACACAAACTATGAATCCCTGAACTAGATGGTATATTTGGTTCTTTCTACCTCTAAGTATTATCCTCAAGAAGAAGAAAAAAACATGGCAATTACCTCCATCAGAAGGTAGCAGGAGAAAAAGGAGAAAAAAAAGAATTATGAATTATGAAGACTCCCAGGAAAATTACCACCACCATCATCAACAACAACAACAACAACAACAACAACAACACAACAACAATAACAGGTCAAATTTTATAGCTGTTTAAGACTCACCACTTTCCTCCCAATTTTTTGTGGTAGAGCATACATATTATTTTACTTATTTCACATATGAGGAAACTGAGGCTCAGGGAATTTAATTATGTGTCCAAGACCAAATAGCAACTCGGTGTCAGAGTTGGGATAAATAAATCTTTTTATTCAAAGTTCAAAGCTCTTTTCATGACACCAAGACAACTACCAATCTATGATGTGTTGTAAACTTAGGAAGAGAATAATTTCCAAGAGAAGAGAACAGAGTAAAATGTTACAGGAAAATCAAGAAAAATTAAAGGAAGAAAGAAGTCCATGGAGGTTCTCAAGGTGTAGTGTACAGAGCAGTACACTCAGACTCAGGAGAATGTAGGTTTAAGTCCTGACTTAACCAATTACTAAGATTTTTATAAAAATAATCCCATTTATTTCATTAAATATTTCCCAATTACATTTTTTACCATTTTACCATTGATTTTTGAAAAAAATTGAGCTTCAAATTCTCTCTTCCCCATCTCTTATATCAGTTAAAACTCTTGGAGTCTTCCCTTCCTAGATTGATTCTTTTGTGAGGGCTAACTAGGTTATCTTTTGCCTCATTTGTTACCTAGCCTTTGACTACTGAATGGGAATTGCCTCAGATAAACCTGGGAAAGACCTTACTTAAAAAGGCTAAGGACTCCTACTGCATCCAGGGCCATTTCTAGTCACCCTGCATAGCACTGGACTCCAATAACTGGAGGACACTGTGAGGCTGATGACTTTGCACAGCTCAAGCTCACTTAAATCCAATTCTCTTGGAAGTCAAGACATCACCCTTCTGTTGTCCTTGGTCTTCTTTAAGAATAAAGGATGAATAACTAAACAATATATCAATTACACATGTGAAATCATGCAAAACATATTTTCCCTACTAGTCATGTTCCAAAAGAAAACATATATACACACACAAGAAAAGTAAAGAGAGTGAAAATATATCCTTCAATCTGCATTTTACAGATCACTGAGGGCTTTTCTCAAAACAACTAGTACAAATATTCAAAATTAAGGTAGTGGGCCATAGCGGATAAAGGGCTGAAGATGAAGTCAACACTAGGTTCATACCCCATCTCAATCTATGCTAACTGTGCAGCTATGGGCTAGTTACTATACCTTTCTGATGCTCACTTTTCTCACTGCTAAAATGGATGTAATAATACATGTTATGCCCATATCACAAAGTGAATTCACATCTAAATTTGAGACATGTCAAAGCACATTACAAGCCTTAAAGCACTATAGAAATGTCAGGTTTTGTTGTTGTTGTTGTTTTTGTAGTATCCCTAGTTTACAAAGGAGGAAATTAAGGTGAATCGATTTGATCAAGATCACATAGTTAATTAGTAGCAATGCCAATGCATTGATTTTTGCTTGTCTTTGTGTCCCTAGCACTGAGCCTAGTATCTTGTATTTAATGAGTACTTTACACATGCTTATTGGATCGGATTAGATTCCAAATCTAAATCCAAGCCTCTTTCTCGGACATCATAGCACAACAAATAAGTTCAGAAAGAATTGAATGCCACTTGGTTGAACTTGGCAGTTGTTGTTCTGTTTCATGTTATTTGGAAAGAACAGAGGTTAAAGAAAACAAAGACAGGCAAACACAAAACCTTGTAAATTTACCTGAAGAGTTAGATATTTCAAAGGAGCCCCACTGTGAAGCCATTTGTAAAGAATCCTTACATACGTGAAAAGTCATTCTTGAATTGATCTGTTGAGTAAGTCTAGATTGTTTTTCGTTAAGCTGGGTTCACTTGGACTACACTAATCACTGCTCCTCTCTCTTTCAGAGGGCCTTGACTCCTTGGGAATGTGTGCACATTTGTAATTTCTCCTTGAGTGTTCACCAAGCTCAGCTCTACATAGTTAACTCCTTTAATCTTCCCTCATCCCGTTAGTCCCATTTCCTTAATCATTTTTGTTGTTCCTCTCACTACTCCCTTGGAAATTGGTTTATCTCATGGTCAATTTATCACATAGTCATTTAATTTTAACCAGGCACATAAACCCCACTGCTAAGATCAGCTTATAAATGTGCTTGCACTCATTGGAGCCTCTACTTTTCTCAGTATATTACTCACCATGGCCTCATACGGTGAGTTTATATACTCAATTTCCTGAAAAATCATCACTGAGTGAAGTTGTCCATGCTGTTCTGTGACTTCCAGCTGTTGTCATCCCAGTAAAAGAAGTGCAGTCTAATAAGGAAGAGAGCTCCTGACCTGGAATCGAATGGCCTGCCTCCATTCCAAGTCCTTGCTTTGCCATTTTGGAGCTGCCACAGAGGGTACTCCCCAGTGTCATTATCTGTTAAATGAAAAGATTACCTGGCCAAGCAAACACATAGGATTTTTTCATTTTTTCAAATGAGACTCAAATAAAATAATGACTTTGAAAGGGTTTAGCAAATTGAAAGGCAAGATAGTATAGAAGAAGAGGTAGAGGCAAAAGATGAATTCCAATACAACCTACTTATCTCCATGATCCACCCCAACCCAATGTGAATACACACACACACACACAAACACATTGAACATTACACATCCAAAATGGGACAGTGAATGGCAAGGAAAGGAATACAAGCAGCAATATCACCAGGGGCTACACCTCTAAGCACAATGATCTTCAGGCTGTGACTAGTAAAGGTAGTTCACAATGGTCTTGAAAGATGTTACTTTCAGAATTTGACTGTACCAAGCTTTCACTGTTGCTCCTCAATTCATGCTGAAAGTGTTTGATGAGAAGAGGGCAGGTCCAGGTGTCTTATAAGCAGAGAAAAGGTTCCAATAAGATGGAATGGATTGTTTTCTTACCCTAAGGTCATAAGCAGGAAAAAGATCTTCAGATAGACAGCTAGAAGTTTACAGTTCAGACATTTTCAGGTATGAGAGATTCCAAAACAAGAGTCAGGGAAAAAGAGGAAAGGTATCTACTCATCAAAAGGAGAAATCTTTTCTCTAATGGCAGTAAAACTAACTCCCAGATGGGCCAAGAAAGGAAAGGAAAAGGGTAACAAGTAAAGATATCACTAGGGAGCTTCATACAAATGGCATTCAATCCATAGCATGTAGAAAAATCTTTGATCTCTCACTTATAAGCAATTCTAGTGAGAGGTTGTTTGGAAGACTTGGCTTCTAGGTACACCAAGTTCCCAATGTGATCCACAGGTCCAAAAATTAGAGAAACTTGGATAGCCATAGAATCGGAGAAGCTCCAATTGTTTTATTTAGAGGATGGAATACTGCATGGGTGGATTTCCAGTTAGTCCATTGGTTTCCAATCCAATCCCCCTGAAGTGGAAATGCCAACTAGTTAGGAAATTTAAAATACACAATCTAGGCATTACAGTGTGTAGACATTTCCAGATATGGAGAGAAACTGAAAAGAAGCAAAGAAGAAAGGTGGCAAGAGAAAGGAAAGAAGTGTATGGCTAGAGAATAGGCAATTTGATAAATGTTAAACACCAGGTTAGAAAAAAACAAAGCTGGGTTGTTCTTTTTGTTGCTATTTTTTGGGGTTTTTTTTTTGTTTTTCCCTTGGACTCTGACAATATATTAATGGACCCAAGTTCTTATGAATGCGAGTCCTCTTTCCAAAGGTACAGATTGTAACCTTTCTTTACTTTCTCATCTTTTGTGATGTGACCATGCCTTCTCATAATCCTCCATAAAGAATCTAAATAAAGTTAAAAAGGACTTCTTTAGGTCTTTTAACATCTTATACGTATCAGGAACACCACATAGATGATTTATCTATACCATTTATCTTGTTATATGACCATCCCACTTATATGTCCAAACATAAGTTTCTTGCATTTTATCTTTTCCATCACTTCTTTTCACAAGTTCTTATTAATAACACTGTGTCTCATTTCTGTTCACCATATGTCTCACCATTTCCCATTATTTCACCTTTTTGATGCTTGGTGGATTCTGTATGTCTATGATTTTAAGGGATACACTAGCAAATATTGCTAATGAAAAAGTGAGTTTTGAGTGAAGAAATATCTTGAAATTGTCAAAAGCACTATACATTTCCTCCAATGATATCCTATCTTCTATATTCATCTTAATTATTGAGCCAAATCATGGTATAATGTATGCCTCAGATATATGCATGAACAGGCTCCTTTAATGGACCACCCATTCAGTGGTATGCCATATTAAAGACAACAGGCATTCCTTATCTAATTCTTCCTGTGTGGTCAATTTTGAGTTCATTTATGTTTGTTTTTAAGTGGTCATGGATCTCACTTACAAGACTGTGATATACCAGTACCTGATACAATCAGCACAATCAACAACAAATAGAAGTGACTGAAAGCCTTCACCTATGCCATACCCTTCATAACATCACACACACACACACACACACACACACACATATATATATATGTATATATATATATATATAATGTTATGCTAATAGTTACTCCAAAAAAGTGACCTCTGTATATTTATCAAAATGTCTTGTGTGATCCTGGGGGATTCTTTGTGGGAGGAAAGGATTTTTTTCTCTGACTCATATGCCTTTTAAATATCTGCGTACATGCATATGTATCTATGTATTTGTGTGTTTGAGCAGCTAGATGGTACAATTCATAGAGCGCTGGGCCTGGAGTCAGGAAGACTCATCTTCATGATGTCAAATCTGACCTCAAACATTTATTAATTGTGTGAGCCTAGGCTAGTCACTTAAACATGTTTCCCTGTTTCCTCATTTGCAAAATGAGCTGGGCAAGTCATTTAACCATGTTTCCCATTTCTTTATCTGAAAAATGAGATAGAAATGGCAAATAGTTTGAGTGTATTTCCCAAGAAAACCCCAAATGGGGTCACAAAGAGTTGGACACAACTTAAATGACTAAACAATAACAATAATTTGTATGTTATATACATATTATTTATACAGTTTCTTCTGTAAATAATAACATATATTCTTATTATATTTCAGCCCACTATGACACTATAAAAGATGTGGCTACAAAAATTATTTACAAAATCATGCTTGCCCCTTGTCATATTTTTTATCATAAGTGTACATACTGTACATGGTCATAATGATAAATATTTTATAGGAAAAATAAAATATATGTATCAAGCCCACTTAATATTCTAAAGTAGGAGAGGTCATATGTGGTAGCTTTGCTTCAAACAATGATGCAAAGATATTACTGTTTAAATTTTTAACAAATTGATTTCTATTTCTTTCAACTTATTGTCCCATTTCTAGGCTTATCTTTAAATATTTTGGGATGACCTATCTTAGTTTGGTCTCAAATCAAGTTTGATGAATACTCAATTTCCCCTACACTGTTCGTTCCTGTTATGGGAAGTGATGCTATTAATAATCTTTTACTGTCCTACATAACACTTAAAATTATGTTTATATTCTAAACCATGGTTAACCTTTATTGTTTCATCTCTTCATTGATAAAGAAATGGAGTATTTGCCTGCTAAGATGGTTTTGTGTTGGAGAAGGGGAATCATTTGTCCTCTTCACTGTTCAGATTACTTCCCATTATTGAAACATATATAGAAAGTGACAATAGTTATCGTCATTGTCTTTCCCTAGGTCTTTTCCCATTTTTTTTCAGGATCAACAGCATCTTTGAATAAGTTTAAAGATTTGTGATTGCATCAAACATCCTCTCCCTATCTTTATCATGTCTTCTAATTTGGTCTTGATTTTGACTTGATTTTGACACATCAGAAATGATTTATTTCCTATCTGACAAGATATAGTCAATGTGTTTTTATTAGTTTCCTTGGTAGACACCAAGCTCAATACTTTCAAATTCTCTTCTTTAAGAAAGCATTCATATTAAAAAATCATGTGACTTTTAAATGTGCTGGTAGTCTTCCTTCTTTGATTTTTCAATAAAGACATTATTTTCTGATATTTTAAAACCTTCCTATGTCCACCATCTCATTGAAGTCACCAAATATTAAAGTCCAAGTTAACATTGTCTGGAGGACTTCGTCAAGTTCTTTGCACAGTTTATTTGTTTCTGTTGCCTCTGAAAGGGATATTTGTTCATAAGATGCTATTATATCCATAGCGATCATTTGCTTATGCTCATGATGAAATACTTCAAGGCTGGATGAATTAGGACCTATGAGATGACATATATTTCTGTGAATAATGAAACCAATTTTCCTTACCCCTTTATTTGCATTTCCAAAGAAAATTCATGAACTGTCTTTCCATTTAGTTGCAGTTTCCCCTTTTCCTTGCATTTTCATTTAGATGACTAACATCAATATAGATATGATTCAGTTCTTCTAGCAGTACAACAAATTAGTGATCACCAAATAAGGATCTCACATTTGGAGTACCAACAGTTAAATGAATAATCTTAGATGATGTTATAAAACCATGTGATTGTCAAGACATTCTGTTGCCTTATCCATCATAATGCTGAAGCAAACCATCATCATCATTCCTAAAGCACAATGGGGACACACAGGACAAAGAACCATTTAATATTTTTCTTTGTTTCATTTGTCATGGCCAAATAATCAAACACCTAATGACTAGCCCAGGAATGGCAAGCCTCTGAATATTTATTGAGACTGGTTCTAAGACAGCAGAGAGTGTCTGTCATGGGTAATGTATTTGTTCTTTTTTCCATTGTAGTACAACCTATCAGAGCTTTGCTCCAATGGCAAAAACTTGAACTCTGGTTTACTTCCATGTCATGCTACAGAATAGGCTTATGACTTATTTGAAGAAACTATTGGAAACAAAATAAATATATTATGCTAGGAAAAACAAAGTGGAAATATCAATTAGAAAATAGCAGAAAAATTAACAAGCTCAGTCATCAATAAATTCTGTAAAGTCCTTGCAAAATGAGAAAAAATGCAATATGCACTTTACATGAAAAAGACACTGGGCAGAAATGCAGTGGGAT
Source organism: Dromiciops gliroides (assembly GCF_019393635.1). NCBI lineage: Eukaryota > Metazoa > Chordata > Mammalia > Microbiotheria > Microbiotheriidae > Dromiciops > Dromiciops gliroides. Next base: position 553,645,429 of record NC_057863.1, on the reverse strand, counting down.
GGAGAGGATACTGAACTCATAACTCATAAATCCTCTGTTCAAATCTCATAAAATTATAAAATTTCATGCTGAATGATAGCTTAGTCTTCTACAATTACTCCCACCCAGAGTATGAATCCCCTTTATCATATTCATTGAAAGTAATTGTTCCTTCTCTGAATGAATGTTTCTAGGGATAGCAAATTGACAACTTCCCAAAATTTTTTTTGAAAAAGTCTTTTGGGAGAAGCTTATTATTAAAATGAAGGTTTTCCTTGTTTTGCACTGAATCACGTACTCTTATATTTTCTGTCATTTGGTCCTGGTTCTTTCTTTTAGACCCAAGTGGAATAAATTTGTCCTTACATTCTCACATCGAACTTTCTAACATAGTAAGACAGAAAGCACATTGACCCTTAACCTTCTCTTATTAAATCTAAGCATTCATCACTTTTAACTTATATTCATATGGTATGGGTTTGGCTTCATCACCATCCTAGTTACTGTTCTCTTCATATGTTTCAACTTGTTCATCAACCCTTCCATGAGTGTACATCAAATTCCAAGTCGAGTATGACAAACTACCATATGACTAGATTATTACATCATTTTATCTTTTGTTGTAAACATACTATTCTCCCATTAATATATTAATTAATACATCAAAGCATCAAAAATTGTATTAGTTTTTCTTTAATCTACTTCATATGGCTATTTGTCCCCATTCCTTCCCTCTAGTCCCATTAGGCTGCTGAATTGTAATTCCAAAGTTACTAGAATGCTGTGCTATTTATATTCCTCCTAAAAACTAATGACCAAAAGTTATCAATAACATATCAGTAGCTAGTAATCCATGTATCTTCTATTTCAACAAATCTATGAGAATGCTCTAGACACATATCAAGTATATTCTTGACAAAGATTTGAGAACCTAACAGGCAGGATTTTTCAAAGGATATTCAATAGGCTATCATATTTTTATAGTAGTCTAATAAACTAGAAAATACAGGCATTGCAATAGCTCATAGTAATGACTATATTTCCAATATAAAAAGGAATATTTTGTACCATTTGTTTCAGGAGCAAGATTCTTTCTTTAATTCTTTCGTTCAACAAAATCACTCATATGCTTATTTAAATCAAGGTTTCTTAAAAGATTCAAAGAGGCACTGAGGTTAGTGACCCTCTGATAATTATGATCAAAAAAGGGTTACCTATATGGTCTATTAAACGATCTTGGACTAGAGTTGAGACTTGAGTTCAATTCTAGCCTTAGACATTTACTAGATGTTTGACCCTGGAAAAAGTAATTTAACCCTGTTTGTCTCAGTTTCCTCATTTGTAAAATGAACTGGAGAAGGAAATGGCAAACCGCTCATGTATCTTTGCCAAGAACACCCCAAATGGGGTCATGAAGAATCAGATTTAGCTGAAATGATTGAACAACATCCACAACATGGCATAAAACATGGAGACATATGCTTGTCAGTAGTGATTGCCATTGTCATGGATCATTTCCAGAATAGGGTCCAAAGTAGAGAAAAACATCCCTATTAATGTTTAGGTCCTATTCATATTACTGTTTTCAGATGATATTTTATTAATGTCATTAAGCTGCAGAATATTGAAGAGTACCCAGAAGGAAATATATAATATCTCAGAAGAGTTCACTATAACTATCCAAGGAGAAAAATTAAGTTGATGAAAACTATTTTCCATATTAGATTTATCCAACAAGTAGTACCACCAGTGGCATTGTGGCCCCCAAATGATCCTGAATGTGCCAAAAGCAGATTAAAATATAATTGGGATGGGGCAGCTAGATGGTGCAGTTGATAAAGCACCTGCTCTGGATTCAGTAGGACCTGAGTTCAAATCCATCCTCAGACACTTAACACTCACTAGCTGCATGACCCTGGGCAAGTCACTTAACCCTCATTGCCCTGCCAAAAAAAAATGTAATTGGGAAATATTTAGCGACATAAATAAAAATGCATCAAAGCATAGTTAATGTTAATACAATGTTGTCTAAGTCCCTACGTGACTTACAGGGTTCTTTAAACACAATGGAATAACCCTTGTTTCTATTTGTGTTTGACACAACCAGTCCAAGCTATGATATATAGTAGAAAGGGAAACTATCAATATGTCATTGTTTCAAATGTAGTAGAGTTACTAAATAAATTAGTCCAAAAAGTGAATGAAAGGAGATAGAATAAGTTGGATTGCCTTTAAGAAATTACCAAGTGCTTTTAATGACCCCTAATTTCTCCTTTAAAGATTCATTTTGTTCAATGCTAGTACTCTTTCAGTGATATCATAGGACTATGTTGCATGTAATAGTAAATATGCTAAGAATTCAAACTTTGGATCATCCAAAGAGCAATGAAGAGATACATGGCAGATGTAAATAACATGTAGCACATTACCAACTAAGAACTTATGAAAGTATAGAAGTGTCCTGAAATATATAATTAAATAAATGTGCTAGTGGAAAAGGAAGTAGAGCAGCAATCTAGCTAAAAGAAATGAGAGCAGACGAATAGCCTGTGTGCTCCACTGCTAATCATGTATTGTCAAGGTATCTAGAAGAAGGCATAAATTGTTAGGCCTCATCTAAAGGATCTATAGGAGGATATAGACATTAGAAATAAATGCTTTAGGGTATTCCCAGCTTCTGAGCTTTGCAAAACCGCAAGCTATAGTTCCTCTGCCCCGATTAAAGAACTTATTCCTCCAAAAGAAGCAAGAAAGAAAGAAAGACATGCTTTATACCACTGGAGTAAATAACACATAGAGGAGATAACAAGAGCACTGAACTATCAAAACATCTCTTTTATCATATAGGATGGTACTCAGACCACAGTAATTAAGTCATGAATATTTGTTGTTAGTTGAATGTCCATTAGAAGATGATTGGAGAATGTCAGATAAGGACAACAGAAAGATGTAGGAATGTCTAGTCATACACACATATGCTGTATATGCCACATGTGCCACATATATGCATGCATGCATGCATATACCATATATGTGTATATACACAAATATATATATATATATATATTTAAATAGCTGTCTCCAAGTTTTTGTGCCAGTACACACACATATATATGTATATATATATATATATGTACATATGTGTGTATATGCATATGTATATGTATGTGTATGTATATATATACACACACACACACACACACACACACACACCAAGGGATATAATAGCTGTCTTCAAGTCTTTGAATGGGTAGTTTGTGGAACAGGGATTAGGTTTATGCTACTTGGCAGCAGAGAGAAGGAATGAGAAAGATTTGGAGAAGGGGAAATATTTTGCTAGGATCCAGGTTTTGGCTCAACATAAAGAAAACTTCCTAAAAGAGCTATAAAAAAATGGAAAGGGAGTTAGGGAGTTTCCCATCCTAGGATCTTTTTAATTCTTTTAATAGAGCCTGTATAACCTTTGCTATGGTTAATTTAAAGGTGATTTCTGTCTTTATACAAATTAAATGAAATGACTTCTGATACCCTTTTCAGTTCTATGGCCCAATGATTCTGTGATATTTTAACTATACTATAAACACTATGATTATTAAACATGGTATAGTTTTGGGAGGTGGGGCAATGAGTGTTAAGTGACTTGCCCAGGGTCACACAGCTAGTAAGTGTCAAGCGTCTGAGGCCAGATTTGAATGCAGGTCCTCCTGAATCCAGGGCTGGTGCTTTATCCACTGTGCCACCTAGCTGCCCCCTAAGCATGGTATATTTCTATAATAAATGGGAAAACCTCTATTAGTTGTCCCTATTCCCCATTCCCTATCCCACCACATAGACTGTTCCATTATAATTTCATAATGACTGGGATGATGTGTTGTTTATATTTCTCCTGGAACTCAATACTAATGACTCAAAGATATCAATAAAACATCAACACTATCAAACTATATACCTACATCTCTGTAACTGCAAAATATTTATGAGAATAATCTAGACAGGTATCAGGGGTATTCTTAGCAAAGTTGTTCAATTATGAGTTATGCAATGATTGAAATTCAGTGTAGACTTTGTCATTTAGTTTAGAAATCCCTTGGATTCTTTCTTTAGAAGTTCGTGATGCAATCTTCAAAAGAGCTATTTAATTCAGTTCTTAATTTTCCCCAAAGAAAGTATTTCCATTATGTGGTATATTTCACTTGAGAAATCTCTGAGCAAAAGATCTGCTGAATCATCTTTAGATATGGATGTATTCATTTTTCCCATCGCCAGAAATGATGGACAGACAGCCTTAATAAATTACAGGGCTGCGCTGCCTTGTACTCAGAAAGTGCGGACAGAGCACAGGATGTACTGCAGCAAAACTCATAAGCCATCGTCTGTTACAACATGAGCTCAATCCCTGCAATTGTCATGACATCTCTCCCTTCCACAGTTTTTAGGTAAGGTATGATTACAGTCAGGAATGATTATAGAATGTTGGCAGCTCGTTTGACACAAGAGCTCCCTGTAGATGCTAGAGTCCTGCTTTCATATTATATCAGCTAAAACAAGTGCCTGTGCCATCTCACATAGTACAATGCCTGTGAATTGGGGAGGGCCAGAGTAGATTTTATTCATTGCCAAGGGAGATAATGAGAGGTTACAGCATCCTTATAAAGACAGTACTGGACTTGCCATAGATTCTTTGCAGGAAAGGGAATGTGGTTGAAAAAGCATTAGACCAAAATGAAACAAAACTGGATTTAGCTCCTAGACTTACTACTCATTACCCGTTTGACCTTGTATAAATGATTTAAGCTCTTTGAGGACCAATTTTGTTTTCTTCCATAGAAAGAGAGGATTGAGTTAAATGACCTGCAAAGTACCTTCCATTTCTAAATCCATGATCATAAAAACTATAAAACAAGCAAACTGAATTGGATTATCTCTAATTTCTTGTTTAGTATAATGATATTTAATTTAAGTAAATATTTAATAGAAAATAGCTAGCATTTATATAGTGCTTTTATATTTACCAGTTACTTTACAAATATTATGTCATTTGATCTTTACAACAGCACTGCAAGGCAGATGCTATTTTAGAGATGAGGAAACAGAGACAAAATTTAAGTGACTATTGCCTGAAGTCACACAGCAAGTAGGTATTTGAGGGAGAATTTGAACTCAGTTCTTCCTTACTCCAAATTCAGTATTCTTACTCAGTTCAATATCTAGTTATTATTTTCAAAGTTATGATATTCTGTATTTTAAGTGAAAGCCTTCCCAGCTCAGAAATTCTGTTTTAAACTCTCTACCAACTCCGACATTCTGTTTAAAGTCTTAACATTTGTTTTTTGAAGGTCCATGCAAGTTCTAATGTTCCCTGTTTCCAACTCTCTAATATTCACATGCATCTATCTTTCTTAAATTATTCATTACAAACATTTCTTCATTACCTTTCTCTAGTTAAAATGATTTTGAATCTCAAATGTCCCCTCTTTAAGTTTAACTGTTAGAAAATCCTACTGCTATTCTGATTTTTCTGTGCTGGATCTTAATAAAAAGAATGCCACCACCATTGTTTGGTGAGTAGGAATGGAAACCACACTAAAGCTTGGGAATGACTCATACCATGGGTTATATTGTTAAGCCAGTGGTGATACTGCCTATTTTGAAGTCTATTGTCCTACTTTTCATTATAACCTACTTCCTCTTGACCATCTCACGACAGCATTTTTTAAGCGAACAGCATTGGGGATATTTTTCCAATAATTCCTGAGTTCTTTTCCTGGCCAGCACTTTTAATTCAATGCAGGGCTTTTTCTAGGCTCATCTTTTTGGTTATTCTTTTTGTGGAATCAGTTCTTCCATTCAGTTCCTGATCTGCTAAACCTCAAACCTGTCTCATGTTAAAAAGTCTAATTATATTAGCTATTTATTAATCTCCATGATTAAGAGATCTTCTGTTCCCTTGAATTTGAATTGCATTGTACCTCCTCCCCAACATAATACTCCGTAAATTTTGAAATCTGCCTCCTGGATATTTTTACCCAGGTTTCATATCCATCACAAAGACCTAAGGAGCTGGATTCAGGATCTGAATTGCATCATTAGTGTATTTATTTAACATGAAAGAGTGTCTGGTTTTTACAACTCTTCCATTTCCTGCTCCTTAAAAGATGTGCATCTGACAGTGTTTTGAAATATTTTCATTCTACATAAAAATCAATAAATCCAACTAAACATTTATCATAGAACCAAAGACTTTTAGAGTTAGAAGAAACATAAGAACACAGAATATTGGACCCTTTTAGTAATACTTTTAGCAACTAGAAGCCAGAAAATCAGATTTGAACAGGATCTTAGAGATCTTAGAATATAAGAACATCACAGAGAACATCCAGTGCAAGAGTTCTTAACCTAGTGTCTATGACCTTGTCCTTTTTGGTATTTCGATAACTAAATTTCAACTAATTAGTTTCCTTCGTAATCTTCTGTACTCAGTTATCTGCATTTAAAAATACTCTGAAGATGGGGGCGGTTAGGTGGTGCAGTGGATAAAGCACCGGCCCTGGATTCAGGAGTACCTGAGTTCAAATCCGGCCTCAGACACTTGACACTTACTAGCTGTGTGACCCTGGGCAAGTCACTTAACCCCCATTGCCCTGCAAAAAAACAAACAAACAAACAAAAAATACTCTGAGGAATCCATAGGAAGAGGAACATGATGCAAAAAAAGAGCCTTATAATCTAAATACAAAAATCCTTATAATCTAACACCTTTATTTTACAGATGAAGAAAGAGACCCAGAGAAAATATTTCCCTCAAAACACAAAATGAATTCATCATCATGAGTCCCAAGGCTTATGAAATCCCAATGCAATATATTTTTCATTGAACCATTTATGTGCTATTTTTCCCTCCTATGCCCTTACCCTCTTAGGGCATAGTCCTCTTTAAACCTTCAATGCAATCACTGTGTTCCCTTTAAGATTATAAAGTGCTTAACTGATCCAAATGTTCTGTTGTTCCTTTAAAAATGTTTCATAAACTTTGAGAAAAGAAGCTTGAATGACATGGTACTTGTATATACACATGTCTAAGTCTCCAGATTAATGGTCACGTGGAGCTTTATATGAACAAAACATTTTCTCATCTATTATTTTCCTACAGTCCTTGCAGTGCCCCTGTGACATAGGCAGGGAAAGTATGGTTATCCTTGGGTTTTATATGAGGAAATAGACACTTACATCAGAAGCATGGTTTACTTGAGTTAGCATACTTTGTCATAAGTTGACATGGGCAACAAAGATTATCATCATCATCATCATCTTCTTCTTCTAATGTAATTATTACACATGAATATTATATGATGATATTCTAATTATATGATAATATTTAGTGTAAAATAATTGTCATTGTCATTATTATAATATTTAACAACCTCACCCATTAAAAGGAAGTGAATAGTAGAATTAATCACCTTAAGATTTGCAAATCACTTTACACATTTTTTCTCATCTTATGCTCATAATAACTCTATAGAGTGTTATTTTTATTCCTCGTTTTATAGATTACAGAACTGAGGCAGACAGAAATGAAATAATTTGCCCAGGGTCACACAGCTAATAAGTATCTGAGGCCAAATTTGAACTGAGGATTTCCTGACTCTGTGTCCACCACTCTATCTGCAGTATCACAATAGTGGTAGAGATAGGATGGGAACCCAAGTATTTATATTTTAACTGTGTTGCTCTTTCCACTAAACTATGATGTATGTGTTATGTGTTTATGTATATATGTGTATACCTATGTATATATGTTTATGCATATGTATGTATGTATGTATGTATGTATGTATGTATGTATGTATGTATATGCACATATATTGGGTGGCCCAGAAAGCTTAGTGAAGACAGGTTTTAATGATTTAAATTAATGCATAGAAATTTAATTATCAAATTAACATTTGAGCAAAACCAAGAGAACATTGTACACAGAGACAGCACTACTTTTTTATGAAGAACTGTGAATGACTTTACTATTTTCAACAATACAGTGATCCAGGACAATCCCAAAGGCCTATTGATGAAACATACTATCCACCTCCAAAGAAAAAAAAAACAGATATTAATGCAACAGACTGAAGCACACTATTTTTTACTTTCATATTTTTTCATGTATATAATTGATAACATAGTGATTGCCTTCTCAGTTGGTGGGGTAGGGGTGAGTGAGAGGAGAGGCTTTGGAACTCAAAACTTTTAAAAAAGAATGTTAAAAATATTTAAATAATATTTTAAAAATATAGCTGGAGTTGTCAGAGAGAGTAGGTTCAAATTCTGGATCTACCTTTTAACTTCTTAAGGGCTATGAAGTACCACGTTCTCTTTTAAGCACTAAGGATGCAATTAATAAAAAAGAAAGCCTTGGGGGCAGGTAGGTGGCACAGTGGATACAGCACTAGCCTTAGAGTCAGAAGGATCTGAATTCAAATCCGGCCTCAGACACTTGACACTTACTAGCTGTGTGACCCTGGGCAAGTCACTTAACCTCAATTGCCTGGCAAAACAAAAACACAAAAAGAAAGCCTCGGCCCTCAAGGAACTTACAATATAAAGGGAAAGACAGTGCACAAAATGAGACAGGAAAGAGATGGGAAACCAAGGGAGTCCCAGCATGGGGGCATCTTGTTCTGTGGAGTGAAAACCAGACAGAGCAGCAGAGGCTCAGTGAAGTGAACAACACATGAGACATTTCTGAGACTTAACTTCCTCCTCCTCTGCAAAAAGTAGGAGGAGAAGGAGAACAAGGAGGAAGAGAGGAAGAAGAGCAAGAGGAAGAGGAGGAGGTGATAGTAGTGGTGGAGGTGATAGTGAAAGCACTAGATTATCTGAAAAGTTTCTTCAGGCCTAAAATTTATGATTGTAATAATCTAACTGTGATTCAAGCATTCAAAGGAGAGAACAACATAAAAACCGTCTAAGACAGTTGAAGAAGAGAGAGGTTAATTTTCACTCAGTGGGTGTGGGGTTGGTAGATAAGTAGGTAAAAGACAGATATTCAAGCTTCATGAAGAATGTGACACTTGAAGTTGGCTCTGGAAGGATAAAAAACACGGGAGATTTTTTTTTTATTATTTTAATTTTTAAAATTTTTTTCACAGAAGATTCTTTTTTTTTTTTTTTTTTTTTAGTGAGGCAATTGGGATTGAGTGACTTGCTGGTAAGTGCTAAGTGTCTGAGGCCGGATTTGAACTCAGGTACTCCTGACTCCAGGGCTGGTGTTCTATCCACTGTGCCACCTAGCTGCCCCCATGGTAGATTTGTAATAAATGCTTGTTACATTAAATTTAATTGGTGTCATACATACATAGCCAAAAAGATTGCTACATACAAGTCAATCTTTCAATATCCACTCATCTTAAACAAAAGTATATAATATGATCTGTAATGTCTTAAAAGAAACTACTTTTTTTTTCTAGCTGCCCCAGAAACTACTTTTTTTATGTACTTACTCACATATTTCAGGGAGACACTATACTGGAAGGAAACATATTTTGGTAGATAACATTTCCCCCTAGTCAGCATAACTTCTAATAACTGAGGAACAAGTACCAACTTATTGCTTCCAGAGGCCAGCGAATTGTCCACCAATGAATCCTAGGCAGTGGACTATTAGTGCCTTTCCTCATTTCTTTCTCTTACTGCCCTGCCTCTCTGGACTAGGGGCATGGCTTAATAATTTGAAAAGATCTTGGTTGAAAGTGCACCTCTAAAAAAATGGGAAGGCAGCTAGGAGGTACAGTGGATAATGCACTGGCGCTGGATGCAGAAGGATCTGAGTTCAAATCCGGCCTCAGGCACTTGACACTAGCTGTGAGACCCTGGACAAGTCACTTAGCCCTCATAGCCCCTCCCCCCCAAAAAAAAGAGAAAAGAAAAAAAGTGCACCTCTTACACATAACAACTTTGTGATCCTGAGTGAGTCATAGAACCTCTCAGTGCTCCAGTATTCTTATTACTATGTTAATTTGTAGTGATGATGACCAGTGGCCTTTTAAGCATGAACTTTCTCACCAGAGGTTCCCTAAACTAATAAAATCACAGGTCCAATACTAATCCCCATCCTGTCTCTGATGGGCTCGACTCTGAAGGTACCAAGACACAAATGAAATAGCTGTTGTCCTCCAGAAGCTCCCAGTCTCTTTTGGAGAGGGAGGGAGGGAGGGAGGGGGAAGGTCAATATGTGTATAGGTAAGTTAATGATGCACATAAGCACATGCATGCATGCACAGGAAGATCTTTGAGGGGATGAGTAAAGCACTACCAACTGAGGTTGATAAAAGGCATCAGGAAACTGATGAGGTGATGAGCCATGCTCCCCACATCTTCATAGAGAGGCATTGGACTCAGGATGCAGAATGAAACATCTGTTTTCTAGACATAACTGATTCCAGATTTACTTTGTTTGACTGTGCATGGTTGTTACCAGGGATTTTCTTTCCTCCCCTTTTCCTCCTCTCCTTTTCTCCCCTTCCCTCCCTCCCACCCTTCTTTCCTCCCTCCTTTCCTCCTTCCCTCCTTTCCTCCTTCCCTTCCTTCCTTCCTTCCGTCTTTTCTTTATACACACACACATATACATACATACATACATATGTGTGTATGTGTATGTATGTATGTATATATGTAAATGTTGGTGGGGTCACACAGCTAATAAGTGTCAATTGTCTAAGGCTGTATTTGAACTCAGATCCTCCCAAATCCAGGGCCAATGCTTTATCCACTGCACCACAAAGCTGCTGCCTCCTTTATATTTTTCTAGTAGGGAAAAGCAAAGAAAAAAACTTATTTTTATTAATTAGAAAAGAAAATTTAATTTAAAAAGAAAAAGTTTCATCTAGGAGATTGCATTTGAGCTAAGTCTTGAAGGAAGCTCTGGATTCAGGCATGTGAAACAGTCTTACAGTAAGAAACATCAGACTTTTTCTTTTTTTTATATTTACTTAGCAGATCATTTTAAAATAAATATGTGCGAGGCCCTAGATGCAGCTGGGTAGGACTGAATTGGCAATTTTTACTTTATTTTGTTGTTTAAGAAAAAAAATCCTGAGAAAAGAGACAATAGTCTGCGGGCAAGTTTCTAGGGCAGTTCGTTTCTTTTCAGTTTGAGTCTTGCAGTCCTGAAGCTTCTGCTTAAAAAGCTGACCACAAAATAGCCGCCAGCCTCGTTTTCCAGCCAATAGCAGCTGACTTGCTTTATTTAGTTCACACCAATTTAAGTTCCTCCAAAGCGGCATTTTCCTCAACACATCAGATTTCCCATTGTCAAGGTGGATTTTCTTTCCATTGCTTTTAAATTCACATGTGGTTCTTAACTAGACTCTCTTCTATCTAGTATCAAATGCCACCTTCCTTTGGTTATAATTCCACAAAGTGATGCTATTTTGCTTTGACTAAATCAATTTCTTTCTATCCCCCTTTCTCTCCCACAAACCTGTTTTCAATCCTTTTTCCCCTTGATCTCTTTGAAAAGAAATAACTGAGTTGTTAATCTTGGTTTCAAGTATGAGTATAGTATCTTGTAATAGTCACCTGAGCCCCTCGGGTTTGGGAAAGGGAGGAATAATCTCTCTTCTGATAGACCCAACACCTCCTCAACTCCCTTACCCTGTTTCTTTGTCCCTATAATTGGGCAGGATGCACTTCCCTTAGCCAATCCCTAATGGCAGTAAAATAAATACAAAGTTCAAGAAAGGGCTATGAGAACAACATAACTTTGGCTGGACAGTGGGCAGGACACAGTTTCATGGTACTTGAGTTGTTGTTGCTATTGGTGGTGGTGGTGGTGGTGGTCCTTCATTCTCAAAGAGGACCATAACATTAGGAGGTGATGTCATACCTTTGATTGATTCAATTTAAGGGAGGGAGGACTGTGCAAAGTCACCAGCCTCACTCTTTCCCCTAAAGCCATCTGGGTTCAACGGTAAGATATAGATCAGGATGACTGGCGATGTCTGAGGATGTTTGAGGTAATTGGGGTTGAGTGACTTGTCCAGTGTCACATAGCTAGTATTTATCAAGTGTCTGAGCCCAGATTTGAACTCAGGGTCTTCCTGACTCCCATCCCAGTGCTTTATCCACTGTACCACCTAGCTGCCCCTGGTACTTGAGTAGGCTCTTGAAGGAGTGGGAGGACTTTTAACAGATGCAAATGCTGGACTTGAGGTAGTATTTGTTCCAGGCTTGTGAAATGTCACGCCTTTATTGTGACATGTACTTATTCACATAATTCAGGGAGACATTATATCAAAAGGAACTCCTAAGTAATCTAGGCCTGTGACCCCAGTGTTTCCCTTGACTCCTCAAACACATTCATCCCAGATATCTATTATGTTGCCAAATCTTGCTGCCAAACTACACAACGCTTGTATACATTGTTTTTGCTTCATTCATACAACCGCTATTCCCTTTCAGTCTCTCATGACCTTTTACTTGGAGGATTCTAATAAGCCCTAATTAGTTTCCCCAACTTGATTATCTCCCCACTTCAATCTCTCTTTCATTAAGCTGCCAATTCCCCATAAAAGTGTAGGTTTGACCATGTCATCCCCCTACTCAATAAACTCCGGTGTTTTTTTCTTCCTCCATCATCTCTATAGTCAAATGTAACATCTTCTTTTTTTATATTTGTGGCCCTTCAGAACTAAGCGTTTTTTAAATTTTATTGTGCCTTCATCTATCTATGAATTCAGTGATCTAGCCACACCTCTCTATCTCCTGACTCTAAGCCTTCAAATTTGATGCTCTGCTCTGAACCCCATGGTCTATACCTGAAATGCTCTCCCTCCTCAGTTCCACCTTAAAGATTCTCTCCTTGGCTTCCTTTGACAATGCAAACCTTCCCTTCTCGAGGAGCCTTTCAGGATCTGCATGCTACTAGTGTGTTCCCCACTAGATTACCAGCCCGAGACTCCTCTTATATCTTGTATGTACACAGTTATTTATACTTGTCTCCCCCCATTAGAATTTAGGATCCTTGAGGGCAGGAGTTTTGTCTTTGTTCATATCTCCAGGACTTAGCATGATATCCAGCATATAAGTCAACAAACATTTATTAAGCACCTCCTATATACCAGCACTTTGCTCAGTGCTGGCGAGAGGAGAGATGGAAGCACTCAGGAGAGATGTTAAAAAGTAAAAATCAACAAGACTGGACAACAAATTGGGTTTTGGGAAAAGGGGAGTGAGTGAGAATGAGGAATTGAGGAGAGCACCTAAGTTGTGAGCCTGGGTAAAGGCAGGTGAAGCCCTAAACATTAAGTAGATTCCTACTTCTTAATTGTTATGTAAACTTAGACAAAACAATTTCACCTCAGATACATCACCTGGAAAATGAGCTAATTGGGTTCAATGACCTCTGAGACCTCTTTCAGTTCTAAAATAAACAAACAAAAACCTATAATCACCTAGACGGAGATCTGCATCCTGCCTCTAATATATAGTGGTATATAGACGAAATTTTCATTTTGGTGAATCCCAATTTCCTTATCTTTAGAATAGAAATGTGATAATATGAAATGAGGAGAGGATGACCCCTTCAATCCAGAAGACCTGGATTTCAGTACTCCGTTTACTAGCTGAACAATGTTGGACATACCACTTGCTTTAGGGTCACAGAATCATACAGCTAAAGCCATAAGGGATCTTAGTGGCTATCTGTTCTAATCCTCTTTATTTTACAGGTGAGGAAATTGAGATCTAGTGAGATAAGGTAACTTCTCTGAGGTTACATGGGAAGTAAGTTTAAAGGGCAAGTTTTGAACCCAGGCTCTCTGATTCCAGAGGCAGTGATCTTTTCCTTAAATTTCTCTGAGGCCCAATTACCTCATTTATTAAGGGAGGAATGGAGGAATGAAGGAAGGAAAGGAGGGAGGGAGGAAGGGAAGAAGTAAAGAAAGAAGGGAGGAAGGAAGGATAGAAGAAGGGAGGAGGGAAGGAGGGAGAGGAAAGGAAGAAGGAAAGAAAATATTAACTGCTAATTATATTAAGCATTGTACTACACATTAGAGATGCCAGTAGAAATAAAACAGTAGACTCCTGAAGGAGAATATATTCTAATCAGGGGTACATGAAAGAAACAAGTTTGGGGGAATTCTTTTCAAGTGCATCAAGTCAGGAAGAATTCTAAAGGGAGAATGAAGGGCCCAGATCAGCCTAGGTCTTTACTTCAAATCCAGATTCCGTAAGGAGAGAATGGTCAAGTATTGCAAAGGAATATTTCAGGGTGAGCAGGCAGTGGAGTTGGCAGGTTGTTCCACAGCCAAGAGGTCCCAAGGGATGAGAGAAGTTCCAGGATGAGCCAGCAGTAAAGGGGACATGGTTTCAAAGTCCAGGAATGGGGCTGGCTGGAGAAATCTGTAAAATAGAGTAATACCACGTGGACAGCTTACATTGAAGGATTTTGTAGGCAAACAGCTTTATATCCTTTAAACCAATAAAGAAACGTGAACTATCATTAATATTGGAATCATAGCTATCAACATTGAATGTCTTTGCTCCAAATACTATAGGAAGAGAGAAAAAAGAAAGAGAAAACAAGAATCCCTAGCCCCAAAGGAAATTAGAGTACAAATAGGAGACCGAACATCCATTATCTCATTTCATTTTCACAACAGTCCTCCGAGATAGGTAGTTGTTTCGCACATTATTATATTCATTTTAGAGACAGCTGCATTTGTGGGAGTTTGTATTAATAAAGGAACAGCTAGGTGGTACGGTTAATATAGTGCTAGGCTTGGAGACAGGAAGACATCTTCCTGAGTTCAAATCTAGCCTCAGACCTCAGATATTTCCTAGCTGTGTGATCCTGAGTAAGTTATATAACCGTGTTTGCCTCAATTTCATCTATAAAATGAGTTGGAGAAGGAAATGGCAAACCACTCCAGTATCTTTGATAGGAAACCTCCAAATGGAGTTATTAAGTTAGATACAACTGAACGACAACATCAACATTTTATAAAGAGTTCCAAGTTTCACCTAACTTATGCAGTAGGTAATTCAAGAGTTATTAGATTCATTTTACAGATGAAGAAAGTAAGGGTCAGATAAGTGATGAATTTTGAGAGTGATATAAAACCTGAGAGGATAGCTAGCACATGGAATCATATCTATTATCTAAAAAAAGATCTCGGGGGCAGCTAGGTGGTACAGTGGATAAAGCACCGGCCATGGATTCAGAAGAACCTGAGTTCAAATATGGCCTCAGATGCTTGACACTGACTAGCTTTGTGACCCTGGGCAAGTCACTTAACACTCATTGCCCTGCAAAAAAAAAAGTCCCATGTCCTATATATGTAAGGAAATGACTCATATATATATGTATATATACATACACACATATATATACACACATATGAACAAGATATATATATATTATACACATAAGAACACATACAAGAACAAAAATAAACAAATAAAAAAACAACAAAAAAGATCTCAACAAGGTAAAAAATATGTGGGGGGATAAATGGAACAAGAATGAAGTGAATTAAATAGATACAAAAAATGAAAGTCACTTGATAATGATCACATCATTAATGTCAGAGAAAAAAGGTGGTGAATTTATTTTTCTCATTTCATCTATAGCAATGAATCCATTTATATATATATGTGTGTGTGTGTGTGTGTGTGTGTGTGTGTGTGTGTGTGTGTGTGTGTGTGAGTATGTGTATACTGCCTCTTAAGAATTGATGTAAATTATTAAATTCTAAATCAGTCATCATTTGGAATTATATGAGAATGACCAGGTCAGAGATGGCAGAGAGATAGGAAAACAGACAATAGAGCCAACATTTCAAATCCATTCTTTCTTGGCAAAACCCTAGAAAAATGTAGTCTTCCATTTCTGAGTTGCATGAAAGGATATGATCTGTGTTGGAGACTGTCCAGAGGTATAACAAAGTTATAACAATGTAATGGAAGGAAATGTGGCCTAAGACTTGAGTTTGGGGTTCCAGTTTTGCCATTTACTGGCTATGCAATCTTGAACAATGTATTTTACCTCCTTGAACTTCAGTTTCCTTATTGATGAAAAGAAGATAATAGCAATAGCAACCAGAACAACAAATTAATATGATAACATCCTGCATTAAAAGAGGCATGGTTTCCAGGGCAAGGGAGCTGATATTTTCATGAAATTCTGCCTTGGTAATACTCCATCTGCAATTGTGCTCAACTCTGTGCATGGGAACCACTTTTTAGAATGGAAATTGATAAGCTCAATAGCCTTAGAAGAGGATAACAATGATAGTGAAAGCATTCCTGTGTAGGGACCTGTGAGGACTAGAAGTAATTGGATGTATTTAGTTAGAGGTGATATGATATCTTTCTTCAGGTATTCTAAAATGAAATGTTATTGATATCTTTTTTATGTTACCAAAATTTCTCCTAGCATACTTTTGTTCCCTCTCTTCAGAAAACTCTCCCATATAAGAAAGAATAGGGTTTTTGTTGTTGTTAATTTTTTTTATTTGTTTGTTTTGCTGAGGAATGAGGGTTAAGTGACTTGCCCAGGGTCACACAGCTAGTGTCAACTGTCTGAGGCAGGATTTGAACTCAGGTTCTTCTGAATCCAGGGCTGGTGCTTTATCCACTGCACCACCTAGCTGCTCCTGAAAGAATAGTTTTAAAGAAAAAAAAAGTGGGGGGAGAAGAGTCACAAACCATCAGCCAGTCAATGAACACTTACTCCGTGCCAGGCATTATGCTAAGCACTGGGAATATAAAAAGAGGCAAAAGACAGTTCTGTCATCAAGGAGCTCACGATCTAATAGGCACAAATAATTAGAAAAACGGTTCAATACATTAAAAAGAAAAGTCTGAACATATCTGCAATGAACCTCTCAGTGAAGCTCCCACCTCTGCAAAGGAGTGGAGTTGGGATGTTTTCTTATATTTCTCTTTTGGAGCTAGGTCTCTTCTTTCTAATTTTCCACATTCATTTTTAATTGTTTTGGATTTT
Organism: Dromiciops gliroides; assembly: GCF_019393635.1. Taxonomy (NCBI): domain Eukaryota; kingdom Metazoa; phylum Chordata; class Mammalia; order Microbiotheria; family Microbiotheriidae; genus Dromiciops; species Dromiciops gliroides. Next base: position 553,628,451 of record NC_057863.1, on the reverse strand, counting down.
TTCTATATTGTAGTTTTGTTTATATTGTTTTCTTAACTCTTCTTACTCCACTCTCCATCAGATTGATTAATCTTTCCATTATTCTCTCCATTCAGCACATGCATCATTTCCTATAGCAAAGTAATATCCCATTACATTTGTATACCAATTTGTTTAGTCATTCCCCAGTCAATGAGTATCTACTTTGCTTTCAAGTCTTTGCTAAAACAAAAAAAAAAGTGGTGATTATAAATATTCTGGTGTATATCAAGACTTTGTTCTTATCAATAATGTTCTTGACATATAAGCCTAGTAGTAGTATGTGAGAATGGTAGGTGAGGTAGGTGAGAGAATCCCAGGAGTAGCATAGTAGTAGATTTTCTGGGTCAAATGGTAGGGAAATATAGTCACTTTGTTTGTGTAACTCTAGATTGTTTTCTAAAATGACTGATTCACAGCTCCATCAACAATATACTGTTGTGCCTCTAACAATTGACTATTCCTATTTTTTGTCATCTTTGCCAATTAGCTTTATCATAAAACCTCAGGATACTGTTGATTCACATTTCTCTTATTAGTAGGGAATGGAAACATTTTTCATTTGGTTGTTAATACTTTGCAATTCTTCTTTGGAAAACTGTTTATTCATATCATTTAATCACTTATGTATTAGGGAATATCTCCAAGTATTTTAAGGTCTGTCACATATAAAGAAGACTAGTCTTGTTCTATTTTAACCCTAAGGACAGAGTTAGGAAATTGGGTTTGATCTCAGGAAGGAGAAAGTTTAATTACAAGATCTATATAAAAGAATAAAGTGTTCTGTGACCATTAAAGTCAAATAAATTGTAGAGAAGGAATATTTATCTATTTTTTGCATCTTGAACCCTATTGGCAGAGTAGTGAAGTCTATGGACTCCTCAAAAGAATCTGTTGTTACCTACATGGCTAAATTGAAGAAAATTATCATTCTTGCTACAGTTTAGTGAACATAAAGATGTATTTGTATTCTTATCCAAATACACAGACCCCTTGAAATCTATTCATAGAATCTTTCAAGGGACTGTTGACCAATCTCAAGTTAAGAACCTTTGCTGCAGAGCAATTTTTGTTCAGGCAAAGTTTTAACTAGATGGCTTCAAAGGCCAATTCTATACTTAGGATTCTGGGATTCTCTCACCTATGTCATAAGGTAATTGTAAGGAACACGGTATTTGAATATCAAGTATTTTATGAATATATACTTATCAATATATCAGATAAGGCCAATGTAGCATGACAGTGAAAGGGAAAATAATGATCTATGTAGTGGATGACAAAATATCTCCATGAGGTAGAACAAGAGGTTGGAAGCAAATCATGAAAACAAGAGAGAGCACATCAGTTTCTTCTCTGAATCTCAACTTCTTTGTCTTCCAATTGAAAGAATAGTATTTTACCATCTACTTTATATGACTATTCTAAAAGAAATAATCAGTAATATGAATGATTTAAATTTTTTTTTAATTTCACCTTTTCCATTTGGAAAAAGTAAAAAAAAAGTTCAAATGACTTTTCTGGAATTGAAAGGGACAACTTTTAGATTACAATAGTCTGCTAATTAAAAATGATTCATATAGGGTTCTGTTAGTGATTCATGTTACTAAGCTACAGTTTCAATCACTGCTTGTTGACTAATGAACATATTTGAATAAAAAGAGAAAGTTAGATTGAATTTTAATTTTCTTTTTGAGCTTCCTATACCCATTTAAGCTTCATTTAATGGTTCTCAACCCCTACAGTTTATTTCTACCTTCTATTTAATTCTTTATTCATAGAATAATAAACAACAAGGGTAAAGAGAAGAAAAGAGGAATATTTAATCTTGCTGGGAGCGAGTACCTTGTTTGTTGATGGGCTCTGATTACTTAAAAATAATGATTATTTCTATTCCTGATTCATATTTAAATTAGCAACAAGAGAGAACCTATCAGGGCCAAAAATTTTCTTCATGAGAGTATATGGAGCAAGGACATGATCACTAGTAAAATTATAAAGCTTTCTTAGTATAATTGAATAAAATAATTTTAACTCCTGTAGTTGTTATTGTTATTCAGTAGTTTCAGTCATACCCAACTCTTTGTGATCCCAGTTGGAGTTTGCTTGGTAAAAATACTGGAGTGTTTTGTCATTTTCTTCTTCAATTCTTTGAAGACAAAGAAACTGAAGCAAAGTTAAGTGATTTGCCTAGAGTCACATAGGTAGTAAGTCTCTGAGGTCAAATTTGAACTCAGAACTTACTTAGTCTTCCTGACTCCAGGTGCAGCATTTTACCCACTCTACCACCTACTAGCCTCCTGATGAACTGGATTCTAGTCCAGAGTGTACCACTGCCTATCTTTTATGACCTTGAACAAATTACTTTACTCATTTGAATTTTAAAGGAAAAAAAGAGGATTCCATTAGTTAATCTCCTAAAACTTCCAAGTCTAACATTTTATGTTCTATCCTTTGCTCTTTGAACATTCTATATTCTGAAGTCTCTCCTGGTCTCAAACATTCTATGTTGTAAGGTCCCTTGATGCTCTTAATATGCGACTATCTAATATCCTTCCCATCTCTAAGAGTTTTCTATGGTCCCTTCTAATTTTGACATTATATGTTCTTAGAGACCTTTAGGATCCAACAACCTATATTTCTGTTTAAAATTCAAGCATGCTTTCTCCATAGAGCTTCTAGGAAGATAGTTTCTTATAGCCATATTGTATTAATAACTTTGAAGTAGCTGGGGGAAAATTAAATCTAGCTAATTCCCATATAGCAATAACTCTAGTGTAATAAGCACAACCCCCCCCCCCCATGGAATTTATTTGTCTAAATGAAATCTTTCCTTTTTTAACACTAGAAATTTTGTCAAAAACAAAATTATTAAATGTAGTACAAACATTACTAAATTCGGATGTTAACATTTTTAAATTGCTTCATTCCTCCTTAAAGTGCTTTGCGATTTTATCTGCCTAATTATGGTCCTTTTCAATATTTATATGTTATCATGACCTTTTTCCTGATTGAATGGCTTTAACGTGTTTCTCAAGTAGTCACAGAATTATGATTGTTAAATTAAACTATATTGTTTTAAAAGACAAACCTGTCATTAAAAAAGAGTCCAAAATGGTAGAAGGGTCAGATTTCCTATCTTGATAATGTTTTCTCTGGGCTTCACTTCCTCATTTGTAAAGAATCAATGTTTTCAGCTCTGTGGCCCCTAATTCTCCTATAGCTCTAAATCCATGATTATATTAAAAAGCCATAACTATCTTTTTGAAAACTAAAAGCTACAAAATTCTGGTTTTAGATGGCTTTTATTCAGGTCATTTTGTAAAGCACATTGTGTCCAAGCTAGGAAGAGGTTATGGTGTATAATACAATGAGCTGTTTGTGGTTTTTGTTTCTAAAGGCAATATCAGGCCGAACCTTTAATTTTACAATTCACCTGTCTCATATGCAAAATTTGGGATTTAAACTAAATCATTTCTAGCCTCTTTTACAAATTTGCTTTATTTTACTGAATACTTCCTGCTTATGTTCTCTGTCCAGTTATCATGGGATATCTTCCTTTGCTTTTCAATCCAAATAATTATTTACCCTCCCTTTCATTTTTTTGTATTTCAAGGTCCCAAACTTGGGATAATATCGTGTCTTTGGTCTAGTGTGTTAAGTTTCTTAACAAATAATGATGTTATCTTTAGTTCTGAATTAGAGAGGACATAACAGGTGGCACTGACATAGAAGAAAGTAAAAATCTTCATTCAAAAGTTTCAATTGCAGAACCTTCAGACTGGCCCAAGGGATATGAAAGTCTGCTCCCCTAGTCTGTTGGAGCCTGGTGGGAGAAGTCCCAGAGCTGAAAAGAAGTTCCTAGATGAAAAGGCATGTTCAGCTCTGCATGGCATCACTTCCCTGGAAAGATAAGGAAATATCAGAAAGAAAAAATAAATTCACAGAAATGATCCATGGTTGGTAGGAGAACAAAGCAGAGATTAAACTTAAGAGACAGCTTGATGTAAAGTTGGTTGGTCAAACTTATCTATGAGGAGAAACTTTTCTAATTTGCCAACATCCAAAGAATTGAATTGGGGGCAGATGATGCAGAAGTATAATTACAGAGATGGGGTCATAAAGAATGAATCAGAAAACCATCTCACTGGCAATGTAACCTTGACCTTCTTAACTTAAAACTTTGGACCATATATTTGCCTATGTTTCACTTGTTATTAGTTAACTATATTAACTCCACTCTTGTCTCAGTTGAATTAAAGGAGAAAGAATTTACTGAATCCCTATTAAGACTATTGGAAATACCATTCAGGGTGACATGGGTTTTGAGGTTAGGTAAATGATAGTGACAACAAGAAAGAGAAGACATTCTTTCAGTTAAGACTTTGGAACTCAAGTACAGAATGATGATAGGTAGATAGATATATAGATAGATAGATGATGGAAGGATGGGTGGATAGACAGAGATATAGATAAAAGGAGAGAGGGAGAGATATCACCTCCATTTATATATATATATAGATAGATAGATAGATAGATAGATAGATAGATAGAAAGAAAGATAGATATCACCTCCATTTGCAATTCATAGTGGAGGTGACATACATAAATATTATATATGTGCAGGCATGTATGTATATATACACATACATACTACATGCATACATGTATGTGTGTATGTCACCTCCATTCTGAATTGCAAAGGGAGGTGACATCTATCTATCTATGTAGATATCAATCTAGACAGATATCTAAATATAGTTATCACCTCCATGTATATAGATATAGATATATCACTTTCATTTGCAATTCAGAGTGGAAATGTCGAAGTTATAAGGCTTCATTCAGAGGGTATAGATGAGATCTTGAGAAATAATGGGGGGGAAGAAGTTTGGACTGATTAGTCTCAAGTCCTTTTTAGCTCTAGGGTTCTATAAATGGTTCAAATGGTAATTACTTGACCTAACTTATATGCAGAATCTCATAACCTACAGTGTTCTTGAGGATTACAGCCCTTCTATCTACCCCATAGGATGAGATTCTTTTTATTTCTATAGTTAACAGAGAGCAAAGCACTTCAGTACTATTACTGGTCCATATGACTCTGCTTTAAAAAACCTGAGAATATTAGATGTGCCTCTCACCTGTTTATCACTTGTAGAGAGACAACAAAGGATAATGGAGAAGTCACTGGGATCTGAGTACCCTGAATCTAGTGTTGGTTCTAGTTACTGGCCATATCACTTTCATCCAGTCACTCAGCCTTCTGTCACCTGAATGTATTTATCTTTAAAGTAAGAAGTTTGGACTAAATTATTTCAAATGTCTTTTACATCTCAGCCTAGTTTAATGAAAGGGTACTCAATTTCAAGACTGATCTTACTACATGTATAACCTAGGCAAAATCATTAAACCCCTCTGGGTTTCAATTTCCTCATCTGTATCAAGAGATGGAAATGGATATTGTTAAGATCCCTTCCAGCTAAAGAGGGCAGGTTGGAGGGCAGGTGGGTGGCAAGTGCCAGGGCTAGAGTGAGAAAGCCTCATCTTTCTGAGTTCCCATCCAGCCTGAGACACTTACTAGCTATGTGACTATGGACAAGTCATTTAACACTGTTTGCTTCTGTTTCTTCATCTGTAAAATGATCTGGAGAAGTCAATGGCAAACCATTCCAGCATCTCTTCCAAGAAAGACCCAGATGGGACCAGCATTCAGTGACACAGCGAAGAAAGTGCTGGCCTTGGAGCTTAGAGGAGCTGAGTTTAAATATGGGCTCAAACACTTACTATCTATGTGACCCTAGGCAGGTTACTCAACTCAGTTTGCCTCATTTTCTCGGTTATAAAATGAGTTGGAGAAGAAAATGGCAAATCATTCAAGTATTTTTGCCAAGAAAACACCAAATGGGGTCATGAAGAGTCAGACAAACTGAAAATGATTCAACCACAACCCCATCTAAAGAATCTGTGATTATGGTATCATATAATTCTATTAAATCACTGCTTACTCACCTAGTTTCATATTTCTTGATTTTTTTTCTCCTTTAGTAGTTTCAGAAACTGACATGGTTTACATTAAACAAATATATACTATTTCTATTTTCACTGAGCAAAAGTGCAAAGAATCGAATAAAAATGAAAGGTGTAAAGCAGAGCCCAACCTCTGTGCCTGAGTCTTTGGCCTCCATTATGGCCCTTACTCAAGTTTGACAAGGGAATTTTTTTAGCACCAAATAGATCAAAGGTGATTCTTCACCCTTTAGTTGAGAAGACAATTTGAAACAAATTGTTTCCCACAACTTAACTTCTGAAGAGAGAGAAGTACTGGTTACAATAAAAACCTTTCCAGGCTCATTTTTTTCTGCCTGACTCTCATCCAGAATTTCCATAGTATATTTCTTGGTCATTTCTCCTTCTATCGTGAGAACAATGTTAAAAGCTCATCCCCTTTATAGTGTATAAGTCATTGTTGGTAGTTGGAAGAATTAAAGTGGGTTGAAAAACATTTTAAATGAATGGAATTGAGGAAAGCATGCTGGGTCTGTTGTCAAAGGTCCTGGTTTGAAATGTCATTTATGTGATTTCATTTAATGTCTGCGTGACTTTATGCAAGTAACATCTTGTTGCGATTCAATTTCCTCATCTTTGAGAATGAGATCTTCAATGTCCAGGTCAGATACTACTTCCTCCATGAAGCCTTCTCTAATCCCCAGTTAGAAATTAGCTTTTCCTCCTCCAGTTTCCCATAGGATCATTTTAGAGTCTCTTCTATGGATGGGCATTCTATTTTGTTTTATATTTACTCATACAGAGCTTGTTTTTCTTTGTTTTATTGATCTGAAGAGTTGGCAATTAAGAGATCATTGGAAAGAGTAATTTCATATCTTCTTTATGGTTTATCAAAGCCTTTAGAATGAGAATAAACATGTGCTAATTAATGTTTAAGGGGAATTTGGTATATAGTAAATGCTTAATAAATTCTTCTTCTTTTTCCACCCTGCAAGCTCAAAGGCTTTTCAGAATCACAGAATAGCACAATAGGAAAGAATTTCATGGGTGATCAACCCTATTCACATCTAAGCAAGAACCTTCTAGCCAATATACCTAACAAGAGATCACTCAGTGTTTTGTTTTGTTTTTTTTAATCCTTCAGAGAAAGGAGAGCCCAGTTCCTGAGGTAGCCCATTCCATTTTTTGAGAGCTAACTACCAGAAAAGTGTACCTTATAATAAATTAAAACTGCCTCCTTATAACTTTCACCTAGCTCTGTCCTCTGGAGCCAAATTCAACATTTCCATGAAGTTTTCATTTAGAAATGATCCTGCTCTTGTACTTCCTTATGACATTTATCACATTCCATTTAAATTCCTTAGAGTAACTTAAGTATTGGTAACAATTAGAATGTGAGCTCCTAGAGGGCAAGGGATATTTTTACTCTATCTTTGTAACCTCAGAACTTAGCATAGCATCTGACACATAGTAAGCACCTAAGAAATTTTCGTTGACTAATTATTTGATTGATAAATATCTACTACTTCATGCATGTATAAAGAGACAGAGACAGAGAGACAGAGAGAGAGAGGGAAAGAGACAAAGAGAGGGGGGAAATCTGCTAAAAAGTAAATGACAAAAAAATTAAGACATGATCACTGCCCTAAAAATAATAAAATAATAGTTTTTATTTCTTTTTATTTCTTTTTTTCTTTCTTTTTTCTTTTTGAGGCAATTGGGGTTAAGTGACTTGCCGAGGGTCACACAGCTAGTAAGTGTTAAGTGTTTGAGGCCAGATTTGAACTCAGGCCCTCCTGAATCCAAGGCCTGTGCTCTATCTACTGTGCCACCTAGCTGCCCCCATAATTTGTATTTTTATAGTACTTTGTGGTTTAATATTAGTTAAAACATTAGTTTAACATTAGTTAAAAAGGTCCTCTCTTAATGTAGTCTAAAATTCCCAATTAAAAGACTGGAAAATTGAGGTATGGAGAAGTAGTCTGATTTGGCCCATGGTTACACAAGTAGTAGGCTTCCGCCAGTTGCGGATGACCATGGATCAGCACCTTGAAGAGCCACAGGCCACAGTGTGGCTGTGCGTGTTGTATCTACCCCATGAGGAGTAGCTGGAGTGTCCTCTCCAGGGGGCTGGCCTGGGCAGATCAATATGGAGAACAAGCTGTTGCACATGTAGCAGGTTTTCCCTCTCCGTGACATTGGTGGATCCAAAGGAGAGGCAGAGCCAGTACAGTTTGGCACCAGCGCTGCCGCAGGAGTTGCCAGAGGGATGTGATGTCCAACATCCAACTGCTTAAGGGCCTCAGACTCCTGATTTTTCCTCAGGGTTAACTCCCAAAGCCTTTCCCATATATGGGTATAGCCGCAAGGCAGTGGAGGTTTAAAATCAGGGTTTCCTTCCCCAAGGCGATTTGCCTGCCAACTCCGATGAGCCCCGCCTGCCCAAAGCACTGGTTTTAAGGAGCCAGTGACTCGCCTTCACCCCTTCTCCTGTTAATGGAAACAGATCCGCCACAAGAAAGCCTGAAGTTGGGCTTTGGTTGTCAGAGGCTATTTGAGACCCACGCTTTTGGAGTATTATATAGAGAGTGGGAGCTTATCCCCACTCCCACCCCAACATGACAAACCTTTGGAATCAAAGGTTTGAGCATCAAATCAAGAATTTAAATACAAGTATCTTTTTAAAGTTATTTTCCTACTCTTAGCCCATTCTTCTCAATATTGGGGGGGGGGAGGTAAGGGCAATGGGGGTTAAATGGCATGCCCAAGGTCACATAGCTGGTAAGTATCAAGTGTCTGAGGACGGATTTGAACTCAGGTCCTCCTGAATCCAGGGCCACCACTTTACCACTTGTGCCACCTAGCTGCTCCCAGCCCTGTCTTCTCATGAGTTGATTCCCAAACATTGTTTATAATGTAGTAGTACTTCCTGTCTTGGATTGATTATTTATGTATTTATCATAGGCCTCACCCCTTTTCCCTAACTAAGACATAATTTTTTGGAAGACAGTCATTGACTCTTACTTGCTTTTGCGTTCCCAACCCTTTGTATCTAGTAGCTTTTTAAATGGAATTAAATTGAACTCTTCCCTAGTTGTTCAGCCAAATGGATTGTCTATTCTTTGAGGCCAAGAATAACATCTTATTCGTCTTTATATTACAGAAGCATTCATAGGTGTTACGAAAAAAACAACAATTTAATAGTCTCTACCCTCAAAGATCTTACAATTTAATCTCCTAAATATAACTTATTGTAGCTTCTCGTAATGTTTAAAAAGGAATTAAGTTACACTTACTTGTGTACACATCTAATCTTCTCCTAGTTGTAGGAAACATTTTATCTACTAGATGGTTAACTCCTTGAGGATAGGGTTTGTACCTTCTTCATCTCTGTAAAGATTTTGCAGTGTAAATATTGTGAACATAGGTTCATACATGGAAAAGATTCAATAAATGCTGGAATAATGAATAAATGAAGGAATGAACGAATGAATGAATGAATGAATTTCCATCTTGAATCTTATGTGGATAAAAATGTCAGCCATAAACTAAGGAGTAGACACTTCTCAGGGTAGCAAATGAGGAACGTGAAAAATGAAAGGGAGGATAAAGAGAGAAGAATCATACTTTTTAGGGGAGAAGATGTCAAACTGTCATGTTAGTGTCTACAGAGCCTCAGCAGGCTAACGGTTTCCAGGGCAACAGTGGTGCCAAGCCTCAGCACTTAGGTATTTTTCCATTGATAATTGCTAATGTGAACAAGTGCTGGCTTGCACTTTACACCTGCCTGGCTTGTAAGACTACCTTAATTGGATGTGCCAAGATGGAGGAAAAAGTAATCTGCCCTTTCAAGACAAGTGACAGGGAGATGAAGTGTTGCTTAGGCCTTTATTGTAACAATTTTGCTGACAAAATTACTATGAACTGTCTTCCTTCAGTGCACAGCCTGCCTTTGTTGACTGAATTCTATGCTGTGTTCCAGGTGTGTTACATTTAAGTGGTGAAAACTTTTATGAAGTATTTTGCTTCCAGGCCAGAGTTCTAGAATGTTTGAATTGGAGGGGACTTTTCAAAATAGATTGTGAGAAGATAGAACACAGAATATTAAATAGGAAGGAACCTTAGAGATCACCCTGCCCAACCTATATATTTTAAAAGCAATTAAACAGGGTATCAGTGTTGTAACTTCTGGGGAAGTATCTATGGTACAAATGTGATTAGATTCAGAATCAAAATCTGAGTTTGATTTCTAGTTCTGAAGTTTACTAGCTGAATGATGTTGGAAAACTCACTTCTTCTCTCTGAGCTTTAATGTCTTTCTTTAAAATGAGAGGTAGACAAGGCAATTTTCATTCTCTGAATTCTGTGACCTTCCATGAATTCTAAGCCATTTAGTGGCATGGCTAAGTCTGCAGACTGCTGGTCTAATTCTTATTCCTCTATATCATATGTAGCAATAGTATGTCACCATGATGAGATGAAAGATTTGTGAGAGGTCATTAACAGTCAATATATAGTGACTTACAACAGCCCCCTGCATCATAATTCAGTACCAGGGACAAATGAAATGGGACATATGCCACATTTTCCTTCTGCATTAGAAAGGCATAGTAAGACCTGTATTCAAGTCCTGATAGTCATATTTACTATCTATGTATCACTGGATGAGTCATTTAACCTTCTGAGTCTATTTTCTAATCTAAGGGTATTAATTTTTGTGCCACTGACTTCATAGAGTTATCAAATCTTTTCAGAACCAATATGAATGAGCCATTCTCATTGACATTAATATTGAGTATTTGTTCACTCCTAGTATCCAATGGAGAGTATTCCATTGGGGTGGGACAGGGGTTACTTTCTTATTTATGTTATTTTTTTATTTTTCTAAATTACATGTAAAGTTATTTTTTGAGTTCCAAATTTTGCTCCCACCCTCCTTTCCTTCCCCCCTCCTGAGGCCAGCAATCAATTTTATATAGGTTATTCATTACTATCATGTTAAATATATTTCCACATTAATCAGGACAAAAGGAAAAAATGCAAGAAAGAATAAACAAGAATAATAGCAAAAGAGCAACAACAAAAGTGAAAAAAGTATGCTTCAGTCTGCATTCAGACTCCATAGTTCTTTTTCTGAATGTGGATTGCATTTTCCACCATAAGTCTTTTGACATTTTTTGGATCATTGTATTGTAGAGAAGAGTTTTCTATCACAGTTGATCATCACAAAATGTTGTGAGGGGATACTTTCCTCAGGGAAGTTGTTCTATGTTAGAAAAGGCAGAATTCCTGCTGGCTGCAAAGTCAAGACGATTATTTATATTTCTATTTCTTCTTTTTAGTTCTTTTGATTCATAACCTTTGACTTCATCTAGAGAAAAGATAGAAAGATATGGCCTAGTAGAATTAAAAGTAGATGAAAGTCCAGACTCAAAAAGTAACCATTGGGGCAGCTAGGTGGCACAGTGGATAGAGCATCAGCCCTGGAGTCAGGAGGACCTGAGTTCAAATGCGGCCTCAGACACTTAACATTTACTAGCTGTGACTGCGGACAAGTCACTTAACCCCAATTGCCTCACCAAAAAAAAAAAAAAAGTAACCATTACTGTTTCCATTTCTATTTCTTTATAAAGAGGTCCCTGGAGGAGACCCCATGGATCTGTGCTTGTTTCTCTTATTTTTAACCTTTTTATGAGTGACTTAAAGATATAATTGGCATGTTTCTATATGTAGGTGAAACAAAATTTGGAGAGACAACTAACACTTGAGACAGGAGATTTAGAATCCAAAAAGATATTGACTAGCCAGTACATTAAACTGAATCCAAGAGTAATGTAATGGAAGATCAGAGAAGAGAGAAGATCCAGGAGGAAGGTGGTCAATGATTATTAAAAGTAGCAGATTGGTTAAGAAAGATGAGGACTGAAAAAAAGAGACTGGTAGCTTTAAAGAGACAGCAGTTTCAGTCAAGTGATAAAATTATATGCCAGATTGCAAAGGACTGATTAATTGGAGAGATGGAAAAAATAGAGGCAGTGAGTATGGACAGTGATGATGATGATGATGGTGGTGGTGGTGGTAGTGGTGGTGGTGGTGGTGGTGATGATGTTAGGGCAATGAGGGTTAAGTGACTTGCCCAGGGTCACACAGCTAGTAAGTGTCAAGTATCTGAGGCCATATTTGAACTCAGGTCCTTCTGAATCCAAGGCTAGTGCTTTATCCACTGCACCACCCAGCTGCCTCTGGACAGCTTTTTTAAAAAAGGAATTTGGTTAAGAAAAGGAGGAAAGGCTATCTGTATGTCTCTATATTTAGGTATCTATTGCCCTCTATATATAGATAAATGATAGATAGATAGACAGACAGATAGACAGATATGTAGTTATCTTTTTCTTTTCTTAACCAAATTCCTAGAAAAAAGAACTCTCTACACTCTCTGTTTCTCTGTCTGATATATATATATATATATATATATATATATATATATATATATATATATATATATATATATATATATATATATATATATATATATATATATATATATATATATATATATATAAAGATAGTTTGAGGGGTGGTTGAGTCTAGTTTTTCTAAGTGTTTTCTTTTTTAAAGATGTAAGAGACTTGGATATATTTGAAGGCAGTAAAAAAGGAACCAGTATATATAGAGAGATATCAAAGATTAGAAAGTGAGAGGAAAGTGAGGTTAGAGTATACTGGAAAAGAGGAGAGGGGTCAAGGATACATGTAGTGTTGCCATTAGACTGTGAGGTCATTGGAAGCTCTAGTGGTATGACCTTTAGTGAGAGTAAACCAAAAAATGTACAGGAATATGAAAATCATTAAAAAGACTCTCCACCATCACAGTACCCCAAGCCCAAGAATCTATGCACAATAATCTAGGCAACTCTGTTAGAAAAATATACTCTGAGAAGTGGAGAAAATTTAAGAGAAATTTAATGTCAATAAATCATTAGATTTTATTTTCTTAATCAATCACATTCCCTTTCTTAATGAACTTCAAAGTTGTCAAGTTCTCTCCCACTCAGGTCAAAGCTTTTTGTCAGTGACTTTGACAATGACACTATGTGTGATTGTGGCATGTCATTCTTCCTCTTGAGACCTCAATTTCCTAAGTTTAAAATGAAAAAGATGGAAACCATCAGGTGTTTTTAGCTTTACCTTAAAAAAATAACAACTGCATTTCAATATAATTGGTTTCCTTTTAAATTTTTAATTAATTTAAAAACCATTAGTCTAAGAAGGGCTATGTTACATTCCCCAGACTTACACACACACAAACAAAGGCTGGCTAGCAATAATACTTTTAACATTACTAGGTTAGGAAACTATTGACAGGATGATCTCTAAATTTCCCTCTAATTAGAAATACTTTGATTCTTTGGAAGAGAGCATTAAAGTTAAACTAGGAATGTTGCTTTCTCTGTGAAACTCTGTGCTTCCTATGAAAGCCTGCCCAACTTTTAAGATTCACCTAAAATGTGACCCATTCTTGGAAGCTTTCTTTGATCCTCAAATCCTACACCCCCCCCCAAAAAAAATCTGATCATGATACTGTGCCTTTCTGTACTTGCATAGCACTATGTCTCTATGTTTATCACTATCGTATTGTTTCATCAAGGAACACCTGTTCCTAGAAGAAATAAAGGGGGGAATGTGATGAAATAATGAGATTTAGCAGATACTCAAAGACCCACCTGGAGATTAATCTAGACTGATTGGATCAAGTGAGAGTGACTAACTGATGATTAGCCTACTTCCAGTTAACTGGATTGTAATTACACCCTGAGAACACCTTCAGAACCAATGTATTTGGATGATGCCAACCAATCAGCTTGAAGCAGTGTGTAAGGATCATAAGTGTGTAAAGCTTCCACAATCAGTTTGCTGGAGAGAGTTCGTGATTGAAGCAGGCTTGTGGCAGAGGACTTGAGGAAGAACCAGACCAGGATGGAACTCTAGGCTAAATAGGCTTTTTTCTTAGCTTTCTGAACTCCATGGGAATATCTTTATGCTTTAATAAATGTTTAATGCCCAAGGACTGGTGCTAAAGCTTCTAATTTAAGGTGACCACAATTTAGATTTTAAACATCACAGTATTCATGTTCTAATTTTCATTAATTATTTGTGCATCCATCTTATCTTCCTCATTTGTATCTATAAATTCTTTTAATATATGTTTTAGAGCTATAGTTCCCTGTCCTTATGCCCTAAGACTGGAACCTCTCTTGTAATGCCTCTTTGACAGAGGAATTAATTGAAATATCAGATCAGGCAGCTGAAGGAAGACAGGGTGTTGGGAATTTTTCTGAAGTATATTTTGAAAAAAATATATATCTTGCTTACAATAGAGCAATTAGTGTGTTTGGGGGTACCAAAAAGCCTCTGGAAGGTTTTAAGAGAGTAGGAGCCTCAAGCTGAGGGGCAATTGTACCACCTCCATTTTCAAGAATTATGAGATCCTCTTGGCTGACCATAATCTATTAGCTTTTCACCTCTTCCCCTGCTTTCCCTTACATCACCCTATGCTTCATCTGGACCATGGCCTCCAATCTCTTGACCACTTAATTATCTCCCAAGCCTTCTCCCCTTCACTAGCCATCCTTTCCTCTTCTCTCTATCTTGATCCCTTGGTGAACCTGTTCAACTCTATCCTGTCTTCCTCTCTTGAATCCCTAGCCTCCTTATTATATTGCCAATTACCACCTAGTCAAGATTAGCTTCCACACATATGCTGCTGAGTAAACTTGAAGAAAATCACACGACCATTTTGAATGGGTCCCTTACACATTTATGTTGTAAAACCTCAACTGGGCTCTCACTGCTGGTAGGTAATCTCACTATATCTCCCTTATCAACTCACTATCCTACAATCCACAATTTCTCTTACAAACATACTCATCCTTCCTCAAACTTCTCATGCCTTCCTCCATCCCCACTCTCTTTGTCAAGAACTTGGCCTCAAAAAAATGAGGCCATTGTCCTGAATTCCCTCTTTCCCCCACATTTCTCATCTAACACCCTGGTATTTTCTAATCCTTCTACTTCTTCAAATGATCCCATTATGTCCTGTCTCCTCCAACAGATTAGTATTGTCTCTTGTCCCCATTCACTTATTTTTAGTCTTTCCCTCTCTACTGGCTCTTTTCCTACTACCTAAAACATGTCTTTGCCTCCCCTATAGTGAAAAGGCTTTCACTTGATCCTGCTGTCCCCACTATCCTTTTATATTTCTTCTGTCTTTTGTAACTAAACTTCCAAAAGACTGCCTATAATACATGTCTACTTTCTCTCACTTTCTACGGAACCCCTTACAGTCTGCCTTCTATCCTTATCATTCCACTGAAACCCATCTCTCCAAAGTTACTAATGACCTCTTTGTTGCCACATCCAGATTCACTGACCTTTTCTTAGTACACATTCTCCTCGACCTTTCTGCAGCTTTTGATCTGTTGATCATTTTCTCCTCCTTGATACTCTCTTCTCTCAAGATTTTTGGAATCTCTCTTTGTATGTTTGATTCCTACCTGTCTGATAGCTCCTTCTCTGTTTCCTTTGCTGTATCCTCCTTGAGATCATACTCTCTAACCATAGGTGTCCCTCAGAGTTCTCTCTGGGGCCTGCTTCTCTTCTTTCTCTAGACTATTTTATTTGGTGATCTCACTCATACCCCTAGATTTAATTACCATCTCTTTACTGATGATTATCAAATCTACCTTTCTCACCCCAATCTCTCTGCCGACTTCCAATCTCAGATCTCCAACTGCCTTAACAGGTATATCAAATTTCATGTCCTGTAGACATCTTAAATTTAATATGTCCAAAACAGAACTCATTACATTTCTGCCTAAACCCTCCTATCTTCTACTCTCCCTACGAGGGAAGAGGACAATATCATTCTCTCAGTCCCTCATGCTGGCAACCTAGAATTAGTTCTGGATTCCTCACTATCTCTTAGCACCCCCATCCCAAGATATTGCCAAGGCCTTTTGATTTTACCTTTGCAACATCTCTCAGATATGTCTACTTCTTTCTTCTGCCACTGGCACCATTCTAGTACAGACCCTTATCACCTCATGCATTGATTATTATAGTAGAGTTTTAGTGAGTTTACCTTGCCTTATGTCTCTCCCCATTCCAATCCATTCTCCATTCAGTTACAAAAGTGATTTTCCTAAAACTCAGATCTGATCATATCACTGACTCTACTCAACAAACTCCACTGCATCCAAAAGCAAATAAAATATTATCTTTTGGGCCTTCAAAACCCTTTATAGTCTTGCTCCCTCCTACCTTTTCAAGTTTCTTACATATTGCTCCTTACCATGTGTTATTTGATCTAGTGATACTGGCTTCTTGACTATTCCATGAACAAGACACTATATCTTGGCTCTGTGAATGTGTTCAGGCTGTCCTCCATGCCTATAATACTCAGCCTCCTCACTCAGCTACTGACTTTTCTGTCTTCCTTTAAGTCTCGACTAAAATCCTACCTTCTATAGGAAGCCTTTTCCTACCCCTCTTAATTCCAGTGCATTTCCTTTGTTTATTCTTTTCTGTTTATCCTGTATATATAGGACGAGCCAAAAGTCATGAAAGGGTCTGATGTTTTAACAATTTTTTGAAAATTATTTTTCTTTATTTCATATATATATATATATATATATATATATACACATATTTATTTCCCATTTATACTATATATGGTATTGTAAATTAAAAACAAAAAATAAATAAGTTATTAAATATTGAAACCCCTTCATGACTTCATGGCTTTTGGCCCACCCTGTAGCTTGTTTTGTATAGATTAGTTTGTATATTGTCTCCCTCATTAGACTGTAGGTTCCTCAGGGGCAAGGGACTGTATTTTGACTCTTTTGTGTATCTTTAGCACTTAGCACCATTCCTGGAACATAGTAGGCATATTTATTGATTGATTGATAAAAGGAATAGGCAGCAAGAGAGATGGTACTTAGGGAGGACAGAGCCTGAACATTAGTCCTCTTTCCAAACAGTTCTTTAATTAATTAATTTATTTTGGGTGAGGCAATTGGGGTTAAGTGACTTGCCCAGGATCACACAGCTAGTAAGTGTTAAATGTCTGAAGCTAGATTTGAACTCAGGTCCTCCTGAATTCAGGGCCACTGCTCTATCCACTGCACCACCTAGCTGCCCTCCAAACAGTTCTTAATCAATGTTCTATGAATGAATGAATGAATGAATATGATCTTGGACTCAACTGAAAAATAAAAATCCTTTCATGTTTACCACTACATAGATAAGTAATTAAATACCAGTACAATATTGAGAAGCTGTAAAGGAAAAAAAAGCATTTATTTAGAAGTATTAATAATGATGATAATAATAATAATAAAAATTCCTAATGGTCATTGCACTTTGACATTGGTTATCCTTGTTCTCAAAGCAACATGACGAGGGAAGAATAGCCTTGAATTTTATCCCCTATTATAGATGTTAGAATTAAAGTTTGGAATTACCCGAGTTTTCATGGCTTGGAGTAACGAGGACTGAAAACTAGGCCTTCTGATGTCAGAGAAAGACCTGAGTTCAAATCCAACCTCAGATAATTACTAGTTGTTTGATCCTGGGTCAGTCACTTAACCTTTGCCTTAGTTTTCTCATCTGTAAAATGGAGGTGATAATAGTACCTACTTCCCAGGATTGTTGTGAAGATTAAATGAGATAATGTTTGTAAAACATTTAGAACAATTCATGGCACATAGTAGACACTACGAAGATGCTAAAGGATACAACTTCATACTGTATGGTTTCACTGATGCCTGAAAAATAATCCTCAATAATATATTCAGCATGAATGTATATCACAGTTCTGGAGTGGTCAAGGTTATAATAACACTATGGAATGGAATGTGAAACAGATCATCACTATGCTGTAATATACCCCTAAACTTGTTGAAACCCTACCTATCATTTGAAACCTAACACAGATGTTACCTTCTCCACAAAACTTTCCCTGATTCCTCTCCTTTAAAATGGTCTATCCTTCCTTGCAATTTTCAAAGAAAATTGTTCCTTTCATATGTATTTATGACAGATAGGTGTGATAGTGGATAGAGGACTGGCCCGAGAGTCAGGAAGACCTGAGTTCAAATATGGCCTCAGACACTTACTAACTATATGATTCTAGACAAGTAATTTAGCTTATTTACCTCTGTTTTCTTATTTGTAAAATGGGAGTAATAACAGCACCTAACCCTCAAGGTTGCTGTGAGGATCAAATGAGAAAATAATTGTAAAGAACATAGTATAGGGCCTGGTGCATTGTAAGCTCTCTCTCTCTCTCTCTCTCTCTCTCTCTCTCTCTCTTTTTCTCTGTGTCTGTGTGTATATATAATGTGTGTATGTGTGTGCAGTGTGTATATATATATATTTATATATATATATATACACACATACAAATATATGTTATTTTATTATTCATATCATTCAGTTATTATTTGTTAATGGTGGCTAGATAATACAATGGATAGAACACACTTGTGTTATAATTATCTAGCTACCATAAATAAAAATAATACAATTATATGAATATTAATGTAATAATAGCATATATAGCATGTGCTATTCTTATTGTGTTTTTCATATTATTTTATTATTTATGGATGGCAGCTAGGCAATACAATGGATAGAACACTGGGCATGTAGTCAAGAAGACCTAAGTTCAAATTCATCTTTAGGTACTTACTAACCGTAAGATCCTGGGTAAATCACTTCAGCATTGTCTGCTTTGGTTTCATTAATAATAGCACCTACCTCCCAGTGTTGTTTTGAGGATGAAATTAAATGATAGTTGTAAAGGGTTTTGCACACCTGAAAGTTTTATAGATAGATGGATATCTATCTATGTATGTAATGTGTATATACTCATTAGTATTGTTTTTACTTAGTATGACCTGTTGTTGCCATGAGAAGATCTCTGAATTTCATCTCAGATCATCATTCTAGTCCTCACTGACATTTATTAGACATTTGACTACAAATATCTTAACCAATCTTAGCCTCAGATTCATTATCTTCACAAGGAAAATGGTATTTTTTCTTCCACCTTCAAAGGGGTAATGTGATGAAACTGCTTTGGAAGTTGTAAAATACCACAGACGTCTGAGCTATGATGTTGTTGTTGATGATGAAGACGATGATGACGATGATTTTGTACTATAACACTGTGTATGTATTACCTCTCCTAATGGAAAGTACATAGTTTTATAGTAGGGTTTTAATAAATAGTTGGTTAGGGGCAGCTAGGTGGCACAGTGGATAGAGCACCAGCCCTGGAGTCAGGAGTACCTGAGTTCTAATCCGGCCTCAGACACTTAACACTTACTAGCTGTGTGACCCTGGGCAAGTCACTTAACCCCAAATGCCTCACTATAAATAAATAAATAAATGAATGAGTGAATAAATAAATAAATAAATGAGTGAATAAATGAATGAATGAATGAATAGATAGATAGATACATAGATAAATAGATAATTAATTAATTGATTGACTGATTGATTGATTAATTAATTAATTAGTTGGTTAGTGGATCTTTTAAATGCCCAGATTCCAAATTATTTATCAGTGGGCACTACCCTTCCCCACATCCCACTCCCCACACAAGATTAGCATATCATGTATATCTGTTGAATGAATATTGAAAATTGAAGCTGTGACAAATAATGAATGCATACACTTGCCAAAGAGGTTTCAGAAAAATAGAGCTCTGTAATGATTCAATTAGATAATACAAATAAATCCCTGGCAGAAGCCAAACAGAATGGGTTGCTTGTTAGCTACTAATCACACACTCCATAACCAACCCAGAATGCCACCCATATTTCCCATGCTCAGCAGGGTATCCAGTCCACCAGGTAGAGGAGCTTCAGTAAATAGTGGTTCCTTCACAGACTCTTTACCCTTTCCCAGCCATCCTGTTGTTATCCCCAGAGTTCTGTCTAAATCAGAGGGCAGGCTGAGACAGCACGTAGACCGACCCCCTTAAGTGTGAAGGACAAGCTGAAAACTTCAGTGACAAACATTGTCACTGGAAATTGCAGACACTGATTTTTGTCAGGCCATTTGTCATTTTCCTCATTGTCAGAATTGTATTACAATAGCTGGCTATTTAATGCCAAGACAGCTTGGGAGGAGAAAGAGAACCATCCTCAACAACACTCATACAAATTCAAAGGATCAATCATAGAATGATAGTGTTCAAAAGGACCTCAAAATATAGACTATCAGGACATAAAATGTTAGAGCTCAAAGGAACCACAGAACAATGAATGGTAAAACACAGAATATTAAAGGTAAAAGCTCAAGGGGACCTTAGAACATATAGACAGTTGAAACACGAAATGACAAAGTTCAAAAGAATTTCAAAATATAAATTGCTAGGACAAGAACTGTTAGAGCAAAAAGAGACCTTAGGACAATGGATGGTAAAACATGGAACACAGACTATTGGAGCTCAGGGCCCTAAGAACATAGACTTTTGGAACACAAAATGTTGGAGCTGAAAGGGACCTTAGAACTTGGGATGTTAGAGTCAGGAGAGAATTGAGAACATAAACTATAAGCAGTATACAATTTTGGAATGAGAGAGACCTTAGAACATGCAATGTTAGAGCTGAGAGAAACCTTAAAACATAGAAAGCATTCTTTTCTATGGAAGAATTCATAAAACACAGAATGCTCAAGTAAGAAGTAATCATAAGATTTTGAGGTTGAAGGGACCCTTTGAGGGGAATGTAGTCCAACTTCTCACTTTACGAAAGGGAAGAGCTATGTTCAGAGAGGTTGTGACTTGTCCAAGGTCCAGTTGGCTTAGAAACATCGGACTGTATATCTGAAAACATATTTTGAGATCACTAAGTTCAACCTCCTCATTTTATGAAAGTGGATATAGAGGCTCAGACATTTATCCACTAGCAATTTCCACCAGTCCTTTCCATGGTTACTCTAAAGTTTCTAAATTAACTTAATTTTCATGAGATAATTAGCCTTCCATTTAAGTCCTCTGCCAAGTTCTTATTAAAACATTGGGGTGAGGGGCAGCTAGGTGGCGCAGTGGATAGAGCACCAGCCCTGGAGTCAGGAGTACCTGAGTTCAAATCTGGCCTCAGACACTTAACACTTACTAGCTGTGTGACCCTGGGCAAGTCACTTAACCCCAATTGCCTCACTAAAAAAAAAAAAAAATTGGGGGTGAGCCTGGACTTTTAATTTCTAATGAAGCACCACCCTGAGAGGAAGGAAGGAAGCACATATTTATTAAGCTCCAACTATGTGTCAGGCCCTGTGCTAAGCACTTTACAAATATATCACTTGATTCTTACAACAACCCTGTAAAGTAGGTGCTATTATTATTATTATTATTATTATTACCATCATCATTATCACCATTTTACAGATGAGAAAACACAGGCAGGCAGAGATGAAGTTACTTGGCCATTGTCATACCACCAATAACTGTCTGAAGCTAGATTTGAACTCAGATCTTCTTTAACATTAGGCCTAGAGCTCTATCCCCTGCGGCATCTACCTTGCCTCTAGATTTTTATCCAAATAAAATAGCTAAGAACAGACCTGGTGATTGGCTACATGGATTAAAACCAAGTAGCAGGGGGCAGCTAGGTGGCGCAATGGATAAGGCACTAGCCTTGGATTCAGGAGGACCTGAGTTCAAACCCAGCCTCAGACACTTACTAGCTGTGTGACCCTGGGCAAGTCACTTAAACCCTATTGCCCTGCAAAAAAAAAACAAAAAACCAAAACCAAGTAGCAGCCTACCATAGAGTCTCATCACTAGAAGATCAACCACAAGGAAATCGATGCTCTGGGTTATGGCTGCTTGTAAATCATTTTTCCTTTTGTTTTGCAGAGGGGAGGAGAAGGTCTAGCTCTATAATTTTACTGGAATAAGGAAAGCTCTCCCCATTGATGCAGTCAGGTATAACATGTCTTACAACTGCGGCACTAAGTTGTGCCTTTCCTATGCTCATGCCACTAGTAGTTGTTGAAAGGCAGGACTTGAGCCCCATTCTCCCTGACTCCAAGGTCAGAAGTGGCTCTGTTGTCTCTTCAGGAAATGCTTAAAAACGCAAAATTATATTTGGTATTTTATGGCCCTAAGCTGTGGTGATGGTAAGTAAAGTGGGACAGAACATGCTGAGAATCCCTATCTCTTAACATCACTTTGTTGTTTCTCTAATTATACAATCTCTCTCTAGAGACCTACTGTAAAAAGAAATGACATGATGTTTGAGGAATCAAACTTTTCAATGTTTATAATCTGCCTCGAGAACCAAATGGAAGAGATAGTATATGATCTCTTAATAGGTTGGTTGGCCATGTAGCTAGAATGGGAGATAATAGAAAACTAAGGGTTACCCTAAGACCCCACAGATACTAAAGGACACAGAGGAAGGCTTACAATTACTCTAAAAGAATCCCTATAGGGGATTTGGGAGAAAACCCAAACATGAACTTCACAAGACAAGAAGGTATTGGACTTGTACTCTCTGGATCCAGAAGGCAGACATAGGAGCAAGGAGTAGAGGATGCAAAGAGGTAAATTTAGGGATGATGGGAGGAAAAACTTAACAATATGATATATCCAAAAGTAGTATAAAGTGCCTTAAGAGGCAGTAGATTCCCTTCCCTGGAATTTTGTCAGGCACGGCATAATAGAGATTGCCTTCTTGTATCAATTAGAGTAAATGTCCAAAGATGTCCCTTTCATCTCTCAAATCTGTGACTGTGTTAGAGTGGCTATTATTGGTATCAATGGAGAGAATACATATTGATGAAGGGATAGCTTTCAAAGTAAAAGTGGAAACTGATCTATCAAAGCCCTGAACCAAACTCTTTCTAATAACAGAGGTTTTGAGTAAAACACAAAAAATTAACTGACTTTTTGAATAGTTTATATTCTCTAAATTGGCTTCTTGTATAACATTTAAATAGGTCTTTTTTTTTTTACTACTTTGCTATTTTTTAATACTGCCCTTTGAAGGAATATGTGTGTGTATCTTTAAACATTCTCATTGAACTTCATTTCAAAGTGGGATCATAGAATCACACATTTTTAAAACAGAAAAGGATTGTAGAGCCATCCAGTCTTAGCTTTAAGCTGAAAAACTTGAGGCCAAGGGAAGGAAAGTGACTAATTAAAGGTAAGTGCATGACAAACCCAGGACTAGAGCCCAGGTACCCCTATTCCCCATAAACAGAAAACCTTAAGACATTTTAAAATAAAATAAACTGTTGAGATCATTTCATCCAACTCCCTTGCTTTGAACATGGAAAATCTGAAGCCCTGAGAGGAGAAGTTGTTTATATCAGAACCTAGAGCTTACTTGATAGCATTAGGAAGACTAGATACATTTTTTTATATTTCCAAATGGCAGTTTTTCTGATTCAGTCTGAAACATAGTTCACTTGGGCAGGGAAAGAGGTGGTCCAAGTTGTGCTTTAGTATGTATAAATCAAACAATTGATAATAATCATAGTGATAATAATCATAAAAATAGCCACAGTTTATGTAGCACTGCAAGATTTTCAAAGCACTTTGCATATGTTAATTTATTTGATCCTCACAACAAGCTTGTGAGATAGGTGCTATTTATTATCTCCTACTTTTTACAGAGTAGGAAACTGAGGCACATATAGGCTAAGTATCTTTCCTAGCAGCACACAGCTAGTTCATTTTTGTGGTGGGATTTGAACTCAGAAATATTACAAGTCCTATACACAATTCACTTTGCCACCTAGCTGACTAGTAAATTGTTTGAATTTTTTAGTGCTTGTTATAGAACCATATAAATAGATTCAGGACATGAGATACCATTCATTGGTATAGAGAATTCTCAAATTAGGAAATTTCCTGTACCAAAACTTCCTCTATCTTCTCTGCAACTTAAAGACTTAAATATTGCTTAGAGATTGCTAAGAGGTTGATTTGGCCAAGTTCATGTAGCAAATATGTGGCAAAGGTAGATTTTGAAAACAGGTATTCTGCCTCTATATTACCACTATCATAATATTAAACTCTTTGCGCCTGGGATTCTTCCTCCATAAAATGATGGGGTTGAACTAGGCTAGCTTTCAGATCACTCTCAACTCTATTCTTATTCTTCTTGGGGTTCTACATATAATGGAAAGGAAGCCTGGGAAAGTCAGAAGATATGATTTCATAGTCACAGTAGCTTTTATTTGCAAGAGACCTCAGACCCCACCTCAATTCACCTCACTACTAAACCGAACCAAATGAATCCCTGCCAATTGCTTAAAAACTTTCTTAAAGACCTCCAATAAGTGGAAACCCATCATCTCCCTAGTCAGCCCATTCAACTTTGGATGATTCTTATGGTCAAGAAGTTTTTCTTTATATCCATGCCAAATCTACCTCTCTTCCACTTCTGCCCTTTCACTTAATTCTGTCAACCAAATAAAATAAAAAGAATTCCTCTTCTATATACAAATTTCTCAAAAATACTTTGACATCTGTATCATGCCTACCCTCACGCCCAGCCTCCACTTATCTAGGTTAAACCTCCCCAGCTCCCTGAATTGATCTTCACATGTCATGATCTCTGATTTCCTTACCACCAAAACAAAAGCTTGCACAAGCCCCCGATCCATCACTAATTCTCTTTACTTCAGTTATAAATTGGGGGAGGCTCCCACTTCTTCACATAGTTGGCAGTATATGGGTGTGGAGCACTGAAAATGCCAGAATTCTTAATGTGTAAATTGATTGTGCTAATCTCTGTCTCTGTCTCTCCGTGTTGCTCTCTGTGTCTCTGTCTTGCTTTCTCTCTTTCTCTGTCTCTCTGTCTCTCATATAGGGGTTGCTCTCTGGGAGGGGGAAGTAAAAAACATAGGGGAAAGTCTAGGCAATGTAAATAAAAGATGTCAATGAAATTCTATTAAAATTGAGTGAATGGGGGCAGCTAGGTGGCACAGTGGATAGAGCACCGGCCCTGGAGTCAGGAGAACCTGAGTTCAAATCCTGCCTCAGACGTTTAATACTTACTAACTGTGTGACCTTGGACAAGTCACTTAACCCCAATTGCCTCACTAAAAAAAATGAGTGAATTAAAAACATGTTATCTCACACAGTTGTGGAGGGAAAAAAGCACTTTGTAAAGTACTATAATAAGGCTACCTTTCATTATCATCCTACTTGGAACCAAGCTGGCAGGGTGCTGGGTTTTTATTCTATGCCAATGTAACTTGTTATGGGTATAAAAATATGGGTGTGAAAAATGCAGAAGGATGTGACCTCATTCCTGCCTTCAAAGAGCATGAAATCCACTTGGCAAGGCTATACATTTACATGTGTTTCCATGAAGAGCCTGCACTGGAGGCTATAATTACTAAGAATGATTTTTTTTTAAAGTGTTCTTTTGTTGTTGCCGTTACTTTTAAACTTATAAAGGATTTTTCATTAATTTCGTATCACAGTACAAATAACTGATACAATATACAAGTTAGTTTCAAAGAAAGCTTAGATTTCCATTTTAATTGCTAAACAATAAATGTGTAAGTGCAGAAAACAGTAATGTTATACATTCTGAAATTTTCAGTCCAATAAAAAGAACCATCATATAGGAAAGCATGTTTCTAGTTTTAGTCCAACTGGTTGGTGACTATTCCCTGTTTGTGACATTCTATCTCTTATGTCTCTGCTTTGCTCACTGGGTCCCCTATTTCTGAAATGATTTCTCCTCAGCCCTTACCTTACAACCTTTAACTTGCTTCCTTTAAAGCACATATGAAGTGCCAAATTCCTCCATGAGTTTTTTCCTACCCTCTCACCCCATGTTATTATTGATCTTAAAATCACTTTGCATTATTTATTATGAGAGAACCCTGCTTCATATGCTACCACTCACCTTTACTACCTCTGTGACCTTGGGCAAATGAATTAACCTCCCTGTGCCTCAGATGAGTCATCTATTAAATGAAAGGTTAGGTGTCCTGTGAGGACCCTTCTAGCTCTAATTCTATGATCCATGATCAATATATACATTGCATGTACTTATAAGTATATATGGCATATGTCAAGAGTAGAATACAAGTTCCTTGAAGGCAGGGTCTTATTCGTTTTTTTGTCTTTGAATCCTTAGCACCTAGCAGAGTTCCTTGCACATACTAGGTGCTAATTGAACTGAATGAAGCTAGCCAACATCCCCTGTCTTCTTTGGGAGAAATATTTGAAGCACCATTATTCATGATTTTTACCAAATATCGTAGTTATACTTTCATAGAATATTTCCCTGAACAGTCTTTATTCATTTCCCCCATTCCCCTATTCACTCC
This sequence comes from Dromiciops gliroides, assembly GCF_019393635.1. NCBI lineage: Eukaryota > Metazoa > Chordata > Mammalia > Microbiotheria > Microbiotheriidae > Dromiciops > Dromiciops gliroides. Next base: position 553,602,048 of record NC_057863.1, on the reverse strand, counting down.
ACTTTGACAGCATGAATCACCAGGATGAACTGCAATCATTTTCAAAGTCTCCCTGTCTTTTATGCTCTCTCCCTCTCAGGATAAACACCTCTGCTTGCTGCTGCCTCACAAAATGGCTCCAGATTACTCTGTCCTTCGTGAGCAATGATGGACATAAACTAATCAAGGTAAAAAAAAAGGCTCATTTATTCTTCAGGTATATGTGTGTGCTGAATGTCATGATGTTGGAAACCTGATGTTGGAAGTTTGGGGTCATTATTGTTGCTGTAGATGATTTGGGATCTTGCTGGAAAACCTCTCTGTGAAAGTGACTGGTCATGTTTCTTTAGGTAAATGTCATCCATAAAGTAGATTACTGATGGTAGATGGGATTGGGATGATGTGTTTAAAAAGAAATGGTGCTTTGGATTTTTCTTATCAGAGAGGTAATGTCTGAGTGTTGATGGTATCAGGCCATCAGTTTCTTGGTCAGGAAATTAAAGATTTAAAGCCAGGACATTGGTATTCACTCTTAAAGAATACTATAGTTGGAAAGAGGAGTTTTGTTCTTTCTTATACTTACTAGTGGATTCCTGTGTTTTAGTATTCTTTTTGTCATCTCTTTAGCTTTTCAGGACCATTTTGCTCTTGTTATCTTCAAGTCTGTGTGATACTTTACCTAAAGGCTTGCCATACCTATCTCATACAACTTCACTCCAGCCAAAATACTTTTGCAATAACACCATTAATGTATGATAATCAAAGGTTTATACAATGTTATTAAACTGCTGTTTGTCTAATTGTTTGAAATGAGAGCTCTTTGGTTACTGATTATCTATTTACTATGAGTGTTATTTCCCTAGAATATTATTTTGCTTGAATTACTTTTCTTGAGGAACTATATAAAAGCCTTAGATAGGATGTGACCAGATTTTGGAGACTGACAAAAATTACAAGGAAAGTTGTTCTCTGAATAGATTTCTTTCTCCTTGTGCACTATCCCTATGAAGCAAGCAAGTGAGGGAGCCTAGATTGCTGTTGTAAGTACTTAAAAAGAAAAAAAAACGGAAAAATCATCTTTGATATTGGGCTTTTTCTTAAGACGCTACTTCCTCATAAAATGTCTCAAGACTGATCTATACTTTGACATTTTTGGAAATAGATAAGAGAGGTTAAAAAATAAAAAAAGAATAACTCACTTCCCTATACTCTGTGTGTGTGTGTGTGTGTGTGTGTGAGAGAGAGAGAGAGAGAGAGAGAGAGAGAGAGAGAGAGAGAGAGAGAGAGAGAGAATATCTCGCTGATGGAAGCCTTCTGGTGTATTCTAGTAAATATGATCCATAGGCTAGAATACTTTTAGTGGCTCCATCTTAAAGGAGATATTTTTTCCATTATGAAACTATTACAGACTTCCTCCCCAAAGCTAATCTGTAACATATGTAAAGCCAAATTTTTACCTTTCTGTAGAACTAGGAGGAAGATCAACCCTTTATGATCCAGTCGTCATTTAACACAAATCTGGTACAAACTGGGTCGTTTTGAGAAGCTTAGTCTTCTCAGTCTACCAGGGAAGAAAAATTAAGTTAATGATTTCTCCTTAGATGCAGTGCTGGAAGGGTCCTCAAAGTCCATCTGGACCAACCTTCTCATTTTACAAAGAATTTGAGATTCGGGCAGTTAAAATGATTTGCTCAAAGTCACACAAGTAGTAAAGGTCAGAGGTGATATCTGAACCTAGGTCCTCTGAACCCAGAGCCAGTGAATTATCCTTCCATAATACTATGCATTCAAAAATACATTTGCAAATTATTATAACTCTGAGTAAACTCTTAGAGAACCTAGGTTCAAGTCTTATGCACCCTTGGGAAAGGCATTTAACTTCACTGGGCCTTGGTTTCCACTTCTATAAAATGAGTATAACTCTAAAACCTAGGCCTGACTCCTGCTGTTAGGAAATTCATCTGTGGACATCTCAGGTGATGGGCCTTACTGTCAAGAAATCCAAACCTGTGGTTAGATACACTACTTTCTGGAGCCTGTGCCCCCAGTTCTGAATTGAATTCCTAAGGTTTCTCATGAAGTTGGGTGTGAAGGAGATTGTCAGGAGAAGCTTTTCTGATATCTGGCTGACAAAACATCATCCCATAAACTTTAGCTCTCTGCCCTTGTAGCACAACTTCCATCCTGTTCCCAAAATGTAGACCTTTTACTCTTAATTACACATGCACATGCAATTTATTTTTTGTATACCTCTCTGTGTCTCTATCAGTCTCTCCATATATGTGTCTTCTCTCTGTCTCTGTCTCTCTCTATATCTTTCTCTGTCTCTCTCTGTCTCTGTCTCTCACATGCTCTCTCCCTCTCTTTCTCCCTCTTTCTCTGTATATGAGCATGTTATTTCCATGACATAATCATGACTAAAAATTAAGCCAGAACAAAGCAAAACCCATAACTTCTCCCTACCACCACCTCTCTGATGCCTCAGCATAAAGTTAGTTTATCTACCCAGAATCCTCAGGAATACACTTCTGCTGACATGTCCTATTATTGCTTTGGATTACATTCATCACATCATGTAGCATCTTAAGTTATAACTTAACTTGATTGATACAACCTGACAGAGCATAGCAAAAATACAACCAGACAGCTTAAGAATTTTTTTTAAGATAGCCCTACCCACACACACTCAGGGATAGTGTCACAGAATTTTCCAACCCACTTTTCACCCCCATGCCTGAAAAACATTTCAGTACACTCCTTTATTCTGTACAAATACTCCATTTAAACACACACACACACACACACACACACACACACACACATACCCTATACTCATGTGCAAAGTTCTTCTCTACCACCCTCATATATACCTTGTTTCAGATTGGATTTCCTGGTATAAATGTGCAAGAGTAATTAAGATTTCATATTATCAGAGTAACATGAACCTCATCCCTAAAGAAATATAAACTTAGCATTCTGTAGAAGCTGACTTTCCAGTGGATGTCATCTTCTCTCCTGTCACTAGTGGATCTCCCCAAATCAAAGTTCCCACGAACTTTGAATATAACAAACTGAACGAGCAAACACTTGTAATCCAGCCTCCATAAATCATCAGTATGGCTCAAGTTAAGAAGATTTCAAAGGGGTTGGTAGTCTCAGCCTGCCATCAGGGAGATTAAGTTGGTAAACCACTGTCCTGTTGAATTTATGCTGACTCTACCTTTGAGTATTGATTTTAAATTTATGAAACTTCAGAATGAGTTACATGAGAAGTCAAGAAATAGCTAGAAATGGCTCCAGTCTAATATCAGTGATATTCCAAAGATTTCACATCATAGGATCATAGATTCAGATGTGGAAGGACTTGAGAGGCCTAGGTGGATGCCTCCACTTTATTTTTTAATTTTAAAATTTTTTTTAAAAATAAAAGTATTTTATTATTTTCCACTTACATGTAGAAATAGTTTTCAACATTTGTTTATATAAGATTTCCAATTTCAAATTTTTCTCCCTCCCTCCCAGACCTCTCCTAGACAGCAGGCAATCTGATATAGGTTATACATACATAATAACATTAAATATATTTCTGCATTAGTCATGTTATATGAGATGGATCAGAGCACAAAGGAAAAACCTCAAATCAGAAAACTAATAGCATCAAAAACAAAAGAAATAGTATGGTCAAATCAGCATCCATATTCCACATTTCCTTTTTTTTCCTGGATTTGGAGAGCCTTTTTCTATCATGAGTACTTTGGAACATTCCTGTTCTGTTGGATTGGTGACAAGAACCTAGTCACACAATGTTGATGATACTATGTATAATGTTCTTCTGGTTCTGCTCATCTCACTCATCATCAGTTCATGCAAGTCCTTCAAGGTTTCTCTGAACTCTACCTGCTCATTGTTTCTTACAGCACAATAGAATTCCATTACATTCATATACCACAACTTGTTCAGCCATTCCCTCATTGATGGTTATCCCTTCAATTTCCAATTCCTTGCCACCACAAAAAGAGCAGCTATAAATATTTTTGTACATGTGGGTCCTTTTCCCTTTTTTATGATCTCTTGGGGAAAAAGACCCAAGAGTGGTATTACTGGGTCAAAGAGTATGCACAGCTTTATAGCCCTTTGGGCATAATTCCAAATTGATCTCCAGAATGGTTGGATCAGTTCACAGCTCCACCAACAAAGCATTAGTGTTCCAATTTTTCCACAGCTTCTCCAACATTTATTATTTTCTTTTTTTGTCATATTAGCCAATCTAATGGTGTCAGGTGGTACCTTAGAGTTGTTTTAATTTGCATCTCTCTAATCAATAGTGATTTAGAGCATTTTTTCATATGGCAGTAGATAGCTTTTATTTCTTTATCACAAAACTGCCTGTTCATATCCTTTGACCATTTCTCAATTGGGGAATGATTTGGATTCATATACATTTGATTTAGTTCCATATATATTTTAGAAATGAGGCCTTTAGGGGCAGCTAGATGGCGCAGGGGATAGAGCACCGACCCTGGAGTCAGGAGTACCTGAGTTCAAATCCGGCCTCCGACACTTAATACTTAACTAGCTGTGTGACCCTGGGCAAGTCACTTAACCCCAATTGCCTCACTAAAAAAACAAACAAACAAACAAACAAACAAAAAGAAATGAGGCCTTTATCAGATGCACTGGCCATAAATTGTATCCTAGCTTTCTGCATCCCTGCTAATTTTGGATGGATTGCTTCTGTTTGTACAAAAAACTTTTTAATTTAATGTAATCAAAGTCATCCATTTTGCATTTCATAATATTCTCTATCTCTTGTTTGGTCACAAATTTCTCTCCTTTCCAAAAATCTGAAAGGTAGACTATTCCTTTTTCTCCTAATTTACCTATGGCATCACCTCTTATGTCTAAATCATGTACCCATTTTGACCTTATTTTAGTATAAGGTGTCAGATGTTGGTCTATGCCTAATTTCTGCCATACTATCTTCCAGTTTTCCCAGCAAATTTTGTCAAATACTGAATTCCTATCCCAGAAGCTGGGGTCTTTGGTTTATCAAACAATACGTTACTATTTCATTTACTACTGTGTCTCCTGTGCCTAGCCTATTTCATTGGTCCTCCACTCTATTTCTTAGCCAGTACCAGATAGTTTTGATGACTGCTGCTTTATAGTAGACCTCCAGATTTGGTACAGCTAACCCACCTTCCTGTGTATTTTTTTCATTATTTCCGTTGATATTCTTGACTTTTTGTTTTTCCAGATGAATTTTGTTATTATTTTTTCTAGTTCTATAAAATAATTTTTAGGTAGTCTGATTGGTATGGCACTGAATACATACATTAATTTAGGTAGAATTGCCATTTTCATTATATTAGCTTGGCCTATCCATGAGCAATTGATATCTTTCCAATTTTTTAGATCTGATTTGATTTGTGTGAAGAGTGTTTGGTAGTTGTGTTCATAGAGTTCCTGGGTTTGTCTTGGCAAGTAGACTCCCAAGTATTTTATATTATCTACCATTACTTTAAATGGAATTTCTCTTTCTATCTCTTGCTGCTGGACTTTGTTGGTCATGTATAGAAATGCTGATGATTTATGTGGATTTATTTTATGTCCTGCTAATTTGCTAAAGTTTTTATTATTTCCAGTAATTTTTAAGTTGATTCTCGAGTATTCCTTAAGTATACCATCATATCATCTGCAAAGAGTGATAAGTTTTGTTTCCTCCTTGCCTATTCTAATTCCTTTAATTTCTTTCTCTTCTCTAATTGCTAAAGCTAACATATCTAGTACAATATTAAATAATAGAGGTGATAGTGGACATCCCTGTTTCACCCCTGATATTATTGGGAAGGCCTCTAACTTATCTCCATTACATATAATGCTTGCTGATGGTTTTAGGTAGATACTGCTTAATATTTTAAGGAAAGCTCCACCTATTCCTAAGCTCTCTAGTGTTTATATTAGGAATGGATGCTGTAAATGCCTCCACTTTAAAGATGAGAAAACACATCTTCTAGAGAAGATAAGTGGATCCCTTTGGGTCATATAGCTTGTCATTGCTGTAGGCAGGATTCAAACCCATGTCTCCTGACTCCAAGTCTGGGATTCTTTTCACTCCATCTTGCTATCTTAATTTCTCTCTCCTTGACCTCTTCCAGGAAATTAATTTCTATTTCCTTGAAGTAGATTTAAGTTTGTATATGCTATAGCTTCCCCATGAAATGCCAGCTCCTTGAGGGTAGAGACTGATTTTGTCTTTGTTCTCTTTGCAACTAGCACATTGCTTTGCAATAAGGTCATAGATCATAGGCCCTATGGTACAGTTTCCCTTTTTTATGTAAATGACTAATCCCAAGTCCCACAGGTAACCATCAAGAGAGGTGGGATTTGAATCCAGGTCCCCTTCCCCTAAAAGCAGGGATCTTTCCACAACATGAGACTACCTTCTAGCAGGCACTCTGTAAACATCTGTTATATTGAATTAAAGTATTAAGTAGGTCTAAATAAAAGCATGACTTGAGGTATATTCCCTTATATTGTCTACTTAACACTGTAGCTAATTTGATAATCCAAAGCATCATATAAGGAAACCCAGGTAAAATCTTTTTTTTTTTCCCTATGGGGTCCTTAGTCTTGCTCTGTGAACTTATGAGTCTCTATGTTGACTCTTTGTGGGATTTCTTTAATGCTCAGCAAATATCTAGGAGATGAGTTGAGACAGAGCCAGACAATGATTTCCTCCACTATTTGCCACTTGGCTCGCTGCTGGTATATGCCCAGGGCCATGAGCCTGCTTCTGTTTACGTGTGGACACAGAGCAGTCAAAGAAAATTCCAAGAGTTGGACGATTTTGAGGTCCTATTTGCTGAGCAAGAGGAAGGGGAGGGAGAAGGGAAGGTTTTATTTGTTGTTGTTTATTTTCTTTTGTCTTTCCCACTGAATTCTGGGAACTTTCTTCCTAAAAGGTTTGAATTTTTAAAAAGGACAGAAGCAACAGGAGCTTTCATCACCCTCTGAATACTCTGAATCCCTGGGGTCTCTTAAGACTTTATCCTCCTTGTCTCCAACTATATTTCTATCGTGCTCTTTTTCAGTAGTTGTTAGCCCAAGTATATAAGCCTAGATGTCTACTACTTTCTGGTGTTAGAGATCCCTCAAGTAGTTATAGTGGAAAAGATGTAAAGAACTTTGTTAAATGTCATGCTAATTAGGAAATATTTATATCAGCTGCTGGAGGATTGGGTTTTTGTTGTTTTTTTTTTTTTTTTGTAGTTATCACCCTTATTGGTGGAAAGAACATTGTTGTTGTTGCTGTGTGTTGTCATTGTTGTTCGTTGCTGTTGCTGTTTGTTCTTCATTCTTGAAGAGCACCATGACAGATGTCATAACTTGCAATGAATTGGATTTAAGTGAGGGTGGGCTGTGCAAGGTCACCAACCTCACTCTCTTCTCCACAGACATCTGGGTCCATTGATGAGATCAACATCAGGACACCTAGAGATGGCCTCATATGTTCAAGGTAATTGGGATTAAGTGACCTGCCCAGGGTCACACAGCCAGTAAGTATCTTAGGTTAAATTTGAACTCAGGTCCTTGCAACTTTAAAGCCAGTGCTCTAACCACTATGATACCTGGCTGTTGCTTCTTGTTCTTGTTCTTCTTATTATTATTTAGCTTCCATTTATATGGGAGAAGCTAGGCAGAATAGTAGATAGAATGCTGGACCTAGAGTTAGGAACACCTGAGCTCAAATCCCACCTCAGGTTCTTGATAGCTGTGTGACCCTGGGCAAGTCACGTAACCCTGTTTGCCTCAGTTCCTCATATATAAAATGATCTGGAGAAGGAAATGGCAAACCACTCCAGTATCTTTGCCAAGGAAATCTCAAATGGGGTCATGAAAATGTGGACAGGAATAAAAAAACTGAGCAGCAACAATGTGTCATTTGAAATATTGGGGGGCTAGCTTTTTTCTGTCTAATTTATTAGAGAACTAGCCTGGGGTTTTCTAAAATATTGCTACTTATAAATTAATGGCTATTGTACCCACTTAGGTAGTAAGCATTTATTAAAACATATTTAAATGTTAGGAGAACATTGACCACATTTAACACAAGCCAAAAAAAACAACACAGCACCATATTGTCTCTAAGAGAAAGAGCACATGGCTCCAAGCAGAGTTCAGAAGTCCTACATTACCTAGAGAGAGAGAAAAGAATGTGTGGCTCATTCAGGCAGGTCCCAGGTACAAGAGAGGGCAAGCCTCTTGTGGTCCAGACACCTTCCTCCTTCAATATAGGTGGATCTTACACACTGCTCAGAGGGAATTGACTAGAGAGAGACATTCAGTTTCATTGGTTGACTTCACCTGAGGTTGGCCCATATTAAAATGAGCTGTACTATGCTGACATCAGGGCCTAGGGCAAAGATAAATCCTCGAGGGGAAAGGCCTTTCGAGAAAGTGTGGTTTCTATCTCTACTGAGTTAATCTGATTTTTATTGTCTCTAGGCTGGCTTTGAAAGAGATCAGCTAAGGTTCCTGAGCTAAGCCCTCGAGTTGGGGGGTTCCCCAAAAACACCACTATTAATCATTGTTTCTTCACAACAGCAACAACAATTATCAAGGATTGATTGAGAACTTACTTTGTGCCAGGACTTATACTAGGAACTAGAGATATTCATTGATGCGCTCTCTCACTCTCTCTCTCTCTCTCTCTCTCTCTCTCTCTCTCTCTCTCTCTCTCTCCCTCTCACAAACACATGCATGCACACATGCACACATGCATGCACGCACACATAAACAACCTCTTTCCTCAAGGAGCTTCCATTCAGTTGATATAAAACATAAAAATATGTTGGGGAGGTCAGAATCAGGGAAGGTTTTATACGGGATATTTGTTAGACCATTATGAAGCTGGATAAAATGACTGAAATAAAGGGTTGGACTTTATCTCCTCTTCCAAGAGACCCTTGAAAATATCTTGATGAAAGTGCTAAAGCAACAAAGGCATTGGGACTGAAAGAACCTTCTTCCTGGTCTCCTGTGGTTCAGGTTCCTTCCATTAGGTCTCTGCAGTTTGAATCCTTTTTAAACCCTGCAGACTGGGGATTAACAACATTCATCATGACTGTATCCATTAAAATATTATTCTTAAATTTCTGTGAATTACTATTACATCTAAATGATTACTGGCAACTCGTTTAACTGAAATAATATTCCAATGCAAGGTGTTATTTCTGGTTATCATCATCATCGTTGTTGTTGTTATTCACATTCCATAGTTATTTTCCATTATGTAACGAGCAAAGAAGCCAAGATCTGGGGCAACAAAAAAAAAAAAAAAAGAAGTTTTCCAGTTCCAAGTAGGCTTACTTCCTTGACTTAGAAGAGCTTATAGTCTAGTGGGATAATAAGAAAGACTGCCCTTTAGGAAGTTAGGCTGAGAGAACTGCATTAGGCACAGGGGAAGACAGATCACATTGATTTCTGCAGGTGGTTGTTTATGCTATGTGGCTTCCTCTGTGCCTATCATGCTGTTAACTAACCATGAAATCATGTCATTGCCAAAGTGAATGTAGGTTCTGATACTTTTATTCTACTGTATCAATAACCCTGTCAGGAAAGGTTTTTCTGGATGGAAAGAAACACAGTGGGTGCTAGAACACAGGAAGGAGTTGCAGGGGCTAATTCAATTCTCTTTAAAAAAGTTGAACCTGTGATGAAATAATGCTTCTGTTGGCTCCTATATACAGGAATTACAGACTAGAATACGTGAACTCCATGAGGCAGGAGCTGTGTGTGGTCCAGGCTGGTCCTTTAGATTTTTCCTTGCATGATTTAAATCTAGGAGACAAAATATATGTAAAGAATTTTCAGAGAACCAGTGGAACACAGCCTGCTTGGGAGGGACCTTTTCAGGTATTATTGACAACTCCTACTGCCATTAAAATTATAGGAGCCACCCTGACATGGGAACTGTTGAGACAGTTTGTCAGAGACTGCTGGGTTTAAGGTGAAAAAGACTCTTGGATTCATTGTTCTTGTGTAAAGCCTGCACCATTCATAGGTAAAGAGATTTCAGATAAAACTCAAGTAGGGAGGGAACGATATGATTGTAGCATTTGCTAGACATCACAGGTTTATAGTAGAAATGCTAAAATAACATACTAAGTGCCTCCTCTGCTCCATCCTCTGACCACGATGTGACTTGTTCAATATTATTTACTGTTACTTCTCTTACAATTTAGTTCTACAAGGGAACATAGCTGTTATCTAGTCCAACCACCTTCATTTTTTTGTTGTTGTTGTTCAGTTGTGTCTTATTCTTCATGACTTCATTTGGGGTTTTCCTGGCAAAGATACTGGAGGAATTTGCCATTTCCTCCTCCAGTTCATTTTACACTTGAGGAAATGGAAGCCATCAGAGTTAAGTGACTTGTCCAGGGTCATACAGCTAGTGTCAGGTGAAATTTTAATCCAGAAGATGGGAGTCTTGCTGGCTCCATGGTGCCACTGGGCTGCTGCATTTGAGAGATGATAAAAAGAAGGCCAAGAGAGATTCAGTGATTTTTGCCTGAGATCACATAGATCAAGCACAGTTATGCAGCATAACATGCATTTTTACCATCATACTGTCTTTGGTGGAATTAATATGAGATTTATGAATTATGGAAACTTATCATCTCAGAGACTAACTGCTCTTACAATGAGTTTGATATAGGCCCTGTAGAGAATATATGTATAACAGGAGGAGAGACAGGTACATGTAAGTCTATGGTTTGCTTATGATGGCAACTATATAGACCATAATTGCTGGACACAGTCCAGTTTCTTCCTCTCTCCCTTCTAAAAGTTTTCTTTTTCTTTCACTAAGTCTGATGGCATGGTCAGAATCCATCCACCTGTGGCCTAGCACAATTATTGGATGTCTCAAAACCATGAGATGTGGTATGATAACCATTCCATAACATTTTCAGGTGTCATGAAAACATTACTAAATTTGGCTTTGATCCAGACACATGGTGGTAAGAAGTGTTATAGATTGCATAACTACCTCAACCCTCTATTATATAAAGGAGGGAATGTAAATCCAGTAATTCAGTTAAAGAAGAAGAATCCAGCTTTCTAGACCAGAATCCAGCTTCCTCCTGATGACATCATACCACTCCAAGAAGACAAGAGAACTGAGAAAAGACTTACAAAGACTTAATTATTTTTTTACTGTTTCATCTAGGAACACCTGTTCCTAGAAGAAACAAAGGGGGGAATGTGATGAAATAATGGGATTTAGCAGATACTCAAAGACCCACCTGGAGATTAATCTATACTGATTGAATCAAATGAGAGTGATTGACTGCTAATTAAGCCTACTTCAAGTTAATTGGATTGTAATCATTCCTGGCTATCCCTTAAGAAGGTATTGTTCTCAGAAACTAGACTGTGAACTCAACTTGAGAACACCTTCAAAGACAATGGATTTGGATGACGCCAACCAATCACCTTGAAGCAGTGTGTAAAGACCACCTCTGTTCCAGATGTATAAAAAAGCTTCCACAAACAGCTTGCAAAAAGGGAGTTCCTGATTAAAGCAGGCTCCTGGAGGAGGACTTCAGGAAGAACCCAACCAGGCTGGAACTCTAGGCTAGACTGGAGCTGAAGCTTCTGATTTAAGGCAACCACAATTTAGATTTTAAACATCATAAACCTAATGAAACCTATGGTGTTTTCATAGCAAGCCTTTGGGATCTGATGGAGTAGACAGACAGATAAATAGACAGACAGATGGACAGATGGAAGGAAGGAAGGATGAATGATTGATAGACATGTGTTTATACATATATGTACATATCTGTATATAAATATATATCTATTCATACATACCTGTATAGATATACACACATACATTACAGTGGGAAATACCAAAATCTATTATTTTCATATAGATCAAATGTGTTAACAATAATTATTTTAATCATGCTGCAGAATCAGGAATAGTTTTCCATCAATGGTAAAGTCTATTAACATGTTCTTTCTTTTTGCTGAGCTTTAGTGTCTCCATCTATGAAATGAAATGGCATAGACAACATGAGCCCTGAGCTACTACCAGCTAAGATTAATATGTTCTAACATGTTTGGACGTGCATGTGTATGTGTGTGTGTGTGTGTGTGTGTGTGTGTGTGTGAGAGAGAGAGAGAGAGAGAGAGAGAGAAGGAGGAGGAGGAGGAGGAAACAAAGGAGAAAAAAGAAAGCAATAATTTCTCCCTCACTTCCACCTTCATGCAATCAACAAGCATTTATTAATCACCTACTATATGCCTAGTACCATGCCAGATGCTTCTTACAAAATGCCCTTATAAGAAAAAAGATAATTAAGCAAAAATACCTGCTAGAGTAAGCATATCTGACAATATAGATAAGGTTCTACCTTCATAGTCCCTCCACCTCTCTGTAGAGTGAAGACAGGCATGGTCATTATCTGTTCTCTTTGTCTTTTTTGGTTTTAGTTACTCAGAGTTCAGCTTTCTTTCAGTTATACTTTGTTTCACAATGTTTTGTGTATATATATATATATATATATATATATATATATATATATATATATATATATATATATATCTTTGGTCCATTCTCCATCATTTTATTTTTTCCTATCTCTCTGTATTCCACATGTTTGATGTTCCTTGCTGCAAAATAATATTCTATTAGATTTATATACTACAATTCATTTTTGTTCAGTCATTTTTCCATCATGTCTGATTCTTTATGACCTCAAATGGGGTTTTCTTGGAAGAGATTGTTTTGCTATTTCCTTCTCGAGACCATTTTACAGAAGAGGAAACTGAAGCAAACAGGGTTATGTGACTTGGCCAGGGTCATGTAGCTAAGTGTCTGAGGCCAGATTTTAACTCAGGAAGTTGTGTTTTTCTGGTTCCCAGCACAGTGTTTATTTAGCATTCCTTAATTGATAAGTATCTCCTTTACTTTTAGGTGTTTGCTATCACAAAAAGAGTGGAAATAAATATTTTGGTACATATTTCTCTACTTTATTTCCTAGGACATTAGTTCAAAAAGTAGGAATAGTTTAGTCACTTCTTTTCTATAATTCCAAACTGATAACCTAAAACAATGGGACCAATTTGTAGTTCCACCAACAGCATGTTAATTTAGATGCCTGGTATATAGTAAAAACTTAATAAATGCTTTTTGCCTCCTTCACCCACCCTTCAATGTTCAGTTTTATGGATTTTATCACATAGACCATTTGGAGGACAATCTCTTCCCTGCATTATTTCATGGACAATCCAACTGGATTAAAAAAGCAGAATGAAATAATCACCTACGTAAAATCTAAGTTTGATTATTCTGAATTCTTCATATACTCCATGTTGTTTGTGTAGTTCTATATGTCTACAAAATGTTCTCACATACATTAGCTCAATAGTCCTCACAAAACTATGAGCTAAGCAGTAGAAATAGTGCCATTTCTGATTGTTTCTCAGATAGATTTCATGAGTTCGTGGGTTTGGGAGAAAATCTCCCCCATTTATGTCTTTGTAGACCATCTTCATGATCTTCTATTAATATAGGATAACAAACTCTCTGGAAGATGGTATACTGAGAGACCTTATGATCTGCCTTACTGGAGGAGCCCCCTTAATCAGCGGAAGGATGAATCCTTATAATAATAAAGAATTTTATTGCTGTGGCTACTGAGGTTTACAAAGGTATAATGACTTGTCCAAGGTCATACAGCTATTAATCTTCATGGTCAGAACTCCATTGTTCTGTTGCTAAGGAGACTGAAGGGTGGTCAGGCAGGAAGAATGTGAGGAAAGACTAGTGTCTCCAAAACTGAGGGAGAAGAGAATATAAAGAAGAGAATGAACAATAGTACCTAAGTATGCAGGGAGGTCAAGGAAGGGAAGGATTGAGAAAAGACCATTAGATTTAACAATAAAGATGATGTTAGTAACTTTGGGGAGATGATTTTTGGTTGAATGGTGTTATTGGAAATCAAGTTTCAGTGAGCTCAGAAGAGAGTGGGAGGATAGGATATGGAGGCACTAATTATAGATGTTTTTCTCAAGGTGTTTAACCATGAAAGGAAGGAGGAAGATAGGATAATGCCCATTAGGAAAGTGTGTGTATGGGGGGAGGGGGTTAAGGATGAGGAAAACTATATCTCTATATAGTTTTATATAGTGAATCTCTATAGATAGCAGCAAGCTCCCTGTTGATAGGGAGATATTGGAGATTAGTGAAACAGTGAGGCTGATGAGGGAGGGCAATTTTCTGAAGAACATGGGATGGAATGAGATCATTTGTATACACGGGAGGAGAGTGTTAGTCTTTTCAAGGATAGATAGGGTACCTCTTTATGTGAGACAGAGGTAAAAGAAGAGATTGGGTGTGGTGTGAGAGAGACATGTAAATGAGATAAGTAGTAGGAGAAAGGAGCAAACTTTGAGTGAATTTCTTTATGAGGCAAAGTTCTCAACTGAAAAAGTGGGATAAGAGGGAAGCAAAGGAAATTTGCAAAGGGATGACAAGCTTTGGAAAACCTACTGTGGCTAGTGGGTTATGGAGGTAATTAGGTAGGTGTAAAGTGATTGCCTTGCCTCACTGATGGCCCCTTTGAGATTATGAAACATAAATTTGTATTGGATCCAGTAAGCACAGTTTTGAAATTTTCTCCAGCTTCATTTGGCAGAAAATCTATAGGAGCAAAAACTATGAATAGTGGGAATAATTAAAGGTTAGCCTTTGGTAGGGCAAGATTGGTGATAGGCTTATGGGGCAAGGGACTCAAGTGAAAAGGATGCTGTATTGAATTGGCTCAGCTGCAAAAATAGAGAAGGTCAGAGGAGAGTGTAGTCAGTGTAATAGAGATGCCCTGAAAAAAAAAACTGAGAAGAAGGATTGAAGGAAATGATTAGAGATTATAAGGCCATAGGATAGATATAAAGATAAAAAGATGATAGAGAAAGGAATTTCAGAGTTCAAGAATATAGAAGTAAAATGTGTGGGTAATGAGAAGATCAATGGTATAACTATCTCTTTTTGTAGCTGAGATGTGTTTAGAAGAATTGGACATGGGAAATAAGTTAATTGAGGATCTATGGAATTGGGGGTATCAGTAGATATGTTGAAGTTCCCTAGTATGAGGGCAGGATTTGGGGAGGAATTAAGGACTATGAATGAGTCACTGAGAATGTCCTGGGTGTTGGTAGATAAGAGCTACCAGGCTCTTGATGGGAGGGTAAATATGACTTGAAGCAGTAGAGGTTACTTAGTCATGTGGGTAGAGGAGCAACTTAGAAATGGTAATGGAGATCAAGGAGTATTAGACATCTTCTAGCCAGTGAGTCCACTGGTATGGTAGAAAGTGGAACCAGTTCTGGAAAGTGTGGCCAGGGATGCCATCCCATCAGGTGGGAGACAGGTCTCAGGTGCCAGAAGTTAGAAGGAGTGAGAAAGGAAAATAATTAAGATGAAATCAAGTTTGTTACCTGTGGAGCATACATTCCAGAGAGTACAGTAAAAGGTGATCTGTAGATCTCAAATGGGAGATTGGAGTTGGGGAGGGAAGTCAATTTGAGGAGTTCAAGAGGCCTGAAAGAAGGGGACATTTGGTAATAAGGAATAGAAATTTTACAATGTCAGCCATGGGTTCAGAATCACTGGGAAGGCCTTCATTCCGTTGTGGCTGCCATCGAGCCTACAATCACACCACAGCCATGGTCATCTGCTATCCAATGGCTGTGGGCCTTAACAAGGGCCACAAGGATACCAAACAATGTTTTTTTCTTTGTTTGTTTGTTTGTTTTGTTGTTGTTGTTGTTGGTTTGTTGTTTTGTTTTGTTAGCTCTGTGACCCTGAGCAAGTCACAACCCTCATTACCCTGCCAAAAAAAAAAAGGGTGGGGGGACTTATATCTGAGCCAAGAGGAAGAGAGAGGAGCTCAGAAAGTCCTGGTTGCCACAAGGAAGGCTGCTACCAAGAAGGACTAAACTGGACCCTGCCTGCCTTTCCCTAATTACTCAATAAATATTTGACAAACAGGAAAAAAAAAGAATCACTGGGAAGGAGATAGTACAACAGGGGTGGGAACGGGCCCACCATTGAAGAATGGGTTCAAACAAATTATAAGTGACTAGAGAGAAATACATTGACAGAGGAAGGATGAGAGAAACAACAACAAAGGGGAAATGGATAAGACTGAGCCTTCTCTGTTTTCCTTCCCTCTCTGAACCCAAGTTCCTTTATTTATAAAATAGGAGCTTTGCAGAGTTATAATTCCAAGGCACTAAAATTTAGAGTGCTGACAACAGTTGCAATCTTTCACCAGGCACAAACAACTGAGTTTAACACCTAGTTAGCATGAATAATTATTTAAAATGGTAACTATCAGGTTATGGTCTCTGTCCCTAAAGAATTGTATCCCAGGCTCCTCTACCCATGTAGCCCTCTCTCCGTGTTCTAGCAATGGTTTCCAGTTTCTCAGAGACCTCACTCCTGAGGATATGGTGTCATAGAGTCTCTGTCCTTTTCCCCACACAAACTAGTATTACAAGGTCCAATGTCAATTTTACTTTTCTCCAACCTCTCAAATTAATTTCTTGGGGAAAAATTATTTGAAGGGAGCAGGTATTTTGTTGTGCTCATCTTGGAATAGGGGTGAGGTAGGTAGATTTCTATATACATCCATGCTGCCTTTTATGCAAGATAGAATGGTGTTCTCCCAAGAACGTTGGGATTCACAGTCATTGGTTTAAAACTATTCTAAAGCAAAGTTGTGGACATGCTCTATGATTCTCTCTCCCAACACCAAGTCAGAAGAAATAAATGAGATTTTATTTATAATATTTCTATGCACTAACCATGTTTGCTCACATTTTAATTGCTTGAGCATGGGTTTCATTTTCCTCATTAAACTACCAATGGGGGAGGGGGGGCAGGCAGCTAGATGGTACAGTGGATAAAGCACTGGCCCTGGATTCAAGAGGACCTGAGTTCACATCTAGCCTCAGACACTTGATACTTACTAGCTGTGTGACCCGGGGCAAGTCACTTAACCCTTATTGCCCCCCCCACACACACACACAAAATTTTAAAATAAACTACTGATGGCATCCTATGGAAAGAGACATATATTAATAATCTATGCCTCAATCCAATGCCCATTCTAGTGCTTTACACTGAATAGATCCTCATTAATTGTTTCGTGGAGTTTCTGGCATTGAAGAGAGGTGGGAATGCATCTCGTTTTCCCTAATATTTCTCTGGAATTTATTATATCTTTCATTTATTTAAAACATTCTTCTGATAAGAGGTTCATAGACTTCAACAGATTGCCAAAGAGATCCATAGCACAAACAAGGTTGATAACCCCTGATGTAGAAGATCCTGACAGCAATTATAATTTTTCAGTCGTGTCAAAACAACTGAACTTAAAACCTACCTGGGAAGAATAATGAGAAAAAATAACAAGCTACCAGAATAGATATTTCATTCCTTTATGGACACACCCAAGTAAGCTCTCCCATGGCCTGGTTCCACTCTTCTCCTCTCAACACCAAGATAATACCCCACAAGTAGGTTTGTAGTGTCTCTAGATCTCTTGTCCCATGGAACTTGTGTCTGGTATTTTATTCCCTTCCTCCCACTTAAGTTTGTGATGTGATGATGCATTTCCTGTTGTTTTCTCACCACTGTTTTATATAAAATTGCAAATTCTGGCTCTGTCAAGAGCATTATGAGGGAGGCTTTGAAAAGTGGGTAGGGCATCTACATGGCAAGTGGGGACTAGGGTTTTTAGCCCTAGATCTAAGTGCTGACCAGCTAAAATCTTGATAACCTAAACAGGAATAAAGTGATGAAGATGTCTCAAAAAAGTTCTTCTCTCCTTCATATTTCATATTTCACGCATTCATACTCATTTCTAAGTCTACCTCAAAATGTTGCTTTAGGCATTAAATTAAGCATTTCACTTTGTATACATAAAGTATTACACCTTTGTAAACTGTTACATAGATGCATCTAGGTAATGTAATGGATAAACAACTAAATTTGAATTCAGGAAGGCCTGAGTTCAAATCCAGCCTCAATCACTTAGCTCTTTGACCCTGGGTTAGTCACTTAACTTCTGACTGATTCAGTTTTCTCATCCATATGGGGATAATAGCACCTGCTTCATAAGAATTCTTCGGACTTTAAAGTGCCATATAAGTGATAACACTTATCATCATTATTTCAGTAGTTGACATCTGTGATCCATTAATGCAAGTACACTGTCCACGACTTTTTTGGGGGTTGAGGGTGGGATAGTGGGGGTTAAATGACTTGCCCAGGGTCACACAGCTAGTAAGTGTCAAGTGTCTGAGGCCAGATTTTAACTCAGGTCTTCCTGACTCCAGGGCCGGTGTTCTATCCACTGCGCTACCTAGCTGCCCCCTTTCCACGACTTCTTTATGTGTTAGTGGGTGGTTTCAAAGACTAAAACACAAAAGGTGCTTTCATTAACAAGTCAAGTAATTATGAAAGGGGAGACACAGAACATGGAAATGGAAGTGAGAGAGAGACTGTCTCCCCTCTCCCTGCTTCTGACACACACACACACATACACACACACACACACACACACATACACACACACACACACACACACATATATATATACATACACATATACACAAACACATACACATACACAAGAGCACACCCACTCAGTGGGCTCTATTTTGGGAATGCCATACATTTCCTCTCAAATAGTTGCACAAACTGCTTCCTAGCCATAGTTATTGAATTAATCAATCGACTTTTATTTTTACTGCCCCATTCTGGAAACTCCACTTCTAATACTTTCCAGTAATATCAATAAGAAAACCAATCCATACTGTCCAATTAAGTACAGAGCATATGTCTTCCTGATGTTGGTAGAGTTGTGGCCATTCCAATGGGTACTCCACTAGAAGAGCTCCTAGGATCTACTCAGCAGGTCTGGATATGTTCATTACACATTTGAGGGGAAAGGAGGTTGCAGCACATAAAAGAGAGTCTCTGATGCCCCAGAGTATATGGCCAATACCATAATAAAGGCTTGCATTTGTGGAGCACTTTCCCCTCTGTGAGACCAAAGAGCTTCACAGTGTGATATTTAATTCATTCCAACCGCAGCCCTGAGATTTACAACTTCTCCTGGGGCCAGGACCTTGGTGGGGAAGCACTCATATGCTTTTAGCTATGGTCTGTGTGTCTGTTTTTGTTGATGATTGCTGGCATGTGTATTCCTGCCATGTGCCCATCTATTTCTTCTCTTTGCTGCCCTCACACTTGCTTCTCCAAACATACTCAAGACAATTAATGTCTCCAGTTGTTACATAGCACAGTGAGTTGCTTAACTTAAGCCTTTTGAATTCAACTGGATCTGAGGCATAAATTTGCAGGCAGTTAAGATACCTGGGTTACCCCAGCCCTGTACCTTACTGGGCCATCTTAGTTCACCTTAATTCTCTGAGACTCAGTTACCTCATCTGTAAAATAAGAATCCTAGGACTTACACTAACATTTTTCAGGGGGTGTTTGGTAATAGCACAAGAAATAATGTAGGTACAGAACTATGTGAATGTCAACTGTGATTATTATAACTGTTTCTTTCCCTTCCTCAATTTCTGTTATTAACATTTAATCTCAAATTTGGTGGATTATTTTTATTATTGTTGTTTCTTGGTTGAGTGGATTGTAGGTTTTAAGGTAAGAGGGACTTAGAGGTCATCTTTTGAAATATATCATTATGAAAATTAGGAAACTGAGACCCAGAGAGGGGAAATTAGTTGTTCATGTGGAACTCCTTCAAGGACAAAGAGTTTTCATTAAGTGTTCCTATCTGCAAGGTCCTGTGGGAGAAACAAAGATGAATACAGCGTGGTCTACTGAAATCTAACGTCAGGGATCTTAACAACAAAACCCATTTCAAACTGTGCACAACACTTTCCTCATGCGAGCCCTATGAGGCAACTGGCTTAAGTAGCATATTCCCCATTTTATGGATAGAGAAACTGAGGCTCGGAATTAAGTACTTGCCCAAGTTTTCAAAGCAGGGATTCAAAACTAAGTCCCCTGACTTTAGGCAAAATTCTCTTTCAACCATGAAACACTTCCTCATGGGATCATAGATTTAGAGCTCAAAGGAATCTTAGAAGTCATCATCTGGCCCAATTCTGTCATTCTCCAACAGAAGAAACTGAGGCCCAGGAAATTTAATAACTTGGACAATATCACACAACTAGCAAATGTGAAAAGTGAGATTTGAACAGAGAAGCACTATTTCTTTCTTTCTTTCTTTTTTCTTTTTTTTTCTTTTTTTTTTTTTGGTGGGGCAATGAGGGTTAAGTGACTTGCCCAGGGCCCCACAGCTAGTGTCAAGTGTCTGAATCCGGATTTGAACTCAGGTGCTCCTGAATCCAGGACCGGTGCTTTATCCAGTGTGCCACCTAGCTGCCCCAGAGAAGCACTGTTTCACTCATTGCTCCCAAATCCCTCCAGTGAGTTTGGAGCCTAGTCAATAAAAGGCCTTTATTAGAGAAATAGTATCTTTGGATCGTGAAAATCATGAATATATTAGAGCGAATTGACCAAAGGTATTTTGTAAAAATACCTACTATGTCCCTGACACCATGCAATGCAGTAAAGGTACACAAAGACCAAAGTGAAACTGGCCCTGTCCTCAAGGAGTTTACAGTCTATTGAGAATCCCTTAGTTTCTTTTGAAGTTAGTTAGCATGAAAACATGCAAAGTCAGTTTTTCAAACACATGTTGTTATTAAGTCATTTGAACTAATGATGTGAGAAAATCATCTAAACTGAAAGAAATAAGAGTTTGAAGGTGTTTCAGGCTAACAGCATCATTGTAGATAGGGCCATAGGGCTACAGAGAGATGGGGCATCCCTCTCAATTCCCAGGCCACACATTCCCACCAAGATTTAAGTGATCAAGTTAGACATTAGGCAGCTGCATGCTAGCTCAATGCTAGAGACATGTTGCTCCCAACTTCAACTGAGAGTAGACCTGGAATCTGGACTGGTTGCTGAAAGATGCAGAAGATAATTTACTTCCTGTTGTCCTAAAATCCTCTGCCTAAATTTATTTTCCCATCCCTGTCCAATGGCCTTCCCTTAAGTACATCCAGCTTTATATTTGGCCATAATATCAATCAATAAACATTTATTAAGTGTTTACTATGTTCCAGGTACTGTGCTTTATTCTAATGCATACCATAGAATAAAATTTGGAAGTAGATAATTTGTTATTAAGTATAGAGTGAGCATTTTAATAGATCTATGCCTTCATTTATATAGGAAACTTAAGGCATGGGAATTTACCCTACAAATACAACTCAGTACCTCTTGTTGCCTGGGGAATGAGAGTTTAAGGGACGTGCCCAAGATCACACGGATAGTAGGTGTAAGAGATAGGACTTCCTGGGGCAGCTAGGTGGTGCACTGGATAAACCACCAGCCCTGGATTCAGGAGGACCTGAGTTCAAATCTGATCTCAGGCACTTGACACTGACTAGCTGTGTGACCCTGGGCAAGGCACTTAACAATCATTTCCCAGCAAAAAAAAATTAAATTTAAAAATTAAAAAAAGGAGGTAGGACTTCCTGACGTCAAAATTGGCTTTCTAAACACTTCTGCATGCTCTCTTTAATATAATCTTGTATGTCACACTACTATAAAATATAGAAGTTGGAAGGAGGGGTATACAAAAGTTCTCCCATCAAAACCTAGTCTCAGGAAAGGATTAGATACAACTTATCTGTAGCCAAGTGAGCATTTTAACCCTATCATTCTATGTTACAATATGCAAGTTTTGGGTTTTTTTTTTTCTCCATGGACCTCAGTTTTTTCAGATGTAAAATGAAGAGGCTGGATTAGGTGGTCTCTGAGTTACCTTTCAGTTCTGATATTTTATGGTTTAAAGCCAGAGTCCTCATAGCAGGCCAGCAGACCAAAAATATCCTGCAGTCTGTTTTCATGTGACTTTGAACAAGCTTATTGTTCATTTCTTACATTTTAAAATATAATAAATATTTATTTAAAATTATATTTAAAAAAACATTTGTAGCTCAGAGTTTCTACAAAAACAGAGGGCTGGATTGAATTTGGCCCACAAGCCCTAGTTTGTTGATTCAGTTCTAAGATCTCTTAGCTCTATGACTTTGATTTCATCAACTCCTGCTTTTGTAGTAAAGGTTAATGTATAATCATCTTGGATACACTCACTGGTTGGTGGAGAAGCCAAGAGGGCAGAAGGATCTTCCAGGGTTAAGAAGACTGTGGGGGTAGAAAAAGGCATCTTTAAGATGCTGGGGCATGATGGAGAATTCTAGAAAGTCAGCAGGAGAATTGAGAGAGGAATGAAAGAGATCAGGAATTTTCTCTACTAGATTTTCAAAGAATTGTCATTCAGACTTTGCTTGAAGGTCTCAGTTGATTGAGGGCACAATATATTCTGAGACAATCCATTTCATGTTTAGATAGGTTTAACTTTGGGCAGATTTTGGTCATATGCATCCCAACTCTGCCTACCTACAATTTTATTCTCAATACATAACAGGTTCACTGAAGTATGGTTCCTGTAGCCACAGAGCTTATAGTTGGGAATACAGATATAACAAATACACATAATTATTATTTTTAAAAGATATATGCATTTCAGAAATATAATCAAAGTTCTATGTGTGGCAACAGGAGGGGCTTAAGTGGTAATTATTTATAGAAAAGAAGTCAGGGAGTCAGTGACAGTTAAGGTAGGCTTTATGGAATTCAATGGGTGGTTTAAAGATATGAATAGAGTGATATAATCATAGGAACCAGTGTCATCAAAAGTAATGATCTGGGGGCAGCTAGATGATGCAATGCATAAAACACTGTTCCTGTATTGAGGAGGACCTGAGTTCAAATCCAACCTCATATACTTGACACTTACTAGCTGTGTGACCCTGGGCAGGTCACTTAAACCTCATTGCCCCGCCAAAAAAAAAAAATAAAAATAATGAAATGATCCTAGGAATGGGGAAGATGTGTATGGGAGATAAGGACATCCAGGTTAGCTAGAGTGGAGAGGAATAGTATAAGACAAGGCTGGAAGAGTAGAAAGATGTTAAATCATGGAGAGTTTTGAATGCTAAGGAGTTTAAATTTTACCAAGTATGCAATAGGGAGGCATTGAAGATTTTTGAGTGAATAAAGGTACATGAGGAGATTTCCAAAGATGGAAAATAAATCTGGCAACACATAAAGGGTGGTTTGGTTAGGTAAACTATAAAGCGAGATGACCAGAAAAGCATTAATGATTGTTCCTCAGAGTTAGGGAACCCTCTAATTTTAGGTTTGCCTGGTTTCTCCTTGATCTCTCACCAAGGGAGCACCCACAATTCAGCACAGAGTTATGAATCTATAGATCTTGTCATCATTCGGGCAGTTTATTGGCAGGAGGGAATTCCAGGTTAATTGCCTGCTATCTCCAAGCACTTAGCCAGTCACTTGCCTGAATATTAGTATTGAACATTTGCAGATATCCCTGACTTCTTGCAACCCTTGAAGGCTGTGTGAGATCCCAGTAATTTGGCGATGATTACCCAGGGAATGTGATGACTTTTCAAGAGTCCAGTGCTTGCTACTGCTTAAGCTTGTCAATACATTTCACAGGACTAGCTAGGTGAGGGGCAGGCAGAATGGCATTATCTACGACCACTTCACTGTGTAGGCTTGAATTTGGCATGTCAGTGTAAGCATGAAGCTCAGTACCTAGCACATATAGGTTATTAATAAAGTCCAGTTGACTTTAATGCTCAATAACTGAGTGTGTGTGTGAATATTTGGATAAAAAATAAGCAAGAAGAGTAAGAGAGGAGAAATTTTAGAACAGTATTAAATACTTATTTGATATTTTTAAGCAACACAAACCTTAAATGAATGTCCTCTATAAAATTTTAGACAAGTTGTCATCTGGTGTCTGTTTGAACATCTCCAGTGTTGGTGAATTCATTTCCTTAAATTCCATTTTTAGACTTCGCTAGCCATATGCTGGACTGTATCCTGTCTTTAAAATAATAATTTTTCAGCAAACAAAAATCTAAATTTTCCCTTCCAATTCCCTTCCCACCAATGAAGAAAAATAAAAACAAAATAAAATCTTGTAACAAATATGCATAATAAATTAAAATAAATTTGTGCATTGGCCGTGTCCAAAAAGTATGTCTCATTCTATATCTTGAGTGCATCATCATCATCATCCTCATCATCATGTAGGTAGCATTTACAACTGACATCACTTACACTTTTGGCTCATGAATGGTCATAGTGTTGACAAGAATTCTTATGTCTTTCAAAGTCATATGTCTTTGTATGGTTGTTAAATTTTGTTCTCTCAGTCCTGCTTACTTCATACTGTGTCAGTTCATACAAGTCTTTCAAGGTTTCTCTTAAATGGTCCCTATCATAATTTTTTTATCAATATATAAGCCTCCTTATATACAATACAATACAATACAATACAATATAACATAATATAACATAACATAACATAATATAATATAATATAACATAACAATATAATATAATATAATATAATATAATATAATATAATATAATATAATATAATATAATATAATATAATATAATATAATATAATATAATATAATATAATATAATATAATATAATATAATATAATATAAAAGCTTCCTTGCCTATGACTGTCACAGAGCAACACAGACAATGCATTGAGTTCTGATCTTCACTTCCAAAAGTCTAAGCTAACCCTAGTAGCTGATATTTACATACCACTTGAAGGTTTGTAAAACATCTGATATGCATTGTTCCATTTGACCCACACACAAAAGCCTCTGAGCCTGAGAAAGGCTAAAGTGATGAGTGACTTGCCATCATTAAACAATCAAGTGAGATATGCTAGTCTGAGGTTGAATTCAAACACAGTCTTAAAACCATCAAATCCTTTGTCTTTGCAATGTTGATGATTGAGGACTTCCCCAATTGATTATGACCTCTGGGTGGAGTCTTTTTCCTCTTTTTCCTAGAGGAGGCTCATTACACACTGATTCAACCTAATTGGCTAGCATCATTCAATTCCATTGGTTGACAGAACTTAAGGGCAGCCCATATGAAAATGAGCAGGGGCAAAGGCACATTTAGATTGATGTGGTTTAAGCCCTTCCATTTACCGAACTAGACACAAAGAGTCTATTCTCCACCTCTACTGTACCCTTAGGCTGGCTCCATAAAGAGAATAGCTGGGGTCAGCTAGGCAGCACAGTGGATAAAACACTGGTCCTGGATTCAGGAGGACCTGAGTTCAAATTTGTCCTCAGACACTTGACACTTACCAGCTGTGTGACCCTGGGCAGGTCACTTAACCCTCATTGCCCTGCAAGAGAGAGAGAGAGAGAGAGAGAGAGAGAGAGAGAGAGAGAGAGAGAGAGAGAGAGAGAGAGAGAGAAGCTAAAGTTCCTGAACTGAACCTTCCAAAGTAGGGAACTAGAGGGGGAGAAAGGGTCACGTCAAAAATCCCATTATTAATACTAACACAGCTTTACCCACACAATCTCATTTGAACCTAATAACTCTCTAAGTAGGAATAAAAGGCATTATTATCCTTGTTTCACAGATTAGAAAAGTGGCTCTCAGAGAAGCTAAGTGATTTGTCTGTGGCCACACAGTTAACTATAAGTCAGAGGTAGATACAGAGCTCAAGTATTCCTAGTCCAACATTCCAGTGGTGATGTCAAACTTCCTCTCAGGACATAGAATTTTAGATCATAAAATTTAGAATTGTGTAGCTGGGAAGGAGCTTTGAGATTATTTAACTCAATCCCCGATGTTATAGATGAAGAAACTAAGGCTTTGAAATGTGAAGCCACTTCAACAGATTTACCCAGCATATCTGTGATAGAGTTGGTAATAGAAGGCAAGTCTCCTGCCTCTGTTTTGGGCTCTTTCCACAACAGCATACTGTCTCCATTCTTACTTAAGCACTGGAGTGGAATGAATGAGGCCTGAATCACTGGAGTCTTTCTAGCATCCATCAATACCTGGCAGCCTCTGCAGAATGTCCCCTGCAGAGTTCCTTTGACTCAAGGAGGAGGATGGGCTCTTCAGGCAGATTTTGGTCTTTAATTTTTTTTAACTACTTGGCTCAACTTGTCCTTTTAATTAAAATGTAAAGAAATGACAGATATGCCAGCTTATTCCAAGCCTCCCAGTGACTACTTCTTAGCTACTAACAGATAACCTTGTGGCACCAGAGAACAAAAGGTCAAAATGCTAAATTGGGAAACATTTGTGTGTTGAAACACTCTACTAGCACTTACTACGATCAATCTCCCACTTAAGCAGCTCCTTGCCCAGTTGTGCTAACTACAAACCAATCTATACTTCCTAATGGAATAAGGCTGAAAGGTCTGGAATCATAAAACCATCCATTTCCCACTCATTAATATTAGAGCTGTGGCCCGTCTCTCTCAATCCTCCTTCCTATGTATGTGCTTGCGCACTCGAGTGCACACACTCACACACATACACACACACACACACACACACACACACACACACACACACACACACACTTCCCTTCCTAGTACTACTGGGCCTAAGGACCTGTTTGCAACCAGGTTACAAGCAGGTTCAGATGTTGGACATTATAATTTATGCCCTTCAATTCAAACTTCTAAAATAAATATTAACATATTTCTATAGCGCTCTACAGTTACAGAAATTGAACCTCTGTGATCTTATTCAATCCTCAGACGACTTTGTGAGGTGGGTTGGATGGGTAGTATCTTACGAATTTCAAGGCAAGGAAACTCAACAAGATACAGTGATTTGTCCAATGCCACCTAGCTAATAAGGGTTAGAGTGAGATACTGTTTGCATATTCCATAGAAATGCAATATACTCTAGACTAATAGTCTAGCAAAGTCAACTCAATGAGTGCTTATTAAGCACTTATTAGGGGCCAGGGCCCGTGTTAATTACTGGCCTAAACAAAGGTAAAAAATCTATTGGGTGATTTAATTATAATTCATTTTAATCCCAGGGTCCCTTGGTTAGTCAACCCCCTTTCCTTACTTCCAACTTCTAACTTCTGACTCTGATTTCAGGACTCATTTCAGTGTACCACACTGTTTTTCATCATCACCCTCATCACCATTGTCATCATCATCACCTCCATCTTAGTCTTCTCCACCACCATATTTGATAATACTTGTAGTACTCTAAAGTCTACAAAATCCTTTACACATACATATTATTTCATTTTATCCTAACACCTAGAATTGTGTAGTTCTTGACCCTTGGCAGAAGGCTTCCCTAATGACCATTCAATCCTTTAACATATCTGGTGAGTTAACAAGGTCAGATGTCATTTTGTCCATTTTACACATTTAAAATGAGGCATGAAGATTCATAAGACCATGGGATCTTAAAGGTCTTCTAGGCTAATCCTTTTATCTTACAGAAGAGGAAAATTGAGGCTTGGGGAAGTTAAGTAGCTAGCCCACGGTGGTACAGGCACTTAACAGAGACAGGATAGGAATCTGTGTGCTTTGGCTTGACAGCTAATGACCTTAGTATCCTATTTGGCTATGGCTACACAGGTTGTCAGTAGCAGACCTTTCTGGTCAGTGTTTACCATATCTCCCTGTACCTCTGAAATTATTGAATATTGTTAATTTTCTTTGTTAAGGTTGACTTCCAAGAAGAGATCCCATATATTCAATATAGCCTATGAAAATGGAATGTAAATTGTCTCCTGATCGTCTCTTCTGTGTTATTTTAACTCTCAAGTTATTTTACATTATAACCTGATTATGCACACTATTAGTCTGTAATGTACTCTAAGCCACTTTTTTTCTAAAATAGATTTGTGAAATTAAAATTCAATTATCTTCTGAAGTTGGTTACTGTGGGAGGAGCTCTCACAGTTTTTCAGGGTGACTTTGAATGAGTTGATAGTTGCATATAACAAAGTAACACAACACACACAAATAAATATGAAGAATCCAGTGGAACTTTGGGAAAGAACTACATAGCTCATCTTCTTCATCCTTTAAGTACTGGCTTAAATTCCTCTTCCTCCAACCAGCTTCCATTCATCTTCTCTCCTTTTGGAAGTAATCACTAGAACAGAGATTTAGAGTTTAATATGCCATTTGGAGAAAGAACCCAGACTAGCAGTCACTTCCCTCCCTCATTCTCAAGATTTGGCCACTATTTCTCCATATGGGTACTTTCTTTTCTTCCTCCTTTTTTCTTGATTTTCCCTCCATCTCCCCGCATCAACTGAGGAGCAGTTGAAGTAGCTGGGAAGGCTTTGCCTGAAAAAGAAACAACTTATAGGGGATGTTTATCTGTCTTCAACTTTCTGAAGGGCTGTCATTTAGAAGAGGAATTCAATTTAGTCTGTATGGTTGACAGAACTAGGGCCAATGGATGAATATCACAGGAAAGAAGATTTGGGCTCAGTATAAAAAAGGAAGAACTTCTTAATAATTAGATTTTTTTCTAAAAGTTAAACAAGATGCTTTTCTACGTATGTGCATATACACACACACTCCATCACTGGATATATTCCAACAGGGATAGGATAAACATTCATCTAAATTGATGAAAAGGAGATTTGTGCTTCAGACTTAGGTTGGGTTATGATGATAAGCCAAAGAATGATGTTTAAAGAGATGGCTCTCTGCAAGTGAGGAGAGGAGAAATATAGGAAGAAATCAAGGTCAGTCAGTCACAAACATTTATCAAGTGCTTAGTGTGCCAGGTGCTATGCTAAGCACTGGGCATATGAATATAAGGGGGGAAAGACATCTTTTGCGCTCAAGGAGCAGACAATGCAAGAAAGGAAGCTGAAGAGGGTGGGGGGTGTTGGAGTAGAAGAAAGGTGCACGGCATAGGGTCATAATGGAAAAGTCCAGATTTCAGCCTGGACAGAAATGAAACAAGGCTATCTCAGATTCTGGGAAGAGACATACAACCAGAAGGAGGGGCCACAGGGGCTAAGCATACTTCTGAGGTACCAGGGCTGAAAGGATCATCAGGATGAAGAGGATCCTTGGTTATGATGGAGTCCTGATTATAGCCAAGTTAAAAAAAATGAAGCAGATGAAAACAAACAAAAAAAATCAATAAAGTATATTTTAAAAGAAGAAATAGGAAGGCCCTGACTTCAAACCTACTCATTTTACAGATGATGAAATGGAGATACAGAAAGGAGGAGAGTTTTTCCAATGTCATACAGGTCTTAAGTGTCAAAGCCAAGATTGGAATCCATATTATCAGACTCCAAATTCAGCAGTTTTTCCATTGTTCTTTCCAACTCTGGTCCTAGAGATTATAATTACTCATTCTCTTTTTTTTCTTCCCTAGAAATAGGAGTTATCACAGTGAAGGTTTGTGTCTGAAGAAACCAATGGGCTAGTCCTTGGTTTTGTGTGAAAAATCAGCCCTATTATTGGGAAAGTCATCGATTTACTAAGCCTGCACATTGCTCCTGTGCCCCAGGGGATGGGTTTTCCTGAGTAGAACATGCATTTGCAGAATGAGCTGTGTGAAACTTGACCATTGCTTCAAAGTGCCTGCAAATATAATCTGTAACTGAGAAGGTAGATGACAAGAGAAACTATAGCATATATGTGTCTTCAGCTCAGTGGCATGTCAGTGGTCTTTGTCAATTCCATTGTAACAGGAAAAAAAAAGTAGTCATATTTGACACCTATGAATTCATCTCTGTTTCCCAGAATCATTCAATCTGAATGAAAAGATCTCCCACCACTTCCATAACCTTGGATTCACCATATAAGAAGAAACCTGATATAGTCAAGTGCAGACTGTCTGAAAGCTTGTTTGCCTGTCTTCACTGAACCTTGATTTTAGACCATTGGTCATTTAAAGCATTGTAAAAAATTCTATGTTAAAAAAAGAATAGAAACACGCAACACTGGACAGCTAAGAGTAGATATTAGAAGCTAAGGCCAGATGAACCCTTGAATCAAAAGAAAGCCTAAAAGGGATTTTATTTATCCAAAGTACAACTATTAAAATGTAGACTTAATGATCCCCAAGTTTTCTGCTTCATCTTTATTTGTGTTTCTATGTACTTTCCTGAATGAAATCCTTGAGCAATTTTGTACTGTATTGGTTTGAATATAGGCTATATTTTTCCATCTAATTTGGGTTTTCTAAACTCTGAGTGTGGTTTACATTCATGTTCATAGTTTATTAAATTTTATTTGTGAAAGAAAAAAATGTGTAAAAATTTCACAGTAAATAACTGTCTAATATGGTAACTCTATAAATTTTTTTCAGTGCCTACTTGTACATTTTCCTTTCCGACAATAATAATAACTCACCATTATATGGAACTTACAAGTTCAGAATACTCAGGAGTGTGGCCTATATTCAGGGGTGACCTATATTTGAACCAATATAGTATCAATATAGGAAGGAAAAGGCATCCTTTAAAACCACCAATCTGGTAGATTAAAATTGTCTCAAGTGCTTTAGAAGTCTATGAATGTCAGCAACTGTTTAATGGGATTTTTAACAAGTAAAAGGAAATTTTGGGAAAAATCAATTAAAGACCTCATGGAAGGAAACGCCCCAGCACAAAAATCACAACGCTCTAGTAAATGACACTAGTAATGTAGTGTTTGATAAACCCAAAGACTCCAGCTTCTGGGATAGGAACTCAGTATTTGACAAAAACTGCTGGGAAAACTGGAAGATAGTATGGCAGAAATTAGGCATAGACCAACATCTTACACCTTATACTAAAATAAGGTCAAAATGGATACATGATTTAGACATAAGAGGTGATACCATAGGTAAATTAGGAGAGAAAGGAATAGTGTACCTATCAGATCTTTGAAAAGGAAAACAGTTTTTGACCAAACAAGAGATAGAGTATATTATAAAATGCAAAATGGATGATTTTGATTATATTAAATTAAAAAATTTTTGTACAAACAGAAGCAATGCATCCAAAATTGGAAGGGAGGAAGAAAGCTGGGAAACAATTTTTGAGGCCAGTGCTTCTGATAAAGGCCTCATCTCTAAAATATATAGGGAATTAAGGGGGCGGCTAAGTGGCGCAGTGGATAAAGCAGCGGCCCTGGATTCAGGAGTACCTGAGTTCAAATCCGGCCTCAGACACTTGACACTTACTAGCTGTGTGACCCTGAGCAAGTCACTTAACCCCCATTGCCCAGCAAAAATAAAATAAAATAAAATAAAATATATAGGGAATTAAATCAAATTTATAAGAATCCAAGTCATTCCCCAATTGAGAAATGGTCAAAGGATATGAACAGGCAGTTTTGTGATAAAGAAATAAAAGCTATCTATTCCCATAAGAAAAAATGCTCTAAATCACTATTGATTAGAGAGATGCAAATTAAAACAACTCTGACGTACCACCTGACACCTATCAGATTGGCTAAAATGACAAAAAAGGAAGATAATAAATGTTGGAGAAGCTGTGGGAAAATTGGAACACTGATGCATTGTTGGTGGAGCTGCGAACTGATCCAACCATTCTGGAGAACAATTTGGAATTATGCCCAAAGGGCGATAAATCTGTGCATACCCTTTGACCCAGCAATCCCACTTTTAGGTCTTTTTCCCAAAGAAATCATGAAAGGGGGAAAGGGACCCACATGTACAAAAATATTTATACCTGCTCTTTACGTGGTAGCAAGGAATTGGAAGTTGAGGGGGTGCCCATCAATTGGGGAATGGATAGATAAGTTGTGGTATATGAATACAATGGAATACTATTGTGCTATAAGAAATGATGAGCAGGAGGAGTTCAGAGAAACCTGGAGGGTCTTATGTGAGCTGATGATGAGTGAGATGAGCAGAACCAGAAGAACATTGTACACAGTATCATCAACATTGAGTGTTGACCTACTGTGATGGACTATATTCTTCTCACCAATGCAATGGTACAGAAGAGTTCCAGGGAACTCATGATAGAAGAGGATCTCCAAATCCAAGAAAAAAAAAAAAAAAAGAACTGTGGAGTATAGATGCTGATTGAACCATACTATTTCTTTTGTTTTGGGTGCTGTTGCTTTTTTTTTTTCTATTTTGAGGTTTTGCATCACTGCTCTGATTTTTCTCTTGTAACAGGATTAATGCAGAAATAGGATTAATGTTATTATGTGTATATATATATATATGTGTGTGTGTATATATATATATATATATATGTATATGTATATAGATATATAGATATAACCTATATCAGATTACCTGCTGTCTAGGGGAGGGGGGAGGGAGGGGAGGGAGGGAGAAAAATCTGAAATTGTAAAGCTTGTATAAACAAAAGTTGAGAACTATCTTTACATGTAATGGAAAAAATAAAATACCTTATACATTAAAAAAAATCACAATGCTCATCAGAATGAGCATTAGAATGTACAGGAAAATGCAAAGAAAAATAAATATTGCTTTAGGAGAAGGAGAAAAGGAGGGAATAAGCATATATGTGCCTGCTATGTGCTAGATACTATGCTTAATGCTTTATAAGGGATATTTCATTTGATCTTTCATAACTGTGAATATCAACATGTTATGTATAATTTAATTAATCAGAAGATTTTTTACATAGTTTTGTTGGGATTACGATTTCATTGGTCAAGTCAAGCATTTATTAAGCATTTACTGTGGGGCAGCTTCTGTGCTAAGTACTAGCAATACAAATACAAGGAAAGTGAAAGATGGTTCCCTATTTTCAAGGGACTTATAGTGGGGATAATAAAAAGATTGAAAGAAAAGGAATTGAAGAATGGGGGTGGGGTGGAGTGAAGAAAACAATGATTGCTCTGGTCTCTTGCTTAAATGGGTGTTCAGGAAAGAACTCAGCATTGGGAGGAAAGGGTTTCAGAAACAGGGGGGAAAGCCAGCTAGGTAAAGGGACTAAGTTAGAAAATGAAAGACAGCAAAAGTGTTGGTCCCTCTTCAAAATGACAGTTCCAAGAAAAACTCACCAAAGGAAGAAAGATGCCAAAGATGCAGAGGGAAGGAAGTGTATACTGATTATACAAGTACAAGTCACCATACTACATGTGCTTTTCCGTATTATACATGAATTTTTGTAAGTCCTTCAGAAAAGATTCACCCAACAAATCCCAATATGTCTAATTTACTAATTTTTAATTAAAGAAGAAAATGTGGGGCAGCTAGGTGGTGCAGTGGATAAAGCACCAGCCCTGTATTCAGGAGGATCTGAGTTCAAATCCAGCCTCAGACACTTGACACTAGCTGTGTGACCCTGCCCCACAAAAAACAAAAACAAAAAAGTGCCCTAAAAGGGTCTCTAAGATACCCCATGTCCATAAGTGATCATATATGATTGCAAGACAGATGTGACCAAGGAAATAATTGTATTTGATGACACTGAATATTTATTCAATCCTACTTGTTAAAATGTCATCTATTAAGCATCTACTATGTGCAAAACACTGGTAACTGTTGGGATGATAAAAATTTTGAGATGAATCATGGGCCTTCACTGGACTTAGAGTCTTGTAGGATCCTTCTCCATGGATATATTCCATGACACTGGCTCACAGGTCAATTGAGCGTATGTCTGCTAAATTGTTCTTGATCAATGGGGATCGTCTCCAAATTTCCCCAGCCAAGATGGCATCATACTAAAAGGAAAGGGGAAGGAAAAGAAAAAGTATTAAATACCTACTATGACCCCCACACCATTCCTGGGAGGTAAGTACTATTATTTTCCCACATTTTATAGATGAGGGAGCTGAGGCAGACAGAGGTTAATTGACTTGCTCAGGATCAAACAGCTAGTAAGTGTCTGAGGTCAAATTTGAACTCATGTCTTCCTGAGTTCAGGTCCAATGCTCTATCTATCCTTGCTGCCTAAACAGAGACTACTACTATGAAGTTAAATATAAGTAAGATAACATGCCTGAATTTTAAGCACAGTGCCTTGCAAAGCAGAAACATTTAATAAATCTTTCACTAGAATTGAATTGCCAGCTTGAAGATGTGTACATTATGTGTGGATGATCAGACTTGTCCCTGAGTATTTTATTCCATTTAATCCTTTCCAGCCTCCACTTGGGGCCTGCCTCAGAAAGTGTTACTAACTCAAACCCCTCCCCCTTTCATTTAAGAGGCTGCTTTTAAAGCAATAGCTACTTTATTCAACACCTAACATAGCTTAACATTATAGGGGACAAAAGAAAATGTAAAAATGAGTTCCTGCCCTCACAGGTTATAGAGTCTAGCAGGAGAGATAAAACAGGTATAGGAGAAGCTATGGGTAGAAGCTGAATGGCATATACATCAGCTCTCTTCAGTTAGAATGCCATAAACTTAAACCATTTGCTACATTCTGGTGCCATTACTCTAGTTCTGTCCTTTGGGGCTTCCAAGGTCTGGACTATCAAAATTAGACTGAATAAGAAAAAAAAATTAAACATTTACTAAAATTCTGAGAATAAAAACATAGTAAAAAGAAAGAATATTTGCCCCCAAGGAATTTACATTCTAATGGAAAAGACAGAACTTAACTTGAAATGGAAACGGGGAAGGTGCTTTCAAGGAGTGAATATGGAAAATGGTCCTGGGATTTGGGGGCTGGGCAAGAATGGAAGCTTATTTAAATGAGATGATGTTTATAAAATTCTTAGCACAATAATAAACATTTGATACATGCTTGTTCTCTTTCCCCTTTCCCTTCAGTCAGTCTAAGTGTTTATTGTACCTAATATGTGCCAGAAAATGAAAAGAAAGGCAACAAAGAGCCCTACCCTGAATGAGTTCACAATGTAAAGGGGAAACAATATGTAAGAAAATATATAATGTAGCATATTTGTTCATATATAAAAAAAATGTATAATAATTTATCCATATCAACATGTATGATATATTATCATATATATCATGCATATATACATATATGATTAATTGGAGATAATCAACAGAGAAGAGTAATTTACACTAAGGGAATTGGAAAAGGCTTCTTGTAGAAGCTAGGATTTTAGCTGGGGCGTAAAGGAAACCAGATATTAGTTTGATTTGATTTGATTTGGTTGTACATGAACAAGGGGGGAATTCCAGGCATGGAAAATGCCCAGAGGAAGTATATAGAATGATGTCTTAGAACATCAAATAAGACCATTGTCACTGAATTGCAGAAGAAGTCTCTTCCAGTTTTACACATAGGATCCTATGAGTTTACTAGGAGGAAAACACGGAGTAGCATTAGTAAGCTAGCACAAGTCCCCTTACCAAATCATCAGTCTCTTCAATCCCTTGAATCCAACCCTCTAGCTCCTATTGGGAAAAGAGATCCCCAGGCCATATATCACTAAGTGTAAGTGATGATAATCAGATTCTGGCATCCATAGGACCCTGAGAAGCAAGGGAGCAGCCTGAGTTGACCAATACACTTTGGGCAGAAAAAAAATCTTTCCATTCTGAAAGGATGGAAGCAACACTGGATGTTTATAATTGGGACAAAGCTCCAAGCTTTTGTACTCATCTGGGCAGTGGGACAATGCACACAAACAGTACTTACTCATCCTTTATTCGAACTCTGCCTCTATTGCCTTGGTCCTCCAGGATTTTTGTGTCTTACTGATAACACACTAACCAGCTGTACAGCCATAGGCAAGACACAGAATTATAGGGTAATATATTTAATGCTGGAAGGGGGCTTAGAAACCATTGAATCTAACTGTCATTTTACAGATGAGAAAATTGAGCCCAGTGAGCAGTGACTTCTACAGGGTTACCTAGTTGGTAAGTGTCTGAGGCTGACCTTGAATTTATGAGTCTTCCTGTTTCCAAGTTGATCACTGTGCACTTCACCACCTACCAGCCTCATTTACTTCCCCTCTCCTGGCTTAAAGTTTCACATCTATAAAATGAAGAAGCCTGGATAAGCTCTGAAGCATTTCCAATTCTAATATCCTGTATCTTAAATCTCTGGTAACTTCCCAGCTTCATTATGATCTTGTACTATCTCCCTTCATCTCAAGTCAGGAGGCATACCATGGGACTCTTGGATTTGAGCAAGAACTAAAAGGCTGTCAGCTCTGGTAGCAAATGTCTTTGCTCTGCTTTGGCATTGAGAGTCTTGGAAACCTCCAGGGCTTAGTCAGGTGCAACCTGTGTCATCAAGCCTTCTCTGATGGCACCAGCTGAGAGTGATTTCTCTCTCACATTTTTCTCTAGCATTTATCTGAATCTCTCCCTTTCCTTCCTCATGGCCAACTTTGTTATATATTCATGGGAGACAGTGTGGTACAATGGAATGAGCTGTAGCTCTGAAAGGAGAAGAAGTGAGTCCAACCCCTTCCCTCCAGCCTTCCCCATTGGACAGATGAGGAAACTGAGACTCGGAGACCATTAAGTGATTTTCTGAGTCACTCAGCCAATAGGTTTCTGGAGCAATATCTGAACCTAGATCTTCCCAACTTCAAATCCAGTATTGTTTCCACTACATGAAACTGCCTTTCAGTTACATCTGTCATTTGTCTATTACCAGCACCAGATGGCTAGGAAAATAAATTATTTCAGTTTGCTTTCCTTGGGCATCAAGTCTTGGGCAATTAGCCCATTATTTTAGCCAGAACTTAACCTACCATTGTGATTCAGGGATTCTAAAGTCTACATTCTCTAGGGACTGAGAATCATAGAACTGCAGAAACTGGATTAGACTCTAGGGAACATCTTATCCCTTAATTTACAAAGGAGGAAACTGGGACACTAAAGGCTAAGTGACCAGGATCACCATTTAGACGTCTCCTAACCCCTTGTCTGGGATTCTTTTGCCCCCACTGAACTGTTTAATCATGTGATTTAGGCCCCTGATCTCTTTCACCTGATAACTGCCAAGCTTTTGGATCAGCAAGCCCATTTTAGGGACAGGTTTTCGTTCATCCTTTAAACCCATTGTCTCCTCTCTTCTCTTCATCTATGATGGTGAAGCTGTAATGGTATATGAGTCATGACCCATAGAAAATTAGGAATATTCATTAAAATTATATTTCCACCTACCCTGTGAATGAGAAGAATGGTGGTAAAGAATGCTTCTGCATAGGGAGTTTATTAATAGAAAACTCCATATTAACATGTAAAAAGAAAAATAAAACAAAACTCAGTGTTATATAATGGTGAGCTTATGACTCTAAAAGTATTAAGAAAATGCATCTCTCCTTCCCTGAATTGCAGAGGTAAAGGACTGTGGGTATACAATGCTACATATACAAGCAGATTCACTCAGTAGTTTGACTGGTTTTGTTGAACTGCTTTTTAATTTTTTTTAAAATCCTGATTTGAACTCAGGTCCTTTTGACTCCAGGGCCAGTACTCTACTCCAAAGCTTCTTAAACTGTAGGCTAAGATCCCATATGGGGTTAGGTACCTGAATGTGGGGGTTGTGAAAAATTTGGCAACAGTAAAAGATTATGTCTACCTATTTTATACACCTATTCACGCAGGGCTGAGTAAAAATTTCTCAGGCAAAAAGGGCCACAAGTGGAAAAAATTTAATCATCTCTGTTCAATCTACTGGGCCACCTGGCTGCTCCTAAGCTTAGTGTTAAATAATTTCTTGCTGTGGGTTAAAAAGAAAGGATAAACATGAAAATAAATAGGATGTTAACTTGTTTTTGTTTTTTTTTTTTTAAGATAGCACAATTTTGGGCAGAAAGTTAATGTAGAGTCGGTGGTGCCAAAGTTCAAGTCTTCATGTTTACAAATCTCCCCTTAGCTAGTCAGGTACCCAGAAAGGTCTTCTACATGGGGCCATACAACTGTATGTTTTAAAACATCTCAATGAGTGGCTTATGCCACTAGAAAAAAAAAAAAAGAATTCATTTATTTGGAATGAGGAAAGTCAACCAATAGATACAGAATAAAATGTTTACTTCTCCTGTACACCAAGCCTCCAGCGACTCTGTGATCTAATCTAATAAGCCTTTCAGAGTGACTGATCATGATTCCTCCATGGTTGCCTGTCCTACGTAATTTGACCATGCCCCTATTAGTTTACCTCAGGGAGCCTCCCCAACAAAATCTTTGACTAATAATTCAATTAGTCTCATTTCTGAAATTCATCTTTAGTATAAATGAGGAAAGGGACTGGAGGCAGCTTAATAAGTCAATTCAAGAAGATAGTTTCAAATCCCAACTGCCATTTTCTCCCCCTGTCACTGTAAGAAAGTTACTTAACTTTTCTTTTTAAAAAATATATTTTATTTCCAGTTCACAGAACAAAAAAAAAGCATTTCCATAACATAGTACAATAAAAAAAGATGATTGTCCATGAAACTGAAAACCTGCCATGTACAACTTGCTATTCTTTTCAAATATGATTAACTTTTCTGGGCATCAAATTTTCATCTGTAAAGTGAAAAGGTTGGACTTGATGGTTGATGCGATCTCTTCAAACCCTAAATCTAATCTTACCTATGATTATCTCATTTTTAGGTTCCTTTCTACTCTAAAGTTAAGATCCAGAGTGTTGGACACCAAGGATCTACTATGTTATAGAAGGACGAGAAGATATTATATAGGAGCTACATTTATGTTTTTCATTTGTATATTCCTTTGCAATTTACAAAACTCTTTTTTTGTTTGTTTTTATTTTGTTTGGTTGGTTTTTTTGTGTGGTTTTTGTTTCTTTGTTTGCTTTGCAGGGCAATGAGGGTTAAGTGACTTGTCTAGTATCACACAGCTAGTGAGTGTCAAGAGTCTGGTTCTGGATTTGAACTCAGCACCTCCATTGCACCACCTAGCTGCCCCCAATTTACAAAACTCATTTTACCCCAAGAAATAAGTCTGAGAGCTATTTTTTTTTGTTTTATTTGGAAGCATCTATTAATCTGTGCTAAGCTCTGGAAATACAAATACAAGCTAAAAGAAAGTCTATATATTCTAGTAAGGAAAGAGAACACATGAAAGTAAACTGAAAATGGGGAAGGAGGGAGATAAAGATATTTGGCATGGAGACATTGTCGAAGAAGTCTGGAAGAGTCACCAGTGCAGCCTAAAGACGAATGAAGACTCAGTTGACCTGGACATCCTCCTTAAAATTGAGGTTCTAAGAGGAAATAGCCAATCTAAGGGAAAGACCACAGAAATGGAAGGTGCTTGCAATGTGAGAGGTAGTCTACAGATGAAAAGGGCTTTCAAGATTAAAGGTTTTCTATGGGAGAGGAACTACAGCAAGACACTTTTTCAGTAGTTATTATTATCTTTGTGGTAGTGGTGGTTGTTCTGTTTAGTTTGGTTTGGCTTTTTGGTTTTCATCAGTTTCCAGAAAACCATGATATAGAAACTCTCCATAGATGAAGATAGGCATTAACTTGTAAATGTAAAGAGCCAGAACTTGAACTCGTGTCTTTTGTTTGCAAGGACAACTTTTCAACTACTATGCCACATTGGATCTCAAGCTAGGTAATAGTTATACTCATTTAACAGAGAAGGAAGCTAAACCCCAGAAAAGGAATAGATTAAAAGACTTCTAAGTCTCTTCCAGGTGTAGTCTTATGGGCTTATGATCTCTGAAACTCTAAAGTACCTAGGATTTGAACCTGTCTTTTGATTTCAAGTTCAGTGTTCTATACACCAAAGGGAAATATGTATGATCGTAAGAAGTGATTTTATTCCTCCATAATTGTTGCAAGGAAACATTTGGTATCTGTAGTCTGCAGGATGAAAGGATTGACATTCAAAGAGCCAGCTACTTCATGAAATGTGACAAAGAAACCTAGACCCATTAGCAATAATTCATTTCAGGATCCAAGGAGAGCCAAGTTCCAACACATCAGTGAATAGGCAGCAAATCAGCAATTTGACCCAGTGTCTACATTTAAATTAAATGGAATTAGAAGTTAAATACCATTTACTGGTGAGATAAGGAGTCAGGATATCTTCCATGAATTAGACAGCAGATCCCTGCAGAAAGAGACACAAATGATCCTAAGCATCTCATGGGAAGTGGAGTATTAATGAAGGTGAATAGAGAGAGGGAGCTCTATAACTGCCCAAGAATTCCTCATTTGACAACATAAACAACCAGTATCTTGAGTCTTCAAGCCTAAGATGACTGCATACTTCCTGGAAACCTCTTTAGCCCTGGAAAAAAAGAGAAATGTTTTCTAGTTTTTTATTTTGTTACCAACTATGTGGCCTTGAGTAATTCATTTCTCTTCTTCAGCCCTCAGTACTCTCTCCATAAATTGTAACAGTAGGGCTAAATATTCTAAAAAAAGATCATTTCCAGTATTGTCTCTTTAAAATGGGAAGAATATTCAACATCTTGAAAAATTGCACAAGTAATTACCTTGAAATTACTCCTTTATTAAACACTTGTGATATGCCAGATACCTTACGAGGCTCTAGTACTACAAAGATGAAATGAAGACAGCAATTGCCTTCAAGGAATTCACATTTACTGGACAGATGAGATATTTCTACATGATCTGTGAGTAGAGGATTACCAGAATGGAGGGATATATGAGAGGCTTCATGAAGAACATGGCACCTGGAATTAATCTTGAAAGAAAATAAGGATTCTAGGAGAAAAAAGTAAGAACTAGGCATGGGGAGGGATGGTGGAGGGGGAAAGGGAACCAGCCAAGGTGAAGGCATGGAGATGTCCCCTGAGAACAGGAAGGCCAGTTTGTTTGGACCATAGAATATATGAAGAGGAGTAATGTGTGTTAAAGCTGGAAAGACAGGATGGGGCCAGGTCGTGAAGAATGTTAAATACTAAACAGCTAAGATCTTAGAGGTAATAGAGCATCACTATAATCTATTCAATCTGAAAAGTGACATTGTCAGATAATTGATTTAGGAATTTGACAACTATATAATAGATGACTTGTTACATGAAGAGATATAAAATGGAGAGAGACCCATTAGGAAGCTATTTAAAAACCAGACAACCAATTAGACATTTAGGGTGAATGAGAGTGAGGGATAAAGGTAACATGGACATTTGGAAAGCCAAGTAAATGGGAAAATGGTGGCTTCCTTAATGGAATTGGGGAAATTCTGAAGAGGAGTACATTTGCGGGGTTAGGAGGTAATGAGTGGGTTGTACTCTTGAAAATTTTTGAGTTTGAGAAGACTACTAGATATACAATTCAAAATGGCTAATAATGTCTATTTATTTGTTCCTTCCTCACTCCCTCCCTTCCTCTCTCTTCTCTGTCTCTGTCTCTCCCCCCTCCTCCTCCTCATCCTCATCATCATCAGGTCCATCTACCTTTACTTTGGCCTCTAGGACATTCATTGCCCTTATAACAAATGTTCTTGTATCCCTCAGTATCATACATTGAGACCTGAGAGAAAACCTAGAAGCTATTTACTCCAGTTAAATAATTTTATACAGGAGGAAACTGGGGCTTAGAGAAGCTAAATCATTTGCCCATGATCACACAAGGCAACTAAGTGGTTCAGTGGATAGACTCCTAGGCCTAGTGTCAGGAAGACATGAGTTCAAATGTAGCCTCAGACATTTAATAGCTTGTGACCCTGGGCAAGTCACTTAACCCTGTTGGCCTGTGTTTCCTCAACTGTGAAATGAGCAGGAGAAGGAAATAGAAAACCATTCTTGTGCCTTTGCCAAATCCTAAATGGGATCACAAAGGTTTGGATGCAACTGAAGTGACTGAAGAACAACAACACACAGCTAATAAATATCAGAAGTAGGATGTGAATCCAGGTCTTCCTAACTCTAAATTCATCATTCATGCTACTGTACCAAGCTACCATATCCTAGCCAAAGGCCAAGTAATAATGAGAGGACAAGTAAAGCTAAAACTAAGGGGTCCTACTACAGGCTTGACTATAAGAAGGATAAAGGTTCAACTTCCCCCCTACTCCTGCCTTTAATTTAACAGATGAGGAAACAACTGCTGCAAGACATAGCAACTTGTGGTCCTTCTAAATCTAAATTCAGTATTCATTCTATATAACCACAGTTTTAGAAGAAAGACTAAGTTCAGCTAATATTTTTGTTATTGTTTTTATTTTTTATTGTTGGTTTTTTGTATATTTAAGTGGTGGGGGATGGAGTTCAGAGGGGGCAGTACTGTTGTTCAAATTGTCTCCAACAAACATTTGCTCAATTAGGTTTTGAACTATCTAGGATTTTTTTTTCTTTTATTCTATGCTTCTCTTGTCTTTTAAAATCACATGTAACTAAATGTTGCCCATAAGCATGTGTAAACAAAAATGACTACAACCAAAGCTATTAAGAAGATTAGCAATTTAAGCATAGGTAAAATACAAAGTCTCCTGGTTCCATGTGTGAGGGGATTAAATGAGTAAGTAGAGGTAAACTGAGAAGTCATTTTCTGGGGCAGGCCAGCCTGCCAGGGAATCAGCACTGATCTAAAAATACAGTGGTGAAAACATCTGTAGCAGATGGCAGACAGCTGCCATAACCCGAGGGAAAATTGGAATAGTTATAAGGTGCCATATCATTAGCTACTTAACCTGGTGATCATCCACCTGGTACTGTCCTATTGTTCTGGAAAGCCAGAAATGTTAAAGCTATCACTGTTGGGCACTTATTTCATGGTAGTATTGAGAGGCAACATGATTCTGCTCCCCCCCCCCCAAAAAAAAAAAAAACTAGGCTTGGAGTCAAAAGATCTGAGTTTGCATCTCAGTTTTAATTCTTCCTATTTGTGGGACCTCAGACAAGGCCCTTGACTTCCTAACTTTTTTTCATTTATCATGGGCCCCTTTGTCAGCCAGGGAGGCGTAGGGGGATGATTATGAATGCTTTTCAGAATTTTATGTTATATATGTTAAAATAAAATATACAAGATCACAAAAACAATTCTATCAAAATCTACCTATCAAAGTATATGCATATATATTAAATATAATATAAACATATATTAAAAATATGTATATATATTCATATTTTTTAATCCCATATATCCCCAGGTTAATAAGTCTTGATCTTGTCTTACTGCTCTATCGTATAGAAAAATAATAAATAAATCAGTCAGTCAATCCCGGAAAGATAACACAACTGGCTCAAGATACCATAGCTAATAATTGGCAGAGGCTGGTTTGCAATTCAGGTTTTTTGACCTTGAGTCTAAACTTCTTTCTACCAGACCATACCCATTTAACTCTCTGAAACTCAATTTTCTTATATGTAAAGCAGGGGTAATAAACCCTTGATTACTTCACAGTCTGTCCTAGGGAAGTAGTTAGCACACATATACATATACATACACCCATATGTATGTATGTATGTATGTATGTATGT
Source organism: Dromiciops gliroides (assembly GCF_019393635.1). Classification (NCBI taxonomy): domain Eukaryota; kingdom Metazoa; phylum Chordata; class Mammalia; order Microbiotheria; family Microbiotheriidae; genus Dromiciops; species Dromiciops gliroides. Next base: position 553,558,707 of record NC_057863.1, on the reverse strand, counting down.
ATGTATGTATGTATGTATGTATGTATGCATAAAAATGGCAGCTAGCATTTATAAGAAACTTTCAGGTTGCAAAGCACTTCTTATGTGGTATCTTATTTGATTCTGACAACAACCCTTAGAGAGAGGTACTATTATTCCCATTTTACAGAAGAGGAAACTGAGGCTGATAGAGGTTATGTGATTTCTCCAGGGTCACACAGACAGGGTATGTCTGAGGCAGAACTAGAGCTAACATCCTCCTGATTCAAAATCTGAGTTTCTATATGCTGTGCCACCTAGAAACCTTTAAAACAGGGATAATGTTGGGGACAGCTAGGTGGTGCAGTGGATAAAACACTGGCCCTGGATTCAGAAGGAAATCCAGTCTCAGATACTTGACCTTGTGCAAGTCACTTAACCTTCATTGTCCTGCAAATAAATGAATGAATGAATGAATAATAAAATAAAATAAAATAAAACAGGGATAATGTGATTTAATCTGACTCCTAACTCATAGAGTTGTGGAAAAAGTCCTAAGAAAACAGGGGCTATTAGTATAGGATAGACCCTAGTACTCTTTGTACCCTTGAGAGGGAATTGACAACAAAGAATGGGTCCTATCTGTGAGCTGGCAAAGTGAAGGGTTTCCAGTTTTCAAATGTGACCTAAGAATTCACCCCGTTTGGAAAGATCTCTTTAGGAATCTGTGTGTGAGCATAGCTGGATCTCAGGAATGCTTACTGTGCCTCATTGGCCCTCTTACAGGATATGAGTTAGAAGAGAGTGGAGTATAGCTGAGAAATGTGCCTGAAGAAGTACCTATTTTCATGGGCCTTCTTAAATACCCCAAAATAATTGCCTGCATTTAGATGAGGCCAGAAACTCATAAGTATATTTTTGTTATTGTATATGATATGATTATCTGCCTATCTTCACTTCCAATAGCTTTTCTTAATAAGGAATCTAAAGAGAGCCTCAGGAAGGGGTAATATGATTTTAATATACTTAGCTTCACAGAAGCTCTGATGGTTAATTAAGAAACTTTCATCTTTGAAGTACAATAAAAAAACCTTATTAACTAAAGTACATGGGGTCAGTAATAAACCCATCTCCCTTTTTGAACATTACAGTTAATCAATCCTAAGAGAATTAGGACAATTATATTTTTATCCAAAAAACTCAGGGAAGGAAGCATTGACAGGGAGTGGAACATGCCTCTTTGGGGTGGGGTGTACTGCTTACAAAATGCTTTGGGGAGATAATCAGTCCTTTCCTAATCAGAGTAATTTGATGAAATGACTGAGAAGTTATTTACAAAGCTTGGAGGGGGACATACAGCAGACCAGGGATTAGGTGGCTTGGATTTTGCATTTCAAAACTCTACCATCTAGTCCTATTCTTTTAGCTTGCCTGAATCTCCTTCCATCATTACATTCCCCCTTCCCCACCAACTCCCCACCCCATCCACCATCCTCCTCCTGTTTGTCTAGTAATTTATTCAGGGACATTTCTTGAGTGACTGTTAGAAAGAGCAACATTCCCAACCTCATTAGCTGGGTACACTGGAGGTTAAATTGATTTCCCTGAAGGATGGCATTGGTCTCTTTAGCAGGAAAAGCTTAGAATCAGAAGCCCTGAGGTGGGCCCAGCTTTGATACTTATGAGCCCTGGGATTGTGGCAGTCATTTCCTATCTGTGAACCTCACTTGGTTACTTCATACCTCATCTATAAAATAAGTGTTCTAATTGCCTTACAAGAAGCAAGAGGAAAAGTGAATAGAAAGAATTTTGTTGTACAACATTAAACAAGCACAGATTAAATGCCTGCTGGGTACTTGACTCTGTGATAGGTACTGAAGTTACAGAGATACAAATAAAAAAGTCCTGCCATCTAGGTGGCTCAGAGTTAATCAGAGAAAAGTAAAATATAAAACATAAATATATACAAAGTAAATATGAAATAATTTGCAAAGTACTTTTATTACTATATCAGCCATGGGAGCTAGGTGTAATTATCATCCCCATTTTATAGATGAGGAATCTGAGGTTGAGAAAGAATAAATGGCTTGCTCTGAGTCACAAAGGGAGTAAGGGTCTGAGGCAGGATTGGTATTCACATCTTCCTGACTCTAAAACCCCTGGTCTACCCATTGTGTCACCAGGCATCTAACAATTCAGGAAATCAATTCCACTTTGCACAGTAAGGGCCACTTGGATTTCATCAATATAATTATGAACTATTACATTATTATGTGTAAACTTCTTTGCTCTGGACTATTGGGCATGCAAAGAAATATAAACTCAGTGTCTGCCTTCAAGGAGATTACATTAGATCACATTAGATAAAATAGAAACTGGGGGGAGGGGAGAGAAATGCATACTTGAAAATTTGCAAACCTTTCTATAGTACTGTGGGATTACTTTGAGCTTTGATGATTCTGCAGCTTAGTATTCCATCCATTTGGTTCTTTACATATTTAGGCAACAATTCTCCACACATCAGGGTTTTGTAACTAGGGGGTTACCTTTTTACTTTCTCTAACTGAAATTTAGTATTTCCTTTGATGCTGCTTTTAAAAAATCTCCTAGAAGGGATCCTCAGATTTCATCAGACTTCCAAAGGGACCATGACCAAGAGAAGTTAAGAAGCCTTGTGTAGAGGGGCAACCTAATAAAAACAATAAGTTCTGTGGAACCATACTTTTCTCACATCCATCTCATGAAAGGTTGTTTGTCTCATTATCCCCATTGTGACATTTAAAATCTAATGTGTAGAAAAAAAAATAAATGTTTGTTACCAAAAATAATCTAATGTGTGGTTGCCTTACTCCTGTACCAAGTGTAGGGAAAATTAGCTAGGGTTTACTTATTAAGTAGAAGCTTTAGCACCAGTTTTGGGCATAAGCATTTATTAAAGCATACCCGGTATTAGTGAAAAGAGAACACCTGGGTCAGGAATATAAGGTAAGACTAGCTAGGATCTATGGGAGAGAGAAGAGAAATAAAGCCACCTTCACCCATGAGTCTCACGCCAAAAAGAGGAAGTTGCTATGCCTGAGGGTGTGGAAGACAGGCAGTTGCCTGCACACTGCTCCAAGCTAATTGGCTGGTAGCATTCAAGTCCATTGATTCACTGGATTTGAGGGTAGTCCCAAATTGGCGTCAAAGTCTACAGTCTCTGAGAACACACCCTCTTCAGAGTCAGGTGGGTGTGGTTTCAATCAAGTCAACTTCAAGTATGTTAATCAATGAAGTCAATCAATTCTCGGTCAATCCAATCAGTTCAAATCATTCCCAACTGGGGCATTTGGGCATTGGCAAAGCCCATTATTTTCTTACTCCATGTTACAGATGAAGAAATTGAGGTTCTACATAGAATCATTAAATGTGTGAACAGGGATTGAATTTAGGTCTAGTAAGCTTCCTCCAACATGACACCAAGGGCATCTTATAGTTCCTTTGGTACCTCTGGGTGACAATGGAGCCTTTGGGTTATCTATTTGTTGTTCTTCATTTTCACTCCATTCTGCTTCTTCTTCCAGTGGATTTTATTTTGACATGTTCTTGCCATTTCTAAACCTTTCTGTTTAGCTTTTTTTTTTTTTTTTCCATTCTTTTGGCTTTACTGTGAATTGGGATAAGCTGAATATAGATTCCACAGAATGTTAACTGGAAGGGATTTACTGATCATTCAGTCCAAGTGTTCTTAACCTGGGGTCTAGGGACACCTTGATTTCTGAATGTTGATGAGAAAATATTCCTAATTTCTTCTGAGGAAATGGGGAATGGCCTCCTCTCAATAAGAATATAATAATCACCATTCAAATTATACTCCTTCAGACTTATTTGAGGAAAAGGGTCTCCTTTTCCTTCTGCCCCCCCAAACAAAATCACATGGTTGAGCTGGTCTCAATTAGGTCCACTCCTGAGTTATGTCTATATGAGGGAGGATTGAAGAATTGTCCCTGTATCACCTCCCCCATTGGCTAAGAAATACTGCATTCTGATTAGCTAGATTTTGCTCATAGATTGTAACCCTTCAGTAATCAGACCAATGATGAAAAAGGGGAGATTCCATTTGCATTATGGACTAGGGGATAAAATGGGCCTGTGAGGCTCCATTCTTTGTACCCACGAGCTGCACACTGGGTTGCCTTTTCTCAGGAGAATGACAATAAATGAGCCTTTGAGATATCACTGCTGCTGAGTTCCAGAAAATTATTGAGCAGGAGTCATTTTCCTCACATTTCTCACTGGCATTTAGGATTTCCTTCATGTGTTAAAAAGCATGGTTCTGAGAATGGATCCATAGACTTCACCAAATTGCCAAAGGAGTCCATGAAACAGGAAAAAAATAAAGAACTTTTATTGAATCATTTTTCAGCTGTATATGAACCCATTTGGGGATTCCTTAGCAAAGATACTGGAGTGTTTGCCATATCCTTCTCCAGATTATTTTATACATAAGGAAACTGAAGCAAATGGTTAAATGACTTCCCCAGGGTCACACAGTTAATAAGTACCTGAGGCTAGATTTGAACTCAGGAAGATGAGTCTTCCTTACTCTAGACCCAACACTCTATCCACTGTGTCACCTATCTGCCCCTCCAAACAAAAAAGCACCCTTGATTTAATTTGGCCCTCTCATTTTACAGATGATAATCCTGTTGCTAAAAAATAAAAATGAGGTAAATCATTCAAAGTCATAGAGTGACTTTATGACACACCATACCAAACCAAGGGAGGATGCTAAGGAAAACAGCCAGCCATAATTTTCCCCAGTCCATTTCTGGGCCTAATGAGGGCACAGTGACAGAGAGGGACTTTTCCCTCTCCTCATTTCAGACAAACCACTCAGCAATCTTTGTACCTAAAACTTTCCTCACTTTCATATCTATTTTCAGTGTGTTTCTAAAGATGGCTTTGGAGACAAATGAGAAGGGGGGTTGGGAGGGAAGAAAGGATTCAACATTCATCCTGTCAGGAAAAAGAAAAAATCTTTTTATTCAGTTTTCACCCAAAAAGCTGATTCAGCAGTCCTCTTCCTTCTCCATCCCACCCCATTTTTTAAAATCCTTGTCCTATTCTCATTAACTCCAGTGCAACTCAGTCAGCAGCTTTATCCACCCCTTTTAAGATAGAACCTCCTCTTTGTTCCCATTTGCAGCCCTGTGTGTCCCTGGCAGTCAATAATTCTTTGATTTTTCTTTTTAGATTTTTGAAGTTCAGATCTTTCACAAATATTGTGGGTCCTTGATGTTTTTGAGTCATTTTTTCAGTTGTGTCTGACTTTTCATGACGCTATTTGGGGTTTTCTTGACAGAGATGCTGGAGTGGTTTGTCATTTCCTTCTACAGACTATTTTACAAATGAGGAACCTGAGACAAACATGATTAAGTGACTTTCTCAGGGACACACAGATAGTAAGTGTCTGAAGTCGGATTTAAACTCAGGAAGATGAGTCTTCCTGACTCCAAGCCCAGCAGTCTATACACTGCTCCACCTAGCTTCCCTCAATGAAATGTAGATTAAAAACTTGGACCATTCAGACCACAGAGGATAAATGAATGGATTTTCACCACTGCTGAAAACCATCCCAGTAGACCCTTGACCAACAATTCATGAAAATGGCTTTCAACATCCTTCTGCTGGTCAGAGGATTTATGGGCTCCCCTTGTCCTCTCCTTCTCTCCTCCCAATCTCATTGTACCTTGGATATACTTGGACTACCTTTTGTTTTTTGTTGTTTTTGTTTTTTGCAAAAGTGCTATAGAGACCTGAATCAGTATTAAGGGATATTGCAAAGAACTCTGGCCCTGAAGTCAGAGGGCCAGTATTTCATTTATTCCTCTGTTCCTGTGTACGTTTTTTTTTTGTTTGTTTGTTTGTTTTGCTGTGCAATGAGGGTTAAGTGACTTGCCCAGTGTCACCCAGCTAGTAAGTGTCAAGTGTCTGAGGCCAGATTTGAACTCAGGTCCTCCTGAATGCAGGGCCGGTGCACCACCTAGCTGCTTTGTGTAAAATTCTTAACTACATTGGGCCTCAAATTCTTCATTTATATATATGAAGGAGTGGGAACTGATGGCCTCTGAGATCTTTTCCAGCTTAAGATATATGATCCTATAACCGTGTGGATTTGGAGTCAGAAGATTGGTTTGGAATTCTACCTCTGAGCTTCCTTCCTAGTTATGAAATCTTTGGTCAGTTATTTTCTTACTCTGAGCTTTCAGTCACTCATTTGTAAAACAGGGCTTATAGTTGTACTGCCAAGCACAGGGTGCTTGTGATGAGGACTGAATGAGATGTAGGTTGAAGTATTCTGCAGATGTGGCTGTTTATAATGAGGCAGGGAATTCTTCATGTCTGGAGATTTTCAGAGGCTGGAAATTTCTAGGTCTCTCATGCTATGATTCTAGTATTTGGAAATGCTGAAGGTGGGTAAGGGCTACCCAAATACATGCTAACTCTTAACTCTTAAAACAGTGGGGTATGATCTTGTTTGGAAGAAGCAATTTGTCCACTAATCATGGGGTGGAATTAGACAATGTTCATAGTTTGTGCCTATTTACAGCTCTTATCGATTGGTAAATAGCTTTATGTGAGTAGTAAAGGAGTCTAGACCCATGATTTCGCTGATGTGAGGGATTCTCAGGTGTGGAAACCCCTGCTAACTGAGGTAAATACTTTATAGGCTTTTATAGCCTAGTCTTGCCTAGAGAGAGTGCTGAGAAGTTAAGGGATTTACCATAGAAGACTCAACCATAGATATAGTAGACATGGTGGATTTAACTATGATGGTGATAATAAAAATAATAACAATAATTATAATAATAACTGAGGCAAAAGAACAGTAATAAGTTAAAGGTATTTTTTTTAAATAACTTACAAATATTTCTCATTGGTCCCCACAATTCCCCTGTGAAGTGGGTGCTATTGGTAACACCATTTTACAGATGAAGAAACTGAGAAAGACAGAAATTAAGAGTAGCTTGCCAAGGATCACATAGCTAAGTAAGTATCAGAGAGAGCATTTGAAATCAGATTTTCCTGATTCAAATCCAATATTATACACTGTGCCAACTAGCTGCCATCCTTGTCTTCTTGACCCTAATTAAACCACAAGCATTTATTAGGTGCCTACTATTTGCCAGACACTGGTGCTGTATGCACAGAATACAAAAATAAAGAGGAAAAAGTATTTGCTCACCAGAAGTTTACAATCAAATACAGAGACAAGTATTTACATACATAAGGGTTTACACAAGAGTATATACAAGATGAATGTAAGTGGGCCTTTTTGGAAGGGAGCTCACTAGCAGCTGGGGAGATCTAGAATGATACTTAATTAAAGACCTGAAGGAAATTGGGAGGGAAAACATTTCATGAATGGCAGATAAGCAGTGCAAATAAATATACCAAGATGGCAGATGGAGGAGATCCTCAAAAAGGAAAAATGTAAGACAATTTTAAAAGGGAGGGAGGGGCCAAGTAATGAAGAGCTTCCAGTGCCAAATAGAGGAATTTATATTTGACTGAGCCACCCTCTCTCCACTAAATCCAATAATTTGTGAATAAGTAACTCATTTAAGACCATAAGGCTTGTTCTCAACAGGAAGAAAATTGGAGTTAAACCGGTTGACCTCTTAATCTCCTTTTAGGGGAGAGGCTTGGAAGTGAGGCCCTTTCACTCTTCTAGGTCTTGAAGGCATGTTCACAACACATCAGGCTAGTTAGGCTTAGCAGTCTTTTTCATCATTCATCTTTGGAAAAGGACCTACCGTTACTGAGTTGCCCGCCTTGCTGAGTGGGGATGAATATCTTGCTTTACTAAGTGACAACTTTTGAAGAAAGCTTTTACCTAATGCAAAATGAAAACATTTGCTTTATGTGAAATATGCAATCCATATGTGTATTTATATTTCATCCCTCTCCTTCCCCCACCCCACCCCTTGCCAGAATTTCTCCAGGCTATTTTTGTCAAGGCTTGAAAAATAGCTCCCCGTGATTTTCTTGATGCAGGCTAATATAGTAATAAGCACCATAAAGTCTCTGGGAGTAACACATCATTAATTTATCTCCAAAAATAAGGCTTCAGCAACAAATAAACCTCACAAGGACTCTGTGGTATAGGTCCCTCGGCCATTGATGGGAATTGTAATTGGCTGAAATTGAAAAAGAAGGGGGAAAAAGTGGGGGAAATGTCACTCATCATGATTTGATACAGATGACCACAGTCTGAAACATGAAGGGTCCTTGACTAAATAAGTTGGAGAGCAAAATAAATGATTGGAAATGCTCCATTATAAATGCATTGTGTTTCATAATTATAGGAAAACAGGAAAATATTCTCATGGTGGAGGTGGTGGAGGACATATGCAGTTGGATTGAGAGGCTATTGAGAGAGGCAGGACACTGGAATCTGTTCTGATTTCAGCAATTCTTTCAACAGTCTCTTATTCTAGGTCCATATGGGCCCCAGGCAAATGGTTTGGGGAGTTATTGCATTATTTCTTTCTGATTTCTACTTCACCACTTCAATGCCTTTGCTCAGATTGGTTCCCTAAGCTTAGAGTGTCCCTCTCATGCACATTTTTTGTGAAGCTGAGATATTCCCAGAGGAAATTTCCTCAAGGTTACCCAGGAGATTCAATTACGGTAAACCTTGTTTCCCTGGCCCAAATCCAAATTTCATCACATTAACTTTAGAAGTCATCTAGACAAACCTTCCTTGTTTTACAGATGAGTAAACCCTGGTCAGAGCGTTTAAGTGACCTGCTTAAGGACTCATTGGTAGTAAATGACAGAGCTCATACTGGAGGCCCTGCCCTTTAACCTGAAAACTAGCTGTTTTTGTTTGGGGTTTTTTCATTAGTTTGTTTTGCTTTCCCCTTCCCAGAGACATGAGTCATGCATTATAGAAGAATTAGGGATAAAAGAGTCACGGTATCAAAAATGTAGAAAGATACCACAGATTTTAAAAAATAGCATTTATATAGCACATATGTAAAGTTCTGTAAGCACTTTATAATTACCTTATCTTTACCCTCACAATAGCTGTGAGATATAAATGATACTATGCCCATTTTGCAAGTGAGGGAACTGAGGCTGTGAGAAGTTAGGTATCTTGCCAAGGGTCACAGAGGTTTAGTAAGTATCTGAGGCTGGATTTCAATTTACAAATGGAGAAGAATCATGAAAGTGAGGCTCAAAAAGTTGAACTGATTTGCCCGAGGTCACATAAAAGCAAGGTCAGGATTTGAATCCAGGTCATCTCATTCCAAGTCCAGTGCTCTTTCCATTATGTCTTTATGTCCCTAAGTCTGAGTTGATAATTTGTCTCCACCCTAACTAGATTGCAAGATTCTTGAAGACAGGGTGCATCTATAGTAATCACTGTACTTAACACAATGAATTGCACTTAGAAGGCACTTAATTAATTTTAGTGAATAAATAAATGAACTTGCCTCAGTCTTCTTGGTGCATAAATAATAAGGTATGAACAAAGAAGAGTTCATCAATATCCTTAGGCAGGTAAGATGAGAGGTAGAACTGGGGTTCAGAACAATGTCCTAAACTATTAAAATGAGAATGGTATAATTTGAAGGGCAAGTAGATGCCAAAGATTTTGTGGTTTCTTTTAGATAATTTCATTCCCCAAGGTGATAATCTTATGCTGGCATATGTTAAACATGACCATCTCTTTTCTTGGATACGTTGGATACATTGGCATGACCTTGGCCCTTTCACTGTCCTAAAAACACTCCAGTATCTAAAATACTTGGACATTTTAGTAGATATGCCTTTCGCCAACATATATATATATATATATATATATATATATATATATATATATACATATACATATATGTAGGTCTATTTGGCAGCAATACAAAACTAAAGATGATCTTGCAACTTAAGAGAAACTTTAACAAAGATGCAAACCTACCAAAATAGTTTCTGTGAAAGGGAATATATTTTAATCACTAAAATCCATGCATAAATGAACTCATGTAGGGAGGATGGATATAAGTTGCATATCAGAATTCAGATACTCTTAACCATGTGATTTCAGAATCCATGCTATGTCAAATTCACCATCTTTATGAAACTAGTCACCACCTGTTTACTGCTCCATCCTGTGATCTGATCTTTCCAATAAATTAATGCCAAGTATTTCTCCTTTCCACTTGCAAAAGCAAGAGCAAGATCCAGAACATGCATGTAGCCCAGACTACTGTCCAGGAAAGAAGAGAGAGGAAAGAGGAGCATGATGTTCATAGAAGTGATTGTTGTTTGTCCTTTGTTTTCAAAGAGGACCAATGACATCACAAAATGATGTCTTGGTTTTCCCATGAATTGGATTTAAGTGAGGCAGAATTAGACAAAGTCATCAGCCTCACTCTCTTTTTCAAAGGCATTGAAGTCCAGTGGCAAAACAGAAGTCAAGATGACTTTCAATGGCCCAGGATTCAATGAATCACCCTGGTGTCTTCATTGTCTGACCAAGCTCTAAGGGAGGACTAGTACCTCACTGTGAGGGCTTGATGAGCCCTGTTCAGGGCTGTTCATCAACCTTTGGTGTCCACCTGTCACCAACTCTCACCTGTGGTTCCAAGAAGCTGTAGCACACACAGAAGCCAGACCCTGGTAAAACTATCTTAGCAGTCAGACTAAACCAGGTGGATGGCGACCAACAGGCCTCTATAGAAGTAAGGAAGGAGGAAGGATGACACAGTTCATTCTTTTGCTTATATTAATGTATTAAGTCTACTTTGTGTATTTCTCTTCCTTGCTCCAAATTACTAGGCCGATGTTACTTGAAATAAATTTGAAACACTCTGAAAGTTACCTTCTCTATACCATAAAGCTTTAATTGCCTTCTAGAGGCCAAGGAGTGACATGAAACCACACCCTTTATATTTCAGGATATATCAATATTTACATTCAAGGTGCAAGAGCTATGTGACATCAAAAAGAAAAAAAAATACTACCCCTCCACTCTTTTAAGTGTAAGGTCATCTTTCTGTTAACAATACTCTTAGTATCTCAGAATTATAAGGGAACTCGGAGTTCATTTAAGCTAGTGGTTCTCTAAGGTTTTGGTCTCAGGACCCCTTTATAGTCTTAAATATTTACAATACTATAAATCAAAATGTCAGTATCACTATAAAGATAGTTTTGACTTTGCAAGGTATCCCCAGAGATTCAAGGACCACCTTCTGAAAACTACTGGATTAAATTAATTCACATCCTTTTAACAACCTCCCCAACAAGCAATTATCTACACGTTGCTTGAAAACTTCTAGTGAGGAAACTCATTACCTCCAAGGGCAAGCCATTCCACTTTTGGATAGTTCTAGTTATTGGGAAATTCCCTCCATATCCCTTAGAGAAGTCATTTAGATTCTGTCTGCTTCAGTTTCCTCATCTTTCAAATTGGGATGATAATAACATTTACCTCCCAGGTTGTTGGGCAAATCAAATGAGATAATATTTGTAAAGTGCTTTGTAAACTTTAGAGTCATCTATAAATGTGTTATTGTTGTTGGTGATGATGTTGATGTTGATGCTGCTGCCTTTGGTGAAACTGAGCAGGTTGTGTTTGGACCAGAACACATACATGGTAGTGGAGAGAGGGTAAGGAGTATTGTATTATGAAATACATGTAGAAAGGTAGGTAGAAGCCAGATGGTGATGGGTTGTGAATATTAGACAGAAGAGTTTGTATTTCTTCTGTGGGAACCAATTTTTAATTGGGGAGTGTTAGCCGAGTGGCTCACCGCAATATTGGGGCAAGGAAGGAGACCAGCAGCCTCCTTCAAAACAGAACAAGATTTATTTTAACAAGAACGAACTTAAAAAAAAAACCACACACACACACACAAACAGGATCAGTAGGATCAAGGGAAAGGAAATAAAATGGGGAAAGGGAAATTATAATACCAGAAAAAATACCACCACCCAGGAATCAGCTGAAAATACGCAGCAGAATGCCTATCACTTTCCAGTTTCCACCTAGAATGCCCAATTCTCCTCCCCCAAACCTAGAAACACCCCACACAGCCCCAGCCAATAGGATGGCCGCTCTGGCTGTCACATGACTGCCGTCACAAGGCTTCTAATCATTATAATTTTGCCAGGCCCATGTAGGCATCAGCGAGTGGTGATAAGGTGAGGTCCCAGAGCCCTGGCAATTGCTACAACCAGTGGGTGGAGCACCATGCAGTTTGTGGAGCCACAGGCCAGTGTGCACCTAGGCAAAAAAACCTCAAATAACAATTAATTCTTTAGACTTCCCAAATATAAAAAGGAGACACTGAAGATTTTTGAATAAAGAAGGAAAATGCTTAGACTGAATTTAATAATGTCAATTTAGTATCCGTGTGTAGGATACATTGGAGAAGGGGAAGCTGAGAAACAAGTGGATAAGTTGGAAGCCATTACAAAAACCCAGACAAAAAGTGATTAAGCTTTAAACTAGCGTAGCTTCTGTTTTAGTGGAAAGAACAAAATGGATGTAAGGCATGATAGAATGATGGGCCCTCAAGTGCTTGAAGACTGATGTCATGCCCAGTCCCTTCATGATCCTGATCACTATCTTTTAGATAGGATACAGATTGTCAACACTTCTCTTAAAGTATGGCCTTGAGAACTGAATACATGTGCCAGATGTGGTCTATGGTCATTCTCTGTCTCTGTCTCTCTCTTTCTCTGCCTCTCTCTGTCTCTCTCTCTCTCTCTGTCTGTCTCTCTCTGTCTCTCTCCCTCTTTCCTTTTATGTATGTTCTTCTGTTCTTCATCCTTACCATGACGTCTAATTTCCCAGCTCCTCAGTAATTTCTCATTCCAATACTGTGTTAAGGGCTAAAATCATAGCTATTCTGTCTAAAATATCAAATGAGTGGTCACCAATAAATTATAAGCTTTAGCAAGAGTTAGAATTTTAAGCATTTATTAAGGAGAATAAGAATTTGGTAAAGAGAGAAGAAAAGACCTAGATTCCTATCTATTAAAGGGAGAGTGCGTTTCTAGCTCCCTTTTCCACCAGCGTCCCCAGGAAAAAACCCAGACAGAGCACCAGTCTCTTCCTTCTTCTTCCCACTAGCCAACATCACTTCCTGATGCCAAAGAAAAGACGCATGTTCTTGCCCTCAAAGACCTTCCTTTCATGGCGGGACTTTTCTACAGTAAGTCTCCAGCAGGTGGCGTCATTCTAATCGTTACAGTTCCCTGCTTTGTTTCCTCAAGAAAAAGGGACATTTCCTTGATGAAACAGTCAAAATTAACAGAATATAATAACTATGCTAACTAACAATATGTTAATAACAATATAGAAAAGGAAGAGAGGAAAGTTTTGTCCAGAGGGGCGATTTTTTTTTTTTTGTCCTCATGAACCGACACTTTGACATTGGTCTTGCAAAGGGAGGGCCTCTGCAGAGAGTACCTGTTACAGATGGCGTATATTATAACAGAAAGAGAAAAAGAAAAAACAACAACAACAACAACAAAACTGTTCATTTAAAGTCTCTGAAAGTCTTTTCTCAGATATCCTCTAGCTGTAATCATGGAATAGAAGTCTTTTCAGGGGTTCATGTGTGCATGCTGGTAATAAGCCAGGAAAATTTCCTACAAAATTGAGCTCGACACAACTTTGAAATAGCTTTGTCAATAATAAAATCAAACAATGAAAGTTCTCAAAAACATGTCTAAGGGAATTCAGAATCTTAGTTGCTACACATGAAACATATAATAAAACAAAAATTGAAACATTCTTTAAAATTATAATTACTATAGTCCCCCCTTGTGGAGAGTAAACTGAGAAGACAATTGCTGCGATATTAATTTTTCTTAAATAATTTTTATCTTTCTTTCATCACTTTTTGCATCATCTGCCTAATTATCCTCATGCCATTATGAGAAATTTAAAAATCGAATATAATTGGTAACAGATGTCAAGGCCAAATTCAACACTGTTATTTATCATGACACCTGAGATAATTATGGGGGTTACCATAAAAGAAAAGAGAAATGATGGGATATGAGCATTTCCATGCTTGAGCAATATGTACTGCCCATGCAGTATGCCAGGCTTTCAATAGGTGGATGGAATATATGTCCATGCCACCGAACATATTGGAGGAAACTGAGTCAGACGGCATATAGGAGGGGCATAGAAGCCAGGTGTAGAATGAGATGGGTGGGATGAATACTTCCAGCCATCTGTACAATATTGTGGGGAAAAAGATAATAAAATATTAAACCAAGAGAATCCAACCTCAACATTTGTCAAAAGCCGTTCCCTCGGCCATACCTTGACTTCATGCATGTCTCCCCTCATGTAACAGTTCAATGTCTGTTCTTGCATGTATTCCTCTTGTGATTGGATGGCATCTTGGCCAACTGGCATCTGATAACTCAGAATAAAGGCAATTAATGTCTTAAATGATAAATTCCCATAATCCAAGCCTCATATGGATTTAAAAATTGAGGATAATAAATGATTGCAAAAAATGTGAATATAATATATAATTATGCAACAATTTCAAATAATACCCCTTTTTTTACTTAGTATACAATTACTTTTGTGAAAAATCAGAACATATTTAAATATAAGTTAAAGCACAACACAATCTCAAAGAAAACTTTTTTTTGAAAAAAGATACCATGGGGCAGCTAGGTGGTGCAGTGCATAGAGCACCGGCCCTGGAGTCAGGAGTACCTGAGTTCAAATCCAGCCTCAGATGATTGACACTTACTAGCTGTGTGACACTGGGCAAGTCACTTAACCCCAATTGCCTCACCAAAAAAAAAAAAAAAAAAGACACCTTTTACAAATGTTCCCCTCCTTTTTTTTTTTTTGAATATGCTTATCAAAAATAATACTTCTAGAATCAATTTACACTTGCCATGGCAACCAATTTGCCAGGGAAATGCTTTAAAGAGTTTGATCAAATAATCAGTTGAGAAAAAAAAATAACAAAAACATACAACTCAGAATATGGGAGCACAATACTCCTAGAATTAACATTGTATTATGAAATCAAAACCATCTTGCAATGTTTCAAAATTAGATAGATGAATGAATAGAAGAAAATACACATGGAACAATAAAAGACAATGAAATTCAAACTAGGGAAATCTAAATGAATATGAACTTAATATTAATAAGAGTATTATAAAATATAAACTTGATCACATGACTATAAAAAGCTTTTACAAATATTCTCCTTGTTTTAAAAACTAAGTATAAAACACAATCTCAAAAGCATGAAAATCTCTATGAAAATAAACCCATACCATTAATTTCAAAATGTATATGTAGTAGCATAGAAATCCTATGTAACCTCTGAACTGACATTAATACTCTGAGTGAATTCAGAACACTTTTGATTCCAGTATCTAAAATCCCCAATACTCATATCAATACCTTGCTGCTTACTTCTACATTTCTGAAAAATATGTACCCTTCCATGGTAAAAGAAGCGAGTCTTAAACTATGATGAAGATTGTAACTTTTATTCAGCTTAAGTTTTTCTTCTTTAACCCCTCTATATTGTCTGTCAGTCTTTTCACCATACAAATGCTTTATAAGATTACTAATTAAAGACAAAAGCAGATTAGCAAAATTGTGAACAAAACGAGCATATCTGGAATTTAAAGGGTTTTCTAAGGTTGTCTCAGAAGCACAGCCAGGCTGGGGAAGGACTAAGCCTGAAGCTGCAAATGTAGTTAGAGAAAGCTGCTCATGCGCATTAGATCTCTGGACTTCCCAGGCAGGGGAATCAATGGGCTTGGCAATGGGAGGAGTAGAGGGTGGGGTCTGGAAAGGAGGGAAGGGACCAGGGCAATTTGAATCAGACTTGATTTTGAACTCAGGACTGGATTCCTCTTCCCCCACTTTGCCTCCAAGTGCTAGGGGATTAAAAACTTCTAGAGGGTGGGCCATTGCCTCCAGGCATGCAAAATTAGAGCAATAATTAATGTTAGAACTTGGAAAAGCTACAGGAATCTCTTCAGGTTTCTCTGAAAAAGCATGATTAAGAGAGGGGGAGATATTTCCTTGTGTGTGTACATTGCTGGCTCTTCTAACAAAAATAAAAATAAAAATAGAAAATCCACAAAAACAAAGCATTCACATGATCTTATCTCCCATTTGTCTGGTTAAATGGACTACAATCAAAAATAGGGTAATTAGGGAGTTTAAAAGGTCCATTTGAAAAAATTTAAAGGGAAAACACCCAGCAATTCAGCAGTACTTTGGATTTAAAGGGACAGGGTAGGGGAAATTTCTTACCCAACCTGAAGATCAGAAGAGTGAGATTCAGCTTTCCTCTTCATGGTCAGCCATCTGTTAAGGGCTAAAAGTCTAACTATTCTGTCTAAAATATCTAATGAGTGGTTGCCAATAAATTATAAGCTTTAGCAAGAGTTAGACTTTTAAGCATTTATTAAGGAGAATAAGAATTTGGTAAAGAGAAAGGAAAAGGCCTAGATTCCTATCTATTAAAGGGAGAGTGCATTTCTGGCTCCCTTCTCCACCAGCGTCCCCAGGAAAAGAGCCAGAAGGAGAGTCAGTCTCTTCCTTCTTCCTCCCACTAGACAACGTCACTTCCTGACGCCAAAGAAAAGATGCATGTTCTTGCCCTCAAAGACCTTCCTTTCATGGCGGAACTTTTCTACAGTAAATCTCCAGCAGGTGGCGTCTTTCCAATCGTTACAACTGATACACTATATATGTACTTCTTACCTATCTTAACCCTCAGTGATCCAGATTGAACTCTTTGCAGCCTGACTCCCGATATCATCATTGAACTGAAACTACACTCTCTAAAGTTACTAATGATCTCTTATCCTTTTCTCAATCTTCTTGATCGCTTTTGCACCCTCTGATACTGTCAATAACCCACTTTACCTAGAAGCATCTCAGTGGAGCAGTAAATAAGAGCCCTGGGCATGGATTCAGGAAGACCCAAGTTCAAATTTTACCTCAGGCACTATACCTGTGTGACACAACCTCTGCCTGCTTCAATTTCATCAACTTTAAAATGGGAAAAATAAGAGCCCTACTTTCCAGGATTATTGTGAGATCAAATAAGGTAATATTTATAAAGTGCATATTATAGCCCCTCACAGAGTAAATATTTTTTAAATTACCCTTTTCTTCCTTTTCCCTGGTATTCTCTTCTCTGCAGGTTTTGGTGACACTGCTCTCTCCTAGTTCTTCATAGGATTCTTTGATGCATCTTCACCCAGGTTTTGTCCACCAACAATGAGGAACTCCAGGGAGCTCTATCCTGTCCCCTCTCTCCTCTCCTCTACTCTCCTCTCCTCTTCTATTGTTTCTGTATATCAGAGATATTATACTTATGTCCCTTGGGCTTCTGGTAGGCAGCAAAACTCCCAGGTAAAGCCCAAACCTGATTAAAATGTAATTGGGAAATGTTTAACAAAATAAATGGAAATACAATACAATATAGATAATGTTAATTTGTGGTTCTCTAAGTCAATATGGGACCAACAGGGATTTGTTTTTATCTGAGTTTCCAAATCACTGCTCCATTCTATTGTACCTGATGATCTCATGAGTCCCCATAGCTTGATTATTATATCTATGCAGATGAGTCTCAGACCTACTTGTTGTAAAAAAATAATTATTATCTAGAAAAATTAGTCTGAAAAATTTTATATAATTGTACTTGTGAAAAACTATAACTATATGAAAAATTATAGGTTTAGAAAAATTATAATTGGGCCATAAGTCCTGCCGTGGTCGCCATTCAAATGTAAAAATATTTTGATGACTAGCCTAATTTTGTGGGGGCTAATTTGATTGGGGTACTAATTCTGGGACTATTGACTGTTTTGCTATCTGACTGTGTTTAATTTAATATGGGCCGTTTATAAAGTTCTACCACCCTGCTCCACTCCCAAATTGATAAGCTAAAGATTAAGAAGCAGAGTTTATTTATGAGATACTATTTAAAATTAAGAATACAGGGAAATAAAACATACAACCTGACTGCTTTCCTGTGGTCTCTTTCCCACCTGCTGCTCTTAGAACCTTTTTTTAATACAATAAGGGCCTTACCCACCTCTCGCCTCAGGGTATTCAGGTCCTTTATTCTAACTCTGAGTCCCTTTCACTTTGTAAATCCCCCTGTTTCTAACTTTCCTCTCCTTACTGCCACTGCTGAACCCCTGTGTTTCTCTCTCACCGACCTTCTGTCTGTCTGCTCCGTCAGTCTGCCCTTCAGCCTCTCTTTTCTCTGCTCCTAGTCCTTTTTATCTTCTCTTGAGTCCTTGTAGCCTCCTCTCTAGTCTGCCGTACTCCAACCTTTATAATCTCGTCAGCCGCCGCTTGATCTCTTCTTGGCCTCCTCTCGTCCTTCCGAACCAAACCGCTCCATCCTTGTCTGCCTCTCATCTGTCCTAACCTCTCTAATCTCCTCAGCCCCCCTGATCTTGTCTGCTGGCCTTTCCTCCTTGCTCCTAGTCCTGCATTACTGTTCATCTCATCCCCCTGCTCAGCTCCCCTCTAATCTAACTCCCAGGTCTATATATACCTTTTCTTCTCTCCACTCAAATCTCGGGGCTTCCTTTGCCCCCACAGACCAAGCTAATCCGCCAGCCAGAGCTGTGGCTGGTGGGGGGTGGGGTGCACAAGCTTCACGTGCCTCAGCACAGGCTACACCAGAGCCCAGCATCTCTGAGATACCTCCACTCAGGGCATAGGGAGCTGGGGGCTTTTTTCCCCCAACTGTCTGACCTGGCATCTTGTACAGCCCAAGGGGCTTTTTCCACTCAGCTGAAGTTGAGGAGGAGGGGCACAAGCCCCTCCCACACAGAAGAGACCCTGAGGGCCTAAGGCTTTCCAATCTCAGCCCAAAGGTAGGGTCCCCAAATCAAAATAAATTTCCACATTGTCCATCTCAGAGCTCCAATCTTGCACCTCCAACAGCCATTTAGATGTCATGAACTCTATGTCCCATAGACATCTTAAACTCAAAATGTCCAAAACTGAATTCATTATTTTCTCCCCCAAATCTCCCCCATTCCTAAGCTCCCTTTCACCATCAGGTGTAGTATCATCCTCCTAGCCACCCAGGCTCACAACCTAGGTGTCATCCTTGACTTCTTTCTGTCTTTCACCCTCATATCCAATCAATGATCAAGTTCTGTTACTTCCCCTTCATAACATCTCTTGTATATTCCTTCCCTTTCTACTCTGATACTGCCCCCCACCTTTTCCAACCCTTACCACCTGGTCTATATGTAGAAAATCCTCTTAGTTGGTTCCCCTGACTCAAGTCTCTCCTTACTCTAGTCTATTCTTGCCAAGGCTCTTAATCTTCCCAAAGCACAGGTCTGGCCAAGCCAAACTTCTACCCCTATACAACCAACAATAATAGCTCCCTTTTACCTCCCAGCTCAAATCTAGAATTCTCTGTTTAGTTTTTAAAACCCTCCATAACCCATTCTCTTCCTACCTTTCCAGTCATCTTATACCTCTCTGCCCTCATATCAAACATTGTGTCCCATCTCAGAGCATTTTTACTCACTGTTGCCCATGCCTGGAATTCTCTCCCATCTGATCTCTGCCTCCTGGCTTTCTTCAAGTCCCAGCTAAAGTCCCACCTTCTGCAGGAAGTCCTCCTTAATCTTAGTGCTTTCCCTCTGAGACTATGAATCCTTTATCTATCCTTTTTGTTCAAGTTGTTTGCACAGTGTCCCCCACCCCAACCATAACATGAGCTCTTTGAGTGCAGGAACCTTTTGGGTGTTGTTGTTGTCCTTGCTGCTGCTTCTGCTGTTGGGGGCTAGGTGGGTGATTTTTTTCCCCTTTTCTTTGTATTACCAGTGTTTAGCACAATGCCTGGTATGTAGAAAGTGCTTAATAAATGCCAGTTAACTGACTATTTTGATGACAAAGATTCTTGGTTATGTATTCATCAATCAGCAATTGAAAAGGCAAGGTTTGGTTTCTGTGGTCTATGTAGCTTCTGCTGACCATTGAAGCTCTCAGATTATGTGATGAGTCCAGAGCACAGCAGAACTACCACCTTTAATATTCTGGTTACTGTGCCACCCCAGGCACACATATGCTAAATAACATGGCTGACATTCAAACCCAGGTCTACTTATTCCTGTTACCAGAGCTCTTTCCACAATAGCAATCCCATTATCCAGAGTCTTTCTTCCTCTGAACATTTAATTTATGGCAGAAGCTGACTCTTCTGGCCTTTTTAAACAGCTGGGATGCAAACATCTGTCACTCATTATGGTATTCTCCACACTAAATTTGAAGCAGGAAGGCTTCCAAAAGCATTTAATAAACACTGTGCTAGCTGATTGTTAGATAACAGTATTGTTCACTGTGGAGTGGTTCTTTGTCTTCACTGTTAAACAGGTTCATCCTGGACCTCATGAACAGGGCTAAGTGACCAAGGTACTTAGAGGTACTGCCTCCTGTCACTCCTCCTTCTTATTCAGACACCCAGTAGGGTGATTTGCAGCTCGTTGAACATGCCTTTGTTTCTTTGTTTTTTTTTTTACTCTTGAACTTTTGCCCTTCATGTATCCTCTATCAGAAATTTCTTCCTGTTAGTTCCCCTCCCTTACTCCCTACCCATTCTTTATGACCCAGTTCAGACACCACCTTGTCCATGAAAGCTTCCATGATTCTGGCAGCTGGGAGAGATCTGCCCCTCTTTTGAAATGATATGACTTTTATAACCCTTATCATAGTCTATCCTGCATCATAGTTCCTTCTGTCCACATCTTGTCTCTTGCTAGATGGAACATCCTTGAGGAGAGAGCTTTGATCTTCTTTATATCCCTCACATTGCCAAATAAGACCTTGCACACAGTCATTAGTCATTTGTTAAATTGATGCATTTATCATTGTAAAGCAGTATCATAAGATGGAGAATTGGGAGAAACCTTAGAGTCTACCCTTCTCATTTTATAGATGAGTAAACTAAGGTCCAAAGAGAAATTAAATCACTTACCATCTCTCATATGGTCACATTTAGAATAACCTCCCAAAGACAGCACCATTGTGAGGGTCTGGTGTATTTTTTGTTATAAGACAGAAATTCTAGTCAGTCACTTAGATCTAGAATTTTGTTTTATAATTCCACTCTCTGATAGTGTCCTTCTCTTATGCATGATGGAAGTGACCTTTTGTTCTCAAAGGTTGTGCCAGTGGACCACGAGTTTAAGAAGGCTTTGAAGGCACATATTACATGTTTTCTAGACTAGTCGTTTGGAGGGGATTGGGACTGGGCTAGTCAGAGAGATGTTTTTTGTTGTTGATGATGGGGTTTTTTGGTTTGTTTTGTTTGGTTTTTTTTGCCTGTAGCTACTCTCTAAATCATAGAATTTTGGAGGGAAGGGAAGAGATCAAACAGTTATTAAGCACCTACTATGTGCCAGGGACTGTGCTTAAGTACTTCATAAATAAAAAGCTTATTTATAAAGTCATAGATTTAAAGTAAAAAACTACCTTGGAGACCACTTCATTCAGAACTTCTTTTTACATATCAGGAAACTGAGAGGGCAAAAGAGGTTAAATCATTTGCTCCAAGTCACAGAAGTACAGTTGGAATCTATGCCCAAGTCCTCTGTCCAAATACTTAATGATTTTCAACATATCACATTATTTCCTAAGGGGATATATTTTGTTTATATAGTCACTGGCATATAGTGTTCAAAAAATGCTTGTTGATTGATTAATTAGTTCATCAGATAGGAATGTTTGTAACAGGGTGTGTATGAGTCACATTCATGAAATTATGGGGGGCAGCTAGGTGGTGCAGTGGATAAAGCACTGGCCATGGATTCAGGAGGACCTGAGTTCAAATCCAGCTTCAGACACATGACACTTACTAGCTGTGTAACCCTGGGCAAGTCACTTAACCCTCTTTGCCCCACAAAAAACAAACAAACAAACAAAACAAAAACAAAAGCAAAACATTCATGAAACCATGGGATCCAGAAACAGAAGTTCAAGAAATGCAATAATAATTATGTAGAAATGGCCTTTATACAATATCAATTCACCCAAAGTAGGGATTGTTTCAACTTTTTGTCTTGAATCTATCCCCAACATCAAGCACGGTGCTTGACACATCTTATCAGTTTAATAATTCATTATTGACTGATTATTTTCTCTAGCCACATATATCTCTAGAATACAGCATGATATTATTAAGACCGAGCTAATTATTTCAGTTGGACTAACCATGAAGCTAGTAAGACCAGGATTTTAGGTTAAATCCCTTGGATCCATTAGCTCTGTCCAGAGGCTGAATTTTATTTTTTTCCCCAGTCACATACCAGCCCTGACTGGTTATCTTCAAAGTGTATGAATTCCAATAATTTAATGAATTATAAACAACTATTTATTAAGTATCTACTGTGTAGAGACCACAACACCTGCCTTTAGGAAACTATAGTAGTAGTTACAAAGAAAATGTGGTTCAGTCAGAGTAATAGCTAATATTGACTATTCTGTAGATGTTACTCAGGGAATAAAGTTTTTAAAAGAGGAAAGGATGGTTTCAGTGGCTGAATTCTAGATGTTAGGACAGTAGAATCCAAGAAGTTCAGAGTTTCAAAGGACTCTGAAGGTCATCTAGTATGCTGTCAAAATCAGAAAATAAATGGGGGACATTAAATTGTATATATGAGGGCAGCTAGGTGGCACAGTGGATAGAGCACCGGCCCTGGAGTCAGGAGGACCTGAGTTCAAATCTGACCTCAGACACTTAACACTTATTAGCTGTGTGACCCTGGGCAATTCACTTTATCCTGTTTACCTCAGTTTTCACATCTGTAAAATAAGCCAGTAAACAAAATGGGGAGCCACTCTAGTTTCTTGGCCAGGAAAATCCCAAATGGGGTCACAATGAATCAGACAAAACTAATAAAACTGAATGAGATACAACAAACTGTATAAAAGGATCATTGGTAGCAGGATGTTGATATAGAAAGCTACCTATCATCATCATGTTTTTGTTTTGTTTTGTTTTTTTGTCTTTTTTTTTTCTGGGGCAATGAGGGTTAAGTGACTTGCCCAGGGTCACACAGCTAGTAAGTGTTAAGTGTCTGAGGCTGGATTTGAACTCAGGTATTCCTGACTCCAGGGCCGGTGCTCTATCCCCTGTGCCACCTAGCTGCCCCAACTCCTTTGACTTTGCTTTATTGTTTCTTGATGTCTCATAGAATCATTAGCTTCCACTTGCCTAATTCTAATTTTAAGATGTTTTCTTTAGTGAATTTGTGTGCCTATTTTATTATTAGATCAACAAGGTATTATTTTGTTCAGTATGTTTTTGTCCCTCTGTCTCCTAGCTGTTAATTATCTTTTAGAATTTTCTTGCATCACTCTCATTTCCCTTCTTAATTTTTTCTCTACCACTCTTATTTCTTTCTTTAGTTCCGCCAGAAAGTCTTGTTCTCCTTGGGTCCAATTAGCATTTTTCTCTAAGGTTTTTGTTTTAGATATATTTACATTTTTGTCTTATTCTGAGTTTGTGTCTTGGTATTCTATGCTACCATAGTAGTTTTTATGGTCAAGGTTTTGTTGTTGTTGTTTGGTTTTTGTTGTTTTTGTTGGTTGCATATTTTTTCAGCCTATTTCATCACTTTGAATTTTATGTTAAAGTTGGATTCTTTGGGATGGGAAAGCACTATCCCAAGCTTCAAGCTTTTTTAGGGTCGTTGTTTTCATAGCTAGTTCTGGGGGTCTGCAATTTGATGCTTCCAAGGTGATGTGTGGTCACTGTTCTCCTGCTCTGTACTCTGGTCTTTATATGGGAATGGCCTTTGCTCCCCTGCTGCTGCAAGTGCTAGTCCTCCTCTTGACCTTAGAACTATGTCTAGTTCCCCTATTTTCCTAGAGCCACCAGCTCCTCTCTTCCACAGAACTACAACCAGGGCCCCTGCCCCATTATGACCAACCACAAATACTCCTCTCTGCTCAGGAACTGTGACCAGGGAATATTTATTGGTAATAGAGGTGTCAATTAATTCCAGCTCCACCCAGTGACACCAAAGCTCCCCTATAGTCTCTTTCTGACCAGTTGTCCAACCCCCAAACCATCTAGGAGCTAAGAACTCCTAAAGTTGCTGTTGCTGCTACTATTGCCTCTGTCATTACATCTAAGGCCCACCCCACTGGTATTGATGCCCCTGTGCTTCCAGCCAACTCCCATTACAGTGTCACAGATCTTTCCTTCTAAGTTATCTTAGACCAGAAAAAAATGTTTCAGCCAAACCTTTGGTTGGTTTTGCCACTCCAAAAGTTAATTTGAGACATTATTTTAAAGTTGATTGGTGGGGAATGGAGGGAGAGTTTAGCTGAGTTGTTGCCTATATTCCACCACCTTGATTCCCTCCCCTTCCATTTATTTCTTTTTAAAGTTTGAGCTCCCAATTCTCTCTGCCCTTCCCACCTTTCTCCCATCCACTGAGAAAGCAAACAATAGATATCAATTATAAATGTGAAATCATGTAAAACATTTCCATATTACCCATATCAAAAAAAGAAAAAGAAAGGTATCAAGCTTTACTTCAATTTTTACTCAGATTTAATCAGTTCTCTCTCTCTGGAGATGGATCACTTATCTTTTTCATTATAAGTTTCTCTTGGATCATTATATTGATCAGAGTAGCCTAGTCTTTCATACTTAATCAGTATACAGTGTTGCTGATACTATTCACAATGATTTCCTAGTTCTTCTCACTTCACTTTGCATCAATTTGTATATTTCTTCCCATGATTATTTTTTTCTGAAATCAGTTCCTTCATCATTTCTTACAACACAATAGGACTCCATCATAATCATATGCCACAACTTGTCCAGACATTTCTCAATTGATGTGAATCCTCTCAATTTCCAATTTGTTTCTATCGCAAACACATCTGCTATGTTTGTATATATTGGATTTTTCCCCTTTCTCTTTGATCTTTTTTGGAGCATAGACCTATTGGTGCTATTGCTGGATCAGAGATATGCACACTTTGATTGCCCTTTGGGCACAGCTTAAAATTGTTCTTCAAAATGACTGGACCAGTTCATAATTCCACCAAGAGTTTATTAGTGTATCTTTTTTATCCCTCATGCCCTCAAGCATTTGTCAGTTCTGACAGGTGTGAGGTGATACCTCAGTGTTGTCTTAATTTGCATTTCTCTAATCAATAGTGATTTAGATCTTTTTTTCCCTTATAACT
Source organism: Dromiciops gliroides (assembly GCF_019393635.1). Taxonomy (NCBI): domain Eukaryota; kingdom Metazoa; phylum Chordata; class Mammalia; order Microbiotheria; family Microbiotheriidae; genus Dromiciops; species Dromiciops gliroides. Next base: position 553,533,491 of record NC_057863.1, on the reverse strand, counting down.
ATAGATAGAATTGATTTCTTATTCAAAACATGCCTGTTCATAACCTTTGACCATTTCTCAATGGGGAAAGGCTCTTATTTTTATAAATTTATAAATTTATATATAAATTTTATAAATTTAGCTATTTGATAAAGAAGGCCTTTAGCAAAGAAACTTACTATAATTTTTTTATATTATTTCATTGTCTATGGATCCCCTTCTTTTAAATATTTTCTTCTCTAGGCTAAATATCTACAATTTATTTGTACATTTAAAAAGTGAGAGTCCCCCAAATCCCTCACTATCCTGTTCATCCTCCTCTGGGGATGTTAGAATGTGTCAATATCCTTTCTCATAATACTACTAACAATAAACTTGACTTTTAGCAAGGCAAATGTAGGTGACCTGATAGTATGGTTAAAGATATACATAGTTGGATTAATGAATACACCCAAAAAGTGGTGATTAATGAATCAATGTCAGCAATAGGGAAGGTCTATAATACAAAGAATCTGTCCTTGCACATATTCAGTTCAACATTTTTATCAACAACTTGAGTCAGTAGGGGAGTAACATGGATAAAAGCATAAGATAGCATGCCTAGCAGATTTTTAGTTGACACAATATTGGAAGGAGCTAATTAATATACTGGCTGGCCAAAATGAAATACAAAATGTTCTCAACATGCTGAAAAAAATGGGTCAAATTTATTCATATGTAATTTACTAATGATAAAGGAAAATAGCAGCACTTAAATTAAAAAAAGTCAACTGCATAAGGATAAAATGTAGGCTATGTGAATTGACAATGGTTCATGTGTGAATAACCTGAAGACTTTTAATGACCATCTGTCCACTATGAGTCAGCAATATGATTTGTCAGCCCATTAAGACTAATTCCTTCTTATTCTTCTTGAATAAAACTGAGGCATACAGAAAATATTGATCCTAGTACAACTGTACTTTGTCCTTGCCTAAAGAACATGCTTACAGTATTGCCTTCAATTCTGGGTAGCACATTTTAGGAAGTACATGTTGGACAAGCTGGAGTGTGACTAGATGAGAGCCACACAGATAGTAAAGCCATTTGTAAAACATATATGGAGAATAGTTCGGAAAAATACTGGAAATAGTAAGAAAAGAAAACTTAGATGAGACACAATTGGTCTTCAGATAATTAAAATGCCATCAAAGAAAAGATGGAAGACTTATCACACTTGGCTCTAAAGTCAATATGTGGACATTAAAATGAAGAATATTCAAGTTCAATAGAAGCTGAAACTTTCTAATTGGAGCTGCCCTACAATGGAATGGCTACCTTGGAAGGCAGTGATTTTTTCTATTACTAGATTTTATGTGTTCAAGTAGATAATAATAGTTAATAATAATATTTAATAGTAGTAATGGTAGAATCTATATAATACTTTAAGATTCACAAAGTACTTTATGTATATGATCATAAGATGTTCCTTGTGAAGAAGGTGCTATTATCCCTATTTTACAGGTGATAAAACTTAGGTCAAACAAAGGTTTAGTGACTTCCTGAGGCTCACACAGGTAGGAAGGTGTTTGAGATGGGAATTTAATTCAAGAGTGTTCTTGACTCCAAATCCAGTGCTCTCTCTCTCCAATATTCTATCTAGCATCCAGATGGTAGGGGACTGCATACAAGGATTGATGGTTAGGAGCTTTATGCTTCACAGAGAAGTTGAATTAGACATTCTCTGAAGACCCATTTAGTTCTGAATTTCTGTGATTCTAGAAGAATGCTATTCAAGTTCAAGGGATCATGGTTTTTATGAAAATGAAAGGGCTATAAAATTTAAAGTACTTTAAAAATATCAGAAATTAATTGCTCAACAGGACCCTTGCTCAAGAGCAGCCCTCCTGGGGTAAAGAACAGTGAAAAAGTAGCTTATATATGAGGCATTGGGTAAAACTGTCCATCTCCAAAAAAAGAACTGATACTGGTGGACCAGACTCAATCATGCTATTTTTCACATTCTTTCATTAAGTGAAAAGTATTGTGATGATTTGCATGCTCATATATATATATATATATATATATATATATGGAAGAGGGGATGGGAAGGAGGGAGGAATAGGGATTAGAACATAAAAATATAAAGAAAAATGTTTAACCTGAAAAATAAACAAATAAAGAAATAAGGGAATAAATGAATAAAAATGTATGAATGATTCAAGTTACAATCAAGTGACAAGCATTTACAAAATTCCTACTATGTCCCAAAGGTTATGGTAGGTGGTAGGATACAAAATGAAAACTCTTCCTTCCCTCAAGGAATTCTAGTGTCTGTCATTGCTAATGAGACTACAGTTGTCTCAATATAAAATATTAAGAATTTACATCAGGATTCTTATAAGATAAATACAATTATTTGCATAGAGTAGATGCTTATTATATGTTTGTTGAAAGGGATATGTTGGAATGTCAACACAGCCATCCTACTGCTCAAGATAAAGAAAGCCTGACCATAGCATGATTTTTTTGGAAAATCTGGGAGTTAGGCATCAACATTCTAACATTTGAAGTATTCTGTTCAAGAAAGTGGGAGCTAACAGTACTCCTTCTTTCCTCCACATCTTCAGTTAACAGTCTTGCCACATGTATTTATGGAGAGAATTCTTTTCAGATCTCTTAGAGCCACATGTTTCTGCCTCCATAGGAACAAATAATCAGGGTAGCTGTCAGGAGGTAAAGACCAATACACTTCAGGGATAGAGTAAGGAAAGGATTTTTATATACAAATGAAAAAAAAATCAAACAAGCTGTTGATGCCTCAAAATGGGAACTAATTAGAGGAATAGACATTGATCCAGATTATAATAATTTCCTAAGAAAGATTAACCAGTATGAATCAACCACCATTACAAGGAGATGAAAGGAAAGTAGAAAGCTCTTTGACTAGCAAATTCTTTTTATCATTGCCAAGCAGAGTGATAACTAAGATTTTCTCAAATTATTTTTTCCACTTAATATGCACATTCTTCAATGAAAAACAAAATGCAAAGAACATAGTTTTCTTTGTTTTTTTATGTCTTTTATACCTTACCACCTGACTTTCTTTGTCACCTCATTCCCATGGTCTTCAGGGAGAGATAAAGAAAAGAAAGAAGAATATTCCTCATCCCCTTTAGGACAGGTGAGTGAAGGATAATAAAATGGGAAAAAAAATTAAGGAAGGGAATTCAACCAAAAGGCTATTGCAGTAGGGCAAGTGTGAGGGACTGAAGGTCTGCAATAGGGTAGTGGAAGCATCAAAAGAGAGAAGAAAGAGGAGCATATGTAAAATGTGTTACAATGGTAGGAAAAAAAAAAAAAAAGAAATGTCAACCGATTCAATATGGACCAGGTCAGAAATAGAATATGGCAGCTAAGTTTTCCCCACTGATATCAATAGCACAAATTTATTTATTTATTTATTTATTTTGGGCAGGGCAATGAAGGTTAGGTGACTTGCCCAGAGTCACACAGCTAGTAAGTGTCCAGTGTCTGAGGCCAGATTTGAATTCAGGTCCTCCTGAATCCAGGACCGGTGGTTTATCCACCGTGCTACCTAGCTGCCCCCATAGCACAAATATTTTTAGTCCTGTCTTACAAAGGAGGCTCAAAAAGAGGTGATGTGGTTTGTTTAAAGGCATACAGCTAGTAAATATTAAAGGGATTACTTGAATTTATGTCCTCTTCCTCAAAATTTGGAGTCTTTTTCTTTCTCCCAGGTTTCCTGAGACATTTCATAACTAATGGTTGGTTGTTTCTTTAGGTTGTTTTGGATTTGTGGGGTTGAATGCCTTGATTTTAAGAGGATTTTTTTTCTGCCTTTGTATTTCCAAATTAGATGTCATTTTTTCATAAGCATAATGGGGTAAGAGGAAAGGAAAAGAGAAGAGATGAGAAGTGGGGCAAGGAGAAAAGAGAAGAGGAAAACGGGGAAATGAAGAGAAGAGGGGAAGGAAAAGAAGCAGAGTAGAAAAAAGTACCAGTAGAATGGAATAGATAATTTCATTTATTTATTTATTTATTCCTTCATTCCTTCCTTCCTTTATTTATTTATTTATTCCTTCATTCATTCATTTATTTATCTATCTATTTATTTGTTCATTCATTCATTCAATTATTGATTGATTGATTGATTGATATATTTATTTATTTATTTGTTTGTTTTTGGTTTGCAGGGCAATGAGGGTTAAGTGACTTGCCCAGGGTCACACAGCTAGTAAGTGTCAAGTGTCTGAGGCCGGATTTGAACTCAGGTCCTCCTGACTCCAGGGCCGGTGCTTTATCCACTGCGCCACATAGCTGCCCCCAATAATTTTTTTATTAAAAAGGGGCGGGGGGAGAAAAAGAAGAATTATCTGTAGACAATGGCATTTGTGTCATGTTAAGATATGGTAAAAAATATTCAACTCCTATTCCTTTGCCCAAGGCAGCCCCCAATCTACATTGAAGTCCAAACTCTAATCCCTATGATTTAAGATTTTCTCAGGAAACACTAATGGCCCTGGATCTGTATGCAGGGATTAGAATTCCACTGCCCCTGTGGGACTTCTGTAAGTGATAGTTCAGGACTGAATGGCCTCCTTGGGGACTGTGCTTCCAATTGAAATTCAAAAACAGAGTCCTTTATGGTCTTGGTGGTTAAAAAGAGAGTTAAACTGCATGTAAATGTAGGTATGTCTCTCTCACATACACAAATTCAGAGGCCTTGATCAGTCTCCAGGGGAGATTTTCTCAAACCCATTTTTATATACAAGGAGCGAGGGCAGAACATGTAGGACTTTAATGTTTGGATGGGCTCATTCTGTCACAACTTTCATTGGAGTGGAGAGACAAGAAAAGGATACTTATTTTTCTCTAATGATTCAATGAAAAGACTTTTCTAAATGATTAGTTAAAATGGGGAAGGTCAGGACACAAATTTTGTCCCCTGGAAAGGAGGCACCTGTGTGCATTTGTTTAGGGTTGGAACCCTCAGCTACTATTTGATACTGGGAAAATGTCTTTACTTCTCTGATTTCTACTTTTCTTATCAGGAAAATGGGGATAAAAAGATTTTTATTATCTATATACCCCCAATAAAATATTTTGTAACTTTTGTCACCATAGAAATGTGAGCTATTCCTAGTAAGTAAATTAATGTATCATTTTAATCCAAAGAAATTTTCTATCACTCAGGTACTGGTTCTGCCATTTATGTGACCTTTCTGGACCTTGTTTCCTTATCTGTATAATGAAACCACTGGCCTTACCACCAATTTCTCTTTTAGCTTAGGCATTCTACAAAGAACAAACCATAATTAAAATAAAACGACTCCTTCTAAGACAATCCAGTGCTACAAAAGGAGTAGAGGGTTGTAAGAGGATAGAAGTTCAGTCCAGATACCCCACCCCCTAGCCTCTAGAGGTGTGCAGAGCCCCAAACCAACAAAATGTCCAAAGTCAAGAAGTATGTTAAAAAAATGAGCAAACAGAAAAAAGAACCCAACAATAAAGAGCTATTATAGTGACAAAGAAGCTCAATACACAAACACAGGGAAAAAAAATACTTATAAACAAATACTTATAAGCAAAGTCTCAAAGAAAAAATTCACTGGGAACACAAGTCCAACAAGAATTATGAGAGTTAAAGCAAGAATTAAAGACAGAGCTAAAAATTCATTTTAAATAGCATATAAGTCAGAAAAGAGAACAGATGGGGTGGGGGGTGGAGAAGTATAAAATGTTAAAAAAATAACTCCTTAAAAATTAGAATTAACCATATAGAAACTAATGATTATATGAGATAGCAAAAAAAAATAAATCCAAAAGACTGAAAAATGGAAGTAAATGTGAAATATAGAAAAAAAATATCAACCTGCCTGGAAAATAAATCAAGGAGATATAATTAAAAATCAATGTGCTACCTTAAAGGCATAGCCTATAAAGGACTAAGCATCTTATTCAAGGAAAGCATAAATGGTAACGATACAGATAGCTTAGAACCAGAGGACAAGGTTAGTAATTGAAAGAATCCACCTGTCACTTCAGGAAAGAACCCTCAAAATTAAATCTCCCTAGATTCATAACCAAAGTCCAAAACTCTCAGGTCAAGTAAAAAATACTCTATGCAGACAGAAAGAAAGAATTCAAATCCTAAGAAACAACCATCAAGATCATTCAAGATTTAGCAGGGCTTCCAGAAGGTAAGTGCTTGATCTTCCTTGTCACTAAAGAAATTTTCTATGGTTCTCACCTTTCCCTGTCTGCTCATTTTGCCTATCTTTTACTTGACTTTTAACTCCTTAAAGTGGGGCACTGTTTCTGGGCTGCACTCTCCCAAGCTTCAGGAGGTCCCAGGTGGTATGATTTATGGAGGGGCAGGTTCTCCCCTCACCTAATCTGTTTCCTGGTCCATAGTAACCCCACGCCAACTTGCTAATTAACCAGACAGCAAAACTTTGTGTGCTGTAGTTGTTAGCTCTGATAAGACTGTGCTCCTCCCCCAGCTGAGCCCCTGCCACTCAAGCCTACTTCCTGATTCCCAGCAGGGGTGAAAAACCCAAGTTCTGCCTCAGTGCCAGCAGAAACCCATGTAATCTCATCCTGGCCAACCGCTCACCCCTCTCACCAGACCATAAGCTTAGTTCCAGATGACACTGGTGCTACAACTGATTCAGAGGCTCTGGGGGTCTCTTTCCCTGGCTCAGACTGCCTGGGACTGGCTCTGTGTCAGCATCTGTGTGGGGTTGGGCTCCACTCCTGCCCAGGCATAGCAGCCCCCTCCTGCCAAGCTTCTAAGCTGTTTTTGGCTGGAAAATGACCTCAGCCCATTCTTTTGTGGGTTTTGTTGCTCTAGGAATTGTCTTATGACATTATTTGGAGGGTTTGTTTGTTTGTTTGTTTTTCAGAAATCATGTTGTGAGTTCTGAGAGCTTACTGCCTTTCCTCCACCATCTTCAGGAGACTGAACATCCAGGCATAGAAATTAATAGTTCTTTTAATGTATTTTTGTTTATTTGGTTAAATATTTTCCAATTACATTTTATTGGTTTTTAACATTTAGTATACATTTTTTAAAATTTTCAATTCCAAATTATTTTTTCCATACTTCTTCCCCATTCCTTGAGAAGGCAAGCAATAATGATATCTTTGATACATATGATATCATAAAAAACATTGCCATATTAGCCATGTTGAAAAAGAAAATATACAAAAATTAAAAAAAAAACAAGAAAAATAAAGTGGAAAAGTATGCCTCAATCTGCACTCAGACTTCATAAGTTCTCTCTGGAGATTGATAGCATTTTTCATCATGGGCCCTTTAGGAACTGTCTTGGACCATTATCTTTATCAGAGTAACTATGTCTGTCATAGTTGATCATCATTGAAATAGTGCTGTTACTATGTCTAGTTTTCTACTGGTATTGCTTATTTCACTTTACATTTTTTAAAATAAAATAACTTCCCAGGTTTTTTTGTTTTGTTTTGTTTTGGAGGGGGGGAAACCACCCTGTGGAGTTTTCCTTAAAATGATAAGTAGTATCTATCTGAATCAAGAGTAAGCAAGATTGTTTATGGGGCTAACCTACAATGTTTTCCAGTAAGATCCCAGGTTAATAAGGGTGTCCATTATGTCTATTATTATGTAATATTGTAGTAAAAATTCTAGCTATAAAAATAAGACAAGAAAAAGACATTGAAGAACAGCAAAGAAGAAACAAAACTGTACTTTTTTGTAGATAATATGATGGTTTACTTAGAGGAGCCTAGAAAGTCAATCAAAAAATGAATTGAAAAAATTAGTAATTTCAACAAAGTTGCAAGATGTAAAGTAAACCCACATAAATCATCTTCACTTCTACATATTATCAACAAAACTCAGAAATTTCATTTAAAATAACACAGAATAGTATAAAATATAGGGGAGTCTATCTGCCAAGACACACACAGGAGCTGTAGCAATACAATTATAAAACATTAGTCACACAAATAAAGACAGTTCTAAATAATTGGAGAAATACTAGTTGCTCATGGATAAGCTGAGTCATTATACTAAAAAGGATAATACTGCCTGTGTTAATGTATTTATTCATTACCTTGCCAATTATACTACCAAAGGATTACTTAAGAGAGCTAGAAAAATAAAAATAATAGCAAAATTCTTCTGAAGAAACAAAAGGTCAAGAATATCATGGGAATCACTGACAAAGAAATGGGAAGAAAGGAGGCCTAGAAGCACAATATTTCAGACTATGCTACAAAATTCTAATCATCAAAACAATTTGGTATTAGGGTAGAAATTAAGAAGTTTATCTGTGGAACAGATTAGTTATCCTATATCCAAAAGCAAATGAGCATAGTAACATGATGTCTGATAAACAAAAGTACCCAGATAATAAAAAAGAAATAGCTCACTACTGAACAAAAACTTTTATGAAAACAAAATATAGGCAAAATCTAGCCATAGGGCAATATCTCATACAATTTACCAAGATAAGTTCAAAATGGGTACATAATTTAGACATAAAGGTTGGCATCATAAGCCAATTAGTGGAATGTGGAAGAAATGGAATACTATTGTGGTATAAGAAATGATGAAAAGGATGGTTTTAGAAAGACCTGGGAAGACTTTTATGAAATGATACAAAGTAAAATGGATAGAATAAGGAGAATAATTTACACAATAACAAAAATGTCATAAAGATGACTTTAAAAGACTTAGTGGGGCAGCTAGGTGTCGCAGTGGATAGAGCACCGGCCCTAGATTCAGGAGTACCTGAGTTCAAATCCAACCTCAGACACTTAACACTTACTAGCTGTGTGACCCTGGGCAAGTCACTTAACCCCAATTGCCTCACTAAAAAAAAAAAAAAAAGACTTAGTAACTCTGATCAACCCAATGACCAATATAAGTCTAAAGAAGTGATGCTGAAACAAATAATTCATCTCAAAACAGAGAAATGATGAAGCAAGCCAGAGTGCAAATTGAAGCTCACTTCCTTTCCTTTCTTTTTTTCTTTCTTTTATTTTTCGATATGAATAATGCAGGAAGATTTTTTGAATGAACATACATATTTGAACTGGGTTTGTTTCTGCTGTCTTCTCAATAGATGGGAGCAGTAGAAGATGAAAAAAGACAATTTGGAAATTAAAATAAAATTGATTTTTAAAAAAAAAATCTATCATCAACACCAAAAGAGAGATAAAGGGGGAAAAAAGTTCCTCTTCTATTTGATATACTGTGTTAAGAACTGAAGATACTAAGAAAAAAAAAGTTCATGCCCTCAGGGAGCTCACAGTCTAATGTGGAAAAGAATTTAAAAGCATTTATATAGAAATAAGATATATACAGAATCAAATAGAAATAAGCTCAAAAGGAAAGTGTTGATATTACTCATTTAGAAATAGATGTGAAGCCTATTAATATTTCTATGACTTAGTCTATGGTCAGATTCATAAATTTATTCAACAGTTTTAAGTACCTACCATGTTCAAAACTTTATGGTAAGTTTTGCTTAAGACATTAGGGGAAAAAAGACCCCAACTCTCATAGAAACTCCTGTAATAGTTGCTATGTTTTAAATTTTTTGGTGGCTATAAAATTAACAAAGAAATTCAAACATATCTGATTTTATCCTCAAATTTGTAAGATGTGTGGTCCAAGTATCAATTTCTCATTTTAAATATGAGGAAACTGAGACTCAGTCTTATCTAAGGTTACACACGGATAATCGGTGGTCCTTACAACTCAAACTCAGCTCCTTTGACTCAAAATCCACATTCTTTTTTCCTACTCCCAACAGTCTTCTAGTGGTGGCCCTGAGGAAAGTGCTATCTCTGGTAAAACTGTGGATTCCCAATCAGGAGGATTCTTCAGCTTAAGTTATGGATAGAGAAATAGGTCTGGCTTATTTAAAGAATTTAGACAAGACTATGATCCCAGGAGGGTTCGAATAAGACTTTGTTTCCCCATTAGAAACAAACTTCTGTGTCTCCAATGATACCTTTAGTGTATCACAACATTTTGACATTCTATCTTCCTCTTTTTAAGGAGGGGAAGACAAATAAATCCAAGTAAAGAAGGAAGAAAATGGACAAAAAGGTGATGGACTCAGGGTGTAGATTGAGACTTTAAAAAAAAAAATATGGCCAATACAGGAATTTGTTTTCTTGATTATGAATGTTTATTTCAATGATTTTGGGTTTTTTCTTTTTTTCTTTCTTTGTTTTGTTTTGTTTTGTTTTTCCAGAAAGGAGCAAGTGGGGCAAAGAAAAACTAGATATTTTCATTGAAAAAGAAAAGTTTTACTTCTTTAAAAATATGGAAGAGAAGATGACTTGGACATGTATATGCCTTCAGTCAATAAGCATTTACTATGCTATGTGCAACTGTTATAAAGACAAGAATGCAATGTTTCATTCCCTCAAAGACTTTCATGCTATTTGGGAAAACAACATTTGTACACATAAATAAATATACACTAATTTCAAGGAGGCTCTAGAAGTGGTAGGATAGAAACTGTGAACCTTATATAGAAACTAGGAATTTAACTAAACTTAGGAGGAAGGTTTCTAAGGATTTTGAAAGGCATAAGGCAAAGACTCTGCAAAGGCAGGGAAAGGGGAGATTGTTTATCATGTATAGGAAACAATGAGTAGAATTGCCTGGCATATATCCTTGGAAAGGTAGGCTAGAGTCATACTGGCATATACTTTAAATGCTAAGCAGAAGAGTTTGCATTTTATCCACATATGAAATAGGGGGCTATTGGAGCTTTTTGAGCAAAGACTTGAAATAATCAGAACTGTACTGTAGGAATATCTCTTTGACTTTTATTTTATACTTTATCAATCAGTAAACAATTAAGGAGTTACTAAGTGCCACACATTGTTCTAAGTGTGGAGGTTAATAAAAGAGGCAAAAGACAGTGCCTGCCTTCCAGTAGCTCACAATCTAACACAAGAAGCAAAAAAAATTGTACAAGTTACATGCAGGATAGATAGGAAATAACTAAAAGAAGGAAGACACTAGAATTAGGAAGAATTGGGAAAGATTTCCTTTAGAGAATGAGATTTTAGTTTAGATTGAAGTCAGGGAAGGCAGTAGGTAGAACAGAAGAAGAGGAACATAAGGGGATAGGCAAAGAAAAATTCAAGAGCTGAGAAATGGACACTCTTACTTGTGGATCAGCAAAGAGTCCAGTGTCACTAGATCAAAGAATATGTGGTTGGGAGTAGTATGTAAGAAGACTGGAAAGGAGGGCGGCTAGGTGGCACAGTGGATAAAGCACTGGCCCTGGATTCAGGAGTACCTGAGTTCAAATCCAGCCTCAGACACTTGACACTTACTAGCTGTGTGACCCTGGGCAAGTCACTTAACCCCCATTGCCCTGCAAAAACAAAAAACAAAACAAAAGAAGACTGGAAAGGTAGGAAGGGGCTAGGTTATAAAGAACTCTGAATACTAAAGATAATATGGCATTTGATCCTAGAAATAATAGGGAGCCATTGGAGTTTAATGAGAAGGGGGTTGACATCATTGCACCTGTTCTTTAGGAGAGGTACTTCAGTGGCTGAATGGAGGTTGTATTGGAGTGAAGAGTTGGGAAAGAGAAAAAATGAGGAGGCTATCTAAATTGTTCAGCTAACGAGTGATGAGGGGGCGGGGTTCAAAATGGGAAGATGCCTATGTGAATAAACAGAAAAGGGTAGAAGTGAGAGATGTTATAACCCCTTTCAGGCACGGATTATTTTATTTGTTGTTATTTGTATCTTAATGGTATGGCACATAGTAGACACTTAATAAATACTTTTTGATTGATTGATTATACATAGGTATAATCATATTTGACAACTGATTGGATGTGTGAGATGAGGGAGATTAAAGAGTTGAGGACAATTTTAGAGTTATGAATATTGGTGACTGAAACCATAGTGGTGCCCTTGAAAGAGAAAAATTTAAAAGAGTGACAAGCATGTGAAGCAGAGGAAAACAATGAGTTCTATTTTGGACATATTGAGTCTGAAACTTCCATCGCACATGCAGTTAAAAATATCCATTAGGTAATTGGTGATGTGGGACCCAGAGGAGAGATGAGGACTTGGTCTATAAATCTTGTAATCATCATTATATAGAGGGTAACTGATGAATCCATGAGAGTTGATGAAATCCCTGAAGAGAGGGTGTCAAGTGACAAGAAAAAAGGAAGATAGAAATTTGAGATACACTAACATTTAAAAGTTGAGTCATGGATTACAAGCCAGCAAAGGGACTAATTCTAGAAGTATAACTGTGAAGAGGGGATAAATATAAAATAACCTTAGAGAATGGTAGGGTTTGTTGAGGGTGTTTTTTGGGGTTTTTTTGTTTGTTTGTTTTTAAGAGCAAGAGCTTTTTTAAGGTTGGGCATGTTTTCAGGCATCAGGAAAGGAGCCAATAAATAAGGAGAGGCTTAAGGTTAGAGGGAGTGACTGTGGGGGCAGTTTTCCACAGGAAATGGGGGGAGAGAATATCAGGGATGCAATTATAGGGGTTGGGCCACCTCATCATAAAAGACTGGAATAAAGAAGGAGAGAAGGGGAGTGTGACATCATGAGGGTTATAAAATGTAGAGAAGGGAGGTAAACAGATGCCAGAGTAAATTCCACTATTTTCTCAGTAAAGTAAGAGGTGAGGTCCTTTGCTGAGAAATAGTGAAGGGATGACTTCTGAAAAGCTTGAGAAAGGAAGAAAAGGTTTGGGAGAGCTGCTGTGAAGACTGTAATAAAGAATGAGGAAAATTATTTTCTTGTAGCAGTGAGATCATGATGTTATTGTCATTGTAGTTCATTTGTTTCAGTCATGTCTTACTCTTCATGACCCCATTTAGGGTTTTCTTGGCAAAGATACTGCAGTGGTTTGCCATTTCCTTCTCCAGCTCATTTTACAGATGAGGAAACTAAGATGAAGAGGTTTAAGTGACTTGTCCAGGGTCACACAGCTAGTGGGTATCTGAGGGCAGATTTGAATTTAGGAAGATGAGTTTAGCTATCTGAGATTGTGGTAGAGATTAGTTAATAATAATATAGAGGGGACCTCAGTAGGCTCTTTGGTATGGTTTTCTCTGGGAGTGTTAAACAAAAGCCAAATGGTTGATAATTCATGGCTAGATTTGGTAAGACACAAACACTGATAGGAGAAGGATGACAAGAGAATTAAGATTAGAAGTTACTATTGGGGCAGCTAGGTGGCGCAGTGGATAGAGCACCAGCCCTGGTGTCAGGAGGACCTGAGTTCAAATCCAGCCTCAGACACTTAACACTTACTAGCTGTGTGACCCTGGGCAAGTCACTTAACCCCAATTGCCTCACCAAAAAAAATATAAGAAGTTACTATCAATTTTGATGAGTTGACTCCAAAGTTAAGATTATGAAGAGAGGAAAGTGAAGGGAGAGATTATGGTATGATGGAAAGAGCACTCTGTCTAGGATCAGAGGATCTAGATTCAAATATAATCTCTAATATTTTCTAACGTTAAAAAATAAATGCAATCCCAGGTAACAAAGGCCAATGACTAATAATAACTAACATTTTATATAGCATTTTAAGGTTTGCAAAGCAGTTCAAAATATTATCTCATTTTAACCTGATAACAACTCTGGGAGGTAGGTTCTATTCTTAATCCCCATTTTATAGATGAGGATGAATACAAGACTGTGCCATCATCCTATGGATGCTAAAAATTAGTTGAGAGTCTGAGGCAGGAAGCTAAAGATAGTAATTTTTAATACTCATAAAAATAATAGCTAATTTTTATATAGCACTTACTGTGTGCCAGGCATAATGCTAAGCACTTTATAATTATTACCTCATTATCCCCATTTTACAGATGAAAAAACAGAGATAAATGTAGATTAAAGTGCCTTGCCAAAGGTCAAAAAGTTGGTTAGTTTTTGAGGCGGGATTTGAACTCAGGTCTTTCTGACTCCAGGCTCAGCATTCTACCTACTGTATCACATAGCTGTCTCAAAGCTCTATTGGAAAAAAGAGAAGGATTAATGAGGGCTTTGGACCTTTGTGGTGAATGGGATAGTGAAACTGGCAACACAGAGAGAAAACAGAACTGTTTAACTTGTATTTTCCTTCAATTTTCTCTGCCAAGGGGACTGATTCTATGCACTGGAGATGACTGAACAATAATGATACTCAAGCTAAGAAAGGATGATAATAAGAGATCAACTAGATGCCTTTGATGAATTCAAGTTACTTGGCCCAGATGAACTATATCTTCAGGTCTTCAAAGAACTGGCAGATGCCATTGCTGAGCCATTACAAATATTATATGAAAATCCTAGAAAACAGAAAATGTGTCACAAGGTTGAAGAAGGGAGATTGTCTGATTAAAAAAAAAAAGAATTGATGTCAGTTTATTGAAAAATTATGTGAAACGACTCGTTAAAGTGACTGCTGGAGAGCAACTAAAAAGATAAGTGATGATTACAAAGAGCCACAATGGCTTTATGACGACCAGGTCATGACAGAGTAATATTAACCTTTTTTTGATAGGATTATTTACTAACAGACAAGCAAATGTTAGAAATATAGTTTACCTGGATTTTAGCAAAGCTTTTGATAAATTATCTCAAATTATCCTTGCAGAAGCAATGTATATTTATGAATTAGATGATAATTCTATCAGATTCAGATCTGGTTGAGTCAGTGGACTCAGAAAATTGTCAATAGGAATACAATTTCAACATGGCCGAGGTCTCTAATGTAGTACCCCATGGTTTTGTGTTTGGCCCTGTCCTATTTAATATTTTCATCAACAATTTAGAGTAAGGCCTAGATGGCAGGGTCCTCAAAATTTTAGATGACACAAAATTGGATGATGAAAGTCAAGACCCAAAGAGATCTTGATATGCTATAGCATCCGGCTGAACTTATTAAGAGTAAATCTAGGGGCAGCTAGGAGGAGCAGTGCATAACGCACTGTCCCTGGATTCAGAAGGTCCTGAGTTCAAATCTGGCCTCAGACAGTTGACTCTTACTAGCTGTGTGACCCTGGGCAAGTCACCTAACCCCAATTGCCTACCAAAAAAAAAAAAAAAAAGAGTAAATCTAATTGCAATGAATGTTGTCTTACATTTGAATATAAAAAGTCAACCTCACAGGTACAAAATGAGGTAAGCATAGTTAAGCAGTCATTCTGCAAAAGAAAACATCTGTTAGTATAAGTGGACTGCAAGCTCTGTATAAATCCGGACTGTGATATGTTAGCCAAAACAACAACAACAACATAATGTATCCTTTATTGTTGTTGTTATTCAGTCATTTTCCCTCATGTCCAATTGTTCATGACACTATTCGAGGTTTTCTTGAAAGAGATATTGGAATGGTTTCTCATTTCCTTCTCCAGCTCATTTTATAGATGAGAAAACTGAGGCAAGCAGGGTGAAATTACTTCCCTAGGGTCATATAGATACTAAGTATCTAAGACTGAATTTGAATTCAGGACTTGAATCCAGAGCCATTATTTTATTTACTGTACCATCTAAGTGCCCTTAATATGTCCTTTCCCAAGGTCATGGTTTCCATGAAAATTACCTCATCCATGTTCTCTGCCCTAGTCAGATCTCATTTAGAGTACTGCATTCAGTTTTGTGCATGACTATTCAAGAGACTATACTGAAAGGCAAGAAGGAATTTTTGGGGGGAGACCTCTGATGGCCTTAAGGGCTAAAGTCACAATGAAAATGTGGAATATATTTAAGAGGAATCAAAGTATAGGGAGAGATGGAATAATGCTGTAATACTCCCTCTGGAACTATTCGTTAATTCACTTTCATATTTGGTTCACTTGAGTACCTCTCTTCTAGGTATAGTGTGAATTGGTACTTTTGCAACTCATTAGATTCCACCAGTGTGCTTGTCATTAATAGTCAGCCATAAGTGGATAAAGCACCTGCCCTGGTTTCAGAAGGACCTGAGTTCAAATCTGACCTCAGACACTTGACACTTACTAGCTGTGTGACCCTGAGCAAGTTACTTAAACCCTCATTGGCATGCAAAAAAAAAAAGCCAGAAGACGGACCTAAAAGTACACACACACACACACACACACACACACACACACACACACACACATATGTATAAAAGATAGCAAAACATTGAATAATAGTAACAAAACATGCTCCCCTCCAAACTGAGGTACTGTCTCTTACAGTTACATAGTATCAGTAGGAAGAGGGAGCACAGTAGTATGCAGCATCTATCTATCTATCTATCTAGTGTATATGTGTATGTATATGTATATATGTGTATATATGTATGTATATGTATATGTGTGTGTGTGTGTGTGTGTGTGTGTGTGTGTGTGTGTGTGTGTGTGTGTGTGTGTGTAAAATAACATGCACCTAAGGCAACTCACACTTCTGGTACTGCAGGGCCTATTGTCCTTCCCCATCTAGTGGTATTTTTGTGATATTCCCTCACAATGCAAGTGTTTCTGCTGAATCATTCACTCAGCTATGATCCCTGGGCCTCTTCCTCTCACACATTCTACTTTGAAAGCTGGAGTTGGTTCTATCCATGATTTATAGGGATTACACTCCTCAGAATTATCTGGTGCCTCCATCCTTTAGATATTGTGTCTTGCTTTTGAAAGGGCCATTGGGCAGGGCTGAGCCTTCAGCTACCCACTGGCTTTCTGCCTCTAATTCCATAAAAATTTGATTGGAGAATTTCATACCTCTCAAGGGGGTAACAAAGCTTAAAACCTTCTTTATGCTTTGTTTAGGATTCTGCCATGCTTTGTTAGAACTTCTTTTCTCTGTTAACTGTCCCTTACATTTGGTACATTTCATTACCTGATCTGTAGGTAAATCAATTGATGGGATCTACTGATCAACCTTCCTTCTCCCTCTGACATAACTACACATATCTAATATCAATGTGTCTCTCAGTATGAGATATGAATATATATATATTCATATCACATACATATATATATATATATATAATATAATGGGGCCAAAAATATATATACATATAATGGGGCCAAAAATGACCTTATGTGTCCCAGAAAGTTTAAAAGAATGTCACAAATAAGAAGGTTTGGGAAATTTTGATTATAGACCAGAAATAATTCACCCTGCCCAGTACTCTCCCCCCTCCCTTCTCATTTTCCTCTTTCCTCTCCTCTTTCCCTTTCTCCTAATTCCCCCCTGCACACTGCACTATAGGTCATAAATCCAAATAAATTACCAGGAAATGTATATTGTGTGGAGGAGGGGAAGAGGGAAGAAGGGGTAGAGAAAGGCAAGAGAATATTGCCTGGGGCCAATCCAACATTCTCTGCCCTCTAACTAACCCTGAAGCTCCCTTTCTAGAAATAGTCATTGCTTCAAGGCTAGGGACTCCTGAGATCTTTTTAAATGAACTCCTGAAAGTTTGGAACCTTTGATTAAGAGGAATTACAAGAAGATGATTTTCCTTCCCAGGCTTCTCCCAGTTCTCAGGCCAACAATATATTTGGTTCAGAGGGAAATAGTATAACGAACTTATGAATGTAAGTCACATATTCTGGAAAGGAAATCCCAATGGAAAGACCATCCATGGCAAAACTTAAAATATCCTCAAGTAAGGGGACACTGAAAAGGAGTAGCAATTAATTAATTATTGTAAGGATTATCAGGGTTGGAAATCACTCTAATCCATATACCCTCCCACCTTCTACCTCCAAGAATTCCCCAGGGCTCTGAAAACAGAAATATCCTGGCTAGGACACAGGAGAAAGCTAGAAGCCAAAATTTCTAAAATGTATTCTTGTCTTCCTAGGTCTTAGCATAAAGTATTGCCAAAGCAAGGCAATGTGGCACAATGGAAAGAATCTTAAACTTGAGTTTGGAAGGTTTGTTTTTTATTTTACTTCAGCAACTTTAGTTGTGTGACCTTAAACTTGTAATTCTCTTGCCCTCAGGGCTGTTGCTGGAGTCAAATAAGATGATTTATATCAAATGAGTTTTGCAACTCTGTCCTCTAAATGTGAGTTATTCATAGAATCATAGATCTAGAACTGGAAAGGAGCTTAGAGGTCATTCAGTACAATTCTCTCATTTTAGAGATGAGGAAGATGGAATTTGCCATGGTCACACAGAGAGTAAGTGTCAGAGGTGAAATTCATTGCTAACTGGATCTCTTCAGATCAATGCCCCAAGGAGTGAGGCCTGTCCTTGCCGATTGGAAGTCTGGATGACTATTCATCTTGCAGAGATGCGGCCTTCGAATATGAACATGGTATGACCAGTGCCTTGTAGGAAATGAGCTATGTATGGAGCCTACTCAATCAGAGAGGGTAGTGGTTGAGGTTCTGAAACTGAGGATCATGACCCCATATAGGATCATATAACTGAACATGGGGGTTGCAAAATATTCAGCAACAGTATAAGGGTATGTATGTCTATTTTAGATACACATATACACAGGATTATGTAAATATTTCTTGGTAAAAAGGGGTTGTGAGTGGAAAAAGTTTAAGAAGTCCTGGTTTAGAGGAGCCATATGTCCCCAGCTCATGGAAGGAAATATTTATATACTTGTTCTAGCTATTTCTTTGAAGTAAATATCTCTACTACATGGGGTGAACACAGCCATTGGGTACTTTGGCAGATGACTGTAAAGAAGAGATACCCTTAATACCTCTGGTTACCTGAGAAACCTAAGGGAAAGAGGTAGAGCCTGTTTTGAGTGAGAGGGCCGAGGTATTGACACCAAAGAACTATGTCATACTGCTTATCTAATAATTAGTTGTGTGGCCCCAGATACATAATTTTGACCCTTTCTGGGTCTCAGTTTCCTTCTAAACAAAATAAGCAGGATGAGCTCCAGTGCTCCTTCCAGTTCTGACACTCCATGGCTAATTGAAATAATGAACACACGAGAGAGGGTGAGAGAGGCCTGAGTGAAAACAAGCAATTCAGACCCTATTCCTTTGATGGAGGGGGAAAAATGGCCAGTGAAAAGAAATTGCTTGCTTTTTCAATGGGATAACCAAGGCTGCTGAACAACCTCACCTCCAGGGTCTTTTTTGAATTAGCACTCAGATGACAGCTTACACTGTGAGGCACTATAGAATTAGAAGTACAGAGAATAGAGATATCCCCCTGACTCAGAGGGAGGATGACAATCATGAGATGTGGATCACATTACATCTGTGTCACAGCCAAAGTCACATCTCACTTTTTCTAGTAAATAGCTTGCCTGCTCTTCAATTGCTTGGCACCCCAAAATCCAACATAAAGGTCTGATTAGCTCTCATAACTTTTTTTTCAAAAAATCCTCCAGAAATTAGGCTTTAAAAGAGATTTATTCTTTACTAGCAGTGAAGAGGGGGGGGGGGAACAAAGACAGAAATAGACATTCAAAATTATAGAGCAAGAACAAATAAGAGAAAAAGAGAGAGAAAGAAAGGGAACAAGAAAAGGAAGGCAAGACAGAGAGAGAGACACACAGACAGAGACAGAGAGAGACAGAAATGGAGAGAGCTGGGGAGAGAAATGATGTGAGATGGAGATAGGAAAGAGCAGAGAGAGAGACAGAGATAAAGAGATGGAGAGAGCAGAGGAAAGAGATAATATGAGATGGAGATAGGAAAGAGGAGGGAGGGAGGGAGGGAGAGAGAGAGAGAGAGAGAGAGAGAGAGAGAGAGAGAGAGAGAGAGAGAGAGAGAGAGAAGACACTCATCATCCTAATTAATGGCCCCTTGAAAGAATTTCTCTGAAAAGTGGAAATTATTAGTTGCTCAATCCAAAAAAGGAAAAATATTTACCACATTATTATCAAATAGTAGATTTCTGTCTTACTCACTGCACCTGCTGTTAAACCTTTAGCAATGGAATAGATAATTATTTTTTTCACACTTGTTTAGTGAGCAGAGTATTCAAGTAGATAGAAAATAATCATGATGATAGGATTTGGAGTTGGAAAAGACCTCAATAATTATCTAGACCAACTCCAACTCCCTCCTTATAGAAAAAGAAGCAACCTAAGCCCAGAGAGTGAAATGTCTTGCTCCCAAGGTCAAAGAAGTAAGGAGGAGAACCAGCCAGGATTCCAATCTAGATTTTCTGATGCCAGATTCAGTGTTCTTTTCAGTTTCCAAGTGAGTATTCTCCTGGGGTTTGGGTTTTTATGAAAGACTTTTCCTAGTATGATATCCTGGAAGGAGCAATGAATTTAAACCCAAAAGACCTGGCTTCTCAGCCTGATTGTGTGACCCTAGAGCAAGGTATTTCAACAGAGTCTAGTGTAGAAGAAGAGGTGGTATTGAGATAAGCACTGGACTGAGGGGAAAAAGCCATGTGTTTTAATGGAAACTTAGTCACTTACTGACAACATGAACTTGAGTAAGTCACCACTTCTCCGAATCCTCAATTTCTAGATCTGCAAAATGAAGATAGTAATACTTATACTACCTGTTTATGGGGCTACTGTGATAAAAGAGCTTTAAACCTTGCTTGTGAGTTCTAATTATATATATTCTTTCTATAACTATAGAACCTAGATTGTAACAAGATTAGGAATGTTTTCAGAATCACAGATTCAGAGCCCAAAGAGATATTCAAGGTTATCTCATTTAAACTGAGGCCCATGAAGACTAAGCAATTTGTCCATCAACACACAACTAGTAAAGACAAGAGAGATGGCATTCACACATAGGTTTGCAGAGTCCAAATACTATACGACAGTCATTAATGGTCACATTAGCCAAGTGTGGTATTTGAGAATCAGAGAATTAAAGAATATTAGACAAGGAAGGGACCTTAAAAATAATGGAGTCTGTATCATCTCTTCAAAGATATTTAGAGCAGGATTACTTGTCACTCAGAAAAACAACCTACATAGTCCAGTGCTAGGGAATGAAGTGGAAAAAGCTAAACCAGAATATCAACATATAGATGGATTTCAACTATATACAAATATTTAAACCACCTAGGATTTAGACTCCATAGGAAACCATAGTATGAGACACTTCCTTTTCTAAGAAAGAAACAGTGCATTTATAACTAAATAGATAAGGAATGTCCCTGAAGTGCATAAAAGTAGAATGACTTGTCCACAGACACACAGCTAGTAAACAGCTAAAAATAAGTTTGGAAACTCAATTTTTCTGCCTCTCCAGTCCAGCCTTCGAGCTGCTGTACCATCCTACTTCTATATGGCTTATATATGGTGCACTTATATAACAAAATGATCTGTTCCTAAATACTGAGGCAAATGGACAGAGTCAAAGGAAAGGCACAATGGGAATCATTGAATTCAAAGAATTACAAATCTCAGAGTTGGAAGGGACCTTGGAGATCACTAAGGTCATCCTATCCCTGAATAGGAAGACCCTTGGGATGACCACTCAATGATCATCCATTTTTGTAAAAATTACAAACCTCAAGTAAAAGAGAATCCTTTCAACTCTGAATATTTCTGGGTAATAGCAGAAACTCAATCCATCACCTCAAATCTTTACACAATCTTATTTTTTTCCTTTGCTGTTGTTGTTCAGTAACTTTTCAGTCATGTCTGACTCTTCATGATACCATTTGGGGTTTTCTTGACAGTGCTATTGGTGTGGTATGCCATTTCCTTTTCTAGCTCATTTTATGGATAAGGAAACTGAGATAAAGAAGATTAAGTAACTTGCCCAGCATCACAGAGGTTGTTTGTCCTTCATTGTCAAAGAGGACCATGGCATGAGGAGGGTGATGGCATGATTTAAAAGTAAATTGGATTTAAGTGAGGGAGGGCTGTGCAAAATCACCAGTTTCACTCTCTCCAATGGAGTCATCTGCATCCAGCAACAAAATATAGATCAGTATGACTGGACATGGCCCCAGATGCAGTGGGAGACCTTGGCTTTTTAAATCTTATGGTCTCCAAGTCCATTGATCTATCCACTGTGCCACCCAGAAGACAAATTCAAGATGTTTTTGGCCCTTGAAGATAAAGAACCAGTGGAAATAAGGAAAAAGGAAGTTAATTTGATCTTAATATACAAGGATTAACTTCCTAACTGAGGAAGCATAGTATATTGCATAGGGAGCTAGCCTTGCAACCAAAAAGAATTTGGTTCAAGTCCAATTTCTTACACTATCTGACTGTGTGACCATGGGCAAGTCACCTAAGTTCCCAGTAGTTCTATAAGACTATTAAGTTGCAGAGAAGGTTCATTAGTAGAGAAAGTTTCTCACCTGGGAGTTCCCTATATCAATGAAATTGTAGATCTACTTCCTGTTCCCGATTCCTAACTGCCTAAGATAGGAGCATTTATATAGAGCCTACTATGCATCAGGTACTGGACAAGTGCTTTACAGATCTTATGTCATTTTATCCTTATAAAAACTCTGGGAAATCAATGTTATTATCATCCCCATTTTATGTTTGAGGAAACTGAGGCACTTAGAGTTAAAGTAATCTGCTAAGGTGTTCCTAGCTCTGCGGCCAACCCTCTACGCTCTATGCTACCTAGCTCCACTGCCTCCCAGCAATAATCATCTCACAGCGGGATTGGATGTCTTCCTAAAGCTAAACATGTTCAATATGGAGCCTGTAATATACTGGGAATGTTGTACTGAAAATTGTACAGGATGACCCCTGAGCTCCCTTTTAAATCTCAAATGCTATTGTCTTGTCCAAATAAAGACAAGCAGAATGATGAGAAGATGTGAACATTTATCATATGAGGAATGGTGGAAAATTAGAACTGTTGTCCTTGAAACAGGCTAGACTTAGAGACAACATGATTGCAGCCCTCAAACGTTTTGTGGGTTAACACATAGACAGAATTAGGAATAGCAGGGAGAAGTTAAAGAAATGCAGATTTTTGACTCAATTGAATGAAGAGCTTTCAAACAAATAGAGCTATTCAAAAGCAGAATGGACTGTTTCACTAGATGGATAGGTCCCCATCAGTTAACACATTAAAATTGAGGAAGAATAATAAGAATAATACCTATAATACCTATATGAATATTTTGTGGTTTAGTCATGTTTTCACTCATGTTGACTCTTTGTGACCCCTTTTGAGGTTTTCTTGGCAGAAATACTGAAGTGGTTTACCATTTTTCGCAAGCTCATTTTATAGATGAGGAAACTAAGGCAAATGTGGTTAAGTGGCTTGCTCAGGGTCACACAGCTAGCAAGTGTTCAAAGACCAGATTTCAACTAATAAAGATGAGTCTTCCTGACTCCAGGCCCACTGTGCCACCTAGCTTCCCTAGTTACATGAATGAAATAACATATCACAAGTTCCCCTTCTCTTCTCATCCTGGTTATTCTGATTGTTTGGCAGGGCATCAGTACTTCACAATGAATCCCCCTACCTCTACCCCAATTATAAGTGATCAATATATTTATAGATTTTTCCCAAATGCTTTCCTTGCAAAAACTCTATGAATGGCCACTACTTGGGGTTTTCAGATAAGGATTAGACAAGATCACCTCTATGGTGAGACATCAAGGTGATATTGTCTATAAACCTATGGTATATAGAGCACTGAACCTAGAAGAGACAGGAAAACTTGAGTTCAGATTTGACCTCAGAAATTTGACCTTACTAACCATGTGACCCCAGGCAAGTTATTTAATCTCTGTCTGTCTCAATTTCCCTAACTATTAGAGATCAAACTCAAGGGCTTGATTTGAAGATAAATGTTATGATATCTGTATAGCACTTAGCACAGTACCTAGCACATAGTAAGTACTATATAAATGGCATTATTATTATTGTTATTGTTATTACCTCACAGTGTTGATTTGTGGATCATATGAGATAGTATTTGTAATGCACTCAATACAGTGTCTGGCACATAGTAAACACTTAATAAATGTTCTTCTCCTCCTCTAAGGTCTTTTCTAATGATCTGTTAGTCTATAGTTCTAGGTCAAAGTCATTGGCACCTTAAATTAAGTAGGGCTAATGAGAAAGTCTGAGAATATGTTATTTCATTTTCCATAAGGAGACACACGTTCAAACGCAAATCAATGATTTCCTCATTTCTCTTAGCCTTCAACAGAAGAAAAGTGTTTGGGAATGAGATTGGGTTTTAGCCAATTTAATAAAAGGTTGAAAGCCCAGCATTAATTTCCAACATGCTCATATGCTGCAAGTTGCTTGTACCACTTCCAAAATGCATAAAATAATTTTTTGAAGCAAATTATATTTATTCCATGAGAACTTAAAAAAATCTCAACACAACCCCCTCAACAGCCTCATGGCTTTTTAGCCCTTCTTAGAGTTTTATCACTTAAAAGTTAGATTCTTCTTTATGAATCTCAAGTTTTTCAGTCCAATTCAATTCTCCAAATATTTGTTGAAATTGGAGATTTCTTTTACCTGACAGGTTATACTTTGTGTGGCCTCAGAGTAGAGAGCAAAGATGAGTAAGTAAAAGTTTTTAGTAGATAAAAATGACCTAAGTGAGCAGATTTAGGCTTAATATAAGGTGAGACTTCTAATAATAAGTTTTTCCATACTGTATTTCTCCCATACAACTTTTGTTCCAACTCCATGCTTTGGAAATTACTCCAGCAGCATCAACAAGGAGGTGTTCATTCCTTCCTTCATTCAGCAAACATGTCTTTAATGCCCTTTATTTGACGAGCTCTGGTCTGAAGGAGGTGTAAAGTTTAGATATGAAAGAACCCTTGACATCAAGGAGCTTGCAATATAGTTGAGGGAGATGGGAAAAAAAGCTAAAATATCTGTAATAACCTATAGTATAACATACTGTATAAAATTACATGATCAAGGAAGGAATCATGAAAATGATGATAAATGACAACCATGGGCTACCATAGGAAGGAATCATGGAAATTATGATAAAGGAAGGTCTACCATAAAAGGCAGTGGATTCTCTGTTGCTGAAGATTTTGAGAAAAACCTGGATCATAAAGGAAGGAAAAGAATTTAAGCATTTATATAGCCTCTACTACATGCCAGGCATGTGCCAAGCACTTTACAAATGCTATCTTGCTTCATCCTCACAATAACACTTTTTTTTTACATTTGAGGAAATGGAGACAAACAGAAGTTAAGAGAGTTGCCTATGGTCACGTACCTAGTTAGTATCTGAAGCCATATTTGAATTCCTGTCTTCCTGATTCCAGAGCCAAGATTCTATCCACCTGATCATTTGTCAGATATAGTATAAAGAGAATTCCTATCAAGGATGATTTTGAAAAGATAATCTCTGAGGTCCCTTCTATCTCTGATATTTTTTGATTATAATTATTATGATAAAGATAATAAATATAAAACATTAATATGTTAGTATTCCTGGGGAAAATCTCCCCCAGATTGTTTTTTGCCTAGATAAACCCCATACCTCACCACCGTGACGACATTCCTTTTCATTACGACCTTCTTCCTAAGCATGCTAAATGAAACATTTTCAAGTGTGAACAGATATATCGGTCTTTGAGCAAGCCCGAGTAACGGCTAGTTGAGAGAACCGCCTGTGTTCATTAAGTTCTGAAGATTTTCATGACGGTTAATTTGATTAATATAAAAGAAAATGCAATTAGACCAGCAGATTTCATTGTGACTTTTAATACACATAAAAACGGCTTTTTTCCTATCGGTTCTCATCAGCTCCTCTAGACTGGCCACTAGAGAATGCTTAATATCCAAATAAGGGGAAAGAAAAAGTGTATCTATCAATTTCCTCACACATTCCAAAAGACAATATAATTTAATGACTTGAGAAGAGTTTTCATGTGAATTCATCACCTTTACTTTTTATTTTTTTTCTGGAGAACAATAAGGGAAGGGAAACAAATTTAGTGAAAGCAATGCAAGTCATAAGGTACTAAAGGGAGTGAAAGAAAAATTGGGAGAAAAAACCCACAAAAACTTCGATAAGAAGAAAGAGGAATTGTGTTAGAGTGTTTGCATTATATTATTTAGGACTCTGGTTTGCATTTTCAAAGAAATATACATGAATACACTTTGTGTGAATGATTCCAATAATTGCAATAAAAGCATTAATTCATCAGACATTTACTTCTCACCTAAAGGTGATATAAAAATTTTTAAAAATCAATCATTTGAAAGTCATTTATAAAATTAAGCAGAATATGGTAAGTGCATAGGAGATATATAAGCAAACTTTGTTTTGAGGTCGAAGAAGGAAGTCACTTCTTTTAAGATGAATT
Organism: Dromiciops gliroides; assembly: GCF_019393635.1. Lineage (NCBI taxonomy): Eukaryota > Metazoa > Chordata > Mammalia > Microbiotheria > Microbiotheriidae > Dromiciops > Dromiciops gliroides. Next base: position 553,507,324 of record NC_057863.1, on the reverse strand, counting down.
CCTTGAACTTGACCATCTAATTACCACTTCTGTGCAGGGATTGGTAATAGGATAACAGGACTGGCCCTGTTATGAGAACTGGCCATAGAGTAAGGAAGTTCTCATTTCAAGTCTGGTCTCTGACACATGCTGGCTCTGTGACTCTGGTTAAGTCCTTTAGTGTCTCAGTGCTCTTGAAGACTGAATTTTAGAGTAATGCTGTCCTGAATTGGTAGAGTTTTCTCATCCAGGAGTTAGTTCCTTAAAATTTATAAAATCCTAGCTCCTCTCTCTATCCCTGATGTATGTATTGTTAATACTATTTACTTAGCATTTTAACATTTGCAAAGCACTTTACAAATATTATCACCATTTTACATATAAAGAAACTGAGGCTAGGAAAGGTTAAGTGGCTTGCCTACAGTCACTCTACTATTAAGTGACTAGGGCAATATTGAGATAATTTGTGTAAAGCGTGATATAAATGATTAGCTATTGTTATTACTGTTATTAACAATAATAGGGTCATTAGCATTGCAAGAGCAGGGTAAGAATCAGAATCTAAGTAATAACCATAACCCACATGTGTGTAACATATCAAGGTTTGCCAAAACCTTGATAATTAGTTGTTTTCCCCATTTTAGGAAGAAAAAAAACCCTGAAATTAGGAGATGAAGCGATTCATTCATGCTCATACCAATTTTTAGTGATGAAAGGTACTATTGTAATCAGGTATAACTTGGATTGAGCTCAGTGCTCAATCAGCAATGTCATACCAAGATGGGAGAGGCTACTCCAAGCTGCCCCTGAACCAGAATCAACAGCATATCTGACAAGTGACCACCTAGCCTTTGCCTGAGGATGTACAGGAAGAATAAAGGGCCTTAAATAAAATGGATGAATAATAATAGTAACTGGCCTTAGTATAGAATTTTAAGATCTGTGTATGTTGCAATCCAGAAAACATACATGCACACACACACACACACACACACACACACACACACACACACACACATTGGTCTGGCCTAATTTTTGTTTTGTTTTTGTCCCCCACACTGTGTATTCCCTAGCCAAGCCCCTTCATTCTGCCTGTTACTCCCTCATACCTTGGCCCTTTTCTGGAACTTCCCCATATGTGGAAACTTCTAGCCATGGAATCTTCCAAGCCAGAACTTCCTGTCTGTTTCCTAGCCTATTGGCACCTCTTTTCTTGCACTTAAAAGTCAGCCCTATATGGGTTAGATCAACCCCTTCCTCTAAAACCCCAGGCTGCTGGAGCAGCCCTGAAGCATGGAGTGAGGATAGACCCTGGGTCAAGAACCTTGTATAGTGGTACATCAGACCCTCTCATTCTACCATGAAATCCTTCCTCCTGCCATGGCCCGGCAACTCTAGGGCCCAAGGTTCCCTGGTAACATTTCGGGTTTATTCTTTCTTCTGCCCTCCCTAAAGATGCTTTGGGCCTGTTAATTGGCAATAGTCTCTGGGATGAGGAGAGCAGTGAGTGAGAGGAGGGGATCAGTGGACTATAGGGACATCTTTTAGTCCCTGTCTCCCACTCTCATTTCCTTGAATATTCTCGACTCTAATTGTGTACCCTTTGCTTAAATTTGAGATTCTTTACTTAGGGCCCATGGAGTCCCTGGATTTCAGAGTGTCCAAGAACTTGGATAGAAGAAAATATACATCTTGTTTCATTTACTTTGTAATCCTCTCTGTTTTATGCATTTGTAGACATCATTCTGAGAAAGGTTTCATAGGCTTTCCCATGTGGACAAAGGTGTGCATGACCAAAAAAAAAACAAAAGTTTAAGAACCTTTAACCTTAATACTCCAAATAAAAAGATCTGTTGCTTTCACTATTGACTGGCCCCATCTCATTTTCTTGAGACACCCTCTAAGCCCCAAGAACAGTTCTCAGCAGTTCCTAAATTGTTTATTTGTCCTATTTGGTTCCCACTGAGGGACTGTGGCCATTATCATTCCTATTTTATAGTTTGTTCAGGATCTTGAAGTCTGGGCTTTGTTCATTAAGCCCTGAGATAACCCTTGAAATTTTGGAATATGGTTTTATGAAGGTGGTTTGGTCAGTGGTTCAAAGAAAGATTTAGAGGGAAGAGTCCTGAATGTGTGTAGCATGTTTAGTAGGCCACTAAAACAGTGCAGACAGGAGGCTTCCAAACTAGCGAGGCAACTCTGGGATTAGAGAGGAAAATACATATATGACAGAATATTTGGAGCTAACATTTATAGGACCCAGCTGATTATTGGATATGTATGGATCAACGAACTGGCTGGTTGTTGTCCTTTGTTCTCAACGAGAACCAAAATGACATCACTAGGTTAGAACCAAGTTTCGATGTGCCCAACTGTGGCTTATCAGGCCAATATGAATTGGGAATTCTCTACCATAGGTCAGGCATAAACATTTTGAACATTTGGGTTGGATTCTCTAAATGTGTGCATCTCACATTTCTTCTGAGCTACTTCAATTCTGCTTTGCTCATAGAGCATAGCACCTTCTTTGATGCAGGTACACCATGCTGAGCGGTCCTTTGCCAGCATCTCCCATGTCACCCAATCAATTTCAAAGTTCTTCAGAGAGATCTTGAAAGTGCAGATAATAACAGATACACAACATTTTTGGCTGAAAAAAAACCCCATAATATATAGGTAAATATATGGATGTAGGTATAGGTTAAAGATCTTTTGAGTTACAGAACCCTATTAGAAATAAATGCAATGAATGTTAACCACCCTGTTTTACATGTGAGGCAACTGAGGCTGACAGAGGTTAAGTGATTTGGGATAGTGATTCATTATGAGAGGCAGGATTGGAAGTCAGATCTCCCTAACTCCAGGTCCACTAGTAAGTGTCAGAGGCAGGATTTAAATTCAGGGCTATCCTGTTCCAGTACCAACAAGGTTTCAAGTTTGGTAACTTTGTAGGGCTGTTAAAGAGATAAGGAAATGAGAAGGGGAACTGTGCTGGGAGGAAGATGCTGTTAGATTTTTAAAATACTTTCCTTTCTTCTGTTTGAAAGTTAAATAATGAAATGAAATCAAAAGCCGAGCATGAAATTGTTGAGTCATGTATGTGATGAAGACTATGTCTGAAGACACCATATAGCTTCCTCCCCTACACTGAGTTCTATTTTTCCTGGGCTTTCATCTAAGCTATTTCTATTTGTTTCTTTCTGTACAATCATCAGTAAAAGTAACCCACAGTTTCAAACTTCCATTTAATGAATATTTATAGTATAATTTGTAGTAGCGTGTGATAGGCAATGGCTCCTTTCTGCATTGTTAAAAGACCTAGAAGTTTTCATACAGCCAGGGTGAGATTAGTGTCTCATTCCTCTTGCTGGCGTTAAGAAAACGTGTACTGTAAAGTTTACCAGAGTGGCACTCCAGGGCCTAATTCGGACAAAACGGAAACCCTTTGTGAAGGCTTTTCCCCCCTCACTTTGCTGTGAGAAAATGCTGAGCACATTTCAACTGGAAATATAAACTTTAGTGCATTTTAGCAACTCATTAAATCTCTCTTTTTTTCCTGAGTTCATTTATAGGTGGAATTCATTAGAGTGGAAGTACAATCCTGTGTGTAATGGTAGAACATGGAATGTTCAGGTTTGTCATAGAAAGTTAGAGCCAGAAGAGATCTTAAAACTTAGGGTCTTAACCTAGCATACATCAAATCAAGCAGGAGTTCCATGAACTTATATTTAAAAGAAAAACAATATAGTGTTTCTTTATTTAAATATAACCAATTTCTGTTGTAATCCTCTTCTGTTTTATGAAAGCAAAAAAGATTATTCTGAGAAAAGGTCCATAGGCTTCACCAGATTTCCATGACACAAGAAAAGATTAAGAACCCATGCCATAGAATGCGGAATATCAGAACCAGAAGAGGACCTTGGAATGTAGATTGATGGAGCTATTATCAACTTAAAAAATCATTTCTTCAAGCCACCTTCTTTTAAAGGTGATGAAAGAAGGCTAGAGAAATGAATGAATTTACCCATCATACAGCTAGAAAGTGGCTGAGCCAAGGAGAGAACTCAGATCTCCTAAGTCCTCATTCCATGGTCTTTCCACAACACTACATTGGAAACAATGATTGTGCACTAAATGTACACATAGGCATATACGATTTTGAAGGAAGCATATAGCAAAATGAAATGCTCCAAGTGTCATAGACAAAACCTCCTAAAGTTCTCTGATAAACCATTGGATTGTTTTTGTACTAAGCCCATCACAATAGAATTATGAGTGGGAGAGATACCAAAAGGTAGTACAAACCATCCTTCAACTGTCAGACTACTCTTCACCTTATCTGTCTTAGGAAGGCAGTTACCTAAGGCAATCTTTTATAATTGCTTAATCTGTTCTCTTCTCTCATGGAGCCTGGGTTTTATGTGCTTGTTTTGGTAGGTTTTTATTTTTAAAGCAAAAAATGTAGGTTGCTTGATGTCAGGTATTATTTTGCCTCTCAATGTTTAAGCTGAATCATTCCTGTTGCATTTGAAATCCATTTGAATAAATGTCAGAAGTCAAGGTCATACAGTATCCTAGATTGGAAGAATGTTAAAAGTTTAAGGAAACTGAGAAATCATTTAGTCCTGAAGTATAACAAAGGTCACACAATTTTAGTATTTCTTTCTCCAGTGCTTTCAACACTGCTAAACACTGCCGTTATTCTCTTAGTGTAAATTGGAATGGCCTGAGTGGTCTGGACTGGTTTATCTTCATGTATTTAACTGATATAAACTTATTGGTGCATGTCATCTACTATAATTGCCCCATCTCCTAAAAATCATAGGAGAAGAAAGGTGCCCTTAATTAGGGCAATTAAAGAGGAATTGCCCAATTGAAATTATTTCCTTTTGGTGACATAAGGTCAATAGTCCCATTAATTATGAATATGTTTATCCTCCTCTGGGCGATCAGGCTAATTCTATTAAGCCTGGGCATTTCTAGCCTCAGTTTTGCTCTCCCTGATAAAGAATATTGAACTTCTATTGTAGTGATGAATGACTCGTGAATAGCCGATTGTGAGCCATTTATACCATAACCAAGGAAGCTCATCCTGATTTGCAGTTATTGTGGAAAATGTCAAAGAGTGATGAAGAAGAAATTGCATAGTGCTGTTCCTAAAGTAGCCCAAGAGAGGAAAGCAGGAGAGGGTTCTAACTGCTTACCCATAGCTGGGGCTTGCATGTAAGAGGTCCTGCTGCCCTGCCATGACAGCAGCTGTAATTGGGGGTTGTTAGAGAAGAGATAGTGGTGCGGTGGTATGGAGGGTGGGAGAGGAAAGGACATGATAGTTGTCTCCAAAGACCCTTACATAGAGAATTTTTCTGCTTGGTCCCAGAAGACAGACCAAGAGCAGTGACTAGAAGGAAAAACTGTCATAATCAGAGCTCTCCTAAAGTGAAGTGAACTGTGTCCTAAGGTAGAGGGCTTTGAGCAAAGGCTGAGTGAGCACCTGTAGGGTTTTTTGTAAAGTTTTGTTAGTTTGTTTTCCCTGACTCAGAGATTCTGGGATTCTGAGGGTAGAGTAGAAAGGGCGAGGAATTTAAAGGCAAGAAGTGTGAATACCAGTGCCGGACTTCCTGTCTGTGTGACCTTGGCAAAATGCATTTATCCTTCTGAACCTCAGCTTACTCATCTGAAAAATGAGAATAATAACACTTGTCCTATCTGCTCAGGGTTGTTATGATACTGAAATGAGATCATGCTCATAAAATGCTTCATAAATATAAGAAGGGAAATTAATCTAATAGCAGGAAAAACCTGAAATTCTCTAAATACAAAGATTATGAATACCCAGGGAGGTAATTGGGTCCCCTTACTAGAAGTCTCTACGTAAAGTTTATTGACTGCTCATTGAGAATGGTTTATTGATAACTATCACTTTAAGGTTTTCAAATTACTTTACATATGTTATTTTATTTGATCCACATAACAGCCCTGTGAGGTAGATGCTATCATTATCACCACTGAGGAAGAAATGGAGTGTAAGAGAAAGTTATATTAACTTGTCCAGGTTCACACAGCTAAGAAAGTGTCTGAGACAGGATTTGAACTCACATCTTCCTGACTCTAAGTCCAGCACTCTAACCAATGAGCTATCTAGAAATGATTCTTGCTCAGATATAAGTTAGATTGGTTTCTAAGATCCCTTTCTAGATCTGAGTTTCTGTTATTTGCTTGTATGATTTCAACATACATCTATTATGTACCTACTATATACAGAATCTTGTACAAAGTTCTATGTTGAGTACAGAGACCATAGGATGTTAGTATCATAGATCTACCGATGTCAGGAACTTCAGAAGATATCTAATCCAATACCGTTTGCTAGAGATGAGAAAAGTGAGGCTTTAAATGACTTGCCCAATGTCAAAAAAGTAAATATCCTAGGGGTAGCCAGGTGGCGCAGTGGATAGAGCACCAGCCCTGGAGTCAGGAGGACCTGAGTTCAAATCCGGCCTCAGACACTTGATGCTTACTAGCTGTGTGTGACCCTAGGCAAGTCACTTAACCCCAATTGCCTCAAGAACAAAAAAACAAAAAACAAAAAAAGAAAAGAAAAGAAAAAAGTAAATATCCTAGGTGGGTTTTGAACCTAGATCTTCTGACTCCATAAGCATTGTTTTGTTTTGTTTTACTATATTATGGTTCCTTTATGAAAAAAAATTATTAGCCTTAAGGAAATTACAGTCTACTAGAATAACTGATATGATATAGAATCAAAAAAAAAATATGTGCATTGGAAGGGAACTCAGAAACTGTATGCCCCAGTATATGTTAAGACTGGAATTCTCTCTACTTGTCTCCTATGAGTGTTCACCCATACCTCATTTGAATGTAGGTTCCTTGATGGTAGGTCCTTTTTTTTCCTTTGCTTTTCTTTTCATACCCAATGCTTAGCACAGTAGCTAGCATGTAGTTAGCACTTAATTCATGCTCACTGACTTTCTGACTCTCCCAGGAGATCTCTGTGGATGAAGAATTCAATGTTAGAATGGTTTATACCACCTTTTGGTATCTCTTCCACATGACAGCCTTTCAAGTACTTAAACATAGCTCCTCAGAGATGTCTTTCCTCAAGACTAAACAACCCTTATTCCTCTCCCCACATCTACTCCCACTGTGGCTTTGTTGATCTGGTCGCCCTCCTTTCATTGCTTTCCAGTTTATCCCTATATTTTTAAACAATGCTCCCCAGAAGTGAACACAGCATCCAGACAGGGTCTTCCCAGAGCAGAAGAAAACTGAGTGACCAACTAGTCAGTGGTTCTGTACTTGGAGTAGGCCATAGATTTTTTTGGTTAAATATATTGTGATCATGGTATTTCAGGCTAATTGGTATCCTTTGTAATCCTATGTATTTTATTTGACGCATTTAAACACATGATTCTGAAAGGGGTCCACAAGCTTCAGCAGACTGATTATCAAAGGGGTTCATGACATACAACAAAGGTGAAGAACCCCTGAGTTATTACCCAATCACCTCCTTATTCCTGGGAACTAGGCCTCTCTTACTACAGTCTAAGGTAACATTGGGATTTTCATTCACTTCTATGTGGCAGACCTTTATTAAGTGTATTTGTGCTTGGCAAGATAATGACTAAAAGAATGACAATGACAATGACTAGGAATACAACAACAAAAAATCTTGGGGAGGAAGGAGAGAGAAGGGAAGGGAGAAAGGAAGGAAGGAAGGAAGGAAGGAAGGAAGGAAGGAAGGAAGGAAGGAAGGAAGGAAGGAAGGAAGGAAGGAAAGAAAGAAAGAAAGAAAGAAAGAAAGAAAGAAAGAAAGAAAGAAAGAAAGAAAGAAAGAAAGAAAGAAAGAAAGGAGGAAGGACAGACCCTTAACCTGAAGGAGATTTCATTTGTAGAAGGAGGGGAAGAATACAACATATGTACAAAAAATTACAAAGCAAACTGAGAAGGGAGAAGATTCTAAAAACTGAGAGGAGCAGAGAAAACTTCAGAAATGAAATGACAGTGGAGTGAGCCTTGAAAAATGCCAAAATTTCTGAGTAGTAGAGGATGAGAGTAGTGCAGCCTAGGCTTGCAGAATTCAGCCATCCATACAATTTCACATCAAAGTCAAACATCTTTGGCTTGTTCAATTTCCCTTTGTAATTTAACAGCCATTCATGTGCATAATATAACATGATAGAGGGAGCTAGGTGGTGCAGTGGAAAAAGCACCAGCCCTGGATTGAGGAGGACCTGAGCTCAAATTTGGCCCCAGACATTTGACACTTACTAGCTGTGTGACTCTGGGCAAGTCACTTAATCCTCATTGCCTTGCAAATAATAATAATAATAATAATAATAATAATAATAATAATAATAAATAAAAATAACAACAACAACAAAGATACCATGATACTAAAAAAAATGCTTTGAGGAAGAGCAGGTATTTCTATGATGCTGACACAGAAAGTGACCAAGTTGTAGGGAAGGTCCAAGGAGATAAGGTTTTCACAGGTGTGAAGTGGCATTTGGCCAGGGGTTTGGGGGATGGGGAGGATTTCAACAGGTGGAGATGTAAGGGTGGCAGGCTCAGGGTATTCTTGGCACAAAGATTAACAAGAACAACTATGGGGAGGTAGGAAAGCATGGGCCCCTATTCTCAGTTTTTAAGGTCTTCTCCCTCCTCAATTTTCTTGTATTATACTTATACCTAAGTTCAACTGGGACATAGGATGTTTGGACAGGAGGAATAAGAGATTGAAAAAGTAAAGTAGTTGTTGTCAGAGTCATTCTTGTCATCATTGCTATAGTGCTGCCTAATTAAAGGACCATAGACAGAGACCTGGAATGCCTCAGAAATAATCTAGTTGAGGCCTCTCATTACTTAGATGTGTGTGATATTTGACACCCATTGAGAAATGATTTGCCCAAGGTCCTGCACAGAGCAACATAATTGGAGTGTGGCCCCAGGTGTTCTGATTCTAAATCAAATATTCTTTCTATGATACCCAGGGAGAGCCTTGAATGCCAAGTACTTGAGTTTTATTCAATATCTATATGTTCCCTATTTCAACAACAGGCCATCTCCAGTAGTCCTGATCTATATCTTGCCACTGGCCCCAGATGGGTCTGGAGGAGAGAGTGAGGCTGGTGATCTTACACACCCCTCCCTCACCTAAATCCAATTCCGTGCAAGTCATGACAACACCTCTTCAATGTTATGGTCCTCTTCAGGAAAGAAAGACAAACAACAACAATTTCAGCAATAGAACATTTATTTCTACTGTGGAAATTTATTTTGATTTGGGGACCCTACCTTTAGGCTGAGATTAGAAAGCCTTAGGCCCTCAGGGTCTCTTCTGTGTGGAAGGTGCTGGTGCCCCTCCCCCTCTGCTTCAGCTGAGCAAAAAAAGCCCTGTGGGCTGTACAAGACGCCAGGTCAGACAACTGGGGGGAAAAAAAACCCAGCCCCCTCCAACCTGAGTGGAGCTATCCGAAAGATTCCAGATAGCCTGTGCTGAGGCACGTGAGGCTGAAGCGCACCCCACCCCCCAGCCCCACCAGCCGCAGCCCTGGCTGGCAGATTAGCTTGGTCTGTGGGGGTGCAAGAAGCCCCGAGATTTGAGTGTAGAGAAGAAAAGGTATATATAGACCCGGGGGTTAGACTCAGGGGGTCGGACAAGGACGAATGAGAGAGGCTGAGAAGAGGTTCGGACAAGGAGACGGAGGGATGAGACAAGGTGGAGAAGAGGTCAGGAGGTGGCAGACGAGATTAGAAAGGTTGGAGCGTGGCAGAATGGAGACGGGGCTACAAGGACGCAGGAGAAAACAAGAAGGACTAGGAGCAGAGAAAAGAGAGGCCGAAGGGCAGACTGACGGAGCAGACAGACAGAAGGTCGGTGAGAGAGTAACCCAGGGTTTCAGTTGTGGCAGTAAGGAGAGGAAAGTTAGATGTAGGGGGATGTACAAAGTGAAAGGGGCTCGGAGTTAGAATAAAGTACCTGAGTGCCCTAAGGCAAGAGGCAGCTAAGGCCCTTACTGTATTAAAAAGCCTTTGAAGCACAGCAGGTGGGAAAGAGACACAGTGGAAAGAGACCGCAAGAAAGCAGTCAGGTTGTACATTTTATTTCCCTGTATTCTTAATTTTAAATAGTATCCCATAAATAAATTCTGCTTTGATTATTTAGTTAAGAGGCTTCTTAATATTTTGCTTATCAATTTGGAAGTGGAGCAGTGTGGTAGAACTTTATAAACGGCCCACATTAAATTAATAGCAGTCAGATAGCCAGTTAGTCAAGAGTGCAGAGATTAGTCCTCCAGTCAGCATTAGTCCCCCAAATTAGACCTAGTCATCAAAATATTTTTACACTACCTAACAAAGTACTGGAGTAATTTTCAATTTTTTTCTTAAATTCTTCCTTCTGGGGTAGCTAGGTGGCACAGTAGATAAAGCATTGGCCCTAGATTCAGGAGGACCTGAGTTCAAATCCAGTCTATGACACTTGACACTTAGTAGCTGTGTGACCCTGCACAAGTCAGTTAACCCTCATTGCCCTGCAAAAATAAAATAAAATAAATTCTTCTTTCTATTCTTTTTTTTTGTCTTTTTTTGTTTTGCGGGGCAATGAGGGTTAAGTGACTTGCCCAGGGTCACACAGCTAGTGTCAAGTGTCTGAGGCTGCATTTGAACTCAGGTCCTCCTGAATCCAAGGCCCGTGCTTTATCCACTGCACCACCTAGCTGCCCCCTTCCTTTTATTCTTGACTAAAAGATTGATTTTTTTTTTCCAGAATGAAAACTTGACCCCAGGTCTTTTGACTCCAAATCTGTTATTCTTTCGATTATGCCACAGGGGGAGCCTTGAATGCCAAGCTAAGGCATTTGAATTTTTGCCATATCTAAATGTTTCCTCTTCCATCAATACAGCATTTTATTCTAAAGAAATATTACAGCAATTTGCTATTGTTTCCTATGCTTGTCTCACCTAATAGATGTGATTATTGACTTATTCAATTCCTACCTGTATTTTAAGGAACACTATGAATGGCCAATAGAATAGAATTAAAATTGATACACTGTGAGCCATATTGTTGTATTTTATTCAGAGTGAACAAAAGGAGGGAGTAAAGGGAGAGGGGAAAAAAAAAAAAAAGCTTTGTTCCTTCAAGATGGTCATTGTCAGCATGGCTGTTTTCTAAGCATATACTTAGAAAAGGGTGTCAGATGGGTGGCAGGAGGTCCAGATGAGCCAGGCAAGGCTATGTACGTACCACTTAATGGGCGGGTGTAACACCTCAGGAGAATGGGACCCAAGTCTGGAAATGACATTAATTTGAGTCATTTTATTCAATTGGATTACTCAGCTTTAACATAGGGAAAGTCAGAAGGAAGGAGGAAATTCTACTCAGGCTATTATTAACAGTCCATCATTTTGTGTTCTCAGCTGGGGGGCCCTAGGAATGGAGAAAAATTGTCCCTGCTGATTAAATCTAAAACCCCATCATTTTTTAAGAGCAAAGATGACAGTTTGGGTAAAACCATAGAAAGTAGAACTTGGAACAAGAACAATGAGGTCATCCAGCCTCCTGCCCACTCTACTTTTACCTCTGACTTTGTGACAGGACTATTCTCTCTCTCTCTCTCTCTCTCTCTCTCTCTCTCTCTCTCTCTCTCTCTCTCTCTCTCATATCCAAATTCTTTTTTTAAAAATAATATTTAGAATTTTATTTTCCCAAATTACATGTAAAATACAAATTTTGACATCAATTTTTTTTAAACTTTGTGTTCCAAATTCTCTTCCTCCCTCCCTCTGAACCCCCATTCCCCCAAGAACTCAAGCAATTCAATATAAGCTATACATGAGCAGTCATGCAAAACATTTCCACATTAGCCAGGTTGTGAATGAAAACAGACAAAATAAAACTTCAAATAAAAGACCTAACAAAAAAAATATGCTTGAATCTGTATTCAAATGCCATCAGTTCTCTCTGTAGATGGATTACATTTTTCATAAGACCTTCAGGGTTGTCTTGGATCATTGCACTGCTGAAAATAACCAAGCTATTCACAGCAGATCATCTCACAATATTGCTGTTACTTTGTGTACAGTGCATTTCACTTTTCATCAGCTCATGTAGATCCTTCCATGTCTTTCTGACAGCATCCTGCTCATTTTTTATAGTAAATCACATTTATATAGTACTTTAAGGAGATATTTCCTTACAATAAATGCATGAGGTTGATTATTTCAACAACCATAATAGATACTATTTATATGGTGCCTTATACCTAACAAAGAATTTCTTTACAATAGCCCAGCAAAGTAAATACCATATGTTTTGTCATCATCATCAATCATTGCCAATAATTCACCATCCATCAATCCTCCTAATCAACCAAATCTTTATCAATCCTCATCTTCCTCCAATCATCATCAATCCACCAACCCAACAATCCATCATCATCATCTTACATTACTCCTGCCTCTGCTTCAACATTTTTTTCATAGTTACTATTAACTGTTTCCCTCCATCCTATTCCCTCCCCATGATATTTACTCTATTTTCTATCTTCTTTTACCCTATACTCCTCAAAAGTGTTTTGCTTCTGACTGCCCCCTCCCTACTTATCCCCTTCCTCTCCTACTTTCCTGCAGGGTTAGTTAGATAGATTACTCCACCCAATTGAGTGTGTATATTATTCCCTCCTTGAGCCAACTCTGAGAGTAAGGTCTTTGAGCCAATTCTTTTTGTTTGTTTGTTTGTTTGTTTGTTTGTTTTGTTTTTGTGGGGGGTTTTTGTGGGGCAGTGGGGGTTAAGTGACTTGCCCGGGGTCACATAGCTAGTAAGTGTCAAATGTCTGAGACCAGATTTGAACTCAGGTCCTCCTGAATCCAGGACCAGTGCTTTATCCACTACACCACCTAGCCACCACCCTTTGAGCCAATTCTGATGAGTATAAGGCTCATTCACTGCCCCACTCCTCCCCCATCTCTCCCCCCACTCTATAAGTCCTTTCCTGCTTCTATCTCATATCTCAACCCCATTCTACCTCTCCTCTTCCTTCTCCCCCAGTGCAATCCTCTCCCCGCTCAATTTTACCCTAAAGAGATCATCATGGGACAGCTAGGTGACACAATGGACAAAGTACCTGCCCTGGACCTAGGAAGACCTGAACCCAAATCGAGCCTCAGAAACAATACACTTACTAACTCAGTGACCCCAGGCATGCTACCCAACCCTAACTGCCCAACAAAAAAAACCCACAATAAACAAAAAATAAATGCTTTACAGATATCAGTTCTTCATAATAAATTACCACCTGTGCCCTTGTGATAGGATTATTCTCAAAAACAGACTCATTCTTTTTTTTTTTTTTTTTTTGTGGGGCAATGGGGGTTAAGTGACTTGCCCATGGTCACACAGCTAGTAAGTGTCAAGCATCTGAGGCCGGATTTGAACTCAGGTACTCCTGAATTCAGGGCCAGTGCTTTATCCACTGTGCCACCTAGCTGCCCCCAGACTCATTCATTTGTAATAATAGTTCACACTTCTATTGCACTTTCAGGTTCATATTGTGCTCTGTTCACATGCACCCTCTGAGGAAGGCAGTATGCAGATTATTGTCATCTCCATTTTGCTATTAAGGAAATGGAGTCTTGCCTAGTCAAGTGACTTAGCCATGGTCACACAGCTAAAACAGAACATAGTTGGATTGCAAAAAGAGGTCCCCAATTTCCAAGCATTGCTCTCTTCTGACCAAAACATTCCCTTCTACTTAATGAACTACAGTGGTGCCCACATCATCCCCGGGATCAGATATCTACTTCACCATTTGGAATTTCAAGCTCTTCACACCCGGGTCTCTTCATCTCTTTCCACATAGACTATTTATACATCATCCTCCTTGGTCACTGCTGTAGTGTCACCAGTCTGCCTTATTTGCTATTCTCTTAGGATTCTCTATTTTCTGTGATTGTGCCTTTTTATTCACTATCCTCCATACTTGGAATGTGCTCGATCATCATCTCTCCCTCTTAGAATCAGCTAAAATGCCACCTTCAGCAAGAGGCCTTTCCTCATCCAAACAGCAATTAATACTTTCCCTTTCGAAGCTGCCTTCCATATACTTTGGTATATATCAATTTATGGATAGGTGATCTCCGGTATTAAAATGTAAACTCCTGGAAAACAAGATCTCTTGTTTTTTGCTTTGTTTTTTTGTTTTTTTTTAAACCATTTACTTTAGGAACCACAGAGTTCCTAAAGTAAGATCTACAGACTCCTCACAGATTTTATAGATAGATTTCAGGGAGTGTATGTATATATATGTATATGTGTGTATGTGCATGTATACATGCATGCATAATATATACACACATTCACACATATATAACATGCATGTATATATGTGTATAGAAATGCATCTATATTTCATATATATAAACCTGTTTATGTAATATATATGTATTTACATTACGCATATATACTTTTATTTATTTAATTACACAAAATCATCAACCAGCTGCAATATGCATGTCTACCTATTTCAGTATAATTGATTTCCTTTATATTCCTATATGTTCATTTTATGAATGTAAAAGCATGATTCTGTATAGAGACATGTAGGCTTTGCCATACCACCAAAGGAAACTCTGGTCAAAAATAGTTTAACACCCCCTGACCTAGTCAGTTCTGGCTGCTATTCAAGAATTCTTTCATTCTACTCTTATTGACTCTATCTCAATCCTCACAGAGGTGGTTCCAATCATTTTGTTTCCTCCTTTTACCTTCAACTGCATTCGGAAGCCTCCATTTTCAATTTTCTTGATACTTTTTGTCTTTACATGATCTTTATTTCTTGATATATCTCTCCTTCTTCTAGCCTGAGAGCCATCCTACATATCAAAGAATTTTTTAAAAAGCAGTTGAGTAAAACTAATCAATGCATCAACTGAGTTGAAAGGTATATGCAGCCAAGGTCCTCCCCCTCTATAAAAAAGGGGGTAGAAAGGAATTGCATTCTTATATCTCTTGAGGAGCAAGAAGAGGGTGGAGAGGAAGTTTTGTTATAATTATATTGTGCTAAGTTTAGATTTTCTTTTTTCCATTTACATTATTTTAGTCATTGTACATAGCCAATTAATTAACAATCATTTATTAAGGATTTACTATGTGGCAAATATCATGATAAGCTCTGGGAATACAAAAGAAAATAGATAATGAAATACCCTTTCCCCTCCAGCAACTTTGTGTAGGGGAAATAATTTATCCAAAAATAGTTATATCCAATATACATACAGAGTGAATGAAAGGCAAATATCTGGGTGACTAAGAAAGACCTTCGGCAGAAGTTGGCTTCTGACCTAATTTTTGAAAAGGACCCAGACATTTTAAAGATTAGGAAAGGTACCATCTCTACACGAAAGACAACTATAAAAAAGGCTCCAAAATGGAAGATGGGGTGTCCTGAGTGAGGTACAGAAAATTCTACCTCATCCTGAAAGTTTACTCCAATCCTGGATTGTTATTGTTCATCCTTCATTCTCAAAGAGGACCAATAATGTTCTGAGGGTGATGTCTTAACTTGCTTGTGAGTTGGATATGAGTGGGACAGATTTACACATAGTCATCAGCCTCATTCTCTCCTCCAGAGTCATGGAAGTACAGTGGTAAGACAGAGGTGAAGATAACTGACTATGGCCCAGGATGCAGTAAGTGATAACCCCAGATATATTACTCTAGAAGTTCAGTCTGCCCGTCAGCCTCTTCTGATTGGCTGATTCCTCCCAGAATCTCCCTTTTAAAAAACATGCCCAGGCCGATTATGACTTCACTTCTTTTTCAGGCTGCACTCAGGTTCTAACTGCCCCAATTTCTGTGCAATGTCTCCAAGCTGGATACCTTACACATATGCACATATACACAAATACACCTTTTTCTGCTTTCTTTTTTTCCATTGCCTTCTTTCATTACACTATAAGTTCCTTGAGGACAGGGATTGTATTTCTTTCTTCTTGTATTTGTAATCCCAGTTCTTAAATTCAGTACTTAAAACATGTTGTTGTTGTTCAGTTGTTTCAGTCATGGTCAACTCTTCATGACACCATTTGGTATTTTCTTAGCAAAGATAATGGAGTGGTTTGCCATTTTCTTCTCCAGCTCACTTTACAGATGAGGAAATGGAGGCAAACAGAACTGATTGACTTGCCCAGGGTCACACAGACACTAAGTGCCTGAGTATAGATTTGAACTCAGGAAGATCGCTTCCTGCCTTTAGGCTTGGTGCACTCTATGCAGTGTGCTACCTAGCTGCCACATTTAATACATATTGGTTGACTTGAAAAACATTGGAAAGAGAGGAAAAAAATCAAAGTGTAAAGAGCTTCAAATAGCAAACAAAAAAGTTGGTGTTTGATTATAGACTTAATAGAGAGTTAGTGGGGTGCATATTGAGTGATGAAGTGACATGGTCAAATCAGCACTTTTGGAAAACCACTTTGATAGCTATTTGGAGGATATTTTGGAGTGGGGAGATAGGAGGAAGAGCAAGAGTGTAATTAGGAGGAAGGGCATCTTGTGGAGTTGAAAGCAAGCAGAGTGGCAAATTTGCATACAAGGAGATTGGCAATGGGAACAAAAAGAGGGGTCAGATGTGAAAAGTGTAGGAAAGGTGAGAAGAACAGGACTTGGTAACTGATTAAATAAGATGTGGAAGATGGATGAGTTAAAGATGACATCAAGGTTTCAAAGACTGGTGTGAAAGGTGGTGTCTCTGGAAGAAATAGTGAAATCAAGAAAATAAAGCATTTCTTAAGAGCTCACTATGTTCCCAGAACTGTATTAAGTACCTGGAACACAAATATAATAAAAAAAGATAATCCCTGCCCCGAAGAAGCTTGCATTCCAATATGGGAACAGTGCATAAAGGTAAATGAAGGTAGGGTGGGGTTGGGACATGGTACCTGCAGAGTCCCTAATGGAGAAACATAGAGACAGAAGAAGATTCAGTAGAGGAGTAAAAAAAGTGAGTATAGCTGGCTTGCACACTTCCTCAAATGGAAACCTTAGTGGTGAACTCATCATGGTTTGTAGGAGTGAAGGGGAAAAAAATCTACAGGTTGGCAGCATCTTAAAGGGTGAGAAGGCTTCTGCTACATGGTGGAGAACCCTAAAAAGTCCAGAGCAGATCCAGGAGAGAAATGAAAGAATGTAGGTTTAAAGGAAAGCTATAAGGCTTAGTTTGAGATACAATAAGTTTGTGATTATAGCATCATAGATTTAGCGCTAGAAGGATGTTTGAAGGTCATCTAGTTCTACTATTTTGTTTTAAAGACAAGGAAAGTGAAGCCCAGAGAGTGACTTGCTCAAGGGCATCCAGAGAGAAAATAGCATTCAAGCCCAGGTCCTCTCACTCTAAATTAAGCCATCTTTTCATTGTTCACACACTTTACAAAAGAAAGTTGGGTATTCATTCAGTAGAGGGACTGATCTGATCTCCATCAATAATTTGAGAGGACTCAGTTTCAACCTGACTTTCCCCTGCCCCCTCCCAAAACAAGTCTTTGAAGATGACAGGTATCTTTCAAATGTCTGGAGCCCCAAAGTAGGTTCTGCTTAACCTGGGCTCTACCTCATAACCAGACATCTCTCCTTTGCTGAAACAAAGGCTGCATGAAGGGTTAAAGTGAGGCAATGTGGACTTTTCAGGCATCCTTATCAAGCCTTTCCATTTGAGTGTCAATAGAGATGTTCAAATATAATATCATCATTCCTTGAGAGAAGATTTTGGGCTGGCAAGCAATATCTCTAATAGAGGAGGTGGAAATGGGAGCTGTAAAACTTCCATTATCCAGATTAGATCACAAAGGATTGTGTGGGAGGGAAGAATATTTCCAATAAATAAGAGCGATCTCATCTTTTCCAAATACCGCAGATTTCGCTATCTTCAAACCAAGTATAGCATGTGATTGAATGGAAATCAGTGCACAGAATGGAAGGAATGAATTGGGAGTTAGAGGGCTGCTTAGTAGCAAATATCTCTTCAAATTCCCACAAGGGGGGGGGGGCAGCTAGGTGGCGCAGTGTATAGAGAACCAGCCCTGGAGTCAGGAGGACCTGAGTTCAAATCCAGCCTCAGACACTTAACACTTACTAGTTGTGTGACCCTGGGCAAGTCACTTAACCCCCATTGCCTAAAAAAAAAAATTCCCACAATGAATCTGACTTTGATACTACTAATGATTATATAGATTATTATATGTAATATAAAGCATATATTATATATTTATGATAATATAATATTGATAATAATAAAAATAATGTTTTAGAATATTTAATACCTTCATGACCCTAGACAAGTCACTTCATCTTCCTTTATCTCAGTTTCCCCCTTTTTACAGTGATGGGATTGGACTACATGGCCTCTAATGTCACTTGAATCTCTAAATCTATGATCTTATGAACCTATAATTTTCTAGGTTACAAAGGGTTGAAAATTGAATAGAGAACTAACCTCAAAGCCATCAAGACATGGGTATTGCCTCTGATATACTGGATATGTGACAATGGGCAAATTATTTTGCCTCTTGGTGTTCTAGACAGCTCCTTAAAATATGGTTCTCAGGCTTCTTTATGTCCTGGTAAAACTTATGAACCTATTTTTGAAATCACATTTTTAGATACAGAAAATACAAAGAATTATGGATGAAACCAGTTATACTGAAATATAGCTCTCATCATGTCAAAAGTAACAACAAAAAAGCTCCTGGATCCCAAGCTAAGAAACCCTTTCCTAAGAGTATACATTATAGAAAAGGCATCAATGAATATTGGTGCAGGGAGTTTTCTAACCTGGGATCTTATTATGCCAGTGAAATCACAAGTAGAGGTACTGTAAATCTTTGAGTAAGGCATTCAAAAAGCTGGCGAAATGTCTTACCTGAAATTCAAACCCAGGACCTTTGGTGCTATGGAAGTAGAACTGGGTTTGGAGTTAGAGGGTTTGACTTTAGTCTCCTCTTTTTACCATCCATGGGATCTTATTAATTTTATCCCTCTGGGCCTAAATTTTCTCTCTCTCTAAAACAAAGTGGCTGCACCAAATGATCTTGACACCCATGTGTTCTTATATATCATTTGATCTACACTGGGTTGTGCAATGGAGAGAGCCCAGAGTCACTGGACTTTAGTTCAAATCCATCCTCAAAATTTACTACCTGTGTAACTAGCTGTGCAAGTCACTTAACCTTGGTTTGCCTGTTTCCTTGACCTTAAAAATAAGAATAATAACAGTACCAACCTCCCGGCGTTCATGTGAGGATCAAATTAGATAATATTGGTAAAGTGCTTATTGCAATGCTTGCCACATAGTAGGTGCTGTATAAGTGCTTGTTCCCTTTCCTTCTCTGTGCCTTGGACTAGGACCACCTGGTATCTATTAATTAGCCTATTTCTGTTTGAGTTAGGGGAGGGTATTCCCAAATCTAATTTATGATGAAACCATAAATCCAGAGGGAAATATATTCAGAGATGGGAAATAAGTTGCCCAATGTCAAAAAAATTACAACAATAACAACAAAGATGACATTTTGGGAGGCGTAGAAGGTGAGGTCCGGATTTGTGCTTTCACATAAAGAGCATCCTGGTTGGGGGCAGCTAGGTGGCACAGTGGATAAAGCGCTGGCCCTGGATTCAGGAGGACCTGAGTTCAAAGCCAGCCTCAGACACTTGACACTTACTAGCTGTGTGACCCTGGGCAAGTCACTTAACCCTCATTGCCCTGCCAAAAAAAAAAAGAGCATCCTGGTTATTAAACTCCTTTAACCAATGAATATCAAGAGTGGTCTGCAAGTTATCATCTTGGTGAGTTTCCCAGGGTATTGACAGATTAATTGACTTGCTTAGAGTAACAGAGCCAGTATTGATCAGAGGAAGAATTTAAATCCAGGTTTCCCTGAGATTAACATATGTAAAGAACTTTGCAAACTTTAAAGTGCCAAATAAACAAAAGCTGTTGCTGTTCCTGCCAATCCACTGCACCAACAGACCTCTCAATAGCAATGACAATTATTTAGATAGCACTTTTAGACTTTAAAAGTTGTCTGGATAACCTATATCAGATTGCTTGCTGGCTTCAGGAGTGGAGAGGCAAGGGAGAGTGGAAGAAAAATTTGGAACTCAAAAAAAAAATTTACATGTAACTGGAAAATAAATTAAAAATCAAATCAAATTATTATTTTTTTAAAGTAATTTTCACTTACTAGCTGTGTGACCCTGGGCAAGTCACTTAACCCTCATTGTCCCCCCCCCCAAAAAAAAAGAATGGGTTTGTTTCTTTGTTTGGGGGCAGGTAGGTGGCACAGTGGATACAGTACCAGCCCTGGAGTCAGGAGGACCTGAGTTCAAATCCGGCCTCAGACACTTAACACTTACTAGCTGTGTGACCCTTGGCAAGTCACTTAACCTCAATTGCCTCACCAAAAAAAAAAAAAAAAAAAAGTAATTTTCATCAGGAGCAGACCCAAGACTTGAACCATATTCTTCTGATTCCAAGTCCATCATTATTCTTAATATGTAACATCCTAAAGAATCCTCAGTAATCACCAATGATAGAAAACATAGCTCTCAAGGAGGGTACTAGTGAGGAGGGGATAACAACTGATACTACAGGGTGAGCTGATAACTCCCAGTTGTCTAGAAGATGGGCAAGAGAATGACTCCAAAACCATATTTAGGTTCCATGGGAACTGGAAAATAATTTGTTGAAAAAGACTGCTAAATCTCTGTTATGACCAGTGAAATATGACACAGTGGCCCCAAACTCTAACTAAAACTCAGGCTTGATTTATAGACATGGAACATCTTGAATGAAGGAGGTGATAATTCTATTGTAATCTGACCTGGTCACACTCCATTTCAATTATAGCATGAAATTATAGCAGTATTTGAGGGAAGATCGTGACAACAATCAAACTGTATACACAGAGTATGCCCATGTGTAATAAAAGTGTAATACTATTCAACAAGTATTTACCAAGTGCTAGTGTATTATGTAGCAAACACTGTGCTAAGCTCTGGGGATACGGAGAAAGGCAAAAACATGGTCCCTGCCCTCAAGAATTTCCTAGTCTAATGTGGCAGACAAAATACAAATAACTATGCATTTTACATATATAGATACATACATATATACATACATACATATATACATACAAACATATATATACATACACACACACACACACACACACATATATATATATATATATATATATATATATATATGATAAACTGAAAGTGATAAACAGAAGAAAGGCATTAGACTCAAGGAAGGAATAGAGGAGACCTTCTTACAGATGGTGAGGTTTTAGCTGGGACTTGAAGGAAGCCAGAGATGCCAGAAGGCTGAGATGAGGGGAATAATCCAAGTGTGAGGGACAGCCAGTGACAATAGTGATAAGATCCTGAGAATTCCTGTTGGGGCTAGGTGAGAAATTGAGGACCTGTGTGGTAGAGACCTGCAGAGAAATATAACTCAGGGAGTGGTTTTGGAATACCTCAAATGGGGAATGTTCTCCTGGTTCGCCTTTCTTTTTTGGAATCACCAACTCTTTTCTTTCTTTTTTTTTAAAGGAATAAACATTTTTATTTATAGTTTTGGGTTCCAATTTTTATCCCTCCTTCCCTCCCTCCCCTTTCCCCTCCCTGAGGCAATAAGCAATCACATATGGGTTACACATGCACAGTTATGTAAAACATTATCATATTAGTCATTTTGTCCAAGAAAACTTGAATAAAAGAAAAAATTGAAAGGGAAAAATAGCATGTTTCAGTCTGTGTTTCAATCAATATCAGTTCTTTCTTTGGAGGTGGATAGTATGTTTCATCAATAGTCCTTTGGGATTGTCTTAGATCATTGTATTGTTGACAATAGTTAAGTCTTTCACAGTTATTCATCAATCAATAGTTCTGTCTCTTAGCACAACGTTCTCTTGGTTCTGCTCCCTTCACAATACATTAATTCATACAAGTCTTTCCAAGCCTTTCTGAAATCATCTTGTTTGTCATTTCTCCCCCCCCCCACCTGCCCTTTTGGGACGATGAAGATTAAGTGACTTGCCCAGGGTCTCACAGCAAGTAAGTGTCTGAAGTCAAATTTGAACTCAGTTCCTCTTGAATCCAGGGTTGGTGCTTAATCTACTGTGCCACCTAGCTGCCCCCTGCTTGTCATCTCTTATAAGACTACAATATTCCATTACCAACATATACCACAGCTTGTTTAGCCATTGCCCAATGGATGGGCATTCCTTTGATTTCCAATTCTTAGCCACCATAAAAAGAGCTGCTATGAATATTTTTGTACAAATGCGTCTTTTTCTCTTTTGTGGGATGTCTATCACCATTTCTTTTCAAGATTCTGTTTGTGTCATTCCATGAGACCTTTCCTGAGCTCCCATTTGGTAATGTTCTCCCTAACCAACACTCCTCTGAAAGCTATATTAAAATATTTGATATCTCTTGGGCAGATCTCACTTTGTACCTGTTTATGATATTCATTACAGCTCTTATTATATTTGTGTACTCTCTTCTCTTTAACTTTCTACAAGTCCCGTGCGGACCAGACCCTATCTTATTCTTCTATCCATCCATAAGACCTAATACTGAGCTCTCTTTATAAATAGACAGACAGATATAGAAATAGATACTTGGATTTGATTCAGGCCAACAAACAAATATTGAAGTGCCTACCATACAACAGACACTACGCTTGGAAATGGATTTCATCATCATCATCATCAAATAAATCTTCAAGGAGCTTGTATTCTCATGGGGTGCTTACATTCTGTCGCATGTATGCAGATAAATAGATACATGTAATCAGCAGGCAGCACGGTGGAGGACAGAGTTTATAGGACTGGGAAAAGGGAAGGAGCAGGCCATATCTGCCTCTTCTCACAGGAAATTGCCTTGAATGAAACCTTGCCTTTGTCCATCAGCCTCTCCTCCTTCCTTCTTCCTGTTGGAGTTGAAAGGTTTCTTGGGACCCAAGGATTTGAGTAACCTCACCTTTCTGCATCAGGAAATAAACTTATCTAGCCTAGTGACCCACAGCAAATCCCAAATTCAGTTTAAACTCTGACTTTGGTGAAATTTATCAAAAATATTCATAAAACTCCACCATAGAACTGTGTTTCCTACTGTGTTTATTGCAGAAGAGTTTTTAAGTCCTCCATCAGAGAAGAAAAATCTGTGTTCCAGCTCAGTCAGCAATAGGATTCTAGCCTCTTCCAAGGATGAGAAGTTTGCAAATCCCATGGTTCTTAGAAAACCCTCTAGATACTTCTCTTTCCACTTGTGTGAGATTCATTAGCTGTCAAAGGCACTGTTGCATACAAAATAGATTTCAGGAAGTATGGAAGAGTATTCCCAATGAGGGGGATCAGGAATAGCCTCATATCAAAGATTGAACTTAGTCTGAACTTTAAAAGCAACTGATATTGCAAGGAATGGAAGTGTGGAGGGAGGGCAAACATCATTTCAAAGTCTCATAAGTGGGAGATAGAATTTACATTAAGGAAAATGTTGAACGATTGATAATGATGAACAAGGGATCTCTACTCAAAACCAGCTCTCATATGGCCTACATTAGGACTTAAGCATGAAGATGCTATTGGTGTTAAAGCCTCATTGGAATGTTAGAGTTAGAGAGGGGAACGTAGAATGTTTAGAACATAAAAACTGTTATGGGCCCCTGGGTACCCTTAGAAGTTTTCGGGGGTAAATCAAAGAACCTTCTCCTTGAGAAACTAAACCAAAGGATAGACACACCTAAAGAGATAAGTGGAACTGGGATTGGATTGAGTTAGCTCCAGGACCCACCACCCTTCATTCCAGTCTTCCTCACCCCTTGGGGGATAAGATTAGGTGTGGCTGCTGCCTTTGTGGCATAAGGAAGACAGAGATGGCTTGAGAGATCCAGAGCTGCCCTTCACCCAACTTCCCCAGCCACCACCAGTGGGGGATGGTCCTCCCCAATAAGAGAACTTTCTACAGTCAGATGATCACCTCATGGGACCACCATCGGTCCTCTATAAAGTATCTGCCTGTCTCTGCTTGAGGAGACAGGTTTCTCAGAGAGCCCACACCTCTGTGCCATGCCTTTCTCCCTATGAGAAATCCAAGGACTTCTCTCTTGGTTTCCTTTCCCTAGCACCTAAAAAAATATAATTTTACTCTAATTGGATTTGTGTGCAAGAAGGTGTAATGTTTTAAAGAAGAATTCCTAAGAACCCCTACCACAAACCGCCACTCAATTTCCCCATAACATAATATAGCATCTTTTATTTTTAATCATAGCACTTTATGAATGCTGGTTAATGAAAATAATAACAGTGGCAACAACATATTTTGAGAGGTGATGTGGTATTGTAGATAGACAGCTGTCCTGAGACTCTTTGAGGATCTGAGTTCAAATCCCACTTCTCATCTATAATAGCTGTGGGATCCTAAGAACATTATTTAACCTCTGTGTCCCCCACCCTGATGACTCTTTTGTTTATTTGTTTGTTTGTTTGGGCAGGGCAATGAGGGTTAAGTCACACAGCTAGTTAAGTGTCAAGTGTCTGGGGCTGGATGTGAACTCAGGTCCTCCTGAATCCAGGGCTGGTGCTTTATCCACTGCGCCACCTAGCTGCCCCCCTGATGACTCTTTATGACATAAAATTGCATAGATGTTGATCTACATCAGTAGAATAGGTTTCCTCATTAGATGCTCTTTAGACTGATGAAATCATGAACCCACTAAAACACATACATACGAATTCACTTTTATGTAGTGATTTAAGATTTACAAAAGTTCTTGTCCATGCCAAGCCTAAGAGGTTGATCGTGGAGATATTATTATCTGAGGCAGCTGGTGACTCAGTAGATAGAGTACTGGGTCTGGAGTCAAGGAGACCTGAGCTCCAATCCGGCTTCAGATACTTAATAGATTTCGGAACCATGGACAAATAACTTAGCCTCTGTTTGTGTCAGTTTCTTCAACTGTAGATTGGGAGCAATAAGAGCATCTACCTTACCAGGTGGTTGTCAGGATCAATGAGGTAATATTTGAAAAAAAGCACTTAGCCTTTTGCCTGGCACATAGTGGGTGCTTAACAAACTGCTTATTCATTTCTCTGTCCTGCCTTATTATACCCATCTCACAGATGAGGAGACTGAAATTCAGAAGGTGAGACAACTAAGTCCACAGTCAGTAAATAGCACTTTTGGTATTCAAACTTTTCACTGGAGATTCACCATCGCCAACCCTGCCACAAAACTATGTTAAAAGTAAGAACTTAAAGGCACCTTGAAATACATAATGTTATAGCATAGACTATAAAACTCTAAAACTTTAAGAGACTTTGGGTCATGTTGTCTAACCTTATTTTACTGTTGAGGAAGCTGAGGTCCAGAGAGGGTCAGTAAATGCTCAAGTTCACCCAGCAAATTACTAGCAAAACCAGGAATATAATGCAAGTCCTATGATTCCTGGCACAGGGCCTTTCCTAATGTATCATGCTGCCTCCCACGTCAAAAGGTTGTATGATTCAAATTTAGATTTATCTAAACAACTCAAACACAAATTCTCAATTTCTCCTGCAAACCATTGCAGAGTTCTCCTTTTGTTGAGTTTGAAAGGGCTTTATGTTTGGAGTACTACCGTTTATTTTTACCCCTTCTAGCAAGCCTTTAGGATGTGGGTGGAACAGGAAGTGTTGGCTCCCAACAGCAGGGCTAAAAATGTGCCTGCCAGCCTGGCAATTAAAGTGCCCTGCTTTCTCTAAACCTCACCCTCTTTTGTGTACTCTAGCACTTTCTTTTCAATTAATTCTACCCCTTTCTGTTCCTTTTTTTCTTCAACTTTTGACCTCCTTTTGTCTGAGACCCTCTGATCACTGCACCAAGGAGAAAAAACAGGAGAGAGAGAGAAAGAGAGAGAGAGAGAGAGAGAGAGAGAGAGAGAGAGAGAGAGAGAGAGACCAAGAGAGGCTGGCAGAACTAAGACCAGGAATGAATTCTGGGAAAATGAGAAGATTCCTTCCTTCAGAGGAAGAAGATGTACTTTGTTCTTTCCATAATCCATGAGTTTATGAGGGTGGGATATGCCCTCTTATGTTAGCACATCACAACCCCCACCCCATGCCTCCATAAATTTTGATGAATTCTTTTAGTCCCCCTCAAAATTCATCACTGGGCAACCAATTCTTAGCTGATAAGACTCTTCATATTTAGACTGGTCCTCAAATGCACAAACAGGTCAATTATCTTCAGGGCCATCCTCAAAGTTGTTAGGTATTTGTTGTCATTTTTTTTCTTTTATAAATGTTGCAAGAATGTATCAGAGGTAGTCCTCTATTAACATTACCTTCAAAAATTCAAGATCTAGGGCAGCTAGATGGTGCAGTGGATAAAGCACCAGCCCTGGATTCAGGAGGACCTGAGTTCAAATCCAGCCTCAGACACTTGACACTTACTAGCTGTGTGACCCTGGGCAAGTCACTTAAACTTCATTGCCCTGTCAAAAAATTCAAGATCTTTTTCATTATTAATTTTGTTATTATCAGTAATCAAATAATTATTGAGAAACAGTATAGGCAGACAGGTGCTCTTGAAGCCAGGAAGCTACTATAAACCTGGTCAAGTCACTTCTTAGTACTCTGGCCACTCTCTTAGACTTGAAGTTATAGAGAAGTTGGGGTCATGCTGTGGCTGAAGAAGTCTCTCAATAGGAATTCCCCAATATCAGAGAAATCCCACTTCTACTCCCTATTCCTAATATAATTTCTATCAATACTTGTAATAGATAAACTGGCCCCCTAAAGTCAATGTCCAGTGGAAGAATACACTTAGAGAATTTAATATCTTTGTAATATCAGTCTTTGCGTACTTTTATAATAGTGGATGGATGCCAATAGATATAAAAAGTGACCAGACAAAAACCTATCAAGTGTTAACAAAACATAGGGCCTGTTATGCTAAGACAATTTGAGAAATATGAACACTTTATTTTTAAAAAAGGGACAAAGAGGCCTAAAATGTTTCCACACACCTGTAGTCCCTATTACTGGGGAAGATGAGGCTGATGGATTGTTTGAATTCAGTGTTTATGAACTACAATAAGGCCATGCTACGTCTGGGACCATTTTATAGAAAGCCCTCAGGAGTGGAAGACCACCAGCCTGCCTAAGGTAGTATGAGATTTAAAATTGGATATTAGATCATAAATCTACCCTACTTAACCTTTCCCTTAATTTATCTCCCAGACTTGTAAATGGAAGAAGCTTCTGGTTTTCTAGATAGAGCTTTTATTGTATGGTAGTCACAAGGTGATGTTGATTAGAAGGATAGGAAAGTAGAAATACAATACAAATCGTCTTAAGTCTAGGCTTAGTCTATATTCCGTATAAAACTCACCAAAAGCCGAAGGCCACCTTTGGGGAGAGAGACCAAGTCAAGCGCGTGCTGTTAACCGAGAGCCGGGCCCGAGT
Organism: Dromiciops gliroides; assembly: GCF_019393635.1. Classification (NCBI taxonomy): domain Eukaryota; kingdom Metazoa; phylum Chordata; class Mammalia; order Microbiotheria; family Microbiotheriidae; genus Dromiciops; species Dromiciops gliroides. The sequence continues at coordinate 553,479,817 of NC_057863.1, read as the reverse complement.
CAAACTCCAGTCCGCGTCTGTCTGTGCAGTGCAGCCAGGAGACCAGCGGAGCAGGAAAAAAAGCCCCACTTCTGTTCTCTCCTTGCCTTTTAAGCTCGCACTGCGGAAGTCGAGTGCTCAGCAGGCAATCTGGCATGCATCGCAGGCAGACTGGTGTGCGTAGCTCATGCTGTTGGTCTCCTCCCCAAAAGGGTGATCCTAAAAAAAACTGGCATCTCTCCATTATCTAACCGACTGTTAAAACTTTTTACCACATTCCCCCCTTTTGTTCCTCAAGAAACAAAATATTTCCTTGACGGAACAGTAAAAAGAATATAATAACTATTGCTAAGTAATAATATGTGAACAACAATATAGAAAAGGAAGAGAGGAAAGTTTTGTCCAGAGGGGCGATTTTTTTGTCCTCGTGAACCGACGCTTTGACATTAGTCTTGCAAAGGGAGAGCCTCTGCAGAGAGTACATGTTGCAGAGAATGTATATTATAACAGAAAGGAAATAGTAAAAACTAACAAAACATATAAAGTCTCTGAGTTCTCTTGTCTTCTTGAAGTGGTAAGATGTCATCAGGAGGAAACTGGATTCTGGACTCTGGTCTGGATTCTGGTCTGGAAAAACTGGATTCTGGTCTGGAAAGCTGGATTCTCTTCTTTAACTGTTTGAATTGTTGTATTTTTACTAAACCTTAGCATAGCATTGTCAATGATCAAATTAATAAATTCCATTACATTCCCTCCTTTATATCCTTAGACTTCCAATAGAGGGTTGAGGTAGTTATGCAATCTGTAACACTTTTTACCACCATGTGTCTGGATCAAAGCCAAATTTAGTATGTGTTCATGACACCTGAAAATATTATGGAAAGGTTATCATACCATATCTCATGGTTCCAAGACAGCCAGTGATTGTGCTAGGCCACAGGTAAGTTCAACTGAGTGAGATAAAAAGATAAATAAGTTCAGTTAAATTAGGTTAAATTAGGAGGGAGAGAGGATGAATACTGGACTGTGCCTAATAATTGTGCTCTACATAGTCACCATCATAAGCAAACCATGGACTTACATATAACTGTCTCTCCTTTTGTTGCACATATATTCTCTCCAGGGTCTGCATCAGATTTCACAGCACGTTAGTCTCTGAAATGATAAGTTTCCATACTTCCAAATCTCATATTAATTTCACCAAAGACAGTATGATGGTAAAAATGCATGCTATGCTGCATAACTGAGAACATATTAGTGATATATACAATAATTCCAAACCATACCCAGAGCATAATGACATAAATAATAAACGAATATAAATAGCTGATTATATTAGACATTGTTACATAATCTTCTTTTAGACATTATTACATAATCTTCTTTTAGCAAGTAAACCACATCATCTTATACATGAATTCTCTAGTATAACAGTAGCAGATACTTAAAGTGGTGATTAATTCATCAAAAAGAAATAAGACTTCAATTAGCAAGATTCAATATTCAATGTTTTCAGTGAGGTATCAAGAAATAGGGTTCAATAACCCTCTCTCAAAAAGAAAGAGTAAAAGAAAAAAGAATTCTGGTAGCTTCTGAGGCCTCACCCACAGCACATACTTAAAATGTCTTTGAAAAGTCACTTAGTTTAGTTTTAAAGAAAAGAAAAAGAAACAAAAGTCAAAAAAACCAAAGCAAAACCAAAAATAAAAAGCAAAAGATTTGCTAAACACCCTTTTGTGCTCTTAAAGAACTTAAAGGTGTGGTGAATTCCAGGTCTTTTCAGTGCCTTTCAAAAGTCAAAACAAAACAAAAACAAAAACAAAAAGGATTAAAAAAAATAGGTATAGGGTAGGGAAAGGGTGGGAGAAATTGAAGTGGGCCAGAAAACTAGGCCATGTGCTCCAGTGCTTTTGCCTGTGGAAGGAAATGCTTGTTAAATTTTAAGGTATTTAAGCTGCTAGAGTTTGGGGTATGCCACATTGTTTTAACTGGTTCCCCAATTCTCTGCATGACAAAGTGGCAGGGGTTTCTGAATTGTCATTGATCTTTCTAATGCTGTCATAATGTTCTTTATGGTAGAAAATGTGGAGTTCTCTAGCATCAGTTTTGTCTGTGCCACTGATTTTCAATAAAGGCTGATTTAACTGATGAACTACCACATTCAGCTGATGCTGCTTAGCAAATGCTACAATTGTATCATTTCCTCCCCACTTTCCAAATTTCTTTAATTCGTCAACATATTCTTCAAAAGGGGAGTCATTTACGCTAAAAAACTCAAACTCTTGTCTATGGTTAATCATATAAGAAGCAGCTTCTTGTCTATGTCTGAGATGATTTCTACAGTGACCTTCTAGCTGGTCTGCTAAAGCCCTAAAAAGGCAATTTCCATCTCCTGAAGACTGAGTCCCAAAGCATTTAACTGATCAGTGGGATTATCAAATGGGAACTGCCTATTTCCTCTGGACTCTCTTTGCTCTTTAACAGTTGCTATCGTTAGGGTTTTTAGCTCTTTAGCGTCTACCTCAGGTCTATCTGAAATCTCTTCACCTATGAATGGTGCAGGCTTTACATGAGAGCAATGAATCCATGAGTCTTTTTCACCAATTTTAATGGCAGTAGGAGTTGTCAATAATACCTGAAAAGGTCCTTCCCAGGCAGGTTGGGTTCCACTGGTTCTCTGAAAATTCTTTACATATATTTTATCTCCTGGGTTGAGGCTGTGCAATGAAAAGTCTAATGGGCCTGCCTGGACCACAGCTCCTGCCTCATGGAGTTCATGTAGCCTGGTCTGTAATTCCTGTATATAGGAGGCAACAGAAGTATCACCTCCCACCAGTGATGTATAAACTGGGGAAAAAGTTTTAGCTTGGATAGGAGGGTGACCAAAAAGCATTTCATAAGGAGATAAAAGAAGTTCTCTTCTTGGTCTACTTCGTAGATAGAATAATGCCTATGATAGAACATCAGGCCATTTCAAATGGGTTTCAGTACATAATTTGACAATCATACTCTTAAGCTCTTTATTCATACGTTCAACTTGGCCTGAACATTGTGGATGGTAGGGCGTGTGGAATTTTGGAGTCACTCCCAAGAAAGAGTAGATTTGGAATAAAATCGAATCAGTGAAATGTGTGCCTTTGTCAGAATCGATGCAGGCTGGTGGGCCAAAACAAGGTACTGTCTCTTTAAGAAGAATTTTGGCAACAAAAGCAGCTGTGGCTTGGGGGCTGGGAAAGGCCTCCACCCACCAATTGAGCTGATCAACTATAACAAGGCAAAATTTATAATGTCCTGCTTTTGGCATAGTAATATAATCAATTTGTAAGTGCTCAAAAGGTGTATATGCTAGAGGACGCCCTCCATAGGCTTTGGCCTTAAAAGCATACTGATTATATGACATGTGGAGCAGCCCGAGCAGATTCGAGATGCTGTATTAGTCACACCTGGTGCTATCCAGGTTCTCTTAATAGAGTCTACAATGCCTTGTGTACCAAAATGGCCTTTTCTGTGAACAGAGAGGCGTACCTGGTGGTAGAATTTCCGGGGAAGAAGTGGCTTACCTTCCGGAGACACCCAGACACCGTTCATCTGTTTTGCCTTAAATTTCTTTTTCCACTTTTCTACTTCAGAATCATCATAGGTTAGGTTGGAAGGAATAGCCTCAGAAGGTGAAAGGTTAAATACATGTTCAGGAGCTTCTAATGCAGCAAGCTTGGCTGCAGAATCGGCTCGTGCATTTCCCTTTGAAACAGGATCACTATTCCCTGTGTGGGCAGGGCAATGTACAACGGCTAGGGAAGGAGGCAGTTTCAGGGCATCTAAGAGGTCCTTGATAAGGTCCCCATTGGCAATAGCCTTGCCTGAGGATGTTAGGAAGCCTCATTGACGCCAAATCATACCAATAAAGTGGCATATGCCAAAGCCATATTTTGAGTCAGTAAAAATAGTGGCACTCTTACCTTTGGCTATATTACAGGCCTGTGTAAGAGCCACAAGTTCAGCAGCCTGTGCACTAAAATGGGAAGGCAGAGAAGCTGCCCAGAGGGTGTCATAATCAGAAACTACAGCAGCTCCAGTAAAACGGGTTCCCTCTCTCATAAATGAGGAACCATCTGTATAGAGGACAAGATCAGGATTTTCTAAAGGTGTATCAAAAAGATCATCACGGGGTTTTTCAGCCATATCAACTAAAGAAGCACAGTCGTGCAATGGTTCCCCCGAGAATGGTAAGTTAGGGAGTAGCGTTGCTGGATTGAGAACTGTGCAGCGTTTTAAAGTGATATTCTCATTACCTAACAGGGTTATTTCATACTTAGCCAGCCTTTGATCTGAAAAGGCTTGTGTCCTGTGACATAGTAAGGGAGCCCCTACTTCGTGAGGGCATTGCACCGTTAGAGGGTTACCTAGGACCAAATCAGAGGCTTTTTCTACCAAAAGGGCTGTGGCTGCCACTGCCCTAAGGCAAAGTGGCCCTCCAGCCGCTACAGGGTCCAGCTGAGTTGAATAGTAGGCTATAGGGCGTTGGTTAGGCCCCAGTGATTGAGTCAGAACTCCAGAAGCCACCCCCCTTTGTTCATGCACAAAGAGAGTGAAAGGCTTACTATAATCCGGTAGTCCTAGGGCAGGTGCTGATAACAAGGCCCATTTTAATTCTTTTATGGCTGAGAGATACTGGGGATCCAACTGTAAAATGTCTGGGACAGAACTTTTTGTTAGAGCTATGAGAGGTTTAGTAATTTCACCAAAAGAGGGTATCCATTGTCTACAGTACCGGCTGCTCCCAGAATGGCTCTCAACTGCCTCTTAGTAGTGGGGGCAGAGAGTTGTCGAATGGCCTGGACTCACTTAGAAGAGACAGAGCGAGTTCCAGCAGCCAAAATAAATCCTAAATATTCTACCTGGGGCAAATACCATTGTACCTTTGACTTGGAAACCTTGTGTCCTCTCTTGTGCAGCTCCAACAGTAAGTGACGGCTATCTTCCTGACAAATTTCAGCATTAGGAGAGGCCAAAAGTAAGTCATCAACATATTGTACTAGTGTGGATCCTTTAAAGGTAATGGAGGCCAGATCCTGCTGTAAAATTTGGGAAAATAATGTGGGACTGACTACAAATCCCTGTGGGAGTCTAGTCTAGGTCCACTGTCTATTTTTCCAGGTAAAAGCAAATAAATATTGGAAGTCCTCATGTACTGGTATGGAAAAAAAGGCAGAGCAGAGGTCTACCACTGTGAAACATGTAGATTCATAGGGAATGGATGAAATTATCGTAGCCGGGTTTGGAACTATAGAATGTCTAGGAATAACATAATTATTAATCGCTCTAAGATCTTGCACAAAACGATAAACAGGTTTACCATCTGGCCAGGCTTGGGTTTTTTAACTGGCAAAATGGGAGTATTGCATGGAGAGTGATGGCATGGAATAAAAATACCCTGGCTTTTCAAAGCCTCAATTATAGGTGTGATCCCTTCTATTGCTTCCCTAGACAATGGATACCATGGAATGGAGGGGGGTGGTCCCCCCTTAACTTTAAAGGTAACAGGCATGGCAGACTTAAGGAGCCCCACCTCATTAGGGGATGAGGCCCATAAAGACTCAGGAATGTCAGAGGGAATTTTGGATACTTCCCCTACTGTTCCTTGAGCTTCTGTAAGTAAAACTGGTAATAAATGAACAGTATCCTCTGGTAATTGTAGGGAAACAGCCCCATCTGGAGCACAAGATATGGTTGCTCTAAGCTTGCAAAGGAGATCACGACCTAATAAATTTACAGGGGCATCAGGCATGAGTAAAAATGAATGTTCTACTGTTAAGGGCCCCATAGATACCATGCGAGGATTCAATTTTGCCACTCTCTGGCTCTTTCCTGAGTCTCCCACTACATTCAAAAATCCTACAGGTCTACACCCAGCATCTGGTTTGCTTACTAATACTGATTTAGAGGCTCCTGTGTCTAGCAGACAATTGTAATAAGTCTCCCCCACTTTTAGGGTGACGTGGTTCATTACTCTGGGGAGGTGAATGGACTGGCACAAGTGTATTCAAAAAATCCAGATCTGGGAATATATGGCTTTCATTATCTATGTTCCATTCCTCCCCAAGACACCGTCATTCCTGTGTCCTCCTCTGAGGGGGAACTTGGTTACCATTATTCTGGTACTGCTTTACTATATTCCTCTGAAAAGATCTATTTCTATTTTGATTTCGCCTGTAATTAGAATTAGAATTTCTTCTCCAAGTCCTACATTCTCTCAATTCATGCCCCTCCTTACGACAGTAACAACACACCTTAGTGTCCTTGTTCTGGTGTTCACATGGCTGACTAGGAATCGCTGGTGCCAGAATGCTCTGTTTAGGGTGATCTGGACCTTCCTCACATGAGTCAAAGACATAATTTGCAAGTTCCTTAATCCTATCTACTGTGAGAGTTCTCCAGTCTGGACATTATTTCAGAAAGTATCTGCGTATTTCTGGCAGTGAATTATAAACAAATGTGTTGAGAATGATATAGGAATCTCTTAAATCTACTGGATCCAATCTGGTGTACTGTCTAGAAGCCTCACAAAGTCTATCATAAAATCTGTTTGGTCTTTCATTAGCCTCCTGAGGTAGGCTTAAAAATTTCTGCCAGTTTTCCGGTTTTCTAGAGCAAGATTCCATTCCCTTCAGAAGGGTTTCTCTAGCATCTTTTAATCTTTGGAAATCCCTATCATTATTATAATTCCACTCTGGACCCTTTAGAGGCCATTCCACATCAGCCTTACCCTTCGCAACAAGGACATTTCCTGCTGAGATAATATCTGTAATCTCAGTTGGGGACTGTAAAGTTTCCATAAGGCAAGTAACATCAGCCCAAGTGGGTTGATATATATTAAATATAGTCCTTAACTGTGAAATTACAGTGTTTGGATTTTTCTCAAAACTAGGGATGATTGATTTCCATGTGCTCAAGTCACTTGGTTTAAAGGGGCTGTATTTTCTGTCTTGAATTGGTGCTCCTTTTTTGGTATGTTCTATAGTTTCCTGCAGGGGGAGCAGTTTCTGCTGATCTGATTCTAAACTTGGATCATCTCTAGTAGAAAGAGCCATCTTGAGGACTCTCTCCATATGTGACAATTTCCCCCATATTATAACAATGATAATAGCAAAAATAAAATCCTTAGTCGTATGAACTATGGATGTGGTATTAAAAGGTATTTCAATTGCAGGCATAAAATTTCTATTTATATTAAATGTATTTTCCCAAAGATTCACACTTAGACTATTATACAAAAACCTTTTTGCTGCCTGAATGAGGAAAAAACCAATAATGTTATGAAGGACTATTGAGTAAACTATTCCTCTAAGTCGGGACATTATGCTGTCCCAATACATTCCAGTGAGAAAAATCAAAGGGATAGTAGAGTATTCGAGCATCTTGCCCTTTAAACTGGGCTGACTTTTCTGTTTAAAGCAAGGCTTTTAGAGGCTTAAAGCAAGGGAGATTAGGCAAATGAGGCAAAGTCAGTGGGGGTATTTAAGAGAAAGTCCACTAAATTAGGTGGCTCATGGCCAAACTAGGGAGGGTAGGAGGGTCCTTAAGATCCCTTCAGGGGTCGCCAAACTGTGAGATTTAAAATTGGATATTAGATCATAAATCTACCCTACTTAACCTTTCCCTTAATTTATCTCCCAGACTTGTAAATGGAAGAAGCTTCTGGTTTTCTAGATAGAGCTTTTATTGTATGGTAGTCACAAGGTGATGTTGATTAGAAGGATAGGAAAGTAGAAATACAATACAAATCGTCTTAAGTCTAGGCTTAGTCTATATTCCGTATAAAACTCACCAAAAGCCGAAGGCCACCTTTGGGGAGAGAGACCGAGTCAAGCGCGTGCTGTTAACCGAGAGCCGGGCCGAGTCAAACTCCAGTCCACGTCTGTCTGTGCAGTGCAGCCAGGAGACCAGCGGAGCAGGAAAAAAAGCCCCACTTCCGTTCTCTCCTTGCCTTTTAAGCTCGCACTGCGGAAGTCGAGTGCTCAGCAGGCAGTCTGGCGTGCGTCGCAGGCGGACTGGTGTGCATAGCTCATGCTGTTGGTCTCCTCCCCAAAAGGGTGGTCCTAAAAAAAACTGGCATCTCTCCATTATCTAACCGACTTAAAACTTTTTACCACAGTAGGAAGGACTGGACCAGATCAGAAAAACAGATTAGATTAAAGTTTCCATGTCATGATCAAGGGGCCAGAAATCTAGGTAATAGTAAAGCAAATGATGATGAGTTTTTCACAAAAAGAAACCACTATTCTCCATAAGCTAGCAAGAGAATATATACTCATTCTTTAAGTACAAACACTAAAATTTTATTGAGAAGAAGACACATAAACTTCACTTATAACATGGTCTTATTAAAGACAAATCTATGGTCTAAATTATGTGGATATAACACTGTCCCATAAATATTTAAGAATATGTAAATGCCAATGCTCATGCTGCCCAACCTTCACAGAATCAATCAATCAATGAGCATTTATTAAGTGCCGAATCTGTAGAGACATAACAGAAGAAATCAATGCCATGTGGGAATTGGAAAGAGTTCATATCATCTATCCTGTCTGGTCTGCTATTGAAATTTTATATAAGATGCTCTCACTGAACCTACAGAAGGTGAGTTTCAATTCCAACATTTTTATTCAAGTTCAAAAAGTCATCATTTGATCCACCTGCTTAACAGGTCATCAAACACTTAACAGTTGAATACAAACTTTTCCCAGGGAATTTCTTCCCTTTCTCTTTTGGGCTTATTGTTTCTTATTCCCAGAATCTCCTCTTTCCTGCTTCCATGTCTTTTAAATTCCAACTCAAATATTACCTTCCCTTTGAAGCCTTTCCTGATCACCCCTGACAATAACAACCCTCCTCCTTGGAGCTCACATAGTAGTTTTCTACACCACTCTAATCATAAGATTGGGCAGCTAGGTGACACAATGAATAGAGTGCCAGGTCTGGAGTCAGGAAGACCTGAGTTCAAATTTTGCCTCAGACACTTACCAGCTGTTTGACCCCAGACAAGTCACTTAACCGTCTTTGCCTCAGTTTCCTCACCTGGAAAATGAGCCGGAGAAGGAAATGGCCAGCCACTCCAGTATCTTTGCCAAGAAACCTCCACATGGAGTCACAAAGAGTTGGACATAGATGAAATGACTGAACAAGAACAATCATAGGATTGTGTGTTATTCTCTATCATAGTTACACATTTATGAATCTTACAGCCCTACTAGACTATAGGTTCCATTATTATAAAATTGAGTTTTATGTAAACATTTTGGCTCCACAGGACTTAATTCTATGTTCTGCAAACAGTAGGTGCCTAATAAATGCTGGTTGAATTGAATTGAACAGAATAAATTCTCCTAGGAATATAAGCTCCCCTCAAAAGTATGCTTCTTGAGGAGAGGGCCCTTTTGCTAATTGTTTGAGATTCTAGCCTCAATTGGCAGCTCATTGACTTGACTGTAGTAGTTGTTTAATAAATACTTGTTGAATGAACGGATCTTATACTCTCTGGGAAGATATGACATATATACATATAGAAGCATATAAAACAGAGCATAGTAAATACACAAGAGTGATAGAAAGTGTTATGCATGGTCTGAAGAATGAAAGATAATTCACAATTTAGTAGGTCAGCAAGGTTACCTAAAGAAGGCAGGAAGGGAAAGGGATAAGCATTTGTAAAGTACCTACTATGTGTAGGCTTAGCATAGTGCTAAGCTTTTAAAAAAATTGTTTCAGCATTTGGCCTTTCAGCCTTAGAAAATAACAACAAGAATAATCAGCTTTTTTAAAGTTTACAAAGCACTCTTATATATTTTGATCCCTGTAATAGACATAGTAACCATGGGGACTAAACACAGTTCATCTCTATTTTACATAAGAAGAAAGTGAGGCTTAGAAAAATTGTCACTTAGCCCATGTTTACAGATAGTGAGTGTAAGGAGTAATATATTGCCCAGATTTTGCTTAATTCAATTCACTATTCCATGGAAGGAAAGGTAAGATTGCAGCAGAGGAAAGTAGAGGGTGGGGACTGACCAAAAGTTTAGCATTGAGAAAATCCTGGAAAAGTGCAAGAGACTTTAGAGATATTTACGGAGATGGTAGGTGTATTTATGGACTCCTAATGATTTGTGATTACTTTTTCTGGGATTGATGTAGGTAGCAAAGTAGGTACAAATGTCAGTCCCTGAACTTGTGTATCTTAACAGCTTAAATTTCTCTTGTCTCTTTCTCAGATTTAACTCACCCTGGCCTAGTTTTCCTTTTATGAATGCATCCAGATGTTCAGTTAACTTTAAGCCTATTAAGGAACCCATTTTTAAAATGTGTTCTTGTTTCACTAAATTGAACACATACACACACACACACGATTCCTCCAGTTTTCAGTCTTCTCTTGCTCCTCAAATTACTTTGTTTTTACCCAGTAGAATATGGACTAATGAGTAATATGAGTTCCCTGAGAGGAAGGATTGCGCCCCCCCCCCGCCATTTTTATCTTTGCATCCTTAAAGATTCTGAAGACAGCATTTGTCTGGCATATAGTAGCTCATTATGTGTTTATTGGATTATATTGAATTGAATTTATCTGGGTGCATCCCCCAGGAAAATATAAATTCCTTAAGGATAGTGACTGCTCCCTTTCTACCTTCATGTCAATAGCACTTATTCTATTGTCTTCCACTTAGAAAATAATGCATGAATGTTGAATTCGGTACAATTTGGCGGGGAGGCAGGCAATGAGGGTTAAGAGATTTGCCCATTTGAGGCCGGATTTGAACTCAGGTTCCTCCTGGTTCCAGGGCTGGTGCTTTATCCACTACACCACCTAGCTGCCCCCAGTGCAATTATTGATACAAAGAACATATGTAGAATGAGACACCTTTTGCCCTATAATCTTATGATAGGTATGTCTCCCTTAGAAGGGTCCACCCAGACAATCTGTAATTCATGACAAATATTTCAGAAAAAAATTGTCAAGCATAATTGCCTTGTACACAGTAGGTATTCTGTGAACATGTGTAGGGTTTTGTTTGTGATTTCTATCTTAAGCATCACCAAAAGAACTCTAATTCTGGCATTGCCATGAAATGACCTTATAAAAAAACATTTAAGCATCCTGGGGATTACTTACCACTTCTGAATCGTGAATAGTTTAGGTTATATTAAGGTTAAAAGTGCCTTCCAGCAATAACATTCATTGCTCTCTCTGTTTGTAACCATCTATGGTCTAGAGTCGTTTTAAATGCTATCGTTTTATGGTTTGTTTTTTGTGAATCTATGTTCTAAGTGTTTCTCCAACTGTAATGTTTTATTTTCTAAGTTGCCTTCCATGTTCAAAATTCTATACTCTTCTCTCTGTTCTAACATTCTATGTTCTATGGCCCCTTCCAGCTCTAATGTTCCATGCCCTATATAGTCTACCATTTTATCATTTCACATTCCTTTTAGTAGTATCATTTTATGTTTGAACATTCCAGGTTTTTAAGTCCCTCCAAGTCTAGAATTCTATATTTTGTGGTCTAAAATTCAGTATTCTCCTTCTCATTCCCAATGTTAACTGACTATATATTCTAATGTTCCATAATGTAAGATCTCGCATACTACCAACATTCTATGTCCTGTGTCCCAGCATTCAGTGTTCTAATGTCCCTCCTCGCTCTGCTATTCTGCAATTCTCTGATTCCTCAAAAACAGAAAATATATCTTGTTCCAATACCCTGTACCCAGGAATTAGTCACTGATATAGACTGGTGTGTCTATAAAGGGATATGAATACTATATATACCTGTACTCATGGCATAAAAATTCATTTTTGACTTAACACCGGGAAGATCCTATTTGTAACTATGTCAAGCTAATGCTTATTAGTTTATCCCACTGAATGATGCTGTTGTTTGTTTTTAACCTAGGAAAGGGAAATGTCGGTAATAAAAGAAGCCCAACTATGACTGTTTTACATTTTTTACTGTATCCTCTCCCTGCAAAGTCAAAAGTGCATTAAAAAGTAATATTGTGCTGAGCTCACATATATGCAAACGCCTCTAGATATCTTGTCTCAATAAAGTTTATAGAATGCATTCCCAGAGGTCTGACAACAAAACAGAATAAATCGCAAGGCTCATAAAAATATAATGCATGCTACGTTTTTTTTGCTTACATAAACACAAACAGAGCTGGCAAGAAAAGGGGGTGTCTGAGTGTGAGAGGCAGCCCCTTCTCACACCAAACCTTTTTATCATCAGCACCTGCACACAAGGAATGATCTTGGAACTCAGCCGAAGATAAATACAGTTTCAGAACCATTGAAATACATTAGAAATCTGTTTGGCTGTACCCAACAACTCTTAGAGGATCACATTGCTTAGATTTGGGAGAATGAGGTAGTGCAGTATAATTAACAAATATTGGACTTGGAGTCAGGAAACATGGTTCAAGTGTTACATCACATATTCTTACTTCCTACCTATGAAGACTTTGGGCAAGTCTCTTTTATAGCTCAAGTCCCCATTTGTAACTTGGAGATCATCATTCCCTGACCTTTGTCTCACAGGGATGCTAGGAGGAGCAAAGACCGCTATTTCCATAAGGGAGGTTGGAATTGCAAAGAGCTACAGCAAATACTATTACTTAGGGAGAGGGACTACACCTTTGATTTCATTGATAGAAAGAACTCTGGAATAAGGAAACTCCCGCCACTAATATAAGTCAACACCTTCTCTGCAATTTACCATATCAGACAGCTTCCTTAGGGAAGTGAGACATTAAGTGACTTGCATATGAGAGGCAACATTTAAGCATAGATCTTCCCAATCCAAGGCCAGTTTTCTACCATGCATGTAGTTTAAATTCCATGTAGAACTTGGACATTTCCTTTGAGGGTTTAATCTGTGAGTTCTGGGCTTAAATTCCATGTCTGCTACTTTCTCTCCATGTGCTGGTCTGTGGCAGTTAAGCAGAGTGGACCTCCATTTCTTCATCTGTGATCATACTGAGGGCATTAAATTAAATGATCTCTAAGGTCTTTCTAGTTTTATTCCTATTGTGTCCAATTTTTGAGGTCAATGTTTATTATTAAGCTTTACATATTCATGAGAGTTTAGAGAGGGTAATGGAGGGGCTGGAGCAGAAGCTCTTATGCTTCAGCTGAAGTTTTAAAAAAAAAGCAAGGGTAGCAGTCATGATCACAGACAAAGCAAAAGTAAAAATAGACCTAATTAAAAGAGATTATTGGGAAAATCACATTTTGCTAAAAGGTACCATAAATGATGAAGTGGTAGCAGAAATTTTAATCACCAGCTTCTCTGATAAAGGCCTCATTTCTCAAATATTTAGGAAACTGAGTCACATTTTTAAAAATAAGAGCCATTCCTCAATTGATAAATGATCAAAGGATATAAACAAGCAGTTTTCAGAAGAAAAAAAAAGCTATCCTGAAAAAATATATTCTAAACTCATTGATTTGAGAAAGACAAATTAAAATAACTCTGAATAACTTCATGCCTACCAGAAATGGCAAATGCTATAGGGGATTAGGGAAAATAGGTAAACTAATAAACTGTTGGTGGACTTGTGAATTGGTCCAATCATTCCGGAGAACAATTTAGATCTATACCCAAAGGATTACAAAACTGTGCATACCCTTTGACCCAGAAATACCACTGCTAGTTCCATACCCCAAAGAGATCACAGAGAAAGGAAAAGGACCAATATGTACAAAAATAGTTATAGCAGCTCTTTGTGTGGTGGCAAAGAATTGGAAATTGAGAGGATGCTCAACAATCAGGGAATGGTTAAATATAGCATGGAAAATAATTGTGATGGAATGCTCTTTTGCTATACGAAATGACGAAAGGGGGCAGCTAGGTGGCATAGTGGATAAAGCACTGGCCCTGGATTCAGGAGGACCTGAGTTCAAATCCAGACTCAGGCACCTGACACTTACTAGCTATATGACCCTGGGCAAGTCACTTAACCTTCATTGCCCTGCCCCCCCATTTTTTTTAAGTTTAAAAAGGGGGCAGCTGGGTGATGCAGTGGATAAAGCACTGGCCCTGGATTCAAGAGGACCTGGGTTCAAATCTGGCGTCAGTAACTTGATACTTACTAGCTGTGTGACCCTGGGTGAGTCACTTAACCCCCATTATCCTGCAAAGAAAAAAAAGAAATGATGAGAGGGTGCAGTTTCAGAAAAACATGGTAAGACCTATATGAAACTGATGAAAAGTGAAGTAGGAGAACAAGGATATCTTTATGCACAGTAACAGTGATATTATAATGATGATCAAGTGTGACTGGGCTACTCTGATCAGTACAGGGATCCAAGACAGTTCCAGAGGGAGAACTGATGAACTCTAAATGGAAATGAAGTCTAATTTTCCCACTTTCTTTTTTTTTTTTTTTGCAATATGACTAATATGGGAATATGTTTTGCGTGATTTCATATGTGCAATTGATACCATATTGTTTCCTTTCTCAGCAGGCAGGAGAGGGGTAGGAGGGAAGGAGAGAATCTGGAACTTAAAATTTAAAAAGAAAAGAATGTTAAAAATAAATAAGTAATTTTTAAAAGAAAGTTAAATGCCCAATATAATATATATGCTTATGATATATCTTTTATAGTATATACTTCTAATCATCTAATTCTACTTATAAAAACAATGCCAAACCCTGAAACAAGCTATATATAATATTCATCATTTCATATACTACCATTTTTTTGAATTTTACTTTGTACATGGAAGTGCTTTTAATTATTGCTTGTTAGGTTCAGAATAAAATGAGTGCTTGTTAAGCTCAGAATAAAATTAAATTTTTTTTAAAAAAAGAAAGAAATAATGGAAAACACTCTGCATCTAGAGTCAGAAGGCATAGTGAGTTATGTTCTAGACCCAGTTTTCCACTTATTAGCTATATGACCTTGAACATGCCATATACTGAACTCTAAAGGTCAGTTTCTGCATTTGAAAAATTGGAATAATCCCTAATTACTCTACAATGTGGAGTAGCTTTTCAGATCAAATGAAATCATGCATATATATTCAGTACCTTCAAACTGTTATAGAAATGGAGTGAAAATATATTTACAGATTGTGGAGTCAAAATATATTTACAAAGTCTCCATTGGGCTTTATATAAAGGGATCTCAGAGGTCATAGGGCCATAGATGCAATTTCTTTTTCTAAAAAATTATTGATTTGACTCTGAATTTAAGAAATAAAACAAGCATTTCCATAACATAATAGAATAGAAAAAAAGGATGTTTGCACATTAAACTGAAAACCTATTATGTACAACTTGCTATTCATTTTAAATATATAATAAAGTCATGCAACTTTTTTTTCCTTTTTTTTCTCCCCCCCTCCATAGAGAAGGCTATGATTAGGCACAATTCTGTACATATGTATACATGTGTATATGTATACATATATGTATATATGTAATCATTCTATACATCTATTTATCATGTCTTTCTTAGGATGCAGATAGCATCTTCATAGATTTTTTGTAGTTAGTTTGGGTGTTTACCATAGTCAAAATAACTTAGTTGCTCAAAGTTGTTCTTAGAGCAATATTGCTGTTACTGTCTATGATGTTCTCTTCGTTCTGCTCCTTTCACTCTTCATCATTTCATGCATGTATTTCAGGTTAGAAGGGATCTTAGAGGCTGACAAATCTCTCCCTTCACTCCACCACGACCCCACTCTTACAGGTCTAAGAGTTTAAGTAACTTGGACAAAGTCAGAAAGGTAGTAAGTAACTTGAGCTCAACCCTGCCCCCTTTCCCAGATGTCCAATATTACAGTCAAAATCCAAAGACTTGTTAACCTGTACAACCACATTTGATTTTTAGCAAACCAAACAAACAAAATCCTTGCTTAGCACACATGAACTAATAGGTTCACAAGGCTATGCCTAGCACTATGGTAGTGTAATTGACTTCCCCCTAATGTCTTGCTAACAGGCTCTGGCCTGTTAGCTATTCTAATTTATAATTAGAATTGATGACTGCATTTTTAAAAGCATATAGCCTCCACACATTATTTATATTATATTATTATATCATATCATATTATTTATATTTCTATGTTGTACTATTCTTTTTTTTTGGGGGGGTGAGGCAATTGGGGTCAAGGGACTTGCCCAGGGTCACACAGCAAGTAAGTGTCAAGTGTCTGAAGCCGCATTTGAACTCAGGTCTTCCTGACTCTAGGGCCGGTGCTCTACCCACTGTGCCACCTAGCTGCCCCTCTATGTTGTACTATTGAGAAAAGTTTGCCTCACCCCACCATACCATAATGGAAGCATGAGTCCATGTGGAATCTATCGCTTTGGGACTCAGAGACCCAAATCCAAGCTTTGTAATTTCTTACCCATGTAATCTTGAGAACATTATGTAATCATTATTGTCCTTGGCTCCATAATTTGTCATATAAGAGTATTAAGATAGATGACCCCTAAGGTTCCTTCCACCACTAAATCTATAACTTTATGATCTTGGGCAACTGATCAGCCTTTCATTGAGTCCCTCCAGTGACTCACGATGCCTTCCATTCTACTTTGGGACAGTTCCAGTTGCTAGAAAGTGTTTATTTTTCCTGATATGAAGATTAAATCTAATGCCTTGAAACTTATGGACATTTCTCTTAAATCTTCCCTTCAGGGATAAGCCAAGTAAGTTCAATTCATCTTTCAGAAATACTTAGAAACATGTGTCAAGTTTTTTCTAAGTCTTCTCTTCTGTTGGGTAAGTTATCTATAGTTCAAGTATTTTCCAGTTTCTTCTATATCCTGATAGAAGTCCAATTCATTCACACTAATGTATAAGTGCCCCTTCTCTAAGAACTAGAAATCAAAGGAATTCCCATCAGTTGGAGAATGGCTAAACAGGTTGTTGTATATGATTACAATGGAATATTATTGTGTTATAAGAAGTGACAAGCAGGATGATTTCAAAAAGGCCTAGAAAGATTCATATGAACTGATGTATAATGAAATTAACAGAACCAAGAGACCATTGTACACAGAGACAGCAATATTGTTCAATGAAGAACTGTGGATAACTTAACTATTGTCACCAATACAATGATCCAAGACAATCCTAAAGCATTAATGATGAAGCATTCTATCAACCTCTAAAGAAAGAAGTGATATTGATTGAACACAGACTGAAGCATGCTATTTTTCACTTGATTTCTTTCATTTTTTCTTTTATTTGAATTTTCTTATATAACATAACTAAGATGGTAATGTTTTACATCATTGCACATGTGTAACCTATATTTCTTTGCTTACTGCCTCAGGGAGGGGAAAGGGGAAGGAGGAAAAGAGGGATATAATTTGAAACTCAAAACTACATAAAAATATTTATTAAATTTTTTTTAAAAAAGGGGCAACTAAGTGGCACAGTGGATAGAGCACCGGCCCTGGATTCAGGAGTACCTGGGTTCAAATCCGGCCTCAGACCCTTAACACTTGCTGGCTGTGTGACCCTGGGCAAGTCACTTGGCCTCATTCACCTCACAAAACCAAAAAAAAAAAAAGAAAAAAAAAATTTTAAAATATGTGTCCCTTCTAAGATATGGCACCTATAAAAGCTGAAGCTAGTATCAGGATATAATCTGATAAGGACAGAGTCCAGTAGCTGTCATATTTCTTGCCCTGGACACTGTTGTACACATATTTTTCTCAGGCCATATCTCACCTTCTCTGAAGTATTTGATGCTATTGTTCCATGACTCCTTTCAGATACCCTACCCTCTCTGTATTTTCTCATGGCAATGTTCTCTCAACTATCTTCCTAAATCTTATACTATCCCTTCCCATTCTCCTTTTTTTTTTTTTTTTTTTTTTTTTTTTAGTGAGGCAATTGGGGTTGAGTGACTTGCCCAGGTCACACAGCTAGTAAGTGTTAAGTGTCTGAGGCCAGATTTGAACCCAGGTCGTCCTGACTCCGGGGCCAGTGCTCTATCCACTGTGCCTCTAGCTGCCCCCCCCCATTCTCCTTTGCTGTATCACCTCCTATATCTCCAACCCTAACTGGGGGTATACCTCTCTGTATATTCTCTTTACTGATGACCTCATCCACTGTCATGGGTATTAAAATACAGGTACGTAATCATTCTTCTCTATATAAATGATTTCTAAGTATATGGAGCCAACCTTAATCTCTTGTCTGAGCTCCAGGGACATTTAACTAATCACCTGTTATCCATTTCAAATCAGCTGTCCTATAGGCATCTCAAATTTATCATATCTACCTAAGAGATCTCATTATCTGCTCACCAAAATCATCCCTCTTCTGAATTCCTCTCCTTCTGTCTAGGACACCACCATAATTGCAATCACCCAGACTTGGGAACTTGGTGTCATCTTTGACTCCTTCCTTGCTTCATGGCACATAAGCCATCAGTTGCCAAGCCTTAATGATTCAACCTCGACAATATCTCTTGAATTCATCCTCTCCTCACACTCAGATCCTCATCATTTCTTGATTAGATTGTTGTAGTAGCCTCCTAACTGGTTTCTCTCTCCAAGTCTCTCTCCTTTCTAGTAATCCGCATGACTGATGAAATTATATTCTTCAACGACAGACTTGACCATGCTGAACCCCTATTTAAAAAACTCCAGGATCCAATAGAAATTCCTCTGACATCTAAAGCCCTTCAAAACCTGGCTTCAACTTACCTTTCCTACCTTACTATACATTAACCCTCTTCACAGATGATACACTCCAAGAAACTATCCTTGTCACTGTTTCTCATGCATGGTTCTGTATCTTCCATTGCCATGATTTTGCACGAGCTGCCCTCTTGTCTAGAAAGGTCTTTCTTTTCACATTTGCTTCTTAGAATTTCTAGTTTCCTTCAAAGTACAGGTCTGGTGCCATTTTCTATGTGAAGGTTTTCTGGTCCCCTCAGTTACTAATTATTTCTCCCCAAAATTATTTGATATTTGGTTTGTATGTACTAATCTATGTACATGTTATTTTTCCTTATAGAATATAAGGTTCTTCATGACAGGGATTGTTTTATTTTTGTCTAAGTGTCTACAGCTCCTGGTACATTGTTTTCTACATAGTAAGTATTTAACTAATGCTTATTGATTAATTGATTGGTTATATTTCTATTAATGCAATCTAAAATTACCTTTGCCCTTTTGCTTCTTGTATCAACCCACTATTGAGCAGGTTTTGCACTATGTGGGCAGAAACCTCATTCACTAAGTTATCTGCACGGTATTTCTTAGCAGGTATATAACCAGACAGTATTCATGGTGAGGCAGAAATGGCATAAAACCTTATTCTGTTAGCAATTTCATATCATGTTAGATAAGGATCTTACTGCATTATTATTGCTTTTCTCAAAAAGATCACATTACTGCTTGTTCCCATCAAAATAAATGCTTAATTCACTGCAAACTGGGCTACCTGCCTGGTCATCAGCATGTGTTTATACAGTGCCTTTCATCTTAAAGAATTCCAAAGTGCTTTATGAACTCAGCAAGAACTGGCATCTCTTTGTCACTGGTGGGAAGAACTTCTGAGGGGAAGAGCAGTACAGGAATTGAGTGGCAAAACAATGTTAGGGAAGGATACCGAATCAATTACTAGTTGTATATTTTCAAAACGCATGTTTCCGGGGCAGCTAGGTGGCGCAGTGGATAAAGCACCGGCCCTGGATTCAGGAGGACCTGAGTTCAAATCCAGCCTCAGAAACTTGACATTTACTAGCTGTGTGACCCTGGGCAAGTCACTTAACCCCAATTGCCCAGCAAAAAAAAAAAACACCAAAAAAAAAAAAACAAAAGAATAAAATAAAATAAAATTTCTTTAAAAAAAAAAAAACAAAACAAAACAAAAAAAACAAAAACGCATGTTTCCGAAGAAAATTGGAAAGTGGGACATAATTTAGGCTTTGCTTTACTTATTAAACAGCATGGTATAATAAATGATTACTAGACTCCCTCTCTGGGCTTAGATCCTGACTCCATGCCCCAGAAGTCTTCTCACTCTAGGAAGATCATTCTAGCCCTTCCTCTTAGAATCTCCATTTAAAGGAAAATATACTAGCCAACCATATTTATTCCTTCATTCCTCTTTGTCATCCACTCCTAACTCCTTGGACTTCTACTAGACCTCTATTATATGAGGACTTCCTCCCCTTTTCTTTGTCAGCCTCTTTTTAAATGTTGTCTTCCCCCATTTTTTGAAGTAAACAACTGTGAAGAAGCTGTAGATAGGGTGCTTTGCCTGGATTCAGGGAGATTGAGTTCAAAGTTGGTATTGCATACTTACTAGCTGTGTGACCATGGGCGATTCACTTAACCCTGTTTACCTCAGTTTCTTCATCTGTAAAATTAGTTGGAGAAGGAAATGACAAACTAATGTAGTATCTTTGCCAAGGAAATTCCAAATGGGATCTCAAAGAGTTGAATACAACTGAAATGATGAAAGAACAAAATTGTGTTCTCTGCACTTAGCTCAGTGTCTGACACATAGTGAGTACTTAATACTTATTGCCTTTACTTGACCTAGAATGCGAAAATGTGGGTTCAAATTTCAGGTCAACCACTTATTAACCAAATAATGGAGGAATTATATAATCTCTTTAAGATTCATTTACCTCATTTGTAAACGAGATCATTGTACTTGCATTATCTATTAAAAAAAAACTGAGGAAGCATGGAAGCTGTCTTTTGTGTATATGGGGGGGGCAATTGGGGTTCAGTGGCTCGCCCAGGGTCACACAGGTAGTAAATATCAAGTGTCTGAGGCCATATTTGAACTTAGGTCCTCCTGACTCCAGGGCTGGTGTTCTATCCACTGTGCCCCCTAGCTGTCCCATAGTTTTCTTTTTCTTTTTTAATTTTTTTTTTAGTTGAACCTGTCTTAAAGATAGCAATGTGAATGGACAAGAAACTTATTGATCTATTTAGATTTTTAAAAAGCAATATATAAAAACAACTTGAAATTTTGATGAGAAAGTGACTAAAACCTTTTATATACCCTTTTATCCAAGCATTCCACTACAAGAAAGAGATAGCCTAAAGAAATCAATGATAAAGAGGCCACACACAGCAAAATATTTACAGCCATGCTTTTTTGTAGTAGTAAAGAACTGGAAATAATAAGAGCTAGCAGTTATATAGCACTTTAAGGTTTGCAAAGTGCTTTTTAATACAGGATATCCTGGAAAGTTGGATACAGTTTTAATCTATTAAAGCCTAAAAGCATAAAACTGTACTAAGACTGTTAGAAAACCTGCACATTTTGTCATTTGACTATAACAACAACCGTAAAAGGTCAGTGCTATTATGATTTCAATTTTTTTGATGAGACAATTGAGGTTGAGAGAGGTGACATGATTTGACCAGGATCATTCAGCTTGCAAATACTTAAAACAGGATTTGAACTCAAGTCTTTTTAATTCCAGCTTTCTTTCAGACTAAGTGCCTATTGATTGGGGAATGGCTCATATGAAATACTGCAAAGTGAAGTAAGCAAAATGGGGGGTGAGGGGGAATTATATACACAACAATTAAAGCAATATGAATTTTTAAAAATAGCAAGATGCAATAACAACAAAACAATGGAAAATAAACACTGTGAAATGTTAATGGCCAAATTTGACTCCAAAGAAGAACAAGGAAAATGTTGGTCCCTTCTTTGCAGAGGTGGAGGTCTATAGTTATGGAACATTGAATATAATGTCATCCTTGGTTGATGTGTTGATTAATTTGCTGAACTGTTTTACCTATTTTGATATTCTTTATTTTAAGAAATGCCTCTATGGGTGGGAAGACATATTGAGAAATTAAAATATAAAGAAAAGGAGATAACATAATATAGAATTGAGATTTTATTTATTTTCCTTTTTTCTGTTCTTTAAAAATTGTCATGTTTTCAGTTTTTAACAAGTACTGAGAGACAAATTAAAAGGATATGATATCATATTGCTTAAGTAAGAGAATTGCAAATAACAAGGGACCTTTTACCCATATAGACCTCTCTGAGTAGGAACCATCCTATATTAGGATGTGGACAATGTACTTGACTATGAGTATTTATTACAAGATTTTGTTTTTATTTTTCCCCCAGTGTGGGGTGGAGAGCGATAATATATATTCTTATTAATAAAAAATAATAAATTGCCTCAGACAAACTTTAACTTTAAAAAATCAATTAAAATGGGAAAAAATCCATAGAGAATATAGAAGAACAAGTTTGAGAGATTAAGTTGTTATGTAGTCCTTAAAAAATTGGATAAGGACAGCTAAAGCTTAGGATGAACTGAAGTTGACCAAAAATGTTATAAACAACTTTTAAAAAGATTTTTTAAAAAAGATATGTTGTTGGCATAAAAAAAAATTTTAAGGGATAAAAAACAGGGCTAAGGGTTGATGAGATGATTAAAATGAACAATGGCAAGAATAGAACTATACAACTCTGAGTTTGCTTCTGTTTTCATTTTCATGAAGAATGAGCTTTAGACTAGAAAGTATAGAACAAAATTGGTTTTAAAGAGAAATTGAAGGCCATGGAGATTACAAAAGAAACCTTTGTTGCATTCAAGTCACCTCTCCTGGGTGAGCTGCATTTCAGGCTCCCCAAGGAACCCAAGGATGTGGATTGCTGAGCTGCTGTCTCAATGGTAGAAGTGCTGTAAGTTTTAGGAGGGTCAAATATTGTTCCCAATCCTTTCTCTTAAAAAGAAATGGATGGTGTTTCCAAATCTTAGGCCTGTTTTAATTCAGTTGCTTACTAGATAGATAGATATTGCCACTGATGTTAGATAGACAGATAAACAACAATTTCTATCTCAACCTATTTATCTATTATCATCTATCTGAACAAATGTATAGATATAGCTATATATTTACATGAATAAATCTATATTTAGATATGGATAAATGTGTATATATTGTATAAAATAACTAACATATGTTATATCCACATGAATCTACATATATATTCTAGAATGTATTATTAAAAGAATAGTTTGTGAACATCTTGAAAATGAAAATGTGATCACTTTAATAGAGCATGGCTTCCTGAAGTAGAGGTCATGGCAGAATACAATATTTTTTTCCTGTTTTCTAGGGTTACTATAATGATGTGGTCCATGAGTGTGAAAGATCCAGAATTACAGAAGTCATCTAGACCAATTGGTATCTGAACTATTATCCATCTACTTTATACTTATCTTGTATATATGAATTTGATACCAGGTAACCATGGAGGGAAAGCACCAGCAGTTTGAAAGATCAGGGAAAACCTACAGAAGACAATTCTTAAGATCTGTCTTATGAGGGGTTCTGGGAGATGAAATTGAGAAAGGAATAAATCTCAGGCCTGAGGGAAAGCTGGTGCAAAGGCAAGGAGATGGCACCTGCCCACGGTCACACAGATGAGTGTTTTGTGTGAGGGATCAAGAGACATTCCATTGGGCTAGCCTGTAGAGTTTGGGATGTGTAGTAATGGGCATTTAATGCTGGAAAGAAAGATCAAGAACTAGGGCTATATATCTTATATGGTGTGTGTGTGTATATATACACACACACACACACACATATATATATATATATATATATATATATATATATATATATATATATGTATATATATATGTATATATATATGGCTATAAGAGACACACAGAAACTTTTCATTTGAACCTAGAGGCAATAGGGAGGGACTAGAATTTATTGAAAAGAGGTGTGCCACGCAGGTACCAATATAGCCCATTCTACATTTGGGTAGTTTTAATTGTTATGAATCATTTTCCCCTTACATTGAACTTAAATCAATCACTGTGTATTTCTTTCTTTTTTCCTATTGGTTCTTTCTTCTAAAGAAACAAAACAAGGCTAATCTCTATTTTACATGGTTATCCCTCTTTAAAATAGCAATTACATTCCCACTTCAAATCTTTCTCTTCTCTAGGATAAACTTCCTTATTATTAGAGCCAACCAAAAATATAATTGGATATATCTGGAAGTAGTGGACTCCCTGGCAATGGAAGTCTTTAAGCAAATAAGGAAAGGCATAATAATCATTTGTTGGGGGTATCACAGAAGATATTTCTGTTCAAGTAGTGATTGAGACATATGACCTCTGTGGTTCCTTCCCACTCTTAGACTTTTTCATCCTCACAGGACATTTACAGTGATCAAAGGGGACAGTAAGGTTAAGGAATTTTGCAACTGTAAGTTGCTATCTTCATTCCAACTATGATTATTCAGGTGAAGCAAGGTCCCAAGTAAGGTGGCCAGGATGCTGAGGATATGTGAAATAATGTCCTATGAGGATCAAATGAACCAATTATTGATGTTCAACTCGGAGAATGGAAGATGTCTGTGTCACTGTCAAATATGAGAAGGACCATCAAATGGGAGAAAGGTTAAATGTATTCTTCTGAGGCTCAGAAAGCATAAGAACTTCACTTTTCTCCTCTTCAAAATGTGAGGGTTAAACAAGATCAGCAGTTCTCAAAGTGCAGTCTGGGTACCCCTAAGGGTCCCTAAGATCCTTTTAGGGGATCCCCCTAGTCAAAAATATTTTCATAAACATAAAACATTTGCCTAGTATAATACTCCTCCCATTTCCAAATAACTAAATGAGTGAGGCCACATGTTCTTTACCTATTGGAATCAAAACAACATATCACAACAGACTGAATGAAGAAGCATATATATCTACCCTCCTATTAAGCTAGTCATTAAAGAGATTTGCAAAAATATGTAAAAATAATGCCAGTCTTCTCGTTGATTCTTCTTTGCTTTGAAAAAAATATAGTTATTTCTCATAGAATTTAGAAATTGTATCTGTTTTAATTTGTATACCCACACATATATGTATACATATATATGCATATGCATATACACATATGGTGTGTATACATATATAGACATATATTCCATATATATGTATTTATGTATGGAATAAAAGCTCTTTGGGGGTCCTCAATAATTTCAAGAGTATATAAAGGTTCTGAGAACAGAAATTTCAAGCACCATTAGACTAAATAATCTCTAAGCTTGTTTCCAGATCTAACATTCTAGAATTCTGTGAGCAGTAGATAGAGCATACATGCAGTTACAATCAAAACTGCAAAATAGTGAAATGGGTTGCCTGGATATGTTGAGGGAGTAAGTAGTGAGTTCCTTGTCACCGAACTTAGAAGTAGAAACTAGATGACCACTTGTGAGACTCTATCTAGTTCTCCTTTTCTAATTGAGGAAACTGAAGGTAAATTGATAGACCAAAGATCACATAGACAATGAGCATCAGAGATGAGATTTCATCTTAGTTTCTCTGACTTTGGAACCTGGACACCTTCTACTAGTCTCTGCTGCTTCAATCCTGTTTCAGAACCAGGTTGCACTCGTCCTCTGAGATCCCTTTTCAGCTTTGAGTTCTAAAGTAAACTCTTTTTAGATAGGTCCCAAATAGTATAGAAAATAATAAATCCCTTGAATTGGTCATATGAATTTGAATGTATATTATTTGAAGTTATAATAATATAATAATGTAATATATGGTCATCAGGGAAGTTAGGTAGCACAGTGGATAGAGTGCTACACATGGCGTCAGAACGACTTTTCTTCCTGAGTTCAAATCTGGTATCAGACACTTATTAGCCGTGTGACCCTGGGCAAGTCACTTAACTCCATTTGCTTCAGTTTTCTCATTCATAAAATGGACAGGAGTAAAAAAATGGGAAACCACTCTAGTATCTTTGCCAAGAAAACCCCAAACGGTGACACAAAAGGTCAGACACGACTGAAAAACAACTGAACAATTATCGTTAGTTCTAAGTAAATAGAACCATGCAGTGTGAATATGAATGATGGTACCACTCCATGGGATTTGTTGCTCACACTAATAGGACCTAGCTGTATACTGTGATTCAAAACCTTATACCATCTATTTAACTATTCCATTGTCTCTACAGTAAGTAGACAACTGTACTAAGTACAAGAGAAAAACAAAGATTAAACATGATGTGTAATTCTTGTCTTCATGGAAATTAGAGTCTGAAGGGAATGGGTACAAGGAAAGGTAATTGTCATGTACTATGTATGTATGTATGATAAGTATATTTGAAAGATATAGGCAGAATAAAATGTTAATTGGAGTACAAAGAAAAATGTAGTTTCTAGGCCAGTAAGAAGAAGCATTTTATTTTCCTTAGGGAAGTTGGCATTTGATTTGGCTTTAAAGGATGGGTATGAATTCAACTGCTGAAGATAGAGAGGGAAGACATGTTAGCCTTAGAGGAGAATATGGGTGAATACATGGAGGCATCAAAACAGAGGGCTTGTTCACTAAACTAAAAAGAATACAAGTTTTGCCTGGTATAGATAATGCCTTGTGTGTAGTAATACAAGAAGGAACTAGGAAAATAAAGTGAGTCACTCAATAACTGTTTGTTCGATTCTTGCTCTGTGTTAGGCATTGAGCTAAGCGTTGGAGATACAAAGAAAGGGGAAAAAAAGCTTCATGGAGTTCTAATACAGGAGACAACATGTAAATAAGCAGTTGCCTACAGAGGTAATTGGTGAAATGAGGGGAATCAGTGGGAATTGAGTGAAACATACTGACACCATCTTGTGACTCAATTTTAGATCTAGCTCAGTTCATCTTTTACTCACCATAATATGAGATACAGTTATAGTAGATTGAAAATAATCTGAAGGGGGAAGGAAGGCAACAGTGTCTGGAAGAACTGGGGAATGCCTTCATAAGGAATGAGGACTTGAAATGAATAATGAAACATGTCATGAAAACCAGGATGCTGAGGGCAGGGGGCAGAGCATTAAAAGCCTAAATTATAGCCTGGGTAAAGGCATATGGACAGGATATGGAAGATGCTGGTAATTATCACCAGGTACTATAACCAGTGCTAAGGAATAGACTTCTGTAGCTGTATTATAGTATGTATGTGAAGAAGAATAAAGTATAAGTAGACTGTAAAGTTATGGGCTGTTCTTTGTCACTCAGTTTTTAAAAAGCCAACACTTAACAAAGACAGTAGGTAAGGAGAAACAGAAGAAAGAGTCATTTAGTAACATGGGGTAAACATTGCCCTGGTCTAGTCAGTATGCTAGAGAATTTTAATATAATTGTCCTTTTCATAAATATAGTCGTCAGCAACATCATTAAACCCCATTAAGAGTACAAGATTTCTCCCAATGACTACAAAAGATTTCCTGTGTTTGGGAAGGGCTAATGAAGGTAGACATACACACACATGCCACTGCATATGAAAACACACACATATACATAATATGCATTTACAATACACATGCATATGTGTGTTTATATGTGTTTGTGTATTTGTGTATATATGCATATGTGTATGTGTGTGTATGTGTGTGTGTGCTTTACAAAGCAGGTTGACATAGATATTTTGGTTGTTTCTACTGTCCAATAAAAAATTAGATATTCTTCTCTTCAGTTCTAAAAATACCTCTGTACAACAGAAGAATAAAATACAGAGGCTCAGTTCTCCCAGTGTGAATCTCTGTCTCCATCCCTGGTCCCCCTGTGGACTTGCAAGAGAACTCTGTGGGCACAGGGACAAGGTACACGCTGGGGAAATCAAATACAGAGGACTTCAAAGCCCTCTCCATATGGAATCCCTGCACAGAATTCTGTACCATTGAATACCCCAAGATAACCTAACAAGCCTTGGCCTGCTTCTCTTTCATTCTGATGATTAGAATTTTGAGCCCTTACTACTACCTCCATGTTCCAAGGGGAAGACATAAATAGATAAAAGGGGGAGGGGGAATTAAAATGACAAAGTAAATTCTCTCCACCTCTGAGACTGGCTCAAAAGTGCCTCCAATCAAACATAGGATGGGGAGAAATGATCTGATTTTATAAATGGTTTCATCCTCACCACTATTGCCATTGCCACCAAGCTGTCATATGGGATTCTGGGAGGCTGAGCTGGTGCTCATAGACCTGCTACCTTCACAGTTATCAAGCTCAAGCCAATGCAGAATAGGGAGATTTTTCATGGAAGGCTCTTTTTACATATGGTGTGGGATTTAAAGGCTACCAAAAGTATTTGCACTTGAATGGTGGGGTAACCAAGAAGGTCTCAGCTTCCTTGGAGGAATGATTGTATAGCAATCAAGCAACCATGACAATGATTGAATTTTGGGTATGTCCAGAAACCTTTCTTCTAAATATAAATATCATTTTGTTTTCAAACCTTGAATATATAATCTAATTCATAGAAAAAGATGCGGGCTATAGATTATTAATATACTGAATAGATTATGTCATGTAGAGTCAGAAGAGCTCTACTGAAGTCCCAGATTTTCAACTTACTAGCTGTGTGACTTTGAAAAAGTCACTTCCTTCTATGTACCTCAGTTACTTTATCTAGAAAATTAGGATAATAAAACAGAAGAACCTTCTTTAAGAAGCCTTTCTCAGCCTTCATCTTACTCTCTCTAATTTATCCTGTTTGTATCTTATTTGTAGACAGCTAGGTGGTGAAGTGGATAAAGCACTGGGCATAGAATCAAGAAGACTAATCTTCCTGAACTCAAATCCAACCTCATACATGTATTAGCTGTGTGACTCTGAGCAAGTCACTTACCCATTTCCTCATCTTAAAAATGAGCTAGAGAAGGAAGTGGCAACCATTCATTATCTTTGCCAAGAAAACCCCAAATGGGATCACAGAGTTGGACATGACTGAAATGACTCAACAACAACAGTCACAGCAACAATGATTCTTGTTTGCATGTTGTCTGTCTGATTAGACTGAACTCCTTGAGATCAGAACTATTTGAGGGGTCTTGATTTGTATCCCCAGTACCTCACAGAGTTCCTGGCACATAGTTAAAAAAGAAATGCTAAATACCAGTTGACAGAGTCATTAGCTGAATGCATTTCCTCACCTACTTTGTTGATGTGAAAATCAAACCCCAGTCCCTCTTGTTTAGTACAATAAGTAGTCAATACAACTTTTGACAAATCATTTCAACAGTCTGGGCCCCAGTTTCCTCATCTGTAAAATAAGCGATTGAATCAAATTAACTTTATAGTCAGTGTTAGCTCTATATCTTTTATCTGTGAAATGAATTTCTTTGGAAGTGACTTGGAAAGGATAAAACATAAGGTTTAAAATGCAAGGTATCATTGTTATACTTTGCAGAAGACCAAGCCTAGTATCTGAGAGAGCCCTTTTTATCACCATCTTTCATCAGTCTAGTCCTACTGGGTAGAGTATAGAGGATTCCACTATTATATTAACCTAGTACTAAACATGTAGAGGGTAGCGAGCTAGAACAGTCAATAGGACGCTGAACTTGGAATCAAGAAGATTTATCTCCATGAATTCAAATTTAGCCTCAGATATTCACTAGCTGAGTGACCCTGGTCAAGTCACTTAACTATGTTTGCCACACTTCCTCACCTATAAAAATTAACTAGAGAAGGAAATTGCAAACTATTCTAATAACTTTGCCAAGAAAACCCCAAAATGAGAGAACAAAGAATAGGACATGACTAAAGAATAACAATAATAATACAAGTAGTAGATAAATAATGAAAGCTTATTGGCTAAAAAACTTGGGGGGGGGAATCACCCCACCCCATCAAATTTTAGCTTTTGATAGTACATCATTATAGAGAGACCTGAAAATTTGCTTCTCAGATCTTTTTCCCCTCAAAGCCCTATTTGGGCAGAAAATGTCATGGACTCACAGAATCATAGATGATTTAATCCCCTTGTACCTGGTCTAGCATCCCCCGTATATCATTTTCAATTAGTGGTCATCCATATCCTTCTTGAGAAAGGATCCATTTCAAACAAAGTGGAACCCACTACCTCCTTCAGTAGCCCATGTCTCATTGGAATAGTTCAATCTTTAGCCAGTGTTGACCTTTGGAACTTCCATATGATCCTCCAAGTTCTATTAATCAAAATGAGTCCCATCCTTCTTCTATATGACAACCCTTAATATATTTGAAGATGTTCATCATCCCCACCTCCATTCCCTGCCCCCATCTTCTTTTCTTCAGGTTAAATGTATCCAATTCCTTCAACTGATCTTTGTATGGCATGATATCTGGTCCTCTCACCACCCTTATGATCCTCCTCTGAATGTCCAGATGACTTTGGAAATGGAAGGAAAATTGTAATTACAATCTCTAGTTTCCTCTTTTCTTGTATATTTTCTGTTCAACTAAAATCACTAGCAAAGCATATGATAGTTCATCTGGCCATGAGATGGCACAGAATCATAGACTATCCAAGGTACAAAGGGCCTCAGACACCACATCTGAAAATGTAGATTGTAGGCACATTTTTGAGGGCTATAAGTTCTAAAGTTTGAATTTTATCCAAGAGATAGTAGAGAACCACTGAGATTGTTAAGCAAGGGAATGAGGTGGTAAGCTATATGCCTTCTAGGGATCTGAAAATAAAGGCCATTTATGAAGTCAAAATTATTGTTGAGTTTTTTCTGACTCTATGACCCCATATGGGGTTTTCTTGGCAAAGACACTAGAGTGGCTTGCCATTTCCTTCTCCAGCTCATTATACAGAAAAGGAACTGAAGCAAATAGGTTTAAGTAACTTGCCCTTGGTCACATAACTAGTAAGTGTGTAAGGCTGTATTCAGATTCATAAAGAGGAGCCTTACTCCAGGCCACTGTGCCACTAAGCTGCCCCCAGTTAAAAAAAATGTGGAAGTGTAAACTAGGATTAAGAATGTAAAGAATTCTCTTCTTCCCTGGACTTTCTTTTATTCTCTACATGCTCCCCCCCCTCCCCCTCTCTCTTTCTCTCTCTCTCCTCAATATGGTGAGTATGTAATTATTTAGGCTTGTA
Source organism: Dromiciops gliroides (assembly GCF_019393635.1). Taxonomy (NCBI): domain Eukaryota; kingdom Metazoa; phylum Chordata; class Mammalia; order Microbiotheria; family Microbiotheriidae; genus Dromiciops; species Dromiciops gliroides. The sequence continues at coordinate 553,448,944 of NC_057863.1, read as the reverse complement.
AGCCTGTGACTACTGGGGAAGTCAAAGAGACACTTAGTTACTACTTTAATATATTATGTTAATTAATAATGAATGCTTACTGGTTTGATTTCTCATAAGGTCACTAGCTTCCATGTGTTCAATCCTAATTCCTAGGCAGTTATTTTCATCAGACAGTTTTTTAATCTCTTTTTCCATTTGGCTTTTCAAACTGTTGACTTTTTTCTCTTGACTCTCCTGTATTGCTGTCATTTCCCTTTCCATTCTTTCCTCCTTTTCTTTACATCTTCTTTCTATTTCTCCTACTTTCTGTTCAAAGTTCCTTTTGAGAGAGTCCATGGCCTGAGAATAGTTCATATTTTTCTTGGAAGCTTTGGATGTTGGAGCTCTGACCCTGTTATTATCTTCTTCTTCTTCTGAGGTTGTATTGTGGTCTACCTTACCCCCAAAGAAGTTTTCGATAGTCTTCTGTTTTCTCTGCCTACTCATCCTGGCTTACTATTTTTTGGCTTTTAACTCCTTCTTAAAGTGTGGCTCTGCTTCCAGGACACACTGTTCAAGCTACAGCGCAGCCTGGGGAATGATTGGGCTTCTTCTCACCCTGCCTGGCCTTGCTTTCATTTGATTTTAAACTCTCCACTGGGGAGTGCTGCTTCTTCTCAGCTCCACTTCTTTTCTCAGCTTTAGAGGGTTCCAGGTGTTTTGGGCTGAGGGGGGGTCAGGTTTTAATCTCACCTGGCCTGTTCTCAGGTCCAGAGATAACCTCAGGCCTACTTACTAAGCAACCAACCAGCAAAGCTTTCTGTGGTGTGGTTTTTAGCTTCTGATGAGACTACTCCTCTGCTCCCCTCCTTCACCTGGGGCTCCAGCCATTCAGGATTTATTCCTGGTTTCTTGCTGGGGTGGGACAGTCGAATCCTTCCCCCCAGTCCACTGGTACCCCTGCACTTACCACCCCCCAGGCCAGCCGTTCAGTTCGACCGTGCGCTCAGGTTGTAGAAGACGCCAGTACTGCAGCCGATTCAGAGGCACTGGGGCAAATTCCAAGGGCGGGTATCTGGTGTGTCAGCCAGACTGAGAGGTTAGGCTTTATTCCTGGCCCAGCCCGGCCTAGCCTAGCCCCCTGAAATCTATCTGTAGCTGGAGAAAACTCTCAGCCCATATTTTTGTGTGTTTTTCTGCCCCAAGGGTTATTTTATTGCTATTTTGGGGGTGATTGTATCAGGAGCCCTGTGTATTTAATGTCTTTCCTCTGCCATCTTGGCTCTGCACCCTGTATAGCATTTTAAGAGTCGCAAGAAACTCCCCATACATTAAATCATTTGATTGTCACTACAAGTCTGTGAGGTAGGTTTTAAGTGATTTACACAAATAGTGAGTGTAAAGATTCAAATACAAAACCAAGATTTCCATAAGTGAATCAAAGAATAACTAAATTAATAAATGAATAATCGAATGAAAAAGCAGTTATTGAATGTTCACTATGTGCCAAACCCTGTGCAGAGTTCCAGAGATATAAATTGAAAATCCATATAAATATTGCTCTAAAAGATAGTATCTTTCTTTCTTCCTTCCTTCCTTCCTTCCTTCCTTCTTTCTTTTCTCTATATATGCATCTATGTATGTATGTACATGCATACATACATTCAGGACATCTATCTAAAATGTGATTATAAATATATAGGGAGGGGTGGCACGACATGGGGCTTTAAGTCTGGGAGAACAAAGATGAGGTGTGGGAAATACAAATCATTCCATTGACATACACTTCCAGAGGCAAGGGTACTATATGTTTGATTTCTGTCTTAGAGCCAGAGGTGATAATAGGAAAAAGGGGTTACCTTGCAGAAGCAGGGACTTAAAATGACATGGTTAAAAAAGACAGTGTCTGGTCCAGTACCAGAACTGGATGGTTTAGTTCGTCCTAGACATGGTTCCCAGTGATTTGGTTAGAAAGTAGAGTAGAGAGTCAAGAAAAAATTTATTTAAAATGCCTATAATTGAGGAGATAAAGAAATACATAAGACAACCCCTCACCTGTAGGAGCTCACAACTATGGCAGGGGGGAAGATAATATATTTTTAAAAATGATGTTGAAAAGAGGTGAGAGGGAGAGGAGGGGAGGCATTGTTAGTGACTTGATGGAAGTCCTGAAACCAAGTGGGAAATGTATGATTCTGACCCTGAGTCCCTGCTTAAATATTTAGAGGAGACCGGAATGGAAGGAGACCTTCCACCTTTTTTCAGTCAAGGGGAGGGAAGTGCCCAAAGGGTAAAGAATACTGATGAGGTATGAGTTACAGAGTCGATTTGACCATGCAGAAAGATGAGATTTTGGAGACAATGGTGAAGTCATGGTGAGAAGTCAAATAGGAAATGAGTACGTATGATAACAGTCCAAATCCAGTACTTTCTCGATTGAATGATGATGATGTCTCTTTTACACTATCACTCTTTCCACACCCTATATTCTATCTCCTCACAAATCCAGACCCTTAGTTTACCTCCAAGATTCCATTCCTTCCCTTCCCTATATCATCCTTGACTTTCTATTTTAAGTCCTGGCTCCCTCCACTGCTGCATTCCACTGTCTTTTCTGCAAATGCCCCAACTCCATTTTAAAGGGCATTGCTTTCTGGTTGACAAAGAAGCACAGTCATCTGCCAGAGGGGACACACAGGACCTGTATACTTAGCTCCAATTTCCCTTCCATTTCCAAAGTCATCTGAACATTCAGCCAGGCTTTCCCATGACTGATGGATGGCAGGTCTGAGTATAAAAATAGCACTCTGGAATTCAGCAAAGTTGCAGGCCACAATGAAGGGTTTACAGGGATGGGTTCCTGCTTTGCTCATCCATTTATCAATGTACTTTCTTACTTGTCATTTATCTTATGCTTTTCTAGGCTTAAAGAGGGGGAAAAAAATCTATGCATTGTTCTTGACATTCTGAGAATTTGTAGCCAGCAAAATAGAACACAGGCTATCTATAGTACCTCACAGAGTGACATGCATACACTTGAGAGGCATTGTGATGGATTGAATAGTGTTCTAGACTTGGAGACAGGAATAATTGGGTTCAAATCCTACCTTTCATCATTGGTAGCTGTACGACCCAAAGTAAGTAACTTAAATTCTCTAAGCCTGTTTCTGAATTTCTAATATAGCTCTGCCACTTTCTCCTTCCCACCTATCTTACATGAAGAGGTGACCCCTTCTCCATTTCAAGGTAATCTCTTCTACATGCACAAGTGACTCCATTCCATCCTGTCTTATCCAGAAGATTATCCTTTCTCTCATCCCCACTCTCTCACTTATCATCAGTTTCATCCTGTCTAGTGGCTGCTTCCCTACAGCCCACAACATGCCGTATCTCCTTCATCCTTAAAAGACTTTCACTTGATTCAAACATCATATATCTAACATATATCTCTACTCCCTCATGTGGTTAAACTCCTTGATGAGGCTCTCTACACTCACACTTTGTGTCCCTTTCCTTTCACATTCCCCTCTCCTTAACTATCTGCAGTGTGGCTTATAAAGCTCTCCCTAACCCATTCCCCTCCTGTGTTTTTAGACTTGATACCCATTTTTCACTCCCAGAGAATCCGTAATTCAGTTACACTTGCCTCCTTGCTGTTCCTCAAGCCTAATACTATATCTCCAAACTTTGAACATTTGCATTAGCTTTCCTCCATGGTTGGAACTCTCCCCTTCCTTATCTCTGTTTTCTGACTTCCCTGACATCCATCAGGTATCTTGTGCCAGAAATGTTTCCTGATGCCCCATCATACTAGTTCCCTCTCTCTGACAATTAGTTCCAATTTCTCATTTAACATATAAAGGATATAGCTTCTTTGTCTACATAGTTATTTGCATGTTGTCTGTAAGCTCCCTGAGGCTAGGGCCTGCCTTTTGTCTTTCTTATTATCTTTCATTTTAGCACAGTGCTAGGATATAGTAGACACTTTAAAAATGCTAGTTGGTTAATTGACTGATTTGTAATTCCTTACAGAAATCTTGTGGGGATCAAATGAGATAATATATGTAAAACATTTAGTAAGCTAAGTGTCATAGAAATGTCAGTTATTATTACTTCCATAATTCAAGAAGCCATGGGTTTGTCACTACGGGCTCTCCTCCTTCTACTTCAAGAGGTCATAATGACTCTATAGCATTAGGAATGTTTTCCCCCAAGAGTTTATTTTTTTTTCCACTTGCATGTAAAAATTTTTAATGTTCATTTTTTTAAAGTTTCGAGTTCCAAATTCTCTCCCTCTTTTTCCCCACTAACCTCATTGAAAAGACAAATAATTTGATGTAGTTTATAGATGTACAGTCATGAAAAACATATTTCCATATTAGTCATGCTGTGAAAGAAAACACAGACCAAAAAAAAAATAGAAAGAAAAATAAAGTTGAGGTTTTTTTTTAAGTATGATTTGATTTTCATTCAGACTCCATGTTAATTCTCTGGAGTGGATTTTTTATCATGAGTTCTTTGGAATTGTCTGAGAATAACTAAGTTATTTACAATTCATCATCATACAGTATTGCTGTTGTGTACAATGTTCTGCTGGTTCTGCTTACTTCACTTTGCATCAGTTCATGTAAGTCTATTTAGATTTTTCTGAAAAGATCCTGCTCATCATTTCATTTAGCACAATAGTATCTAGTCCCAATCATATACCTAAACTTGTTAAGCCATTCCCTAATTAATGGGTATTCCCTCAGTTTCCCATTCTTTGCTACGAGAAAAGTAACTGATATAAATAGTTTTGTACAACTAAGTATGGTTTTCACTTAAAAAAAACTCTTGGGGATACAGACCTACTAATTGCTGGTCAGGGGTAGGATAGTTTTGTAACTTTTTTTGGAACACTTCAAAATTTTCTCTCCACAATGGTTGATCATTCACAACTCCACGAACAGTGCATTAATGTCCCAGTTTCCCACATCCCCTCCAACATTTGTCAATTCCTTTTCTGTCATATTAGCTAGCCTAATAGATATGAGGTGGTATCTCAGGGTTGTCTTAATTTGTATTTCTCTAATCAATAGTGATTGAGAATGTTGTCGTTTTTTCAAATGACTAGATAGCTTTGATTTCTTCATCTTAAAATTGTCTGTATCTGTTGACCATTTATCAATTGGGGAATGGCTTGTATTTTTATAAATTTGACATATATATTTGAGAAAGAGAGACTTGCTGCAAATTTACACACACACACACACACACACACACACCCGAAGATTTCTTCTTCCCCACTAATCTTGGTTATTTGGTTTTGTTTGTGTAAAACCTTATTAATTTAATGTAATCAAAATTACCCATTTTATATCTTGTAATACACTCTAGTTCTTGTTTCATCATAAATTCTTCCCTTCTCCATAGATTTGACAAACAAACTATTTCTTTCTCTCTGAATTGGTTTATGATATAATACTTTATGTCTAAATCCTGTACTCATTTTGACATTATATATGATGGTGTATAGCATAAGATGTTGGTCTGTACTTAATTTCTGTGAGATTGCTTTCTTGTTTTTTCCAGCAGTGTTTGTCAAATACTCGGTTCTTATACTAAAAGCTCTTGTACTCAAAAAAAAGTTCTTGTACTCAAATTACTATCTCATTTGCTACTTTGTAATATGTACCTAATCAGTTCCATTGATTTGCCACTATATTTCTTAGCCAGTACCAGATTGTTTGATGATTACCATTTTATAATACAGTTTGAAGTCTGATATGGCTAAGCCACTTTCCTTCACAGCTTTTTCATTGATTCTCTTGATATTCCCAACCTTTTGTTATTCCAGATAAATTATTATTTTTCTTATCTCTATATTTTTTGGTATTTCAATTGGTATAACACTGAATAAATAAATTAATTGACATAAAATTATCATTTTATATTGGCACAGCCTAACGATGAGCAATTGATATTTTGCCAATTGTTTAGATCTGTCTTTATTTCCTGTGAAACATATTTTATAATTGTGTTAAAATAGGTCCTGTGTTTATCATGGCAGGTAGACTCTCAAGTATTTTATATTGTCTATCATTATTATAAATGGAATTTCTCTTTCTATCTCTTATTTCTGGACTTTGTTGGTAATTATAGAAATGCTGATGATTTGTTGGACTTCTTTATATCCATCCACTTTGCTAAAGTTATTAATTAGACTATTTTTAGTTGATTCTCTAAGGTTCTCCAAGGATACTGTCATATTATCTGCATAGTGGTAGCTTTGTTTTCTCATAGTTTATTCTTGCATTTCTAGTACAATATCAAATAATAGTGATGATAATGGACATCTTTGCTTCACCCCTGATCTTATGGAAAAGACTTCTAGCTTATCTTCATTAAAGATAATGCTTATTGATCATTTTAGATAGTATCTACATAAATTATCATTTTAAGGAAACTTCCTTTTATTCCTAAGCTTTCTAGTATTTTTAATAAGAATGAGTGTTGTATTTTGTCAAAAGCTTTTTTTTCTGAAAATACTGAGATAATCATTATTTCTGTTGATTTTGTTATTGCTATGGTCAATTATGCTAAAGGTTTTCCTAATATTGAGGCAGCCCTGAATTCCTGGTATATATCCCACCTGGTCATACTTTATGATCTAGAGATATTTTTTGAAAGAAGCTGTGACCAAAAAAAATAAATAATAATATTATTTGGACCCACCTGAAGAGCCTTACTGCACTCAACCAGAATGGGTTTCAGATGATAGGCATCTTGCCCCATGAGGTAGTAGAGGAGGACTCTAGGGGAGGAGGGTAACATTGTTGTTGTTCTTCAGTAATTTATCAATTGTGGTCAATTCTTTGTGACCCCATTTAGAGATTTCATGACAAAGATACTGGACTGGGGAAGCTAGGTGGCACAGTGGATAAAATACCAGCCCTGGATTTAGGAGGGCCTGGGTTCAAATCCAGCCTCAAACACTTGACACTTATTAGCTGTGGGACCCTGGGCAAGTTACTTAACCCTCATTGTCTCACCCCCCCCCCCCGAAAAAAAAAGATACTGGACTGATTTGCCTTTTCTGTTTCCACCTCATTTTGAAGATGGGAAAAGTAAGGCAACCAGGTTTAAGTGACATGTTCAGGGTCACACTGCTAGTAAGTGTCTAAGGTAAAATTTGAACTCATGGAGAAGACTCTGAATCCATGCCCAGCCATCTTACCCAATATGGTCACCTAGCTGTCCAGAGATATGACTAAAATACCAATAATAGCATATATACACTATATATCTTATATGTGTGTAATATGTGCATGTGTATATATACACATATATGTATACATGCTGTTGTCTATCACTACATATATGTATACGTGTGTGTGTGTGCACAGGCCCCTCCCTCCCCTTAAATCCAAGTCAATGCAAGTCATGACCATCACCCCAATGTCATGGTCCCTCTGTCAAGAATGAAGGAAATAAACAAGGTTTGCAAATATCTTTTACTGTATTTGATCCCAAAAACAAGCCTGTCAGGTATTGTTATTCAACCCTATTTTACAGATTCAGAAACTGGGGCACAAAGAGTAACACAGGGTCACACGGGTAGACAACCTAAGGCAAAATTTGAAATTGAACTCCCCTTCAGACACCAAATCAATAAATTGACCATTAGGCCATCTAGCTCTCATGAATCATGAACTTTTATTCATTCTTAATAAAGTATAGATAGATAGATAGATAGATAGATAGATAGATAGATAGATAGATAGATAGATAGATAGATAGATAGATAGAAGGATGGATGGATGGATGGATGGATGGATGGATGGATGGATGGATGGATGGATGGATGGATGGATGGATGATAGTAGATATATAGATAGAAAGATAGAGATATTATGCAAGTCTCCAATTTACAGAGCAACTCTGTGAGATTGGCAGTGCAAAGATGATAATCCTCTCTACTTTACAGATAAGGCCTCAAAGAGGGGAAAGACCTTGCCCATGGTCATACATCTAGTAATTCACATTATTCTGAGCTCTGGTCAGGGTTCCTTAGACTACATACTAATGAAATCCAATACAAGGGCATTCTGTCATTAGTCTCTTGGGTCTGACTCTGCTTTGTACCAATAGGGGCATATTTCAGGAAACGGATGCTGCCCCCAGAGAAACCAGTGTAAATCCCCCGTTAAGTCCAGTGATTCATTTTCATCTGGAGGTATTCCCAAGAAAAATGCAAGCCAAGGAAGGACGCGATTTTAGTAAAAATTATTTTTTTTTGTTTCTATTCAATGAACAATCATTTTCCTCCACTGTTCAACTACCCACACCCCGGAAAGAAGAAAGATCAACACTATAACAAATATTCAGTCAAGCAAGCAAATATTCCATATTGGCCATATGAAAAAAAGATGGGTTTTGGTTTTATTCCTCATGTTATTTCATCACCTCTCTGTCAGGAGGTAAAAGATATTCTTCATCAACAGTCTTCTGGAACATTCTTGGTCATTCTGTTCATCACGAATTCTTAAGTCTTTCCAATTTATTCATTTTTTAAATGAGCAAACAATCTTGCAACTCTGAGGATTTATAACTGATTTTATTCCTTTTAATAGAAAGAAACTTTTGCTTGAAGGACTACTTGGTTGTCACAGCATTTTACAAAGCAATATAGATGTAGTTGGAGACTATGGGAGTAGAGAGTCACCTAAGCTGTCAAATATAGTCATGATATTGGCTGGTTTCATTAAATTGTTGGTGATTTCTTTTATTTTTATTTTTCCTGTTACAAGGGAGGATTCAGAAAGCACATCAAGAAATGACAGTCATAAAAAATAAAGGCAGCAATCAAACCATCAACCCTCTTTTTAAAGTACTTTGTAAACCTTAAAGTGACATAGAAATATGAGTGAGAGTTGTTCTGACAGTTCATTTTTCACTCACACCCATGGGGTAGCTCTTCTTGGGATACTTGGATATTTTTCTTTTGAGAGAGCTAATAGGCAGAGTAGAGCAACAGTTCAGTTTTAGTTCAGAAGAACTGAGGGAAAACTGGAGCTTTTATATATTAGTGTTTCTGAAATTACTTATAAAATAATTGTTTAACTTAACAGTCTTTAGTCCATGTAAACAACTCCAAGATTTGTCCCTCCTTTGGTGCTCAAACAAATAGTTCTGCCATATGACAAATTTCAAAACCATGAAATTATTCTAACATTATTAAAATATTAATATATTAGGAAACATTTTGAACAACCCCAAATTCATAAGAAAGGCAGAAAGACTGCACCACTTCACAATAACTCATGTTCTGTAAACAATGCTTCTGTAAACCAAACTTCCACAAGCAAACTAGACCTTTTTAAAATCTAGAGCTGTTATTTATTGTATATCTTCTAGGTACTACCCCTTCTCTTTACCATATCTTCACCATGGCCTCCAATCTTAAGACCCAAGAGGTTGTGGTCTGCCAAATTGCTAGCCTAGCCCGTAGGAAACTAGGTCCAGGCTGAAAAACAGTCCAAAGCTCAGGACAAATATCACTATTTGTTATAATATTTATATTTTTCTTAACCATTTAATATGTATAAAACTCTCCCACCATTTTTATTAGTTTCCTATCTTTTATGTTTCACTGATGAAATTTTTGAATGTTTGTATCCCTAACCCACATTTTCCCGTATAAGTTATGCCGTTTTTATTGCACAATTTTACATAGCAAGGTGCTTCTTGGGGAACCCATATGTTATGTCATAGCAGAACTGACTATGCATTGGTATTTGTATTACAATAACATTCCCTACTTGTATCATGAAGAACATAGATTGTTTCTATGACATTCCATTTGTTAGATGAATGCTAAACTTCTTTATTAAGACAGAAAGAACGAAACATTTTGAGACAATATTCTTCACATCTGTACATCAAATGTCTTTTCCATGGAGGGAAAGGACTGGAAAGAAAAGATCATGTTCTCATTATTAGTCTTTTTTGATACAGTATCTATTCCCTTAAAAGAATAGGATCTGTGGCTGGAAGGAACCTTTCTTTTGATTTTGTTGATAAAAGACAGACCTAGAGAGAAGTAGCTTTTCCAAAGTTGCAAAGCTTGTTAACTACAGAACCAGGCCCCTCTACCAACAGATTAATGGCAAGTGGGTTTGATAGCTTTGGATCAAGACAGAATGGTGAATAACACTAAAGAAGACCAAACTGGAAATCAGGAGAGTTAAGACTTGTTTTCTTGCTTTGCCCATAACTAAAGATGAGACCTCTGGAAAATCATTTCAAAGGCTTTGCTTTCTAATATCTAAAAGGGAAGAGAATAATATTTCTACTTTCTACTTTGTGGAATTGTTCAGGTCAATGAGCATTTATTAAGTGCCTATTATGTTCTGGAGATAAAAAAAGCAGAGGAATTTACGATCTATTTGGGGAGACACTATGAAAATAACTACCAATACTATACATGCAGGATACACTTGTTGGCGATAATCCCAGATGATAGAAGTCAGTAGCATTGGAGAGGAGCAGAAAAAGTGGCATGAAGAAGGTAGGATTTTAGCTAAAATATGAAGGAAACCAGAAGGCAGAAATGAGAACGGAGAGGATACCAGCAAGGAAATATAATGTTTTGTGTATGGAACAACAAAGAGGCTAGTCACTGGCTCTTAGATGATATGGTAAGAGTAAAATGTAAGAAGATTAGACAAGTAGTAAGAGGCCAGTTTATGAAGGGTTTTAAAAACTAAACAGAAGATTTTATATTTGATCCCAAAGATATTAGGGAGCTAATGGAGTTCATTGAAGGGAGGGTATGGGTTAATATAATTAGACTTGAGTTTTAAAGAAGATCATTTTGATAGATGAATAGAGGATGTACTGGAGTGGAGAGAAACTTAAGGTTCAGAGACTGATCAAAAGTCTATTGAAATAATAATAATCTAGGAATTAAATGATGTGGACATGCACCAGGGTGATGACAGAGAAAGAAATAAGGGATCATACTCAAAAGACATTGTGAAGACAGGGTTGATGGAACTGTGTAATGGATTGCTTATGGGAAGCTAAGATAGAGTGAGGAGTTGAGGATGGCATCTATATCATGCACCCAGCTGACTAAGGGAATGGTGGTACATTTAAAAATAATAGGGAATTTAACAAGAGAGGGATATTTTTGGGGAAAGTCAGTTTATTTTTTGACCTTTTTAACTTTAAATTGCTACTAAATGTCCAGGTTAAGATGTCTGGACAGGTGAAGATGGGAGATTGGAGGTCCAAAAAGAAGTCCCATCTAGGAAAATAATTCTAAGAATTATTTGTAAAGAAATGATCATTGAATGTAAGAGAATTAATGAGAGTGTTGTGGGCAGGGCTTGTGACCTTGGTTAGGGAGCTAACTCACCCAAAGAATTTGAGGGCTCACAGATAATTTTGTAAAATAGTGAGGTCTATTAGGAGAGAGGAATACATTGTTGGTAAAGTGTTAAGATGGAGTCTGTCTCTCTGAGAAGGAGAGTTGACCTTTTATGCAGTTTCGTTTTTGTTTTTGTTTTTGCAGGGCAATGAGGGTTAAGTGACTTGCCCAGGGTCACACAGCTAGTTAAGTGTCAAGTGTCTGAGGCTGGATTTGAACTCAGGTCCTCCTGAATCCAAGGCCAGTGCTTTATCCACTGCTCCACCTAGCTGCCCCCTTTTATGCAGTTTCAGGACAAAGAAGGCTACATGCCAAGAGTAATGAAATCGGTATTACCAAAGAGGAGACATTGGGACAAGACATCTGGGAGGGTGACAGTCAGAGGTCAAGTGATATACACATCTTGCTGATGGGCAATTATGGAACTCAATATTATCTCTGTTCCCTTGTAGACCTCAATATGCTTGTTGTGTTATAATCATATACAAATGTCTCTAAACATCCCAGGATCTACATGACCCCTGGTCCTATGTGTTTCTGACAAACATCACATTCCCTGAGGTGGGAGGAAACAGGGGTTATTTTTCATTTCTGAACTCTTTGGTTTCAGTGTTCTAAAGTTTAAGGAATTGTTTTTCACTTCTGCTAAATTTAAGGTTTCTATGTTCTTGGGGTCTCACGTCTCCCACCACAAGATTGCTAAGTAAAATAGTATAGAGGATATGAGAAGAAAACCCAGGACCAGATCCCTGGGGGATATCTGTGTGTATCAAGTATGGACATGGATAGCAATCCAGCACATGAGACTAAGAAGGAGTTGCCACATAAGTGAAGGGAAAAAACAGTTTAGAGCAAAGTCGAAAGACCTGAAGAGAAGAGGGTATCAAGAAGATGATGATTGGCAGTATCAAAGGTTGCAGAGAGATCAAAAAGGATGAGTGTGAGAAAAGGCCATTAGATTTGACAATTAGAGTATTGGTATTTTTTGGACGAGAGCAGATTCAATTGAAAGGGGGAAAAAAGTGTCAAAATGGATTGTAAAAGTGGGAGCTGTTGACAATAATAATAGGGATAGGGACTTGACCTGTGATTTCTTCTGATGTAGGGAACTGCTTAATAAGGAAACTCTTCCACTAAGGCAGGTTGGCCCTTTCTTTGCAAATTATGATCTAACAGATTTACTTACATCACTGAGAAGTTAAGTGATTGTCACTGATCACACAGGTAGGACGTATCAAAGTCAGGATATGAATTTAGGTCCTTCCCATACAGCAGCACTGTACTTTTTTCAGTGTATCTTATGCCACCAATCCCTAAATAATACTCTGAGCATCAGAGATTTTTAAAATTAGAAGGACTTAGAGATCATCTAGCCTTATCCATATCACTTTACAAAAAGAGGAAGCCAAGGCTTAAAATTAGAGTGACTTGCCTAAGGTGATATGGTTAATTAGGGGTTAAGGTCAAGAAACAAATCTAATTGTTTCTTATTTTAAAGCCAATGTTATTTCTATGACTCCACATTGCTTTTCCCTCAACTTGAACAAGACTTCCCTGATATTACTCTGCTTTATTCTATGAGAATTTTTCTGATGTTAGCCTGTTTTTTTGTAGGATGTTCTTTTGTAGTTCATCTTCTGAAGCACCCAATGTACTTCGTGTTAAATCATGTAGTGAGACTAGTATACTTTGGGGAAAAACAGTTATAAACATAACCCTTCTCTTTAGCTCTTCTCTATTATCAAAAAACCATTTGGGTGGGCATAAAGGCAGGTGGGCACATAGGGAGATCACATTTCTTATAATGGTTGGCTCTTTCTGCCTTAAGAAAGAAGGAAAATTAGTATTCTTCTAATAGATAGAATGTCACCGAAAAGTTCAACCTTCTTCATAATACTGTAATTAGTATTTCATAAACTATAATTTTACTCTTGATGAGATAAGCACTTTCTGAAGAAATTTCAATATCTATATTGCTAGTGCTAGCAAAAAGGCAATTTAAAATGACAAATTTTAATGCATAATGGCTGCCCCAACCTTTTGATGTAGCAGGATGAATATCAAATTCTCTAAGAGTTAAAGAGTTTTTAGGTGCCTTCAAGGGGTTGGTGCCTTTATACCAAGAATAAGAGCTGAGAGGTTCCTGTCTTATCTAGGTCCACCTTTGCTTATTGAGCCAATTGGAAAGGTTCAGAGCATCAAAGAATCTCAAAGCTATAAGGGATGGAGAAAGTCATCTAGTTCTATCCATACCATATAATGCATAATTCTGCCTTCATTTCTTAGTCCATCATCATCATCGTCGTCACCACCACCACCACCACCACATTCACCCTAAGCAGTAGACCCCTCCCATTATTGATTGGTCCCTTTCCCCAGCATAGCTAAAAATGCCATTTTTCTTGACATCGGGACTTTATTGAATGTTTCAACTGGTTCTCAGTTTTAGGACTTATGACACTATTTTTAAATGACTACGATCCTTCAAATGTAGTTAAGTAACCTTACACAGTATGTATATTCCTACTTTTAGCAGTATGCCTACGTGCACACACATGTATATATGTATGTATATGTGTGTATTAGGCATATGTATCATATGTCTTTATTTGTATATTTGTGTGTAAATATATGTGGGAAAGGAGGGAGGGAGCGAGGATGGGGGAGGGAGGGTGGGAGGGAGAGAGAGAGATGCAGTTAGGTAGCACAGTGGACAGAGCATTGGGCCTGAAGTCAGAACAACTAATCTCCCTGAATTCAAATCTGACTTCACAAACCTACTAGCTGTGTTACCCTAGGTGAGTCACTTAACTGTGTTTTTGCCTTAGTTACCTTATCTATAAAATGAGGCTGGAGAAGGAAATGGCAAACTAATCCATCTCTTTGCCAAGAAAACTCCAAATTCTATCATGATCATGAACTGAAATGACCTAAACAACAAAATACCTATAGAGAGAGAAAGAAAGATATATACAAATATATATGTGTGTATATATGTATGTATGTGTGTGTGTGTATATATATATATGTGTGTGTGTGTGTGTGTGTGTGTGTGTGTGTGTGTGTATGGTATCCCAAGAATCTTGTTGCTTTTGTTTATGCTTTAATAGCTTCGGGAAGTATAAATTCTATAAACTTAGAAAAGATTACATTTGGAAGGTAAATTATTTAAAAATTGTAAAATCTAATGTTTCTATTAATACTTATCCACTCATCATACTAGTGATTTTCAAACTTTGATAAAACTTTCATCAGCCTGCTATCAGTAACCAAAAGGATTGAATTTGCCAATCTTAGCCTTAAAACCTTCAAAGGACAGATTTGGATAAATATGTGACAATTTTCATGTGATCCCAAAAGAAAAAAATCATAATAGAGGTAGATAGGTCTAGATGTGAGCAAACAATTAAACCTTTTCTGCCAATTCATCAGTCTCAGAAAGTATAATCCATCCATAAAATTAAATTTTAAAATTTATTATTCAGAATTTACAAAACTAAGTATATATAAAAGAAATTTAAATAATTAAACTTTCAAATTATCTTATTGTATGTTTACAATATTTATACTTCTAAAGTGGTTAAAGCTTAAAACCTGCCCTAAGAATTTTAGGGACATATGCAAGAATATGTATAGTATACTATATGTATATGTATATATAATATAATATATGCATATATATGTATAATATACTATTATTACATGAATATCTTATATACACACTTGGGTATGGATCACATATGTGTAATTATTCATTTATATATGTTGAAGTAGGGATTGAACCTGTGATTTCACAGGGATAGGGAAATGCTTGGTGAAAACAATTCCACCACCAATTAAAGTCAGCATTTTCTCTGGAACTTACAGTTTTGGAGTTTCTTGAGGCACTGGGGCATTAAATGACTTGGGAAGGGACAAACAGTTGGTATATGTCAGAGACAGAACTTGAACTCTGATCTCAAAATTGGCTTTCTATTATACCAAGCTGCTATCTAGGATCCCTTTAAAACTGACCTAATTGATGACTTCCTTAGGTATACACCTGTGTCCATGACATATGCATCCACATTTTCACCATATCCTCTTTTCTGCCTCACCACAGTTGTTTATATCACCAGAATTTTGTACTTGAGTCTCTCATCCCTCTTGGACTTTCTTCTCTTATAAAATTTTATGCCGTAGACTCCTATATATCCTTTATCAGACCCATCTGAAATATCATCCCTTAAATCATGGTTGCATATAAGAGATTGTTTGGCTTTCTGCTCATTATCTAACAAAACATTTCTATTTTTTATATTCCTGTCTTTTTTTTCTGATCAGCATCATGTCCAAAAGGCAGATTTCATCATCTTTCCCTTTCAGTCACCAAAGAGTTAAATCATCATCAAGGGAAATTGTTAATTTTTAAATTTTAATTTATTATTTTTTTAAAAATAATGAAATGTTCAGCAGACTTCTAGCTAGTTGAAGACCTACATACTGATATTGCCTGCCTCAGTGAACACTTTGTGGTCCTGCTTCCAAAATTCATTATACCCCTTCCATATGTTGGCTATTTATGGGCTCAAAGATGTCCACTACTCTATCAGTCTATTTCTCCAATGCTGATAACCATTCAAATGATCTCCAAATCACTTGTTCCCACTTTCTGCCTTAACCTTTGCCATCAAACCCCAGGTAACTATGTGATGATCAAATCAAAACAATGGAAGAAAAAAATGCCCTTTTGAAAAGTTATTTTGTTTTGTTTTGCTTATTTTTTTTCCAATTTGACTTAATGGTAAGAATATGGACCTTTGTGGTTAAGATAAGTGGATCTGATCCTTGGTTCTAACACTTACAAGCCATATGAATCTGGTAAAATCTTTTCATTTATCTCAGCCTCATTTGCCTTAACCCACCTCATATCCAGAAGAAATCATTATAAACCTCAAAGTGCTGTTTGTACTTCAAAATATAATGCCATTGGTGCTTCTCACACTGATGCAAGATCATACATTACATTTTTCCTCTTTTCTTAGTGAGTAGCAGACCCTCTGTTGACGGAGTTCCTTAAGAGGAGGGACCATGTGTTTTCTGCCTTTCTGTGTAGCCCGAGCACTTAGCACAGTGCCAGGCACATAGTAATAAATCTTTGTTGATGAACCAGTTGAACATAACTAGGCATGCCCACTGATGACAGATCAAGAGAAAATCATAGGTATCATTAAGCCTTCAGTTATGTGCTAGGCCCTGCTAATAGCTGGGAATACAAATGCAAGCAGAAAGAAGGAAAGAAAATCAGTTCGCACCTTCAAGGAGCTTGGATTTGAATGAGGGAAAGATAATACATAGAAGAAAGCCCAAAAGGGGGAAGTGGGGAAACAGGAAATGGCATAGAATGGAAAGAAGATCCCCAGTATATAAGGGGACAAGCTAGGTGGCACAGTGGATAAAGCACCGGCACTGGATTCAGGAGGACTTGAGTTCAAATCTAGCCTCAGACACTTGACACTTACTAGCTGTGTGACCCTGGGCAAGTCACTTAACCCTCATTGCCCCGCCCCCCCCCCAAAAAAAAAACAGAAAAAGAAAGGCTTCCTGAAGGAGGGAGCATTTGAATGGGGCTTTAAGGAATGAATATATTCCCAGTATATGGGGGAATGGTAGAGCAAAAATGGAGAGGAATGTGACATGGCTAGCCTGGGTGCCCTCCTTAAGTGGAAGTTCTGGGCAGATCCATCTAATCATAGGGAGAGGAGGGTATTTCAAATGGGTAAATTCAAGGGTTAGAGTGAGCTTCCAGGATTAAGGGGTTTCTGAGAACCATAAATGGTAAGGTAAAGTCCCAGAATGTAGCCTAGTGAGAAATTAGGTATAATAAGAATCATTTAATAATAACCAGTAGTAGTAGTAGTAGCAGTAGTAGCAGCAGCAGCCGCATTTTTGGTTGGTTTTGTTCGTTGTTTGTTTTGGGGGGTTTTGATGAGGCAATTGGGGTTAAGTGACTTGTCCAGAGTCACACAACCAGTGTCAAGTGTCTGAGGTCAGATTTGAACTCAGGTCCTCCTGACTTAAAGGCCAGTACTCTATCCACTATACCACCTAGCCTGCCCCAGAATAGCAGCCTTTTATATATCTTAAGGGCTTGCAATATTACTTTGCCCATACCGATATCATTTGATTCTCACAACACTTAAGGTAGAGGCTATTATTATTTCCATTTCACAATTAAGGAAACTGAGATTGAAAATGATGAAGTACTTTGCTCTGAGTGTCTAAAGCAGAATGGGGATCCACATGTTGCTGACCCCAAGCCCAGAACTCTGCTCGCTATGGCATCTCTCCTTTCACTTGGTAAGACCAGCCAGAATTGTGCTCTATTGGCATAGCCTTTGAAAATCCAGTATTTCTTGTATCCTCAAGTGAGATTTGGAAGGGGGGAGGGGGATCTGGAGAAGAGAAGAACAACTTGAGGCAACTCAAAAAAAAGTCAAGTCACAAAGTAAATATACCTGGACCACTTTGCCTTTAGTGTTCTATCAGGACTTCAGAGAAACCCAGATAATCCTTTAGTATTTAGATAACAGTAACCTCATGGTGACTTTGAAGTGTCCCTAAGTGTCACACTCCACAATCTAAAATAATAATTCATAATAATTATAGCTAGCATTTATATGAGGCATACTGTTTAAGTATAGCACTTTATAGTTATTATTGTATTAAATATATCCTCATAACTACCCCACTGGGTAGGTACTATTATTTTTCCCATTTTACAGATAAAGAAACTGAGGCAAATGAGATCAAGTGACCTTGCTCAGGGTCATAGAGACAGGATATGCCTAAGGTCAAATTTGAACTCAGGTAGTCCTGAATGTCAGGCTCCTGTGATCTTTTCATGGCACCACCCTTACTGCCATGAATTGAATTGTAAACCAGTATTCATTCATTCAATGGATGAATGAATGAATGACTTTTAAAAAGCTTTATTAAGAGTATACTTTTTTGCTAAAACTGAACTAAGTGGGAGAGAGAAAGAGGTACAGACATCCCAAAGGACAACAGTCCCTGCCCTAGAAGAGTTTCATTGGGATAATATGACTACACATGTAAGGGAGGGGTATTTAGGGAGGAGGCAGCTAGGTAGCCTCAGTGGATAGAACACTGGGTCTAGAGTTAGGAAGACCTGAGTTCAAATCCAGTTCCTCAGACACTCACTAGCCATGTAACCCAGGGCAAGGTCACTTAATCGTGTTTGCTAATCCCCTGAAGAAGGGAAGATGACAAAACCACATCCAGTATTCTTTACCAAGAAAAATCTCACAAGCCCAATACAGGTGGGCTATGATCCATGGGGTCATGATGAATCAAACATGACCAGCACATGACTGAACAACAAAAACAATCTAGGAAGAAGTATTTGGTTTGTGAAATCACAGGGATGGTGAGTGGTTTTAGGGGAGGGTGTACTGATTGACACGCTCTTTCCAGTAAAGATGGCAATATTGATTGATTGTTAATCCAGAACTGGAAATTGAGGGCAGAGTGCCTGCTAAATTTGAGGCAATATGCTGGTTGCTAGACATATGAAGACCAAAAAAGAATAAGTATTGTCTATATCCAAGTGGAGGATACTCCCTCGGGGAATTAGTGGTGGGTAAGCAAAGATATGGCTTCCTGACATCACCCTTCTATGTTGGGCTTGAATTGATATTAAGGGACTAAGAACTAAATTGAATGAACCAAATATTTATTAAACTCCTATTATGTGACAGCCATTGTGTTCAGGACTTTACAAATAGCATCTCATTTGAGATTATTACATCTCAGACACATTCTGTCTCATTACATAACACCCTTTGGAGGTAGGTGCTTTTATTGCCCCCAAACCAAGGCAGAAAGAATCTCAGTCACTTACCTAGAACCACCCAGCTAGTAAATGTCTAAGATTGGATTTGAGCTCAAGTCTTCCTGATCCCAGGCCCAGGGCTCTATCCACTGCGCCACCTAACTGCCTCTACCCATGCAAAACAGATACTCTCTACAATTTAATCATCTTAGAGAACTGTCTAGGATCCTGCAAAGCTAAATGATTTGTTCAGAATCAGAGGGCCAGTACAAGACAGAGACTGGACTTGAATCCAATACTTCCTGATTCCCCGGCTAGGTCTCTATCTACTAACCACCCCAAGCTTCCTACAAACTATATGTAAAATAAATACAGGCCTTGGATTTCTGTGTCATCATTGTTTCTCTAATCCCCAGCCTGGAAGCTGAGCTTGTTTCTATTCAGATTGACTCTGCCTGCTGAGAAACCACAGTATTTGAACCATTCCTATCTCAGACATAATCACACGAAATCAGTTTGATGGAATCTTGATTTAAGCCTTTATCTCTTCTCTGTGGTTGCATTTCCTCTCTGAAGTCCCAACCCTACCACTGGCAATCTGTCTCCTCCCTTTGACTGTGGAAGGCTGATTTAGTTTCTGTGGGAGTGATTTTTTAAGAACAGAAGGTAGCCACCCAATAACAACTTAGAGCACAGAAACAATGGATCCTATGTGGCATCTCCCACCCAAATGCATTTACTTAAATTAAGAATACAAATCAAAACAAGGGACATAAAGATACAAAAATAAAAATATAGTCTTGTCACTTGGTATAGGTAGGAAATGAGTGTTCATGCAAGTGGCTTCAAAATCAGGCTAAGCATCAGGAAGATTCTCCAGTTTTTTATTGCTACTATACTACTGTGTTTGTCTAGTATAAGTCCGTCCTCATATTCATCATCACTGTTGTTTTGTAGAAGGAGGAAGGAAGGAAGGAAGGAAATCTGAGAAGGAAGGGCCCTTAGGGTTTCTGGCTGAAACAGAAGCAGTTGCTATTTGTACTCATTCTGAGCCATTAAAAAGCCAAACCAGATTTGGGCTAGGATCCCTTGTTGAACAATCTATGTGTGAGTCAGAGTGAAGGGGTTAAAATGCGGTCCTCAAAAAAAATCAAGTCCAATAATCCCAGGGATATAGATAGGGGACTGAAAGGAGAATAGATGACCTGAATTCAAATCTTGGTTATATACTGTCTGCATTTGGACAGGTCAATTCTTTGTATCACCCTTCTATTATAAAGTCAACCACTTAAAAGATTTAGGGACAAGAGAGAACGTAGTCAAGTTCCTTCAATGTGTTGGTTTTGTTTATTTTAGAGCTCTGATTTCATCAATGCAGGGAACTTCCAATATAGAAACCCCTTCACCATGCAAATCAGTAACCTATCTATAATTTGGAGTCACAGTATTGGAGAGGTTAAGTAACTTGCTCATAGTCTTGGCACAGCTTGAACCCAGATCTTCATGATTCCAAGATTGCTATCTATCCTCTATCTCCTTCCATCCTTGTACAGATGAAGAAACTGAGAACCACAAAAACTCACCGAGTCGTCCAATGCTACATAAGTTATTTGCTGAGAAAACCAGGTCTCTTACCCTTTCTTTAGCATTATATGAGAGACCTGGGATACAGTTCCTTCCATCTGTAGGATTCAATGATTTTTCAAGGCCCCATGCTAGTATTGGCTCTACCACTAACTGCGTGTTTGGGAAACTCATTTTATCACTGTAACCCTCCTTTTTCTTATCTATAAACAAAATTAGACTAAATTAGCTTTATAGTCTTTTCCCACTATAATAATCACATACATATTTGTTGTTGTTGAGTCATTTCAGTTGTATCCAGATCTTCATAACCCCATTTGAGGTTTTCTTGGCAAAGATACTGGAGTAGTTTGCCATTTCCTTTTCTAGCTCATTTTACATATAAAGAAACTGAGGCAAATAAGGTTAAGTGCCACCCAGGGTCACAAAGCTAGTAAGTATATGAAGCTGGGTTTGAACTCAGGTCCTCCTGACTCCAAGCACAGTGCTCTAATTACTGCACCATCTAGCTGCCTCACATGCATATAGCATTTTTCAAATTTTTATATGCTATATAACAATATATTATTATTGTTATCATCATCATTATTGTTGTCTCTAAGGCCAGTTGTATGAGTACACAATTAGACTCGTTCTTTTCTTAACCTTCCAGGGACTTCCCAAATCCCTGCTGAGCTCCCCTTAAGAAAAGACAGACTGAAAATTTCTAAGATAAAGTTATCATTAGAATTATATCTTGGGGGCAGCTAGATGGCACAGTGGATAGAGCGCCGGCCCTGGATTCGGGAGGACCTGAGTTCAAATCCGGCCTCAGACACTTAACACTTAGTAGCTGTGTGACCCTGGGCAAGTCACTTAACCCCAATTGCCTCACTAAAAACAAAAAACAAAAAACAAAACAAAAAAAAAAAAAAGAATTATATCTTGGGGGAAGATGAGGGAGAAACGTTGCCAACTACTGCAAAGCCTAAGACATTAAGGAAAAGCTGGAGAAAGATGTTAGGGTAGGAGAGGCCATTAGAGGCCAGAGGAGTTAATAAATTCATAGTTATGGTTGTATTTGTGAATTCGATAAACAAAGAGGAACTGGGGCTCAGTCGCCTGAAGGGAGAAGGCTTAGAGGGAACATTGCACTTTCTTCTGGTATTTGGAAGAGCTGTCACATGAAAGAGGACCAGGCTTGTTCCCTTTTGTTCCAGAGGGCATGTCACACAACCAATCCATGTGTTCTGCAGAGGAGGAATTTTGGCTCAATATAATGGGAAGCGGGGGGTGGGGTGGTGGTGGTAAGGGAACCATTTCCTACCATTAGAACTGTCTAACCATTAGAAATGAAGTGGGCTGCCCAGGGAGTTAGTAGGACTTCTGGAGGACATCAAGCAGAGCCTGGGTAACCACAAGTCAGACATTTTGTAGAAGGGAGATTTCTGGTTTAGGAATAGTTTGGACTAAGGTGGCACCTCCCAATTCTGAAATTTTTGGACTATGTGAGTCTTTGTAAATTAGTTTGCCTAACTGATTTACCTTAAAGGGTTGTGTTTTTCTTGTTTTTTAAGACTTTGGGGTTCATTGGACTAGTGGAGATTACATGTGAGATTATTGGGAATAAAGGGCAGTTTGATGTAGTGAGGATAACACTGTATTGATTAACCATCCAGCCAATCAGCAAGCATTTATTAAGCATCAGTGATTCCTTGCCAGGTTCTGGAGAAATAGTCCAATGGATACAAAGATAAAAACAAGAAAATTCCTCCCATATAAGAGCTGATATTATCCCTACTCAATAAACCCCAATGGATCCTTCTTGCCTCTAGGATCAATTAGAAAATTGTTTGGTATCCAAAGTCCTTCATAACCTAGCTCCCTCCTACTTTTCCAATCTCCTTAAACCTTACTCCCCAATACATACTCTTCAATCCAGTAACTCTGGCCTCCTGACTGTTTAACAAACAAGTTACCCCATCTCTCAACTCTACGCATTTTCTTTAGTTGTCTACCACTCTCCGTCACCTGCTCCAATGACTGACATCTCTGACATCCTTTAAGTCCCAATTACAACCCCATCTTTTACTGAAAGCCTTCCCCCAAACCTCTCAATTCTAGTGGCTACCCTCCATTAGTTATTTTCCATTTATCCCATCTATACCCTGATTTGTATATATTTGTTTGCATACTGTCTCCCCTATTAGATTGTAAGCTTCACCACTGAGTGACTCATCAATATGCAGCAGCTCTACATCAAAGCTAGTTTATGTGAGAATGGGATTGAATAATAGTGTGTAACCCCCACCTCCTGTATAAAAATCAGTAATCTTTGAATGCCTTGGGAGGCAACATGGCCTCCCAAAGACATAGAGGACATAGAGCTGGAGTCAGAGCCAGGAAGACTTGGGTTGAAGACTCTGAAACATACTAACTGTATGATCCTGGGCAATTCACTTAACATCTCAGTGCTCTGGGCAATTCTCTTCTACTCTAATTTGCCAAGACAGTGCCAATCTGCATTGACATAGAGAGCTTCTTCATCTGGGAATTCTCTTTATCAGTAAAATCTCAGCCGTTCCAATTTTCAGGCCTTCATTTTGTGCTCCCAACTCAGACACTTAATAGTAAGATGATGTTGGTACTTGAATTTCATCCTTCTCTGCCTCAATTTGTCCATTAATGAGATAACATATGTACTTTTTTTTTTCTCAGTGAGTAAAGCATTTTATAAAATGCACTATAGAAATGGGCTGATTTTTCTTGTCCTCTTTTTGGCCACTTTCCTGGTAACTTGATTGACCTTTCTTCTCTCTTCCATTTGACACTTTGGCTGTGATAGTAGACTGTTACATGATAAGGGTAGAAAGAGTATGGTCCCTGAAATCAAAAGATCTGAGTTCAAACTTTAACCATGTTCCTCACTATCTATGAGGCCCAGAGGAAATCAGTTCCCCTCACTAGACTTCCTTTTCTTTACCTGTCAGCTGGGGATGTTGAACTAGAATACATCTAACATCCCTTGTAGCTTTTAAATCCTACCATCCTATAATTGGAAGAAACCATACTGGTCCATGTTCTCTGGACACTCCTCTATGTGCATAGATGCACACAAATAACAAACACACACACACACACACCCCTACCCATCCTTTGTGAAAGGAGGACAAAGAATAAATGGAGTCTCAAACCATCCTGTGTCTCCTTCTTAGTGTGTCTGAAAGAAGGATTGTGTCGTAGGTTATAGGCGCATCTTCTACTTTGTCTGTACTACAGAGACTCTTAACAGCTCTGTAAATCAGACGGGCCAAGATAATAATTTCCATCTGTGTATTTGAGGATTGTTTATAGCAGGTAGAAAACTCTGAGAAATTCATCTTCCCATTTAGAGAGTAACCTGTGGCAGCTTGCTAAATTCTTTCTCTAGAGAAAATTTCCCAGAACCCATTTGCTTGAAAGATATGAGTGTGCTCTTCCAATAAATAAAGACTTTTACAAAAAAAAAATCCCTCTACAGACTAAATACAATACTTTGATGGGAAAATATATATTCCACAGACAGGAAATGCTTCTACATGCTTATTAGAGTAAACATGTTGAATATATTATTCTAAAGAGCAAATTTACTGGATGGAATATCCCCAGTCTTTACCTCTGCAGATGCAGTACTTGACATGAGGATGTTCTTTTGATATTGTGGCAGGTTATTGGTTTGGTTGATGAGTGAAGCATGGTATCTAGTGCTATGTAATAGTAGGGACTTGATGTCTCTTAAGGAAATGACTTGAAGCACTAGTCTGGTGACCTGAATTTGAATCATAGCACTAGCACTATGGCAAGTCATTTCAATTTGTGTGTCTGCAATAATAATCTTAATCAGGGGGAAAATAGTGATCCATACAAGATTATTTTAGCAGAGGGTAAGACAATGACATCACCAGGTTTGTGTTCAAGAAATAAGAATACCTGTCAGCTGCATAATATTGACAACCGAACTCCATCAAAGATAAAATGTTAATAGGGACACATGTAAATGCTTATACTAAAGTTCTGAAACTCAACTTTGCAAGGACAGAAGATGGGCTGGTGTGTCTAGACAGAATTAAATCAACAGTGTCAGATTCCAGCCAAAAATAGTGAATGCCATCTTCATCTGTTTTGAGGAATGAGTTAAGTAAGAATCCTGCCATGTGTTACCCCAGTCAGGCCCCATTTGTAGTATCACATTCAGGTTTGAGCAACGTGGTTTTTAAGAAGGACACCGATATGCTAGAGATAATTCAGAGAGCATCCAGGGGGAGATGTTATATGAGAGTTAGCTGAAGGAAAAATAGAGATTTAGCCTAGAGGAGAAAAGATTTAAGGGAGATATCATAGCTGTTTTCAAGAATTTGAAGACTGAAACAAAGAAGAGATTGAATTTTTTCTCCTTTGAGAGAGCAAATGTAGAAGAAATGGGTAGAAGCTGCAAAATGGAAGATTTGAAAAGTGGTCCTTAATGAATTTGGTCCAAATTTATGACTTACCCTTGTGGGGCACTCCCATTGTAGGAACCCCTTCCATTCACATAGATTACCTAGCCATCTTCTTTAAGGAATTATCCAGGACATCTAGCAGTTAAGCTACTTTCCCATGGTCAGAAAACTTAAATGTGTCAAAGATGTGAGCAAAACCTGGAGCTTCCTGACTCCAATGCTGCCCTACAATCTAACTTGCTACAGTGCCTCCTACCATTCAGAGTTTTGCAAAATTAGAATGAGCTGCCTTAAGATATAGGGAATTACCCTTCACCACAATGCGTGAAGGAAAGGATGGGAACCTCGATTTGGGGATCTTATAGAGGAGATATTTTAGATGCAAGCCTGAGGTCTATTTCAATACTGAACTTCTGTGGTTATGTATTAGTCTAAATAAGGTATACATATTTTCCTCAAATCTGATTTATATCAGCCCTGAATTCTGCCTCCAATCATTTAAATTTTCTTGTATGTGTGTATAGTTTTTCCCCCTTCCTTCCCACCACGCTAAAAAGCAGAATAAATATAAGTAGATAAAGATAGCCAACTAGCCCCTGTAGAGCTAACTCAATAGTATGATTAGTTTTCATAGTGCTAACAAATATAATTCTGCAACATGTTTTTTAATTGATCAGAAATAAAATTTTAATGACAGGAAAAAAATACCTTAATGAATTGATTCTTATAACATAGACATTAAACATTGACAAGACAGTGAAATTATTATTAGCACTGTTATCCATAATAAGTGATAATAATATTTCTAATAATAGACATGAAATTTTATGTGATCATTTATTAATAGTAATTAGACTTCCAGTTGAAAGAACATTGAAGTGGTAGTAAGGAAACCTTAGTTCTAGTTGAAACTCCCTAACTTAGCAGCTGTGGGACCATGGGAGATGGCATGTGACTTCTCTGGACCTCAGTTTCTTCCCCTATAATATGATGAGGGAGTCAGACAAGGTGTCTAATGTCCTTTCTAGTTCTAAAACCTATAAATTAAAGTATCTATCATTTTGCTAATATGTAAACATGCTTTACATGACATTACATGTATAATTGATATCAAATTGCTAGCCTTCTGGGGGGGGAAGTGTTACAAGTAAAAATACCTAGAAGTATTAATAATCAATTAACTGGGTTAGCCAATAATCAATAAATTCATGGTCAGTGGCTTCTCTCAGTAACCAAAGACAGAGTCAGTGTCTTGAAACACCTTAAATGCCCTACTGTTTTCCTAATAGGCCATTATTGGACCCTCTCCTGACAAGCAAATGGCAACTCCTCACCTGTGGACAGTTAAGATGTGAACTAAGAGCCCTCAGCTCCTCCCCATTACTTTACCATCAAGGTGGAAGATCAGCTAAAGAATGAAGCTGTCCTGAATTTTGAGCCCCTTCTAACAGTCTGGGTACCCTGATCAGGTTCTCTCTGGTTTTATTTCTCCTTCATGAGTCAGCCTGCTCCAAACTCTAGTGAAGGGATCAAAAATAAAAGTTCATCCCCACATGGAGAGAGATCTAGCTCAAACTGGGCCCCATTTATGGAAAAAACAGAACTTGGGTTCCCAATTGGATGGAGAACAACCTAGTTAACTAGCAGATGCCCTGAGGAGACACTTAATTCATTGATATTCCTTAGCTAGAATTGATGGGCAGGGAGCAGGAGGAAGGGATTTTCTTTAAGCTAGTGTAGCCTTTTGTAAAGAAATGGGAATATTACAAATTAATATTGGTAATCAAATGATATAGCATTAAAGTTACTTTTCCTCAGAGGGAAGTAGGGAATTTGGAAATCATTTTTACAAAAAAGGAATGTTAATTTTTTTCCATGTAATTGGAAAATATTTAACAAAACAAATAAAAATGTATTAGAAAAAAAGAATATACCAGGACAACAAGAAAATATACATCACTACTTTAAATGGAAGCAATCTCATCCTTCTAAATACATATACCACTGATATAATGACATCCAACTGTGTTTTAAGTAATAGTTTGGTAAATTTTACTAGAGAAACAAAAACGATCACCTTGTGGCCATATCTCTTCTGGTAATTAGCCTCTCCAGACTTGAGTAGCCTGGCAACAGAATCCCAGAGAATTGTCAGAAGGCACCTCAGAGACTAAATAGTTCACGAGTTTCATCCTTTTATCGTTTCATAGACAAACCCTGTTGGCAGCCTGATGAAGTATATGAACCTCTTCTCAAAAATGTTTTAAACTGCATAAAATAAGATACATATTACAACAAAAGCAACCAATTATTTTGTAACACAACTATCAAAATATTCACAGATTCCATGTTAAGAACCCCTGACTGAGAACAACCCCAAAGTGAATGGCCTACCTTGCCTCTGGGAATTATTGACCAGGTGGATGAAATGACTATTTTTTCCTAATTGAATCAAAGTATCGGTATGTATATTCATCTTCTTGGGGCTTACTAAAAGAATCTTTGGGACAACTCCAGGAGCAAACAGCATGATGGAGATAATAAGTGCCTCAGTCTGATTCCAAGTTCTCATTTTATTTTGATTTCTTTCACTAGATAACTAAAATCTGAAAGCTTTTCATTCCAGGCTGTTTGTAGATTTTAAATATTTGGTATGGCAGCACCTATTAAAAATGCTATTCGTCAATTTGTAGAGATCATTGTTTTGTCTGGGCAATTACAGGCAAGTTGTGTCTGTGATAACCCTCGATGTTCAGTGCATTTTATAATTTGAATTCTTAAGGATAGTGTGGTGTCTACATTTGTGATATAGGAACTCATCATATATTCATTTACAAAGGAGAGTGAGCACCTGGTGTGCAATTCTGACCACCAGATTGTGTCACTCCAGGTATTGACGAAGTGAAGAAGTTTTTCTGTCTTTAGTGATATGCTGCATAGTTTCTACTCTTTCCTTGCATAATCTGTGTTGATCGGGATGTTTAGCATCCTTCAGGACAGCAGACCTGCAGACTATCACCAGGCCTATACATGAACCCTTTTCACAGAGGAGGAATCCAAAATAACTAATAGGGTGATTACAATTTACATTCACGTCCCTAGTTTCTAGGGGATGGCATACAGAGCTGATGAGACTAAGGTCTCTAAGATTATTTTCTGCAAAGGCCAATTTTCATAGCACAGAAGGGGGGAGAAATCTGTTTCTGGCCACAGACAGTATCCCTGAAGTGTGGCCAACCAGTTCATAAATTCATTCTGTTCTCCCCAGGGAGAACAGGTGAAAAAATATAGATTGCTTTGTGTGAAGTTATTTTGTGTAGTTGAAAAGCTACTGAAAGTATATATTCTGCTGTAGAATACCCTACATTTGCATGGTAGATGAAACACCATTGTTTGTACTTCCTTCTCAGAGAGGACCTATGACATCACAAGGGCAATTTCATGGTTTGCACATGAATTGGATTTAAGTGACATACAGTTGCACTAAGTCCTCAGTCTCACTCCTCCAGAGTCATGAAAGTCCAGCAGAAGGACAAAAGTCAAGACAACTCAGATGAAATACTAGCAATCAAGAAAATGAAATTCCAGTCTGGCTTTGCCTCTGACTAGCTCTGTGATTATAGACATGTCAGCTGACCTCTCTGCAGCTCAGTTTCTTCAAGCAACCAATCAGTAAATCACACAATAAGCATTTAGTAAGCAGTTACTACATGCCAAGTACTGTGCTAAGTACTGGACATATAAATACAATATAAAGCAGCCCCTTCCTTCAAAGACTTTCTAATGCATGAAATATGAAGAATAATGCCTGCCTTACCTATCTCACTTGATTGTTCTGAGATCTAATAAGATACTACTGGTTCACATTATTGTGAATAATGAATCCCCCAAGAGTGGTTGTGTTATTTAAATTTAGACTGCACCTTTCCATCAGGGGCTGGAACCAGTTACTTTACATAGTACAAATTTAAATATATGCAGCCACTTGGGGCAGGGACATTCATTATTTTCTTTAATCAGGACTTAGTTGTGATGTCTGGGAAAGTAATTGGAAACCATAATGTACCACCGTACATTGATGCCAGCAATTATTATTTCAATGCTGCCGTGGATGTGTGATCTCATCCATGTGGGTACTTCCTCCCCCAGTGCAGATGGCAAACCATCTCTACTCCTCCTCATCCAGTATAAGTCTTGTCCACGACTTTCTGCAAATCCTCCATATATCTTCCCAACATGCTGGAGGGCTTCATCTGCCTTGATGGAAACCAGTGTAGCACTTGGGCTGTCCATCTGTCATATTTCATTCTCATTGCATGACCAGAATGCATGCTTATTTCCGGGAATGCAGATAATCAAAGATACATTCTATGGCATTTCTTATGCACAACTAGTTGGTGACAAGTGGCAGTCTCCTTACTCTCACCATGCATAGTTCCATAATTAAATTTTTTACAATAAAAGAAGAGAAAGGCATTTTAAAAATCACTAGCCAGCTCTATTCAAACTGTTTGCATTGCCTAAGGTAAATGAGCCACCTGGATTCAAAACAAAGATTGAGCCAGTCCCCATTGCCTATACCTTCTATCAGTCATTCAGGAACATTTATTAAACACTTCTTATGTTCCAGACATTGTGTGTAAGCACTGGGGATCTACTAAAAATAAAGGGCAAAAATAAGCGTACTATGCCCTCAAGGAGCTCATAATGCACAAACTGTTGTGTACATATGTGTAATGAGTTCTACACTATGTGTAAATGGGAGGGTGATGTCATAGGGAGAGGCACTAGCACTGGAAAGAGTAGATGACAGAAATAGAAGAAAGGTCCCTTGATGAAAGTGAGGTTGGAGCTAGAGTTTGAAGAAAACCAGGGAAGTCAGGAAATGGAGCTAAGGAGGGAAAACATTCCAGGCATGGAAGATAGCTAGTGAGAAAACATGGAGCTGAGAGATATGGAGTGAGGAACAGCAGGAAGGCCAGTGTCAGGACATCAGAGAATATGTGGAAATAGGTAAAGCATAAAAAGCATGAAAAGGTTTGGGGAGGGGGAAAGATTATGAGGAGTTTTAAAGGTCAAAGGATTTTATCTTTGATCCCGGTGGTAATAGGAATTTTCTGGGGTTTACTGAGTGGGAAAGGAGAGGAGAAGTGAAGAAAAGGGGGGAATGACATTGTCATACCTGCCCTTTAAATTCACTTCAGTAGCTGAGTGGATGATGGACTCAAAGGAGGAGAGACTTGAGGTAGGGAGATCAAGCTGAATGCTGGTTATAAAATCCAGGCATGAAGTGATAAAGACCTGCACCAGGTACAGGTAACTGTGAGAGGAAAGAAAAAGGAATGAGAGATGTTGTGAAGAAATAAGGAGGAAGGCTTGGCAAGAGTTGATTTTGTAATGCCACCTCTTTATGTCGGGAGCTTCCTTGGTCAACAATGAATTAATATTGAAAAACCTATCTAGACTTATCTCCCAACATCCAGCCTCCATACCTGTGATATGTCTGATATCACATTAAAATCAATCTTCATAAAGCTCAAATATGACCATTTTACTCCTTGGACCCAAATCCTTTGATTTCTAGCAGGGAGGCCAAAGAACAGCTTTTGGAGGAGGGAGAGGCATTTAAGTATTAGTCTCTTCCTCTAAACTAGCTCCAATCTACTTGTCTGAGCTTATTTTATTCTCCCATACTTCTCTTCACGGCCTCTATGGTCCCTAAACATATTCCATATTTTCCCTTCTGTAAGTCATCATTCCCTGACTCTGTTGCCTTTTCTGGAATTCTCTTCTCTTTGCCTGCTCCATTGTTGCTGATCATGGAAATCCTATTCATCCTTCAAAACATAGCTCAGGTGCTCACTCCTCTAAAAAGTCCTCCCAGATTATCATCCTATAGAAATGGTCTTGCCCCTTGGGATCCTCATATTCCCTTTAGACCTCTCTATTATAGTTTCAAATTCCGATTATTGTAACTACCATGTTTATTCTCCCCTTTTATTATTTAAACTCCTTATAGAGATGTTATTAATTTATCTCATCATAGATCTTTCATAAGGTCTTATGCAAAGTTGTCTTAATAAATATCTGTTGATCACATGATAATGATAATTCTGTTTATTGATAATTCAGTGCACAATTTAACCTTTATTAGGCACCTACCATGTGCAAGGAAGGATCTGTGCTTGCAGGAAGGACACAAGGATGAAAACTAAAATAAGTTCCCCTGTCCCTAAGAAATGTGAATGGGTGGGATGGGGTATAATGTCGAGGTATATCATTCAAACAAATGAGAACACTACTAATTAGTTTTGGGGACAGAGATTCTCCTAATTACTAGGAGGAACATGAAAGGTTTTCTGTAGAAAGCAGTACCTGAAATGAGCTTGTGTAGATGCTAAGTGGCCCAACGCGTTCCAGGTTTACAAAGGCCTAATTATCACCATCTAACAGTTAAGGAAATAGAGACTCATAGGGAAAAAGTGTCCTGCCTAAGGTAATACAACTAACAAGAGTCAGGCTCAGGACTCAAACCAAGTCTCCTGATCACAAACTCAGGGCTCTTTCCACCATGTCATGGTGCTGGTTTTGAACTAATTCAGCTGTCTGTGATTACTTCTGAAAGTGATTAGCAATTCTCTAGAACTAGAATCAAGTTCCTCTGAATAGAAGGTTGTGGCTAGGGAAACAGCTCTGATATTGGCCCCTTTTACCTTCCTATATCTTTTCCATGTGCTGCTTCCAATCCTACTTGCTCACTGACAATTACAAGTTATTATCCCTATTAGACCCATAGAGCCGATATTGCTATGGAACAGTAAGCTGGAGTGGGTTTGAATTATGTGTTGTTAAAAGTCCTGTCTGATGAGGTTATTGCATTTCCCTTGTCAAAAATCAAGTAACTTTTGATTGTAGAAACCCTTGGGTACAATGATGATCTGAATTCCTAATCACAGAATCTTAGAGCTGGAAAGCATAAGGAAGGTCATACCCTGCTCAAAGCATCAACACTATTATGCAATGTCTTCGACAGCTACCAGGAAATCTGCAGTGATGAGGAACCTTTTAGTTTACAAGACCACCTATTTCTATGATGGATAGCTCTACTTGTTAGAAATTTTCTCCTCAATTTTTGTTTCTGGACCACCTCAGGCGGCAGAGCAAAATTATGAAAGTGATCTTGCATGTGAGAAACTGAGGCCATCAACATATGGTCTCCACAGAATGATGTACCTATCTACCCCTGGAGATCTGATTACTTGGGAAGACTGTTGTTGCCATTGTTTATCCTTCGTTCTTAAAGAGAAGCAGTGACATAAGGGAAGTGATGTCTTAACTAGCAAGCGAATTGGATTTAAAGAGGAAGGACTTTGAAAAGTCATCAGCCTCGCTCTCTCCTCTGGACCCATCTGGGTCCAGTGGCAAGATATAGATCAGGATGACTGGAGATCCCTGGATGCAGTAGGAGACCTTGGCCTTTTTTAGCTAAGGACTTTCCCAAATCTGTTTGTCTGGGACAATGCCCATTAAGTGATTATGACTAGGGAAGAAAAGAGGCAAAGAATGACCTCTTTTACCTTCTCAAAAAAAAAAAAAAAGTCAGTCTGAGAGGGGAAGATCCTCAGGGTTTCTGGCCAAAACAGAAACAATTGCTATTTTCAACCATGCTGAGTCATGACAGCCCAGATAATAACCAAGTGAGTCTTGGGCTGATACCTCTTGTTGGCCCCTCAGTAAAACCCAGGGTATTTTGGTTTTAGGCATGGTTTTCTTTGGAAGCAACAAAGGATCAAAGCAAAGTCATTTCTGAAATTGTTTCTTAAGGTCAGATAGATGAGATAAAGATAAATAGATAGGGGCAGCTAGGTGGCACAGTGGATAGAGTACCGGCCCTGGATTCAGGAGGACCTGAGTTCAAATCTGGCCTCAGACACTTGACTTGACACAAGCTGCTGTGTGACCCTGGGCAAGTCACTTAACCCCAATTGCCTCACCAAAAAAAAAAAAAAAAGATACAGAGATGATACATACATACATAAATAGAGATAGAAGTGATGATGATGATGATGATAGATAGATAGATAGATAGATAGATAGATAGATAGATAGATAGATAGATAGATAAATTACAGAGATACACACATATATATTTATATGTGGGTAGGTAGGTATGTATATATCTATGTTTATGTTTATATATATATATATATACACACACATATACATATGGGTGTATTTTGTATAAATGTGTAATGTGTATATGTATATACACACGTGTGTGTGCCTTCATGTGTATATGTGTGTGTGTAAAGTTTGGTACAGTTGTTGCATATTTACAACTACCAGAACAACTGGATATTATCTCTGTCCATTAATAAATGTTGATTGACAGTATATAAAAAAGATATAGTTTAAAATAGAACTAAACAGGTTGGTTTGACTCAGACCTGTGAAGGGTCTTGAATGCCAAGAATTTGGGGCTTTCTATAATAGGCAATCAAAGAAATGAAAGTGTTTTTGATTTCCTGTTTTTTAATCAGGGGGAATAATATGATGAAAACTATACTTTTAGGAATATGACTAGGGTAGGCTATGAAGGATGAATTGGAAGTAGGGTAGTCTGGAATGGTCAGGAGGCTATGCAATAGTCTAGGTAAAAAGAAAGGACTGTCTGTTTAGGGGCAGCTAGGTGGCGCAGTGATAGAGCACCGCCCCTGGAGTCAGGAGGACCTGAGTTTCAAACCCGGCCTCAACACTAACACTTACCTAGCTGTGTGACCCTGAACAAGTCACTTAACCCCAATTGCCTCAAAAAAAAAAAAAAGACTGTTCTGTTTAGTGTGCAGAAAAGAACCAAGAAGGGAGATGTAAAGAAGGCATCAACACTGAACTTGGCAATCACTTGTATTTGGGGACATGAGGGTGAGAAAAAAGTCAAAGATGAGTTTGAGTTCTGGAACTGGGTGCCTGGCATGATAGTGAAGTCATTCACATAGAGAAATAAGGAAGAAGGGCAGGTTTTAGGAGAATGTTATAATTACAGGTTTTGAAGTGCCAATGAGAAATCTAGGTAGAGATATTGCTTGGGCAGATGGATATTATGAGACTCTAGATAGATGAATAGAGATAGATAGAGATAGAGATACACATATAATATGGTGTGTGTGTGTGTGTGTGTGTGTGTGTGTGTGTGTATGTAGGTATAGGTCCCAACCAATTATTTGTTTTTGTTTTTGTTTTCTCCTTCGAGAATGTACTGGGAACAACCTACTAAGTAAGTCAGTGAGGGATCATTATATTTTGAGCCAGACAACTTTGTTTTTCTTGGCCGCAGTAATCCAAGGCTTCTTCAATGCACATGTTGAACTCCTCCTCAAGTGCAAACTTGAAGCATTTGCTAAGGTCTGGCAAACACTCATGTCAAAATCTCACAAGCTCCCTTCTTGATACTTCTCACAGCTGATGAAACTCTTACCTTTCTAGTTCGAGGTCAGTGATCCTGTTATCCTTGTTAGATGATGAAATAACCTTGTTTATTAGCTGCATTTTAAGCAAGGACGCAGGTATAGATTGTTCCATATCACAATCATAAAATGCTAGAGGTGGAAGTAATCCTGGGTATGCTGGTAAATATAACAATTTAGTTCTCTGGAAAAACATATGTATGTGCAACACCTCAAGTTAAATTTCCATTTTTAACATTTTCTCTATTACTGGCTAATCAGTCCAAGAAATAAAGCAAATCAAACACTGATTTGTAGCATTCTCTGATTTCTGAAGTGTACATAGCTCACAATGAAAATTTAACATTCAGCTCTCATGAGCCAATATGAACCAGTCCAGCATATCACTAGAAGTAATTAAATCACACAGAAGGTTAGAATATATCCTAGAAATGTATAGAGGTGGGTATGATCTTAGAACACAGAACGTTTGAGCTCAAAGTAATCAAGGAACGTGGAATATTTGACATGGAAGAGAACTGAGAGATTCTCTAAACCACCTGCCTCATTTAAGAAGTGTGGGGAAATGAAGCCTAAAGAATAGAAGCGCTTAGTCAATGTAACCTTTGATAGTTGATACAGCTGTAAAATGGGGGTAGGAATCCTGGAATTTGGTTGTAGGAAGTCATTTAACCTACTTAAACACAGTATCCTCACTCATAAAAATGAGGATTATTATCTATCTCAGAAATATGTGAGGAAAGTGAATAAATTAAAAAATATTTAATATTAAGCTCTATGTGCTTAACACCTGTGCTAAGTGGTAGGGATACAAATACAAAAGCAAAAATGCTCTCTGTCTTCTGGAAGCTTAGGTTTTACAATTAGAAACATATACTTAGTGTAGGTGTAGTAGGGAAGGGCACTTTGGTTTGGGAAAGTTACAGGGATAGTGAGTGGACCAACAGATAATAAATTGCACATACCCTTCCATATACAGTGACAGAGTTGATTTAATTTTGATTCTTATTTTCAAAACTGGGTAGAATTAGAATAGAGGACGCAGAGGGGGAGAAAGTAGCAGCCAAGTGAGGATTTGACCAGGGTTATATAGCTGGTACGTTTCTGAGGCAGAATTTGAACACAGATCTTCCTCCGGCCAAATCTAGTACCCTATTTACTATAGCATGATGGATTTGAATTCCAGCTTTGGCTATTTTTTTTACCTATGACCTTCAATAAATCACTTGACCTCTATGAAAGGGGTAGACCAGATTATTTATGAGGTCCCTTATACCTTTAAATCTATGAGAATATGATTATTCTAAGCTCATTTGAAAAATGATGATGTCATGACTAAAGTACTGCATGCATTTCAGAGCAGCTCCCCATGGAATGGGAGAGATGAAATGGAATATTAAACACCTACTATGTTTCAAGAACAGTGCTATCCTCACAATAACCCTGGGAGATAGGTGGTTTTGCTATCTGCATTTTCCAGTAGATGAAACTTGGCAGATTGAGGTTAAAAGACTGCCCAGAGTCACGCAGTTAGTGTCTGAAGCTGGATTTGAAGGCAGGTCTTCCTGACTCCCAGTCTGGTGCTGTAACCACTGTACCACTGCTTCTTGGGCATATCATTCTGCTATTTGATTCTCACAATGACTCTTGTGATGGCAGCATGATCGTTATTAAAATAATATTAAGGATATAAATTCCCATTTATATCAGAACTTCAAGGATTACAAATCTATTCATTCAATAGCCCTTAGTGCCTGCCCTGTGCCCAGAAATGTGTGATGCACTTAGGACATAAAGACAAAAATGCAACAGTCCCTGAACAACAAGCCATTTTACAGTAGAGTAAACTGAGTCTGAGGAGTGAAGTGAATTGTCTTAAAGTTCCCCACCTGGTAAATAGCAGAGCCAGGCCGGGATAACAGCCTCAACCACCCTTAGCCCAGTTTTCTTTCTAATAGCCTAGACTCCTCTGACTTAGAAATACAACCTCTTAAGGCTTTTTTACATGTATTTTCCTAACACTATTCCAGGCCCAAATTGGAGTAAACAAGGGGAATAGACAAATTTTTAAAAAATAGTTGAGAGAAAATTGAATCTAACCACTCATCCCCACTGAATAGGTTTGCTTCAGTTCAAAGGAGGGGGAGGGAAGCTTCTTATTTGTGTAAAACATCCCCAGTCACCGTGAGGAGTCACGGAAAAATCTGTTTCACTGTCTTTACTTATTAAGCATCTTTTGAAAGCAAATCAAAAGGGCTTCATTTGTGTAATGTGGTAAAGGTAGGAAAACCCCGTTTCAGTACAAAGATAGATGGGTTGAAGTTAAACAGGAACGAATCCTTTTCAACAGAAAGATCTTTTCTGATAACCCTGCCTATTTTCCCTTTCAATGTATCGGAGAATTTTTTTTTTAAATCAAGTCACATTTTAAATAGACTGTTGCATTAAGGAATGTGCATTTATCCTGGAGATAATGCTGGATCTTTC
The DNA here is from genome assembly GCF_019393635.1 of Dromiciops gliroides. Taxonomy (NCBI): domain Eukaryota; kingdom Metazoa; phylum Chordata; class Mammalia; order Microbiotheria; family Microbiotheriidae; genus Dromiciops; species Dromiciops gliroides. The sequence goes on along the minus strand of NC_057863.1, from coordinate 553,411,744 downwards.
TTACTTTTGATCAAAGTACATTTTAATTGACTGGCACATTAAGGAATACATTCCTGCATATTATATTAAGAACTATTCTTGAAGGAACAGGAAGAGATTCATACCCAAAAAGAGCTGCAAAGAACTAGGAAGCCTCTCCAACCTTTTGGATGGGACCTTATAGAGCACAGGAGCTTCAAACTGGCAGGAGTCTTAGAGGTAAGCCTTCCAGAGAATCTTGGAGGTCATCTAATCCTCCTTGTGCCTACAAAAACTAAAAATGTTTACCCAGCCTCTTCTGGGAGACTTGCAATAATGTAGAAGAAACAACAGCAAACCCTGAGGGCTACTGTGCCCTAAGCACTGTGCTAGGCACAGAAAGAGATGTAAATTCTAAGTCACAGATGGTCCTTGCCCTTAAGAGGCAAGGGAAATTAATAATATACTATTATGTTAATAACAAACGAGTTGATATTGCTAGATACTTGAATTCCATAGGAATCAGAAAGGGATGTGATCATCCACTTTCTCTTGCCTTTGCCCCTAAGTCCCCAAAGATGAAGTGATTGGGACAACCTGAAAACTCTTAGCCCACCTCCTCATTAAAATGTGTACCAATCAGAATCACCATAGGAGAACTGCCCAATGACATAACGTCAGGATGATAAGAAAGAAGACCTACCTGGGGATAAAAAACAAACAAACAAAAAACAGCCAGCTCTCACTCTGTGTCTTTGGAGCAAGTGGAGATATGCCATTGGCCTGATCTTTATTAATAGATTGCATGCCCTTATTAATAAATGATATGATGCTTGGAGACATAGCCTCATGTTGTATATTGGTTAAATTTGCCCCCAAATTGTGGCTTACAATCTAGTAGTCACTAGGCAGTAAATATTTATTAAGGATCTGCAATCACTGTGGTAAGCATTGGGAATACAAAGAAAGGCAAAAGAAGATTTCTGCTCTTAAGGAGCTCAGGAGAGAAATCATAAAAACAACTATGTACAAATAAGTTACATCCAGGAAGATAGGTGGCACAATGGATAGAGCACTGGGCCTGGTCTCAGGAAGACCTGACTTCAAATCCAGTCTTAGATACTCACTGGTTGTGTGACCCTGAGAAAATAATTTCATCTCTGTCTCAGTTTATTCATCCGTAAAATGGGGATAATAATAGCACCTTTCTTCCAGGGTTGTAGTGGGGATCAAATGAGATGTTAATTAGGAAGCACTTAGCATAGTGCCTGGCACATAGTAAGCATTATATAAAAATTAGCTATCATTATGATCACATTGAAAATTTGAAATAATCAAAAGAGGGAAGACACGAGAATTAAGGGATATCAGGAAAAAGTTTTCTATGAAAGGTAAGATTTTATCTGATGCTTAAAAGAAGCCAAGAGACACATTGAGGACAGAAAGATTACCATGCTTGGAAGCCAATAAGTAGGAGAATAAGCCATCAATAAAGATAGTTATAATATATAATAATACATGATAAATACCTTGGAGAAGTCATGCAACTAAGTGTCAAGTGAAGTTTAAAGGACAAAGTCATTATTGATAAAGGACATTTGGAGAGGCTTCTTAGAGAAGACGACATTTGCACTCGCTCACCTTAAAGGGATAGATAGGAATGCAACAGACGAAGAGTCAAAGGAAGGAATTGCCAGATACAATGAACAACCTCAGTGCATGCACAGAAGCAACTGTGTTTTAGAGTTAAAGTTGCCAAGTTTGGTTGTGTGGAAATTTATTTTGATTTGGGGACCCTGCCTTTGGGCTGAGATTAAAACGCCTTAGGCTCTCAGGGTTTTTTTTTTTTCTTTGTGAGGGGCTGGTGCCCCTCTCCCTGCACTTCAGCTGAGACAAAAAAGCCCCCTGGGCTTTTCAGGACCCTAGCTCTCTATGCCCTGAGGGGAGCTGGCCTAGAGATCCCAGGCTTGTCCTGTCACTTAACTCTGTTTGCCTCAGTTTCCTCTTCTGTAAAATGATCTGAAGAAGGAATTGGCAAACTATGACGCAATATTATAGGGAGCCTTGAATGCTTGACCTCTGGTGTTTGAATTCAGTACATAACAGAGCCCCCACTAAAGGGCTGTGATTCAAAAGGTGAAGTAATCAGACCTGTACATGAGGAAATTTGGTTACTAGGTATAGGAAAAATTGGAGAGGAAATACTAGTTATAAGCCTATTGTACTAATATAGTTGGCTAGTAAAGAGCCTAAACCAGGAAATGGAAATAGAAATTAGAGGGAAGGGGATGAAAAAGAAGTTGTGCAGTTAGAAGCACTTGGTGCATTATAGAATGCAAAAGATAATTATAGAACTTGGTAAATTAGATAATGTGAAAAATAAAGTCAAGAATCAGTCAAAGAAAACACCAAATATAAAGCATGAGTTAAGTAGTTGCATTTTAGTGCCATTGATAAAAATAATGAATTTATAAGACTTTGGGGAAGAAGTATTTTAACATATTAAGTTTGAGGTGATACAAGACATTTGAGACTATTAGAAGAGAAAGGAAGTTAAAGATATGGGTGTCGATCTTGGGAGAGAAGTCAAAATTTATGACATAGACGTTAGATTCAGTTTACTGGGAAGAATAGTTGAACCTATGAACAAGAGTGAAAAGGAAAGGTTATAAAGAAGGCAGGGGAAAAAAGCCAAGAACCAAACCAGAGGGGGAAATTCGTGTATAGTATTTAGTAAGAGAATAAAGGACCAATGAAAAGGCAGAGAAGGAGCATTCAGAGAAGTAAAAGAAAAACCAGGATAGTGTGGTGTCAGAGAAGGATAAGAAAGAGAGAGTATTCAAAAGAAGAGGATGACAAAAAGTAGTAAATACTTCAAAGAAGTCAAAGAGGTTAAAGATTAAGAGTGAGTCATTGAATTTGATGATTAAAAAATCATTTGCAACATTTAAGAGGTTTTTTTTTTCATTGTAGTGGTAGAAGTAGAACCTATATTGCAAGGGGAGTAAGTAGTGAGAATGTAGTAGGTAAATGAAGGCTTTGGTTGTAGATACTTTTTTATGAAGTTTGGTAGTGAAAGTATAAATAAAGATATAATCTGTTCTACAAAATTAATTTTCAAAGTAATGACAATAAAGTCCTAGAAAATGTGAAATAAATCTGAGTCCTCAAAGAAAAATAGTTATATTTATTGCTATTTTTAGATTAAAGGTTTTTCAGTGTATTTTTAAGTTGTATAAATTGATCATTCTTGTAAGAGAAAGAGAAAGGAAGGAAGGAAGGAAGGAAGAAAGAAGAAGGAAAGAGAAAAAGGGAGAAAGGAAGAACGAAAAAGAAAGAGAAAGAAAAGAGGGTCATTGAAGTAGCATTTAAAATGTACAGAAGGACTTGACACTTACTAGCTGTTTGACCCTGGGCAAGTCACTTAACCCTCATTGCCCTGCAAAAAACCCAAACAAAGCAAAATAAATAAATAAATAAATAAATAAATAAAAATTTATAGAAGGGAAGAGAAGGCCAAAGGAAGCACAGGAGAACAGAATAGGTTTGAAAGTGATATGTTTAATTTATTACATCATTAAAAGAAAAGGCGAACATAAGAGATTCACAGTTTCATATGCAACTAATTTTTTCTCTTCCTTTTTATATATGGAAATGTTTGTTTTTCTCAATGACAGTTAAGGTAGGAATAAAAAGTATCAATTAAGAAAATAATAACTCAAACTTCATCTAACTTCATTATTTTATATGATTTTTTGAAAAATCCATAATAGCATATATACATTTGAAAAATCACATGTACAAATGAAGGGACATAGTGCCCAGAACACAGATTTTGCCAAATAAATATGAAAATGTTAAAAATCCTGGTATATCTATAAGTTTGCAGAACCTAATAGTCCCACCAGTAACGTTGAGCCCACAGGTAGAGATTCCCTGCATTACATTATACTGTTACAAAGTTAACCAGAATGTCCCTCCTAACAGAGCTCCTTAATACATGGGCCAAAAAGGTCATTGGCAGTTTCATTAACCCTCTTTCAAATTATAGCTTAGCAGCTTCCCATTCATTGTTCAAAAGTAATTAAAACATGGGGAGGCTTGGTTTGATGGACCTCAGCAAGAGAGAGGTAAATGAAAGACAGGCTTGTTCCTGAAAATGGACGTTGTATCACCAAGATCAAGGTTTGGTCAGTGAGCTCCGGTCCATAGGACTAGCTACTCATTTTATTCAAAGCACAGAGATTTTGGTCCCTGAAGTCAGTGACCATTCAATTAGGATAGCGACTTATTAGTGGGCATAAAGATATGTCTGGAATCCTTGGTTTTAATGCACAGAAGAAAGAATATTTTAAAAGCAAATTGTGATAATGAAACCTCTTTCCAAAGGTTTATGCAAACCTGCTCTCTGGGGTCCCAAGGCACAAAGAAGGCTCGTTGTTCCATCAGAAGAGATCGGGTAGCTTGTCTACGGTTACATAGACCTTTCTTGCTGTTAAAATGAAGTGAGAATTCATTGAAACTTGTGAAACTAGTCTGATCTGACACATTAAAAAAGCGTTTTGGGGGGAAACAGAGATTACAATGTAAAATGTTAGTCATGGGCACATGAAATATGACAGCATTCCTTGTCAGTCATTTTAATGACAGCACCCACCATTGTCAAAAAGGAAAACAAGATGACTGAGCTCATTAGGGGGCTGTCTAACTACACAGTAGATGAGCCGCTGGATAGCAAAGGGAAAACTGTCTTGAAGTCAAAGGAGGTGAGAGTGAGCCCTGACCCTAGCACTGTGTTACTATGGGCAAGTCAGGGGACTTATTTGGGTCTCTTTCCATAATTGCAAGAGACAGATTAGATTAGATCAACGGTTCTTATGGACCCCTTTGGCAGCCTGATGAAGCCTAAGAATACTTTTGAAAATTCCTAATGGAGGAAAATGCTAAATAATTTTATTTAGAGGTTAGTGAAAAGAAAGGCATAAATTTTCCTCTTCCAAATTCACAGACCCCCCTGAAATCTATCATCTGTGGACCCCTGGTTCAGAACTCCTAGAGAGATGATTTCTATGAGTCTTGCAGCTCTTTTTTCCATACTGTATAATTTTATAACTGTAATTTATATTCTAACATTGTATGTTCTAAATATTCTATATTAGGACAGTTATATGACACAATGGGTAGAGCACTGGGCCTGGAGTCAGGAAGATCCGGCTTTCCAATCCAGCCTCAGTTAACTTCCTACATATGTGACCCTGAGCAAGTCACTTAATCTCTGTCTACCTCAGTCAGCTTCCTCAACTGGAAAATGGGGATAATAATAGCTCTTAATTCCCAGGGATTTTGTGAGGATTAACTGAGAAAATATTTCACAAAAGAATTAGCATAACCTATGACAGATAGCAGACATTTAGTATATACATCTTTCTTTTATTCCCTCCAACATTCTGTAGTATAAGGTCCCATCTATTACTGACTACATGTCCTGTTTTAACATTCAGTCTTCTAAGATCCCTTGAAGTTCTAATATTGTGAATATGAAGATCCCTTTGAATTCTAATCATCAATGATATTTAATTGGATCAGAGGATCATACAGCTCAAACTGGAAGAGACCCCAAAGTCCATCTAGTATAAGCCATTTATGTTACAGATAAGGAAACTGAGGCCCAGTGAAATAAAATGATTTGTCCAAAGTCACATAGGTGGTAATTATTAATCACAGAATTTCAACCCAAGTCCTCTTGTTATAGGATTAAGGCCCTTCAGCTCAATTCAAGAACTACTTATTAAGCTCCTTCTTGATTTGAAAAGCCCTAATAAAAGAACTGTGGCAAATATCATTATATTCCTTTAGTTCGTAAGCCCATTGTGGACAGGGACTGTCTTTCCTTTTATTAATTAGCACTTAGCAGTTCCTGGCATGTCACAGTCACTTAATAAATGTTTATTGGGTTGTACTCGATGCAAAAACAAATAAGACCTGGACTCTGCATTCATAGATACTAAATGTTCAAAGTAGAAATGACAAATTAGACAGCAGACCCATAACTAGAATAAAGACAAAAGGGAGTCTGTGTATATGTGTATATAACTGTGTATATATATATATATATATATATATATATCTCTGTATATAAGTATGTATATATGTATATAAGAGATCACATTATTGTTATTTGTAATTATGAAATGTAATGAAGTCAAATAAGAAAGAGCTGATTACCTGTTGGTAGGTAGTATAATACAGGAATTAATTTATGTAGGAAGTGGAATTCAAGCTTCAAGATGTATCTGGAATGTTACCTAGTTATCTGCTAAGCCCATACCCCTAAATAGATCAGATAAAGAGGAAAAGGGTCTATATGTCCAAAAATACATACAGTAACTCTTTGGGTAATGTCAAATAATTAGAAGCTAAGGGAGTGTCTATAAACTAGGGACTAGATGAATATATCATATCATATGAATGCTTTGAAATACTACCATGTCATAAGAAGTGAAGACAGGGATGGTTTCAAAGAAACCTGGAAAGACTTATATGTATGAAATGATAAAGAGTAAAATTTGGAGAAGAACTTATACAATAACAGCAGTATAAACACAAATAACTTTGAAAGACTTAAGAAACCTGATCAAGATGATTACTAACCATGATTCCAAAGTATTAATATCCCACTTATTGACAAAGAAATTATGGACTCGGCATATAGATTGAGGTGTATGGTTTTTTGGGGTTTTGGGGGGTTTTTGGCTATCACCAACAAGGGAATTTGCTTCACTTGGCTATGCATATTTCTAATGAAGGTTTTGTTTTTCTTTCTTCTTTTTTTAATGATTTATGGGTGAGGAGAAGACATGGAAAGGACAGAAAAGATTTTTTAATTAATAATTTTAAATTAAGTTTTTAAAAGGTCAAAGAAAAAAGTTGGACAGATGAAGATGGTAAGGATGGGGTGTTCCATTCAGAAGAAAAGGCATGAACAAAAGTCAGAAGTAGAAGAGCACAGAACACATTTAGGAAATTTTAATACAATTGTAATACAATCTAATCCAAATTAAGTTAGATGATAGTAGGAAGAAATGAGAATAAGTAGATAGATTAGAAACAAATTATGTAAGATTTTGAAGGCCAGACTAAAAAGTAGTTTGTTTATTTTCTCTAGACTGTAAAAAGCCAATAGCTGACATTTATGTAGTTCTTTAATGTTTACAAAGCCTTTTATACCTCTTTTCACAATAATATTATTCATGGTCTTAGTTGATCTTTCAGGATGTGTATAGGAGCTGATATTACATTTTATTCCCAAACTAATACCAAACCTAATTATCAAATTAACCCCCAGGATCCCTATTTAAAGCTGTTAGCTGCTATAATTCCTACTTTGCACAACAACAGAGGATGAAGCATGGCATGGAGAAAAGAGAATGGGGCCTAGAATGAAAATGGATGGGTTAAAAATCATAGTTTTTCCCCTTACTAGCTGTGTGACATTGGGCAAACTATATCCTCTCTCTAGGCCTCACTTTTCTAATCAATATAAAATGAGAAGGTTTAAAAAGATACTCTTGGGGCAGCTAGGTGGTACAGTGGATAAAACACTGGCCCTGGATTCAGGAGGACCTGAGTTCAAATCTGGTCTCAGATTCTTGACATTTACTAGCTGTGTGACCCTGGGCAAGTCACTTATCCCTCACTGTCCCACAAAAAAAAAATACTCTCAGAGCTCTCTTTTAGATTAAATATTCTATAATAAGAATAGGCTGTTCTTGAAGATAGTTATCTATAAAGCTGTATCCATTGGAAAGAAAGATACAAAAACAATATTTACATTTTTTTTCTCATTTGGAAAAAAAAATAATTTATATAGCATTAGCATGTATTGCTCCTTAAATGTTTGGTAGAATTCACTGGTCTTGAAGATTTTTCATAAACATCTCATTAATTGCTTGTTCAATTTGTTTTTCTAAGATAGGATTATTTAAGTACTCTATTTCCTTCTGCAAAACTGGATAGTTAATATTTTTGTAAATATTCATCCATTTCACTTAGATTGACAATTTTAGTGGCATATAACTGGGCAAAACCTCTTAATAATTGCTTTAATTTCATCTTTGTTGCTGGTACATTCATCATTCTTATTTTTGATACTGGTAATTTGGTTTTCATCTCTTTTTTTCATAAGATTAACCAATCATTTATCTATTTGTATTCATAAAAAACAACTCTTAGTTTTATTTTTTAGCTTAATGGATTTTGTTACTTTAAATTTTATTACTCTCTCCTTTGATTTTCAGGATTCCCATATTAATATTTAATTTGGGGATTTTTAATTTGTTCCTTTCTAGTTTTTTAGTTGCATGTCAAATTCATTGTTCTGCTCTTTCTTTCTTTTATTGATGTACATATTTAGAGACATAAATTTCCACTAAGTACTACTTTGCATGTATCCCACAAATTTTGTAATGTTTTCTAGTTGCTGTCATTCTTAATAATGAAATTATTGATTATATAAATGATTTGTTCTTTGACCTATTCATTCTTTAGGATTAGATTTGTTTAGTTTCCAATTAACTTTTAATCTATATTTCCATGTTTACTTGTTAGATGTAATTTCATTTCACTGTTGTCCAAAAGGGATGCATTTAATATTTCTGCTTTTCTGTATTTGCTTGTGAGATTTTTATGCTCAAATACATGATCAATTTTTGTGAAGGTGCCATATACAGCTAAGAAAGGTACACTTCTTTCTTTTCCCATTCAGTTTTCTCTAGTTAACTATGACATCTAACTTTTCTAAGATTCTATTCTTGTCCTTGGCTTTTTTCATATTTACTTTAAGGTTATATTTGTAGCTCTGATAGTGGAAGGTTGAGGTCCCCCACAAATATAATTTTACTGTTTCCCCCTGCAATTCATTTAACTTTTCCTTAAAGAATTTGGTTGCTATGCTATTTGGTTGGTGCATATATATTTGGTATTGATATTACTTCATTGTCTTTTTTTCCTTTTAACAAAATGAAGTTTCCTTGATTATTCCTTTTAATTGGGTCTATTTTTATTTTTTCTTTGTCTAAGATCTCGATTGCTACTCCTCCCTTTTTATTTCAGTTGATGCATAAAAGATTCTGCTCCAGCACCTCATTTTAAATCTGTGTGTTTTTCTGTTTCAATAAATTTCTTATAAACAATATATTGTTGGATTCTGGTTTCTAATGTATTCTGCCATCTATTTCTGCTTTATTGGGTGAGTTAGTCCCATTCATATTAACAGTTATGATGACTAACTGTGCACTTCCCTCCACTGTGTTTTCTTCTGTTTATCTTTCTTTCTCTCATTTTATATTGTCCCTTCTCTCAAGTCTTTTTTGCTTCTTATTACTGCCTTTCTTTTAACTGCTCCCTTTTTATCATCCACCCCTCTTTTCTCTTGTCCCCTTCTCATATTGCTTCACTTTTGGGTGAGATAAATTTCTATTGCCAATTAAGTATGTATTTATATTTTTTCCTTTTTGAATCAATTTTGATGTGAATAAGGGGAGGGGGCAGCTAGGTGGTATAGTGGATAAAGTACCAGCCCTAGATTCAGAAGGACCTGAGTTCAAGTTCAGCCTCAGGCACTTGACACTTACTAGCTGTGTGACCCTGGGCAAGTCACTTAACCCTCATTACCTTGGAAAAAAAAAAGATGTGAATAAGGTTCAAGCATTGTCCCTCATATTATTTTCTCCTCAACTGTAAAAGCTCTTCCCTGTGCATATCTTTTATGTGAAATAATTTTCCCCATTCTTCCTCTCCCTTCCCCCTTCTGCTAGGGCTTGCCTCTTTCTCACCTATCCATTTTTTTTTTTTGCAGGACAATGGGGGGTTAAGTGGTCACACAGCTAGTGAGTGTCAAGTGTCTGAGTCTGGATTTAAACTCAGGTCCTCCTCAATCCAGGGCCAGTGCTTTATCCACTGTGCCACCTAGCTGCCCCCCCCCCAGCCTCTTTTTAAATACAATCTTTCTAACTGCCCTGATAATTGTAAAGTTCTTAGAAAACATATCTCTCGTCTTCCCATATAGAAAAGTAAACAGTTTGATCTTAATAAGTCCCTTATGATTTCTCTTTCATGTTTACCTTTGTATGCTTCTTTTGAGTCTTTATTTCAAAACCAAACTTTCTATTCAGCTCTGATGTTTTCATCAGGAATGCTTGAAAGCCTCTATTTCATTAAAAATCCATTTTTCCCTCAAATGATTATACTCAGTTTTGCTGAGTTGGTTATTCTTGGTCGTAATACCAGCTCTTTTGCATTCCAGAATATGATATTCTAAGCTCTCCATACCTTTAAAGTGGTAGCTGTTAAATCATGGGTACTCCTAACTGTGGCTCCACAATATTTGACGGGATATTAACTGTATGTCATCTCTAGGTAGTACCTAAAATATAAGAACCTATTGATCCTCAGTAACAAATGTATCAATACTCCAGCAAGAAGGACCCACCTGAGTCACTCAAGGAAATTCAGTGATCATCTTGGATTACACAAATACATAATGAGGGGTTTGAATCCATGTTTTCTTGCTTCCAGACCCTTCACTTTCAACATATCACATGCTTCCTGTAAAAAAACAAAATGACCCAATATTGCTTTTCACATATATCTGTAATTTTTGAAGATAAAACTTTCATTCTTAAAACAGAAGACTCATTGCATTACACATAGAGGGCATTTCCTACATTGATAAAAATCAGATCCTTCATGTTTTGTTTTCTTTTTTAAGTGTGTGGTATTCAGATATTCCTCTTCTCATCTAGGCCAGGCTAGGAAGGGCAGATACCATTATACCTGTTTTACAAGTAAGTAAACTGAATAACATGAAAATGTTGTATAAGAAAGATACCTGGGGTCAGCTAGGTGGCACAGTGGATAGAATGTGGGCCCTGGAGTCAGGAGTACCTGAGTTCAAATCCGGCCTCAGACACTTAACACTTACTAGCTGTGTGACCCTGGAAAAGTCACTTAACCCCAATTGCCTCACTAAAAAAAAAAAAAGAAAAAAAAAAAGATACCTGGTCTTAGAATCTAAATCTCACTCCACATCCTAATTCTGACACTAGCTTTTATAATTATTGGCTAAAAATCCCTTGACTTCTATTCCCTCAACTGTAGGATGGCAATAATAACCCTTATACTACCTACTTCCAAGATTTATTGCAAGGCAAGCACTGCATAAACTTTTTTTTTTTTTACATATAAGGTATTTTATTTTTTCTGTTACATGTAAAGATAGTGCTTAACTCTTGTTTATACAAGCTTTACAATTTCAGATTTTTCTCCCTCCCTCCCCTCCCTCCCCCCTCCCCTAGACAGCAGGTAATCTGATATAGGTTATATCTATATATCTATGTACATATACATAGATATATAGTGATATTTAAAATTGGATATTAGATCATAAATCAACTTTCATATTTTTTTACCACAATATATACACATACATATATATATATCCATAATAACATTAATCCTATTTCTGCATTAATCCTGTTATAAGAGAAAAAAAATCAGGGCAGTAATGCAAAACCTCAAAATAGAAAAAAAAAGCACCCAAAACAAAAGAAATAGTATGGTTCAATCAGCATCTATACTCCACAGTTCTTTTTTTTTTTCTTGGATTTGGAGATCCTCTTCTATCATGAGTTCCCTGGAACTTTTCTGTACCATTGCATTGGTGAGAAGAATATAGTCCATCACAGTAGGTCAACACTCAATGTTGATGATACTGTGTACAATGTTCTCCTGGTTCTGCTTATCTCCCTCATCATCAGCTCACGTAAGACCCTCCAGGTTTCTCTGAACTCCTCCTGCTCATCATTTCTTACAGCACAATAGTATTCCATTGTATTCATATACCACAATTTGTCCAGCCATTCCCCAGTTGATGGGCACCCCCTCAACTTCCAATTCCTTGCTACCACGTAAAGAGCAGCTATAAATATTTTTGTACATGTGGGTCCCTTTCCCCCTTCCATGATTTCTTTGGGCAAAAGACCTAAAAGTGGGATTACTGGGTCAAAGGGTATGCACAGCTTTATCGCCCTTTGGGCATAATTCCAAATTGCTCTCCAGAATGGTTGGATCAGTTCACAGCTCCACCAACAATGAATTAGTGTTCCAATTTTCCCACAGCTTCTCCAACATTTATTATCTTCTTTTTTTGTCATTTTAGCCAATCTGATAGGTGTCAGGTGGTACCTCAGAGTTGTTTTAATTGACTGCATAAACTTTTAAAACACATAGAAATGTGAACCAAGATGCAACAACTAGCCTAAGGTCATTCAGCTAGGAAGTAGAAGAACCTAGACTTGAACCAAGTTCCAAATTCAGGACTCTTTCCATCCTAGTACAATGTACCCCATATTTAGACAAAGCATCACTGGCACTCCATGACCACCCCCATATGCTACAGCCAGATTTCCCCTACATTTCTTCTCCCTGGGGTTTTTCAGCTTATTTTTGGCTGATGAGATAATCTTATCATCATCATCATCATGCCTTGTATTTATACAATGGTTATCTCTGTAGAGCTAAAAGCAATGGAGCTTCTCATCGACCATGTCCCTTGGGTGATTATTGCGGAGTAACAAAGCACAACTTGGTCATGTTTTGCCGGATAATCAGCTCTGATTCTCCTCTGGTTGGTTTCTTTCGGTCCATTTCCATCAATCCCCCAAACCCCTATGGTATGTCTCCTGGGACCAAATTTCTTTCTCCTAAAATCAGAAGACTAGGACTGATGCCAAATGAGCCAGTCACAGTAGCTGAGAGTATCTCTACTGAAAATCTGCAAATGAATGTTGATTAGTGTACTGATATTTATCCCACTGTGTCACATTCCATTAACTTCCTTCTAATTCCATACCCTGGTATGCTGCCTGACATTGCCTAATGCAACTGGACATGACAGGACACATTCTGACAGCCTTGTTAAGGAATGCCATTCTCTTTGGCACCAGCTACACCTGAGCCAGAGTAAAGGGAACACAAGGGTAGAGATAAGCCCAATGCAGAGGATGGAAAACTATAGCCGTGACCCTGTTTCCAAAAGCCACTCTGGCTGGATGCAATAATTATGGAGCTGTAGCTTAGAATTGAAATGTGGCAGCTACAACATCTCAGTCCAGATTTTTTACAATCCTATTTTTCATTGAGTCAATCAACAAGCATTTATTAAGTGCCCACTACATTCCACACTGCCCTGGGCTCTAGGGATACAAAGTCAAAAGAAATGAAAATGTAGCACTTCCCCTTAAGAAGCTTACATTCTGCTGGGGGCTCAGGAGAGCACAGGTACTCAGGGAAGTTGATTTAAAATAGAGAGATAGGGGCAGCTAGGTGGCACAGTGGATAGAGCACCAGCCCTGGAGTCAGGAGGACCTGAGTTCAAATCTGGCCTCAGACACTTAACACTTACTGGCTGTATGGCCCTGGACAAGTCACTTAACCCCAATTGCCTCACCAAAAATAAATAAATAAATGAATGAATGAATGGATAAATAAATGAATAAATTAATAGATGAATAGATAGATAGATAGATAGATAGATAGATAGATAGATAGATAGATAGATAGATAGATGAATGGATGAATGAATAAATGAATGGATAAATGAATGGATAGATAGATAGACATATGAATGAATGAATAGATAAATAAATTAAATTAAATTAAATAAGAACGATAGAGACTGGACTTGTGATTTCACTGGTTTATGGAATTCCAGAGTGAGGAATCACCTCCTACCCAGGCAACTTACAGTGTTAGAGAATTACCTAGATGTTGGGAGGATGTGACCGGCCCAGAGTCATTCAGCTAGGATGGGTCCTAGACAGGACTTGAAGCCAGTCAGTCCTTCCTGTCTCTGAGGCCCCTTCCCTACCCTTCTCAGACATACAACACTGACAAAGGAAATTTGAGGTAATATTCAGTGGAGACACCAGTCGCTTAGAAGCTCAAGGAAGAAACTCAGGAAGAGGTGGCTCTTGAGTAGAGTTTTAAGGTCTCTTATAGCAATAACAATATCTAATAGTTGCTTAGCATATTGCAATTGCAAAATAAATCTATAGTCAGTGTCTTGATTTGGACTTTAAAATAACCCTGGTAGGTAATACAAGTGTGACTATCCCCATTTGACAGATGTAGAAACTGAGCCTGAGATATCATATCCTACTTAGGGTCACACAACTAGTAGGAGGCAGAACTAGGGCATGAAATCAGGTATAATTTCTCCCATCCAATATTCTTTCCCAATACCATGCAGGCAGGCATTCATGTCTCCAGTTCCCTTTGTCTCATTAGAGGATCCAATGCTATGCTTGAAAGGATCCAAGCTGAGGTATAGGCCTGGACCCCATCCACTTTCTGAGGCATGAGCTCTTCTTGAAAGAGATCCAGAAATCTCTGGCCTTTGCCCCAAGGGTTTTCTCCTTTACTGTTTTCTAAACCTCACTGACATTTCGATTTCAGGCAGTGAGCCACCTGATCTTGGTCTGGAGCCTGTCAGCCTCACTGGGACCCAGTTCAAGCACTCATTCCACTTCCACTCTTTCCCCTGCTGCCAAGAATGCCAAGCCAGGAGGGTGGAGAAGCTTCCCTGTTTTAAGTTTTATTTATAAGGAAAGATAGAAATCATGGAAACAAGAAAAGTAAAAATTAGAGAACCAAAGAGGTGTCTAAGAGAACCTTAAAAATATATACATTCAGCATTGGTTGGATGGTACTCAAGCTTCCTAAACTGTCTTAACTAGTTAACATTTCCCCTGGCCTAATGAGCCCACTTAGGGCCTCAAAGCATCCTGCTACTGCTTGACCCAAAAAGAATATTTTATGGTATCTATCTCCTCAAACATCCTGGATGATTTGGAATTAACCCAGATAGGAGTTCTGAATGTAATTCATATGCCCAGGTTATAGCCCTGAGCGGACTCTCAGTCAATCAGGGGGCCCCTGCTCATCTCCCTGCCATTGAAATGGCAGGGGTCCTCAGTATTCTATCCTCACCTTCCTAATTAACCAGTGTATGATAGTTAAGTAGCTTCTCTGTCCCCTTTCCCTTAAGGCAGCTGATAGGATGATGGAATACTAGGATTGGCGGTATTATCAGCCATGATATACCCACCACAAGAAAACACTCCATGGAATACCAAACATAGCGACACAGCCCCAAAGATTACAAAGACATGCCCCCACATCCACATTTTTTCATCAGAAATGCACCAGTATTGCTGACTGCCCAGCCATAAATAAAAGTGGTTTTGTTGTTATTGTTGTTTTTCTTAATACCTCTCTGGTATAGACTAGGGATCTATGGGTTGAGTAGGAATGAGACACTAATAATTAGTAGTACTTATAGAGCACTTTAAAAGTTTTCAAAACATTTCACAAAGATCATCTCATTTGATACTCATATCAGCCCTGGTATGTGGGGGCTATGGTTGTCCTCATATTACAAATGAGAAGACTGAAGTACACAGATTAAGTGATTTGCCCAGGGTCACCCAGCTACCAAGTGGTGGGAGACTAGATTTAAAACTAGGTCTTCCTGACTCCAGATCCAGCCCTTCATCCACTGTGCCACCCCTCTGCCTCCAGACCATACAAAATATTTGTAGTCACAGTAAACTTAGAGACAATATGGTGTGAAGGACACCAGGATCAGGGTCAAGAGACCTAAGGTCTGGTACAAAGGTTCTTAACTTGGCGGGGGAGGGGGGGGCTAATGGCCCCATTAGCAGTCCAATAAAGCCTATGAACACCAACTCAGAATGTTTTAATATGTAAAACAATTCATATATTTACAAAATAAACTATTTCTATTTAAATAGATTATTTACTTTCTCATCCAATCCAAGTCCTTGACTGCAGGTCAAGAATTCTGGTCAAAATGTTTCTGTTGCTAACCTGACATATGGCACTTCTCTTTTCTGACAATATAATGCTTGTCCTGATACCTCAGGCACAAATGAGATCATATTTCATATATGATCCTATCTTATATAGGAAGAATCTAGGTGCCCTAGCATATAGAGCATTAAGCCTGAAGTAAGGAAGATCTGAGTTCAAATCTTGCTTTAGACACTTACTAACTGGTTGATCCTGAGCAAATCTTATAACTTTATATGCCTCAGTGTCCTCATCTTCAAAATAGTGATAACAAAAGCACCTACCTGCCAGGTTGTTGTGACAATCAAATGAGATAATATTTGTAAAAAAGCAATTACACAGTGTCTGCCAAATAGTAGGTACTATATAAATTCTTCCTTTCCTCTTCTCCTCCCATATGAAATTATATCAGCCTTTAGAGATATTATAGAAAACATTCCAGGATGCAGAGTCAAGAGGCATGGGCTGGCTTTCCAGTGTTTTGACACTTCCTTTAACAAGTCATAAGATCTCTCTAGGTCTTAGTTTCCTCATTTATAAATGAAGAAGTTAGAACACTTAATGAAATGCTTAATGACCTATTTTGAAGGTCCCTTTCTACCCTAAGAATCTGTGAGCCTGTCTCATCTACAAAAATAAATAAATACATAAATATATAAACAAACAAACAGATAAACAGATGATAAAGTACAAAAAATATCTTTATTATCTTGTCAGTGAACAGCCAAACAGTAGCAGCCTGGTATAGCAGAAAGGAGTCAAAAAAACAAACAAACAAAAAGGGGTCAGTCCCTGAAGCCAAGAGACTTAGTTTCTACTACTTGTTAACTGAAAAAAAATACTTTAAAAAAGATGTTATGTTCTAAGATCACTTTCTATCTAACATTCCTAATATTCCACCTATCAAGGTCTTTTCTAGCCCAAACATTCTATGCTTTGAAATTCTTTCAAAAGCTAACATTCTCTGGGGCTATGGTTCACTACCTAGCTGTCTCAGCAGCCAAATGAAAAGCTCCACCCACTTCTGAACTTCTGAATGAAGGTTATCATCAGGAGTTCAAAAAGTGGCAAATACCCCCATCACATGCTTTCAGGACATTTTTTCTTCTTTCTTTTCTTTTCTTTATTTTTTCCCCAGTGCTGCTGCTTTCCATCAATCATGTGACACCCGGTGATTGGTTGGCATCCATCAACTGTCGGAGCTTCTAGAGGCTCCCAGCATCCAAATTTATCATGTAAACCCAAGCATGTGTATCTCTCAGGTGCTGCAAAGTACAGGTTAACGAGCCCAGAAAACTCAATAACATTTCCATGTGGGAAGGTAACAGGACAATGCCTCTTGTTTCAGCTCAAGTGCTCCCACTGGGGTGAAAAGAGGGAAGGTATGGGCTTACAGCTCAAATGAGGCTTTCCCTAAATAAAAGTCCTCTTAAGATCACCTCTCTCCAATAGAGAAATAACAGCTGGTATTTAGCCAGGTCTTTACGGTTACAAAGTGTTCTAGGTACATTATCCTCTTGGCTTTTCACACCTTTTGTGAAAAGTAGGGAGGTCACATAGCATTTTATGGAAGAGGACCCAGAGAGGTCATAAAAGGTAGGAAGACAGCCTGAGGTATTCATGCTCCCAAGACTTGAATTCTGAACCTCCTTTTCCTGATCTATAAAATGGTGATAATAATACTTGCTTTAACTGACTACCTTCCTTGGTTATGGTAAGGATCAAATGATATATGAGAGTAATCATAACATGCTTTAGGCTTGTGAATATCTGTTACTGTTATTAGTCCATAAATGCAAGTAAATGTAATTATTGGAATTAGAACATATATATATATTATACATATATGTATGTATTTGGTTTTTTTCCAGGACAATGAGGGTAAAATGACTCTCTAAGGTAGGATTTGAACTCAAGTCCTCCTGAATCCTGGGCCAGTGCTTTATCCACTGTGCCACCTAGCTGCCCCAAACATCTTAAAGCCTATATTTTCTAGCTATATAATTACTTATTTGGAATACCTAGTAGATGGAATGTGGACATGTTCTGTGGGCAGTATAGGCTGACTGGATGGAGCTTTCTCATTTGGACAAATAATTGACAACCTCCCAAGGCCTCAGTAAATTCCTCTATAAAATGGGATATTAATACTTTACAGTATCACAATTTATTTGAGAAATGAATTTGGTAAAGCTTCTGTAGAGATATTTGATTCATGATTAATATTTCCTCTGAGAACACTTTCTAGGTTAATTCCATTAAGTTCAATAAGTATTCTGTTGTTGTTGTTGTTTAGTCTATTAGTCACATCTGACTCTTCATGACACATTTGGTTTTTGTTGGGGTTTTTTTGGCAAAGATATTGGAATGGTTTGCCATTTCCTTCTCTAGCTCATTTTAGAGATGAGGAAACTTAGGCAAACGTGAGTTAAGTGACTTGCCCAGGGTCACACAGCTGTCTGAGGCCAGATTTGAACTCAAGTCTTTCTGATTCCAGGTCTGGCACTCTATCTACTTTGCCACCTAACTGCCCTACAAGTATACTAAATGTATACTATGTGCGAGGCACTATACTAAGCAATGGAAATATAAAGTGAAACAGCGCCTTTTTGAAGAAACTTGTATGCTGCAGGAAGATAGATAGAATATGTTCAGAGAGGGACATGAAGGTCTTACCAAGGAATTCCCAATCTTCCTGATACTATCTTTGAAGGGAGGGGACTGTGGGAAGTGGTGGTCATATGTACAAGGAATGAGGAGGGAGCAAAACATCATTTCTAATATTTGCTATAGGCAAAAGTCATTCTGAGTCATCAGGTTTTACTTCAAGGGCCTCTCTTTCCATTGTTTGCTCTACTATAGCCTTGGGAGTCCAGCTGTGCTCAGCTGAATCATGAACGAGGGTTAACCTTTGGGCAGCATTTAATTATAACTGCCCTCCAGGTCAGTCAATAGTTTCCATTTCTATCAACTCCCAGGGCAAATCTAGAATTGGATGAAAAGATAAAACAAGACAGGAAGTTGACAGGATAGAGTTAAGACCTTCATCTAATCCTGGCTCTATTCCTTGTAACATTTTTGATTCTGGACATATCACTTAACCACACTAAACCTCAGTTTTCTCCTCTGTAAAATGGGAACGATACTTGCACCAGATACCTCATAGGGCTGTAGTGAAGAATGGGCTTGGAAAATGTTAGCGTGAGTTGAAATCATTTTTATTATCCTCAAACCCCTCCCATCTAAAACCATAATTCATTGAAAAAAAGGAGGTAATTCAGATCCTTCTTTTCTCCACATCTCCTTGAGATTATCTCTTCCTCTTCATTTTCTCCAGCCTCTGATGAAGAGGAATCCCTTCCTTTATCCAAGGACAACCCCCATATATGGATATTTGCTCTCATTCCCTCCTGCCTTCTTTAGCATTGTACTGTCATTACGATTCCCCCTCCCCTTCTAATCTTCAACCTCTTTAAACTTACTGGTACTTTCCCTACTCCCTGCAAACATAACCCAAGTTTCCCCATCTTTACAAGAAAATAATCATTATACCCTTTCATGTCCATTACCTATACCTCTCCTCACTTATCTAAGGTCCTTGAAAAAGCAATCTCTACTCAGTACCTCTACTTCCTCTCCCCATTCTCTTTTTAACTCTCTGAAGAATGATTTCTGACCTTGTCATTCACCAAAAAACATTCTCTAATGACTAAACAGTGATTTTAAAATACCAAATCTGCCGGTCTTTTCTCACTTATCGTTTTTGGCCTCTCTATAGCATGTTACATGGTTGACCATATCTTTTTGGATACTCTCTCCCCTCTAGGTTTTCAAGACAAGCTTTTGTCTCAGTTCTGCTTGGGCATCCTGTCTGACAGCTCCTTTTCAGTCTCTTCTGTAGGATATACAGTCATGCCACTCCCACTTACTAACTGTGGGTAGCCCCCAAGGCTCTCTTCTCTTTTCTCACCATACTTTTTCACTGGGTAAGGGGCTCCCATGAGTTCAATGACCATCTTTTTTAAGTTGTCAACCAAATCTGTAAAATTCATACCTATTCTCTCTCTTGAGCTCCAGACCAGGATCACCATCTTCCAGCTGGATATCATGAACTAGGTGTCTTGTGGGCATTTCAAACGCAACATGTCCAAAACAAAATCTATCATTTTTCCCTCTAAAACTACTCCTTATCCAAACTTCCCTGTAATGGTTTAGGGCATAACCATCTTTCAGGTCACCTAATTTCACCACCTTCATGTCATCCCTAACTCTTTACTCTGAATCAATTCATATATCGCTTGTCAAATCTTGTTGTTTCTATTTCCACAACCCCTCTTGTACCAGTCCCATTATCTCTTTTCTCTCAGCCACAGCCCTACTTCAGATCCTTATCACCTGAATAATGCAGTGGCCCTCTAATTGTTATGTCTACCTTAAGCCACTCCATTTCATACTCCAAATAGCTGTCAGAGTGATTCAACTAAAGAGCAGATTTGAATATGCAAAGTAAAAGGTAACAAGACACAGGCATACAGGGTTGGCAGCTGTGGGAGAACATATTCCAATTAGGAACAGCATAGGTAAGTCCCCCCTTCTATCCCCAGCTCCATAGGGAAGCTTAGTAACTTGGACATGCAGCAAGATGCACATTCTCATCCTAGGCCCCCCAAAACTAAGGACTTGTAATTATATAGAGTACAAAGACCTGATATGGCATTAATAGAAGATGACTCTGAAACCCATGAAGTGAAATAGTAGGGTAGTCTAGAACACTAAAAAAAGGTATTTCTTGAGTTGCCTAATAAGGAATAAGGAATGAGGGACACAGCTCTAGGAAATTAACTTTAATCATGCTGTAGCAAGCCAGGGTACTCTCAGTCTCTGAGATGACTATTTTTTTTTCATTTTATTTTTTTTAGAGTTACATGTAAAAATGATTTTTTTAACATTCATTTTTAAAATTTTGAATTCCAAATTCTCATCCTCCCTCCCCCCTCCCTGAAAGGTTAAGCTATTTAATATAGATTATACATGTACAATCACATAGACCATATTTCCATATTTGTCATGTTGTGAAAGAAAACACAGATCAAACACACACATACACACAAATAAATAAAGTGAAAAATATTTTGCTTTGATCTACATTCAGTGAATTAAGTAATCCTTAGCATAAGTGCATTTTGAAGGCTAGGGCCAGCATCTATCAAATTAGTTTTCTTTCTTTTTTCTTCTTTCTTTCTTTCTTTTTCTTTCTTTCTTTTCTTTTTCTTTCTTTCTTTCTTTCTTTTTTTTTTTGCAGGGCAATTGGGGTTAATTGATTTGCCCAGGGTCACATAGCTAGTAAGTGTTAAGTGTTTGAGGTTGGATTTGAACTCAGGTCCTCCTAAATCCAGGGCTGGTGCTCTATCCACTGCGCCACCTAGCTGCTCAAATTAGTTTTCACCATGCTACAGAACAGGCCAATCCAACCTAGTCTTACTCAATAAACTCTAGTGGTTCCCTATTACCTCTAGGTCCAAATATAAAATCTTCTTTTTGACACTTCAATTAACACATAACTTGACCCCTTTTTACTTTTCTTCCTATATCTTACTCCCCTTCAAGCTCTCTACAATCCAACTATACTCGTCTATTTACTGGCCTTTACTCACTATGTCCCATCTCACCTCTCTGTACCTTTACAACAGCTGTCCCCCATGCTTGGAATACTCTCCTTCCTCACCTGCAGCTCATAAAATCCCTGACATCTTTCAATACTCAGTTAAATAATCTTTAGGAATCTTCTTTACTCATCCACACAGCTGCTAGTACTAAAATCAAGTTCTACATTTTCCTGGACATTTCCTCTGACTACTCAAGCTCATCCTAATACTTCCTCTCACCAGATTCCTAGCCTACTACTTGATAGTACCAAAGAGTTTAACCCTGAATCCCATCCAACTAAGCAAACATTTATGTAATCTCTGCTATTTGCAAGGGATTGTGAAATACACTGATGAACAAGACCATCTGGCCCCTATGAAACTTAGTATTTTGTAATGATAGTAAATAAGAGAGAGTGTGAAGTCTTTCAGAAGGGTACAGAGTGCCAGATGAGATCCTAACACTTTGGAGAGCTGTGGGTAGAAATCAGAGGTGGCTTCTGGGAGGAGGTGGCATGGGAGGGGGCAGCATCAAGGGTCAGTAATAGCTCAATAGGAGCAGATGGGAGAGGAAGGGAAATGATAGGCACAGCCCATGTCATGCATAGGAAATCAGCCTTAAAACAGGGGAGAGAAAGCACAAGATTGGTTTGGGAATTGGCAAACAGATGTCTCTGACTAGAACCTAGGCCAAGAATTCTCATAATGTTTCATAAATATTCACCCTGCAGTCTAATTGGTAAACTGTTGTTAACCTTTTCTTGCCTAGAACCATACTTCTACTTCCTCAGTCTCTCCAAACTAGCCAAGCCCTCCACCCCCTTAACCCTAACTGCCCAATATGTACTGTTAGAATGTAAGCTCCATGAAGTCAGACACTGTCTTGCTTTCTCCTATTTGTATTCACAGTATTTAACACTGAGTAAGTACCCGCTGAATGTGTTTTCATTCATTTTTAATACCCTGCATTGAATAGACCATATGCTGGGTTGTTTTTTTTTTTTGGGGGGGGGGTGAGGCAATGAGGGTTAAGTGACTTGCCCAGGGTCACACAGTTAAGTGTCAAGAGTCTGAGGCGGGATTTGAACTCAGGTCCTCCTGAATCCAAGGCCAGTGCTTTATCACTGCATCATCTAGCTGCCCCCACAAATATGCTCTCTAGGGACAAGATCCCTATCCTTTTTTTAAAGTGTTTTTAAGTAACTGATATAACATGCTTTCTGTAGTGTAACATAGACTAGGAGTTCATTCTTCTGCCCAATGCATTGCTTGTGCCCTCCTTTTGTTGTCATTCAATCATTTCAGTAGTATCCAACTTGGAAATGATACTGGAGTGCTTTGTCCTTTCTTTCTCCAGCTCATTTTACAGATGAGGAAACTGAGGCAAACAGGGGTAAGTGACTTGCCCAGGGTCACACAGCTAGGAAGTGCCTAAGGCTAGATTTGAACTAGTTGTCCTCTACAAAGCCTCATTTTCCCATCCTAAAGCCTTGTTTGAGTCCTGGAATTCACATATTAGAAATATACTACCTTCCTACAGCTTCCCCTCTGGTGTATTCTAGACATCCTCTACCTGGCCACAACTGCCTCCTCCCTTCACCCATACACCCTTTCAACTTTTGTTCCCCCATTACAATGTAAGCTACTTGATGGCAAGAACTGTCTTTCTGCTTGTATTTATATATCCATGGCTTAACACAGTACCTGATGCATAGTAAGTGTTTAATATATGTTTGTTGACTGATTCACTGGGGGAGAATTATATTAAAATTCTACTTTCGATATATATGTGCTCTGTGACCCTGGGCAAGTTATCAGAGTGCCTCACAGCCCTAGGCACCAGAATTTACGGTTCTTAAGATTATAAATGACAGAGACATAGGGAGTCTTAGTAACAGGAGGTATCTACTTGCATATATAGAAAAAGTTCCTATAACAGCAGCTCAATATGTTAATGATATCATAGGTCTGTATAAATATTCATATGCTAGCTGTGCCACCCAAAGCAACATAAAACCCACATGGAAGATCTTCTTTACTATTTCCTCTTTCCCTGTTGATCATGTTATTTATCCATTTCCTTTTCTGGTACATATATACCCTCATGTGTGTATTTGGGTATGTGTGTTTGTGTGTGCATGCATGAGCATATATACACATATTTGTACATATATACAGAAACATATATGTGTGTATGAATGTGTGAATGTAGATGTGTATATATAAATATACATATATATGCATAAAGATGCATACATATAGAAATATGGTGTATACACACATAAGGTAAACTGCAAAGAATAGTAGTTTGGCATCAAAAGATTTTCATTTTAATCCTGATTGATATCAATCTGGTTCCTTACATTTTTTTCTCTTTTTGGGGTTGGGCAATGAGGGTTAAGTGACTTGCCCAAAGTCACACAGCTAGTAAGTGTCAAGTGTCTAAGGCCGGATTTGAACTCAGGTCCTCCTGACTCCAGGGCCAGTGCTTTATCCACTGCACCACCTAGCTGCCCCCTCCTTACATTTTAGATAGGAATAATATGTATACTACCAAACAGGGTAGTTATCTAAAAAGTACCTTGTAAATCTTTACACACTATAGATATGTAAGTTATTATATATGATATTTAGAGAATATATATATATATATATATATATATACATATCACAGAAATGTAATCTACTTATCTATACCAAAAAGATTGTCAGGAAAGCCATGGTGAGTAGAAAGTGACAGATTTGAAACCAGGGGACCTCTGTGACCTTGGGCAAATGATTTGACTGCTTCATGCCTCAGTTTCCTCATCTGAGAAATCGGGTGGTTGGGATAAATTCCCTTTTAATTTTTTTCCAGCTTACAATCTTTGATGGTTTTTAAGAGCATTTCCAAATAAGGACAATTCTCATGTTTTTAGTGAGTCCCCCATCCTTGGATTTCTCTCCATTCTTAATTTTTGCTTCCAGAACTTTTTGTTTCTTTGTTCCCCTTCAAGGAAGAGAGCTCAGAAATGCCCTCTCTTTCCACCTCAACTGAGAATACCCCATCCATCCTGAAAGTTTCTTAGAATGCTTTGTTTACATCTCTCCTTCGCTACTCTCCCTGTGATAATCTTCTGACTATCACTGTTTTTTAATGTACATATTATGTTATTAGAATGTGACCTTAAGGGAAGGGACTAACATTTTTCATCTCTGTATCCCTAGCATTAAACACACTATAGATTTTTCATAAGCATTTACTAAATTGAAAATACATAGTTTTAATGTAAAAGATGACTCCCTCCTATATGCTTGAAACTATCAGAGTCAAGGATCAAAGGAGATAGCGTTATGTCATAGTGGAAAGAACAGTGAGCTTGATGTCAGGAGGGACCATGGTTCAAGTCTTCTCTTTGATTCATCCTAACTGTGTGACAACTGGTAAGTCCCTTGACATTGCCATGCCCCAGGCAGCTCTCTCAGACTGTACATTACTGAAGAGTTGACAGTCTATAATAGTGTAGGGAATTACCAAAAATGGGAATTTATGGAACTGGTGAAATCTTGGGTCAAACCAAAAACAAACAAAAACAGTATTCCCTTGATTCTGTTCTCTTTGTTCTGGATAACTGCATGTCCTTTAATCCCCTTGTATTATCTCTTTTCCACATTTGTCATGAAGCCTTTCCTAATTCTCCAACCTGTTAGTGACTGCTCTGACAAACTACCCCAGTATTTAACTTTCACATATTTGTATTTATTAACTTTACATTTATTCCATATAAGTTTTTTTTTATGTTTACTTCTTGTCTCTTCCATCAGAATGCATGCTTCTTAAAAGTATGGATTGTTCTCTAGTTGGCCAAATGGATAGTGTTAGACCTAGAGTTAGGAAGACCTGACATGAGTTCAAATCCAGCCTCAGAGACATAAGCTCTATCTGACTCAATTTTCTCATTTGTAAAACGGGAATAACGATAGCACCTACATCCCAGGGTTATTTTAAGGACAAAATGAGACAATATTTGTAAATTGCTTTGTAAACCTTACAATGCTAAGATCCTTTGATGAACTACACTTGGTTCAGTCATTCTTCAATCTTTGAACATTTAAATTATTTCTCATTTTTCAGTAGTATTAGTAATGTTACTTCAAATAGCTTTATTTGGGTTATTTCTTGTTTAGTTGTATAATATCCTCAGGATAGATACCCATCCATGGAATGATTGGGTCAATGGTCAGTTTGGGAAGTCATTAACCACTTGGTTGATCTTCACAAAGATGGGGCACTCCATCCCTCAGTCTTAGCACAAAGATTCTTGCATTCCTGGGATGCACTTCCTGCTCCCCTCAGCCTCTTGGAACATCTCTTTTCCTCCAAGCTTCATATTTAGCACCCTTATCCACCTGAGGCCCTTCCGGAGCCTCCACCCCAGCTGCTACCTTGCTTCTCATGAATTATCTTCTAATTTATTTTGCACATACCTACTTCTGTATATTCAGTGCCTTTCCTCCCAATAGAATGTAAATCCCTTAAGGCCAGGGGTAAGTTCATCTTTTTCTTTATTACTCTACTTTGCTACTGCACGAAATTTATAGAGATATGATATTCATAATATAAATGGAAGGGCCAATGTCTGGCCAAAACATTTTGTCTATGCCTCAAGTTATTAAAGACACAGGAATTATGTTGAAATCTGTAAGACACGGAGCCTCAGAGGGCAGAAGCCAAAGCATCACTGTGGAGTAATGGAAGTCATTCTTTGACAAAAGAATTCCCTGTTCCAGTCTTGGTTTTGATGCTTATTATCTATGTGAATGCAAATGAGTTACTCCCCTTCCTCTGTCCTCAGATTCTACTCTGAGCCGACCTCTCAGGTGTATTCCCTATTTAGATTCTCTGACCTAGGATAAGTTAAATGATTGAATTCCAGCCCCCTCTGACCTATGATCACTGTATACAGATACATCATAAAAGGATAAATATGTTATACAGAGTGGCCACTCACCCTCCCACACCAATAATGATGATAATAATACTAATAATAATAAGGATAAGAAGTGAACTTCTCACCATTCATCTTGCAAATAGCTTCAGAGAAGCATGTACAACACGACTTTGAGCTCTGAGTCTATTATGAACCCCTGCAGACACTGAAATTTTGTAAGCCGTAGGACACGGGAACCCACAGGGCCAAGAAAGCAAAGGTTTAATAGTATTTTAAATGTTTTGACTCTACAGAAGGCAGAATCTGCAACCTAATCAGTTTCAGAAAATCTGGGGTAGAAGGCAGGCGTGAGGTCTGTGTCCTGACTTTATAGCCCTCTGTGCTCCCCCAAAGAGCAGGCTGTCAAAGATGGGGAGACGGAAGCTGGTAACGCATGTCGTTCTGGAAGAAGGGACACGGGCAGTTGTTGGAGCCTGTATCCATGGAGCCCATGAGAAATGGAATCCATCAAGGGGCAGCATGGGATACTGAGAACAATGCAGGATTTCCTGCTGGGCTACTTACTGTAGAAGTGCTTTGTAAACCACAAGGCACGATGACTGAGTTCGTGCTATTATTATCATTAGACCCATAATCCGAAGACCTGAGTCATATTACTCCCATCCCAGTGGTTCAGCTGTCCTGGCTTTCTTGCTGTTCTTACATATGAGATATTCCATCTCTTACCTCTAGGCTTTTGCTTAGACTGTCTCCCAGGCCTAAAACAGCCTTTCTCTTCCTTCCCTCTCTTAGATTCTCCAGCTGCCTCCAAAGCTCAGCTCGAGGGTTACCTTGACATCTTTCTTTCCCCCTGCAGTTCCATCCCCAAATGAGGAAAAAAAAAATGTTCTTGTAATTACATTGTATTTTGCCCTGTACTTGTGCCTTTATCTGGTATTTCCCCCATGTCACTGTAAGCTTAATGATTAGTATCATTAATATTTATCAATTATAATATCTATTACCATATAATTCAATACATATAATATTAATTATAATGTTCCATAATATAATTGATAATAATAACAACATTCATAATATGCTTATTGGGCGCCAAGCACTATGATAAGTGCTTGGCTTCTGCCTTTGTATGCCCATCATCGTGAACTGTGCCTAGCCCAGAGGAGTGTTTCACAAAATAGTTGTTGATTTATTGGTAGATTTGGACCCAATTCCTTTATTTCCTAGCTGTGTGACCTTGAGAAGTTTCCTCCCCTCTTGAAACCTCCCTTTCCTTCCCCGTAAAGCGAAGGAGTCAAGTGATTATTATTGAAGTCCCTTACAAGCTCCAGTATTCTGTGATTCCAGGATTTCTGCCCTGCCTAGATGACAGATGATGGGGGTGATAGGGTTTTTTGATAATAAAAAACTATATTAATTTAATCACTATTGTTCTTTATAGCAGTAACAACAGTAATCATTGATATCAATAGTAATCATTGATTGATCATCATTGCACAAATCCCAAACTAGATAAGAATAAGCATTTTGGGTCTCCCCACCTACACACATACACACACACACACACACACACACATACACACACACTTTTGAAAACTTCCTGCATGTTCAAAGAGATAGCGTGACAAAGTGTTACTTGGCTCAGCTCACAAAGAAGTCATGTACAGAACAAGGAGGAGGAGGAGAAGGAAGTGAAGGAGGAGGAGGAGAACAAGGAGGAGGAGGAGGAAACGGAAGACAAGGAGGAGTTGTTATCTTGAGGGAGGGAGGAGGACTATTTCCAAGGCAACATAGTAGAGTAGAAAGAGTGATAGAGGGGGCTGCTAGGTGGTGCAGTGGATAAAGCGCCAGCCCTTGATTCAGGAGGACCTGAGTTCAGGTCCAGCTTCTGACACTTGACACTTACTAGCTGTGTGACCCTGGGCAAGTCACTTAACCCCCATAGCCCTGCAAAAAAAAAAAAAAAAAAGAGTGATGGACTCGGGTGTTTCCAACCCAGCTCTGACACTAGCTATGTGACCTTGGTCAAGAGACTTCATTTCCCCGGCTCATTTTCCTCATGTATACATTGGGAGAATAATACTTGTACTCTTTACTTAACAGGGTCAGTGTGAGAAAAGTGATCTGGAAAGTATGAGGTGCTATATTAATGTGAGAAGTTATTATTTCCACAAAATTATTTCCAGGAAAACCCCAGCCTTTTAAAATGAGCTGAGTGCTACTTGTGGTTTTGCAGACTTTCAGGTCAGCATTGGACAGAAGTGTCAAGCTACTGTCTCAGAAAACTTATGAGAGAATTACTGGCAGGCTCAGCCACTGAGTAGCAATGCAGTAGAGCTTGTATCTTCCCCTTTACTCTTAGAAAAGAGGATTTGGGCTCTTTATAGAAGAAGACATCCTAATGACCAGGACTGGTTTAATGTCCAGTGAGCAAATTCATGAGGCAGTGAGCTTCCCACCACTGGGGAAGCTCCAAACAAAAGCTATGACTTTTCTGTCAGGGTTATTATAGAGGGTATTATGTCTTCTGAAGCCCCCTCCAATGCCAAGATTCCCTGACGCTATGTAGCTATTCCCTGGCTGGCTGGAGTACCAGTATTGTTTAATAACTGACATTTATTCAATGATCAGCCAAATAGTTCAATTAGTGCTAACTAGGAAATAATGATGATGGTGGTGGTGATGATGGTGTTAACAAAGCAATTTAATGTTTGAAAAAAACTTTAAAAACATTTTTTTATTTGAGGTAAGTGTTATTATTATCCTCATTTTATAGATGAGAAATTTGAAGGAGACAGAAATGAAGTTATTTTCTCAGCATTAGACAACTAATAAGTATATGAGGTCAGATTTGAACTAAGGTCTTCCTAACTCCAGATCCAGCACTCTATTCACTATGCTACTCAGGTGCCTAGCTAATTTTGATAAATTAAATTTTAACCAAGAAATTCCAATCTATGTATATGTGGGAGTGATAACTCATATACTAAGAACATTTTGCTAATAGATTATCTTGCAAAATTAGGATAATAAAATAATTACTCACTTTGACTCATTAGATCATAGATAGTCCAATTCAATCTAAAGAATATTTATTAAGTTCCTATTATGTGAGGTGCTGGGGTCACAAAGACAACTATATATATATATATATATATATATATATATATATATATAATATATACACATATACCCTCAAGGAGTTTATCTGTTTTATATGCATGGAGTACAATATATATTCAGGTAAATATATACATAGTAATTTGAGGAGAAGGACGGAGAGAGCTCTGACAAGTAAGGATATCAGGAAAAGCTTCCCCATCGTGATGGTATGTAAACCGGGCCCTGACGGAAGCTAAAGATTCGTAGAAGGGAAGGTAAGTAGGAGTTTCGTTCCATGGAGCAAAGACTCAGAGATGGGCAATGGGTGGCTCAGAACTCAAGATCTCAATATCTAACTCAAGAATGGACCAGTCTGGCCAGAACCCAGAGGGCACCAGTAGGGTTTGAAAAGTAGGATGGAGCCAGACTGTGAAGGGTTTTAATGATGAATTAGAAAAGTTTCTGGTTTAGCCAACAATCAATAGGGAGCTACAGGAGGCTCTTGATTCACTGTAGTCTGAAAAAAGACAGAACAGTGAGACTGTCACTTTTCCAAACCTGTATTCTTTGTCTCTTTTAATTACATGACTACCACCCAGATATAGTGTTTCACACATTCATAGCTAAAAGGGGCATTGGATATTTAACGACTTCATTTGGCAAATGAAGAGGATGTGGTCCAGGGCTTCTATCTATATCCCGTGTTTTTCTTTTTGTTGTAGTTATTTGATTGTGTCCGACTTTTCGTGACCCAATTTGGGGCTGTCCACCATTTACTTCTCCAACTTATTTTACAGATGAGGAAACTGAGACAAACAAGGTTAAGTGACTTGCCTGGGATCACACAGCAAAGAAAGTCTGAGGTCATATTTTTAGCTCACAAAGATGAGTCTTCCTGACTCCATGTCAGTGTTCTATCCACTGTGGCACCTAGCTGCCCCACTCTGCCTTTCCTTTTGAAGATATCAATCCAAAACTTGGGTTAAAATGAATGAAAGTCCATTAGATAGAAAGATAGAAAACCCTGATCTAAAAAATTAACTACTCAAGTACTCAAGTATAAAGGAGGGTCTCTAGACAGAAATGCATGTGAAAAAATATGTGAATGTGGTGGGAGGGGGCTCTACAACAAAGCAAAACAAAAATTCTAATGCAATATGAAAGTAGCATAAAAAGAAACAGACTGTTCTTCACTCTAAAGTTGCTAATGCTGCTATTCTCTGCCCTCATCAAACCACATACAGAGAATTGTATCTTATTCTGAGCTTCACCTTTTAGGAAGGGCGATAATGAGTAGAAATATAAGATGTCCAAAGGAGAGAGATCAGGCTCTGGAAACCCTGCTAAATGAAAGAAATGAGGAAGCTTAATGTGGGAAAGAGACTGCCTAGGGAGGAATGTGTTGCACTCAGCACTTAGATGGCTCTGTAATCCCACCGATGCAGATGGTGCCTCCAAGGATGCTGACTCCAGACCATCCCGCATGATGCCCGTAGGCGTCATTTCCTAAATTTGCCACAGGTGGTCCATTAAATGTGCCCGAGGCCTTCTTTAGTTGCTCCTCATCACATCACATATTTGAAGAGGGATTAGACCTGATCTGTTTGGTTGCAAAGGATAGAACTTGGACCGTGTTGGAACATTACAAGGAAGGCAATTTCAACTCGGCACAAAATCATTGCTGTTGTTCAGTTGTTTTCAGTTGCATCCGACTCTTCATGACCCCATTTGGGATTTTCTTGGTAGAGATACTGGAATGCTTTGCCCTTTCCTTCTCCAGTTCATTTTACAGATGAGGAAACTGAGGCAAATAGGGTTAAGCAACTTACCCAGGGTCACATAGCTAGGAAGTATCTGAGGTCAGATTTGAACTCAGGGAGATAACCTAGTATACTATCCACAACATCACCTAGCTACACCCCACCCCTAAAAACCATATCCCTTCCAATAGAAGCAGATGAAATAGGGAGCTCTCGGCCACTACAGATATACGTTGAACAATTAATATTTAAATACCAACCATGTACAAGGCACTGTGAAGATAAAAATAAATAACTCCTGCCCTCAAGAATCTTATAGCCTATATATGAACAAAATCCATGCAGATGCATGGACCTACATGTGGAGCAACTGGGTGAAGGAAGATGAACATAAACTACTTGATATAAAGAAAGGCATCTTGGAGAAGATGGTGCTTAAGTTGAGCCTTGAGGAAATCTCAGACTTCTCAGAGTGGAATGAAAGGAAAATATATACACACACTCCAGGAATTGGGCACAGCCTAGGTAAAGGGATGGAGGTAGGAGATGATGTTCACATAAATTCAGGATGACTATTAAGGTAGAGAGGAATTTATGTATGGATTAGAAGGGAAATCATTTTAAATGTCTAAGTCCCTGTCTGGGCAATAAGGGAAGGGAGTGGGATATAGATTTACCGATGGTAAGTGTGGAAGCAGAGGTAATGATGAATTGCATGGTGAAGAAAAAATGGAAATTCTCATCATGTTCCCATGTATATTCTGTACCTTTTTGGCCTGACTCCTTTAGCTTACATATTTCCTTCTGTTTGGAGAGCCTTGGCCCACTGTTGATATCCCACTTATTAAAAAAAAAAAAAAAAACAAGAAACAAAAAAAAAAAAACCTGACCACTTTAGATAGCTAGGTGGTGCAGTGGATAGACCCAGAGTGAAGAAGACCTGAGTTCAAATTCAGATTCAGATACTAACTCTGTGACCATGGGCAGCTCACTTAAAATCTCTGTCTACCACAGTTTCCCCAACTGTAAAATGGGAATGATAATGATAGCACTTAAATCCCAGGGGTTTTGTGAGAATTAAGTAAGGTAATATTTCATAAAACATTAGCATGGTGTGTTTTGCATAGCAGCGACTTAATAAGCACTTGTTTCCTTCCCTTAGATTGATGACTCATCTCGCAGAGTTTGTCATTGTCATAAATATTTACCTAATTTTACCATGTGTTATTTCATGTTCAGGTCATTTTCTTTTCTAGTTTGTAAGATCTCTGTGAGCAGGGAACATGGCATTCCATTTTACAAGGCCCTCAATGCAGTACTTAATTAAACATAACAGGAGGTCATTAAATGTTTGGTGAATTGAATAAATAATAATACCAACTCATAGTCATATGGTACTTTAAGAACTACAAAACACCTTTCTCATAGCAACTCTATAAAACAGGCAACTTAAGTACTTCCTTCTTCATTTTCCACATGAGGAAACAGACTTATAGATGTTAATTGATTTGCCCAGGATCATCTGGTCACTAAGTGTTGGCACTCTGGTCTTAGTGTCCCCTCCCCCTCATATACCTCACTGATCATTCTTTGCATCATCAATGAGGCTCAAAAGGCATTATGTATGTAAAGTGGTGGTTTGTAAGCCTTAATAAGCTATAAAATGTGAGCTATCATTATTATTATATTTATGTATCCAGTGTCTCAAACCCAGCATTGCACATCAATATACTTAATAAGATTCTTGAATTCAATCGCATTCCTTTGAAACCAGGCAGAGTTCCTCGCTCCAAGCCCAGGATCCTTCCCATCCCACCACGCATCCCCAGAATGGAAAATGTTCAGTGTATTCTCAGATTTGATAGGGAACTCTTGAGGGAATTGACAAGGCATGCAAAAAGATTTCAAACTGGTTGGGAAAGCCTGTCTAAGGGGTCGCCAGGGGTCACTTCAACAAGGTGTGAAAGTGACCTTATATCAAACTCTCCTGTATGGTCAACTTTGTGCATGCTAAGACCCACCTCAGTCTTCAGGCATCATCCAAGTCATTACCTTTCCTACATACCATGCAAAGGAAGGGAGAAAGGTTTGGTACCTTAAGCTGATGAATTCTCATTTGATGTGGGTAGCCTAAAACATTCAGTAGCTCTTAAGTTCTTTGGGCAATTGCTTCCCCAGATCGGCTTAGAGTCAGGTGAGCCAGTCGCCTTCACCTTATGGTCAACCAAATTTACCTCAAGATTAAACAGTTGGGAACCCTAATTCTTCTTTGATTACCTATCCTCATAGTGTCCTATCTTAGTCTTCAATTATTTTTTCATTAGGGCAGCTAAGTGGATAGAGCACCAGGCCTGGAGCCAGGAAGATTCGTCTTACTGAGTTCAAATCTGGCCTCAGACTCTTACTTAGCTGTGTGACTCTGGGCAAGTCACTTCACTTTATCTCAGTTTCTTCATCTGTAAAATGGGCTGGAGAAGGAAATGGCAAACCACTTCAGTATATTTGCCAAGACAACCCCAAATGAAGTCATGAAGAGTTGGACATGACTGAAAAATGACTCAACAGTTTTATTTTTTTAATTGACCATCCCTCACACCTGAAAGTACTCCTTCCTCACCTCTGTTTAACAGAATCCCTCTCTTTCTTCAAGATGAAATTTAAGCACATGCTTCTGCATAAAGCGATCCCATCACTCACTGGTGCCCTCTCTCCCTGTCTTGTATTAAATACCTTGAAATTCTTGTTGTTCAGCTATGTCTTTGTGACCCCATTTGGGGCTTTCTTGGCAAAGATACTGGAGTGTTTTTGCCATTTCCTTCTCCAGCTCATTTTACAGATGAGGAAACCGAGGCAAACAGGGCAAGTGACTTGCTCAAGGTCACACAACTACTAAGTGTCTGAGGTCACATTTAAACTCAGATCATCTTGATTCCAGGTCAGCACTCTATCCACTGAGCCACCTAAATGCCTTGAAATTTGTTTTATGTTTATTCTCTATATGCATATGTTGCAGTGTCTCCCCTGATTGAATGTAAGCATCTTATTTTTCTAATTGTATACCCAGCACCTAGCATTGATCATAGTACATAGCAAGCATGTGGTAAATGTTCCATGACTGATACATATTATATAATGAATTCTAGAATGGTAGAGACTTCAAAGACCACCGAGTCAAATCTCTTATAGCACAGGAAAGAAGGAGGTCGAGAGACAGAAAGTGTTTCACCTACAATCACACAGCTAGTATCTTGTCAAAATGATGATAAAAATAACAATGATAATATCTTTGTAGAGCTTTAAGGTTTGCAAAGTACTTTAGAAATATCATCTCACTTTATCCTCACCTTAACAATGAGAGATATGTACCTGCCCTAAAAGAGTTTATGCATTCCTCCACTCCCCCTCCCTTCTGCCTCAGTATGTCTCTGTCTATCAAAAGTAACTATAAAACAAGGGAAATGAAGATGGTAACACTAACAGTGAAGCTAGGGGAACTATGGGAGGGGGAATCCTAGAAGGGTAGAGAGGATGAAGAAGTATATGCTAACCATATGGGACAGTTTACGAGAATACATAGAGGCTAGAAAAGGAGTGTCCATGTCAAGGCTACTAGTCCATTTTGGTTGGAACTCAGAGTTTGTGAAAGAGGCTACTAGTGAATAATGTAACCGGGAGCCGAATTCTAAAGGGCCTTCAGTAACAAGCTAATGAGTTTGTATTTGATCTCCTTGGCAGTAAGGAACCATTGATGATTTTTGAGCAAGGAGGTAACCTATTCTGACTTAAGATCCTTTGGCTGCTGGGTGAAGGATGGTTTGGAGAGGAGATATTTCCTGACAAAAGGAGTGAGGATAATCTCTTACATGGTAACGATTGATTATACCAGATACATGAGCAGCTAGGGTGCTTATCCTTATGTTAAAGAAGCCAGGGCTCCTGGTTTGGCCACCTGCCCACTTTAGAATGCCACCTTCATTTTAAAACCTTGTTTTGAATATATGTCAGCTATATTTCTATCCAGTTTGAATTTGTGAGGAGCAGTTGAGATAATCTGGATAAAAAGCTTTGCAGTCCTTAAAAAGTGCTTTATAATTGGGAATCATTATTATTTATATCTTATTCTCATATTTTTGAGTTGGGTTCATATAGAAATAGGCTTGGGACAAGCCACAATCCTATTATTCTATTATACTTATGGTTTTATGACTGTCACACAGGTGAAATTTTTAATCTTTTATTTTGGAGTTGAATAAAAATATTAGGATGTAAATTCTCCTTCTGTAATCTCTCTGAAAATATCCTTGGACAACTCCAGTAACAGACAATACAACAGGGATTATATGTACCTTATCCTGTTCTCAGGTTACTTTGATTTCTTCTGCTCATGCTCTATACTTTCAAAGATTGTTCTCCCATGTAGCTCAGAAATTGTGTGTTTGATTTGGTAACATCAACAACAACAACAACAACAACAACAAAACCCCACATTGTTCTTAAATTTTTTATGAATCAGTGTTATGTCTGTGTGATTGGGTGATTATAGGCAATAGTTCAAATGTCAGGGCAGCTAAGTAGTGCAGTGGATTCAGGAGACCCTGAGTTCAAATCTGGCCTCAGACATTTGACATTAGCTGTGACCCTGGGCAAGTCATTTAACCCTCATTGCCCTGCTCCCCCCCAAAAAATCTTTAAACTATATATAGAGAGATAGATAGATAGATATAGGTCAAATCTCATAGTGGACTGGTTGTGGTACATTTTGTTGATTGAGCTCTCCAGCATATTTTGAGGTTAGATTTGTATTATGGAGATATGTCATCTGTTAATCCATGAAAGACTGTGAGGTTCTGGCATCAAATTCTAGCCACCAAATCATTTCTTGCTAGGTACTTGGTAAACACCATACATTTTTTACAACACACTGTGATGTATTGAATAGCAACTGACATTTCCTTGCATTATCTATATTGATCACAAAATCCATGCTCCCTGGATATTTTTCCTTTCTGTAGTTTCCTGTGGGATTAAAAGGAAGGGGGAGGGAAGAGGGATGGCAATATGCATTTATATAGCACCTACTATGTGCCAGGCACTGGCCTAAGTGCTTTTGACAAATAACATCTCCTTTGATCCTCACAACAACCCTGCACAATGGGTGTTTTTATTACTCCTATTTTACAGGTGAGGAAAACTGAGGCAAACAGAGGTTTAGACTTGCTCAGAGCCACACAGCTAGTAAGTTTCTCAGGCCAAATTTGAACTCAGGCCTTCCTGAGTTCAATAAAGTCCCAGTACTTGATTCACTGTGCCACCAAGCACCTATCGGAAGGAAACAAGGGAAGAAAATGAGCATTCATTAGGTACTTACTATGTTTCAGGCACTGTGCTAGGCACATTGCATATATTACTTCATTTGATTGTATCAATTGCAATGACCTAGTTCTAAACTGCCATTGTAAACTTCTACACTTTTTTTTTTTTTGGTGAGGCAATTGGGGTTAAGTGACTTGCCCAGGGTCACACAGCTAAGAAGTGTCAAGGGTCTAAAGCTGGATTTGAACTCAAGTCCTCTTGAATCCAGAGCTGGTGCTCTATCCATTGTGCCACCTAGCTGCCCCAAACTTCTACACTTTTACAAATAAATCTGTATTAATCATTTGTTTGATGCTTCGTTGTTCACATATTGTTGTCTGAGTTCATATGGATATTATCTGTGGAGGGTCTTTTAATACTGCTCTTGAGTCTTAGTTCTTTTATACATTTATTTCTACCTAGGTCACCTGGGTGGCACAGTGGATAGAACACTAGTCTGGCGTCTGGAAGGCTTGAGTTCAAATCTAGCCTCAGACACTTACTAGTTGTATAACCCTGACAAAGTCACCTAGCCCTGTTTGCCTCAGTTTGTCATTTGTAAAATGAGTTGGAGAAGAAAATGACAAACTGCCCCCAGTAATCTTCACCAAAAAAGTTCCAAATGGAGTCATAGAGTCAGATACTACTGAACAACTACAATTTCCTCCTTTAGATTGTAAACTCCTTGAGGGGAGGCACTGCTTTTATTTATTTATCTATCAATCAATTGTTCTTTTGTTTGTTTATTTATTTATTTGCTCATTTATTTGTTTGTTTGTATGCCCAGTGCTTAGCACAATGCCAAATATTTACTGATGATTCACTATTGCTACTTTTGCTATTAAAGAGAAGTAAGTATAATAAAGAGCCAGCCTTGGAGTCAGAAAGACCCGAGTTCAATTGTTACCTCTGAGGCACACTGAGTATCTGGCACTGGTCACTTAACTTTCAAGTGGCAAAACATTTCTGGAAGGTTCTACATTATCAAGCAGCTGCTGCAGATTTGTATTAGAAAAGAGAGATTTCCTTACTCCTGAAATCACAAGTCCAGAACAGCATAAAAAATTGTTTTTATTAACTTTGTTTTTCCCTCACCTTCCATTTCCTTCTCCTCCCTCCTCTTTCCCTCCAATTCAATAGCACAGAAGGGACGTCCACAGAAATATAGGCTGCCAAGGATCACAAGGATGAGTTCAAATACTTGGACATCCCTGTCTTCTTCCCCATGACCATCATTTCTCCAAGGACCTACCGTATAACAGAACAAAGACAAATCTACAGACATTTAGGGAGGGAGGATGGAGAGGAGAGGTTAGTTGGGATTGATGAAGGGGGAGTCAGCATAGGATATAGTGTGGTAGACTACAAGGAAAATTAATCCTGGATGCAGGAGATCTGATATCTGGCCTGGTCTCTGGAAGTTCCATTGTTGTTATTATTGTTGTTGTCTATCATGTCCTTGTTATCCTCTTCTAGACTTGTGATTTCATCAGTATTCATTTCTCCAACAAAGCATGACCCCAACTCATTTATAACCTTACATATCATAGAGTTGCCTGGGAGCACTGAGGGGATAAATGACTTTACCTGATCCCCAATCTTCCCTATCCAAATACTAGCTTTCCTCTATCCATTATGCCACATTACCTGTCCTCTGCCAAGATCTATAGAATAATAACTTGCTATAACTCACATTTCTGTCATGCTTTAAAGTTCTCAAAGGTCTTTCTTCATGACAGCCTTATGACAGAGGTAGTCTAAGCATCTTGTTATCATCATCACCACTGGTCTGTGTTAGGTCTGAGATATCGTGATTTTATGAATTGAATATGAGTTTTTGTTTCTTTGCAGCAGTATCTGGACCACTGATTCTAACTCAATTTCTCCATCTTTAAAATGGGTTTAATATCTCCTACCTCAAGGGTTATTGTGAAGATAAAACGAGATATATATTTAGGATACTTTGCAAACTTTCAAGTGCTAAATAAATGTCAATAACCATCTACATTATTACCATAAAATGGCTTGAATTTTAAAATAGTGTGAAATATATTGTCAAGGACATGTACAATCAGTAAAGGAAGGAGACTACTCCTTGTGGAATAACAGGTAAGTTGTTTCCTTGACGATATCACTCTCCTAACTCAATAACTCCAATGTCTCCTTATTGCTTCTTAGATCAAATACTTTTTGGAATTTAAAGCCCTTCACAACCTGACCCCAACCTACTTTTTCCA
This sequence comes from Dromiciops gliroides, assembly GCF_019393635.1. Lineage (NCBI taxonomy): Eukaryota > Metazoa > Chordata > Mammalia > Microbiotheria > Microbiotheriidae > Dromiciops > Dromiciops gliroides. The sequence goes on along the minus strand of NC_057863.1, from coordinate 553,372,829 downwards.
ACTGTATTACATATTACTCCCTTTCCAATTTTCTCTGGTTTGTTCATACTGGTCTTCTTGTTGTTCTTCGCACATGGTATCTACCACCTCCATACATTTTCACTGACTGTCCCCCTGCCTGGAATGTAATCCATTTTTACTTTTGCCTCTCAAAATCCCTGTTTCTTTCAAAACTGTTCTCAGGCACCATCTTCTACATGCTTTCCTGACTCCCCCCAACTGATATGCCCCACACCCAAATTCACCTGATATGTGTTGTATATATTGTATTTGCTCATGCATGTACATGTCTAAGCTTCTTGTGGGCAGAGACTTTTATTTTTGTCTGTGTCCGTGGTACCTAGATGCTTAATAAATGCTTGGTGATTTATTAATTTATTGAAAACTGAGGCCTGCCTTGGTGCCTCTGAGATCTTAAAGAAAGGAGAAGTAGCCTTCCAGCATGTTGCGGCATCCTCTGATGAAGCTTACATGGGATGAAATGCATTTAGTGGTTGAGATCTGCATGAGTACAGGGAACATTCTTTGAATGTTCTCTGTGTGTGTATTTGTTGAAGCATGAGAGCAGGCACAGTTAGAGATATAGAACAGAAAAGGCATTTCCTCCCCAGTGGACTAATAAAGAGAGCAATTATGCTGGTATGTTTTTTCCTACATCGAGTACATAGGCAATAAGTCTATTTAACCTTTTTAATGGAATTCACCTGGCTTGTATGGAAAACCCATTGAATGAAGAGAATTATCCTGACTTAAGGAGAAGGGTAAGCAGCCAGTAACAATTGATGGAAGGGAAAGAGGACTGCAGCAGGAGGGATTTCTGCTAACTGAGTGTTTCAGAGGAGCAGTATGGCATGGGGAAAGGAGCAAAAATCTGAGTTCATTTGAATCCTGGTTCTAACACTAGCCATGAGATTTTATGTTTCCATTTCCTCTGAGGCAAAATGGGAATGATAATGCTTTACCCTCCACTTCTCAAAGGAGTGAGAATAATTTCAGTAAAGGCACATTAATGTGCAATCATAAAACAACCATCAAAAGCAATATAGTTCGTCGAGATGAGGACACAACATGGAATTAGGAGAATATGATTCAAATCTCAGCTCCCAGGCTTATAAAGTGTTGAAGCTTGGGCAATTTCAGTCAGTTCTTTGAGCCTCATTTTAACCATCTGCATAATGGGGGTAATGTCATTTGTACTAAGAATTTGTTGTTTTTATGAGGTAAATGACTTATAACTGTGCTAGAGTTTAGAAGGCAGACCAATAAACAATGGGTAGAAACTGCTGAGGCAAAATTAGATTTGATGTCAGGAAAACCTTCATAATATATAGTGGCATCTAGATGGCATAGTGGCTAGAGGGCTAGACTTGGAGTCAGGAAGGACTGAGTTCAAATCCTCAAATCTTGCCTCAGATACTTGCTAATGACAACTCATTTAACCTCCTCTGGCTTTGGTTTCCTCTTCTGTAAAATTGGGATAATGAAAGTACCAACCTCTAATAATCAAATAAGATAATGCCTATAGAGTGCTTTATAAACCTTTCATTCTATATAAACTTCAGCTATTATAGGGTTATTGTTGTTGTTGTTAACATTATTATTCATTATTAGTACCTACCAGGGCACTTATAGGCTCCCAAAGTGAAATGGAATGACCTGGGAAATAATAGATGCTCAGGTTCATTCAGTCATGTCCTACTTTTTGTGACCCCATTTGAAGTTTTCATGGCAAAGATCTTTGAGTGATTTGCCATTTCCAGCTCATTTTACAGATGAGGAACGGAGACAAACAGGGTAAGGTAATTTGCCCAGCAAAATCTGAGGCCAGATTTGAACTCAGGAAGATGATTCTTCTTCATTCTAGGTCCAGCACTCTATGTACTGAGCCATCTAGCTGCTGACCACTACAACAACATAAGTACTTGAGCACTTAAAGTTTCCCCAAGTGAAATGGAATGACATAGGAAATAATAGATGTTCTTGCACCAGAAGTATTTAGAGGCTATATGGCCACTTGTCAAGTGTATCTTAGTAGCCATTCTCATTCAGATTGGACTCCATGACCAATACTAGGATTCTGTGATGATTCAAACGAATGTGACAGATAAGCAACACCTCCTTTCCTCACGAGCTAGTCAATCATTTGTGGTTAATAGAAAAATGTTTGAAAGGAATATCCTTTCTAAAAAGCTCCTTCATTCCTGATGAGTTGAACACTTCCATTTTTGTCATTGGTCTGTCTGCTTCTTACCTCTTTTACATTTGCATTTAGTATGGCTGCAACAAACCAAGCATCACCCAATAGGTGGAATTAAAAACAACAGCTCCCCTGTCTCTAAGACTCTAAGATTCCCAGACTTCTCTTCCCTCATTAAATATCTAGAGAAGTAGAATCATGGGATTAAAAGTCCAGAGCTGAAAGGGAATTTAGATATTTTGTAGTTCTACCCTCTTATTTCCTAGATGAGGAAACCAAGGCTCAGAGAGAAAAGATGAAGGACTCAAAGCAGGTTATGCCAATAAATGTTTAACAATATAACATATTGCATATAACACTTTAAATTTTAATCTGTGCCATTGACATTTTCTCTATCACTTTTGTAAGTATAGATAACCAATAGAACTCAAGCCCTGATTTGTGGCCTTTGTCATTTTGTAAGGTGTAAATGCTCACTCTAAAAAGTTAACAATTTGCTCTCCGCTCTATCACTGGGGTCCTTTGGTAAGAAGCAGAGTCAGGATTTGAACTTGGACCCCATCACTTCAAGTTCATCACTCTATGCTCAAGCTCTTGGCCTGAATCATCAGTATCCTTTGCAGTATTATTCTACCAAGCTGGAAATTGATACTTAGGGCATTTACCATTCCTGAATGCCCAGAGACTTTGATAAAGGACAGATCTGGGTCCTCAAAGTCAGGCCTTCTGACTCCCAATGCAGAGCTTTCTTACTCTACCACAAGATATTCCCAACCGTACCAGCGCTCAGGGATACTGGGAGAAAAAGATCAGTGAAATTCTCTTATTTTTTGTCTTCAAAGTGTTGTAAGCTGTCAGTCCCATCATTAGCCAGATGTTTAGTTAACTTCTATATTGATCAGCCCTCTCACACACAGGTCCATGTCTGTCAGGAACAGGGGAAGGTGCTGACCCTTTGCAGGATGCTGTGGTGACAGGCCTGTAATTTAAGGATGGCTTGTTCAGGAGTGAGCCTGTTTTTGTTCCTACATGTCAAACCAGCCCCTTACTGGAGCTTGCTTTGGGGTTTTTGCTAATGCTGAGACTTACCTCCTGAAAACTTCTACAGATAAGAAAGATGAGAAGACAGGGGTCATTGGAAGACTATTTGCATTTTTCTTCCTTCTTTATTTTGATGATTGATTAAGAGATACTGTGTTCCTGTGAGTACTGTTTTCTTAGTATATGTACTAAGATGTGGGCTTGTTGCTAAAGTAGAAAAACAGGCAGCCCAGCTCAACCCTTATTTTTGTCTATTCCTGGTGGTTTCCAACCTTGAAAGTAAGACTGCAGAGAAGAAAGAAATGGAAGATCTGTGTGTGTTTGTGTGTGTGTGTGTGTGTGTGTGTGTTTGTGTGTGTGTTATTCACCCAAGAGGTCACTTTTGCATCAGACACCATTCTTTTCCAGGTTACAGGCTCCTAACTCAAACTACAAAAAAGGGAAAGAACAGGAAAGAAAAAGGGAAATGTTAAGCCTCCTCCCATAATTTTGCATTTTAAATAAAGTGAATTTGGATTGAAAAGTTGATGCATAGTGGATGCCAGTCTTAGAGTGAAGAAGTACTAGATTCTAATTCAACCACTATCAATATTATTTGTTTATTGGAAAAAATGTTCAAGAGAAAATTCTGAGTATAGCCTAGCAGATAACCCAATAGCGGAATTTATAAGGACAGCAAAATTGAGTAATTTAAAAACTCATAATGTATTGAATAAATATTCTACTATGAAAGAAAATGAATCCCCAAACTCCAATGTAAATGGAGAATCTACAGAGATCATAGAACCAGTGCTAGACTCCATTATAATTTTTTTAAAAGATAATATTTTTAAAAGAAGAAATTAGAATGGAAATTACATAGGAAATCAAAATATCATGGTAGAAAAGCCTAGAATGTAAAATGTAGAATTCCAGAAATGAGACCTATCAGGCATAGGAGTTAGACCCTGTTACTTGGGGTACAGAATGTCCCCCAACATGGTAGCACTTCCTTTGCCAATTGATCATTTTAAGAGTGAGGCATAGCAGTCAACCCCAATAAAAATTAAACAAAAATAAAATACACAGGCAGAGTCAGATGGGCTCAGATCTATAAATGTACCAATATAAAAATGTGAAAAAGAATTAAGGTCTAGTTTAGAAGTTCAGAAGCTCTACCTTTCAAGAGAGACAGGGGAAAGAAAGGACAGGCAAGAAAATAACCCATGAATGGAAGAATAGAATCAGGAACAGAAGTAGAATGAATAATCAGGAAAACACAATAAATAAATAAATAAAAATAGAAACAGGTATCCTCAAAAAAAGAAATATTGCTTAAGGTATGAAGTTAGAGAAGGAAAGGAGGTTTTTTGAAATTACATACTTTATAGGATAAGAAAAAAAGACAAATGTGCAGGAGTAGGTTAAAAGAGAAATAAACAATTAAACACAATTATGAAATTTGGAATGATGAGGGATACAAGCTATGAGAAAAGACTCATCCAGCTAGAGTAAGCAAAATTAATAACAGGGACAAAGGACTGACTAAAACAAGAAAAAAGTTTATACATTTAGAGCTAAGCCAATAAAGTCTGAGCAAGATAAAATAATAACAGGATTATTTTGGAAGAACAAAAGGTCTAAAATCTCAAGGGAAATAATGAGAAAAAAAGCATAAATGAAAGAGACAGCATTTCCAGATATCACACTATACCATCCAGTTTGTCATCAAACTATATCCTATTCTTTTTTTAATAAACCAGATCTTTGATTACACAGATTTAGCAAGCTCCCAGTGAGAAATTCCCTCTAAAAAGCAAGTTGGCACTGTATTTGCAACATAAAGTGTTAAGAAATTTTCTTGGGCATACAGAAGTCAAATGATTTACCTGCAGTCAAACTTCCTATATATGTCAATCAATCAATATTTATTAATCATGTGCTGTAAATACAGAAAGAAACAAATGACATTCCCTGCCCTCATGGAGCTTATAATCTAATGAGGGAGACAACATGCAAAGGAATATATTCAAACAGGCTTTATACAGAATAAATTGGAGATAATTAACAGAGAGAAGACATTAGAAATAAAGAGGATTGGTAAAGGCTTCCTGTAGAAGATATTATTTTAGTTGAGTCTTAAAAGAAGCCAGAGAAGTCAGTAGTGATGTTGAGGAGGAAGAGCATTCCAGGCATGGAAGATAGCCAGAGAAAAAGACCAGAGATGAAAAATAGTGTGGCTTGTTCATGGAACATCCAGGAAGCCATTGCCACTGGATCAAAGAATATGTAGTGAGGAGTAAGGTTTAATAAGAATGGAGAGGTAGGACTGGAGAACAGGATATCTCTCTTTCTACTATGACAAACTACCTTTTGGAGGAATACAATGACAAAAGATGAAACTAGTCAATACTAGAAGAGCTATAAAATGACACACACTGGTGGATCTGTGAATTAATCCAACAGTTCTGTATTTTAATTTGGAATTTTGACAGGGAATGCTCTAAATGTCATGACCCACCAAACTGAATACCAGGCATGTATCTCAAGAGAGTCAAAGACAGAAATAAAATGTCAATATATACCAAAAAATCATAACTGTACTTTTTGTAGTAGTAAAACACATGCTTGTTGGTAGAATTGCTTTAAAAATATGGTATATGGATATAAAGAGCATTATGTAGCAAGAAATGGCAAATATGGGGAATTCATATATAAATATGGAAAGGTATGCATAAACTGGTATAAATGCAAAATAAGCAGAACTAAAAAAATAAGAATACACTACTCAGGAAAGGACTTCCTATTCCACAAGACCTACTTGGAAAACTAGAAGATATTGGAGGGGGGGCTGGAAATAGGTATAGTTCACATATGTTTTAAAAGAAACACAAACTGTGCTTGGATTTCATTTACACTAATTCAGACATTGCTTCATATGAGCTATTCCATATCCAGTAAGATTTTTTATTCCATACATCTCTTTCTGAGGAATAAGATACCACATATAAAAGATGAGTCCCCGTCAGGGCTTCTATCTTATTGAAATCAACTTGGTCAAATGGGAATCAAAATTCAGTCTTAAACTGAAGGAGTAGCAGTCTAGTTTCTTAGGCACTTAAGTAAGAGAATAGACTCCTGTTCTTTGATTAACAAGGCTACAGTGGGAATATTGTGTTTAGTTCTGGGCACCACCCTTTAAGAAAGACATTGACAAGTGAGAGTCCATCCAGGATAACCAGGACTGTGATAGGACTGGTAAGTATATCATAGAAGGAACCACTCATTTCCTCAACCTGATCACTTCCCAGGATTTACTACTCCACTCTACCTCAACCACACACAAAACTTTTTCTGCCCTTGATCTTACCATTATCCCCAGTTGTACCACCTCTATGTTCAAGAACTCTGAAATCTCCTTATGCAATCATAATTTCTTGCTTTCCACCTTTCCATCTGCCTGTTCTTGGTCTACACCATGACCTTCAATCCCTTAACACCTCAGTTCTTTCCCAGGCCATCACCCCTGAACTACTAACTCTAATCTCTTTTACCCATATTGACCCCTTACTAAACCATTTCAACTCTTCTCAGTCCCTTGCCAAGCCTCAGCCTTGGATCAATTTCAGCACTTGTCATCTTTTATCTATGCATTTTTGAATGAAGGTGGACAAAAATCACACAGCCATTCTGATCAGGTCCACTGCGAACTTATGTTACACAACTTCAACTGAACCCTCATCTCTGCTAGGCAATCCTTCTATACCTTCCCCACCAACTCTCTATCCCACTCCCCACAATGGCTCTTCTACACCTCTTCATCCTTCCTTAAGCCTCCCATAGCTTCTTTTCCTATCATCCTCTTAGCTTAGAACATTGCCTCATATTTTACAGAAAAAAAAAAATTGAGGCAATTCACTTCCTCTTCTCCCCTTTTCTTCATCTCCTACCACTCAGATTCCTTTTGCTATTATCTCCTTCACCCTGTCTAATACGGAGAGAGGGCTTTACTCCTTAGGAAGGCTAACCCCTCTGCCTGTTCAAGCAATCCCATTTTATGCAATGGATCACCTCCACTATCACCCCTGTTTTATCACTTATTTTCTCTCTCTCCCTTTCTGCTGGCTCATTCCTTTGTGCCTACAAACATACTTATCTCCCTGATCTGGAAAAACAGACTTCACCTGATCCTTCCATCTCTGCTATTAACCCATATTTCTTCTGCTTTCGTGGCTAAAATCCTCAAAAAGTCTGTCTGCAACATGTGCCTCCATTTTCTCTCTTCTCATGCCCTTCTTGACCCCTTGTAATTCATCTTCCAGCCACATAATCCCATTGAAACTGTTCTCTCTAGAATTAACAATGATCCTTTAATTACCTTATCCAAGGCCTCTTCTCAATCTTCATTCTTGTTGTCCTCTCTGAAGCCTTTGGCACTGTTGATCACCCTTTTCTCCTTTGCATTTTCTCCTCTCTAAGTTTTGGAACACTGCTCTCTCCTGGTTTTCCTCCTGGCTCTCAGACTGCTTCTTTTCAATCTCCTTTGGCTGGATCCTTATCCAGATCATGCCCTATAGTTTTAGGTGCCCCACAGAGTTCTGTCCTGCACCCTCTCTTCTTCTCCCCCTGTACTATTTCATTTGATGATCTCATCAACTCCATAGATTTGATTACCATCTCTATGCTGATTATTCTCAAATCTCCCTATTCTGCCCCAACCTCTCTGCTGACCTCTAATCTCCCATCTGCAACTGCCTTTTAAACACCTGAAATTGATATCTGAAATCCAACACGTCTAAAACAGAATTCATTATCTTTCCCCCCAAACCCTCTTTCCTCTTAATTTTCTTATAACTCTAGAGGGCAACACCACCCTCCTAGTCTCTCAGGATGTCATCCTCTAATCCTCACTATCTCTCACCCTTTACCCCCTGTCCATTATGGTACCAAAGCTTTTTACCTTTGCAGAATTTCTTAAATATACCCCCACTTCACTCCTCTACCATTTCTGTCACTCTGATACAGGCTCTCATCACCTCACACCTAGATTATTGCAATAGCCTGCTTTTGAGGTTCCCTGTATTAAGTCTCTCCTGCCTCTAATCATTCCTTCCACTCAGCCACCAAAGTGATTTGCATAAATCTTAGGTCTGACCATGTTAGACTCCCCTTCTTCTCAATAAACTTCACTGGCTCCCTGTCACTTCCAGGATCAAGTACAAAATCTTCTACTTAGCATTTAAAGGCCTTCAAAATCTAGCCCTCTTATTTAGATTACATTAAGTTAAAAAAGGTTTTGTACAAACAGAAGCAATACAGCCAAGATTAGAAGGAAAGCAGAAAGCCTGGAAACAATTTTACAGCCAATATTTCTGATAAAAGTCTCATTTCTAAAATATGTAGGGAAGTAAATCAAACTTATAAGAATGCAAGTCATTCCCCAATTTAGAAATGACCAAAGGATATGAACAGAAATCTTTCAGATGAAGAAATCAAAGCTATCTATTGCCATATGAAAAAATGCTCTAAATCACTATTGATTAGAGAAATGCAAATTAAAACAACTCTGAGGTACCACCTCATACCTATCATATTGGCTAATATGACAGAAAAGGAAGAAAATAATAAATATTGGAGAAGCTGTGGGAAAATTGGAACACTAATGCATTGTTGGTAGAGTTGTGAATTCATCCAGCCAATTCGGAAAACAATTTTAAACTATACCGAAAGGGCTGTGCGACTGGGCTTACCTTATGACCCAGTAATACCACTACTAGGTCTATATCCCAAAAAGATCATAAAAACAGGGAATAGAACCTACATGTACAAAAATATTTATAGCAGCTCTCTTTGTGGTGGCAAAGAATTGGAAATTTCGGGGATGCCCATCAATTGGGGAATGGCTGAACAAGTTGTAGTATATGAATGTAATGGAATAGTATTATGCTATAAGAAATGATGAGGGGGCAGCGAGGTGGCGCAGTGGACAGAGCACCAGCCCTGGAGTCAGGAGTACCTGAGTTCAAATTCGTCCTCAGACACTTAACAGTTACTAGCTATGTGACCCTGGGCAAGTCACTTAACCCCAATTGCCTCACTAAAAAAAAAAAAAAATGATGAACAGGCAGATTTCAGAAAAACCTGGAAAGACTTAAGTGGACTGATGCTGAATGAAGTGAGCAGAACCAGGAGAACATTGTACACAGTAACAGCAACATTGTATAATGATCAACTGTGATAGACTTAGCTCTTCTCAGCAATATAATGATCCAAGACAATTCCAAAGGATTCATGATGGAAAATGCTCTCCACATCCAGAAAAAAAAAAAAGAAAAAGAAAGAAAGAAAGAAAGAAAGAAAGAAAGAAAGAAAGAAAGAATGAAGGAAAGAAAGAAAGAAAGAAAGAAAGAAAGAAAGGAAGAAAAAACCCTGTGGAATCTGAATGCAGATCGAACTATGCTGTTTCTACTTTTTGTTTTTTCTTTTTTGACGTTATTTTTTTCCCTTTTGTTCTGATTCTTCTTTCACAATATGACTAGTGCAGAAATATGTTTAGTGTGGTTGTACATATATAACCTATCTCAGATTGCTTTCTGTCTTGGGGAAGGGGAAGAGAAGGGAGAGAGGGAGAAAAATTTGGAAGTCAAAATCTTATAAAAACCAATGTTGAAAACTATCTTTACATGTAACTGGAAAATAATAAAATATTTTGTGATTTAAAAAATAATAAAAGAAAAATAGATGCTAAAACAACAACAATAAAAATGTAGCCCTCTCCTAGTTTTCCAGTCACCTTTTACCTCATCCTTCAGATATACTCTTCCATCTTGTGACACTGGCTTCCTTGATGTTCCTCAAACAAGACTTTCATTCTCTGGGCTCCAGATATTCTCTCTGACTCTCCTGTATGCCTAGAATGCTCTCCCTCCTCATCTCTGCCTACTGATTTCCCTGTTTTCTTTCAAGTCTTAACTATCTTCTGTAGTGTAAGGGCTAAAATTCTAGCTATACTGTCTAAAATATCTAATAAGTGGTCACCAATAAATTATAAGCTTTAGCAAGAGTTAGACTTTTAAGTATTTATTAAGGAGAATAAGAATTTGGTAAAGAGAGAGAGAAAGGCCTAGATTCATCTATCTATTAAAGGGAAAGCACATTTCTAGCTCCCTTCTCCACCAGAGTCCTCAGGAAAGAGAGCGAGTCAGAGCACCAGCTTTCCCCTTCTTCCTCCCACCAGCAAACGTCACTTCCTGACGCCAAAGAAAAGCCGCATGGTCCTGCCCTCAGAGGCCCTCTCCTCATGTTGCAGCTTTCCTACAGTAAGTCTCCAGCAGGTGGCATCATTACAATTGTTACAATAGCAAGTCTTTCCCAAACATTTTTAATTCTAGTGCCTTCCTTTTCTTACTACTGTTTTATCCTTGACATAGTTTTTTTTTTTTGGTATCTATTTGTTTTGCTGTTCTTTTTCCTATTATATTGTAAATCCTTGAGGCAAGAACTGACTTTTGTTTCTTTGTTATCCCCAGAACAGGCACATAGTAAGTGCTCAGTAAATGTTGATCGATTGACTGAAGGAAGGATAAAACTGTGCAGGTTTTTGAGGCAGCCAGATTTTAGCACAATAGGAGGAAGACCTCTAAACAATTGAAATGATTCATTGATGGATTGGGCTGCCTATATAGGGAGTGAGCTCTCCATCCCTGGAGACTTTTGTGGAGAGACTGGTCTGTGGACAAGTTTTGGAAATAAACTAGAAGGTATTTATACTTTGGTAAAGTAACTGGACAAGATGACTTCTCTGTCCTTTTCAACTTTGAAAATCTGGTTTTAAGTGTCAAGTGAGCTTAAACTATAGTAAATCAAACAAGAAGTATTTATTCTATGACAACTCCACGTTAGGCACGGGAGATACAAGGACACAAGTAAAATTCCATCTAAGTCCCAAACCAGATCATTCCTAGGTTCTTCAATATTTACCAGACCTGACCATTTGACTTAACTTCATTAATAATTTAATGGGTAAACTTTAATTATAATGACAAGGGAGACTCCACTTTTAAGTTGCGTTTTTCAATAAGGCTCTATTGCTGGCTCTAAGTTTGCTTTTTCCTTGACAAAACTGATTTTCATTTCAGAGTTTCTCCTGTACTTATCAAATAAGAACAGAGGGAAAATGAACAGACTGAAAACAACTGGGCCAAACTCATTAGAATGATCAACTCTGAGCTCAAAAATGGTTTTAGGAAAACATCTGCTTTGAAAAAAAAAATAGACCACTTTCCTGTGCCTTACTCTGAACTGCAGCTGTGGAAATTCTGAGGGATAAAGGAGTTTGAAGGAAGAGGATTCAGAGTAGAAGGAAGTTTGTTTTTATCTATCAACCAGGAAATTATTTGACAGGGTATTCCAGCCTCTAATTCATGAATAGTGCTGTGCTAGGTGTTTGTGGAGAATACAAAAAAAAAGGAAATATAAGGAATACAAAGAAATGGACAGACCCCATAGTAAACACGTAATAAATGCTTTATCTAATTCATCACAAACATTTATTCAGCACCTATTATGCTCAAATACTTGCAGTTGGGCCTAACAATAGAGAGTGGATGCAAACCCCTTTCTGATGTCAAGAAATTGATGGTCTAGTGGTAGGAAGAAGACATGTAAACAAATAATTATGGTAAAAGAAAGAGTGGGATAAGTCCCCTAGGTATCCAAGCAGAGTCCTAGGAGAAAATTTTATATATATATATATATATATATATATATATATATATATATATATATATATATATATATATATATAAGTTTTAGAGCTGGGAGGAACTGCAAATTACATCATATCAACTCCCTTAATTTTATACAAGAGGAAACTAAGACTTTGCCAAGGGCATACCAATAGTTAGTAGGTAGCTAGGTGGTATAGTGTGTAGATCACTGGATTCAGAATTGAGACACTTGATTTCCAATCTTACCTCAGATACTTACTAGTTGTGTGATCCTGGGCATGTCATTTAGTCTTTGTCTGACTTTTTTCATCTGTAAAGTAGGCATGGTAATAGGAGCTACTTCACAGGGTTGTTGTAAGGATCATATGAAATAACACAAGCAAATTGTTTTGAAAACTTTAGAGTGCTATATAAAGCTAACAATTTTTGTTGTTGTTATTGATGTTCATGATGATGGTGATGGTGGTGATGATGATATACCACAACATAATTGAGATCCTTTGGCTCTAAATGCAGTTCCCTTTCTATTCTAACATAGTGCAGTAAAACAAATGTGTCAAACTGGACCCAAAGACAGAAGCCTACAGAATTCCCTAGTGGTCCCAATCATATTAAAATATAATTGGGAAATATTTAGCAAAATAAATAAAAATACAGTACAGCATAGGCAATGTTACTTTGTGATTTTCTAACTTAAAATGCAGGCCAGTAGGGATAGGTTTCTATTTGAGTTTGATACCTCTAACCTAAGAAATAAGTACAATCATCTGGGATAATCAAAGAGGGTTCTGGGGAGAAGGTGTCACTTTAATTCCTAAATGGAAGGAATATTAACAAATGAATCCACAAGGAGGAGAAGTGAGCCATCAATTTCAACCATTTTGGGTAGAATGAACCAAGGCATGGAGGTGAGGGAAGGCTGGCTGATAAAATAACAGTAACAGCAAAAATAACAGCAACAAAAACTAGCATTTAGCATTTTGGCTATAGTTTTTCTCATTTGATCTTTACAACCTTGTGAGTCAAGTGCTATTATTATCTCCATTTTACAGATAAGGAGACTGACAATCCCTGACCTTAGGTCCCTTGCAATGTTAAGATTCCCTGGGAATTTTTAATTTTGGGATAAAAAGCATCTGCCCCAAAAAATGGCAAAAGAATCAGTGATAGGTAAGTTCTAGAGTTTTGAACAATTTGTCTCTGTTTAGAGTGTTTCATGATCAATCCATTCTACACTAAAATCAGAATCTTAGCAGTATCAGGGAATATAGAGAACACAAATACAACCTGATATACTATATGAATACCCTTTTGATGCCCCTCACATCCCTCACAAGTGGACATCCAGCCTAATTGACCCTGGGTGTGCTTCATTCCAGTTTGGGTAGCCTTAAAAGTTATTAAGTTGATCCTTATGTTGATCCAAAACCAGTTTTCTCCTAAGTTGCCTCCATTTCTCTTTCACAAGATAGATATGGGAAAAGAGAAGGAAAAAGAGCAAGCATTTATTAAGCACCTATTGTATACCATGCACTGTGCTAAGTGCTTCACAGACATTGTCTCTTTGGATCCTCACAACAACTCTGGGAGGTAGGAGCTATTATTATCTTCATTTTGCAGTTGAGGAAACCAAGAAAGGCAGTGATTAAGTAACTTGCCCAAGGTCACACAGCTAATGAATTTCTGGGGCTAGATTTGAATTCATGTCTTCCTGACTCTAGGCCCAGTTCTCCAACCAGACTCTGAGCTGAGTTCAGAATATGGAAAAGTGAAGTGATGTTTTAGGGATGTCAGTTGTCTGAGATTGGGATATATTTGGTTTAAAAAAGCAAAAAGAAGAAGGAGGAGAAGGAGGAGAAGAAGAAGAGGAAGAAGAAGAAGAAGAAGAAGAAGAAGAAGAAGAAGAAGAAGAAGAGGAAGAGGAAGAAGAGGAAGAGGAAGAAGCTGCCTTGGGGTGGGGAACAATATTAGCAAAATGTTATTTGAGTTTGATACCTCTAACTTAAGAAATAAGTAATAAGGGACCACCAATGTATGAAGTAAGTGGATTTAGAGTGAGATTAGCCTGGACTGAATCATGGCTCTACCATCTTTAGCATACTGTAGTGGCAAGAAGAGGGATTTAGGTCAATATGTTGAGAAGAATGATAGCCTTGAGACTAGAGACCTAAGTTTAAATCCATATTTTGCCATTAACTAGTGGTGCAATATTGGCCATGTCTCTTAACTGTCTTGTGCCTTAATTTCTTCATCTGAAAAATAGAATTAATAATACATGTGCTACCCTTCTCATAAACTTTTGGGGGAGTGGTGAAATATAAATATGATTTATCATTATATCTGTGTGACTTTGAGAAAGTAACTTAGTACCTCAAGGCCTCAGTTTCCCTCACCTGTAAAATGGAGGGGGTGGGGAATCAAGGATGGTCTTTAAAATATATCTCTGCTTTAACCACTGAAACTCCCAAATTCTCTCCAGGATTACATTCCTATGTTTCCAGCTTCCTAACGAACATTTCCACTTGTGTCTTGGATACGCAGCATGTCCAAAACTGGATTCAAGAGGACCTGAGTTCAAATCTGACCTCAGACACTTGATACTTACTAGCTGTGTGACCCTGGGCAAGTCACTTAACCCTCATTGCCCCACAAAAAAAAACCAAAAAACAGGATAGCGAAAGTCTTTGAATCCATGTCATATGAAGTTTAGATGTAAGAACTGGGAATGTTTGAAATGAGGAAGAAAAGACTTAGAAGAGACATGATATAGATATACTAAAGTTGTGACATGGAGAAGGAACATATTTATTCTTTTGGATTCTAGAAGTGAATACAAAAAGAAAGGGGTAGAAGTCACAAAGAGGTACATTTAGGCTTGATAGTAAGAAATACATACTAATAATAACACGAGTCATCCAGAATGGGATGGTCATGTGCGCTGGTAGATTTTCTACCTTAGAGGGCTTCACCAGAGGATAGGTTACCATTGGTGAGATGTGTTAAAGTAACGTTCCTTTTCATGTAAAGATTGAACTAAGTACTCTTCCAACTTTTAAATACCATAAAATACTTGAATATTTCAATCATAATAACATCTTTTCTATGATAGATCTGCAATTAACCCTCATGAAAAAAGTTACAAAGAGCTTGTATAAGGGCCGAATGAATGAATGAATAAATGAATGAATGAATGAATGAATGAATGAAGCTTCTCTGCTCAGAGTAGATGAAGATATAAATTTTAACTTTAGGGTCTTTTAATCTCCTTTAATTTTGTAGATTGACTCTAGAGATGAGTATTACTTGCTCTAAAGAAAGAGAACCTGAGAGTAGCATAGTTTAATGAATAGGTTCTTGAACTTAGAGTCAGAAAAATTTAGATTCAAATCCCATCTGAAACATTTATTAGCCTTGTGAATATGGGAAAATCAATAATCTTCTCTGTCCTTCAGTTTCTTCAAATAGAGGTTTGAACCTGATGGCCTCTGAAGTCCCTTCCAGATCCAAAATTCCTAAATGACCCACTAGGTAATCTGAAGTAACAAAAGTTCAATGATTTTTCTCCAACTCATCCAGTATATGTACAAGCTCATTCTTTTTAACAGTTAAAGATGTGTGATTTAAGTTCCTTTGAAGTGTTAATTACTAAGCACAGGAAGTGGAAGTACATCTGTTCCTCCTATCAAAGGATTTGAGCAGAGGAATCATACTTGTTCCTTTATCTATGAATATGCACAAGAACCAGAAGTTAGATTTTAGCCAATAGATTTTGTTTATCAATTTGGTAGAACCAGAAGAGCATAGAATCCAGAGTTGGAAGCAACCTAAGAGATGACATAGTCCAATACACTCATTTTACAGATGAGTAAATGCAAAGCACATACAGAATAAATGCAAGAAAGGATATGAACACACAATTATCAAAAGAATTACAAACCACATAAAACCAAAAGAAAACTTGTTCCTTGTCACTAAAAAAGAAAAGAAATACAAATAAAAACTCTGAGAGTTCATGTTATATATAGAAAATTGGCAGATATAACAAAAGATAGGTGATACTTTGGTAAAAGTCAATGTTCAAAAGACTGCAGGAAGATAGGTAGATCAATCAACTGTTTGTGGAACTATGAATTGGTCCAAATATTTTGGAGAAGAATTTGGAATTATTCAGGAAGAGTGGGGAAAAAATTCCTGCCTTTGGAGCTAGTTATACTACCCAAGAAACAAAGGTTCTATATTTACTGAAATCTGTGTACTACCACTTTTCATGGTAACAACAAACTAGAATCCCTAATAGAATGTGAATTCTTTGAGGACAGGGACTCTTTTTGTTTCCCCAGTGCTTTGCACACTACCTGCCACATTTTGTTGTTGTCCTTCAGTCATGTCTGACTTTTCATGATCCCATGGATGATAGCAAGCCAATACTGTTCATGGGATTTTCTTGGCAATTGGTTTGCCATTTCCTTCTCTAGTGAAATAAGTCAAACTGAGGTTAAGTGACTTGCCCAAAGTCACACAAGTAGCAAGTGTCTGAGACCAGATTTTAACTCTGGTCTTCCTAACTCCAGACCCAGTACTCTATCCACTGATCTACCTAGCTGCCTCCTATGTGCCTGGAATATAGGAGGTATTTAATATATATTTACTGATTGAAAGGAAAGCAGGTACCCATAAATTAAATAATAACAGAACAAATAGTAATTTACTAGCATAATAGTATAGCACATACTATAGCAGAATAGTGTAATAGCACAATTAAAACAATGATGTAAATAACAATAAGATGATTCTTGGCACTGTGTGTTTATAAATTCAAAACTGACCTAGGAAAAGAGATGAGGAAATGTACTGCGTCATTTTCTTTGGTGAAGTAGGATACTATAGATATAATTGTCCTTATTTCTAAAATGGAACCAATGGACAAGATTATCTCTTCTAAATCACAGGGATCCTTATAGCTCTAAATCTATGATCCTATATGTTCTTAGATTTTTCCCAGTTCTAAATTCTTTGTTCTTATTTATGAAACCCCAGCAAACTGAGCCAGAAAAAGTAAACCAGGTTTTTTGTTTTGTTTTGGTTTTTGCAGGGCAATGAGGGTTAAGTGACTTGCCCGGGGTCACAAAGCCAGTAAGTATCAAGTGTCTGAGGCTGGATTTGAACTCAGGTCCTCCTGAATCCAAGGCCAGTGTTGTATCCACTGCACCACCTAGCTGCCCCCAAAATAAACCAGTTTTAGTGTTTCCAAGGGGTGTAATCTGGATTGACCAGCTTTCAATGAGTCACTCACTGTGAATATCAGTTTTTAAAACCCTAGGTCCCAAACTCACACCGGACTGAAGATTTTAATGAACTATAAGGGATTTCTCTGACTATCTTTACTTAATCATTGTTATTTTTCCTTCATTCTCAAAGAGGACCTTGCCTTGTAATGAATTGGATTTAAGTGAGGAAGGAACATGAAAGGTCACCAGTCTCACTCTCTCCTCCAAAGTCATCCGGGTCCAGTGACAGCAACAACTGGAGATGGCCCTGAATGTTTAAGGCAATTGGGATTAAACAACTTGTCCAGGGTCACACAGCTAGTAAATGAGGTCACATTTGAACTCAGGTCCTCCCAACTTCAGGACCAGCTCTCTATCCACTGAGCCGCCTAGCTGTCCCACAGAGTTGAAAGAAGCTTTGGAGGCCATAGTCTAACACTAACTTTTATAGAGGAGAAATCTAAAGCATCAATAGGAGGTTGATGAACCAGGTTCTTTGTAAGATAAGTAAATTTTATATATATATATATATATATATATATATAAATTATATTATATATATATAATTTACTTATCTTACATATATATATATACACACATACATACACGTGTATGTATTTTGATACATCATATAGATTTCCTCTTTTGTTCCTCCTCTCCTTCCCAGAAATCTATCCTTTATAACAAAGAAACTGTTTTTAAAGAAAAAGGGGAGGGTATGGGGGAGGGGGGCAGCTAGGTGGCACAGTGGATAAAGCAAAGGCCCTGGATTCAGGAGGACCTGAGTTCAAATTTGCCCTCAGACATTGACCCACTGTGTGATGCTGGACAAGTCACTTAACCTATTTGCTTCAGTTTCCTATCTGTAAAATAAGCTGAAGAAGAAAATAACACACTACTCCAATATCTCTGTCCCAGATGTGTTCACAGAGAGTCAGACATGACTGAACAACTCCTTGTATATATTGTTTTATACTATTTTCTGTCTGTTCATGCCAATTTTTCCACGCTTCTCTGTATTCATGATATTCATAATTTCTAACAGCATAGTAATATTCCATTTATATTCACATACCACAATTTGATTAGTCATTTTGTTTCCAGTTCTTAAAAACTACAAAAAATGCTACCATAAATATGCTGGGGTCGATGAGACCTTTCTTCCTATCCATGACCTCTTGGGGATATATGCCTAGCAGCAGAATCTCTGGGTCAGAGGATATAGACATTTTACCTACTCTGCTTGTATAATGCCAACTTGCTTTCCAGAGAGGTCGTACCAGTTAGACTACTATGGAAACAACCATTTCTATCACACTGTGCTGTCTAGGGTTGCTAGATTTTGCCTTTCCTGTTGGGTGTGTGTGTGTGTGTGTGTGTGTGTGTGTGTGTGTGTGTGTGTGTGTGTGTGTTTCGTTTTATTTATTTGATTCCTTCCTTATTCTGAAGATAAATCAGATCTTGAAAGCTGAAACGAAGCCGGAAAACTTTACATCTGGCAGACGGCTAAGGGGCTGCTGTTCTTTTCTGCAGCTGGCAAAGAGTTCCAAAATCAACACTGAAGCATGGCTCCTCTTGTCTCTGAAGTTCTCTGGTCCTTCCATCTGAAGACTAGATGGCAAAGGCACTGTAGTCAGGTGTCTCATACCTGATTAATGCCCTGCCTTAGGGGACAGCACCTGCAGAGGCCTTTCACTGACCCAGAATGGAACAGAAAATCTTAGCACTGACAACAAGGTACAGACACTATCTTCCAAATTGAATAGCTACCATTAAAGCGAACTCTTGCACTAATGAGTCTTTGCTTATACTACTCATATAATCACAGAACTAGATCTGGAAACAAACTTACAAGCTTTCTAGTAAAATCTACTCCTTTTTTTACAGATGAAGAAAGTCTGTCCTACAAAGAGCCTCACTTATTTGTATTTTATTTAAAATTCGCTAAGGACCAATGATACTGGTGACCCTGATCTCCTCTCACACAAGGCACTCCATTTCTCAACTTCCATACATTTTCACAGTAAGGCAGACAGACACCTTACCTCTCATTCTCTCCTTCTTTATCTCTGCCTTCTGGGTATCACTGGATTCCTTAAAGTCCCAGCTACCTTCTTCTACAGGGAGACTTTCCCCATTCCCCCTCAACGTTGGTGCCTTCATTCTTAAATTACCTCTAATTTTTTTTTCTTTTATTAACAATTTCAGGGGGCAACTAGACGGCACAGTGGTTAAAGCACCAGCCCTGGATTCAGGAGTACCTGAGTTCAAATCCAGCCTCAGACACTTGACAGTTACTAGCTGTGTGACCCTGGACAAGTTACTTAACTCCCATTTCCTGCAAAACAAACAAACAAACAAAAACAAAAAACAAAAAACAAAAACAATTTCACAGTTTTGAGTTTCAAATTCTATTCCTCCCTCCTTCTCTCTATCCTTTCCCCCTCTCCCTAAAGGCAGTAAGGAGATATAGGTTATACATGTAAAATTATGCAAAACATTCCCTTATTAGTCATTTTGCATAAGAAGACTCGAATAAAAGAAACAAATGAAAGTGAAAAATAGCATGCTTCGGTCTGTGTTTAGTCAATATCAGTTCTTTCTCTGGAGGCAGATAGTATGCTTCCTTATTAGTCCTTTGGGATAGTCTTGGATCATTGTATTACAGAGAATAGCTAAGTCATTCACAGTACTTCATCAAATAATATTGCTGTTACTGCATACAATGTTCTCCTGGTTCTGTTCACTTTACTATACAATAGTTCATGTAAGTCTTTCTAGGCTTTTCTGAAGTTATCCTGCTTGTCATTTCTTATAGCACAACAATATTCCATTACAATCATATACTACAGCTTTTTTAGCCATTCCCCAATTGATGGGTGTCTCTTTGATTTCCAATTCTTAGCCACCACCAAAAAAAAAAAAAAAAAGTTGCTATAAATATTTTTGTACAATTACTTCCTCTTCTCTTTTTTTTTTTTTTGAGGGGGGGAGGGTAATGTTTTGGGAATATAAATCCAGCAGTGGTATTGCTGGATCAAAGGATTTTCAGTTTTATAGCCCTTCAGGCATAGTTCCCAATGGCCTGCCAGAATGGTTGAATCAGTTCAAAACTCCACTAACAGTGTATTAACATTACCTCTAATTTATCCTGTGTATATCTTATATGTCATTGTTTATATGTTGTCTCATTAGGTTGTAAACTTCTTAAGAACAGGGACTTTCTTTGTGTCCCAGTGCTTGGTATATAGTGCTGAGCACTTTACAAATATCTCCTTTGATCCTCACAATGTCACTGGAAAGTAAGTGGTACTGTTATTAATTTCCACTTCACAGATGAGGAAACTAAGTAAGATAGCGGTTAGTGACTTGCCTATGGTCACATAGGTAGGAAGCATCTGGGGTAGGATTTGAATTTTAGGCCCAGGACTCTATCCAGCATACTACCAGCTTCCTCTGTAAGAGATATGCCTAGGTAAGAGAGGATGGAAATACAGGCGGAACAACAGGATAGCTGTGTTCAGGTATTTGCAGACCTGACATATAAAAGATTAGTCCTTTCTTCTTTATCCTCAAGGACAGAACTGGGAACAAAGTGACAATAAGGCAAATTCAGTCTTGGTATCAAGAAAAACCTCCTGTTAATATTATATAAATTGGAATGGGCTACTGTGGGAGGTAGACGCCTCCCCCTTATTGGAGGTCTTCAAGTGGAGGCTGGATGACCATTTCTCATCCAATAGGTGATTACTAAGGTATCTTATACTACTAAAATTCTGAAATTCCATTGTTCTTTCCCTTTCTGTTCCTCTTTTCTTCCCCCCACCCACTTCTTCTCTTTTATCTTCCTCTCTCTCTTTTCCTTTTCCACTCTTATCCCTTATTCCCTCTCTTCATTAAACCTGAATTCATTCCTTTTCACCCTTCTATCTCTCCCTCCATTCCCAAATATTCTCTGTCTCTGTTCTCTTCCTTTTTCTGTGTCCTCTTTCCTCATTATTCTCCCTCTTCTTTTTTGGCTTCTTCCTCATTCTCTATTCCCTAACTCTCCCTCTTTTCCGGATTCTTTTCCTCCTCATCTCTCTCCCATTTTTTTATTATTCTTCTCTACCAACCCCACTCACCCCCCAACCTCCCCCATCTTCCTCTTATTCTCCCTCCTGTTTCTCTCTGCTTCTCTGCCTATTTCTCTGTCTCTGTGTTGGTCTATCTGTCTGTCTTGCTTTCTCTTTCCATATATACATATATGCACACATATACACATATGGATATATCTTTCTACCTAGAGAGAGATATCTTTCTGCCTTCCTTCTATCTCTTCCTCTCTCCCTCATTTCTCCCTCTCTACAATCTGTCAAGAAAGGACACCAGAGGATGAGGGTCAGACAGCTCCTTAAAAGGGAAATTAAATACAAAACTATAGATTCATTTATTCATCTCCCAAAGCAATCCTTGAAAGCTTTAAAAATAAATAATAAGAGACAAGGCCCTACCTATTTACCCTTGGGTGCTGCCCAGGCTGCAGGCAACTATTTCATTCCAGGCCTTTGAGATAAATGCTGAAGCAGCCTGGGAAGCCTGCCTCCACATTATGCAAAGGTGAATACAGTAATCCTGTTATCTCCCTGTGGCAGATCACAAGATCCCAGCATTCCAGTAACAGAGCAAGGGCTGGCAAGCCTCAGGTTGAGCTATCAATATTTGGATTCACACTGGCTCAGCACCAGTGGCATGCTGTCCTTAGAAGCCAGAGAAAATGAACAGGGCCAGCCAGACATTGCAGCATTGGGAGTACCCAGAGATAATGGTATTTGAGGGAGGAAGACAGGTCCAGCAGAGGAGACTTAAAGCAAAGAACCCTGGGGTTTCTTGTGGGCTTATTGCTGGCAAGCTTGACCTTGCTAAAGTCATCTTAGTGTTTCAGTATCCTCACTTAGGCATCTGTAAATGAGGGACACAGAATTTCAGAATTGAAAGGGACTCAAGAAGCCATTTAGTCTAATCTCTAAGAGGACTCTACAATCTAGGTGTTGGGAAGGACCTTCAGAGATCATTTGGTCAATCCTTCCCTACCTGATGAAGAAATCACCTCTTCAGCATCCCTGACAAGTGGTCTTTACCCTAAAGGGCTCTAGAGATTGCAAACTCAATACTTTATGAAACAGCCTTTTGCTTTTCAGACAATCCCAGTTGTAAGAAAGTTGATTTGTTGTTTTCCTTTATATTAAGTCAAAATTTATCTCCTTGGAATTTCCACAGTGTAACTCGTCCTGTCATCTGGGGCCTGCTAGAATAAATCTCATCCCTCTTCCACATGAGAGTCTGTCAAATATTTAGACATTAATCATTCTGGACCCCTCTTTCAATCTGATGTGTAGAAGTAGTTGTCATAGATAGCAGTGGGACATGGGGTACTGGAATTGGAAGGACAATTTCCTCACCTATAAAAAGAAAGGATTGGGTTAGATGATTTCTAGAATCCTTTCACTTTCTGAACCATATGATCTATAGATCTAGAATAAATAGTTCACCTACATCAGTGAAATCTGAAGTTATTTTTTAAAACAGACTTTAATTTCATTGTTTTAGAGAGCTCTCGATGAAGACCTTCCTCTATGAATACAGAAGGACACTTTCTCTGTACTTTATAGTCATAAAAAGTTGCTTGGAGGAATTGTTCCTGTGTGTTTCAGAGACAAGACTTGAACTGACATGTTCTTGAATCTGAGGAGAGCTCTCTAGCCAGTACCACCAAGTTGCCCCTTCATATTTTCTACTTAATCTTTCCACCAAAAGATATATTTGAATATCACCTGGAATGTCATTGGTGGAACATGGGGAAAAGTAGCATTGTCAGTCTAAGAGCCAGAAACAAAGAAACCCTAAAAGTGAATTGAAGGACATCCTTCATCACAGCAGAGGGAAAGGGTACCTTGGAACAAGCAGGAATTTATAATCTGCTCAGCAAGAATAATTTGAGCTGTCATCTCTGGCTTCTGTTAAGTACATAAAATCTCTATTGCCCCCATTAATGACTCCAAGCCTAAGAAGGAACAGAGAAAACCAAGGGAGGGAGGGCACCCTTTTTATAAGGAAATCAATTAAGCATGTGCTGTGCTTTTCAAAAACACCACTTCATGGTAAGGAGCTTAATGTGTGAATAACAAGCCCATAAAATGTTAATAAGTATAATAACTGGTGTTTCTGCAACACCTTTAACTATGTGGAACTATAATGGGACTAGGGACAATAGAAAGTGCTGGTTGTAATGATAGGGGTTAGGAAGGGTAGGGTAATTTGATAGAGAAAGTAGTCATCTTACCCTGATTCTACTTGGATTTGATTAGGCTGGGGGTGCTAAGCCTCTATGATTTGTGGGTCAGCCCCTCTGGGGTCCAAGATATAATCAAATGATTGGGAAGAGTTGTATGCTCTCTCTCTCTCTCGCTCTCTCTCTCTTGCTCTCTCTCTCTGTATATCTGTCTGTCTGTCTTGTTTCCTCGTATGTAAGATGATAGGATGGACTTAATAACCTCTGAGGTCCTTTCCAACTCTAAAGGTATGGTCTTGTGATCTTCATAGCTAATCGCGAGAAGACGACTTAAACAGAACATAATAGTGTAGAAGGCAGTAAGTAACACATCCCTGAGTTTCTAAGTATAGGCTTGATGACCACTTGCCAGGAATATGGTGGAGAGGATTTCTATTCATACATGGGTTGGAGTAGATGGTTTCTGAAGTCCCTCTAGGATTCTGTGATTCAGTGACTTCAGGTGAACAATGCCTACCATGTACCACTGTCACCATTTTGTCAGTGACATTTCTGTGAAATGGTTAGCAGTTTCAAATTTTAGTCTCCTGCATGGGCCCCCAATTTGGGCATAAGAAAGTTGGAGATGATAATAACTATGTCACTGGATATTAAGTGGTAGAGTGCAAAAGTGTGTTGCAAGAAGCCTTGACCAAGTCTATAGGACACACATAAAACTATAGAATCTGGGCATCTACAAGTCAGAGGCCTCCT
This sequence comes from Dromiciops gliroides, assembly GCF_019393635.1. Taxonomy (NCBI): domain Eukaryota; kingdom Metazoa; phylum Chordata; class Mammalia; order Microbiotheria; family Microbiotheriidae; genus Dromiciops; species Dromiciops gliroides. The sequence continues at coordinate 553,348,592 of NC_057863.1, read as the reverse complement.
CATCATTCTTTCTACTCCCTCCGCCAATCACTCCCCATCCCCATCCATATAATAGTAAATTGGGCAAGGCATATAGAAAAGGGCTTTGGAATTAATTCAGTATATCTGGGTTGGAATACTGTATCTGGGGTGCAGCTAGGTGGTGCAGTGGATAAAGCATTGACCTTGTATTCAGGATGACCTGAGTTCAAATCCGGCCTCAGATACTTAACACTTACTAGTTGTGTGACCCTGGACAAGTCACTTAACCCTCATTGCCCTGCCCCACCCCAAAAAAAGGAATACTGTATCTGCCATTGATAAGATTTATATAGTTCTAAACAAATCACAAATTGGAGCCTTGATGTCTTTATCTATAAAATTTGGATAATAATACTTGCACTCTTTACCTATAGGGTTGTTGTACAGAAACTATGGTACTATTAGAACACTCCATCCACCCATACTTGGTGAGGGAGCAGCAACTCCTTGCTACATAGGCAAACACACACTCTGTACTATCATTATATCATTTTTTTTTAAATTTCAATGCTCTTTATACCTATTGTCTCACTTGATCAAATAACCCCATGATATGGCCAGTGAAAATAATACCATCATGGCAGCTAGGTGGTGCAGTGGATAGAGCACCGGCCCTGGAGTCAGGAGTACCTGAGTTCAAATCCGGCCTCAGACACTTAACACTTACTAGCTGTGTGACCCTCGGCAAGTCACTTAACCCCAATTGCCTCACCAAAAAAAAAAAAAGTAATACCATCCCCTGTATTATAGTAATTTTATAGTAATTAGTAGAAGTAGAACTAAAAACTTCAGTTTTTTAACTGACTGGAGAGGAAATGTTTTCAAGTGAAAAAGAGTCTTTGGAGTTGGGTTCAAATCCTAATCTGTCACCATGTTGGATAAACAACTTAAACTTCCCAGCCTCAGTTTCCTCATCTGTAAAATGAGGTCTCTTCCATATCTAAATCTATGTTCTTATAACTACTTTTCTAGCCAAGAGATGGGAAGAGTTCTTAAATAATTGAAAGCAAAGCACAATCAAATCTCCACCATCCACAAAGACAACAATAATAATAATGAAAAATGATAACTCATATTTTCATTATGTTTTAATGCTTCCAAAGCACTTTGTTCCCAAAAGAGTGAGGAGGCACTGCAAAGAACATCATCCTGTTTTTATAGATGCCAAGGCTAATTTCTGAAAGACTGAATGACTTGCCCAAACTCACACAGCTACTAAGTGATGGAGACAAAACCTGACTCTAGCCCACTGACTGGGACCACAGGAAAAGAGGAAGCAGAGTCAAGCAAGTGGCTTAGTCAGCAATCTCAGAAACTAAGGAAGCAGGGACATACCTTGCCCCTCAATAAAGGGATTCATGGTACAAGGAGGAAAGGAAGGAACTTGACCCTTAAGGATGCTACTCGGTTAACCTCAGAAGCCTTCATGTTTCTCTCACTCTGGGAAAGTGAATACTGAGTAAGCCAGGCCTGGACACCCACTGATGGTGTTCTCTGCAAAGAGTTGGCTGGGTCGTGAATACAGAGATGGAGAGCAGATGATTTTGCAAAAGCATGTCTTTGACAGCCTTCCATTTGTGATGTTCACTTAATGATAATTTTATAGTAAGCCAGAAATCAACTTAGTGCCAAATATTACCCAGCAGGAAAGAAAGACTTGCCTCAGGGTTCCATCTAAAAATTTTTTTAAACCCTAATCTATGATGATGGAAATGACAGCTCTGCTGTTATTTGCCCTGGTGAGTTATTTTTTTAAGTATTAATTCAGTGCTTACTAGGTGCCAGGAACTAGGCTAACTGTTGGGAATACAGATACAAAAATCAAGATAGTCCCTGACCTCAAAAAGCTTCCATACTATTGAAGAAAATGCATATAGGTGAGATGCTGACCAAGGAAAGGAGTTTTACTTTGGGCAGTCACAGGGATCTTGAATGGGGCCAAAGGGAAATCAATCAACAAGACCACATGTGAATTGGACATCCAGGTGGGAGTCCATTTTAGGAAAGGCAGAGATAAAGTAGATTAGGGCCATTGGAAAATAAGCAGGGTGGCGAAGAGAGTAAAGACTCAGCTCTGCAATGATCAGCTATAGGAAATAAGCTTGGACCAGAGGAGATAAGCCTAAGTAAGGACACACCAGTCATATTCGAGTAGAAGACAGATTCATTTCGTTTTGCTTAATCCAAGAAGCCAGAATTAAGATAAATGGGCAGAAATTATACAGTCAGGTTGTTTGTTTGTTTTTCTCCGTCTAAAGAAAAACTTTTTATCAATTAGAACTGTCCAAAAGTAGAATGAGGTCCTTCAAGTTCCCCATCATTGGACTGTGATTAGACAACAGGAGACTATATGATCTTTTGTTGGAGGCAGCATAGTATAGAGGGAAAGAATGCTGACCCTGGAGCCAGGGGACTCCAGTTCAAATCCTGCCTCAGTTATTTACCAGCTTTGTGGTCATATTCATATCGCTTAACCTCCCTGAACCTTGGTATCCTCATCTTTAAAATAGAAGAAATGGAATATATGGTTTCTGAGGGCCTTTCATTTCTGAATCTATAATCATATGACACCTGTTAAGGTTAGGTTAGATTGAATGTCCTCTGAGGTTCCCTTCATTTTTCAAGGAAATGCTGACTCAAAATATGGTTTTCAGGGCATGGCCTTCCAAATAATCACTGGGAGACATGGATTGTGCTCTGACATGCTTAGAGGCTTGCTAGCAGCAAAAATAGGATGGAATAAAGGGGATAAGGACAGGGGCTTCTAAATTAAAATGAACAACATGTTTCCCTCCTTACAGGGAAGGCAAAACCATTGTCCGCAACCACCCTATTACTTGTTATCTAAAGCAAACAGGTTAAAAAATAATACCCTGTCCATTCATGACCCACTGTTGACCTCATAGACATTATCTGAAAAAAGACCTGGATTTGGGGGGTATATGATACCAATACTGTCTCCAAGAATGGGTATATCTATAATTATATAACATATATTAGCACAGAAATCCTCACTAGTGATTTAAAACCTTAGCATTCATCAGGAGCATTTTGAAATACACACACACATATATATATATATATGTTATAGGTATATAAACATATAGATATTTTTTGTTGTTCAGTCATTTCAGCTGTGTCCAACTCTCAATGACCCCATTTGGAGTTTTCTTGGCAAAGATACTGGTTTGGTTTGCCATTTCCTTCTCCAGCTCATTTTACAGATGAGGAAACAATAGCAAAGAGTGTTAAGTGACTTGTTGAGGGTAAGTGTTTAAGGCCAGATTCTAATTCAGGATGAAGAGGCTTCCTGATTCTAGGCCCAGTACTCTATCCACTGTGCCACTTAGCTGCCCCCATATGTCTACATATATTCATAAAATTAATTCCTGAGTGGTAAAACAACCAATGATATCAGTCGACAAATATTTAAGTGCCTAAACAAAACACCAAGCATTTCACATTTCAGACCTGGTGTGTCAGGAGTCTAGCCTTTTCAGCTACAACCCAGTTCCCTCCCCTGACCCCCAAGCAATTTTTTCAGAAGCCTAGATTTACAGAAGCCCTTCCCCCCTCATAGGCTTCAGATCTGGGGCAGTCTGGTGAAGCTTATGTACCTCTTCTCAGAAATACATTTTTTTAATATATAAAGTAAAATACTTAGAATTAGGAAAGAAATCAATTATATTGGAAAGCATATATAATAGGATAGGATATATTATATGATATGATATGATATGATATGATAGAATATTATATTATATTATTATGATAATAGAATTACATATGATCATATCACAACATATAATTTATTGTTTTATAATTATATTATTATGATTATGTAACAAATATAATATAAATATATGCCCATATAACATATTAATTACATATTTATTTAACATGTTAGTTTATTATTTATTATATAATATAGTATAATATATATTAATCTATCAATGTATAATTATAGTGTGTAATTGTATAATTGTAAATATTATATATAATTATATATAAGTATTATAAATTATGTTATAATTTAATATTATATGTATTTTTTAAATTCACCAATACCAGATTAAGAGTCCCTGCTTTAAAGACTCTGAGGATAAATGAAAGCTGATTCTTTCTTCCTATAGCTGCCCATTTCTTCAAAGTTGTCTTTTTCTTTATCTCTTCAGTTGTTCTCATTACATCAGGATTCATAGGGCTAGAGAAAATTATGGCTGTTACAGACCTTAGACACCATGTAGACCAGTTCCTCATTTTACAGAAGAGGAAAGGAAGACCAAGGAAAAGGGAAGTGAGGTGCCTAAGTTCATTTTATGAGTCATTAAATAGCAAAGCTGGAACTAGAGTCCAAATCTCCTGACTGGCCAGATGCTCTTCAACCCTGGACCAGGAAGAATGAGAGTGTCAGTCTGAGGCCAATGGACTAATACCTACAAATCTCTCTTTCAAGAAGAAGAGCCCTGCTGAATCTCTTCTCCTTGGTTTCGCCTTCATAATTTTAGGTTTATAAATTTAGATCTGGAAAGGATCTTTGAGGTATTCTAATCCATCCTCCCATTTTACAGCTAAAGAAACTGAGGTCTAGAGTCATGCAATCATTTCCTCACAGTCATACAGATAATAAGTGCAGAACTGAGAATTGTACCCAGGATGTCTGATTCCAATTATGTAATACTTGCCAGTATTCCACTGATTTCTCTAGCTGTTAATGCCCCCTTTTCCTAGAGTTCCTTATTTTGTGTAAATATTTTATGCATATATAGTTATATACACGTAGAATATATATATATATATATATTGATTCATATGTATATATACATGTATATGTGTATAAACAAACAAAAGGTACTATCATCTATTTCCATAGAATGTATAGTACTTGAAGTCAGGGACTATGCCACTTTTTTCTTTTTTATTCCCAGTGCCAGATATGTAGTAAGTATTTAATAAATGCTTATTATTTGAGATGATCTCAAAGCACTTTGTTCTCATGTATTTTTCATAACTTGATTTATTTTCATATGTCTATCATACATATTAATAATTTATATTTTTATTATATTCTATTATATAACATTTCTGTAAACATGAAATACATCTCCTACTAGACTATTCATTACTTCAAGATAGTTACATTTTTAGTATTATTTTTCTGAGTAATTAATCCAGTGCTTTTCTCAGACTAGGGACTTAACCGAAGCTTGTTGAATAAAGTGTTGTCAGCAATAGTAGAGAGAGCAGGGCAGCTAAGTAGCACAGTGGATAAAGCCCCAGCCCTAGATTCAGAAGTACCTGAGTTCAAATCCAGCCTCAGACACTTGATACTTACTAGCTGTGTGACCCTGGGTAAGTCACTTAAACCTCATTGCCCAGCAAAAAAAAAAGTAGAGAGAGCAAGACCAGAAAACAAGAGACACTGACTTTTCTAGACAAAGAATCCAAAATTCATGAATCAAGAGGTTTTCCCAGTAATCAATGTGAGCTTTAGCTAATCTTGTAAGGAATGTTGCTATGATTACAGTGACCATGGTCCAACTGATGTGCCTGCTCTTTGGGTTGCTGAGCTCGTACCACCTGGACTTAGCCAGGTAGAAGTGACCTAAAATATGGTGTTCTGTAGGTCTGTAAAGTCCTAACTTTGCTTTTATGTCCAACAAAGTCTTGACCACAGATTATAGGTCCAACTCTCTGTTCCCTTCTCATTCCTTCCATACCTCCAATCTCTGGTGGGTCTGTCACCTACTCAAGTGAACTAGGAGAACACTTAAAGTCATTGGATCAGTAATCCAAGAAACCATCAAGTACAACCCCTACCTGAATGATCTATTCCTTCTACAAGATCTCAGACACGTGATCCTACAGGCTTGACTTGAAAACATCCAAAGATGAGCGACTCACTACCTCCTGCGAGGGCCCAGGCCACAGTTACATAGCTCTAATCATCAAAACAATATTTTCTTTGTTTAGTCTATACCAAGTTGACTGTGAGTTCCTGGAGAGCAGGCAACATCTTTTGTCATTCTTTGTATCCTTAGTGTTTAACAGAGTGCCTGATGAGGAACGGGCATTTAGCATGCTGACTGACTGACTGTCTAGTCAAAATGTGCATCCTTGTCACTCCTACACATTGCTCCTAATTCTGGACCACAGGAACATAACATGTCCAACTCATCCTGCACCAAACAAACCTTCAAATATGTGACAACCGTGATCATGAGCCCCTAAATCTTTTCTTCTCTGGGCTCATACTTTTTTAGTTCCATCAGTTTTTGTGAGAATATTATTATTATATAATAATATAATATCTTTCTACAAGGTATGATTGAAACTCCTCTCACTTTCCTCATCCCCTTTGTGTAGATTCCGTCCAATTCACCATCTTATAGTAAAGGAGACTGTAATGCAGAGTGGTGAATTTACTCATCTAAGCTCACAAAAGTAGCAGGAACAGAGCTGGAACTTAGCCTGAGATCTTCAAACTCCAAGTCCAGTGTCCTTTCCACTATACCAGGGATATCAAACCCAAATAGAAATGTGGCCCACTAATCTGTACATAAGGATCTCTTTGGATTCTATATTGATTTAGAAAACCACATATTAATATCATCTATGTTCTCTTATGTCTTTATTTATTTGATTAAATATTTCCCAAATACATTTTTTTTGGTTTTGGGGGATGTTTTTGTTGTTTGTTTGTTTGCAGGGCAATAGGGGTTCAGTGACTTGCCCAGGGTCACACAGCTAGTAAGTGTCAAGTGTCTGAGGCCAAATTTGAACTCAAGTCCTTCTGAATCCAGGGCCGGTGCTCTATCCATTGTGCCACCTAACTGCCCCCCAAATACATTTTAATATGGTTGGGTCAAGCCAAGAATGCTGTGGGTTTCATGACTACACTGCTACATTGTTAAACTGATTGAATTGAAAATTTCAATTAAACCTGGCAAACATTTATTAGGCACCTGATGGTTACTGAGAAAGGCATCAGGGATAAAAAGGTGAAAAAAATGACACAGACATGAACACAAAAATCTTATAGCTTACTAGGGGAATCTGGCATGAATATGAAAAAAAAATAAAATGCTGAAAACTCCTATTTCTTTATGGTTTTATAAAATAGATTTTGAATGATTTGGTGAAGTGTTATTAATATTAGCAGCTCAAACTTATGTATCATTTTAAAGTTTGAAAATTGATTTGCACACAATTATCCCAGATAAGAAAACTGAGGCTCAGGGAGCTCATAGAATTTAAGAATTGAATGAGAGCTCATCCAGTCCAATTCTTAAATGTGAAAAAGAATCCCCATTTAAAAATATCTCACAGATGTTCATGTAGCCTCTGCTTCCAAACCATCAATGAGGGGTAAACCACTAACTCCCAAGGTGGTTGGTTCAAATTTTGGACATCTCTCACCCTTAGGAAGTTTTTCCTTCAGTCTGATGTAAATTTACCCCTGAAACTTCTGCCTATTACTTTTGATTCTTCCCCCTGGGACCAAGCAGCATATATCTAAGCCCTTTCCCAATACAACTGACATTCCCTTCTCTCCCTTTGCCCACATAGAGAATCCTACCCTTCACTGCACATTCTCTGCCCAAAGGCATATAAATTTTTATCACTGAAACCTTGCAAGATATCTAGTGGTTTATGGGCTAAATTTGTTTTTTAAGGACGATGTCTTAAACCTAAATCATTATGGCTCTCATTCATTGGCCAACAATAGGTCCCAGCCTAAGCCTCAACTAGTCATGGTTTTCATGACTTAAAGTGAGTATAAATAGCAATTGTTCCTGCTTTGGGAAGAAACCTTAAGTGTCTTCCCCTCCCAGATTTTTTTTTTTGACTAGGTAAAAGAGACCACTTTTTTTTTTGCCTCACTTCTTACCTAGTCTTAATCACTGAATGGGTGTTGCCCCAAACAAACTGAGACCTGGGAAAGACCTTAGTTTAAAAATGTCAAGGGCTCTCACTGCATCCAGGGAAATCTCCAGTTGTCTTGACCTATATCTTGCTGCTGGACCCAGATGACTCCAGAGGAGAAAGTGAGACTGGTGACTTTGCACAGTCCTGCCTCACTTAAATCCAATTCGCTGTAAGTCATGGCATCACCTCCCAATGTCATGGTCATCTTCAAGAACGAAGGACAAACAATAATATGTCCCTTCTAAGTTCTATCCTCTCCACACTAAACAGCCACAGTTCTTTCAGGCATTCTTCACATGGCATAAACTCAAGGTCTTTCTAGCCATCTTAGTTGTCCTCATCTTGACACATTCCACCTTATCAATATCCTTCCAAAATTCAGCCCCCTCCCCTTTCTGCCTCTTTTACCTGGATGTGAATTGTCTGCTAATTCTGAATATGTTTCCACAACTGCAGCCTCTACTCTGGTTGGAGAGTACCTGCCTCAGACCACTATTTCATAAAGAACTCATGCCATCAAGGCATACTTGTCTCCCAGCACTACTCCTTACTCTCTAGACTTTCCCATCTTACCCTAGCATGGGTGGGTGGCCTTCCTTCCACTCACCTCCCTACCCAAACTTCTTGTATGTGCTATCTTCCCCTATTTGACAAGGACTGACTCTCTCTCTCTCTCTCTCTCTGTATGTCTCTCTCTGTCTCTGTCTCTCTCTCATATTTATATTCCCATCACTTAGTGCCTGGCAAGTAATAAGTATTTTTGAAATACCCTTTTTTTCTATATATCTATCAATCCAAACTGGTTTTTAGCCATGCATCCTTAATCTTATAAAGCTACATTTTATCTCTACAGAATTTTATGTTGTTCAATTCAACTTAGTGTTCTAGCCTATTAAGATTTTTTTGGGGGGGAGGGGTATTTTTTGTTACAGCTTTCCCTGCTCCCCACCCCCAGCTTAATGTCATGTACAGGTTTTAGAAACATGCCATCTATATCTTTATCCAAGATGATGTGACTTAACTAAGGTCACACAGGTACTAATGGAGCAGGATTTATAATTTATCAATTATAGACTAAGTTGCCTTTCCACCATGCCAAGTCACATTTAAAAATATTTTTTTTAAAAACTTGAAAACTAGATAAATGCTCAGAAGCAGTCAAACTGGTATGATATGAGAGAACCACAGAGAAAGAGATCGATAGTAGCTTGGTCATTTGGGGAAGGCTTCCTGGAGAATATGGCATCCAAGCTGGGCCTTGGAGGAAGGCAAAGGTTCCTAGGAATTGGAAGGCATCAGAACACAAAGAGATCAATGTTCAGTGAGGCAATTCACAACGCACAAAGTTCAGGTTTTTACCACTAGGAATCTTCCTTTTTAGCTATAAGCAAGTTCTCAGAAATAGTTTTCCTCCCGGCTCCCAAAATAGATGTAACTCCTCATTCATGGAGCCAGATTATGGCACTCAGGAGACCAAACAAATTGGGAAAATTTTCCTAAAGGCTTTACATAGGGAACCAAATTGTTTCCAGATCCCTCTTTTTGGGTTTTCTTTCGGTTCTGATTAAAAGGTGTTTCTTCTTCCATTACATATATTTTCTTAGAGAAAAGAATCCCATATATTTGATTAGGCTTTGGGAAATTCTCACATTGAAGAACATCTATTGAGGAGTATGTGCTTGGGAAAGAGCTCGAAGGAAAAGCATATACTAAATATTGATCAGAAATCACTTTCTCCCACCAATGGATTAGGTTTGGAAGCTAAATGTTAAGATTCTACTAATTACCATGAGCTTAATTTGGGATAGTTTTATGTAACGGGAAATAGATTGGAAGAGAAAAGGAGCAGCAGAAGATATTGATAGTCATTGGAAACCAGGTAAATAAAATATAGCAGGAAAACCAGAGAGAATAAAGATAGTAGAGCAAAGAGGCATTTGGTATTCAGTTCAACAAACATCTATTAAGAACCTACTGATTGAAAGAAAATATGCTAGACACTCAAATAATGAAACAGTTCTTTCCCATCTTCCTCACAGGCCTGTTTGTGGCACTATTTTATATGTTGAAAGGGATGCTGGGGAGAGTCACCCGCCTCAGACAATTGAGTTCCACTGCATGGAAGCACAGAAGCTTGAAAAGACCTTAGGAATCATCTAGTACCTAAGAGGAATCTTGTCCTTCAGGGCACAGAGAGAGAGCCAGTTGTAGCAACCTTCCATAGGGTGGTGATGATGAGTGGTGGTGGTGTGGGGCGGGGGGGGGGGGGGGGGGGGGGGTGATTGCCACCAATAATAACAAAATATTTGCACACTACATTTGTTTACATAGTGTTTTCCATATATTATCTCATGTGGTTCTCACAACAGTCCTGTGAGAAAAATCAAACAAGTATTAATAGTCCCACTTACAAATAATGAAACTATGAGAATTGGAGTGACTCCGCCTGCTGGAGAGACTGGAGGAAAGCTCCGCCATGAGGAGAAGGCATCTGAGGACAAGCCATGCAGCTTGGAAGGTCAGCTCCTTGGCATCGGGAAGTGACATTTGCTCATAGGTACTGTCGATCAAAGCTACCAGCCAATTAGCTCGGAGCTCTGTGTGTGTATGTGGACAGGCTGTTTCTGTTTTCGCAAGAGGCTTCTGGGACGAAGAAGGGGGGAAGCACTCTCTCTTTTTACCGGGACCTCCTGTGGAGTGGAGCTGAGACACTGGCTCCCTTAGATAGATAAATGAAGGCATTTTGGCCTCTTTCTCTCTCCTCACCAAATTCTTACGTTCCTTAATAAATGCTTAAAAGTCTAAATTCTTGCTAAAGCTTCTAATTTATTGGCAACCACTCGTTAGATTTTTAGACAGGCTAGCTAGAATTTTAGCCACCTTACAGACGGCAACTTTATAAAACTAAGGCTGAGAAGCCAATGGTGACTTGCCCCTGATCACACTGATAATGCATGCCAAAGGCAGGATCTAAACCCATTTCTCCTCACTATAAGCTCAGCACTCCTACTCTACCTCACTTGGACAATGAGTTAGTGGTAGTATTCAAGGACCTTCACCATCCCATTTCTCTGGACACTCTCCAGTGAACCCATTTCTTTCCTAACTTATGGATCCCAGAAAAGTTCCAAACACCCTATGTATGTCTGATTGAGGCTCAGTCTGTCTGGGTATTAGATGCTATGCCTCTCAATACAGTAGCTTTTTTGGCTATGATATCACACTATGGGCTGGTGTTGAACTTCAAGTACCCTGAAAGGCAGGGATATTTTCTTCAGCCAAAGTCCTATGTAATCATGCCAGTGTCCACATGGTCTTGTGTAGGTAGAACCCAAACATGATGCTTCATCCTTCCCTCCAACATAAAGAGAGAAAACTTTAACTCAGCCAAGTCTGTAAAATATCTCTGGAAGCATGAGATTCTGTGCTGTGGCCCAGTGGCAAGTGTTTAAAACTCCCCAGAGTTATGGGTAAATTCCATTCTTCTGACTTGGATAGCATCCCACATCTCTACCTCAGCCTAACTTCACTATTGAGCCTGGGTGTGTGCTTGTGTGTGGCTGTGCATGCATTAAGTAAATGACTGCCTTCAGCCATATTCTGTAATACTGCTTAAGCTTCAAGGATAATGGCTGCTTATTCAAATGTAATTAAGTTCATAATGTAGATACATTCCACTAAACGTTTGAGTTTCCATAATGTGGGCATTAATACAAACTCCGATTATTTGACAAAAGGCATGTCTTTTGTTAGCCAGAGCTCTGGTGTTTGAACATTCTTACTGAGATACTAGAATTCTTAGTAGGCATTTGACTAAACTCAGGAGACTGTGGACAGAAAGTATGAATAGAAGAGAAAAGAAATAATCCATCCTTTGGGAAAACATTGGGAATTGAAACATCAACCTTAGCACTTGAAAGGACATCAGCCAATACTTGGTAAACTAGAATAATGTCAGCAATAGTCATCCGGCTTCCATTTAGAGACCCGCTGCCCCCCATTCATTCCATCCTCCCATTCTTACACACACACACACACACACACACACACCACCACCACCACCACCACCACTTCTTGCCCCAGCTATGGGGAACTCACTTCCAGAGTGGTGTAGTGAGGAGAATAGAAGATTTTAAATGAAACGATCATATTACATTTACATAGATTCAGAAGTGGTTCAATAGGCAGATTCAAAAGTAATCATTAATTCTTTAATATCGACTTGGAGGGGCAGTTATGTGGTGCAGTGGATAGAGCACTGGCCCTGAAGTTGGGAGGACCCAAGTTCAAATGTGAACTCCAACACTTACTAGCTGTGTGACACTGGGCAAGTCACTTGATCCCAATTGTCTTAAATATACAGGGCTGTCTCCAGTCATCCTGATGTATATCTTGCAACTGGACCCAGAAAGTTCTGGAGGAGACAGTGAGGTTGGTGATGTTGCACAACCCTCCCTCACCTAAATCCAATTCACTGCAAGTCATAACATCACCCTGATGTCACTGTCCCCTTCCAGAAACAACAATATCTACTTGGAAGGAAATGTATAGTATAGTGCCCTAAAAGTCTGTCCTTGGCTCTATTCAATTTAGCATTTTTGTCAGTGAATTGCATAAAGGCATAGATAGCATGTTTACCCAATGCACAGATGCCTCAAAGCTAGGGAAGTTAGCTAGCATACTGGATTACAATCAGGATCCCAAAAGATCTTTATAGTTTAGGACATTGGCCTGAATCTAACAGGGTCAATTTAACCTATGTGCAAAGTCTTAAATTTGGATTATGAAAAGGGGAAAGGCTAAACATTATTTTTTTTCTGATTTTTCTGTATTTCAAGTTCAACTTGTAACAACAGTATGATATAACAGGCTCACCTCCTACCCCCCACCAAAAAAAAAGTAAATGCAATCTTTGGGGTTCATTAAGAAACAGTGTTCATGCCAAGAAAGAGGAAATGGTTCGGCCATACTGTGTCTGGTCAGTCCAAATCTAGAATGCTGGAATTGTTTGTTTATTTTCTGGAACCATGTTTCAGAGAGATCATTGATTAGCTGGAGAATATCTGGGGGAGGGGGGAAGGCACCAGCGGGGGAGGGGATGTATGATGAGGAGGGTAAAGAGTCTTGGAATTAATTATACCATAGGAGGATTGGTTAAAAGAGAAGCTATAGGAGGGGACAAATCTGTCCTCAAACACATCCTAGCTGAGCAAGTCACTTAATCCTTGCCTGTCTTTCCTCAGCTGATAGCACCTATCTCCCAGGGTTGTTTTGAGGACCAAATGAGATAATACTGGTAATGTGTTTAGCACAGTGTCTGGCATACAGTAAGTGCTTAACAAGTTCTCATCTCTTCTCTTCATTTCTTAGGTTTGGAAGTAGGTTTAGAGATATAAGACAAGCATACCTTGAATTCAAATTATACTTCCCTTTGCATTTTACTGGGGAAATCCATGTCTGGCACTTCAGATTAAGTAGTACCTATGTAACACCTGTGTGACCTTGGATAGGTCCCCTTCTCAGAACCTGTTTCCTTTTTGAATAAAATATAGGATTTCATTGTCACGTACCCTCACACACACACACACACACACACACACACACACATTCTGAGCTCCCAGCCACTGCCCCACCTACTTGTTTTTCTTAGAGACCATACTAGCAGCTTAGGGGTTGTCATTCATTCAGATATACTGCACAGTACAGAGTCTGAACCAGCTTTCTCATCAAATAGTTTGAAGATTCTCTTCTCTTCCATTTTTTTAAAAATTGGGTCATCATCCCCTTCTTCAGTCTCCCCTTGTGAATAATCTTGCTCAGAAATCACACCTGCCAGTTCTTTCAATACCTGAGGGAGACAGGGGAGAATAATTTTGTCCTTCGGCACACTTTTCTTCTCTTCCCCCACCCCTGCTTCCTTCAGCCCCAGAGAGTCCCAAGCCCTGAACACTAGGAAGTGTTGGAACCAGGAAGTCAAACTCTGGTCACTTGACTCTTGTGGGTTCTTTCTACTAGCCTAGGCTTGTACCTGAATTTGTCCTCAACATGGCCAGGATCAGCTCCTTACCATCAGGAGGCCTCAGAGGTGAATTTTAAGTAGATGTTATAAATATATGCATTTGTTAGACAATCAGTAACATCATATTAGGAGATATAGTGCAGCATCATTGGATATGAAGATGACTTCATATTGCCAAAAGATCTATGTTCAGGTGGTACCCCTGACATAATGGTACTATTAGATTATTAAAAGGCATGATAGGAAATACTTGTATTCTGTTCTTATCAATATAGGCTGTGTGGTGCTGGGCAAAGTATTCAAAATCTTAGCACCTCCAGGCAATTCATTAAGTGTAGAACAATTGATGAGGGACTGTTTGCATCCAGAGTTCCCTGAAGAAACATCACTGGCCCAGTCTCAACACAACAATTCTTGTATAATAACATCCCACATTTCATAGGATCATGGCTTTAGAGCTGAAAAGGGACATCAGAGGTCACCTAACTCAACTTCCTCATTTTGCAGATATGGAAACTGAGGTACAAGGAGGTTAATTGCCTTGCCCAAGTTTATACAGGTAGTAAGTGTATTCAGTGTCAAAATCAGGATTTGAACCCAGGCTTTCTGGCTTTCAAGCCACCACATCATGCTTCCTCCTTTCAATTTATTTTGAAGACTGCAATTGCTTCCCTTCTTGGCTCTCAGCAATCCAGGAGTATCTGATATTTTCAGAGGGCTTTCATGTTTAGCCTGTGTCTCACCTGCCGTTCTGAACAGAGGGAAGTCCAACCTAGCAAAGGTCTCTGGGAAAATTAACAAAAGAACTCCTGATTGCTTAGGTGGGCCACAGGGACTCATTTTCCTCATGGTGTTGGAAGGACTGACAGAAATCACTTGACAAACCCAGCAGCTGTTGGGGCCTCTTGCAATGTGGGTGTTTTTAATGGAAGTTCCTGGTGTCGGAGTTCATTTATTCATCTCAGCTGTGACACCCCACTGCCACTGGCGCCTGGGCCAGCAGACATGTCTCACCAAACAGCATTTTGATGAGTTCAGCGTAATTGAGTCTGAAGGAGAAGGATTATATCTTCTTCTAGATTCATTTGGGATTAACTGGTAGGGGGGAAACCAGAATTGGAAGAAGAAAAAGAAGGAAATATCTATCTTTGGAGACACTTGAAGTCTCTCCTTGCCTTTCTTTCATTTGACTTCCTTGGCTAATTGCCTAGATCCTTACTCGGCTACTCTCTAAATTCCTTCGTGTCTCCTCCTGCCCCATCACATACATTTTCTTTTCTACAAGTTGCTAGTATCACAGGTGCCTGTTTCCTAATGTGAAAGGGGTATTGAATTAGGTGTTAGAAAACCTAGGTTCAAAGTCTGACTCCACATCTTCCTACCTGTGTGAGACTTGGCAACTCACCTCACCTCTCTTTGTTTCCTTATCTACAAAAGGGAGCTAGGTGGCACAGTGGAGAGAACAACTGGAATTTGATTCAGGAAAAATGGAGTTCAAATCTAGCCTTAGATATGGATCAGCTTAGATATGATCCCAGGATAGTCACTTAGCCACTGTCTGATGCTTCAGTCTCCTGATCTGTAAAATGGTCATAACAATAATTCCTACCTCCCATGATTATTATCAGGATTAAATAAAATATTTGTAAATCCCTCTGTAACCCTCAAAGCATTATATAAATGCCAGCTATAATTATGGTTATTACCATTAGAAAATGAGGATAATAATTGCATTGCTTACTTTACAGGATAGCTGTGAGAAAAGTGCTTTGCAGACTTTAAAATGATATGTAAATGTGAATTATTAACTATTTAAAGGTAAATGTGGGGCAGCTAGGTGGTGCAGTAGATGAAGCACCAGTCCTGGATTCAGGAGAACCTGAGTTCAAATCTGGCCTCAGACACTTGACACTTACTAGCTGTGTGACCCTGGGCAAGTCACTTAACCCTTATTGCCCTGCAAAAGAAAGAAAGAAGGAAGGAAGGAAGGAAGGAAAGAAAGAAGGAAAAGGTAAATGTTAGGCCCCAGATTGATCACTCAGTCTTTACCCCAGTGACAGGCTCATAGTAAGCACTTAGTTAATGCTTATTGACTTGACTCCGTCTTAGACAAATCTTTGAGTCAGTCCTTTTGCTAGGCTACTGAGCTGCCAGGGAAAGCCTTTCTGAGAGAAAACTACCCAATAATGTAAAATAAAAAACCTTTACATTAGATAGGGCCCCCAAATTCACATTCTACAGATTGTAGGATAGCAGTTGATAAGTATTGGCCTGACACCAGTACTCTGTTACTTCTGGCTCCACATTGGGATAAAACAAAGCACTTTTAAGTCATTAAATGGTTAAGAAAAGGAGATATACTGAGCCCTAACATAGTAGCTACATGCAACAAGGATAAGTTAGCAATTAGCATCTACCATTGTGGTCCCTATCTCAATATAGAAATATCTTTTTCCAGTAGTGCAGATCATGGTGATTGCAGTGGGGAGTCAGATTTGATCACATTGGAGAGGCCATTACCACATATAGGTGAGACCTTTGATGCTGCTAGATTATCAGGAAACCACATCAACACAGCTAATGGCCACCAGAAAGATGTGATAAGGGAGGCCTAAATTGTGCATTGCACTGCCCCTTGTCTATTCAAGTACTAGCTTTGTCAACTTTTCCTATTCCATGTTGGGGCCAGGGAGATTGGTAGCAGGAGGAAGAGAAAAGGGAACCCAGATAGATATTAATCCTATGACAAGGGTAGTGAAGGGGTGAATTTACAGCTGCAGGAGTCCTGTGACTCTCCCAAGTAATATCTTCATATCTCCCTTCCTTCTTTCTTTCCTTTGTTCATTCCTTCCTTCCTTCCTTCCTTCCTCCCTCCCTCCTCTCTCTGTCTCTGTCTCTCTCTTTCTCTGTCTCTTTCTCTTTCCTCTGCATCTTATTTGATCCCAGTTTTTTTCCCAAAGTTTTTTTTCTCAATGTCACCTTCCCCATGAACCCTCCCTTATATTAAAAAAAGAAAAATCAGCTTAGCAAAACAGACCAACCAATCAACCACATCTTGTAGTGTTCATAATATCTTCTCCCCTAGTCCCCCACCTCTTTTTACTTTAGAATATAGTAGTCTTTGAATTACTCGGGACAAGTAATAATTTTGATATAATTTAATGGACAGAATGCCCATGCATGTGTGCTTCTGCTAATATCAATTTGATGTCATAGACCTGATCCTGAGCAGATGAAACCAGTTTGACTTGGTTATCCAAACTTTAATTTTCAGTCAGCTAAGTGCTGTATTTCATGTCATATTTATGCATTTCAGTGTTCTTTTTTGCTGAGTTTTAAATTTAGTGATTTTTAAGAATGTCTATTGCTCCTAAGAAATATGCACAAGTCCCAGCTCTTAAATAGCACAGCTCAATGTTTGTTAAAGGTATTGCAGCAGCTGTTGGTTAGAATTTCAAGTATCATTCAGATCCAAAATGAGAAAAGATGTCACAGTGGAACATGGTCAAGAATGGGGAAAAAAAATAACCTTGAAGAATTGACAAACAATTGCTATGCATAGCTATTAAGAGGATGTTACTGATTCCTCCACATTACTATGTAGGCTTCCAGAAGTTGGCAGCTGAAGGGAAAAAAAAAATAAAAGATACTATTCCTTGCTCCAAAGCTAAAACCTCTTGTCATGTATAAAAGAATACAAAAAACTAGAGTACTAAAGCTTAGAAAAGGTCAGTTTTGCTGCTAAAATTCACTTTTTTCATTTAAGACTGTACCCTTTGACCTAGGAATTCCACTTCTAGGTCTATTTCAAAAGATGATTAGGGAAAAAGAAAAAAAAAACCTATATGTTTATAGCAGCTATCTTTGTAGTAGGAAAGAACTGGAAATTGCAGGGATGCTGACCAATTGGGGAATGACTGAACAATTGCTGTGTACGATTGTGATGGAATACTACTGTGCTATAAGAAATGATAAGCTCAATGATCTTAGAAAAATATAGAAAGACTTGCATGAAATAATGAAGAGGAAAATGAGTAGAAGAACCAGAAGAGCATTGTATACAGAAACAGCAAGATTGCTTTAATAATGACTTTTGTTAAGTTATTTTGAGTATTGTTAAGTACCCAAATTAACTTTAAAGGACATACAAAGAAAGATCCTATCTGCATCTAGAGAAAGGACTGATAAATAGAAGTATGTATAGAATAATTTTTCATACACATACACATATATACATACCTATTTGTGTCTAATGGTAGACATCTCTAGGGTAGGGGGAGTGAAGAAATAGAAGGGAAAAAAAGAAATTTACATGATAACTTTATGATATATTTAAAAGGAATAGCAGATTGTACACAATAGAGTTGCAGTTTCATGTATAATTGTCTTTTATTATATTATAAAAAAGCTTGTTTTATTCCATAAATTAAAAACAAAATAATGTTTAATAAAAGCATAACACTGTGAAAAAAAACACTTAAAGAAATCCAAGTAAGTCTGGGGAATCTTCATCACAGCATAAAACATCCAACTAAGAAAAATGTTTTAGGATTTATGTTTGTTTGCTTCCAGTGGGCATGGAAGTATTGTCCTCATTTAGGGAATCATGATCTCTAATAATTATATTGATATGCTGAGGAGCAGATTTTTTTTCCAAAATAACAGAATTTCCCAGTTGGTGATAGAATACTGCATCACGACTTTGTGCCATTTTACATATTATAAGCAGAAAAGAAAAATCTCCAATATATGGAGATAAGCATGCTCTAATGGGCTCAGGACTCACCACATTTAAAGTCTGTTGAAAAACTGGTGGGATATAATCAAGGCCTACCTTAGGAAAAAGGACTGCTCATCAAAGATTCTCCTGATGTTCATTGTGTTAGTGCTTGCATGATGAATAATTAAAGATTACATACCAAAATCTTGTGAATTCAATGCCAAATCATGTCAAGTTAATGACTACAACACAATACTTAATTTTCAAAATGTTTTGGAAGATGTAAAAAGTTGGAAGGTTTGTTAAAATCAATAAGTTTCATTTTACTTTGTCCCAAGTCATCCAACCGCCATTGCCTGCTTTGGATTTTGTTCTTCTTGACCAAAATTGGACATTGCAGTCCATTTGCGTTTATTCCCTTTAGGTGCTATTTTTATTGGTGTTATTAGAATTCTGTGCATTGTTCTCTTGCTTCTACTTTCTGCACTCCATTATTTCAAACAAATTTTCTTATGTTTCTCTCAATCACTCGAAGCAATGCTATTCTATTACATTCATATAATACAATATGTTCAGATATTTGACTAACTATAGAAACTCACTTTATTACCAGGATTGTTGTTTTTAGTTTTCTTTTTGCTATCTCAAATAGCATTTCTGTGACTAGTTTGGCATATTCAAACCTTTCTTTCTGTCTTTGACTTCCTTGGTATATGTGGCCAGTGGTAGGATTAATAGGTCAAATGAATAAATTACATTTCTATAGGCCTGTAAGGTCATAATGATCCAAAGAGACACATAGGGTATGCTGATTCATTTTATTTTTTGTTTTTTGTTTTGTTTTGTTTTGTTTTGTTTTGGGTAAGGCAAATGGGGTTAAGTGACTTGCCCAGGGTCACACAGCTAGTAAGTGTTAAGTGTCTGAGGCCGGATTTGAACTCAGGTCCTCCTGAATCCAGGGCCAGTGCTCTATACACTGCGCCACCTAGCTGCCCCAATTCATTTTATTTTAAAAGTAATTTATCTATACTTTTTATTTTACTTCTGGGTTTACTTCTCCCTTTTCCCACACCTACCTTGACCTTAGAATTTTACTTATTCCTTTGTAACAAAGGGGAGAAAAGTTAAATAAAACATTGACTATATCTGACACCTTCATACTATCTTATAGATAAGGAAACTGAGTCTTATAGAAGTGAATTGCCTTGAGCAGGGTCACAAAAGAGGAGCCAGGACCCCAAAGGAGGTTCTCTGACACCGAATCCAGAGCTCTCTCCATTAGGACCTAGCCAGGGAGGATGTTGGCTATTTATGCTTTGTGTTATTGCTTCTATTTCCCTACCAATCCCACCAAGCTACTGGATAATGATAGCTCTGGTGTGCAATAGCAGAGGAATTTTTTTCTATATTGTCTCTGAGTATCTGCCGATCTGTAGAGCTATTGCAGTCAGCCTCCATTTCTAAGAATCTTACATGAAAGAAAGAAAGAAGGAAAGAAAGAAAGAAAGAAAGAAAGAAAGAAAGAAAGAAAGAAAGAAAGAAAGAAAGAAAGAAAGAAAGAAATTATAAAAACTCAGAGTTGGAATTTGAGGCACCTAGGTAGCAAAGAACTGGATCTAGAGTCAGGAATAAACTGAGTTCAAATATGTATGGCCTTACTTACTTACTAGTTGTATGAGCCCAGGCAAGGCATTTAACCTTTTTTTGTCTCAGTCTCCTCAACTATTAAAAGGGGAAAATAATAGTATATGCCTTTAAGAGTTATTGTAAGGATCAAATGAGATAATATTGGTTAAGTGCTTAACAGTGTTTAGTTCAGGGGCAGCTAGGTGGTGCAGTGGATAGAGCACCGGCCCTGGAGTCAGGAGGACCTGAGTTCAAATCTGGCCTCAGACACTTGACACTTACTAGCTGTGTGACCCTGGGCAAGTCACTTAACCCCAACTGCCTCAAAACAAACAAACAAAAAAAAAAAAAAAAACCAACAGCATTTAGTTCAAAATAGGTGCTCAATAAATGCTTGTTTCCTTCCTTCAAACATCCTCTGGTCTAATCCTTTCCTGAAACATAAATCTCCTCTATGATTATCAGTGGCAAGTGATTTAGCCTCTCTTTTAAAATCTCCACTGATAAGGAGTTCACTCTCTTAGATAGTAACCCATTCTCTAATATCACCTGTCTAATTATGAGGAAGCTCTTTCTTGCTCTGAGCCAAATCTGCTTCTCTTTCACTTCCATTCACTGAAGCTACCCCTGAACTCTGAGCCAAATGGAATGATGCCCAGGAAGGACAATATTATTGTATTCCAGAACTCTAACTTCATTGACATAGGGGACTTCCATTGTGAAAACTCCCTCTATCAGTGGCCATAAATCACTTGGCAGCAGTTTAAAATATTAGAAAACTACATAGAGCACTAAGGGATTGAGAAACTGGCCAAGGCCCTAGAGCCAGTATATTTTGTTTTCTTCTTTAATTAATTAATTTAGTTAGTTAGTTATTTTTGTGGGGCAATGAGGGTTAAGTGACTTGCCCAGGGTCACATAGCTATTAAGTTTCAAGTGTCTGAGGCCGGACTTGAACTCAGGTCCTCCTGAATCCAGGGCCGGTGCTCTATCCACTGCCCCAAGCCAGTATGTTTTAGAGCAAGGACATGATCCCATGTCCTTCTGATTCCTGGCTTCCTGGCTTGCCCTCTGTCCACTACACCATGACTCTGGAGGTTAGCCTACTGGTAAACTGCAAAGCTGAAACTCAAAGGCAGCTTTTTGGATAGCTTTTCTCACTTTTCTCTTCAGTGAACTCCTTCCCCTGAGACTTAAGATTTAAAACCCACCTCTTTCTGGCCCGATTGCCAGGATAGACATACCTTGCCTCTCAGGATCCAAGAGAATAGCATTAAGGGTAATTGGTATCACAAATGACTTCAGAATTTCATATATTGACCTGAACATCTCAAAAATATGACCAGAGCAAGCCAAGTACAACCAAGAGCAGACACAATTGAGCACAAGAGGGAAATGAGGCAACTTTACTGACAGTCCTTCCTGGTGAATGATCCCTGAAACATTTATTTTCTTAATGTCTTTTCTATCACCTTCCTATATCATGGTCATGAACAGAACCTTCAAAGACAGTAGCCAAGAATTTAGGATGCGGTAAAAGTCTCCTTGCTGGAGTCAGCTAGGTGGTACAGTGGATAAAGCACTGGCCCTGGATTCAGGAGGACCTGAGTTCAAATCCGGCCTGAGACACTTGACATTTACTAACTGTGTGACCCTGGGTAAGTCACTTAAACCTCATTGTCACACCAAAAAAAAAAGTCTCCTTGCCCAGAAATAAAAGCCACTCTCTTTAGGTATTTGGGGAAGACACCTTTGATTTCATCACTGTAGAGAACTCCCAATGAAGAAACTTCCCTCTACCAATGCAGATTAGCAGCATCTTCTTTGCAATTTCTATCCTTAAAAATTTGCCTTGGGGAAAAAAATAAAAAATAAAATAAAATAAAAATTTGCCTTGGGAACTGAGAGGTTGTGACTTGCCTAAGGGTCACACAGCTAATATGTATGTATCATAGGCAAGATTTTAATCCAAGTCTTCCTGACTCCAAGGCAGATTTTCTATCCATCCCATCACATTGCCTCTCCACAGAGTGAGCAATGAAAAGTCACCATCATAACAATACTCTAAAATATTGACTTTATCAGTGTGTGGATTCCCTCTACCAATGGATGTCATGACCATTCAATTACCTTAGGAAATCAATCAATCAATTGAAAAACCAACAAACAAGAACTCACTCAAACTCATTACTTTGCCCAGCAGTCAACGTGCCCAACCAAACCTAAATAAAAATGTTTATTACAACATAGTGTGAGTAAATTATTACCAGGGACCCACCTGCTGAGAGGGCCAGGCTGACCTTTGATTTAAGGTCAACACCATCAGGAAGTTACCTCACAATTCATGGACTGCCTTCAAGTCATGTCAATCAATGGACTTGAATGCTACCAGACAATTAGCTTGGAGCTGTGTATAGGGACCTCCTGTCTTCAGGACCCACAGAGAGCTTTTACTCAAACAGACACAGGAACTTCCTCTTTGTGGTCTGGGACTTGTGGGTGAAGAACTCTTTTTCTTATCTCTCCCATAGATCCTAACTAGGCTTTCCTATCTTTCAGAGAGACATGTGTTCTCTCCTTGCTAGCCTCTATTATACTTTAATAAACGCTTAATGCCTAAACTGGTGCTAAAGCTTCTAATTTATAAGTAAACCCTAGCTAGTTTTCCCTACACTTGGGACAGAGATAGTCACCACACATTTAGTTTTACTTGTCACAGTACCCAGCAAGTGGTCTTCTAGCCTCTGCTTGTAGACCTCCAATGAAGAGAGAACTATTGTCTCCTGAAACTACTCATTCTACTTTGGGATGATAGCTTGAATTGTGGTGAAGTTTCATACTTGTTTTTGTTTTGTTTGTTTATTTAATTTATCAGCAGACATGAATCCCCAATTTGATTAATTGCAACTTCCACACATTAGCCAGCTAGGTAGTACAGTGGTTAGAGTAATAAAATACAATCCTAAAGTCAGGAAGACAGGGGTTGGGGATGACTTCCAGCAAAAGGTGTGATTTTATTTGGGATTTACAGGAATCCAGGGAGATTAGTAGGAGTATAGGAGGGAGACTGTTTCAGGCATGGAGAACAGTCATAGAAAATGCTGGCAGTCAAGAAATGGAATGTCTTGTTTCTGAAAAATTTAGGAGGCCAGTGTCATTGGATGGGGCTACGTTATGAAGGGATTTGAATACCAAACACGATGTTTTGTATTTGCTACTGAAGGCAATGAGAAACCACTGAAGTTCATTGAGTGTGTGTGTTGGGGGGCGGGGGACATGATTGGATCTGGACTTTAAGAAAATCACTTTAGTGACTGAATGGAGGATGGTTACAGGGGGGAGAGACTTGAAACAGGCAGATTCACCAGCAGACTAGTACAAGAATTCAGGCTTGTGATGATGAGAGCCTATACTTGAGCAGTGGCAGTTGTCAGAATAGAGAAAGGGGTGTATTTGAGAGGTATAGCAGAGGTGAAAGCAAAAGGCCTCAGCAACAGATTGGATTTGGGGTGTGAAAGATAGTGAGGAGTTGAGGATAACTCCTGAGTGGACAATGTTGCCCTCTACAGCAATAAGACAGATAGGAGGGAGAGATGATGAGTTCTGATTTGAA
Source organism: Dromiciops gliroides (assembly GCF_019393635.1). Lineage (NCBI taxonomy): Eukaryota > Metazoa > Chordata > Mammalia > Microbiotheria > Microbiotheriidae > Dromiciops > Dromiciops gliroides. Next base: position 553,324,664 of record NC_057863.1, on the reverse strand, counting down.
TATGGTGAGTTTTAAGATGTGTACTGGACTTCCAGCTTGAGATGTCTGAAAATCAGTGAGAGATACACCATTGAAGATTAGCAGAAGGTTGGGGCAGAATAGATAGACTTGAGAATCATCTGCAACAAGATGGTAATTAAATCCATGGAGGCTGATGAGATCACTGAGTGAAGTGGTTTAGAGGATGGATAGAAGAAGGCCCAGTTCAGAGTCAAAATCCAAGTCAATAAACATTTCTTAAGTGTCTGCTTTATATGAAGTAAGCACTGGGGAAACAAAGGAATAAAAAAGGCACAAGATGATCCCTGCCCTCAGTAAGCCCACAGTCTAATGGGGGAGACAACATATAAAAGAAGCTGAAATGTGGGGGTTTGGGACAAATAGGGAAAGAGCAGAAGATAACCCAACATGGGGGCATGAAGATGAAGTCATGTAGCTTGGGGTGGGAAATGAACTGAGAAGATGAGAGTTTCAGAGTTGATTTCATCTTTCAGAGTTTGTGGTGATCCTGAAGTTCAGGAATGCAGTCAGGTGGGAAATGATGAGAATTCCCTGGATGCCCTCCTTAAACAGTGGAGGATCAGGCACTGTGCTGAGCACTTCTCCAATGTCCATTCCCCACCCTCTATCCATGGAGGAGGTCTCCAATGTCTGGTCTCCACCCTCTCCAACCAAAGAAAAGGAGAGACCCTAGGAACAGGGGTGCTGAGAAGGTATGAGTATCAGAGCTGATTTTATCTTACAGAATAATGAGTACCTGGAGATCATGAAGTCCAGGAAATAACCAGTAAAGGCTGGTACCACAGTGAAAGCAGATAGTAAAAGATCTACATTCCTATGCTGTTCCAGTATTCATAAAATATTAAGGGACTTGAGGAAGACATTGGACAAGTTGGGCAAATAATCTGTGGAAAACTTGCTGAGGGACAAAGATGAAACCCATTACTTCACAGATAAAGAAAGGAGAAGCCAGGATTTAAATTCAAGATTTGTGACTGCAAATCCAGGAATTTTTGCAATACATCCCAGTTCTTCTGAATTGTCATGCATCAGAGGGATTAAGTGGTAAATTGTGTGGTAAACAGCAAGGGAGATGGATGAATGCTAGAGTAGCCATGTAGGACTTCATGGAGGAGGTAGCACTTCTATTGAGTTCCACAGGATGAGTAGAATTTGAATAGAAAGTAAGTAGACAAAAGAAAGGACTTTCCAAAGAAAAAGAGGATCTTCCCCAGAGCCCCGAGGCAATATCGATCTGATCATTTTTCCTGTTTAATTTTCCTGATTCAGTATTGGCACCAAGTTGACTAGGGCAGAGAGGGTATTGGGAAGCAGTGATAAATACATTTGTCCCCAGAGGATGAAACCGGGGTACAGAGATGCTTTACAGTAGTTTCTCTTGAGTCTCTTAATTTTTTACTTGTTTGTGTTTATTTAGCTGGTATTTATTTAATTGCTAATATAGCTTCACAAAGATTATTCAACGAGGAAATTCATTAAACCCTATTAGAACAACCGCGCGAATTAATATTTCATTGTTCTTCCTTAGCAAAGCCTCCCCACCTTGTCTGTGCATGTTTTTTGAAAAAATTACTGGGCAACCTACTTAGTAACCACCAATTAGAGTGAACTTTTAATTTCTCATTTAATCAGTCTTCCTTATACTTGCTATTTAATATCCATGAACCAACCCCACTCTATGGCCCGATTCCCTGCTGTGTCTTGGGAAGATACATGCTACAAAGACCAGAGCATTCACAAGTGTGTTCACTGGTAAAGGGTAGTTTTAGGGCCTGTTTTGTTCAATATTTTATTCAGTCTAAGGGTAAGAAGGAAAGACATTTATACAGAGCCTGAGGGGAATTGTGTAAATTCACCTTTGAGCTTGGATTTCCCACTCTTCTCAAGGATGGATTTTTGAACAGGGTATATTCAGTTTGTCATAGTATAGCACAGTAGAAGAATCTGAGGGAGAAGTAAACAGTGTGTTTTATGGGAAACTAAATATTTTGACAGATTGGTTGCAGTCATTTGGTGTTCAGAGGATGGGGGTTATACAGGAAGTCTTTATGAGAACAGTTGGTGCTCAGATCTTGCTCATTTCAGTCAAAAACAGACAGGGGCATTCCTTCACAATCTAACTCTGTGTTTGCCACTATTAGTCCCCTTCGGGAACTCACAATTCCACCCAGTTTAGACCATTTGGCTTTCTTTGAAAGTAGTCTCATGGACACTGCTCACACTGATTCTCTTTGCCTAGAATGCCCTCTCCTTGCAGAGAGGCAGCATCGTGATATACCGGAGAAAGCAGTTGAAGTTAGCTCTGAAGTTAGTGGTCTTGGATTTAAACCCCACCCCTGATGTTTACTACTTGTGTGACATTGAACAAGTCACCTAACTTTTGTTGGTCAGTGTACACTCATCTGCAAAATTATAGAGCCAGAGTAAATAAAATTTTAGGTCCTTTGGGGCAGCTATATGGAGCAGTGAATAGAGCACCGGCCATGGAGTCAGGAGTACCTGAGTTCAAATCCGGCCTCAGACACTTAACACTTACTAGCTGTGTGACCCTAGGCAAGTCACTTAACCCCAATTGCCTCACTAAAAAAAAAAACAAAAAAATTTTAGGTCCCTTCTAGATCAGTACATATCATCCTGTGTAATTTAAAATTCTAAATGTGGGTTCTAATCTGTTCCCCCAGTTTTGGGGGAAACTGACTAAAATCACTGATAAAACGAGTTTAGGTTTTTAAGGGTTTATTGAAAGATAGAAAAAGAAAGATTGAGAACAGAATTCCTACAGCCTGGCAATCCTATCTTTCCTCAATTTTCCTGTGACGTTTTCTGCCACCACCACCACCTCGGTGAAGTCAGGAACCAAAAAAAGACAGAGCTCTCCGAGCAGGCCCTCCTTCCTCTTTCCTGTCCCCTCCCAGAAAGTGGGAGGCTCCGCAAGTTGAGTGGCTGGTAGCCTTGATAGACAGTACCCATGAGCAAACGTCGCTTCCTGACACCAAGGAAAAGCCGCATGGCCTTGCCCTCAGAGGCATTCTCCTCATGGTGGAGCTTTCCTATAGTAAGTCTCTAGTAGGTGGTGTCATTCCAATCATTCCAATCCTTTAATTCCATGATGATAGCTCCCATATACCTAGAACCTTATAACAACCACAGAAGAAGGAGAGTGAGGGAAGGAAGCTTAGAACATAGAATACTAAAACTGAATATGATCTTTAAACAGAGAATATAAAAGCAGGGAATATGGACTGTTTAAAATAATGGCTGACAGTATATTTAACAAAAGTTTATGGATTTGAACTGAGTCCGAGGGACCTCAGAATATAGATTATTAGAACTAGAAGGGAGCTTGGATCACAGAATTTTAGAGTTGGAAGAGACTTTAGAAGGGAACTCAGAGCCTAGAATTTGAGAACTTGAAAGGTTTTAGGGTAAACAAAGAGTGTTAGAACTAAAAGGGGTCTTAGAACACAGGGCATTAGAAGAGAATTTCAAACAGAATGGTCAATAGAGGAAAGTATCTTAGGCCCATTTGACTTAATGACCTCTTCTTATAGGAGGGAAAGGAAAGGTAAATAAGGCTAGAGAAGAGAGATGACTGGGTCCAAGGTGACATAGCTAGTAAGCAGCAGAGATGAGAACCCAAGTCTTTACAATCCAAATCATAGCATGCTGTCTCTAAGACCCTTCCTCTTTCAGGAAGCCTTCCCTGGTGTCTCCTGAGCCTAATGCCCTTGTTGTTTTTTTTGTTCAGTCATTTCAGTCATGACCCCATTTGGGTTTTGTTTTTTTGTTTTTGTTTTTTTGGCAAAGATACTGGAGTGGTTCACCATTTTCTTCTCCAACTTATTTTACAGATGAGGAAACTGAGGCAAAGAGGCTTAAGTGACTTGCCCAAGGTCACACAGCTACTACATACCTGAGTCTGGATTTGAACTCAGGTCCTCCTGACTCCAGGGCCAGCACTCTATTTTCTGTGCCATCTAGCTGCCCATTGTCTAAGTATCTACTTACCTGATATCTCTCTGATGATTATCAGATTTTTAAAGGAAAAAGACCATACCTTATTCATGTTTGTATCTCTCTACAGTTCTTGATACATAGAGGACCTTTAATAAATGATTGTTAAAATGAAATTAAGTACATGCATATATATGGATGACTAGCAAAGTCAACCTTGGACTAACTGATGATTTGTCTTTTCATGCTGCACTGTCTCTTTTTTTTTACAATTTGCTTGCTCCTCATTTGTGTCTCCCATCACCCTTCCCTCCAGCTTGGGTCACAGTCTTACCTTGTCTTGCTCTACTATGCCTGCCAAATTATCCACATGAAATTGTTAGCTGATGTTAACCTGTGAATTAAGGAAACAATCAATATAGGAGAAAATAAGGTCTTTAATTGGGGCAGAGCAAGAAGCTAGGAATACCCAAAGATGGGAACCGAGGACAAGGTTTTTATGGGGTAACAGAGCAAAAGGGAACCAAAAGACTGCTCCAGAAGTCATGTACAGAAACTAACTGCTTAATGGAAATGAGCCTTTAACAAAAGAAACCATAGAACTGCTCCCTGGTTTAGCTCTAAATAGAAACTACTTAATAGAGGTGGACCCTTTTACATAATAACATAAAGTCCAGGGAGTAAGGTGGGGGGGAGGTCCATAAGTCCATCAAGAGTCTGGAATTGACAAAGACCTTCAACCCCAGGCAATTCACCTGCCTGGCTAGGGGGACTGGGTGGGGAATCAGTCAGTTCTCTGTAAATTTGTAGTTATCACTGATAACAGATAAAAATGGAATGATCATAGGATTGAAAGACAGAAGAGGTTTTAGAGGATCATCTATCCCATTTTACAGATGAGGAAATCAAGTCCCACATAGGTGAAGGAATTTAGCAAAAATAACAAGGAGTAAATAGTAGAGATGAGATTTGAACCTGAGATTTCTGACTCCAAATCCAGGGTTCTTTACACTACCCTCACATAACCTTGTCTCTTAGTCCTCATTGAAAATGTCTGAATGCTCTCCCTCTTTATCACTACCTCAGTTTCCTCAGCTTTCTGAAAGTCCCAGATAAAATCCCATCTTCTATGCTTAGACTTCTCCAATCTCTCTTAATTTTAGTGCCTTTCCTCTGGTGATCATTTCCTGTGTATCCCTTTTATAGCTTTTAGGCACATAGATGTTTGCCTGTGGTCTCCTTTATTAGATTGGGAGTTTCTGGAAGGCAAGGACTGACAGTCTTTTGCCTTTGTATAGAATAGAGCATTTAGCATAGTGCCAGACAAACAGTTGGCAGTTTGTGAATATTTATGGACTGACTGGATTTCAGTAAAGACTGTTTGAAAACTGAAATATTAAGAAAAATGATTTAAAATAGAGAAATAAAACAAAGGTAGATGGTGCTACCAGCTCTCTCATGTTTGTTCTTTAATATAAATAATTACATATAACAAAGAGACTTAAGAAAGTTAACAAAACATCCACTAACCTAGAAGCTATGTAAATTCAAATGAATTTGTTTAAGCTTCCAGCTTTAAAAATAAAGTTTGGTTGTTTACAAGGGAAAGTAGATAAATATTCATCAGATTACAGTGCATAGTGAGAGACCCAGGGGTCTTTGGAAAGGGAAGACTGTAGTCTGAAAAGCCAGTTGCTCCTGGGCGTCATTTATCCCTGACTTACCTGGGGCATGCAGAAAAGTAGCATGCTCTAGTGGATGGGCTACTGAGCTGGGCCTAGGCAGCCGACCAGAGTTCAGGACCAGACTAGAGAGTTTGAAAACTGACATTTACTAGTTATATAGCCCCACACAAGTCACAAATGGATTTTGAGCTGCTTTTGTGTAGAGAGTTAAATGGTTAAAACTGTCTATGAAACAAGTGCAAATTGGCAATGACTAAAGGCCTCTCCATTGAATATCATCCATGACTCTTAGTCTGTTGGCTTAATGACATCTAATTGGATCGCACAGAGGAATTTTTGGTAGTTTTCCAGATCATTGGAAATGTTGCTGTTTGGGATGTTCTTGCATACTTAACCTCTGATTAAATGAACCGAGTTGAGGTAAAAAGCAAGAAAGTAGCCATTGTGTGTATATACATATATGTGTACATGTACACATATGCACAGTAGTTGCATGTGCATGCATTGTACATATATTAATGTGTAATATACAAATGCACATGTGTATATGTGCTCCTGAAATAAACATGTTGCATGAAGGCATTTGTGTATTTCTGTGCATAGTATATGCATGCATGCATTGTGTGGGTGCTCATTGAATATAATAGACATATGCATGTGAGTAGATACTTATATATAATAGGTGTGTGCATGTGTATATGCACCCATGTATAATATGCATGTGCGTGTGTGTTTACATATGCACATGCATCTACGCATGCATGCATATGCACTCAGATATAATGTGCATATGCATTACTATATGAATATATACATGTGCACATGTCTAATATGTATGTAAATGCATGTGCATGCATATTCATGTATAATGTGTGTTTATGTTCACACATGCATGCATGTACACTCAGATATGACATGTATGTGTACTCACATATGATATACATACACATTACTGAGTATGTGTACTCATATATCATATGCATGTGCATGTGTGTATATGAACTCTGTATAATATGCATGTGTGTATGTGTATATATTCATATATGATATGCATGTACAATATACATATAACCATTCACAATATATTAATATAAAATACATTTCCATGCATTTCTGTATATGTACTCATTTATTAAATGCATATGCATGTGTATATATTTATATATGCATGGGCATATAATATGTTAACCTGAAAATTAATAAAACAGTCAATATAAAAATTAAGGTCTTTAATTGGGGCAGAGGAGTTATAACTTGGGATACTATGATAGTGAGTGCTAGGAATACCCACAGATCGGGACTGAGGACAGGCTTTATATGGGGTCATAGAACAAAGAGAGGGAAAAGATTGCTTCTGGGTTAATTCACCTCATAGTTTCATCAGCTATATTCTTTTACATATAAGAAGCTGATTGACTGAGATGACCTTTTTTAGAGTTAAGGATCTCATAAATTCCCAATGTAAAATGTTTTACATAACAAGCAAAAAGTATAAAAAGAAAGCTTGGGAATCTGGGAGGGGAGAGCTTTGGGATATCTACAAAATCATCAGAAGCTAGAAGTGACAAAGTCTGGTCAGCCCCAGGCAATTCATTGGCCTGGGAACCAAACTGATGAAGTCAGTCAGTTCTCAATAATTGTGTTTATCAGAATCCATGTATAACATACAAATGTATGCGTGTGTTTACTCATGCATAATATGCATATGTATGTACTCATATGTTTGTGTGTGACCATGTAGACTCATATAATATACATGTGCGTGTGTATATATGTGTGTGCATATCCACATACATACATAAACCTATCTATATATAGTTTCCTCTGTGTTCAAGAATATCTAACAGCAATTTCTAGATTCTTTCTTTCCTTTTAAGGAAGTTGCAATCACATGGTGGCATGTTTTTCAGCTTCTTAATTGCTTCCTCAGTTGGCTGGAAAATCATTCTCCCAGGCTCAGTTAATTTGTTAGGTAATTTGCTTAACACCCTAGGATGCAAATCATCAAGATTGTCTTATCAGTGTATACAAGTTTTCTAAGTGTTCTTTACCTGATTTTTATCAGTATCTATTTTTAAAAGGGGCTTCATTAACTTCTCATTCTCAGTACTTCTTTCCTCCATTAAAGTGATTCAGTCTCACAGTCATTTTAAGCTTTGTCTAAATAGGGTTTAAGATTCATTCATTTAGGAGGCAGCTAGGTGGCACAGTGGATAGAGCACTGGCCCTGGATTCAGGAGGACCTGAGTTCAAATTTGACCTCAGACACTTGACATTTGCTAGCTGTGTGACCTTGGGCAAGTCACTTAACCCTCATTGCCCCGCCTCCCCCCCCCCCAAAAAAAAAATTCGTTCATTTAGACAGAATTCACTGGTCAATTCAGCTAACAAAAAAAAAAATAAATAAATAAATAAAAATAAAACTGCCCAATTCTCTCAAGACTCTCCTTTGCATCTCCCTTTTGCAAATGGTAGAAGAAATAGTAAGTGGTAGGAATGGAAAGAACCAATCCTTTCGATCTGGGCTTGGTCTAAGTAGCTCTAGGACCTACTATATGTTGATTTTCATGACTGAGCCTCAGTTTGTTCAGTTATAAAAATGAGTTGTTGACCCAAAAATGTAAGGGACCTCTAAGGTATTTGTTATGGGAAAATAGGTGGGGGTTGTGGTAGGGGTTCTTAGGAATTCCTCTTTAAAGAATTACACCCTCTTGCACACAAATCCAATTAGAATAAAATAATAGTTTATTTAGGTGCTAGGGAAAGGAAACCAAGAGAGAAATCTTTGGACTTCTTCTCATGGGGAGAAGGCAAAGCATGGAGTCATGGCTCTGAGATTCCTATCTCCTTAAGCAGAAGACAGACAGATACTTTTATAGAGGACTGATGGTGGTCTGATGAGGTAATTGTCTGACAATGGAAAGTTCCCTTATTGGGGGAGGACCATCCCCCACTGCTGGTGGTTGGGGGAAGATGGGTGAGGGGAGGCTCTGGATCTCTCAAGCCATCTTTCTCTCCCCATGCCACAAAGGCAGCAGCTACACCTAATCTTATCTCTCTGAGGGGTGGGGGAGACTAGCTAGGTTCATCTGTCCTTTGGTTTAGTTTCTCAAGGAGAAGTTTCTTTTGATTTACCCCTTTTCTGGGGTACCCTGGGCCCCTGACAGTATTGGTTCTCAAACATTTTATCCCAGGACACCTCTATATTCTTAATATTTAATGAGAAACACTTCCTTCAAGAGCTTTTGTTTATGTGAGTTATGCCAATGGTGTGCTAGCAAATGTTTAACAAAAATGTTTAACAAGCTCTCCTTTAAGAATCTGAGGACCGGGGGCAGCTAGATGGTGCAGTGGATAGAGCACCGGCCCAGGAGTCAGGAGTACCTGAGTTCAAATCTGGCCTCAGACACTTAACACTTACTAGCTGTGTGACCCTGGGCAAGTCACTTAACCCCAATTGCCTCACTGAAAAAAAAAAAAAAGAATCTGAGGACCACTCTCAGAAAACTGAGGCTCTAAGAGTATCTAAAGGCAGCTAGGTGGCTTAGTGGAAAGGTCACCTGGCCTGGAGTCAGGAAGATCTGAGTTCAAATCCACCCTCAAACACTAGCTGCTCTGTGATGCTAGGCAGGTCACTTAATCCTGTTTGCCTCAGTTTACACATCTGTAAAATTGATGTGGGATGGAATTTTGGGATCAAATTGATCATGAGTCGTCCCAAAAGAATTACAAGACTCAGTGACTCAGTTTATTGCAATACTGTGGGTGACCACAGGGAGAAAACCAGAATAGTGAAAAGGTATCCCTCGAATAAGGAAAGAAAAGACAGCTATATTTATAGTATGGATAAATTAATTATCAGTCTCATTATATTAATCTCCACCTTGGGAGGTACAAGGGAGGGCCTGTCCCAGCAGGTGGGATATTTGCCCCTTCCACCTATTAATCCTAATTCTAACTAGATACATTATAAATTCACATGATTCTAATTTTTCCTGGGTCTTCAATACAGCAAAGCAATCTTTGTATTCCCTGTCAAGAGATTCCTTATCTCACTCTAAGCAGAAGCCATTCCAAATTATCTTTTCTCCTCCAGTCTACCCTGTCTCTCCTATCCTCCCTCTACTCAGCTGAAGTACTTGCATCTTTTTTTTTGTTTGTTTTGTTTTGGTTTTTATTTTTGTTTTTAAGTGAGGCACTTGGGGTTAAGTGACTTGCCCAGGGTCACACAGCTAGTAAGTGTTAAGTGTCTGAGGCTGGATTTGAACTCAGGTACTCCTGACTCCAGGGCCAGTGTTTTATCCACTGTGCCACCTAGCTGCCCCTACTTGCATCTTTTACTGAGAAAACTGAGACTATTCACTGTGAGCTCCCTCTTCTCTCCTCTTCCTCTCAAAACTTCCCCTGCTGCTCCTCTGGCTTGTTCCTTGACCCTATACAGCTTGTCTTCCTCCTTCATCTCTAAACTGTTTTCTCCAAAGTTACAATCTCCAGAAGAACAAATCTAATAGTCTTTTCTCCACTCATCCTTCTGGACCATTGTATTTCACAATGTTGACCAATCTCTCTTCTTGAAAACTTTTTTTTTTTGTTCTGGGTATTCATGATAGTCCTCTTTCCCACTCTGACCTCTTTCTATCAATGTGATTTGCTGGCTTACTATCCATTGTATGTTCCCTAAATATAGTTTTCACCCAAGGTTCTATCCTGCATCTTCTTCTCTCTTCACTCTTAATGACTTCATCTCTTCCCATACACTTGACTTTTTCTCTTCAGATAATTCAAAGATCAACATATCCAGTTTCAATCTCTCCCCTGAGCTTTAGTCTCACATTACTAAACTGCCTATTGGACATTTTGAACCAGATGTCCTAGAGACATCTCAAACTCAGCAGGTCTAAAATAGAACTCACTATCTTTCCCTCACAACCTTCCTACTCTTCTAAACTACCCTATTTATGCAGAAGACACCATCTTTCCCTCCAATCTCTCGCACTTATAACTTCCCGTTGAAAGGAAAATTCTTCACTTGGGCTTTCACACTGATTAATGAGGCAAAACTCAGGACAAAAGGAATTAAAAGGAGTTTATTAGAAGTAGGTCAAAATGGCAACACCTTGACAGGCTGATCACCAAAGATCAATGATGGCTTCAAGGTGAAGCTAACTTTTATAGGGATAGATGGATAGATGGATGGATAGATGGAAGGATGGATGGAAGGATGGATGGATGGGTAGATAGCTAGATAACTTGCTAGATAGATGATAGGTAGATAGATAGAAAGATAGATAGATAGATAGATAGATAGATAGAGATAGATAGATAGATAGATAGATAGATAGATAGATAGATAGATAGATAGATAGATAGATAGATCAATGACAGCAAAAGAAGCTGAGTCCTTGCATCTCAGTTTCTCCACAAGATAGCAAGAATATGATGATTTGCAGGTACGGGTACAAAGGTCACAGATAGGAGGTTACTTAGCTATATGACAAATATTAGGGAACTGGATGATACCTCCCCCAATACTGATTAACAAGCAGGACTGGGAACAGTGGTTCACTGAGTCAGCAAAACATAGAAAAGATCTGTCCGTACCACTTCCCTACTAGATAAATCTGAATAGTTTCCTAGTGCATCTAAATCAAACTCTTCCTTTTGACTTTACTTCTTTTTTTTTTTTTAAGTGAGGCAATTGGGGTTAAGTGACTTGCCCAAGTTCACACAGCTAGTAAGTGTTAAGTGTCTGAGGCCGGATTTGAACTCAGGTACTCCTGACTCCAGGGCCGGTGCTCTATCCACTGTGCCACCTAGCTGCCCCTTCCTTTTGACTTTAAAACCTGACACCAACCAATGTTTCCATTCTCATTATACATTTCTTTCCTTCTCACACTCTACAATGTGAACAAACTGGCCTTCCCCTTGTTACACACACACACACACACACACACACACACACACACACACACACACACACACAGAATGTGTTTGTCTCTCTGTGTCTCTGTCTTTCTCTGTCTCTCTCTGTTTCTCTTTGTGTTTCTGATTCTGTATCTGTCTCTGTCTCTCTGTTTCAGTCTCTGTCTCTGTCTCTGTCTCTCTGTCTCTCTCTCTCTCTCTCTCTCACACACACACACACACAGAGTTTCCTTTCTTTTCTTTTTTTTTGGGGGGGTGAGGCAATTGGGGTTAAGTGACTTGCTCAGGGTCACACAGCTAGTAAGTGTTAAGTGTTTGAGGCCGGATTTGGACGCAGGTCCTCCTGACTCCAGGGCCGGTGCTCTATCCACTTCAACACCTAGCTGCCCCTAGAGTTTCCTTTCTCCATACCTCTGCCCTGTCTCTCCCTCATGCCAGGCATGCGCTCCCTCCTCACCTTTGACTCATAGAACCCTCTTTCTTTTAGACACAGACTTTAGATGAAATCTTTCCTTAGTGCCCCTTGTTATAGGCCTAGCACCCCAGAAGTTTTCTGGGGTACATCAAAGAACCTTCTCCTTGATAAACTAAACCAAAAGACAGACACATGTAAAAAGATAAGTGGCACAGGATCTGGACTGAGCTAGCTCCAGGACCACCACCCTTCATTCCCCTTGGGGAGATAAGATTAGGTGTGGCTGCTGCCTTTGTGGCATGAGGAGAGATGGCTTGAGAGATCTGCAGCCACCCCTCACCCAACTCCCCACCCAGCCACCACCAGTGAGGGATGGTCCTCCCTCAATAAGGGAACTTTCCACAGTCAGATGATCATCCCCATCAGTCTTCTATAAAAGTATCCACCTGTCTCCTGCTCGAGGAGATAGGTATCTCAGAGCCACGCCTCTGTGCTACGCCTTCTCTCCAAGAGAAGAAGTCCAAGGTCACAGAGATGGAATGATCTTTCAGGGTAACATAACCACAGGAACTGTGGAAAGTTCCAGAATGAGAAGGCAGCTAGCTGAGGCACAGTGGCCAAGTCGGGATATTTGCTGATTGACTGACTCTACTTCAAGGGCCAACCAGAACAATTCTATTCCTTCAGGTACTTGAAACTAGTTATTATCCTCCCCTCTACCACACATGGTCCAAGATAAACATTCTCAGCTCCTTCAGCCAGTTTTCATATGGCCTGAATTCAAGGTTCTTCACCTTTTTGATTTCCTTCTGCTGGCTGCTTTCCTACTTATCAACATCTTTCCTAAAATGTGGCAAACAGAACTGAACTCATTACTCCTGATCTATTCTGACCAACTCTGAGTGCAGTGGGCCCTCCCAGGCATGATGCTTCTTTTGACACATCCCAAGACCATGTAAGCATGTCCCATTGTTGATTCAATTCAACCTTGAAGTTCACTCCAACACCTGGATCTTTTTCAGACCCCTCTCTAACTATGCCTCCCCCATTTTATACTGTTGAAGGTATTTTTTTTCTCCAACACAGGTGTAATACTGCATTTGTTGTGGTTTTTGTCCAACAACAACCAGAAAAAACAACAACAAAACTGCATGTAATCCCTATTGAATTTATCTTATTCAATTTGGTCCAATTACCTAGCCTTCAAGACCTTTTTTATATCCTGAATGTGTCGTCCATTGTATTAGCGATTCTGCCACACTCTCGCTTTGTATCATCTTAATTAAAAAAAAAAAAAAGGTAAGCATGTCACCTACTCCTATATCCAAGGCATTGATAAAAGTGGAAAATAACACATCATGTAGATCCCGGAGGCCCTCCAGTGGAGCTCTCTCTCCAAGCTGATGACATCTTTGTTGGATTAACCATCTCTAAGGTACCTCTAAGGAGTTAAGGCTCCTTTAAAAAATAAAAATTAAAATGTCCATTCCAGAGTAATTAAGTGATTGGACATTTTCCCCTTTCTCTGTAAATTCTTTGATGATCCTTCTAGCTCTAAATGTATGAACCGTGTAGCTCTTGTACCAAGCCTTCTTCCTTAATAATTTATTTGAACTGATCAGACATTTGATCCACTTGATCAGAATGTTTGGTTTTATTTCTACACTGTGGGAACATTTCCTCAATCAACATTTACATTTCAGGTCCCTCTTCCCATTTTCTCTAGACTTTTTTGATTTAACCTCCCTATCTCCTCACTCTCTTTCTTCCTGGCTGTTTTGTCTCTAGCAGTCATTTTCCTCCTTCATGCCTTTATAATATTCTTATTTCATACGACTGTATAAATTGTCTCCCAGGCATCTATTTAGTCTCTTTAACTCCCACTCAAGTCATGGTAAGTTTATTTACATTGGCAAAGGAGGTCAATTTGTCTACCTCAAGGTATCCATGGACAAACCCATTGACTCATGTTCTCCATGGTGGCTCATCAGCCTCACACATACTCCATGCTTCATGACCACCCAGCTACTTGGACCAGAACCAAAGTAGAGGGTCAAGCACTGCTGCCAAACATTTGTCTGCTCTAAGCCTCCCAGGATGCAAGGAGCAACACATGATATGAGTCTTAGCCTGGGTCTTACTTTGAATACTGTCTTCAGAGGATAGCTATAGAGAGAAACCTATTTAAGAATAGATCCCAAGATCTATTCTTTTCTTTGGATTAGCTTAGCAGGAGGCTCATGGTAAAAAAACAGCTAAATTACTCTTTGAGTAGAGCTAAGCAGGAATGAATTACAGAACTGTCCAGTTGAAACAAGTCACAGAAAAAGGACATATAATATGGTGGAAGGAATTATAGGAGCATAAAATTTGAATTTAGAGTTTGATGGGGGTCATTGAGTCTAGTTCCTTCCTTTTACAGAAAAGGAAATCAAGACCCAAGGAAAAATGAATGATAGAGTGCAGGATTTAGAGTTAGAGAACCTCAGTTCATATCTAAGCTCTAAGAAGCCTTGGGTAAATCATTCAATCTCTCTTGGCCCCAGTTTCCTCACTCATAAAATAAGGTGACTAGACTAGATAAAGTCTTTTCCAATTCTAAAATCTAGTATTCTGTCATCTCATAATGTCCTGAGACAACCAAATGTGATGCCCTCTTTTGCACAGTGCTAATTGATAGAAAGTTTTGTCTTTTTTAGTTTTGTTTTTCCTCACTGGGAACTAAAGTATGTTTTCTTTTTATTTTTTTTTTTTAGTGAGGCAATTGGGGTTAGGTGACTTGCCCAGGGTCACACAGCTAGTAAGTGTTAAGTGTCTGAGGCCGGATTTGAACTCAGGTACTCCTGACTCCAAGGCTGGTGCTCTATCCACTGTGCCACCTAGCTGCCCCTTAAAGTATGTTTTCTTACCACTTCTATCCATCTTTCCTTGTTGCGCCCAGTGAGGTCAAGTCTTTCCTTAGCACAGAACATAATTTCCCATATGTCCTACCAGGTTCCTTTGTCCAGTCCTGCTCATGGAACTTGGAGTAAGCCCTTAGATATCTAGGAAGAACTCCTTTGTATCAGTCATGATGCATATCTAGATTTCTCTTTTTCAGTGATATGGCTTTTGTTTTGTTGTTGTTGTTCTTGAGGGTTTATTTGTTTATTTTCTTTGGTCCAGACCTGTGATTTCACTGGTTTAGGTCAGGGTTGTCAAATTCAAACCCTGAAAGCAGCACATTGGCTTCGAAAGCCACAGATTCACATTATCTGTATTCTATTATTACCCTCCACCTGGTTTAGCCTATGATCTGGTAACCAAGAGTGAGCCACAGGTGAGAGCTGGGTGAAAAGTGGACACCAAAGGTGAATGAGCAGCCTTGAAAAGGGCTCAGCAGGCCCTCACACCAGAAGTGCTAGCTTTCCTTGAACATCCCCCTCAAACCCATCAGTGAGTTAGGGGGCTATCTACCCCAATCATGTGAACAGTTCCCCTGGAGGAATAGGTAGATGAGGACAATTTGTTCCAATGGCCGTGAAGGAGGCTAACGCAAGCACTATGAAGCACTAAAAGCTTGCTCAGACATCAAAGAGGTCACGGTCATCCACTGTACCCCAAGATATCACCAGCTGTCTTGACATCTGTCTTGTCACTGGATTTCAGTGACTCAGAAGAGAGAGTGAAACCTATGACTTTGCTAAACTCTGCTTCACTTAAATCCAGTTCACACTCAAATCAAAGCATTACCCTCTTCAAAATGAAGGGTGAACAACGACAATATTCTAGTCTATTTTTATTTATTTCCCATTTTATTAATTTTTTAAAATTTAATTAAATATTTAACAATTACATTTTTTTTTTTTTTAGTGAGGCAATTGGGGTTAAGTGACTTGCCCAGGGTCACATAGCTAGTAAGTGTTAAGTGTCTGAGGCCGGATATGAACTCAGGTACTCCTGACTCCAGGGCCGGTGCTCTATCCACTGCGCCACCTAGCTGCCCCCAACAATTACATTTTAATATTGACTCTAAATCCAGTTCTTTAGCCCATGTGAAACTCCTTTTACCAATACAGTTCAGTAACTCATCTGTACTTATAAACCTAGATTATTTCCAGAAGCAAGGAGAGGTTAAGCAACTAGCCTGGGGTCACATAGCTAATATGTTTCAGAGACAGGATTTGAACTGATACCTTCCTTATTCTCAGGTCAGCCCTTTATTCACTATTCTAGGCTGCAGTATTCTTGCTTATTTCTAGTTACATGATGATAATGGCAATGATAATGGTGGGGATGAATTGATGGTGGTGATAATGCTATTGTGATAATGTGATAATAATGATGATGAGGGTGAGGGTGATGGAGGTGGTAAATGGTGATGATTGTTATGATAGCCATATTAGCTGTTTTTTATGTAGTGCTTTAAGATTTACAAAGCACTTTACAAATTTTATTTCATTTAATTCTTATAAAAATTCTATGATGTAGGTGCTATTCTTATCCTCAGTTTGCAGGTGAAGAGTCACAGGCAGACTGAGGTTAAGTGACTTGCTCAGGATCAAACCATTAGTAAGGGTCTAAGGTCAGATTTGAACTCAGGTCTTCCTGACTCCAGGCCTTGCAACATTTAGCTAACTGACTACAAAGTACTTTTCATATATGGTCTTATTTGTACCTCCTAACAACCCCAGAAGGTAGGTAGTTCAAGTATATTTGTCTCCATTTTTCAGGGGAGGACACTGAGGTACAAAGAAATTAACTGATCTGCATACTCGCTTGGCTACAAAGTGTCTGAGGTAGGACCACACCCAATAATTCCCAAATCCAGATGTTTTACTCTTTATACTATACACTTTCTTACATACAATATACATTAGTTTAACTGCATTGTGGAATGTGAATATTATCTAAGCTTGGTATCTTCTGCTTTTAAAATGGTTATTGTAATTATGGTTAATAATTATAGTTATAGTAATTATATAATATTGTAATTATAGCACCTAACCACTAATGTGACCTAGACTACCATAGCCAGAGGCAGAAATAACTGATCCAATACAAGGGATGAGTTCAGTACTTGAGTGGTCATCTCTTCCACAGCCAGAACTAGAGTAACTGGACCATATTATTCTAGCTAGCTCAGTTATTAATATTCCCCTCCCATTCACTATGTCACTGTTTTGTATGTGTCCTATATTTAATTATTTCTGAACATATCCTATGAAAGTGTAAGCTCCTTGCAGACAGGAATCATCCATCTCTTTTGTTTGTACTTCTAGCACTATCATACATCCTAGGTGCTTAATAAATGTTTATGGATTGAATGGTAGAAGCAGCATCTGTTGAAGCAGAATTCTCTCAAAAAATTGGAAGTAAAATGTAGTTTTCTCCAATATTTTTATTTTTTCTTTCTTTTTTGGGGGGTGGGGTGGGGTGGGGCAACGAGGGTTAAGTGACTTACCTAAGGTCACACATCTAGTAAGTGTCAAATATCTGAGGCCAGATTTGAACTCAGGTGCTCCTGAATCCAGGGCTGGTGCTTTCTCCATTGCACCACCTACCTGTCCGATCCAATATTTTTCTAATGGAGTATACAAACATCATCCCACTTACAGGAATACTTTCTCTTACTATCCCTCCATTCCCAAAGAGTTATTAGCCTGCTCCTACCTATTTTGATACAGCTGGATCATCTCTTAGCAGATATGAATATTATGTCTTAATTTTACTGAATGCAATTTGTGATTGTCCTATTGGAACACAACTTCCCTTTAACCTGTTAGCAGTATTTTTAATTCCTCTTAATTCTTAGCTTTTTCCCAAGGCTCTTCTCCTGCATCTTAACCTTCCCTTCACCTTGTCATTCTGGTACAGTTCTGATTGAAAATGACTAACCATGATTCAGTGGAAAGATTTGCCATCAAAGAAGCTGGTCTTAAATCCTGGTTCTGACAATTGCTACTTCTGAGACGTTGTAAGTCATTCAACCTTGATGGACCTCAGTTTCTTCTCTAAAATAAAGGAAGTCATACTGTATAGCCTCTAAGGTGCTTTCTGATTCTGAATCTAGGGCAGTTGGATGGTATATTGGATTCAGGAAAACCTGATTTCAAATCCAGACTCAGATACTTATTAGCTGTGTGATCTTGGGTCAGTCACTGAATCTCTTTCTACCTCAGCTTCCTCAACTATAAAATGGGGATTATGATAGCACCCTAGAGATACTATTTGCAAAGCACTTACTGGTACATAGTAGGAACATAATGTTTATTCCCTTCCTCCCTGCCTTCTTAACCTGGGGTCCATGAACTTTCAAAAAAAAAAATAGAAATTGTATCTCAATATAATACTTATTGTTGAGTCATTTTCAGTCATGTCCAACACCTTGTGACCCCATTTGGGGTCTTCTTGGCAAAGATCCTGGAGTGGTTTGCCATTTCCTTCTCCAGCTCATTTTATAGATGAGGAAACTAAGGCAAACAGGGTTAATTGACTTTCCTGGGGTCACACAGTTTATAAGTGTCTGAGGCCAGATTTGAACTCAAGAACAAGAGACTTCCTGATTTCAGACCCAGGGCTATCCAATGCACCACTCAGTTGCCCCACATAATAACACAATCCTATACATTTTATTTTATGCATTTACACTAAATATTCTGAGAAGAGGTCCCATAGGCTTGATACCAGTCATACCAGAAGGGTCTATAACATAAAAAATATGAGGAACCCTTACTCTAAATCTATGATCCTAATCTCTGGAAAATTGCCACATTCTTTAAGCTCAAGTCATAGGCTTTAGATCTGGAAATATCCTTAGAAATTACCTATCTAACCCCCTCATTTTATTACAAGAGTTTTAAAATAAATTTTCCAGGAAGTAAGTGAAAGATCCAGGATGCTTAGGCTGTTCTTGAGGCTCCAAATACAGTTAGCATGTCAAAGGCTGGCTAGGGAACCAGAGAGTAGCCCAAATGGCTTCCTCAAAGCCAGTAGGTGTGTCCTAAGACTTTGCATCCCTCGGACCAGAGGGGTTGTTTGCCCAGCTGTATCTCACTTTCTGCATCCATCCAATTAACTTAAACCCAAGACCACTGTGATCCCTGGGAGTCCTACCTTTGCTCCAGACCTGGTTTTACATCTATTCAGCATCTGCTGGATGTGTCCAAACTTGTCTCAGGTAATGGCCCTCAGTATACAGAGAGTCTGCTCTTAATTTCTCCCTTATCCAGTGCAGAATTATCTAGGGTAAATCTTGTCTTGAAGTTTATTAACCCCATCAGTTCCACTTAATCACTTGCTTTGTTGACATCTCTCTCTTGTTACAATAAATACTCTCTCTTGTACTCTTAACTATTCCCTCATGGCTTTATCTTCCCCGGCAGAGACACCATTTGAGACAGCACTTAACCACTGCCCCCCCCCAGGGACATTTTCAAACGATACGTACATTAAGTTGATGCTTTGCAGAAGTTGAATGGCTAAATTGTCTATTTCCAACATAGATTGAGATACAGTCAAGGGTTAAAAAAGAAAAATAGGATGAGAGATGGCGGCAGGGGCAGGAGAGAAGAGGAAGGGAATGGCCGTAAAATAAGTTCTTCTTCAAGGTAGTGGCTAGCTTTAGATTTGATCTTTTCCCCTAAGAGACTTGCTTTTATGTAGTCATCAAACCTTGTTTGTTTGCTTTTCTCTCTCTCTCTCTCTCTCTCTCTCTCTCTCTCTCTCTCCCCTATATATCCATTGATCTATTCATTCATTCATTTTCTTTTTCTTTCTTTCTTTCTTTTTTTTGCAGGGCAATGAGGGCTAAGTGACTTGCCCAGGGCCACACAGCTAGTTAAGTTGTCAAGTGTCTGAGGCTGGATTTGAACTCAGGTCTTGCTGAACCCAAGACCAGTGCTTTATCTACTGTGCTGCCTAGCTGCCCCCATTCATTTTCACAATCACTCCAAACTACCCCATTTTGCCCAGAGGGGAATGAAGAAAATAAGAATTTATTAAATTCCTACTGTGTTTCAGGTTTTGTGCTAACTACTTTACAGATATGATTTAATTTGATCCTTCCAACAGTCCTGGGAGGTAGGTGCTATTATTAACCTCATTTTATAGGTTAGGCAACTGAGGCTGACAGAAGATAAGTGACTATCAGGATCCCACACTTAGTGTATAAAGCCATCTATGAACTCAGGTCTTCTTGACTCCAGGCCAGGAACTCTATCCACTGTGCCATATAGCTGCCACACAGAGGGTCTGAGGTATGCTCACTCTTCCCTTCTTTCTAATCATTGTTGAAACCCTAGCCTCCCCACCAAGTTCCAGCTCAAACACCGCTTCTTCCATGCAGCTGTCCCTAGTTACTTTATCTCTCAAATTTCTCTCTCCCCTGTACCCCTCATTGAACATTTAGCTTATTTTACTTTATGTGGAGAATTCCTAGCTATATTCCTTGTCTCCTCAGCTAGATTATAAGCTTCTCCAGAGCAAAGATCCACTCATTTTACCTCAGTGTTTCCTTTGGGGGCATATTGAAATGCCTTACTTACAGTTAGCAAACATCCAAGTAATACATGTTAATTGAATAAAACAAAATTTGAAGAACCATTAAGGCAGAGGATTTTCATCTGGGGTCCATTAAGTTTTTATTTTTTAATTATTTTGATAATTGTATTTCAACATAATTTACTTCCTTTGTAATTCTATGTGCTTTATTTTATGCACTGTAAAACATTCTGAGAAGGCCTCCAGGCTTCACCAGACATCCAGAGGGGTTCATAATCCCCCAAAGGCTAAAAGAACCCCCATTTTAAGATTTTGCCACTACTTTTGAAGTTCCCAAAGCACCAAGGGTCATATCCCTAGACCAGTTTTAGTGCTAAGGGCCTAGTGATCCCATTTTCATGAACAGTGCTAAGAAAGGAGAATTCTCCCCTATCAAACAACCCCTGACCTAAATGTCTCAGTGGAAGTGATTAAGACAAAAATTCTGTGACAAAACCCAAGAATCTAGCTAAAAAGAAGCGTTAAAAGAATCACTGAGGATTGTGTGGCTCACTCCTCACCCCTAGCTCTCTGATAGGCAAGATCCCATGTTTGCTCCTATATTGAGCTGATACTAGTCTGAAGTTGACATTGGTGAGTCAAGAATGGGAAAGTCTTGTCTGGACAAGGTAATGAGGGAAGAGTTTTTCATGTGGCTATTTCATTGCCTTGATGGCAAAACTCTTCACAGTCAGAAGGGGAAACAAATTCATCCATCTGTCCATCCATTTATTCATTCCTTCATTCATGTAATAAATACGTATTTATTAAGTGCTTAGTAAATATGAGGCACTGGCATTCAAATACAGAAATAAACACACTCCCTGGATTTAAGCAGCTTATATTCTATTGAGATAACATGTACATAAATAAGCAAATGCAAAATATATCTCCAGAGTACTGCCTCCTCTTTCTGCCTTTGAACTTGGGACTATAAGTCTACCCCCATCAGAACAAGAGCCTAATCGGGTGTCCCCTAGGGTTACAAAAGCAAATACAAAGTAATTTCCAGGAAGGGCAGCAGGAACTGAGGGAGGGGGCGGGGCTAAGGAAAAGAACAAAAACAGTCCTGTTATTATTCAAGGCCAGAAATGTTGAATAAAGTCCCCAGCCAAATGCCTTACCATCTCTGTAAAAGGAAAGATCAAATGGTTATTGCATTAGGGATCTACAGAGAGCTTTCTTAGAAAAACCATGTCATTGCTTTGATGGAGGGAAGGATGAGGAGCATCTTTTAGATGTTAATGTGAAGCATCTGGTAGGGCATAAGGAAGTTTGCACAGTGGCAAGGACCCTGGATCATGGAATCAGGTTCAAACCTTGAATGTTATTTACTTTCTGTGTTACTTTAGACAAGTGAAGTCTAGTTAACAAGCATTTATTCAAGCATCTACGATGTGCCAGGCTCTATGCTAAGCATTGGGAGACAATAAAAGGCAAAAAAAAAAAAAAAGTCACCAGCCTCAAGGGGCTCACAGACTGATGAACTTCCTTTCCCTCATCCTCAATTTCTTCTGCGAAATGAAAGGAATTACATGATTTAATGAGATCTCTTCTAGTTTAAAAATAGAGGATTTTTAAAAACTCTTATTTGTATTGTTATCTTTTGTTTTTATATCGCATTCATTTTTAAATATGTTCCTCCCCAATCTCATGCCTCCCCTTATCTCCATTTCCCAGAGGGAGTTATTCGTGCTAAGGCAGCATCATTCCCAGTTGTAAAGAGGCAGAGAATCTATTGATTACCATTATTTTATTCATCCACTCTGTAATTGCTCCTGCCCACTTAGAGTTTGTTCTAAAGAGAAGGTATCTTCTCACCTCTCCTCCAAGGCAGAACTTAAGCATGATAATTACAGAGGCCAGTTTCTTTTAATGTTATTACTGCTGTTGTTTTTATTTACATTGATGTAGTCAGAGTATATGTTATTTTCTTGGTTCTGGTTAATTTCTTTCTGCATCAGTTCCTATAATTCTTCACATGCTTCTCTGAATTCTATACATTCATCATTTCTTCATCAGAGTAACATGTATAGCATAGATTTCTTTAGCCATTCCCCAATTAACAAGTAGTAAAGGAATATTTTATTAGTACCTGTGTACTTTATGGTAGGTTATGGGATGATAGGACCATAGATTAAGAGCCAGAAGAAATCTTAGAGGCCTAATCCCCTAATTTTTCAGGTGAGGAAACTGAGTCACAGAGAAAGTTAAGGGACTTGCCCAGGGTAACATAGCTAAGTAATTATCTAAGGCAGGATTTGAAATGAAGGCTTCTAGACTCCAAGTCCAATACCTTATCCACTATGCAAGTAATTAGTCATGTGATCATGGCCAAGGCATTGACCCTCTATAGACCTAAGTTTCTTCATCTACCAAATAAAGGGGTTTAACCAGATGACCTCTAAGTTTCCTTTCTCTCCTAACATACCACATATAGCTTAAAGTCCTTTCAAACCTTCACACTGTATTCTGACATCCTCATTTGAAGGCCCTTCAATCTCTAATGCCCTAGGATCCCAAGAGAATCTCTGGTTTCTGTTTGATACTCTTCTGTCTTCCTGGCTTGGTGAGATAACTGCTTCAAGAGCAGTTCTATTCCCTTGTCCCACTGCAACTTGAAAGTCTGTTCTTTGTTTCTAAGTGAAAAAGTAATCCCAGTGTGTGATTTGAATGTCTCCATAAAGCTAATTTATGGCTACACTCCATTTCAATCCTACATAGTCTTAGGAGATCAATAGTGGCATGTTCATTAGTCTAGAATCGAATTCTTCTCAAACTTTGGTCAGGAAAAGGTTACTTGTTGTAATGATTTTTTTTTTTTTTGCCAACTGGTTCCAAAAATGGAATGCAATGGCTATGTTATTTTTCTTCTTTATTTAGGAGTTTCCTCATTTCCTTCTACCTATGAAGGTCAGAAGCATGTTTACAGCAAAAACAATCATGTCATTGTTTCTAATACCAACAGAAGCTGAGAGGTAGATGTTCCTGTTCTCTGCAGATTTCTAAATGTTCATGTTGAACTAAGATAATTGATCATCTTTATATGAGATGTTGTGATTGTAAAATACTTTACATATAATATTCCATTTGATGTTCGCAACCTGGATCACAACTCATCAATGCTTCTCCATCCTGTATGATTCCTGTCCCTGTCTTTCCATAGATTCTCAACAGAGAATCTGCCCAACAGGGTGGTTGTCTTGACTTGACTCTTTTAGTTTTGGCGAGGAATGCAAATAAAATATCAGGGCAGCTAGGTAGCAAGCTAGATAGAGTGACAGGCCTGGAATCAGGAAGATTCATCTTTCTGAATTCAAATCTAGCCTCAGACCTTTACTGGCAGTGTGACCCTGGGCAAGTCACTTAACCTGTTGGCCTCAATTTTCTCCATGGAAAAGGAAATGACAAAGTACTTCATTATCTTTGCTAAAAAAAAAAACACAACAACAACAAAAACCTAAATGGTGTCACAAAGAGTCAGACAACTGAAACGACTGAACAATAAAATCGATGTTATCCATCTGTTGTGCATCTTCCAACTACTTGATGATATTCTTTGTCACTTTTTACATGAAAATCATCTTTGGTATCCTGTTGTTTTCTCTTTACACTAATCATATAGCTTAACTGAGAGTAGCCTAATGGTAAAAACATGGGGTTTTGCTACAGTGAATACTTTTGGATCACAGGGAAAGCAAAATAATTTCCCAAATGCATTTGAGTTCAATCTCCATCTAACAGTAGAGAGAGAGCTGGACTTAAGAGTCAGAAATACCACAGTTCAAACCTAACCTTAGACACTCACTAGCTTTTGACCCACTTAAGTTCTCTGTTCTTTAGTTTCCTTATCCTCACCTGATCTCTGAAGTTCATTCTAGCTCTAATCTGATCTTCCTCCTGCTCAGTTGTAAACCCCAAATAGGTAATGTAGGGCAGGACTTCTTAAACTTTTCCCACTACAGACCCCTTTTTGCCTGAGAAATTTGTACACGACTCCAGGTATATACATATATAAAATAGGTAGACATAACTTTTTACTGTTAAAAATTTTTCTTGACCCCCACATTCAGTTATTTGACCCCATATGGGGCCACAACCCATAGTTTAAGAAGCTTTGATGTAGGGTAGGTGAGCCCCATTTTACAAATGATGAGTCTGAGTCTCCCAGAAGGTAATTTCATTTAAACTCCCTAAGACCCAGAGCCATGATGAGGCTCAAAGGAGATGATGAATATAAAGTGCTTAGTAATTATAAAACATCATGAGAATGTGAGCCAAATATCATTACTCAGGAAGAAGGTGGCATCAGTTTCTTATTGGCTTGGGAAAATCTGTTTACTTAAGAATATTTATTGAACAATCAACCAATAAACAAGCGTATATTTATTAGGTGCCTATTATGGGCCAGGAATTATGCTTGGTTTTTAGAATACAAATATAAAAATAAAACAGCCTTGACCTCAAAGAACAAATATTCAATAAGACGAGACATCTTAGGATCATAACGTTAGCAATTTAGAGCTAGAAGGAATGTTGGAAGGCATCAAATCCCTCACTTTACAGACATGTAAACTGAGGCATGGAAGAGTTAAGGCACTTACTCAGGGTCATATAACTAATAAAGTTATTGAGTTGAGATTTGGACACAAATAATCCCAACCCTAAATCCAGTGCTCTACTGGCTATCTAATTTATGATCCATGATGTATAAAATAATTATATGCAAAATATATATCAGATAAATACAGGGTTGTTGTGAGGATCAAATGATATATTAATTGTAAAGTGCTTAGCACTATGCCTGAGTGTCTGAGGCTTGATTTGAACTCTGAAAGATGAGTCTTCCTGGCTTCAGTTCCAACACTCTATCCACTGTGCTGAAATAGCTGCTCCAGAGACACTTGCCAGTTTTGTGACCCTGGGCAAGCCATTTAACTTTTGTCAGTTCCAGTTTCCTCAACTGTAAAATTCAGCTCATAATAGCAACTACCTCCCAGAGTTGTTGTGAGGAAGAAATAAGATATTTGTAAAATGCTTAGCACAGTTCCTGCCATGTAAAATTGGCTTAATAAATGCTCCTACTCTCACCTCTCTTTCCTGCTTTCTTTTTTCTCTCTCTCTACCTCTTTCTTCCTTTAAATTTTCTGTTCTCCCTTTCTTTCTCCTTTCCTCCCTTCCTCCCTCCCTGAAATTTTTTGAGCAAAGAAGTAACATGGTCTGCTTTAATAGTACAATTTTGGCAGCTATGTAGAGAATGGATTGGAGGGAAAAGAGCACTAGCAAGGCACTGTACTATGCATCAGAAGAAATAGGCAGTAGAGTTTCGCTCATGGGAAAGTAGCATGGTAAAGTGGAAAGAATACCCAATCAGTTGACCTGGGTTCAAATCTTGGCTCTCTCATAGTAATTGTGGAGAAAGTCACTTAACTTCTTTACTTCTCAGTTTCCTTACCTGTAAATGAGACTATCTGTCCCATAAACCCCCTGCAAGTTCTATATCTATGACTTAAGCTGTACAATTTATGATGTTTAAAGCAAGATGTTGTATGAAAAAGACCATTTTATTGCGAGGCATAACCCTAGGCTCTTGTCCTATTTCTTCCATTAACTTGCTTTGTTATCTGGTCAAATAATTTCCCTTCTCTGGGTCTCATTTTCCTTATCTGTAAGATGAAGAGTGTCATTTGGTGAACTCTAAAGTCCTCCTCCACCATTCTAAGATATTCATGGGGGGGCAGCTAGGTGGCGCAGTGGATAAGCACCGGCCCTGGATTCAGGAGTACCTGAGTTCAAATCCGGCCTCAGACACTTGACAATTACTAGCTGTGTGACCCTGGGCAAGTCACTTAACCCCCATTGCCCCGCCAAAAAAAAAAAAAAAAGATATTCATGGTCTTCCCCTTCTCTCTGACTCCCTCAAACCCATCCATCCTTCAAGGCCCAGCTCCTTGTCAAAAAAAAAAAAATAGGGGGAACACTGAGAGCAAAGGGAGGAGAAGCTAGCACCTTAGTATCATATTTGGTATCTTAAAAGTTTCCCTTGGTGGATTTTGAGGATACCATGCCATCCTGAATGACATAGATACTGACATTAGAGAGAAGAAAGCATCCTATAAAAAAGGCTCATTTTTTAAAAAATCAAAAAGGAAAGAGGCTTCTTTCTCCAAGCAATGTTATCTGCAGTGGCTGGAGAGGTCAGCAGCTGTGGGAAGCTAATTTCTGGTGGCTCAGGCTCATTGGAAATCATGAAGCATTTAAAACAACAACAACAACAACAACAACAACAAAAAACAACCCACTCCCAATCACCTAGAGGTTCGTATAACTCATTATAACCACACACTAAGGAACAGCAGTGACATTTATTCCACATTTGTGTACAAATAGATTACATTATTTAACTAAATCACTTTGGGCAGCTGGAAGCTACCAGTGTATTCATTTAGCCCTCTGTAAGACTGAACAGTGATTAAAAGAGAATACCTCTTTAATTCCAGATGCCATATAAAATCTGCAAGGAGAGGGTTACTTGAAACTCCATGATTATAGCCTTCCACTAACCAACCATCTCCTTTCATGCCACAGCCAAATTCAATGCATAAACCTTACAGAAACTCATTTTTGATGCCATCTGGGACAAATCACTTCATTCCCCTCACCACCACCATTCTTCCTCCCCAGCCCACCCCCACCCCAAACCAACCTAAAACAGCTAAGATTACAATAATAAGGAATCAGATACCAAGTCCATCTGTCTAATGGCTTGATTCCTTAATTTGACCATCTGGAATTCCAGGTAGCACATGGATTCTAAATGTGAGTTTTAAAATGGGAACTGATCCATTTAAGATAACTTACCTTTCTTGCTGAATATCAGTTCCTTTTGCCTTGATATCTTTCCATTTGCTTTCTTTGACCCCAGGATATTGAACTCGATAGAATCTAGCCAAGGCATCCTTCTCCATAGAAGGCCAACAATATGAACCAGAAATGGGATTAGCGATGAAAACAGTCCTGAAGGATGTGTGATTTGAGCTCATTCAAAGGGTGGGGTGTGTATGTGTATATACATACATACATATGTATATGTACATACATCTATATATGTATATGTATGTTTATGAATATCTCCTCACATACATATACCCACAGGATATATAAGGATAGAGCCATAAATATGTAATTTCATAAAACAGAGACTAAATAGTCCCTTCTAGTTTCTTTCAAAAGAGCTCAGGGGCCACTTTTTATGTAAGGTCTGGCCTTATATGGGTTGCTGTTGTTTCTGTTAATCAGTAATTTCAGTTGTGTTTGACTCTTTATGACCTTATTTAGAGTTTTCTTGGCAAAGATACTAGAGTGGTTTACCATTTCCTTCTCCAGCTCATTTGACAGATGAGAAAACTGAGGCAAATAGAGCTAAGTGACTTTCTCAGGGTCACAAAGCTAGTAAGTGTCTGGGGTTGGATTTGAACTCAGGTCTTCCTGAGTCCAGGCCTGCTCCTCTATCCACAGTACTACCTGGCTGCCCTGTAATGTATATTTTAAGTATATTTTATATTAACTTAGTTGAGTACATATCCTATCACCTTAATATGATTTAAGCTTTTTGAAAGCAGGTATTATTTTTTTGTGTGTTTTTGTATCTCTATCATCCAAATTTCCTCACAAAAGGAACATAATCAATGCTTAGTAAATGCTTTAAAATGTTAAAATGCTTAGATCAGTGACTCCAACTCTGCCTCTGGAAGACTACTCAGTTTTTGTAAGGCATCCATGAATCCATATGCAAAACTACAAATAAGCAAATGTACCTTCTGTAGACTGAATAAATAATATGCCTTGCATCTCTATCTTCTTAAATTTTTCTTATGTATGTAGAAGGTATCACCCTGATTCAGTTTTTGCTTGGTTTTATACTTGGCAATTTGATTTGTGGATATATCTAGCTCAAAGCTATCACATTCTGAAATTGGTCAAAATTTTGAAGGTATTTTTTAAAAAACCCATATGCTAAGAAACAAATGCCAAACCAAACCTTTACAAGGTCCTGATTAGTTGTGAATATAATGAAAATGATTAATCCCTTGAAGTGATCTCATGTATTTTAATTCATATTATTTTAAGGTATAATTATGTAAAATATGGTCATCGGTTCTAGTCCAATGTTAATATTCAGAGCAAATTCAAATAATGTTACTACTTCAGGAGAATTGTTTTTTGTATTAATACAGATGCAACTGAAATATCGACCCTGGATGCTTTGATCAAAAGGTTTTGGGAAACTCCTGATTTTAATATAAAGGTCCTATTTTAATTTCTACGACTGAGATATTTTCTTTACTCTAAGATATATGTAGACCTACATTTGAGCTCAAATCTAATCATAATACCCAAACTACCCTTTTCTACTCCTCCACTCTAATCCTCTGATCCTGCAATCTGCTTAGGAGATTTTTAAACTTGCATTATGTGGATTTTGTTTCCTGATCTCTCCCCTTTCTTTATTGTGCATTTCTAGTAATTTTACTTAGCTAAAGCTTGCTACAAAAGCAAAGGTCCATCTTTAAAAAAAAATAATTCATTGTTGCTATTTGTTATCAAGACCTGGAGCACCACTGTCTTCAAAGACTTAAAAGTGAATGTTACATATGCAGAGGTCATTGGAAAGATGCGAAATGGATGGTAGAGAGAGAGAGAGATCAAGATTGCCTATTAGCATATTACTATGTGTATGTATGTGTGTATGTATGCATGTGTGTATGCATATATGCATGTGTGCCTGCATGTATGTATTGTATAAATATATGTATGTGCATATATAGGTATATATGTATGTGTATACATATAGTATATATTTGCATAACACCTACAATATTTGTAAATGTAGAAACATATACAAACATATTGTATATGTATAAGTGTGTGTATGTATGTATGTATGTGTGGATATATATTGTGTTAAATAATGGAATTTGGTGGACACCCAGGGGTCTGACTTGACTGACTTAGTAGTGTTTGAATTGGGTGTGAATGAGAAACCACTAAGTACCCACTTAGGGTGATTAGATCTGGAGCCACACCTGGCCCACCCTGTCAGACCTTAGTCTAAATTTAGCCAACCCTGAGAAGGAGTGTCCTCAGAGTCTGTGGACTGTGTCATCAACAGGGAACCAATCACAGCCACACTACTTGAAGGACCTCCTTTGGGGGAGGAGAAAAAGGTAGAAAAGAGGACACCAACAGGAAGTAAGACACACTCTCATACACTTGCACACTTTCTCTCCCTCTGGTTTTGGAGCTGACTACGGACCCCTGGTGGTGAGTTAAATCCAGCCCTATGAATTAGCTGAGCTGGAAGTGGGTTTGGGGATTGTATAGGTTATTATTAGGGCCAGGGAGATTATCCATTTTTCTCTATTCCCCTGTCCTTGACTTTATTAATTTCACCTTTGCTGTGTATTTTATTCCCCTTAATAAAACCTGGTTCGTTTGTGGAAAAGAGGCTGTTGAACTCCTTTATTATTGACCTGGGAGAAATATCTAAAAAAGCAGTTCAGAGAGGAGGAAATATTGGACCTAGAGGTCCCTGATTATTTTCTGAACCCCAATATTATGGCAAGTCACCCAATTAATTCTCCACATATTAAATTTGGCCCCTACAATATATACACACATACATACACATATAAATATACATATGTACAGGTGAGGCAGCCAAGTGGTACAGTAGATAGAGTACACAGCCTGGAGTCAGGAAGATCTGAGTTTAAATCTGGCCTTGGACACTTAGCTATGTAACCCTGGACAAGTCATTTGATTCTGCCTGTTGCCTTATCTTTAAAATGAGCTGAGGAAGAAAATGGCAAACCACTTCAGTATCTTTGCAAGAAAACCCCAAATGGTATCATGTAGAGGCAGATACAACTAAGCAACTAAACAGTTATGTACAGATACATGAATATATATGCACATATACAAATTTATACAAATATGTTTATACATCTCTATACACACAGATAAGTAGATATGTATGTATGTCATATATATGTGTGTATGTCATATATATGTGTGTGTGTGTGTGTGTGTGTGTTTATATTCAACAAGAAACTCCAAGTAACAGGAGTAATGGATGCTATTAATGAACAGAGTGACCATAGACAGAAGAGAGAGCAGATGGGCCAGTGGAGTCATAGGAGAGAAGGAGTACAAGTCTTCTGCTAGGCAGCTCTACTGATACCTTCAGGACATTACGAGGTATCCAAGCAAGCCTGGAGATCATTGGATGCATCCCCCATGCCCAGCATTTGGAAGAATAGGGATGTAAGTAACACAGAGTGGCCAGATTGGTAGTTATCATCTACATTATTAGAGGGAACTCCCAAATGGAGCAGAGCACTGAGCCATTTGAGTGTTTGAGAAAGTATGCAGATGCCATCATGATTTTCCAAAAAATATAACTAATTCATGATAAAGTATTACTGCACAGATGGTAGTTATTTGTCATTGTGTCTTTTCCCTCCTTAATTTATGATTACCAATACTTAAAATACACAAGCACCTATTGGCTATGACCTCATAAATATGACTCTTCTTACCATTGCAACCAAATCTCCAGCCACCATAATTACCCATTCTGTCCTATCCTTATCTCCCCCTAAGTTCATTATAGGGGACCTGCTCAACATACTGGAAGCTCTTCCTCACTTTCTCCATTCCTTAGGAGGATACCAATAAAGGACAGGGATCTTTTTAGTTTACCCTTTCTCTTTCCTGTATGTTCCTCTTGTACATTTCTTTGCAAACTCCCTTTACTCTAGGGGTTCTTAACCTAGATTCTGTGAAGATAGTGTGTATGAGTATATACACACACATATACCTAATCTATATATATATACCCAACATATATATATATATATATATATATATATATATATACACATACACACACACACATACCCTATAATCTGTCTATCCATCCATGCATATATACACCCCATCTATCTAATCTATCCAATCTATTCTTTATAGCTACCCTATCTATCATCTATCTAGACAACAATATTTCTATATAATTGGATTTCTTTGTAACCCTCTCTATTTCATTTTATGTATTCAAAATATTTGAGAAAAGGAATCCATAGGACCAGACTGGCAAAGGGGTTCATGATACACAACAAGATGAAGAATCCCTTCTTTAATATTACCCCTTCAATGGACTTGAGGGTTCTCTGATTTACAACATCACTAGAAGAACACTGGCTTTATTAGTGGGGCATACATTTTTGTTCCATTTGTTGTTGTTGTTTTAGTCATTTTCAGTCATATTTGACTTTTCATGATCCTATTTGGGGTTTTCCTGGCAAAGATACTGGGACAGTTTGCCATTTCCTTCTCCAGCTCATTTTACAGATGAGGAAACTGAGGCAAAGACTTACTCTGGGTCACACAGTAAGTATCTGAGTCTGGATTTGAACTTTGATCTTCCTGACTCCACACTAGGTGCTCTATCCACTGGGCAACCTAGCTTCCCAAGCAGGGGGTAGAAACTTAATTTGAAAAAAATTTTATAAAAATGCCCTCATACTTGAAAATATTGGGGATGTAGGTATATATACTCCACAGGTCCTTCTAAGTTCACTCAAAGGGTCCCAACCCCACCACTCATCCACAGAATCATTCAGTCTTAGAATATGTAGCACTCTGAGGTCATTCAATCAAGCCCTAACTTAAACAGGAATCCCAACTCCAACAGACCAGTCCCATCCTTATCCAGCATACACTTTAATGAATATTTCCAGTGATGAGGAGCTCACTTCCTCTACAGATAGCCCATTCAGTTAAGGGGGTGATGAATCTTAGGATGCCCTCTAGTTTCTTCTTCTTTTGCTCTTTCCTTTCCTCTCCTGTCATGACTCTACTAACCTACAGTGGTGACCCTGCCCAAATTATGTGTGAATACAGGAAAGAAATGAAACCATTATGGAGGCCACTTTATGAAAGCATCAATCAATTCAAATGGCAGGTCCATTTCCTTCCTGCCCTCGAAGTTTATGGAAGTGACTGGTGTCACATATTTATTATGGAGGAAACATATTTTAGCTCTTAAATTATTCATGTTGAAACATTGTCTGCAGCCTCAGACTATCCCACACTCCCCTCATCCTTTGAAGTCCCGCAATTAGGATGGTCCTTTCCTCTGGATGGGTTGTATTTCCTTTAAGGATCTGATTTCATCGCTTTGTGTACTTCTTCCCAACATAGGAAAAAGTCAAGTCGTGGAAGCCAACTTTCTGGCAAAGAGCACATTTCAGTTGGCTGGTCCTCAGATGACAGACCCAGAGTTTGTCCCCAGGCCCATACTCAGTGCCTGCCTGCTTTGTAGTCTTTCCCAGAGTTTGTGCTATGCCAACATGGCCTTTTAGAACTCACACTTCCCCTACCCTACCATCATAAGGTATTAGAGGAGGGCTTTATTTGAGTCCAGAGAGAGGGAAGAGCATAGTTTTATTTTTTTTTTCCTTGAAGAAATAAAGAATGGATGTATATTCTCGATAGACTTTAAACTTCTAGAAGGCAGGGACAGATTTTAGTTTTGTCTCCTTATCTTCATCACCTAGCACAGTGTCTTACACATAGTAAATGCTTAATCAATGCTTCTAGGATTGGATCCAATTGGATTCTCAATAATATTTGTTTTGAGGAATCAAAGTGATAGGGTCTGTAGCTGTGGTTTTATAAGCACAGAAAACTCCCATGTAAGGAAATTCGCTCTACTAATATAAGTTGGCACCACCTTCTTTGCGATTTATAGTCATGGAAAGTTACCTGTAGGACTTAGGGGTTGAGTAACTTGCCCAGTACATGTCAAAGATAGGACTTAAACCCAGATTCTCCTGGCTCTAAGCCAGCTCCCTAGCCACAAAGCCACGCTGACTCAAGTAACTCCTGTCCTAATCTACTACCATTGACTGCAATTCCTAGGTCTAACTGACTCTATCAATCAACAAACATTTATCAAGCACCTGAAACGTCCCAGGGATACAAAATACAATAAAGGAAACGATCCCTCCTCATCATGAGGAGCTTACGCTCTAAGAGCAGAACCACCACAGACATATATATGTATATAGAAAATAAATAGCAAGAGAATAAATGTAAAGTCACTAAATGCAAGGTTGTTTGGGAGCAAGGACACAAGCAGTTGAGATCAGCAAAGGTGTACACTGTTAAAAATGAAGGACTGGAGGGGGCAGTTAGGAGGTGCAGCAGATAAAGCTCCGGCCCTGGATTTAGGAGGACCTGAGTTCAAATCTGGCCTCAGACACTTGACACTTATTAGCTGTGTCACCCTGGGCAAGTCACTTAAACCTAATTGCCCCGGGGGAAAAAAGAATGTAGGACTAGGTCTCAATAGCCTCGGTTAGAATTCGTACTTTTGACTCCTTCTCTCTGTCTCAGTTTCCTCTTCTGTCTAATTGGAGCAATAACACTTGCACCATTTCTCTGACAGGGTTATTATAAGGAAAACAGTTTCTCTATCTCAAACTTTTATAGAAATGTGGGTCACTGTCATTGTTTACAACTACTAAGTTACTACCCAGGAAAAGTAAACTATTAGATGTTGTTGAGTTGTTTTCAGTCGTGTTTGACCCTTTGTGACCCCATTTGGGTTTTTCTTGGCAGAGATACTGAAATAGTTTGTCATTTCTTGCTCCAGCTCATTTTACAGGTGAGATAACTGGGGAAGAGGGGGTGAAGTGACTTTCCCAGAGTCACCCAGTTAGCAAGTGTCTGAGGCCAGACTTGAACTCAGGAAGATGAGTCTTCCTGACTCCAGGCCCAGCAATCTAGCCACTGCTTCATCTAGCTGCCTATCTGTTATATCACTAACTCGTCTAACAGGATTAGATTTTTAGGGTAGCAGTACCCATCTGGTATCACCCCATAAAGAGAAGGGCTTGGGGAATAAGACAGTGTTACTGTCACCCAACATTTATTAAGCACTGACTTTGTGCCAAGCATAGTACTAAGCCTGAGAAATACAAAAACAAGCAAAAAATAAAAAAAACCAAAAGAGAGGAAGCTTCTATTCTAATAGGGAAGACAAAAATAAAAAAGGAAAAAAAAAGAAGTTGAAAAGGAATGCCAATACTCAGCATGGGCAATGAAGGATTCGGGAGTACAGCCTGGTGAGAAATGAAGCAAAGCTTGGATGCCCTCTTTAAATGGAGGTCCTGGGAGGAGCTATAGGGATTGAGGATGTTCCGGAGTTGTGAATTCCATGCCTGAAGTGATGTTCAAAGACAAAGAGTTTTCTGGCACATGATTGAGGAGTCCCAACTGCCGCCTGAAGAGAAGTAAAGAGACAAAGGTCACCAAAACAAGGAAAGGTCAGGAGCAGGGAACAGATAGGAATGTGTTAGTGTAAATTCAAGTCTCAAGTATATCGGTTTTGAGGACTCACAGTGCTACTCAAGGCTGGACCTTTGATTTCATGTTATAGGAAACTCACAGAGAAACTCACTCTAACAATGCAGGTCAGCCACTTCTCTGTAACTTATAGTCTTAGAAAATTGCCTAGAATGTTTTACAGGCTAAGTGGCTTTCCCAGGATCAGATAGCAAGCACATATGTGAGACAGGACACCCAGGACCAGACAGAACAGGAAAATGGGAAACCTGGGGACCCATGAAAGCTCTAAGGGCCCAGTGAGAGGCAGAGAAGGCCAGTGAAGAGCCAAAAATGAGTAATGGGAGGTGTCATTGTCCTACTTCAATAATATACCTCTAGTTCTGGCTCTTGGAACCTCAAAGGAGGCTACAAATTCCTTGGCAGCTCTTAAAACCTCATTATAATTTATTTTAAAACATGCATTGTACTTTTGCTCTAATAATAGCTGATATTTACATTGCATTTTAATTCTTCAAAAGCACTTCCCAGACTAGTGTGTCTCATTGATCCTCACAAAAAAACCTTATATGGTTAATACTACAGCTATCATTATTTTCATTGAACCATTATTTTCACTGACCTGCCTATCTGATAGGTTAAGATTCTTGTCTGTGGTCAATCAGCTAATAAGGTATAGGAGACACGATTTGAATGCAGTTCTCTCCTCAGTCCAGGGTCTATCTTCTGGTCCAAGCTACAGGTGTGACATATTTATGAAGGGGAAAAGTTTCAGCAATTTAATTATTCATGTTTGAACTTTGACCACAACCTAAGACTATTTTCTCCACCTCCATCTTTGAAGTCCATCCATTTGACAGCCTCTTGAAATAAATGGGAACTTGATAGTCTGGCTGGAAAAATGAGACATATGCTTGTAAAGATAACCAAACACTGGGGGTGTGGGGCAGGAAGAGGGAGAAGCCAGTATATACTGGATGGTGTCTGAATGAAACAGAACAGGAAGAGATGACTGAGGTGGAACAGATAAGGAAGACTTCAGGGAAGAGGCTGCATTTGAACTAGAAATTGAAGGAAGGCTATTGGCTTTAAGAGGTGGAGAGAAAGGGAGAAAGGCTTCTCCTTGTAGGCTTTATAAACTGGGTTTGGGGGTGGTTTAGGATGATGTAGAAATAAAAAATAAAAATTTTTCAAGACAATAAAGGCAAAGAGTATGTCTAAGTGCTAGGTGGAGAAGTGGATAGAGTGCTGGCCTTGGAGTCAGGAAGATTCCTCTTCGTAAATTCAAATCCTGCCTTAGACACTTACTAGCTGTGTGACCCTGCACAAGTCACTTAACCCTGTTTGCCTCATTTTCCTCATCTGTAAAATGAATTGTAGAAGGAAGTGGCAAACCACTCCAGTAACTTTGCCAAGAAAACCCCAAATGAGACACTATTGAAACAAGCACCATGTCTAAGTAAACTTGACTTCACATACTGGATTCTCAATATTCTTATTGTATCAGTTTGGCTTTCCTAACTCACCTGACTGGACCTCACTTTCCTAATCTTACAAAAAGAGGATTATCCTTGATGACCTCTAAGGTCTTCTAGCTCTAAATTCTAATCACATGATTTGAAGGGGGAAAACAACAACAACAACAAACCCAAGTTCAAACCCTAGCTCGGCCAGTAATTGACCTGTAGCCTGTTTTTGTTTTTTTCCTCTGTAAAATAAAGTCAATAATCCCTGACCTTCCTCCATCCCAGAGGTGTTATGAGGACTGAAAGAGATGATACATATGAAAGCAAGTGCTTTATCATCTGTTAAGTACTTAGGCTAACCTAAAACATGGAACTGGTGATGTTGGCACAGTGGATATAGCATTGGGCCTGGAATCAGGAGTTCAAGTCTGAGCTCAGACACTAGCTGTGTAAGCCTGGGCACGTCATTTAACCTCTGTTTACTCATCTGTAAAATGGGGATAATAATAGTACTTCTCTTCCAGGGTGGTTGTGAGGATCAAATGAAATAATATTTGTAAGTCATAGTGCCTAGCATATAGTAGTGCTATGTACATACTAGATATTTATTATTATTATTATTGTCATTATCATTATCATTGTTGTTTTTGTTATGCTGCTGCTGTTTTTTACATTAAATGCTAGGCAGGTACCTCTATAAGTTGGTCCAGAGCCTCAGGGCATGTTCTTCCTCTCCTCTCCTTTACAGAATACAATGTTCTTTTCACAGGTTTATTCTTGAATCCAGGGCTTCTTTGTAATTCATTCATCACTCCTTTTTGGCCAAGCATATGGAACTTCATACATCAGTCCCTGTTACTGATATTATGAGTTCTACTGTACGCTGCCCAACAACTGCTAGAGAAACCTTAGCACACCAAGAAGCAAGTGTTCTTTTTTATAAGGGGGAGAGGGATAAAGTTACCCATATTTTATAATCACTTCCAGAATAAGTCTTTCCAACGAAAGATGCAAACAAAGCCAACTTAGAGGGGGCTGAAGGAAAGGAGAGGGGAAGAGAGACAGAGAGAGACAGAGAGGGCAGATAGAGTGACACAGTGAGAGATATCAGAGACAGATTTTAGCAATGCATCAGTTATGCTTTGGAAGTTACAGATACTACAGTTGATGCAGAGGAGTAAACTCAGCAAAGCAGAAGACCTATTGGAAGTAGAGAATCTAATAAGTTATCCTTGCAAATTTACTGGTTTGGTTCAGTTAGTTGAGCACAGTTTGAATCTACTCAGTTTAGCAGTGTAAGCATCTTTTCAACACAGATACTATACTCATTAAAGTACTTTTATGAACGATTTCTGAGACAAAAAATAAACAATGAAGTTTATAATTCCAGAATTTTAAGTTGTCTAATGCTTATGGGTTTTCTTCACTCCTGTACCTATCTTAGAAGGTTTCTAAGGGCAGCTGGGTGTTACCGTTACAGAACATCTAACCCAGAATCAGGAAGATTCATCTTCCTGAGGTCAAATCTGACCTCATATACTTACTTGTTGGGTGACCCTGGGCAAGTCACTTAACTTCTGTCTATCTCAGTTTCTTCAATTGCAAAATGGGGACAATGATAGCACCTACCTTCCAGGGTTGGTTTGAGGATCAAATGAGATGATAAAGTGCTTAGCACCATGCCTAGCACAAAGTAAACGCTATGTAAATATTAGCTATTATTATTATTATTATGCATCTAAATTAATCAATGGACTTTAAACCTGTCCAAGGCAAAAAAGTAAAATAAACAGGATGAGGAAAACACAATTCAAAGCTGTGATGACAGTCAGAAGCCCAGGGAAGGGGAGGCACCCAAATTTCCTGATTCAATCAAGCAACTACATGATTACCTTTCCAGAGTCACCCTTAGCAAACTCTGCACAGTTCCCAGCATCAGTCCTGTTCAATAGCCCATGCAGTCAGCACTCTACCACCTTAGCCACCCATCATCACTCCAGACTACTCAGACTTGGAGGCCACCATCAACCAACCTAGAACTCAATGTATTCATTGTCTACCATCATGCCTTAATACTGCAACAGAATCATGCAGCAGTGAAGAACTTCACCAAATATTTCATGTACTAATCTGATGAAAAGACAGGGCGTGCTTAGAATCTTAGAATGCTGTAGAACCAATGAAGAGGTCAACATTTTCTTCAGGACATCAAAAAACTGGAACTCACTGACTGGGAAAGTGAGCTGATTATTCTATGAGCTCTGTACTTGGGAAAAAGATGTCAACCATTTATTACTAGAATTGCAGAATCTGGCAAATGACAAAGATGACCCTCATTTATGTGATCTCATTGTGACCTGCTGCTGGAAGAACAGGTGAAATCCATCAAAGAAACGGGCAATCATGTAACCCATCAGGGCAAAATGATGGCACCTGCTTCTGGCATGACCGAGCATCTTTTTGACAAGTACACCCTTGGAGACGATGACAACAAGAGATGAATCTCAATCTGGTTTTCCTCATCTAGGAAGAGTGGTAAAGACTCCTTACTGTCTAGCAGTATGTGTAGATTTTGGTTATCTGACATTTTCATAAACCCTTTGAAAACCACCATTTATGCTCCAATAAAGTGATTTGGCATTGAATGGGAAAAAAAAATTAGCCAAAGTACCCACAGTAGTCAGACTGGTGATAAACTTATGACTCAAATATAGACAATCATAGGATCATAGATTTAGAGCTGAAAGGGACCTTAGAGGAAATCAAATCCACCCTCCACAATTTACACAGAGGGAAACAGATCCAAGGAGGTTAAATTATTTGCCCAAGATTACACATATAAGGTCAGAGGCAAGACTTGAACTGGGTTTCTTTTAGTACAGTGCCTTGCTACTTCTATTCTACTAAAGTTTTGTATGGTGAACTGGGATTGGTGGAGAAGGCTGGGGAAGTTCACTTTTACCTGAAGTATCCCCATGGCCTCTGACCCAATATAGGCTAGATATAAGAAGATAGGGATTTGAATTATGTTTCTAACCCTGGACTAGCTATGTGACTATAAGCAAGTTTCTTATCCTGTTTAGACTTTAGCATCCTCATTGTTACAACACACAGAGACATTGAGATGAAAGTTCTTGGGACAGCTAGGTAGCACAGTGGATAGATCGCTGGCCCTGGAGTCAGGAGTACCTGAGTTCAAATCTGGCCTCAGACACTTAACACTTACTAGCTGTGTGACCCTGGGCAAGTCACTTAACCCCAATTGCCTCACTAAAAAAAAAAAAAAAAGAGAGAGGAAAGTTCTTTGACTACTATAAGGCCCCATAGAAATTTGAATTATTGTTACATGGGCTGTCGTTGTTCAGTTATTTTTCAGTCATGTCTGACCCTTTGTGACCCTTTTTGGGATTTCCTTGGCAAATATATTGGAGTGGTTTGCCATTCCCTTCTCCAGCTCATTTTACAGATGAGAAAACTGAGGCAACAAAACAAGGTTAAGTGACTTGCCCAAAGACACCCAGCAAATAAATCTCTAAGGCCAGATTTGAACTCAGGAAAATGAGTCTTCCTGACTCCAAGCCTGGCAAACTATCCACTGCTCCACCTAGCTGCCCTACAGCCATCATTAGTACTTTCTAAATTTATGTCAATAATCATTACTGACATTTATACAAATCATAAGGATTTTAAAAAGAACCTTACATAAATGATTTCATTTGTTCCAGACCTCCATTCCATCTCTATGCTTGATTTTTGTTCATGCATAGTCTATCACAGTGACTCTGGCTTCCTATTCTTTCCATTTTCCCTATGACCCTTTCCTAGGTTTGGTATTCAAGACCACCCCTCCAGAAGCTATTTGTTTTCTTGCAGGATCGTAGAAGCCCAGGATCCAGAGTAAGAAAAAAATTCAGAAGTCATCAAGTCCAAACATTGCCCAAATGAGACTTTCCTCTACCATACCCCATAAAAGTGGTCATCCAGTCTTTGCTTTTGGATTTACAAAGAGAGTGAGTTTGTAACCTCCAGGGGTCAGATCCATTCTATTTTAGGCTAGTTCTAATTCTCAGCAAGTTTTTTCCTTACATGAAGACTAAAGTTATGTCTTTGTAGTTCACACCCAGTGCTCCTAGTTCTGCCTCCTATGGCCAAACAGATAAGAGCTCATCAAATACTGGACAACAGTCATCATGAACTGCTAGTCATCTCTTCTCCAGGCTAAATATTCTCAACTCCTTTGGTAGATCCTACATAACAATATTTGTCATCTTTCACTATTCTGGCTATACTCATCTGGATATTTTCCATTCTAGCAATGTCTTTCTTATAATATAGTGTCCAGAATTAAGACCTTGGTTTGTAAATGAGGCAACATGCCCCACTAGGCAGCTGGTAATACCTTTGACTTGACCTCATGGTCCCAGGAAAATGAATTTAGTGTAGTGGATTCAGCCTGGCCATTGAAATGGGTACTTGCTTCTGAAATCCTACCTCTAATACTTACCATCTCTCTTACTTAGAACAATTCACTTAGTCCCCCCACTCCAGACCTCATTTTTTTCATCTGTAAAATAAGGAGGGGGTGGGGAGGACTACTACATGACTTCCATAGTCTCTTCCAGCTCTAGATTCTGATCCTGCTGTGATCCTTCCTGTTTTAAATTTGTGAATTATATTCAAGATAACCTGTATCTTTATAGGCCTTTTCATGTGGCACAGGTAATGACGAAAAAGTCCAAAAAAAAAAAAGGTACTTTTGTGTAAAGGAAGAGAACTTTATTAATTGTCAAACAGTATGGGGTTTTGGTCCTTTTTGGATGAAAATTTTGACATCTAATTTGAGTAGAAAAAGAAATTGGTTTTAATATAAATTGCTAAAATATGTCTGAAGAAAAACAGGTTTCAGAAAGAATTTTGGACAATTTTGAAGAGAAAATTATCTGTGATGTTGATTTAACGACTTGGATCTCCTTGCCAACAAGGTGGAGAGATGTCTTACTTGTGTGGGCACAGTTTAATGTCAAAGAGGTAGAGAAAGAACTTTTTTATTTGTTATAGATTTAAGAAATGTGTATGTGCAAAAAAAAAAAAGTTTCAAGGGCACCAAAGAAATAGACTGTGTTATTGGAAACTTAAGAAGAAGTAAGATGGCTACCGCGCTAATTTGCATTTAAGTGTTTATGACTTAAAGAGAATAAACCTAAGAAAGTGAGAAATCATATAAACATTTAGAACCTGTGGTAGCATGGGAAAAAAATGACTGTCAAATTGATAGAAGAAATTTGGGGAGTTGTTCCTTTATAAATAAAAGGTGAGTTACTGAGTCAGAAGGCTCTTACAACCATGAGAGTGAGAGAGTTTCATAAGAAGACACAAAGATAATAGAAGCAATGGGAAAGAAGAGCCTGCCTGAGAGACTTAGCTAGAGGGACTGGGGGAGAGAATATTTCAGCTGGGTGATTTCTGGTTGGTTGGAGAGAACTGCATTCATTGACCAAAAGCCCAGGGACAGATCTTGCTTTTCACTGCCACCAAGAGTTGGAAAAAGGTTGGGACAGTGTATATGGCCCAGAGATTGCCAATTTGGTGGGCTCCTTAGCCCTCTGAATTAAAGAGAACATCTGTGTATATTAAGAGCTAATACTATTGGGCAGCTAGGTGATACAGTGGATAGACCACTGGCCCTGAAGTCGAGGACCTGAGTTCAAATCTGACCTTAGACACTTACTAGCTGCGTGACCCTGGGCAAGTCACTTAACCCTAATTGCCTCTCCCCTCCAAAATGTTTTCTAAATTCATTTGTAAAGGTGATAGTTAATTGAAAAGAAAAAAAAAACTTGTAAGAACTGTTTCTGAATAAAGAAAAGGATTCCTCCAGCTAAGGATTGAGAATAAAGCACTGAGCAGAAGAGCAGGTATCTGTGGTGAAGATATTCTTAAATGGGCAAGGAACATTAAATTTTGCAGTTGAGAGCTCTCAGTTTCCCTAAACACATACATTTTCCTTCTTCATGGTTCCTGTACCCATTCTTCAGCAGTATTTTAGTGTATTATTAAAAGAAATGCAACCTGAAATAATACATATATTGTGTTGTATCTTATTATTTATATATTTCCTTTGATATGTATCTATAATGTTTCTTTTGTCTTATTATTAAGTGGTTCTGTTTTAGATATATGTCATTGTTTTGAGTGCTTCTATAGATGGACAATATATGGAATGGGGGCTCAAGAGCTAGAGTAGTGAGTAGGAGAAGTATATTTTCCCTCAAAAGGATTTTCCCTTAGGATCCTGACTTTTAATGTCACTGTATGGTGGAGGTCTCTCTAGGAACTTAAGGCTACTAGTATGAGAACAATTTAGAACTAGAGAAAAAGAAAGTGCCAGTAAATGTTTAACAACCAGCTTCCCCTCCTCCCCCTAAAAAATGGTTGCAGAGAACACTTTAAGATTTAATCTTCATTATTAACATTTTCTCCATCACCTTAAGTCTAAACAATCAACAAAACAGTAAATGAAGCCCTGATTTTAAATAAGTGTAAGTGCTCAACCTAAGTGAGAGATGTGAGTTCAGGAGTCCTTATACAGTGTACTTACTATACCTTCCTATTGTAAGGGCCAAACTTAGTATAGGAAGAGTTCATCTTAGCTCGCCTTAATATTGAGGTAAGAAAAGAAACAGCCTCTTTCAAAAATAAAACAGGCTTATTAATGGGAACAAATTTAAAACAATATCTGAATCACACAAGTGAGATTAGTAGAACTAAAAACAATGTATAAACAATGTATAAATCTCTAGGGTAAAAAAAAAAAAACCCACACATATACACACACACACACACACACACACAAACTCACCAATACTCAAAATCTGTAGCTCTAAGGAGAATTAACTCTGTAGTCTTTTCTGTTTTTTGCCCGATGGTCAAACACTAGCAGCCCCTCTAATTGTCTGCCTTCCTTCCTTCCCTGTTTCCCTTAGAACCCTCTCTAACTGCCTTCCCCTCTCACTCCCTGTAACTGTAACTCTAACTGTATCTTAACTGACTTCCCCATAGGAAGGGGAGGGGGGGTTCTTAGCCATGCCGAGTCTCCAATTGGCTCAGCAAACGCACATGGGCTGTCCCTATTATAAACTGAACAGACCAGTTACTTATTTTCAATAAATGTTCCCTGTGGTCAGATTTCCTCTTGTTTGTTCAATTATCTCCCAAAGTACACACCCATCTTCTCTTTGGCTTTTAAGCTTACATTTTTTTTTTCAGTCTAACCATAATAAAGCAAAGATAGGGTTATGAAAACCCCAAATCACAATTCCTTAAACTATAGTACCCATAACTGCCATTACATTGTAAGCAAAAACATTGGAATTAGAGTTTAAATAGGTATGATTAACTAAAAGCAATTGTTTCATGTGTATCTATACCCTTCTGTGTTTAGTAGCAATTAGATATGAACCTTAACTAGTATCACTAGTCATTTTTATTATTTACTGTCATTTCAGGGGTATAGGTTACTTCCTGATGAGGGCAATTCCCCTATTAATTCAAATTGGCAACCATTTTGTAACTTAAGTTGCACTAAATTTCACTCATAAAGTTTGTGACTTGCATATAGTCATATCTAGCATGTGTCAAAAGTGAGATCAGGGTAGGATTTAAATCCACATCTTCCCGACTCAGAGTTTAGCTCTTTATTATACCATGCCAAACTGCCCATCATATCTAACCATGATAGCTCACTAATGGATGAGTTAAATCAACATAAAATTCATTTACATTTAGAGAAGTCCTTCTGGTTACAAGGTGCTTTATATACATTTTCATATTTGATTCTCAGAATCATGCTGCAGAGGTAGTCTAAACACTATTATATGTATTTTATGGATGATAAGTTTAAGGTTTGGAGAGTTTACCCAAGATGAGAGAAAGAGAAGTAGGGAAAATGGAGCAGAAGGGCAGTATGAGCTGGCGGTCCTCATGACCTGATCATGTTGTCCATATCACATGTAAAGAGATGGTAGAAGAGAAGGAAGGAGTCCAAGTGAAGTGAGTGCATGTGAGGCACTTAGGAGAATCCCCACCATGCAAAGCTGCCATGGGGCCAGCCAGGTGTTTCCTGTCGAGGGTTGTGATAACAACCATTTTATGTAAGTCAGACTAAGGAAAGACAGATGATGATTATAGCTCTGGAAGGCCTAGCAGCACTTCATAACTGAGCAATGTGGAGTCCTTGGGTTGTAAATGACATTTGAGGAAGGATGGTGCTTGAGCTACGCATTTGTGCCCTGAGTCCACTCTCCAAAGGCATTTTAGTGCTAGTTGTTCTGGGATCCTGCCTATCAATAAGTCTATCACCCAGTAGTTATTAAATACTTGTTCTGTGTCAGGTACTGTGGTAGGTGCTGGGGTCACAAGGAAAAAAACAAAAGCTGGCCA
Organism: Dromiciops gliroides; assembly: GCF_019393635.1. Classification (NCBI taxonomy): domain Eukaryota; kingdom Metazoa; phylum Chordata; class Mammalia; order Microbiotheria; family Microbiotheriidae; genus Dromiciops; species Dromiciops gliroides. The sequence goes on along the minus strand of NC_057863.1, from coordinate 553,279,827 downwards.
GACCCTCAGAAACTGGGACGCTAGGACACTAAGAAAAACATGAGCTAGGCTCAAATCCAGGATTTTTGCTTCTGAGTCCAATGTGCCTTCTACGAAATGAGCCTGTCTCACAAAAACAAACACATACATGAAAGACAAAGATTTATGAAAGTAACTGCAGGAAAACTGCTGGGAGCCTGAGATCTTTAGGAAATCAATTCCACAAGTTCAGAGACCTACCTGAGCATCCTCTCCACTTACTCAAGTGTTGGTAATAACAAGGATAAGAATAAGAAGAGTAATAGCATTCACATTGTACTTTATATCCATAATATATATCATATATAATATTTTATGTCATATAAAATACTGTATTTCTTTTATTTAGATCATATAAAGATTGGGGGCAACTAGGTGGTTCAGTGGATAAAGCACTGGCCCTGTTGCAGCCAGGAGGACGTGAGTTTAAATCTTACCTCAGACATTTATTAGCTGTGTGACCTTGGGCAAGTCATTTGATCCCAACTGTCTTAAGCATTCAGGGCCATCTCCAGTCATCCTGATGTATATCTTGCCACTGGCCCCAGATGGCTCTGGAGGAGAGAGTGAGGTTGGTGACTTTGCACAGCCCTCCCTCCTTTAAATGCAATTCATTGAAAGTCATGACACCACCCCCATGTCATGTGCCTCTTGGAGAACAAAGGTCAAACAACAACAATTGAAAGATTATATAATATTATATAGCTAATACAAACATTATCTAATTATATAGTATTATATTGATAATACAAGGATTATGTCATTTCATAATGTTATAACATGCCATACTTTACAATATGTCTTAGAATTAAGACAAGAGCTGGAGTTGGACTAAATCAGAGATTTTAAAATTTTTTGTTTGTTATGGCTCCCATTTAGCCATTAATTAGTAAAGTCTGTGGAACATTCTCAAAATAATGCTTTCAATTCATAAAACCATATATATATGTAGGTGTTGTGTATATGTATATGTTATTCTATACCTAAGTACATACATGTATGTATATATGTATGTGTGTATATGCACACATATACACAAGATTACCAAGAGAACCAATTACACTGAAATACAATTAGGGGGCAGCTAGGTGGTGCAGTGGATAAAACACCAGCCTTCGATTCAGGAGGAACTGAGTTCAAATTTGGCCTTAGACACTTGACACTTACTAGCTGTGTGACCCTGTGCAAGTCATTTAACCCCAACTGCCTCACCAAAAAAAAAAAAAAAAAAGAATGAAAGAAAGAAAGAAATACAATTAGTTATCAGATTACATCTAAAAAGTTCAGACCTCATGTTAAGGAGCCCTGGAATAGATAGATGCTCTCTAAGGTGCTTTCCAGGTCTAAATTTTATAATTTAACAATGCTTTGAGCTTTTTAGAGCTTCCCTGTAGCTCTGGGATCTACTCAGTTTGATATCAAAAACTCTTCTGGACATGCCTATCAAACTGTGAGCTCCTTCAGAGCAATGAGTGTCTTTTACCTTTCTTTGTATCCCCAGTATTTAGCACAGTGCCTAGCACATAGTAAGTGCTTAAGAAATGTTTATTCACTGACATAGAGATATGCCTCATTTCAGTAGCTTCTATGTATCATCACTGTTCTTTTGACTGTGTTGAGACTGAGCTAATTGGAAGCTCACAGTAGCTGAATCCCCCACATTCCCTCCAAAGTACCCTTTATTTATTTTGTCTATATGGTATGTGTAGGGGAGACAGTTTGGCATAGCAGATAGGGAATTGGCTTCGGAGTTAAAAAGATCTGAGTTTAAATCCTTCCTCTGATACGTACATACTGGCTCTGTGACCCTGGGCAAGTCACATAAGCTGTCAGTGTTCCAGGCAACTAAAGACTGTAAATTGTGGAGTCAGTGCTGATGTTGACCTGAATAAGTAGAGGAAGTTTCCTCATCTGACAGTTCTTTATGCAAATAAAGTCACCAGTTTAAATTCTGTGCCCATCTGCATAATTTATATGTGCTTATATGGACACATAACATTTCCCTTGATAGAATATAAGATCCTTGCTGGCTTGGATGCTTTCGTTTTTGCCTTTGTATTCCTAGTGCTTATCATAGCACTTGGCATATCCAAAGTGCTTAATAAATTCTTGCTGCCATATTGATTGATGACTTCCTAGAGTTTTAGTTAATTCGTCCATCTCAAGTTCTCATTGCAACCCCCTTTCAACTCTCCAATCCCCTCACCTATCAGCAATGCAGAAAGGGGATGAGGCTATTACATCATGGCAGGATCATATCAGCTTCTTGGGCAGTTTTCTCTCAACAACTTTGTCCTCAGTCACCAATTTTCCTGCCAGAATTTTTTTTTGAGCTTTTGTTATGGCTACTTTCAAAATGATGAAATGCCCTAGGTATGTAGCACTTCTTTGTTGTTTTCCTTAGCAATGACATTAGCGGGGTCCAGGTATGATTTGTATTCAAGCTGCCCTCTGGAAGAGCTTCTCAATATCACCCAGGTTTCTTAGAACATAGTTTTGACTGTTAGTGAAAAGAGCAAGAGAGTGGGAATCTGAAGACTCAGTAGGACGCTGGCCCAGGTCTACCTCATATTAACTGGGGAAACCTGGGGCAAGTCATATTATAGAATCTTAACTGTCGAGCTGGGAAGAAACCTAGGACATTAATCTAAGTCTGAACTAGTTCTGGCATACTGCTGGACCCGACATTCAGATTCAGAGCCTTGGACTCCAAAGCCTGTGCTATTTCTGCTCTAGACCCTCTCCCCTGGCCCGCCTCCTTGGGCCTCATTTTTTCACCTGTAAAATTTTGTATAAGATCCTCTTCCAGGTCAAAATCGTTGGTGTCCAAAGTATAGCACTGCTACAATTTTATGTCTTATATGATGAGTCTAGAAGTTAACTGAAGGTGAGGGCCCCCACCTGTAGAGATCTGTCTCTGTTAACTTCCAGCCTGGAAATCCAAAAGTAAATTAGGCACTTTTGTTTGGACTAGACCAATTAGTTAGTCACTCAGGCATTTCTCGGAAAGAATGGCTTAGGGGAAACCCTAGAATAACCAGGAGATTGCTCACACTAAGTACATTCAATGGGTAATTTCTCTGTCTGAGCTGGTCCACAAAGCAGCCACTCAGCAGATTTGCTCTGATTACTTTTGTAATATGATATTTTGGTAAGACATTGTCTGTATAGTCTCTGGGCCTGAAGATAAGCTCAGTAACGTCAAAAATTACTAAAACCGGGGTGAGGAGGAGAGAGACAGATGAGGCAGAGAAAGACAAATTGATAGAAAGACAGATAGACTCAATAAAGAAACAGAGGGGGAAGCTAGAAGACAGGGAGAAAAGTGGGAAGAGAGGAAAGATGGCAAAAGGGAAAAGGAAAGGAGAGAAGGAAGAAGAATTTGCATTTCCTTTTGAGAATATGAGGTTTATCTGGAAGGGTTTGAGAGCTGAAAGACATGTCTAACATTTGTAAACCTTCTCCCTCTTTAGGGATTGAAAGTATTTATTTGGTTTGCATTGTAGTCTCAACTTCCCTTTTCCTATTGAAAATTCTTGCCAGAGTAATTATGGGAAAAGAGTTTGTTATGGGCACATTTGGAAACCAACCATCCCAGTGTTTCTGTCACATATAGTATATAGATCAAATTTCACTGAAATGAAGCTCTACTGTGGATGATTACTATCACAGTTCTGCCCATATGCAGAGACAAGTTCAGTGTTCAGAGGTGGCATAGCAAACTTTCCTTTCTTTTCATCCTCTTGGTGGGGTTCAGTGGAGACAAGGAATGGGGCATACACAGGGCACAATCTCCTGTCAGTGGGGTTCCCAGCCTCAAAGCTAGGAGGACAGTCTAAGAGGATGAGGAGACCAGGAAAATAGGATCTCTGACCCCATGATGTACCCCACCTCCACGAATGCCTTTTTAAATACAAATACCTCTGGAAATTGGATCTCCTAGGAGCTCTTATGAGCTAACACCTGGTTTATAAATTAATTCTTTACAAAGGATTATTACATCCATTCAACAAAGAAGCATTTTGTTCTGAGTCCAGACTGGATACAAAGAAAAATGATACTGGGTCCCTGCCTTCATGAGAGAGGTATGTAGGTGAACCATAGGTTAGTAAAGGAATCGAGAATTATAGCTAGAAGGGACCTTGGAGATAATTCAGTCCAATCCCTTCATTTTATAGAGGAGGAATATGAGGCCTAGAGAGGTTAAGTGACATGCCCAAGGCCACTCCACAAATTAATGGTGATGAGCATGATTAATTCCCTATTTTGATAAGATTTTTTTTACACACCTACTTCAGGAAAACCATATTTTCATATAGTCAGAGAAAGAGAGAAATCTATGCTCATTATAGTCATCAATCCCTTAAAACATGTCACCTCCTCTGACACTTTTGGAAAACTGTCTCAGGCACGATGAAAATTTAAGTGTGACCCAAATGTCCATGCCCTATATCTGTCTGTGTACACCTTTCATTAAAAAGCTTTCTGGAAGCTTAAATTTTCAACCATTCCTGCATGGGAGATCCTTCACAAAATAATTAGGAAGTTTACAAGCTAATGATAAATGTTAGCTTTTTGAAATGGGTTTTGATGAAATTATCATAATCTGATTATACAGCTTCAAAGACTCTCTCCCAGGCTCTGGTTTTCTCATCCATTCCAATCTGTGTCTGGCCGGGGCCAGTATACGCTCCACATGAGGATTGATGATCAAGGCTTGGAGCTATAAGGGGACTCAATTTTTCCAGAGTTATACATATTCATGAAGGAGAAAAGGTGCCCTAGAAGCCAGCTCCCATCTTTCTCAAGGACTCCCATTATCTTAATCAAATACTTTTGTTCCCCATGTTAAAGGGGTCAGTCCCAGTTAAAAGGGTTCACAGGGCCTGGAAGAACAGAGAGTGTGCTCAATCCCTTTACTGTTGGCAGAACTTAGTCCTTGGGAGAGTTAGGGAGAAAAAAAAGAACAGGATAGGGTTTGTGTCCATTTTATCAGTCACTGTGAAGGAGGGAGGAAAAAAAGGAAGGAAGGGAGGGAGGGAGAGAGGGAAAGAGGGAGGGAAGAAAGAAGGAAAAGGGGAAGAGGGGAAGAGAGGAAGATGGAAAGGAGGAAGATGGGAAGGAAAAGGGGAGAATTAGAGAAGGGAATGAAGGAGGGAAGAAAGGAAAGAAGGAAGGAAGGAAGGAAGGAAGGAAGGAAGGAAGGAAGGAAGGAAGGAAGGAAGGAAGGAAGGAAGGAAGGAAGGAAGGAAGGAAGGAAGGAAGATAGGAGCATTTGTTAAGGGCTCACTATGTGTAAAACACGATGCTAAGCACTGAGGATACAAATAGAAAAGTTAGACACTCCCTCCTCTCAGAAAGCTCATACCCCATTGGGTGAGACACCACACATAGTAGGTTTCAGCTTCAAGTCAGGCAGAAAAGCCCTGTGGTCCCTAGGGTGTAACAGCCAAGCATAGGTTTGGCTGATCTTTAATGTCATTTAATGTCACTATTCTCAGGGCTCTTGGGTTCAGAGTCCTAGGCTAAACCCATCGGTGTTTGAAGGGAGATGGTATTCTAGGTGGTGGAAGCAGTTTGACTTGCCTGGCCTGGCCTGCCTCCTGACTGTCCCCCAAGTTTCTTGCTATTTCAGCTAGATTAACTCGCCTGCCTGGTGCATGGCCATTGGTGGTTATGGCTGGCTCTTTCTCCACAGGAGCTGCTCTCCTGAATAATGCCTGTGAGGGCTGGTCTGCAAGCATGAATGGTAGACTGGGGAGTATTGCCTGTCCCAGAGCTCCTTGTACTTAAATGCTTAGTGGATGGCAATTGGTCAGCAGTTATTTCATCACCGAACAGCCGAGCTTCTGGGTGTGAGCCTCTACACCTGCTCCTCCTTGGACCCTAGTCAGTGTTTATCTCCAGAGCCATATTCCACTTGGTATGATCTCTGCCAGTACAGTGCTTCTCCCACCATGATGAGACATTGGAGGAGAACTTTACAATGAGGTGCAGTGGAGTTATGATTAACTGGGAAAGATGCACAAGCCATAGCAAATGACTTACTGCCTCTGTGTATTTCGGAGGGGGGAGGAGGATCTCCATTTTTTCAATGACAAAAACATTGTTTAGATGTCTTAGATTATTTAGTGTAGATTATTATTGCAATTCTGTACATATGCAGAGGCAAATTCAGTATTCAGAAAGGCACCTTGCAGAAGTGATATAACATATTTTCTTTTCTTCACATCCTCTTGGTGGAGATCAGTGGACTGTAAGACTATGTTCTTGGGGTTGGGGATCTAGTTGTGTGACCCTCAGCACACTGAACAGAACCTAAACTTATCTAAGATGTAGAGGTGGAAGGGACTTTAGCTATCTATCTTCGACTTTTGTTTTGTTAGACCACACCCGTGATTTTGTTGGTTGAGGGAAGTCCCAGTAAGATGCACATACATTATAACAGAAATAGTAGTGATAGAGAGATGACTTCAGATCCAAGAAGTCTTGGGTTCAAGTGCTCCTTCAGACACATACTTGGTTGTGTGACCCTGGGAAAGTCATTTAACCTGTCACTGTTCTCAGACAACTCTCTAAAGTATGCACTTGAGAGTAAATGCTTATCTGCATTAGTAGAAAGAACTTCCTCACCTGGGAGTTCTCTATACCAATGAAATCACAGGTCACCAATATACACACAGACATATACACCATTTGGATGGATGGATGGATGGATGGATGGATGGATGGATGGATGGATGGATGGATGGATGGATGGATTCTATGCATCCTATGACTCCCTTCAAGTTGTTCAGTCATTTTTCATATCCTGCTCTTTGTGACCCTATTTCGAGTTTTCTTGGCAAAGATACTGGAGTAGTTTGCCATTTCCTTCTCCAGCTCACTTTGCAGATGAGAAAACTGAGGAAAACAGGGTGAAGTGACTTGCCCAGGGTCACACAGCTAGGAAGTGTCTACGGTTAGATTTGAAGACTGGAGGATGAGTCTTCCCAACTCCAGGCCCATCACTCTATCCACTGCACCACCTATTCTTCATTCAAAGGCTTAGTTCATGTCTGACCTTCTGCAAGAGTCCTTACCCTCTGCTTGTGCCTTCACTCTAAGATTACTTCTCTATATGTGTCTTTTTTTCTACACAGTTATCTGCATGTTTTCTCTCCGTTAAACTTTGAGATTCTCTCTTTCCACCAATGCCACTTTTGCCTCATATGTCTATCAGCTAACTACCTTAGACTAGCCAGTAGTAGTTCCATTTGGTTGTTTTTCTATTTCTGGCTTGAAGTTAATCCAACCAGTAAAGGGAAGGATTCTAAGAATCTAAGAGCCTCCCAGAGTCCTTCTTCCTCATACTCTCAGCTCCAATAACTTAACACAAGAAGATTCCATGGATGCCAGGTGTCTGATGTAACTCTGGAAACACTAAAATCCCACAGAACACTGGTGACCCCTAGACAGCCGCTTAGTGTCTTTCAGGGGAAGCTTCCGGTAGAGGCTCTGAATAGGCAACTGCTTCCAAATATCCCTATGTGGTGATAGGGTTGCCAACAATGTAATTCTGAAGAGACTCAAATGGTTTTTAAAAAGGCAGGAGGATGTTAATGCTACACATTACAAACAGGATGACAAAATAATACCCTGTATTCATTTAACAGTAGCAAACATTTCTATACCTCTTTACCACTTATGAAATGCTTTCCTCACAACTTCCCTCTGAAATGGATGGCAATATTAGCACCCCCATTTTAAAAGTAAGAAAACTGAAATTTCAAGGGATCATATATTTATCAAAGTCACCTGACTAGTAAATGTTTGAGGTGAGACTTGAACACAGACCTTCTGATTTTTAATTCCAGTGTCCTTTCTACACATCTTCCTATTAAAGTATGAAGGAATCATGGGATGATCTTCCCATCAATGCTTTTCGGAACACCATGCTACTGAACAGGAAAGGAGAGGTCAGGAAAGATACCCAGGGACAATATCCCAGAATCTTGAGTTGGAAGGAATTTCAGATATTAGAAAATCAACCCTGTGATAGAGGTAAAAAGAAATAGGAACATTATGGAATACTTTAGAGACGAAGACACTGAAAGAAGATTGAGTAACAGTCTCCAAGGTTCTAGATCTGGATCTATTTACATACTTATGAACTTTAAAGCTTTCAATTGCATTGTAATGGATAGAGCACTGAACTGGAAATGAAATGAAGATAATGAGGTTAGAGGAACCAAGGGTCAAGTTCAAGATAATGACTTTAGTAAATGGTAGACTCTGAATCCACTGTTCTATTTAATCATTGAGCTGTCCTTTGCCTCACAAAAATGAGAGCAGGAAAGAAACCCTAGAGATCCACCTATTCCAGGGTTTTTAACCTGGGATCCATAGACATGAAAGGGGTCTGTGGATTGATTTTAAGGGGTCTTAACTTAGATGGAAGAATACCTCTTTATTTCAATGAAAGTGGTTTCTCATGCATTTAAAGACATTACTCAGAGAAGGGATCCATAGGCTGCACCAGAAAAGTCTACAACACAGAAAAGGTAAAACATAAAACTCTTTGTCTACTCCAGTGTCTTCAACAATGCCACAGAGGGAATTAATGTGGTGTTATAGGGAGAATGTTAACCTTGAAGTCAGGAAGATCTGAGTTCAAATCCCTACTAGTATACAAACACTAGGGGTATGACTCTTGGCAAATCACTCTACCTATTTCTTCTCTGAGCCTCAGTTTCCTCATTTGCAAAATGGGGGTAATAATAGCACTCACCTGACAGGGTTGCAGTGGGGATCAAATGAAATTATAGATGTAGAGTTCTTTGCAAAACTTTAAGTTCTATGTTACTGGCAAGGGTTATTAGTATCAGAGCTGGGGTTAAAATAATAACCCCAGGCACCCTGACTCCCAGTCCTTTGCTCCTTCCATTCCAACTATCTTTTCAATGGGGGAGAAGTATCCTTTCAAATATTCTTTAATCCCATAATAAAATCAGAGAAGTTGTCTGTTCTTTCCCCCACAATGTTCATTTTCTAATCAAAATTCCACACTAGGCAAATTATCCCCCAAATGCTGTCCTGTTTGTGAAACACAGTCCTCTTTGTATTCAGATAAAGGAGGTTCCCTATTCATGTCACCCAGATTGCTTGTCTTTTGAAATATATTTTGTAGTCCATTTAGCCCACTTCCATGGTATGAAAAGAATAGCAAATTGTAATTAAGAGCAGGAGCGTACGCAACACTATAATCATAATTGCTGGAATTATACTCACCATTTTCCCCATATTTTTGTCCCCCTCACAGATGCATTCTCTTTGAGTCACATGCCTCTAGCCCGATCTCATTGGCTCAATGCAGTCATTTTGTTGCCACATTTTACAAGTCTGCTGTGTTTTTATTCCTACGTGTTTTCTTTCTTTCTTTCTTTTTTTAGTTGGGGGATTGGCAAGATAAACGGTATGAATCTGGACAAACAACTTCTGGGATACATTGTTTCTACCACCTAGGGCCTTCCCTAGGTAGCCCCAAGAACTTCCCTATTTTCCTCCCTTCCCCCTCCCCCTCAATCATGCACTTTTCTTTCTTTCTTTCTTTCTTCCTTCCTTCCTTCCTTCCTTCCTTCCTTCCTTCCTTCCTTCCTTCCTTCCTTCCTTCCTTCTCTCTCTCTCTCTCTCTCTCTCTCTCTCTCTCTCTCTCTCTCTCTCTCTCTCTCTTTCTTTCTTTCTTTCTTTCTTTTTTTTTTTTTGCTGGGAAATTGGGGTTAAGTGACTTGCCCAGGGTCACATGGCTAGTAAGTGTTAAGTGTCTGAGGCCAGATTTGAACTCAGGTCCTCCTGACTCCAGGGCCACTGCACCACCTAGCTGCCCTGATCACGCACTTTTAAAACAAGGATATCTCCCTTGTACCTATTTCTTGAGGAACTCAGGAGGGATTCTGTCATTATTTATGATGGACACTCCCTCACTTTCCCCTGGTTGCTGCCATGTGGGCAGGAAGATAGAGGACAGCTGGAGTCCAAGCTGAAATGCAAACCAAGACTGTGACTTCCATGAACTGACATATTCAAAAGAGCATTTTGATAGTTTAATGCCCTGCTCCACCCCCACCATATCACTATTTCCCTCCTAAGTCCAACACAATTAGATGTTATTGCCATGTCAAATCAGAGGCACAGAGAGACAGGAGATCAGAGGGCAAGAAACTTTAGAACTTTAAGATATAGAAAAGACAATGTTAAAGCTGGAAGACACCTTAGGAAAGAGACTGCCAAAGATGAAGCTGACCTTGATACCTGCAATATCAGATCTGGAGGGGACCTTGGAATCTAAAAGGGACCTAGAGTCTTCGAACACAGAAAATAGATTATTGGATCTTCAAGGAAACTTTGGACAAACAAGGTTTGAACAAGAAAATCCTCAGAGGTTCTCCTAGAAATGAGAATTATTATGTTCCTGGACTATATCATCATCTTGCCAAACTGGATTCCCCACTTTCCCCTCTCACTTCCATTGCCACTTTAAGGTAGCTAGATGGCACAGTGGGTAGAGCATTGAGCCTGGAGTCAAGAAGACCTGAATTCAAATGTGCCCTAAGATACTTACAAACCATGTGACCCTGGGCATGTTGCTTAACCTCATGAATTGCTGTCTACATATCTCTCACACAACCTGCAAAGCCATAGATGACTTATGCAATATGCTTTTATCAAATACCTACTGTGTGCTAGGAACAAAAGTGAAATAACCCCCCCCTTTTTTTTTCAGCCATCCCCAATCTATGGAGATCTCTTGGGCTACTTGTTTGGTCATTAAACAATGAACTATTCTTTCCAGCTTCCTGTCATTCAAACATTTCTTAAGCATACTATGTAGGCCTTCAAGTCACTAACAAAAGTGTTGAATGGAGCAGGGTCAAGTACAAACACTTTAAGTAGTGCCCTAAAGACATCCTTCTTGGTTGATACTAACCCATTAAGTATTATTGAGTCAAGTCATTTAACCAGTCCAGCATCCACCTGATGACACAGTCATCCAGCCCATATTTCTCTATCTTTTCTGCAAGAATATTATGAAAGGTTGTCTAATGCCTTACAAAACCCAAATATAATGTATTTTGTTTGAACCAAAGCATACACATTTCTCAATCTCACTATGTTCTCTGCACACTTCATTGGTAAAGGAAGCACAATATAGAGATCAGAAGGTAGAGCTTCAAAACAGAAGATACTCAGGTTCAAATCCTGCCTTTGATACTTATTAGTTACATGATCATGGGTCTTAAGCACTCTTGGTCTCACTTTTCTCAACTATAAAATAAAGTTAGTAATAATTATACTATCTCATAGGATTCCAAAAATGTACATTTTATTATTTTCCAATTACATATAAAACAATTTAACATTCATTCTTAAAACATTTTGATTTTCAAATTCTCTCCCTCCATTCCTCCTTTCCTCCCACTCCCACCACTTTGAGAAACCAAACAGTTTTATAGTGATTATATGTTTGATGTTATGCAAAACATTTCCATATTAGCTATGTTGCAAAAGAAAACACTGACAAAAAAAGAAAAATAGAGAAAGTACAAAAAATTATGCTTACAAAATGACTAATATGGTAATGTTTTACATGATCATACATGTATAACCCGTATCTGATTGCTTACCTCTTTAGGGAGGGGGAAGGGGAAGGAAGAAAGAAGGGATAAAAATTGGAGCCCAAAACTATAAATAAAAATGTTTATTACTAAAAAGAAGTATGCTTAAATCTGGTTTTGGAGTTCATCAGTTCACTCTCTAAGTGGATAGCATTTTTCATCACGGGTCCTTTGGAATTGTCTTGGATCATTGTCTTAATTAGAGTAGCTAGTTCTTTTACAGTTGATCATCCTTACAATATTCTGTTACTAGGTACAATGCTTTTCTGATTCTGCTCACTTCACTTTGCATCAGTTCATAAAAATCTTCCCAGGTTTTTCTGAAATCACCCTGCTTGTAATTTCTTAAAGTATAAAAATATTCCATCACAATCATATACCATAGCTTGTTTAACTATTCCTGAATTAATCGGTATCTCCTCAATTTCCAAGTCTTTGCCACCACAGAAAGAGCTGCTATAAATATTTTATATATATATAAAGAAGTTCTTTTCCTTTTTCTTTTATCTCTTTGTGATATAGCCCCAGGAATGGTATTGCTGGGTCATAAACTCTTCCATCATCCAATTATCTAACAGGTACATTTTCCCAAGATCCCCTAATTTACTTATGATATGACCCTTTTGTCTAAATAATTTATCCATTTTGACCTTATCTTGGTATACTGTGTGAGATATGTGTTGTTTCTGCCAAACTGCTTTCCAGTTTTCCCAGCAATTTTTGTCAAATGGTGAGTTCATACCCCCAAAAGCTTGGATCTTTGGGCTTATCAAACACTAGATTATTATGGTCATTTACTACTTTATATTGTGGACCTAATCTATTCCACTGATTCACCACTCTATTTCATAGCTGGTACCAGATTATTTTGATGATTACTGCTTTGTAATATAGGTTAAAATCTAGTACTACTAGGCTACCTTCACATTTTTATTCATTGATTCCCATTAATATTCTTGACCTTTTGTTCTTCCAGATGAACTTTGTTATTATTCTTTCTAACTCTAAAAAGTAATTCTTTGGTAGCTCGTTTGGTATGGCATTGAATAAGTAAATTAACTTAGGTAGAATTATCATTTTTTAATAAAATGGCTTGGCCTACCTATGAACAATTATTTCTCCAGTTGTTTATATCTATCTCTATTTGTGTAAAGTGTTTTGTAATTGTGTTCACATAGGTAGACAGGCAGGTAGACTCTCATGTATTTTTATATTGTCTGCAGTTATTTGAAGTGGAATTTCTCCTTCTGTCTCTTCCTTCTGGATTTGTTGGTAGTATATAAAATGCTGATGATTTATGTGGATTTATCTTATATCCTTCAACTTTGCTAAAGTTGTTCATTGTTGCAACTAATGTTTAGTTGATTTTCTAGGATCCTCTAAGTATACTAACATATCATCTGCAAAGAGTGATAGTTTTGTTTCCTCATTGCCCATTTTTATTCTTTTAATTTCTTTCTACTATAATATTGAATAAAAGTGGTGATAATGGACATCCTTGCTTCACCCCCGATCTTATTGAGAAGGTTTCAAGTTTATCCCCACAGGATTGTTTTCAATATCTAATGAAAAAAGGTATGTAGAACATTTTGCAACCCTTCAAGAACTACATAAATTTTCAGGTAGCTTTAATAATATTTTTATGAGTAAAACAGAAGAGAACAATTAATGAGTTGCATAATTGTGCTAGTGGCTCTCTGCTTAATGAAAGCATTCTATTTTGATTATTGATTTTGATAGTACACTGACTCTATCCCACTTTAGAGGTCTGGAAAAGAATGCAAAAGGGAAGGTTAACATTGACTTGGGGCTCTGGAAATCCCAGGACATGCTGGTGGGGAACTACTCTAAGGCTCCTAAGAGGCTTGGGCTTGTGGGGGGAGGATGGGTTCCGCATAGTTGAACTGAACAGAGTGCAAAGAGGAAATGTGGACTACAGGAAATACACAAGGGTGTGATCAGGGAGCAATTCTCCAGTAATAAGCTCATTTAGAGTATTTGAAAATAACCCAGCTATGTTTGGACAGCTGTGGTAAGAAGCAACTCTGATAGTATTCTTGGACTAGATTGAGGGAAACTAGAAAATAATAATAAATAATAATTTTATATAGCCCTTGATAGGTACACAAGACATTCACATTCATAATCTCATTTGATCCTCACAACAACCTTATGAAGTATGTAGTGTAAGTATAATTATTTACTTATTAAGTGTTTGTCAAATGGTTGGATGTATAGATGAATGAATGAAAACCTTCCTTTCTTCCAGTGACTTCTGATTCAGATAATAAAATATAGATTTGTGCTTCTTCTACTTCCTACCTGCCTCTTTCTTCATTAGTCTCCTTCTTTGGCTTCTTCTAATAGCATTAGTCATTATTCATTTGCTCAGAGGCATCCAAAATCCACATAGCTTCCAATGGAACAATTACTTTTAAAATTAAAATTGCAAAAAATAATTGAAGAAATATAGCAAAATGAATTCTCCTTTTCAGTCACTGCTACTACCAATGAGTCATAACTTATAATTTGGCACAGAATCATCGACTTTGCAGCTCTGTGATCCAGGAATGGGACTTCATGGATCATCTATAATCTTATCCCTTTATTTAACAGGTGAGATAACTGAGGCTGAGAGAAAAAAAATGACTTGTCTGGGCAAAACTCTGCCCCAGATCCTAGGACTTACAGCTAGAAGGAACCATCTAATCACCTGGTCCAACCTCCTCATTTTATGGAAAGAGGGAAACTGAGGCCAAGTCACACAGCTAACAAAGCTGTGATTTGAAACCAGTTTTTCCTACTTCAAGTGTCTGTTGAGCCATACTTATTTATTTATATATTTTATTCTCCTTCCCCTCAACCCCCATATCCCTACCCTTAGACATTAGACTTAGTTCCATGAGGTTCAGAGCCTTGTCTTCCTCAGATGAACTGGGAAATGAGAAAATGTTTTCATAGGAGCAGGCTGTGCATGCATGCATGTGTGTGTGTGTGTGTGTGTGTGTGTGTGTGTGTGTGTGTGTGTGTTTTGAGAGGAGTGCTTCTTCAGTCTCCATATTCTTGGCAATCCAACCCCTTAAATCCCTATGGCCTTATTTTTACTTGAGTATAGACTCTAAATGATTATCATGTGAGTGATATAGGTGAGAAATAATAGTGCAAGGTACACTTATACATCACAGAGGAATGGCTGAGAGTTCAGAATAATTTCCAAAATTTAGTAATATAATAGTTTGGAGGGAATACTTTGAGGTCTATATTTCCCTGCTGCCTTACTCTCTAGCATCTTACGACATTGGGTAGAAAGTACCTTATAAATCAACCTCTTGGTTTTTACTAAAGAGCAAATAGAAACCCACAGAAGTTAAAAGACTCTCCCAAGGTCACAGAGCTAAGAAATAGGAGAGGATGGATTTCAACTTCATCTGAAACTCCAGATCTGGAGCTTCTAACTCCCGCCTGCCTTCTCCTCCCTGCTCAGAGTGGGGGAAAATAGATAAATTCATTCAGTCACTAACTCTTCTCCTTCCTCTGATCTCACCTAAAAATCCTAACCCTTTTAAAATGTCAGGATGGTACTCATCCATGGAAAGCACCAATCATTGGGCTCAGGTCTCTAATTTGAGTTGGAAGTGCCAGATAATTAGTGGGTGACATGAAATCACAGGGTGTTGGGAGTCTCATGTTCCAATTAGTAAATCAAATTTACAAAAGTTATTTCAGACAGTGTGTTTCAACCATGCTCTTGTCTGCCTGGCATGCTGGCTGGTATAACAGACTATTTGATAAGGAGGGGAGACTGGTACGGAGAACATGAAAATATCAGTGTGATGTGTGTCATCTTTAAAAAATCTAATATGATCATGAAACCTCAAAGTAACTCTGAATGACAACTTGTCAGGTATGTTGTAGTGGGGATCCTTCTTCTGGTATTAGACCAGATAGCTTCTTAGTTACCTTCCAATTTTGAAATTTTATGATTCTATGAAGCTGTAGAAAAGAAAATTTTGACTCTGAACAAGGGAACCTTTTTTTAATTATTAGAATTACAGGGGGAAATGGAATGAATTACCTTGGGAGTTGGTGAGTTTTCTTTTTTCACCTGTGAAAGAAGGGGATTCCTGCTTTTGGGAGGAGTTTGAGCAAATCTTTGAGGTTTCTTCCAATGCTAGGGCTAGCTTATTTTCTGTTTGTACCAAGCAAGTATTTCCTGGGGTGGCTCGTAAAGGTGGAATTATAGAAATCACAAAATACCATATGAATGAAAGCTAGAATAATTATGATTTCACTGTGATTCTAACCATTAGCCTGACAGGGAGATATTTTCCCACCATGGGTTAGAGAAATTCCTTTTCTAAAGCTTTGATCAGTGACCCAGAATGGAAAGTTGAACCATTGGCAATAGCCAAGAGAAAATAACCAGGCCATGCATTTGGGAAATACACAAAGACCAGGTGGTATTACATGCTATATACCTGCAATTGTGGGAGTGTAATGTATACATTTAATGAATAACACTATCTTCTCCATCAAGAGGTAGGCTGGTGTAGTAAATGGAGCACTGGGCACCCTTGAGCAAGTTACTTTCAATTCAAGGAGTGACCATTTCAGTTGTGACCCAACAGGTAAAAGTTAGAGTGTATGCAAGGACTGGAGAGGCCCTGATGTCACAGGGCTTACTGCAAATTTCCTTTGCCAGTATGGTCATTGTGTTTCATGCAAAAAAAGTAGAACTTGTGTCTTTGTTGCTAGCGCGCATTGTCAGGCAGCCTCGAACAGTGTGGGATTGATTGGGAAAAGCTGGAAAATTATCTTTCATACTTCAAAACTTGAGAGAAAAAGGGAAACCTTAGACATCACCTGGTCTAACCTCCTCATTTTAAGTGACTAGGGTCACTTAAAGTCACACAGGCAATAGCAGTTTGTCTAGTACAACTTTGGATTGTATATCTAAGGTCCTCAGCTCTAAAACTCCTCATTCTTAACCATTGTCTCATCCCTGGATCACACCCCTGGGAAGCATCCTCTGCCTCTCCAACTGGAGGGTTCTTCTACCTAAAGAGGACTCCCAGGCCAGTCATTTCTTTATTTCCCACCAGGCTGCTCTTCTCCAGACTTCTTTAATGGGATGACCCAGCCCTCCTTTTCTTTCCACCCCCTGCTCTTTAACTTCCTTTTCTGTGTTGTCTTTCCCATTCAAATACAAGCTTCCTGAAGTCAGGAATCATTATTCCTTTTGCTCATACATGTATGCCCACCAATTAGTAAACTAGCTGGCACATAGTAAGCACTTACATAAATGCTTGTTAAACCAACAAACTGATTGAATCTATGATCTGAATTGGGGATGCCATTCAACTTGCTTCTTTTTTGGAGGAAGGGAAAATTCTGATGACTAGAAAACTGATGAATCTATTAAGTATTGATTAAGGCACTACCGTATACCTTTCCTGTTTAATGGGCAATTTTCATTGGAGACTCATGACCATCAGCATGACTTGCTAGGGAGTTGGCCTTGATCCAAGCCAACCTGGGATGAAGCCCCACCTATGACACATACTGGCTGTGTGCCTTTGGCAAAGTGATTCACCTCTCAGTGCTGTCGGCAACTCCCTAAGATTGTAAATTGTAGAGGAAGTGCAGACCTGTATACGGAGGGGGAACGTCTTTACCTGGGGGTTCCCAATACTAATAAAAATCACTGGTCCCTTCCCTGTCTCCTGTTCTCTGTGCCAGACACTATGCTGGTACTGAGGATACAAAGACAAAAATAAATAAATAAATAACCACTCCCTAACAATGCTGAGACCCTATAATGCCCATATGTATATATATGCCTATGCAGGCATCAGTATTACAGCGCTCATACATGTATACCCAGGCAAACACACACACACACACACACACACACAGAAGACCAGAGGTCATGTCCATGAGCTTGGGGAGCAGCAAGAGAACAAGCACCTGCTGTGTGTCAGGCACTGTGCCAAGCCCCTGGGATACAAAGAAAGGCAAAAAAAGGAAAGAAAGAAAAAGGAAGGAAGGGAGGAAAGGAAGAAGGAAGGAAAGAAGGAGGGGAGGAAGGAAGGAAATAAAGAAAGTCCCCCCCCAGGGGCTCACAGCCTAATATGCTAATGTCTCTATACAAACAATATATATGTATGTATATGTGTGTATCCTTTCTCTCTCTCTCTTTCTCTCTCTTTCTCTCTCTCTCTCTCTCTCTCTTTCTCTCTCTCTCTCTCTCTCTCTCTCTCTCTCTCTCTCTCTCTCTCTCTCTCTCTATATATATATATATATATACACACACATACATATAATTGAAGGTTTCATATATATGAGGCATAATATGTATATATATATATATTTTATATATATACCTCATATATATGAAACCTTCAATTACATATAGCATATATAAACCTCTAAATAGAAAATCTATCATGTATATGCCTCATATATCCTGTATATCTCATATATGTCATATATAAATGTCCTCCACATGTATATAGACACACAAATATACCTTGTGTATAACACTATATATATATATATATATATATATACACACACATATGCATACACATATATATATATCCTATTTATACCTCATATATGTCATATATTTCGTATACAATTCTCTTCCATGTATACATATATAAACATGCTCCTATATAATGTATATAGGTATGTACTTCAAATCTGTCATGTATTTACATATATAAATAACACATATCTCATATACATCCTATATACTCATATGCCTGTGGGTATGTGGGTATGCATATATATCTACCTCTGTAGGTCACAGAATCACAGAAGGCACTAGCATTAAGGAGGATTTGGGAAAGGCTTCTTGCAGAAGAGGGGACTTTTGCTGAGCTCTGAAGAAAGCCAGAGGAGCCAAGAAGCCTAATTTTGTCCCCTGCAGCTGAGCAACCTTGCCTTGGAACAAATCTGCTGATTTACTCATCTGTAGAAGCCTGCCTGTTGGTGACGTGCCCCCACTCCCCCACCCTGTGTAGCGTGCTTCCTCAGTGTCTCACAGCCCAATGGGCCTCCACAGAGTGAGCAGCAGCTGTGTAGGCGTGGGGAGAACAGGACATGAGTTTGGACAGGAACTCATGCATCCTGAGTTTGAATCTCTGGCAAATAGCTCCCAGAAGGTCTATTTCTCCTTTGCTGTAAGCCCAGTGAGATTAAGGCCTATAAATTTTAGCTGGAACTCAGGTCTATTTTTCTAGGTCAGGAATGTGTTGCATATCAATGGTGAAGGGAGGTTTGGGTTTACTGACTTCTACCAGGAGTCCATTCGCTTACTGTTGTGAAACAGACATGCTTAGCAGGTCCTGGGGCTCCGAGGCTGTCCAGGAGAAGCCATAAACTTCAGCTGGAGACAAGGACAGTAGAGGGATCCCAGAGAAACAGATATTCGGGAACAGGCCCAACATTTATTTTATGATAATGTGAATAAGACCATTTTTGAAAGCTTTTGAGTACGAGATGGTGCTGGATTGTGCTGAAGGCAATTCTGGTACATTTCCCTTATTTGGCATTTTATGGGTACATGCTGAAGGATGTGGAGTAATTAAGCAAACGGGGCATGTGTGCCTAGAACTCTGTTTCAGTATATGCATCAATGTTGGCCATACCCCTAGAATCACCTGTAGCAGTTATTTGGCAGAATGGACAGAGAGAGGAGGAAGACTTGGGCTTTCATCCTGCTCAAATACATACAGGCTGTGTGGCCCTGGGCAAGTCACCTGTCAGTGCTCTAGGCCAGAAATGTCAAATACATGGCTTATAGGTATATTGGGGCCAGCAACACTCCATGGTAGGCCTGAACCAAATTAAAATGTAATTAGAAAAGATTTAACACAATAAGCAAAAATACAATTGTTTTTGTTCAGTCATTTCAGTTGTGTCTGACTCTTCATGATGCCATTTGGGGTTTTCTTGTCAAAGATACTAGAATAGGGGGCAGCTAGGTGGTACAGTACACAAAGCACTGGCACTGGATTCAGGAGGATCTGAGTTCAAATATGGCCTCAGACACTTGACATTTACTAGCTGTGTGACCTTGGATAAATCACTTAACCCTCATTGCCCCACCAAAAAAAAAAATAGATACTAGAGTAGTTTGCCATGTCCTTCTCCAGCAAAAATACAGTTGAATGTAGATAATGGTAATATGTGGTTTTCTAAGTCAATAAGTAAACCTGCATGAATCCTTATATATAGTTCAGTGGCTCTAGTTTCTATTTGAGTTGGACATGTCTGCTCTAGGCAACTCTCTATGACTTTAGATTGCAGAGATGGTGCTGATTTGCACTGAAAAAAGAGTTTCCTCATCCAGAGATTTCCCTAGAGCAATGATATCACAAGTGCAGTCTCTGTCCCATGGAACAATGACAATAATACTTTACATTTATATAGAACGTTAAGGTGACAAAGTGATTTGAGAACATGATCTTAGATGATCTTCATAGCAGCCCTGTAAGTTAGATAGCTAATGTTATTTTTATTGCTTTAAGATTTGAAAAACAGTTTACACGTTATTTATAAGGAAAACCTAAGACAATAACAATAGTAGTTGACATTTATATAAAGCTTTTGGGTTTGCAAAGTGCTTCACTAATATTATCACTTTTGATCCCTCACAAAAACCCAGGAAGCGAAGTGATATTATTATCCCTGTTTCACAGGTAAAGAAACTGAGGCAGACAATGGTTAAATGACTTGTTCAGGGTCACACTAATAGTAAGTCTCTAAAGGATGGATTTTAACTCAGGGAGGCAGAATTCAGATTTTGCCCTGGATCAGACGACATTGAGAACATGAAAAATTTTCAGGGCCCCAGATTGAACTGCCCCTGAGATCCTGGAATGACACAATATTCAATACCCCAAGAAATCAGCGATAGATCAGTCCAGACCTTTCCTCCAGAAGTGTTCAGATCCCAGCCTTAATATATACATTTTTCTTCAATTCATGAGTTGGCACAGACAAAGAATCATCTCCTAGAACCCAATATCATAGAATTGAGTCTTTGTACTTTGCCAGGCAGGCCCTAGCTCAGTAGATGAGGTCTCTTACCAACATCGTGCTATTGTTTAGTCACTTCAATTGTGTCTGACTCTCAGTGACCGTGTTTGAGCCTTTCTTGGCCAAGGAACTGTAGTGTTTTGCCATTTCCTTCTCCAGGTCATTTTACAAGTGAGGAAACTGAGGAAAACAGGTTTAAGTGACTCACCCAGGATTACACAGCTAGGAAGTTTATGAGGCCAAATTTAAACTCAGGAAGATGAGTCTTCCTGACTCCAGGCCCAGCACCTTGTCCACTGCACTACTTAGATGCCTTACCAACATCATACGAAAGCCTTTTAATCCTGGTAGACTCTGCCAACATCTGTGTTCCATAGACATAGTCTTCAAGAAGCTAAGATCACTTGCCCAGCACAGTGAGGTATCAAAGGAAAGCTTTTATACTAGAGAAGACTTTGAGACTCTTATTTTCATAAGACTAGAGGTAGCCTTCTCTATAGGAAGGAATACACTTGAAATTGGAGCTGAGCCCTAATCCTGGCTCCAGTCCTTACTAGCTGTGTGACCTGGAGCAAGTCATTTACTTTTCTGGGCCTCAGTGTCTTCATCTGTCAAATGGGGTGATAATACCTATTTATATACTTTGTAGCATTTTCTTGAGGAAAATTCTTTTTATAAAAATTAGTTTATTTTTTTTTTCATCAGCAGTTTATGCCTTCTCTCCTTCCATTGTCTGAGCTCTGCAAGATCCTGACCTGAGTTTGGGACTGAGCCAAAATAGACTGCTACTGGACTCTGCCAATATCAGCCAGTTGGAAAACTCTGCTGATGCAGAGTGGCAGAAGTGCAGGCTCCCCTTTTGGGGTGGAATACTTGCCCTGGTTATTCCTCTGCAGACTATAGACTGGGCTAGAAACTAGAACTGAGGCCCCACTGTAGCATGTTCGATAGAGAGCTGGGCCTAGAATCAAGAAGACCTGAGATAAAATCCTACTTCAGGAATTTAGTAGCTGCATGACCCTGGACAAATCACTTCACCTCTACCTCAGTTTCTTCAGCCATAAAATGGGAACAATAATAGCCCTTACTTTACAGGGTTGTTGTGAGAATCAAATGAGATAATATTTGTAAAACCTTCAGCACTATTCCTTGCAGACAGTAGACACTTAATAAATGCTTATCCCCTTCCTGTTTCCTCCCCTTCCTAGGGTTTGAGCTATGCAGCTCCTTCTTGCTGTTGAAATTACTCCTCTGGGGGCAGGTAGGTGACGTGGTAGATAAAGCACCGGTCCTGGATTCAGGAGGACCTGAGTTCAAATCCATCCTCAGACACTTGACAGTTACTAGCTTGTGACCCTGGGCAAGTCACTTAACTCTCATTTACCCACAAAAAAAAAAAAAAAGAAAGAAAAAGAAATTACTCCTTTCCTGGTACGCTGATTGGGCCTATAACAGCTCCATACCCCAGAATGCCACCCCAGTTTCTGAGTAGATTTTTATTTTTATAATCAATCAAAATATCCCATCTGGGATCATTTATTCCTGATTTATAGGAGACTTTGGAAGGACAGTAAAATACATTTTGCTTCATACCAAGAAAGGAATTGTTGGGTAGACTCTGAAACCGTGTAAATAAAGCTGATCACCAGCAGTGCTAAGCCTGCAGTGGTCACTCCACAAGTATTCGTTGGTTGACAGATCGTGGCAACATTTTGAAAGTCACAGAGGAAGTAGAGAGTGCTGTTGACAAATAAAACAAAAGCGAAATGTGAGAAGCTATTATCAGACAAAGGCTAACACCGTTCTGTGAAGGCAAGATAAAATAATACCCAGAATCGTACTCCTCTGAGAGCCTCAGATGATGGCAATGATACATATTTGCTATCTGAACCTTACTGGGTTGAGGGAGGCACCATTCAATTATAACCAAGGGATTTCATATAAACTATGGTTGGAAGTCTTGGTTGAGGTTAGAGAATGTATTTCTGGTATGAAAACATTTCATAAAGAAAAAAAAATAACCTCGAGAATATAGAGTCTGAATCCTTGGTGTGTCTTGTGTAACCACCCAACACCTATGTTATTTCATGCCTCATCTCCCCTTCCATGAATAATACATCATCTTCCACTGTTGGCTCCAAAAATAAACTATTAGGAGAACTCAATCCCTAATGCATTTAAGATCCCCTAAGGATCTCTGTGAATCATGGTGGGTGAGATCAAAAGTGACCATGGAAAATGGAAAATGACATTCAGCAAGAGGGTCCAAAGAGTCTCATTTTGCCATCTAGCTTTTCTCAGAGTCTATCCCCTCTCAAATAGGAAATAATGATGAGGTTAGTACTTGGAACTAACACAGCAAGCATCTGACTTTGGAGTGGCCCAATCCCCCCTCTTTGTCTGCCCTGACTGTGTGACCCAAAACCCAGTATTGTAGATAATAAGGCTGCCCTCCGGTACCTGTTCCCATTAGAATGCCCTGGTAGAGGTCTGCGCCCTCCTCTTGCCCAGGTATACAGTTCTCCCTTTGCTGGTACATATGATGAGCTTTGTCTCTGCATGCTGATCTTGGCTGGAAATGTTGACTCACTAGTTTTTTTTTTCTCTTGGATTTCTCCATTTGAATTCGATCTGGTACATTTTCTAAATCTATATGGAGAAGTTAGGGGGCGGGGAGATTGTTATACTTCCTGCCACTCAACCATCTTGGCTCCACTTCCCCTCTTAGCTCCCTGTGAATTATGAGGACATGTTTTGTTTTGTTTGTTTTTTCCAATCCTTCATTTAAAAAATAATAATAAACATTTTTATTTACAGTTTTGGGTCCTAAATTTTAATCCCTCTTTCCCTCCCTTCCTTCCCCCCTGCCCCGAGGCAGTAAATAATCATATATGGGTTATACATGTATGATTGTGTAAAACATGACCATATTTGTGAGGACAAGTTTTTAGCCAGCTTTTCATTCTGCAAAATGAGATGGTAATGCATAGCTTTCATTAGTATCTATTTCAGATCTAACAAACCAGTCTTATTATCACTACCCAGATCTTGTCTCTACTTTGTATCTCACCCAGTGCTTAGCACATTCCTCTACACACAGTAGGAATGTAATCAGTGTTTACTGAATTGAATTGAATGCAGATAGTAATTTTCACTAATGAAGCACATGAGCCCACTAACAACATATATTGCTTGTATTGGCATATGTATGGAATAACAAGATAGAAAAGAACCCAGGACATCATCTAATCCTATCCCTTGTCCAATACTTTTAAACAATGCTGCATCCCTGAAAAAAAAGAAAAAAAAACCTCACTCTTTTCCACACTTTGTTCTCTTATAAGACTAAGAGAATCTTACTGTATATTGTGGAAAGAAAGACTTATTTATAATTTAAGGTACAAGTCAATAAAAGGCTTTACTTTGTCCATAGTTACAAGTCAAGACAGAGAAAAGTATCACTTGGTATACACACACACACACACACACACACGTGTGCAAATATGAACTAAACAGGCTTCTGAATACAAGTCATATCCTATAGGCACTTTGAGTACCCAAACCCCACATCACATAATCATTCTAGGTTCACAGCCCATCAGTCACTGGCCTTAGAGAAGCCTGCTGTGTTTCAGGGAATGGGGCAGAGTCTGAGAAAGGGGCAGGGAGAAGGGTTCTCTCCCCTGGCAGTGGCTGTACAAAAACTGGGGTCAAGGAAGGCAAACCAGGAGATGTAGACATGACTGCCTATTTACTGAAATAGAGGTTTATTGGGAAATGACACAATTTCCCTTTCCCATTACGTACATAATCACCACAGATACAGTGTACCACCATTGAAATCTTTTTCAACTCCATCTTCTCCCTATCTGCTGAAACAGGATAAAAATAAGAATACACATCATATAATACTTCAAGGTTTATACATTCTTCATTGTAGCCCCACAAGATAAGTAGCCTCTGTATTAGTATCCTCATTTTACATATAAGGAAACCAAGACCTAGAATGCTTGAATACCTTGGTCAGGATATTCCAGCTAGTGAATGTAAATACCAGCTCATCAATACTATTGTCCTTTCCCCTAATTAACTGTTATTCCTTCCACTTATGACTAAAAGATGAGTCCTGACCAATGTGCATAACTCTCTGATCAGCAGATCACTGAACCAAGCAGGGTGAACACTTCATTCTCAAGCCAATATTTAAACCTCTGAGAACATGCAGAACTCAAGTTTCCGGTTTCTTCAGACGCTTAATGGTTATGAGATCCTGGACAAGTCACTTAAACTCTCTAATCCTCTCTTTCCTGTAATAAGGGAACTAATGTAAACCCTCTGCTTTACAGGGTGGTAGGGAGGATGCCTTGAGATGATTTATGGGAAGTACTACTTTGGGACCTATATAAATGATCAGCCTTCATCATCTCCATGATTGTCAACATCATCAAAACTACTTTCATGATACTCTCCTGTGTCCTCATAAACTATTTCTTCCCCCCTCCACCCCCGCCCTGCCTCCCCCCTTTCCCAGGCAACTTTCAGTCCAACCTGGATCCACTCTCAACCTCCCCACTAGCTTGAACCCACTTTGACTTCTCTCTCTTCAGTACTCCTGCTCATCTCTGCATGTTAGGGAAAACTTCATTTTGATAGCAGAAAGGGAGTCTCACTGAGCGGACTTAACTACTGATTTGGGACTAAGGGGATTTGAGCTTTAGTCTTGGCCCTGCCGTCTCTAACCACAGTAAGGTCACCTAACCTCTCTGGGCCTTATTAGCTCTCTAAAATGGAGATCAGAAAGCAGATTTTCCTTACAAGGTTATAGTCAGGGATAACTAATAAAGAATACAATGGGACAAGGCAAGGAGAAATATTTAGATTCTATTCTCCATAGTCACGGGTTGATTATAAGATTACCACTGTTGCTATGGTCTGTGTCTCTCCATATCTATTGTGTAAGCTTTTAATTCACCGGTCTAGTGGGAAGAACTCTGGACTTGACATTAGGAGAGAAGAGAGCCGATCTCAGCTATTTTCTTTTACTGAGGCAACTAGGTGGTGTAGTGGATAAAGCACTGAAGCTAGAGTGAGGAGGACCTGAGTTCAAATCCAATTGTAGACACTTCCTAGCTGTGTGACACTGGGCAAGTCACTTAACCACTGTCTGCCTCATTTTCTTCATCTGTAAGATGGGGATAATCATAGCACCTAACTCCCAGCATTGCTGTGAGTTTCAAATGAGATAATAATTGTAAAGTGTTTTGTAAACCTCCAAGTAATGTGTTTGTTTGTTTGCCTAGTCATTTTCAGTCATATCTGACTCTTCATGACCCCATTTGGGGGTTTTCTTGGCAAAAATACTGGACTGGTTTGCCATTTTCTTCTCTAGTTTATTTTATAGATGAGAGAACTGAGGTAAACACAGTTAAGTGACTTACCTAGAGTCAAGAAGCCAATAAAGTCTGAGGTCATATTGAATTTAGGCCTTCCTGACTCCAGGCCAGACACTCTATCCACTGTGCCACCTATCTGCCTCCGGGTACTATGTAAATGTTAGCTATTACTGTTCTATCCATCACCTCCTATATATGATCAAATTTAGAGCTGAAAGGGAAATTCAAAAACATCTGGCTCACAGAGGCTTCATGATTTACCCAAGATCACACATGAAATAACTCCTAGAGCCAGAAGTTGAATTCATGTGCTCTAACCCCACATGCAGGTCTTGTTCACTGCACTAATCCCCTAAGCCTCATTTGACTTGCCTGTAAAAGGAATATCAAAATGTTAATAATAGCTAACATTTATAAAAACACTAATATGACAGACTCTGTGCTAAGCACTTTGCAATTCTTATCTCTTACCTTATAAGGCTCCAGTGAGGGCTGCTAGGTGGCGCCATAGTGCACAGAGCTCTGGACCTGGAGCCAATAAGACCTGAGTTTGGTATCTGCCTTGGATCCTAAGTCACTTAACCTCTGTCTGCCTCAATTTCCTCAGCTGTAAAATGGGGATAATATAAAGCACCTTCCTCCGAAGCTTGTTATAAGGATCTAAGGAGATAATATTTGTAAAGAAGAGCTGGCAAACCTCTGGCTAGCAAACAGCAGCAAACTTCCTAAGCCTGGGAACCAGATTAAAATGTAATTGGGTGGCGGACCAGCTAGGTGGCACAGTGGATAGAGCACCAGCCCTGGATTCAGGAGGATCTGAGTTCAAATCCAGCCTCAGACACTTGACACTTACTAGCTGTGTGACCCTGAGTAAGTCACTTAACCCTCATTGTCATGCAAATAAATAAATGAATTAATGAATGGATAAATGAAAAAATAAATAGATGAATGATTAAATAAATAATTGGGAACTGTTTAATAAAATAAAGATACAATGCTACATAGATCATGTGAATTTATCATTTGCTAAGTCTATCTCTAGTCAACAGGCATCTGCTTCTATTTTAGTTAGTTGCCCCCATAAAATACTTAGCACAGGGCCTGACATATAGTAAGTGCTCAATTAAGTCCCTTCCTTCTTTCTTTCCTTTCTTCCTTCCTTCCTTCCTTCCTTTCTCCCTCCCCTCTTCCTCTCTCCCTGCCTTCTGTCCCTCCTTCCCCAATGCAGAAACATGGAAAAAGTACTTAATTTGAAGTCAGAAGACCTAGATTTATTGCCAGGTCTGTCATTTCACTCCACTTCTCAGAACCTCATCTTCCTCATTTGCAGGATGAATATGGAAAATACCAACCATGCCTACCTCATAGGGTTGTTTTAAGGCTGAAATAAAATAATGTCTGTAAAAGTCTTGATAAACATTGAACGTCGTGTATGAATTCCTGATATTATTTTGCTAAATCATGTAATGCGTGTGAAAGCACTTCATAAAGCATGCCCAATCCTATCCGTTCTTTAGATCCCAGCATTTGGCACAGAGCCACCACTTACCTTGCTGACTAAGTGCCAATCTCTTGAAGTTTCATTTTCCGTAGCTGGAAAGAGAAGATGATGATCCCATCCCTATCTCACTGACACATTGCAAGGCTCCAATGAGATAATGTGTGTAAAGTGCTTTATAATGCTAGAGTGCTACACGGATGGACATGACTAATTATTAATTATTCTTATTAGCACTCACTCCAGAGGATGGGTTGGGAAAGTGAATGGGCAAGAAAGCAGACTACCATGATTGCTTCTCCTTGGGTGTTCTCTCAAGGAATGCATCAAGAAGAATAAAGGTGCCACCCACAATGCATTTCCTACCTTTACTGGCTAGACATATTTGATGTTGAGAAATAGAAGATAAAATACAGGGATAGTGGAAAGAGCACTGAACCTGGGTCAGTCTACAAGTATTTATTAAGCACTTTAGTATGTGCTAGGCAGACCAGCTAGGTGGCATCACAGTGCATAGAGCACTGGGCCTGGAGTCAAGAAGACTCATCTTAATGAGTTCACATCCAGCCTCAGACACTAGCTGTGAGACCATGGGCAAGCCACTTCACCTTGTTTGCCTCGGTTTCCTCATCTGTAAAATGAGCTGGAGAAGGAAATGGCAAATCACTCCAGTATCTCTGCCAAGAAAACCTCAGATAGGGTAATTTCTAGTTGGGTATGACTGAAATGACTGAATGACAAAAAACATGGTAGGCACTGTGCTAAGAACTATTGATGCAGAGAAAGGAAATACTATAGTACCTGAGATCAGAAAACCTGGCTTTGGGTCACAGTTAAGCCATTTGCTAGATGTGTAACCTTGGGCAAGTCTCCTGTCTCTGAATGTCAATTTTCTCATTGGCAAAATGAGGGTTATAGTCCTTGAACTATCAATATCATAGGGATTTGTTGAAACTCAAATGAGACAATAGATTAAAGAATTTTTTAGGTAAAAAAAAATTCACTCTCCTTCTGAGTCATAGTTTTATGTGTGCTATCCATCATACAATATGAGCAAAGAGGCAGTAGAGGCATAAGAGACACAGAGCCAGTCTTGGAATCTAGAAGAGTAGTGTTAAGGTCCCATTTTTGACACATACTGGGTCTGTGACTATGTAACCTCTTTGTATGCACAGTGATTAATGCAGTGCTTGGAACTTAGTAAGCACTTAATAAATGTGTATTGTCTTTTTCTAGTAGTGTCCCAAACATCTTTTTAAGACTGTAGGTTTTAGGGGGCGGCTAGGTGGTGCAGTGGATAAAGCACCGGCCCTGGATTCAGGAGTACCTGAGTTCAAATTCGGCCTCAGACACTTGACACTTACTAGCTGTGTGACCCTGGGCAAGTCACTTAACCCACATTGCCCCGAAAAAACAAAACAAAACAAATAAACAAAAAAAGACTGTAGGTTTCAGCCAATGCATTGGTTAAAGAGAATTTCCTCTCTTCTTTCCCCCACCCAAGTACTGAAAATACTGCATTAAAAAAATGTTATAGTTAAGAATAAGTAAACATTTATTAAGCTACTACTTTGTTCCAGACATTGTGGCAAAAGTTGACCTAAGTAAACAAATAAAGATAAAAGACTATATCTGTTCTCAAGTAGCCCACAATCTAATGAGGGATATAAATAAATCAGAGAGATTCAACAGAGTGGGGTGGGCACTAGAAATAAGGAAGATGAGGCAAGGTGGGATTGTACCTCATTACTTAACTTGATCTGTTAATCCTTCCATTTATTATGGTTCACAACAAATATGCATGTGTCTCATTGGCCAGCACATCACTGAACTCAGCCTGGACAGACATTTGCATTCTCAAGCCAACACGGTGCTTATTTAAACTTCTTAGAACACCCAAAAGTCATTTTAAAAAAAATTTCCACATTTAGCCTTTGAACAACAGCATAAACACGCCCACATTGATTTATTTTGTCAGACTGAATGAACACCATTTGGTTCCCCTCACAACCCCTCAGGAAGCTGCAGCCATTATTGAAATAAATAAAGCAAATTATTTAAGAACAGAATTGCAAACAAATGGAAACCCTATATTTATTTTTCTGATCTTGAATTGTTGGCAGACATCTGATACAGTCTAAGTAATGTAACAGTTGTGAAATTGGCACTATCTAGCTGTGAGACCTTGGGCAAGTCATTTCCCAGCCCTCAGAATATTTTCTTATCTTTAAAATGACATGTTTGTTCTCTCAGAGGTGTCAAAATTGTAGCCCTCAGGCCCAAACAAGAGGCTGGCAAGACTCCAGAGTAAGGTAGAACCAGATTAAAAAGTAACTGGTGTTTAACAAAAATAAATAGAAATATCATGCAACATAAATAATGTTAATTCATGATTTTCTAAGTCACTATGGCCCAAATAGGGATCTGTTTCCTTTTGAATTTGACACCAGTTGTTCTCTAAGATCTCTATGTCGCCTGCTAGTGTTAATATTTCAGGACTGTCTTTGATTCCTTGACTGACATATCCTTCAATGGTGTTCTGTTAGCCCTTGGAGAAATGGAGAATGGAAGCTGCTATGCTTCTGTATAGACTATCAACTCATAGGTTTCAGTATGTCCCAAATCTTTCATATTTTACATTTCTTGAAAATCCTGGATAACCGCTTATGTTTGTAACATTGTTTTTAAAAACCAGGCCCATAGAGAGGCAGTTTGACACAGTGGATAGAATCAGAAGAGACTAGTCTTGTGAGCTAAATGATCACAGATTCCTAAACTCCTCTGAACCTCAGTTTCCTCACCTGAAAAAGTATCTACCCCATGGGATCATCATACAAATCAAATGAGATAAGAGAAATATGCTTTGCAAACCTCACAGTACCATTTCAATGTCAGCACAGCAGAATGGAGAGAGCACTGGACTCAGTAAAGGAGACCTGGTTTTGAATCCCACCTCTGACATTGACTAATGTCTGTGACTGCGGTCAAGTCACATAACCTCTTTGAGATTCACTTTCCTTATCTGTAAAATAGAAATAAGGATACCTGCATACCCACCTCACAGGGTTGCTGCAAACTCAGATACTTGTCAGCAGAGAGAAGATCTGACCTGGATAAGACTTTGTAGTTCATTGTAACTCTCTGCATATGGATCTCTTCTTTTTATCTGGCTGCATCCTGCATGCTCCACTGATGCCTTGCCCTCTGGGACCTGGTGAGTGAGACAAGTGGAGGGTGATAATTAGGAAGTGCACATCTCCCCCTCCCTCCCAAGTGACTTACATTAGAGTTGTCCTTGGTACCAGCCTCAAAGATTGCAAAGATAAGGGTATGTTTGATATCCCCACTTGGAATGAAATCAACATTTCTTCCTCAGATTTCTCCTGCCACTTTGTACTCTCCTAAGTATTTGTGACTGTATTGTAATTTTAGATATATTGGCTTTCTCTCTCCCCCAATAGATTGTAAACTCCTTGAGATCAGGACTATGCTGTTATTATTTTGTTTTTTAATCTTTGTACTTGCAGCTTCATTGCCTAGCACACATTCATACCCAGGGTAGGAGATTAATAAATGTTAACTTAAAGTATCTTTCTACCTGTTCAAACTAATTTCTATTTACTAAGGACTCACTATGTATAGAGTACCTTTCTGAGAGCTGAGAGAGATACAAAACTTAAATGACACAGTCCTTGATTTTATGGATCTTCCAGTCTAGTAGGGAGATATTTGCCTAGAGCCTGGCTAGGTGCTTCAGTGGATAGAGCACTGGGCCTGGAGTTAGGAAGACCTGAGTTCAAATTTGGATTTTCAGACACTTACTGGCTACGTGACCCTGGGCAAGTCTCTTAATCCTGTTTGCCTCAGTTTGCTCATCTATAAAATGAGCTAGAGAAGGAAATGACAAACCACTCCACTATCTTTGCCAAGAAACCCCCAAAAGGGGTCACAAAGATTCTGACACAACTGAAACAATTCAACCACAAAACGTTTGCCTTATCTCCCTACTATATGCATACTTTTTGGATGACCAAAAGTATGCCTTCTCTATGGACTATACATTAGGGTCCAGTCCTGATTTCTCAGTTAACATGTTTTTACTTAAATCAATCCTCCAGTGCCCAATAATACCTATTAATCCAAAATGTAATTCGTGGTACCAATATGGGGAATAGAGACTGGTTCTTTGGCTTTATGTAGAAAGTTCTTAGGTAAAGAAATTCTCTCTGCCAATGCAGGCTGGCATCTTTTTGCAACTTAGTGTCTCAGAGAGTTGACTAGACTAGAGCACGAGAGGAAAAGTGACTTGTCCAGGGCCACCAGTCCGTCTGTTAGAAGTGAGACCTGAACAATAAGTATTCTTGGCTTTAGATTGGTTCTCTATTCATAATGCTGTGCTGCTTTTAAGCATCAAGATAGCATATAGTATTTAATAATGTATCTCAAAGCACTGTGATATGATTAAATGCTTCAAGGATGACTGCTGATAAATGTAAATTCAGTTCAACAAACATTTATTAATGACCTACTCTGTTGTTTTTTACTTTTATTATATTATTATATTCTGTTATTTTCTAGTTACATGTAGACAATATTTGTTTTTATAAGATTTCTAGTTCCAAATTTTTCTGCCTCCCTCCCCTTCCTCCCCCCTCTCCAAGACAGCAAGAAATCCGATATAGGTTATATATGTACAATCACATTAAGCATATTTCTGCATTAGTCATGTTTTGAAAGAAGATTCAGAACAAAAGGGAAAACCTCAACAAAGAAAAAAGGAAAACAAAAAAAGTAAAAACAGTATGGTTTAATCAGCATCCAGATTCCATAGTTCTTTTTTCTGGATGTGGAGAACATTTTCCATCATGAATCCTTTGGAATTATCTTGGATCATTGTATTGCTGAGAAGAGTTAAGTCTATCACAGTTTATCCTCATACAATGTTAATACTGTGTACAATGTTCTCCCATTTCTGCTTATTTCACTCAATATCAGTTCATGTAAGTCTTTCCAAGTCTCTCTGAAAATCTGGCTGCTCATCATTTCTTACAGCACAATATTATTCCATTACATTCATATACCACAACTTTTTTAGCCATTGATGGATTGATGGGCATCCCCTCAATTTCCAATTCTTTGCCACCACAAAAAGAGCAGCTATAAATATTTTTGTACATGTGGGTCCTTTTCCCTTTTTTATGATCTTTTTGGGATAAAGACCTAATAGTGGTTTTGCTAGGTCAAAGGATATGTACAGTTCCACAGCCCTTTGTTAAGTAGAATTTATTGTCATTATTATTGCATCATTTCAGTTGTGTCAAACTCTGTGTGTGCAGAGATTCTGCAGTGATTTGCCATTTCCTTTTCCAGCTCTTTCCATAGATGAATAAACTGAGGCAAACAGGGTTAAGTGACTTGACCTGGGTTGCACAGCTGAGGGTGGAATTGAATTCAGGTCCTTCTGACTCTAGGGCCAGCTTTATCCACTGCTCCACTGACTTGTCCACAATTACAGATCTGGAGTTAGAGAAGGAATCTGAACCCGGATCCTCTTGATTCCAAGTTTAGCTGTCATGGAATTTAGAGGCTAATAACAATTTAAGAATTAAACATAGATGACCATAATGCAAAATATTACATAGTAAATACCTCAAAGAGAGTCAAAGAAAAGAGTTTAGTAAGGTTCAAGGAAGAAATATATTTATTAACAAAGGGAAGTGGAAGACTTCATGTAAGAGAAGGCATTTGAGTTGTGTATGGTTATGAATTGCACCAAGAAGGGAATGAAAGTTCTTGCTGGCAGAGGGAACAGTTTGAGCAAATATAGTGATGAGAAAATTTAGGGTTTTTTGTGGAATCCAGTCTAACTAGAGAATAAAATACAAGGAAAAGAAAAAAAAAAGAAAATGAGATGATTACTTCTCTGCTTTGGCCCCTCCTTTCCCACTCTCCCAACCTCTCTACTCAAAGGACAAAGACTTATTACTGTATCTTTTCTCTGCAGCCAAGATCAATGATTAGAGTTACTCAGTATTTGACTTTGTTTTAATGGTACTTAATTTACATTATTATAGTAATTATGTATATTTTGCTCATATGGTTCTGCTTACTTCATGTTACATTGTTGCTGCCTTCCCACTTTTTTTTTTTTTTCCGTACTCCCCAGTCATCATTTCTTACAAAGAAGGATGCGCAAATTAACCTGCCTTCTTTGGAAAACAACAGACGTGCAATGTTGCATGTTGCCAGACTTGGTCCCTCCCTATGTTAGTTAGTTGGTATTGCTTAACTTTTTTTCTTTGTTACAAGGGAGGGCTCATTAGTTGGAGGATATAGCTAAAAATGACTGTAATAGAAAAACTCAAAACATCACTAAAACTTATTTTTTTTTTATGAGCGTAATTAGCCGTGCCTTTCCCTAGTGACTTTCCTAGGTTCTATTTAAACTCTTATGTAAGTACTTTGGAAGTCCAGGAAAGGGTGACCAGGAAGTGGTGGTAGATCACAAGACTATGCTATTCAAACACTTGGAAGGATTGGTGATATTTAACCTGAAAAAGAGAAGCCTTGGGCAAAACAAAAATCTATCTTCAGATATCTGGGATATGATGGTAAAAATAAATTAGGGTTATTTAGTTTGGCTCCAGAAGGGAAAATGAATATCAGTGGGTCTAAATTGTAAGAAAACAGATATCAGTTTAAGATAATGATGATAATAAATGATATCTATATAAAACTTTAAAAGTTTACACATCTGTACATATACATTGGGATGCATATATGTTTTGTGCATGTATGTATGCATATTCTATATATAGTATATATTATAATGTAATACTATAATAAATACTATAATATGGTATAGTATATATAGCTACAGTGTGTGTATGTATGTGTGTGTGTGTATATATATATATACACACATATACATATATACACACACACACACACACATATATATATAGTATGGTATATAGTATGTTGTTTTTGTTTGTCCTTTGTGTGTGTGTGTGTGTGTGTGTGTGTGTGTGTATTTGTGTGTACATACACACACATATAGTAGGCTTCTGCCAGTCGTGGACGACCACGGATCAGCACCTTGAAGAGCCACAGTCCACAGTGTGGCTGTGCAGTCCGATATGAGAACCGCAGCTCCTGCTGCAACGAGGACATCGGAAAACTGTACTCTCTGTTGCCCGTCGGTTCCTGCATCTCATTCGTTTTTCTTCCTCCAGAGCTTAGAGGCCCATCTCAGCTACATGCAAGATGCTCCTGAGTACTAAACTCCATCAGGCGCAGTCTTTGGCCATCTCCTCCCAGCTGCTGGCGTCTATTCCCAGAGCCCTCAAGTCTCACTTGCATACATCTCTGCAGCAAAGCTGGGGGCGTCCAGCAGGTCTTTGGCCTGGGGCTAACTCGCCATAGAGTAGGTCTTTAGGAATGTTCCCATCTTGCATGAGGTGCACATGACCGAGCCAGCGCAGCCGTCTTTGTTTCAGTAGTGTGTAGATGCTCAGAAGTTGCGCTCGTTGGAGCACTTCTGTGCTGGTGATTCTATCTGACCAAGATATGCCAAGGATGCGCTGAAGTCAGTGCATGTGGAAGCTGTTAAGCTTCTTCTCTTGTCTAGTGCATGTAGTCCATACACACATATATGCAATATGTATGAAAGAGACTTTTGGTCTACTCTGTATACATACATACATACATATATTACATACATGCATCTACATATGTGTGTATGTACTATATGTGTGTATGTGTGTATACAGAGTAGACCAAAAGTCACAAAGGGGTCTAATGTTTTAAAAACTTTTTGAAAATTATTTTTCTTTATTTTTCACCATTTATAAGATATGATTTTGGGGCGGCTAGGTGGCACAGTGGATAGAGCACCGGCCCTGGAGTCAGGAGTACCTGAGTTCAAATCTGGCCTCAGATACTTAACACTTACTAGCTGTGTGACCCTGGGCAAGTCACTTAACCCTAATTGCCTCACTAAAAAAAAATTATAAGATATGATTTTTCACACATAATATAAATTCATTACCTATATATACCCTATGTGATTCTATGGTATTGTAAATTAAAAACAAAAATAAAGGAGCTTTTAAATTTTTGTGACTTTTGTCCCACCTGATTCTCATCATTTTCTCATATGAGCCTATCCTGAGGCCTGTAAGGTAGAAACTTTAGTTGGTACTATAGGTATCATTATTCCCACTTTACAGATAAGAAACTGAGGCTACAAGGATATGCTAGACTAACATCATGGTTATATAGCCAATGTCAGTAGCAGAATTTGAATCTAAGTCTTCCTAACTCCAAATCTAGTACAATATCCCCAAAACAGATTAGACTCCATTGGTATGTAGTCATCTTCCTATCACTGTAACTGTCCAAACACATGCTGAATTACCACTCATCAAAGATTCTGTAGAAGTTTATGGTTTGAGTACAGGGTTGATCTGACCTCTTATACCCCTTCCAGCTCTTAAATTCCAGGATTCCATAATCCATTGCTCTTGTAATATTTGCCTTTTAAACAGAATCCATACTTGAAGAATGTCGTGTAACCCATAGAAGTAAATAACTAATGATGGAATTTTAGGTTTTGGTAGGAAAGACCATTGACATAGATAATTCCTATTGCCATTGGTGGCACGGATACATCCTGGAACCCATCTCAGCATCTCACAAGGAAAACAGCAGCTTACTTGATATACTGCTTTGCACCAAGACATTGGCTAAATGTCTGTAGGATGAAAAAAAAAGGAGATGCTATCCATCTGTTCCCATACCTTAACATCTTATTGTTTGTCAGGCCACAAGGAGAGGACAGGCTACCCATTATGCAGGGATTGGTGGCTTTTGGGGAGGAAGCTCTTAGATCTCTTCAGATGAATCTAGTATGTTATATTTACAGATGTTCTTTATTTCTCTGTGTAGAAAGAATTCCTCAGACTCTTTTCCCCCTCTAACACTGATAATAGATCACATTTCTATAGTGTCTGAAAGCTTACAAAATGCATCCCTTATACAACATGCAATGTGGTAGATACCACCTATAAGGTACTTAGAACAGTATCGAAATATCATCATCATTATCACCATCACGATTATTCCTGGTACCAAGCTATCCTTTCTAGGTCTAAGTTTCTTCTTTTATAAAATGAGGGGGTTGGGCAGGGGCTCTTCGAATTCTGACACTCTGTAAATATAAGATATCTCCCTGATTAAGCAAAAAAAAAAAAAAAAAGGAAAGGTCAGTTATATTTCAAGGATGTCCTCACCAGTCCTAGGGAAACTTAAGCCAATATCAAATTCACATGGCAGCTGGAATCATCCACGTCATTCTAGCAAAATGTGGTGAGTTATTTTCGCTTATACTACCTGAATGATTGTGGCCGAGTG
The DNA here is from genome assembly GCF_019393635.1 of Dromiciops gliroides. NCBI lineage: Eukaryota > Metazoa > Chordata > Mammalia > Microbiotheria > Microbiotheriidae > Dromiciops > Dromiciops gliroides. Next base: position 553,242,802 of record NC_057863.1, on the reverse strand, counting down.
AGGTGTTTTAATAATAAAGATGCGTGTCATAAAATAACTCAGGACCCATTTATATAAACAGCCACAAAATGAAATTGCTGGCCCAAAAGTCAAGGCAAGGCCCTGTGATATATTCATCTTGATAATGAAACCTTCCTATTTCAGTCAAGTTAGAAAAAAAAAAAAGACAAACTAAAAGAATCTGGATCTTAGAGCTAGGAGGAGCACTAGAGATTATCTGGTTTATCTTCTTTATTTTTACAGCCCATGGGAATTGGGGCCCAGAAAGAGGACTTCATTCCAACTTACTTTGATTCAACAAATATTTATTAAGTAAGTACTATGTGCAAGGCACTGTGTTAGGCATTAAGAATACTACCCATTCCCCTCCCTTACCTCCTTTCTCCCTCTTCCCCCCTCAAAAAACAAACAAACAAACAAACACACACACAAAAAAAAACAGTATCTAGCCTCCTTTGGGAGATATATTTTGTAAACAGATAAGTCAATTCAAGATAATTTGCAAAAGGCAAAGATTTCCAATAGGAAGAGAAAGCAGAGTTGAGCTTTGAATGAAGCTAAGGATTGTAAGCAAGGGGAGGAGGTAAGAAGGAAGTGAATTTTTTTGTGAAGGACAATAATCTATGCAAACACATTGAGGCAGATGATGGGATGCTGAATTTGGGGAACATCATGTAAGTTAGTTTGGCCAAGACATATAGTACATAAATAGGAATAATGTGAAATAAATCTGAAAAATTAGGCTAGGGGCCAGACTGGGAGCCAGTATTTTTTTTTCCCTAAAGGCAAGAGAAACTGAAAGACACTGAACATTCTTGAGTATTTTGGATCTCTGCTTTAAAATGATTATTTTGGTAAAGGTTTGGAAATTACTTTCTATGATCACAGAGCTGCAAAATTTACCAAGCAAAGGTGTACCATATGATTTTATCAACGGACTGCTCATAGGTCATATACTTTGAATTATTCCTCTAATCAGACCTATCTTGGTCAAGTGAAAAGAGCTGTAGACTTAGAATCAGTAACCCTGGGTTCAATCTCTGGCTCCTTTATTTACTAGTTTTGTAACTATTGATATGCTTCTTAAGTGACTTAAATGGCTCATTCTCTTTATCTCTGTAGCATTGTCTATGTATGAGATCACTAGAGCTGACTATCAGGAGATGGATTCTTTTGGCCATAGCAACTTATGAAGGTCTTCTATTGAGGGTGTTTATCAATGGAAGGAGGATGCACTCAGATGAAATCACAAATTTTTCATAGTAGATACCAATGGATGGGCACACGGTATATAAATATATATGCACATATGTGTATACATATATATATACATGGATAAATATATATACATGTAGAATTTATATTTATATAATTCACAGAATACTTTCTGTCTTGAGCTTGAGGTAGAGTAAGACTCGTGTCCATTTTACAGATGAGAAAACTGAGGTTCAGAGAAATTAAGTGACTTGTCCACAATCAGTAAGCCTTAGAGCTAGAAACAGAAATCAAATCTGATTCAGAATCACAAAACTTGAAAGCTAAAAGAGATCCCAGAAGTCATCTAGTCCAGTTCATACCTCAACAAAAATCCACTCTACACCATGCTCCAAAAACATTCATTCAAGTTCAGCCACTAAAGGGAAACCCACTAGTTCTCAAGGCAGCTTAGCCTACTTTAGGACAGAGATGAAGTGGTCTAATGGTCCACAAGACCACTAGACTTGGAGTAAGGAACAAATAGACTCACCTCCTGCCTTAGACAGTAACTAGCCAGATAACTATGTTCAAGTCATTTAATGTATTTGTGCCTCAGTTTCCTCAACACTAAAATGAAGAAGTTTGACTTGATGTCCTCTAAGTTTCCTTTGGGCTCTAAATCTAGAATCTGTATATAGGCTGTACTATTAACATGAGATCTTTTTGAAAGGAATACATATATGTACTACTATAAAATCAATGCACTTTTAAGCTGAATAAAACTGGCAACGGTTTTAGATAATTCTTACTTAAATGGGAAAGTTTCTAACATATTTAGAGCAAAAAAGTGTGTGTGTGTGTGACAGGAATACCTCTAATAATTCTGCCCTCTGCTGGGTTTTGTAGGGCTTAATTAATACTTGTTAGGCAAGCATTTTGAGATCTTGAGAAAAACTGTAATTATAATTATTATTTATTTTCTTGTAAATGTCAACTGGAAATGCAATATTAAGGGTAAAAAGAAAAAAAAAAGACAGCTCTTGCCCTCAGGGACCACACAAGAAACACAGGTAGAACCAAATCTCTTGTAGTTGGATGAATTTTCTCACATTATTGAAATGTAAAAGCTGAAAAGGAAGTTGAACGGTATTTAATCCATTTTGATGTTCAGTCATTTTTCAGTTGTATCTGACTCTTCATGACTTTTTTGGGGTTTTCTTGGAAAAGATACTGGAGTAGTTTGCCATTTCCTTCTCTAGCTCATTTTATAGATGAGGAAACAGGCAAACAGGACTAAATGACTTGCCAAGGTCATATAGCTAGTAAGTGTCTCAGGCCAAATTTGAACCCAGGAAGATGAATCTTCCTGACTCCAGGCCCTGACAGTCTATCCACTGCACCATCTAACTACCCCCTCTCATTTTACAGATGTGAAACTTAGGTATAGAGAGAGAAAGAGACTTGTATGAGTTGACACACTAATTCAGTGGCTAAATCAGGGGTAGACTAAGTCTACTGATGTGCATAACAGAGCTCTGTCATACTTTGGGCACAGGTCACAAATCAGCACACCAAGAACACCCACCCCACATAAACAGAAAATAGGAATAGGAAAGAACAAAGTAATCCTCATGAGAGAAAGGAGAAGAATTTTCCTCTCTCTTTCATGGTTTAATGGATCAGTAAGTCCAGATTTTAGAGGAGGAAAAGGGCATGATTTCCCCAAGGTCATAACAATTTAGTAGAAGACCTTTGTGATTCTCTCTACTGTCTCTAAAATAAGGAATTTCTCCACAATCCTGTTGCACAATCAGGGAAGTGGGGCAGACTGTGTTGCAGGAACAGGAAAGAAGTGACTGATGTCAATGGTCCTGATGAGGGCACCAGTCTCACCTACTCTGAGGCTACAAGCAGGCAGTAGATAGAAAGAGGGAAAACCAGAACATCTGAGCTGGCGTTCCTAAAATAGCACTTTTACTTTGGATAAAAAGCTAAGTGTATTGCTAGGAAGGAGAGCAAGAAAACCAGGTGATCTTTTTTTTTATGGCAGAACTGTGCGTGTTCCAATGCTCACTTGCAGTATCAGTATATCCTTGTACAACAGATGTCCCTGGGGAAGTCCTCTGTGCCAAGTTGCTCTGTGAGTTGCCTGAGGTCTTGGGCACAGAGAACACAATAGGGTTGGTTGATGATGACTGGGTGTCACAAATTCAAGCATAACTGAACTTTTGACAGCCCCCTCTGAGCCCTTTCCTACTTGATCAGACTCACCACCCTTGTAGGCCTCAATACCCTGGCTGTCTTAATTGTAGATCTTTGAAAAACCAAGCCTTTGTCAATATTTCACTTTAATTTGGTAAATATTTAGTGAACATATACTGTGTTAAATAAACCACATTAGGTGCTAGAAATACAAAGAAATAACAAAAAGCTGTGTAAACTCAGTCCCTGGGAAGTTTACATTCTGTTATGAATTATTGCCTTTATTCCTATGACCTCAGTCATAGGACCTGGTCTTCACTCCTGCCTGTGATGTTTATTACCTTGGTGACCTTGAATAAGTCACTTAATCTCTGTAGGCATGAATTTCCTCAGCTATAAAATGAGAGGATTGGATGAGATGGCTTCTGTTTCTTCCAATTCTAGATACTGTGATACTATGAATGTGATACAACTATGACATAACCACCAAAAATAATGCAAGAGGGTCGAGGGCCCTAGTGACATAGACACATAGACACAATACCAGTGTTGCTAGCACCTTCTTTGCTAAGTTATGTTGGGAGTTATTTGGTTGATGCTAAGGAGATGGGCTTCTTCTGTTTTGCCTGGGGTCTGCCAAAGGCAGTGTGTTAGGCAAGTACATAAGAATGGTCTCCTGAGAATTACAATGGCTCTGTATTTCTTTTTAAATAAAAAAATTGGCTCCCTGCCTCAAATAACATAAAGAAATAATATATTAGTATTTGTTCAATTACTCATAAAAACAGAAATGCTGAATTTCATCTCCAGGGAAAAGCTAATATATTTGTGTATGTGAGAAGGTGAGGTTCAGGCAGATTGTTTTCCCTCTTCTTGTCAAAATCCACTTATTTCCGCTAGCTCACCCAGATTTTAATCCCTGATTAAAGGAGAGAGCTCAGATGCTGCTCTCAAATGAACTCTGACTTAAGATGTGCCGTAATGGACCAAAATCCTCCCTAGTTCCTTCCTGAAAGGAAATTTGGTGGAGAAGAACAAGCACTGGGCTTGGGGCAAAAGACCTGGGTTCGTGTTCTGACTCTGACATTGGCCAAGGGGATGACCTTGAGGAAACTGTCCACTTACTAGCTCTGTTATGTTAGTACTTATGTAATCATTGGCCAGGGCTCTGATTATAAGCATGTCTGGACTATGTATGCCTGTCTACCTAGGAATCATCTTTACTATGATCCCTTCCTCTTCCATCTAGGGCTGTGACAGTGGTAATGGCAATGCTTACTCCAAGGTGTGACTGCACACCTTGGCCAGCTTCTGTGCAACACTTTCATCACTGATTTGGGTGAAAACATAGGTGATGTGTTTATTAAAGTCAAAGTTGAAAGAGGTTATTAGTACACTACGTGACAGAATAGGAATCCTAAAAGAGTCTGAATGGCTAAAGTTATGTTCTGAAACTACCAAGTTGACAGGGAATAGGATGAATGTAAAGTCATGCACTTGGGTTCAAAAAATAAAAAACACAAGGCTAGAAAACAGTTTATGTGGGAAAAGACCTCTGTATTCCATGGACTTCAAGCTCAATAATTCAGTAGTGTGTCATGGCAAGCAAAATGGCTAATGTAATCTCTTAAATCTAGCAACCAGAGCAAGGGAGGTAATGGAACCACTGACTCTTGCCATGATCAGACTATATTGTTATTTTCAGTCTTAGTTCTGTATCAAGAAAGTCATTCACAACCCAGTGTATACAGAGGAGTGTTATCAATATGACTGACAGTAATATGTGAAGGATCAGATCCAGGCCAGGGAGGCAGGAGAGGGAAGATCGATAGAAGAAATGCTATTGCAGCTCAACATTCAGAAAGACATCATAACAATTAAAATCATCCAATAGTAGTTCCACTGGGGGGATAATAAGTGTTCTCCAGGACAGGAATTCTTCAATGTATCTAAATCAGAATTCATTACATTACTGACCAAACCCACACCTCTTCCCCACTTCCCTGTTTCTGGGCAGCTCTATCCTTCTAATCTCCCAGGTCTGCAAGCTCTTGATCATTTTTGATGAATCTTTGACCACTCACATACCATCACTTGCTTCTTTTGTTAAGGCTCCACAACATACCTCCCACTTGTGTCTTCTCCACTTACAGAGCCACCAATAAAATTGAGGTCCTCTTCACTCCCTCCTGGACTACTTTATAAATTGGTCTCCCTCTCTTTATTTTTGTTACTATCTTCCACACAGTTGTCAAAGTAATATTTCAAAAGCACAAATTAACAAAGTCACTATCCTGCTCAAATAGCTCTAGTGACTACCTGTTGCCCCTAGGGAAAAAAAAAATGCAAGCTCTTTTATTAGGTTTTGAAAGCACTTCACAATTTGGTTTTAGGTTATTACATATCATTTCCAGCAGTTGGACAGTGCAGTGGATAGAATTTCAGATCTGGAATCAGGAAGACCTGAGTTATAGTCTGGCTCCATATACTTAAGTACCTGTGTGACTGGGCAGGTAACTTAATCCAGTTTGCCTCAGTTTCCATATCTATAAAATGAGTTGGAGAAGGAAATGGCAAATTACTTCATTATCTTTGCCAACAAAACCTCAAATGGTGTAATGAAGACTCAAATATGACTAAAAAATAACTATATAATAACCCTCGATGTTCCAGGTAATCTGGCTTATATGACTATCCATCTCCCATTACCCATCATTGTCCAGATTGTCCTCTATGCATGAAGTCCCCTTACTCTTCCTCATTTCTGCCTCCCAGAATCCCTCGATCCCCTCAAAGTTCAGCTGAAGCAGCATCTCCCATAGGAAGCCTCACCTAACCTCACCATTTGCTAGTGCCTTGTATTTGTGTTTATTTTTCTATGTACAATGCATCCTAATTTCCCTAAATAGAATTCCTTCCTTGAGGAAAGAGATTACTGTCTTTGGTCTTTACAAATCCAGTTTCTAGCATAGTGCTGGGCACAGAGTAGATGCTTAATAAAGGCTTGTTAAATGTAATTGAAAGTTAAGCAGAATTTAGCTAAACACTTGTCCTATATATTGTAAATACAACCCATGAACTGTGTGTGGGTTGCACTGATGATCATCTGGGTTAGACTCACATGATTTTTGAGGTTCCTTCTAAATAAAATCCCTAAAATCCTAACATTTGAGGTAAGCATAGTACAGTAACTAGAGAACTGGCCTCAAAGTCAGGAAGTCTTGAGTCCAAATCCTATCCCAGACATTAGCCTTGCGATCAAGAGCACATCACTTCCTCTGCTTGGGCCTCAGTTTCCTTCAATAAAATGATTGGGGCTGGACTCAAAGAATTCTAAAATTACTCTCAACTTGAAATCTATGATGCTGTGAATTCTGTGACTTTCCCTCTCGAAGTTTCTTTTTCCTGATCTGTAGAATGTGGATAATCTTTGTCCACCTACCTCACAAGATTGTCGTGAGAATCAAATGAGTGGAAGGCTGAGAAATGCCTTTTTGTATTTATAAAGCATTCCTGAGAGGTGAGTTATTGTCATTATGAGCATCCATGTCCATGATAATCATCGATATCTGGCACGTGTGTTTATTTTATTCCCTCATACTTTTTGTCTTAAAGTATAGAGGCTTTTGTTGTCCTTGATCAGGAGAAGAAACTGAGACTGAATCATTATGTGTCTTGTCTGAGATATGGCACCAATTGGACAGTATCTGTCTTGTCCTAAAACTTATTTTCCTTGACCTTGTACCCAGGCCATGCTCTGACCCCCTTCATAGCCTGGCTTAGGCTGGAATAGCCTCCTTTTGATTGCCTCTAGATCTGAACAGTGAGTCTGTCTCTTCATCTAGAACATGGAGATGAGAATATCTTTATAATATCTATAATATCTACCTGATCAGCATGTTAGAAGACATGAATGAATGAATGAATGAATGAATGAATGAATGAATGAATGAAAACATTCCTTAAGCCCTTAGTTTGTGCCAAGCCCTGCTAACTACTAAAGATTCAAATACAAAAGTAAAAAAAGAAAAAGGCCCTGAAGGAATTTGCATTCTAACAGGGATAACAAAGGTAAGGGAATGGTGTCCAGGGTGAACCATTATGGTCCTGAAATATACAGAGATGGGGGGTGATGCTTTAAGTCAATAGATTTAAACTTCCTCTTCCAGGAACAATGGTGGAGGTAAAGTGATTGTACTTCATGTTTCTAGAAGTAGAATTAAGGAAGAGAAAGGACATGCCAATCAAGAAGCATTTGTTAAGTTCCTACTATGTGCCAGGCACTGTACTCAGCACTGGTTGTATAAATAAAGACAGAAGAGCCCTCAAGGGCTCACAGTCTAATAGAGGAGACAACATGAAAGCAATTATGCACAAAAAAGCCATAGATGGGATAAAGTAGAGATGAACAACAGAGGGGAGGCACTGGAATTAAGGGGGGGATTGGGAAAGTTTTTGTGAAGAGGTGGGACTTTATCAGAGACTTGAAAGAAGCTGGGGAAGCCAAGAGGCAGACATGAGGAGGAAGAATATTCCGGGCATGGGGACCCGTCAATGAAAATGCAAAGAGGTGAAAAACAGAAAGTGTTTTGTAAGGAACAGCAAGGAGGCTAGAGTCACTGCTTCCCAGGACATGGCAGAGTACATGGGTGAGGGAAGGTATAAGAAGACAGGAGAGGTAGGAAGGAGCCAGGTTGTGATGGCCTTTGAATGCCTAACGGGATTTTATATTTGATCCAGGAAGTTTTCTGAATAGGGTGCAGGGGTGGTGGAGGAGGAGGTGACATGATCAGATGTCTGCTTTAGGAAAACCAATCTGACAGCTCACTGGAGGATGGACTGAAGTGGGAAGAGACTTGAGTCAGGGAGACCAAGTAAAATGGGACAAGCCAAGGCCCGATAGGGCACATAAAATACTTTACCAACTGAAAAGCAAGAAACAAATGTCAGTTATATATTAACTTATCCTTTCCTCTAGGTCCAACCCAATTCCCAGCTATCCATTGTTAAAGGTGCTGCTTAGAGATGGGATGTGGGTGTTCAAGGACTCTTGGGATCTTTTAAATAAGTGACCAATGGGCACTCTGATAAGCTGAACCCTGCTGAATAAGCAGACAACTGTACCCTGGAAGGAGGTAAAGAGATTTAATAAGGATTTGCAAGCACATCCATTTCAGGAGATATTTCTGGATCAGTACTAACAAGCAAGTCTATTAAAACTCACTCCTACAAAATAAGAAATTACTCCTGTAAACTAGGAAAATGATTCTTAACGAAAACCTTAAAGCTCCCAATATACACACATCTGGAAAGAGATGGAAACAGATCATTAATCAATATTACCTGGTCCCTGTAAAGCATATATGACATGAGGCCACTCCGCCTCCCAGAAAAAGGAAGATGGGGGTGCTGGGTCTGGGAACTCCATCAGTCAGGTGGTTGGTTGTCAAGAAGAAAGACAAAAAATGAAAAGAAGAGTAGATGATCTGTGTATATTTATGTGTGCCTTATCACTTTTCTTCCAGTTCCCTCTTTTTTTCCCCTTGAAGGTTGGAAAGTAAAATCATACCTCCTGTCTTCCAAGTTCTAGGTCACATCTGAGGATCACTGGGGCTGCTACTCTCTTGAGACCAAAGTATCATAGATTTAAAGCTAAAAGGGAGCTTAGAGGTCATTTAGTTCAACTCTCCCATTTTACAGATGAAGTAAATAGAAGTGATTTGCCCAAAGTCATAGCAGTTACAACTTTTCAAGGCAGGGTTTGAACCCAAACACTCTGACACCAAATACCACACTGATTATTATCAGGAAAGGCAATTTTTGAATCTAAAAAGTCCTACCTTGTTAACAACAGAAAGCTGCCTCCTCAGTCCAGTCATGATACATTGTTGTTTCCTTTTACAAGATTTTTTTTTTTGATAGAAGTTGGTCTGGGGTGGGGTAAAGAAGAGCACTTTCCTATACTCTGTATTATAAATAGTCACTTGAAAATTATGATATACCTAAGCAGGCAGACTCCCAACACCAGGACAGTTTCCTTGAACACTGTAGTTTATAGTACTTTAACCTCTCCCATCTCAGTTTTCCTATTAATCTTGATATCTCTTCCACAAAACTTTACAGGTTCCCTAGAATCTTGGATGGGTCACAAAGACAGATCATTGAGTCCAACTACTTCATGTTGCAGATGAAGAAACTGAGGCCTACAGAGTCAATGACTTGCTGAGAGTGACATAAGTTTGTAATAGCATAAGGTTAGAATACAGATGGTTTGATCTCTTAATTCAGTTGTTTTTCCATTTTGCAGCCTTCTTGAAGAATAGCTCATTCATGTGTATTATCTCTTCCCTCAAATGCAAAATATCAAATATTTTCCACTAATATGGATATTTATATATTATTATAATAGTATATTAGAATAATGATATTAGTATAATATATATTTTGGTGGAAGATGATTGATATTTTGCATTTGAAGGCAGAGATAGTATTTTTCACTTCTCTTATAGAATATAGCCTTAAGCCCCATCCCACATTCTCATCCTACTCTCTCCCATAGCCAGGCTTTGCTCAGGCCATCCTCAAAGCCTAGAAAGTACTCACTCCCTGCTTCCCAATTTCTACCTGCTTTAATTTGTGTTTTCTAAAATTATTCATTGTGATTTATATTAGTGGCTATTGCACCTGTTTTGGCAATAAGCATTTTTTGGTTTTTTTTGGTTTTTGCGGGGCAATGGGGGTTAAGTGTCTTGCCCAGGGTCACCACAGCTAGCAAGTATCAAATGTCTGAGGCTGGATTTGAACTCAGGTACTCCTGAATCCAGGGCCAGTGCTTTATCCACTGTGCCACCTAGCCACCCCAAGCATTTATTATTAATTAATATCATATATACCAGCAAAGAATCAGTAAAGTATTGACCGCATGTCTCCCTAACTTCTCATAATCTCAGGCCTTCAGGCCTACATAACCACATAGTTTTAAGAGGGAGATCAGGCACCAAGAGACAGCATTCCAAACCAAAGGAGCAGGTCCAGGGAGCCAAAGGAGCTGAAGCCTCCTGCGGCCTCTTTGATAGAGGTGGGTCATTATACATTGATCAAAGCTAATTGGTTAGCATCATTCAATTCCATTGGTTGACATGACTTGAGGGTGGTCCATATTAAAATGATCTCTACATGGCATAAGGAGGAAGTGTGCAAAAAGACTCTCCCCCAAGGTGCTCAAGGCAAAGTCCATTATTCTAGGTGTAGTTTAATCCCTTCCATTCACTGAGCTAGACAAAAGAATCAATCTCCATTCTTTTTGTTCTCTTGGGTTTGTCTCAGACAAGATTTGCACTTCCTCAAGAATTGGACTTTGTGACAGGGAGGAGGATTGAAACTGATCTCTGGGTCCCCCCAAGAAATTCATTATTAATAATTATTTTCTTACAAATTCTTCTCCCAAACCAAGATGCTCACCCCCGTTTTTGTCTCTAAATGGAAGTGACCATTCTCCCTTCCAATTTCCTTTAGTACTTTACATGACCTTCTTCTTTGTAATCATAGTGTGAGAATTGGAATGATACCCCCTCCTGGGAGGGAGATATAGTGAGCTCTGGCTTGAAAAGAAACCATGTGAGTTTAGCTTCAGGAAGTGACCTTTTCTGGGGTTTTGAAGGTCTGTTTGGTGTCAGGAAGTGATGTTTGTTCATGGGTCCTGTCAATCAAAGTTACCAGCCAATTAGCTTGGAGCTGTGTGTGTGTGGACAGCCCTTTTTCCTGTTTCACAAGTGGTGCTGGGAGTATTGGGTCTTTTGGGGTTCCTGACCTCAGCTTGGCAGGTCAGATGCTGGGGTCTGTTAGATAGTTAGAGATAATTAGATTTTTACCTCTCTCTCTCTCCTCACCAACTTCTGATGCACTTTTAGTAAATACTTGAATGTCTAAACTCTTGCTAAAGTTTCTAATTTAAGGCAACCACTCATTAGATTTTAGACATCATGGCCAGAATTTTAGCCCCTTACAATAGTCACTCAAAGACACGTCTCGTCTCGTCTCCTGAAACATGAATTCCATGAGGCAGAGACTTTGTCTAGTTTTCTCTTTGTATTCAATTCAATTTAATTAACAAACATTTATTAAGCAACTACTATGTGCCACTCACTGTTCAAAGCACCAGGAATACAAAGTAAAAAATGAGACATTCTCTGCCCTCAAGGCGCTTACATTCTAACGGGGGAGGGGTCGCAATAGTGGTAACAACATGTACATAAATAAGAATATTCAAAATATATGCCAAGTGAATACAATGAAATTTCAGGGGTAGTAGAGCATTGGCAACAGGAAGGGGGGGATTAGGATAAACCTTATAAAGGAGATAGCACTTGAGCAGAGTCAAGAAGGGAGCTAAGATTTAAAAGAGATGGAACTGAGGGGGCAGCTAGGTGGCACAGTGGATAAAGCACCGGCCCTAGAGTCAGGAGTACCTGAGTTCAAATCCGGCCTTAGACACTTAACACTTACTAGCTGTGTGACCCTGGGCAAGTCACTTAACCCCAATTGCCTTACTGAAAGAAAAAAAACAAACAAAAAAACAAAAGAGATGGAACTGAAAGAGAAGAATATTCTAGGTTGTGGGGATAATATTTATACCCTGTATCTTTAATACATCAAACAAGGAATCAAGAAACAAACATTCAATAAGTTTCTTTTATGTGTATATAAATCTATGTACATGTATGTATTTACATACATGAATATGTATGTTATGTATGCATGTACATAATACATGTATATATACATATGTATATGTGTGTGTGTATGTATAACTCAGTCACTGTGCTAGGCACTGAGAATTCAAGGACAATCAACTAAGATTTAATAAGTACCTACTATATTCCTGGCACTGTGCTATGCAACAGAAAAGAAGAAAAAAAAGTTCTTGCCCTTAAGACACACAATAAAGACTTTTTGAATTCTATACTAAGCACTCAATACTTGGTCAATTGATTAGACAGCCAATTTTATATGGCAATAGGTTATCAGTTATGGAGAAGGAATCATATAGATTCAGTGCTTGTATTTTAATCAGCTTTTTAACAAGCACTTTATAGGAATGCAGCACTGTTTTAGGGGCTGCGAAATTTACAAAGAGGAAAAATAAAAAAATGTTTTCATGCATCAGAGAGCTTACTAGTTTCCCTTAATGGTTTTACGAACAATCAAGGATACATATATCTATAAAAGACAAAGAGAGGAAGATGATCTGTAGATCTATGCATGGTTCCCTCAGTATACCTCTAGCCCTCCTGGGATGAAGAAATGCAACACCTACATCTGAGCCTTGGAAGGAAAGGGTACCTTTCCCATTTCTCTAAAGGTTTTGAGGTATATTGAGGGTACTACCTGCCTAGCACTTCTGGCCAAGAAAATCCAGTAAAATAAATAAATGATCATAATTTTAAAAAGAAAGAATTGAGGAGAAATATGGATGAGCCACAAACAAGTTCAATGTTCTCTTCTCTCAGTCCAGTCTAACAGTTAGATGCTAACTTGATTTGGCCTTCTGCCTATTCTAGGAAGGGGAAAGCCTATTCTCCTTAGATAAACATGTGTTGATAATAGTGGTAGCTGTAACAAAAAGAAAATGCTTGGTGGAGAGGAGTATCAATAGTTTGAATACACAAGGGTACATATAGGAAGGGCAGCTAGGTGGCTCAGTGGATAATGTGCCAGCCCCTGGAATCAGGAAGACCCATCTTCCTGAGTTCAAATTTGGCCTCAGACACTTAGCCGTATGACCCTAGACAAGTCATTTAACCCTGTTTGCTTCAGTTTCCTCATCTCTAAAATGAGGTAGAGAAGGAAATGGCAAACTACTCCAGTATCTTTGCCAAGAAAACCCCAAATGGGTTAATGGAAAGTCCAATAGGTCTAAAATGACTGAATAACATGTAGGAAGCAAATGCCATACCCAGCATCAAATCAATGCTTATCCGCATGTTTAGTGGCTTGGGTCAACTACATATTACCTCTATAAAAGCAATGAATAATGTGATGTTTAAAATCTAAATTGTGGTCGCCTTAAATCAGAAGCTTCAGCTCCAGTCTAGTCTAGAGTTCCAGCCTGGTTGGGTTGTTCCTGAAGTCCTCCTCCAGGAGCCTGCTTTAATCAGGAACTCCCTTTTTGCAAGCTGTTTGTGGAAGCTTTTTATAGATCTGGAACAGAGGCGGTCCTTACACACTGCTTCAAGGTGATTGGTTGGCGTCATCCAAATCCATTGTCTTTGAAGGTGTTCTCAAGTTGAGTTCACAGTCTAGTTTCTGAGAACAATACCTTCTTAAGGGATAGCCAGGTGTGATTACAATCCAATTAACTTGAAGTAGGCTTAATCAGCAGTCAATCACTCTCACTTGATTCAATCAGTATAGCTTAATCTCCAGGTGGGTCTTTGAGTATCTTCTAAATCCCATTATTTCATCACAATAAGGACCACATAGAAAACAAGAGCAGAAGATTCTAGTGATGTGCTGAAAATGTCCCTTTTCATAGAGGGAAACGATTCTTCTAAAAGCATATGTATTGTTTAGCTTGGCAAGCTTAGGACAAAGCTATGAACCTTGGGAGATCACTCAACCATGGTGACCTTGAGTTTCTTTTCCTTTGTCTAAGATGTATTAATTTCTGCATCTCCTTGGGGCTATCCCACATACGTTTAAAGCTGTAAGAGGCTAAGCTGGTCTATGCATTCTTTGGAGAGCTGAGATCTCAGGATATACATTTCACTAGTCCCTGGAGGTGTAGGCAGGGAAAAGGAATAAGGAAAATATTCTCAGTTTGCCAGCTTCCAGAGGGAGGCCATCATGGATGGAACCTGACTAAAGAATCTCTTGACCAATAATGTGTCTGAGAAGGCATCACCTGGGCTAAGTCCTTTCTTTTTACTCTCAGGAAAAAAGTTTCAGGGGAGGGAGCAAGTGTTCCCTGATAAGTTATTAGGGAAAAACATGATATTGGTTTTCTTCTCAAGTGTGACACAATGAATGCAAGAAGAATAGGATCTAATGGAAAGAACACTGGTTTTGGAGTCTGAAGATCTACTGTAGGTTTCAAGTCTTTTTCTCCTAGTTGCTACCCAGGTAAATTGGAGAAGGTTAGTTGTCTTATGGTGTTATGTTTTTCCCTTAAGTCACAATAATAACTGATATTATATTGTATTTAAAGGTTATATGTTATTTCACTTGCTCTTACAATACAACCCTAGGAAGGAACTAGTGTAGGTGTTATCTCCATTTTACATATGAAGAAACAGAATCAAAGAAGTTAAATGACTTGCTCTTAGTCACATAGTGTCAGAGGTGGGGTTTAAACCCTTTTCTCTGCCAACTCTTTTTTCCATTATACAATCTATAAAATGAAGATTTGGGCTAGGTCACAGGCTCTTTGCCTGGGGCCATATAGATGTAGATGTAGATATATGTAGATGTAAATAGATGTAGATATAGATGCATATATAGATATAGATAGATAGATGATATACATATAGATAGGTATAGTTGTGTGTGCATAGGTATGTATGTGTATGCATGCATGCATGCTTGTGTGTATGTGTATATAATTGCATATGTGCATGCATGCATGCATAACACATACCTAGCTGATTGGTGATTTCATCATTATAAGGAACTTGCATGTAGACAGGCTATACACAGTACCTCAACAACGTCTAATCTTAAAGAAATGCCTTAATTCACTGAGAGGTTAAGGTCATAAACCTAAGCAGAACTTGAACTTAGATCTTCTTCATTCCAAACTTAATTTCCTATCTGCTATGCTATACTAGGGGAGTGAGGTGGTGTCATTGTGCATAGAGCGGTGGGCCTAGAGTCAAGAGGACTCATCTTGCTAAGTTCAAATCTGACCTCAGATACTTACTAGCTGTCTGACCCTAAACAAGTCACTTAACCTCATTTGCCTAAGTTTCTTCATTGGTAAAGTAAGCTGGAGAAGGAAATGACAAACCACACCAATATCTTTGCTAAGAAAACTCCAAATAGAGTCACAAAGAATCCATTGAGTCCACTGAAAAATGACTAGACATGCTACACTACCTTTCTCCTGTCATAGAATGCTGCTAATAATACCAACCACCCCAGCACTAGACAGTGTACAAATATGGTTGGGGGTTTTTTTTCCGTTGTTTTGTTTGAGGGGCAATGAGGGTTAAGTGACTTGCCCAGGGTCACACAGCTAGTAAATGTCAAGTGTCTGAGGTCAGATTTGAACTCAGGTCTTCCTGAATCCAAGGTAGGTGCCTTATCCACTGTGCCACCTAGCTGCCCCATGAATGTTTTTTTTTTTTCTTACAACAATCTTGTGAGAGAGGTATGACTATTCTCTACTTAGCAGTAAACCAGATAAAGCCTTTTGCAAATAGAATTATAAAGACATAGATTTAAAGCTGAGAGGAACCTTTGAAACAGTCCGTTTAGTCCAACCTCTCCACTTTACAGATAGGAAAACTAAGAGCCAAAGAGATGAAGCCTGAATTTGTAGAAGTGCTAAATTGCAGGTCTGAAGTCAGTTGCTCTGACTCCAAATCCAGCATAGTTTCCATTTTATCACATTGATGTAGGCAAATAGATGAAGTGACTTAGTACAACCTTCACACTTTCTAAAAGGAGAAACTCAGAGAGAAGGGCAAGTGTTTTTATCAAGATCATAAAGTCAGTAAACAACAAAGCATGGAGCCCAGGTCTCCTGATTCCCAGTTCAATGTTCTTTCCACCATACCATGTGTGTGCTTAGATTAGAGATGACCTTCCTGCTTTTGGTAAACAAATAGAAGTCTGTGAATTGGAAGAAGTGAGAATAGGATGCTTGTGCCTGATTCATTATGTCATGAACCAGACTGTACTGAAGGTCCACTTTGACAGTTGCTACCCTTGAATACATTATTCCAAGAGTTGTATTTTTGTACCACACAAAATCCTGAATTGGCAAAGCTGGAAGGCAGAGAGAAGGTATTAAAAAACAGTGATAAAGAAAGTAATCAATCAACTCTCTCCTTTATTAGACCCTTCTAATGTTGGAACCCTGAAGCACCGAGACAGGCTTGGATCAGAGGCATTAGGAAGATGCCTGTGTGAAGGAAACTTCACGAATGGGCAGAGTGGAAAGCATAGGGATAGCTTATATCTCTGGGGAGGCCGTATTCAGCTAGGGAAGCAGAGGGTCCTGATCATAGAAAGTTATCTACCCACTGGACCTTATCCCTAGTTCTAAAGTATCTTTCTGTGGAAGCTCAGTCCAGCAATCAATAAGTATGCATATACTGTAAGTCAAGATTTGTGAAACTAGGACTTCAAATGCCACCTCTTCCTGGTAGCTTTCCTTATTTTTATTAGATAGGAGTGATCCCTCTGTCACTTGAAATAAGATTGCTTTTTATAAGTCTTTTATGATGTTTCTACTCCATTAAATCTAATCAAATACCATAAGCATATATGAAGCACCTACTGTGTACGAGAAAATTGGCTTTTTGCATCTGTATATTTTATATCTTTTTGCCAGAAAATACAAGAGATAGCAATTCTATCCCTTATAGAGCATATTTTATACTCTTTGTATGTGGGGGAAATAGGGATGGATTTATATATATATAAAACCAAAGCTTAGCAGTACAGTGGAAAGAATACTAGTTCTGGAGTCAAAGAATATGGCTTCAAATTCTGCCTCAGCTACATACTCACCACTTCTCCACAATTTTAGTCTTCCAATGGTCTTTGGCAGTAGCTCAGCAATCACATTTCAATGTGCTTTTTTTTCCCCCAGAATTTACCAATTTTTTTCAACTTTGTACTAATACCTATTAGATCTTCATCCCAGATTTCTTGGTTAGCATAGTATTTGGAGCAAAAGAAGATGCAGCTGGGGCAGCTACGTGGTGTACTGGATAAAGCACCGGCCCTGGATTCAGGATTACCTGGGTTCAAATCCGACCTCAGACACTTGACACTTACTAGCTGTGTGACCCTGGGCAAGTCACTTAACCCTCATAGCTTTAAGAAGACATAGCTTTAAATCTAGGCTTTACCACTTGGTGTCTGTATGAGCATGATGACCTCTGAGATCCTTTCAAGATCTAGACCTACAACTCTCTGATCTTTTTGTTTTCATTGTATTTTATTTTTCATTGAACAAAAAAAGTATGATTTTTTGGTCTCCCTCTCCTCAATTTAAAAAAAAAAGAAAAAGAAAACCTTTGTAACAAAGAGGTATAGGCAAACAAAACTAATTCTTACCAATTTCATGTCTCTTTCTGCATCTAGAATCCATCAACTTTCTTTCAGAAGAGTGGTAATATAGTTCATTATTGGTATTGAAATATGATTAGCCATTGCCTTACTCAGAGTTCTTAAATCTTTAGAAGTCATATGAACTGATTCACACTAAAGTAAGAAGAACCATGAGGACAATTTATAAAAAAACAACAACATTGGAAAGATCTTATGATCTCTTGAGGCCTTAGTTTCCCCATTTGTAAAATGAAAGAATTGGAGCATATTATGTTGTTGGGTTTTGTTTGTTTTGTTTTGTTTTGTTGGCTGGGCAATGAGAGTTAAGTGACTTGCTCAGGGTCACACAGCTAGTAAGTGTCAAGTGTCTGAGGCCAGATTTGAACTCAGGTTCTCCTAAATCCAGAGCCAGTGCTTTATCCACTGCGCTAGGATCATATTATGTTTTGAAGTCTCAGGCTTCAGTGATCCAACCAACTTGCCCTTGATCTCCTCACACTTTGAAAATTTCCACCAGCTATAAGAATTTCTATAGAATTGACTTTCAGTCCTTCCCTAAAGAAATGACCAGAATCCTATTTATACATACCTCATATTTCATCTGGGCCTCAGCCATGACTCTTAGGAAAAAGGGAGAAATCCATCTCACATTTCTATGGTCAGCCAGCCAGTATCAGTGGAATAATTACAACTTTTTATAGCTTCTTCTCTGATTCCTCTTTTGTTCAAAAGCTGCTAATTAGTAGAACCCAAGAAGATGATCAGAAATAGCCGCATCTGCTGAGGCAGCATGGTACAATGGAATGAATAATTGGATTTTGCAATCAGAGGACTTGGGGTCAAATCCCAGTTATGTCAATACCAATGTGATCCTGAATAAGTCATTTAACCTCTTATTTTCAAAATGGTGTCGTTGGACCAGGGGTCTGTAAGGTCCCTTCTACCTCTAGATCTATGACCCAATGACTTTTTTTGACCTTTGTCTTTGTCTCCCTAGGTTTGGGCCATTTATCTGGCACATAGTAAGTACTTAATTGATATGTGCTGAGTGATTGACTGACTGGCTAGGATTGCAAAAGAAACGCTCACTATCTGGCTTCAATTGTCAAGCATCCATGTTCTCTGTCCTCTGCAAGACAGGAGTGTTTACCATTAAGCAAATCCCTTCCCCTCACAGTATCTCACTTCTAGCATATGTAAGATGGGGAGTATAAGAAATTCCTTACCTACCCTATATAGTTGATGTGAGGATTGAATACATGAACTAAGGGTAGGAACAGAGTGGAAAGACTGCTAGATTTGGAGTCCAAAGACTTTGGTTCAAACAATGCTTCTTTAGCTGCCTGTCTGACCTTGGGTAAATCATCACATCTCATTCAACCTGTTTCCCCATTTGTAACATAAGAGCATCAAATAGATGTCCTCTAAGGTCCCATTGCTAAATTTTTAAGCCTATTATCCTAAATGTACCATGATCTTAAAGCATCAATAGATGTGTGAGATCAGCAACAGTAGCATCATCATTATTTCTCATCTGTAAAATGGGAATAACCAAATTCCCAGGGTTGTTGTGAGTGTCAAACGAAGTAATATCTATAAGGCACCTGGCCAGCCTTAAAGCCCTCTATACTTATTAGTTGTTATTGTTACTATTGTCATCACTTAATCTTTCTCTAATCTCTTTTTACTCTAAAATTAGTTCATGTACTACTAACAAGAAGCATGTATGGACATATCTTGGATAATACTGCCTTGATTTAATGTTTTTCTGCTATCAATAATTTTGAAATAATCTCACCACAATGCCATAGAATTCCATTCACTGAAACATACATATTTATAAGGTTTTCCAAATCACTTTTTTGTGTATTTCTTTTGACCCTCATGAAAACCTTGAGAGGCAGGGGCTATTCATCACCCCATTTTATAGATGAGGAAACTGAGACCAAAAGAAATGAAGTTATTTGTCCAGGGTGACACAGCTAAGTGAGTAAGGTAGGATTTGAACCCAGATCTTCCTGATTCCACATGTAGCATCTTATGTACTGAACCACACATCTGCATTTATTTTCTAGCCTATTGCTGATTCACAAGTCATTTTAACTCTAGTGGTTCTAGCTCTGTGTGTGTCACCTTAGTTATTCACCCATTCATAGCATTGTTCTTGTGGAACTACCTACCCCCTTTAACATTGTTTCACCTCATGCCCCATTTTCAAAGAACAAATGCAAGGCTTTGGTTGGGATATGCTTAGAAAGAAAGGTCTCTACTGAGTTCAGAATCTTGCTTTCCTACTGGATTGTAATTGCAGTAGAAAAAAACACTTTGCTTCACCTGGGAA
Source organism: Dromiciops gliroides (assembly GCF_019393635.1). NCBI lineage: Eukaryota > Metazoa > Chordata > Mammalia > Microbiotheria > Microbiotheriidae > Dromiciops > Dromiciops gliroides. Next base: position 553,222,782 of record NC_057863.1, on the reverse strand, counting down.
AGAGCTAGGTTCATATACCCTCTCTGATGCTTATTATTTGTGTGAACTCAGACACTATCTCCCTAGCCTTCTGTTTTGCTCAGCTATAAAATGGGGTGTGTAGAATATGTAATGTAAATCCTAGAGTTCTGTGATTCCTGTCTCATTCCTTTGTCCTGACCTCTTGCCACTGCTACAAGATTTTCTCATTTAGTTTGCTTGCATTCTCAAATTATCATTCTGTTAAAGGAGGGTCTTTGCTTCTGTTTAGCTTTCTAGATTTCTGATGACCTGTTGCAATGATGTCGTAGCAAAAACAGTTAAACCTTTAAAGTATAGAAATAGACTCTGGCAATAACACCAGCTTTTCTCCCACATTTACACTTTCTTCAACACAACCAGAAACCTAAGGGAAGCAAGACTTTTCTGTGGGTGTTTGAATGCCAGGCTATTGTCCTATTTTGGAAGAATAAGAAAAGAGAGAGGGCCAAATGAGACCTGCTAAGAGTAGAGCAGCACAGCTTTCAAAGTCTGTTGTTCCCATTTCTGTGTGTGTGTGTGTGTGTGTGTGTGTGTGTGTGTGTGTGTATACACATCAGCCATATATATGGAGAAATCTGTAAGAGATTTTTCCTCTAATCCACCCCACCCCCTGCCACTTGGGTAATGAGATTCCAATAGAAATTCACACAATCCAGACTATTAAAGATGGAGGGAATGTCAGAAGAAAGAAGAAGGAGGAGGAGGAGGAGAACTAGAATTTATATATTAATTTAAAGTTTACAAAATACTTTACATGTCATTTCATTTAATCCTCACAATAACCATGAGAGGTATGAGATATTATTATTCCCCCATTTCCTAGATGAGAAGGGCAAAGCTGGGAGAGGTTAAGTGAATTGCCCAGAGTCATGGAGCTAGGAACTATCTGGGGCAGGATTTGAACTCTCCAAGTTTAAGACTATCTGCTATAATACCTACCTAGAAGTGGGATCATAGAATTCAAATCAGAGAGGGCTCTTGGAGATCATTTAATAGAGGATAATAAGCCCATGGATTTTGAACTAGAAGGGATCTTGGTCTACTTCCTCATTTTACAGATAAGAAAACTGAGGACCAGAAAGTTTATGCAAATTGACCAAAGTTCCATGGGGACTCAATAATAAATCCAGGATTCAAGTGAGGATGCCATAACTCCAAATTCTGTGTGTTTTCACTAGAACCCCATTAACTCCCCTCTTCCCACAACACATCTATCTCAAGAAGGGTCTTGTGATATAAGAGACCTGTGAGGGTTTAATAGTAATGAAAGCAAAGAATTGGGAGAAATAAGCATTTTGAGCTTTATGAAAACTTAAAACGAGACTAAGAATTGTGGGACACTGAATGAGTGTACCATCACAAGTTGTATGACCTAGGAAGGAAAAGTTAATTTTAATCTCTTAAAACCCCACTTCTCACTTTTTTTTCTAAATGAAGACAATAATACTTGTACTACCTATGCCAATGTTTTTAGGAGAAAAATTGTTTTATAATACATAGCAAGACATAAGTTTAGAGTATTATTTATTTTTGAGTTCCAATTTAGAGTTTAATGTATAATAATTAGTAGGAGTAGTATTTTATTTATTTATGATAACCATATTATTGATGATGATATATTATTATAATTAAATGTTATTATAATAATTAATTTACATTTAATTTTAATAATGATTATTATAAAGTATAGTAATAGTTTGTTATTGCTTAATAATTATAATAATACTCTAAACTGGAAGTACCATGTACTTCTAGTACGTGATATTCTAGAAGTATACATATGTACACATTGAAACTTCTTACCTCAATCCCACCCTTTCACCTCTCTGGGCCTTAGTTTCTTCCACCATTAGTGCTGTTGAGGATATCAGGCTAAATGGTCTCTTAATGTACCCCCCAATCTTTATATTCAACATTCTATATTCTTTCTGGCTCTAACATTTCAAGTTCTCTAACTAGCCTGTTATTTTATAAAGTCTTTTCAAACTCTAATAAATTATTTCTTCACCCTATTACCCAGAATGTACACTTTATCCTCAGTCTACCTGGTTTCTTCATTTTCCCAGAACATGTAGCTCCAGCTCTGATTTGTTGTTGTCTGTCCTTCATTCTCAAAGAGGACATGGTGGTGATGTCATGACTTGCAGTGAATTGGATTTTTTTAAGTGAGGAAGGGCTGTGCCAAGGTCACCAACCTCACTGTCTCCTCCAGAGGATCCGGGTCCAATGGCAAGACATATATCAGGAAGACTGGAAAATGACCTGGATATTTAAGGCAACTGGGGTGAAGTGACTTGCCATGGGTCACACAGCCACACAGCTGGTAAGTGTCTGAGGTCGGATTTGAACTCAGGTCCTTCTAACTTCAGGGCCACTGCTCTATCCACTATGCCACCTAGCTGCCCCTCTAGCTCTACCACTTACAAACAACATAGTTCTCAAAAAGTCATTTTATCACTCTGAATATCAGTTTTCTCAAATGTAATATCAAGCTATCAATATTTATTAAGCAGCTTCTATTCATCAGGCACACAGACAATGAGATGGTTCAGTGGATAGAGTGCCAGGCCTGGATCCAGTCAGGAAGACTCATCTTCCTGAGTTCCAATCTGGCCTCAGACACTTACCAGCTGTGTGACCCTGGGCAAGTCAGTTCACCCTGTTTTCCTCATCTATAAAATGTGCTGGAGAAGGAAATGGCAAACCCCTCCAGGATCTTTACCAAGAATACCCCAAATGGGGTCACAAAGAGTTGGACAACTCTTAAGCAACTGAACAATAAATGTGTCAGACACTGTGCTAAATGTTTGGGATACAAAAGAAAGAAAAAGGTAATCTCTGTCCTCAAAAAGCCCACTATCTATGGGTTTGATCATACTTGCCCTATCTACTTCACAAGATTATTAAAAGAAAAGCATTCTTCAAACTTTAAAGTATTATCAATGTGAGTTATGCTTATAATAATCATTATTATGCACTATGTGAGAGGGAACATAGCATAATGGATAGAAAAGATGCCGCTATGTCAGAAAGATATGGGTTTAAGTCCTTCCTATGACCATAGACTGTGTTAGCCTGGACAATCTATTTAATGTCAGTCCCCCCACACACAGTCCCCCTGCCCCACAGGAATCTCTCTAAGACTATTAAGTTATCTACATGGGTTAAGGGAATTTCTTCATTATAAGTTCCCTTGTTGTCAAGTTGTCTTCAGTTGTGTCTGACTCTTGGTGACCCATTTGGAGTTTTCTTGGCAAAGATACTGCAGTGGTTCGATGTTTCCTTTTCTAGCTCATTTTACAGATGAGAAAACTGAGGCAAATGGGGTTAAGCACCTTGCCCAGGGTCACCTAGTTAGTATTGAGGCCAGCACTCTTATCTACTGTGCCACCTAACCACCCATAAGTTCCCTTCACTGATGAAATAACAGGTCCAAATTTTTTTTTAATTATATGGGAATTTGCAAAAATTATTTCACTTATACAGAACAAGGTATGTTATGGGAAAATGAAGAGACCAGGTTGACTGGGATGAAGGGTACATTCTGGGGAATAGGGTAGATAAATAATTTTTTAGAGTTTGAAAAGACTTTATAAAATAACAGGCTAGTATAGAGATCTTGGAATGTAAGAGTCAGAAAGAACATGGAATATCGAATATAAAGATTGGAGAGTACATTAAGAGAACATCCACTTCCTTATTTTAAAAACGGACTTCAACTAGACAATCTTGAAGGTCTCTTCCAACCCTGCTGTTGTTTTCTGACTTTTTTTTTTCTCTTGCCACTTGTATTTTTGACTTACTGATCTGATGGTCCTCCCTTTTTCATTGCCTTCCATCCATCCCATTTCTCTGTTCATTTTAACCAGGTTCCTTATAGAACTCATTTCTTGTCTTTACCTGCTCAATTTACTGGATCCTGCCACTGTCAGGGCAAATTAAGGCCACAGCACATGTGCAGCCAGCACTGACTATGAATACATCATCCTCAGCAAACTCTTGAATTAGAAAGTAGGGACTACTTGTATTTGTGGTAACAACATCTGGTGACAAGCATATGTAGAGGGCACCTGGTGCTTCTTTGTTTTTCCCCCCCATTATTCATAAGTGCTTTAGAATTCCATCTAAGAAACAAATCTTTGCATCTTCCTGATTGACTCTATTCTAAATAGACATTCCAAGAAACCATAGACTTTATATTATCATGTCAAAATGGGTGATCAGTTGCAAATTTGCTAAAATAATAACAGATTCCAGGGCAGGGATTAAAGAATACTCACTTTTCCTCAGGTGAGTTAGTTGGGGGGGGGGGGGCAATGCGGAAGGTAAAAAGAAAGGAGAAGCAATGTCCAATGTATATGAAATTAATGTATTTTGTCACATGGTAAGAAATCTATGTGATTCTCAAATCTCTCCTTAATATACTCATCTTCTTGCTTCATTTCTATCTCAACTTCCCATAAGGGAAAAATATTGATTTTCACCATCAAGGAGCAGCAAAGTATAGCAGAAAGATCTTTGACTTTGGCCTAAAAGCTCTAGGCTTAAGACCCAGCTCTTTTATCTCTACGACCTCCCTCTCTCTAGGTCTCAGTTTCCTGAAAAAGCAGATCTGACTATATCACTCTCTTCAAAAACTCCAGTAGATGGGGGTAGCTAGGTGGTACAGTAGATAAAGCACCGGCCCTAGATTCAGGAGGACCTGAGTTCAAATCTGGCCTCAGACACTTGACACTTACTAGCTGTGTGACCCTGGGCAAGTCCTTTAACACTAACTTCCCCACCCCCATCCCCCCCCCCAAAAAAAACCTTCCAGTACTGTCTTAGGTATCTTATTACCTTTAGGATCAAATAAATCTTTTTTTTTTTTTTTTAAAGACCTTCATCCAGGCTCCTTCTTACTCTTCCCGGCTTCTTGCATCTTTGTCATTCAGAGATGACAGGAGCAGTTTGTCATTTCCTTCTCCAGTAGATTAGGGCAAACAGAGGTTAAGGGACTTGCCCAAGGTCACACAGCTAGTAAGTGTCTGAGATCAGATTTCAACTGAAGTTTTCCTAACTCCAGGCTCAACACTCTATCCACTGAGCCACCTTAGTCCCTTTCATCTACCCTATGATCCAGTGACACCTGCTTCCTTATCATTCCTTGTACATTTTCACTGGCTGTCCCCCACCTCTGGAATTCTCTTTCTCCTCATCTACAGCCCCTACCTTCTCTGTTGTTGATTTGTTTTGAGGTTTTTTTTTTTCAATCTTCAGCTATATTCCCACTTTCTGAAAGAAGAATTTCCCAATTCTCCATAATAATAGTGCATTTCCTCTGACACTGCCCCCATTTTATCATGTATATATCTTGTTTGTACATGGTTCTTTGCACATTGTCTCCCCAAATGGACCTGCTTGATAGTAGGGACTGTTTTTGTTTGCTTGATTTGGGGCCTTTATTTGTCTCCCCTGCACCCAATCACAGTGCCTGGAACATAGTAGGCACTTCATAAAATAAAAGTTGACTGACTGTAAAATGAGAGTATTGGAATAGATCGGGGATCCTCAGCCCCTTTTGTGCCATGAACACATCTAGCAGCCTGGTGAAGTCTGTGGGACCCTACTAAGTGCCCTGTCCTTTGCTGCTTAGATCGTTACAAGAAGGGAGCCTGAGGACCATGAAGTTATCCAAACTCTGCTATTAGGTAGAAGAGTAGGGTCTCATTCCTGCTTTGGGTCAAGAGTGTCAGCTCTCCACTTCTGTCCTCTACTTCCTCCAAGACCAGTGTTGAAAAGTAGGTTCATTTGCTGAAAGGGCTCCATCTCTACCTGGATGGAAGACTTGGGAAGCCACTAATTTTAAAACAAGGTTTCCTGAAACAGAAAGGAAATATCTGAGGCCAGATTGGAACTCAGGAAGTTGGATCTTCCTGACTCCAAGCCCAGCATATATACTGAGCCACCACAGCCCATTCCTGGGGACTTGGTATTCTTGGGGCATAGACGTGTGATGGCGTGGCTAATTGGCCATTTTACAGATCCCTTCTTAAGATAATGTTTTTAAATTCATAAAATAGGAAACCGATTAAGTTGAAATATAGTTTGTTTGTTTTTTAAAGGATCCCAATTTAAGAACCACTTAACCAAATGATTTCTGGGATCTTCCAGGTACATTGTTCAATGACCTGATGTTAGTAATGGTATCTATTTCTGAATTTTGAGAGAACTTTGAAGGCATTTCTCTGGAATAAGATTCCAACAAGCTGATTAGGTGCTAAAATAGCAGAAATTGGTGTTCCTTTGCTCAATCAACCCAGTGTTTACTATGGACAGACCAGCGTATTTGGTACTGTGTACAGATACAGGCCGGCCTCTGGGGAGCAAATGATCTAGATGGATATAAACATGATTAAAAAGTCCAAAAGTTGATTAAACAACCACTATGTGTAAGGCCCTAGGAAAGAAACACAATTTAATTCATCAAGCATCTAAGTACTTACTATTGGATATATATTTAATAGTAGGTATTGAAGTGAAAATGATAAAAACAAAATATTTCATTTCCCCAAATAGCTTACATTTTACAAGAAGAAAATTATGCCTTTTGGGTAAATAAATATAAATCATGTTCAAATTTTTCCTAAAAGAATCTGGGTTAGGGAAAGTAGTAATGACAAGAATAATCCAAAAAGTCTTCCTATAGGAGGTGACATTGGAGCTAAATCTGGAAAGGATAGTGGGATTGTAAAAGGCTGAAGGGAGTATGTGTTATATTTTTGAAAGTCATCAAGCAACTCCACACTCTCCCAAGGTTGAATGAATGCCCTCATTCTTAGGAAATTTCTACTCAGATCTAATTTGATTCCTCTCTAAGAGATTCAAGCTCATTTCCTCTTTTTCCATCTTTAGGACAGTTTTTTGAGATTCGGGATCCACTTCTTACTAAGTCCCACTTTATTTTAGCTTATTTCAAAAAATATTTATTAAGAACCTTTTATTTAAAGACCACCCACAGTACTACTGAAGCTGGAAAATAATATAATTCTCCCCTCAAGGAGCCTGCAAGCTAGGAAAGGGGGGTAATTGCATGCAAGCTATTAGTAGTCAAATCAAAATAAAGAGATTGGGGAAGGAGTGCACAACTTCCATCTGGAAGAAATGCAGGAAGGCTTCAAGGAACTGAGCATCTGAACTGAGTCTGGAGGAAAGAGAAGGATTTCAGAAGGCAAAGGCTACGTTGGAGCATGCTTAGGAGCAGGTCTATGGAAATGTATGGAGTCAAAAGGAAATGTAATAAGATTCAGGAATGGCCAGGGATCAATCCACTTTGGCAAAAATATCGATTGTGAAAGGGAGAGTAAATGATAAAGTTGGCAAATTAAGTTGAACCTCAACTGTGGAAGGTATTAACAACCAAGCTCATGAGGTTGGACTTTATTATTGAAATTATTGGGGAACTAGACTGGGTTTTTCTAAAATATTGCTACTTATAAATTATAGCCTATTTCACTAGCTGAGGCAGTAAGCATTCATTATTAAAGTATATTAAATATTAGTAAAGAATTGAGTGTGTGGTATTTAACACAAGCAGAAAAATACCTAGTGCCATATTGTGTCTGAGAGCACATGGCAGAGTTCAGAAGACCTACCCTACTGTGGCCTAAGAAGAGAACTTTCACCAACTGGACAGCCTTCCAATCCTAGAGTGCAAGCCAAGAATGGTGCTCGCTATGGTCTGAGTCTTTTTCCTCTTACACACTGATCAAAGCTAATTGGCTAGCATCATTCAATCCCATTGGTTAACATGATCAGAAGGTGGTCCATATTAAAATGAGCTCTACCATGAAGACATTAAGGTCTCATTGGAGACCAAACCCCTGAGAGCAAAGTCAAAATCCAAATAAGTGAGGCTTAATCCTCAAGCTGATTAGTCTATTCTCTACCTCTATTGTATGCCCTGCACAGAATTAGAGCTCCCTCCTAAAAACTGACCTCTGTCTCACAATAGGAAATAGGTATTCTTGAAGCAAAGGAGTACCATGAGCATACTTGCTTATTAAGAAGATGATTTTTATGGCTATGACAAGGTTGGATTAGAAAGGGAGAGAGACAGAAGGCAAGGAGACCACTTGGGAGTATTAAAATAATCCAGGTAAAATGTGAAGAAGGAGCCACTGAAAATTCTTAACCATAGAAGTAACATGGTAAGACTTGTGTTTTAGGGAGAGTCTTTGGGCACTTCAATGGGGATATTGCAGTATGAAGAGATTAGAAGTCAATAGCTCAATTAAAAGGCTTCTGTGGTAGTCCAGGAGAGAGGTGATAAGGATCTCTGCCTTAATTTTGCTTTTAGAAAATAGAGTCATCCTCTGTGCGATATCAGGCAGATAGGTGGTGCAATGAATAGGGTGCTTGGCCTGGAGTCAGGGAGAATCCTCTTCCAGGATTCAAATGTGGTCTCAGACACTTACTACATGTGTAACCCTCCGTATGTCACTTAACCCTGTTTGTCTCAGTTTCCTCATCTGTCAAATGAGCTGGAGAAGGAAATGGCAAATCACTCCAGTATCTCTGCCAATAAAACCCCAAATGAGGTCATGAAGAGTTGAACAGGAACTACAACAGCTCCATGACATCTGTCTAGAAACTGCCTTAGGTAGTGCTTCTATTTGGAGGCACCAGTCAATCAGAAGGAGAAAAACTAGTACAAAAACTTCCTGTTGGCTACACTTAGAACTTGCTTCCCTACAGCCTGAAAACCTTAGGATTTCACCTAAACGCCAAAGCAGCCCTTTCTAGAGGCTTCATTTACTGTGCCCTACATACTCTCTGGTAGAAAGCAGACACTGACAAACACAGATTAGGCAAAGAGTATAAATGCCTTTTTTCTTCACCTTTCAGAATGATAATCACAACTATGAATGTCTGTTAGCTTTAGAATTCACATCACAGGTAGTCAGTCCTTTTCTCAAACCAGGACTAGAGCAAAATCCTGGTAAAAGTGATGAGGCAAAGTGTGAAAAGACTTTGTATTACCCCTTTTGACTGCTTTTCAGAAGAGTTCTAAAACAGCCCAGCATAGGGGTTACCTTGTAATGAACACTGTTCCCTTCTCGTTTCCACTCTGGAATCAGGTATATAAAACACACTGAATCTGGTATCTAGTCTCATAAGGCCAAGATGACACAAATTCTCAAAACTACTAGCCCTTGAGCCTTCTGCCCCAATTTCATCCCCAGGGGTAGAAAGAGAAAACAACTCTTTCCTCTTTCCTCCTCCTGCTTCACCAAAGGAATGAGCCACCTAAGGTGAAAAGCTCCTCTTTTCCTGTGGGTGTGAAAGTTCACCATTTGGTCCAGCCTGTGCCTCCTGTTCTTTCCTTGATCTCAGATGATAGAGAACTCACTACTTCATAGTGGAGATCTCTTTTCAAATAATTTTTAATATATGTGTATGTATATAGAGATAATATATGTATGTGTATGTATATATCCATAAATACAAATATACATATGTACATGTATATGTGCATATGTGTATGGATACAGATATGTATGGATATACATACATATATGTGTGTATATATACATATACACACACATATATATTTAAATTCATTTTATATATGTGTGTGTGTGTGTGTGTGTGTGTGTGTGTGTATGTAGGATGGTCTACATACTGGGCCAAAATCTATCTCCTTATAACCTTCACTAATTGCACCTATTTGCTCTCTTCGGAACCAAAGAGAATTGGGCTAATCGGGGCAGCTAGGTGGCACAGTGGATAAAGCACCAGCCTGTAGTCAGGAGTACCTGAGTTCAAATCCAGCCTCAGACACTTAACACTTACTAACTGTGTGACCCTGGGCAAGTCACTTAACCCCAATTGCCTCTGTAACGATTGGAATAACGCCACCTGCTGGATACTTACTGTAGAGGAGTTCTGCCCATGAAGGGAAGGTCTTTGAGGGCAAGACCAGGAGTCAGGAAGTGACGCGGGCTAGTGGGAGGAGGAAGGAAGAGACTGGCGCTCAGTCTCGCCCCTCTTTCCTTTGGACGCTGGCGGAGAAGGGAGCTAGAAATGTGCTCTCCCTTTAATAGATAGGAATCTAGGCCTTTTTCTCTCTCTTTACCAAATTCTTATTCTCCTTAATAAATGCTTAAAAGTCTAACTCTTGCTAAAGCTTATAATTTATTGGCGACCACTCATTAGATATTTTAGACAGTTTAGCTAGAATTTTAGCCGTTAACACCTCACAAAAAAAAAAAAAAAGAATTGGGCTAATCCCTCGTTCTCCTAAAACAATGATCATCATCTTCCCAAATCCTCCTCTCTTCTCTTGCTCAAGTTAAGAATGCTCAGTTCTTTCAACCAATCCTTATATAATCTGATTGTAACCTCTTTCATCAACTCTATGGACTAACTAAACAACTAATGCCCACCTTTTGATAGAAGAGATCAATTGGCCACATTAGAAATGCAGTTAAGCATTGCTAGAAGTATCAGTAAAAGTCAATCTATTCCCTTCTGAAATCTGAGCTCCTTTGGCATTTTACTAAAATAATAGGGACCTCTTCTCAAATAATGTTTTTAAATGCAAAAAAGCATAGAATTACAAATATATTTTTATATTTATATACACACATGCATACCCACACACATATATCCCACTCGCACACATATACACACACATACTGTATATATGTGTATGTGTGTTTGTGTGTGTGTGTGTGTGTGTGTGAATGCAATTATAACAAAAAATGTTCATCGGACCCTGAGTTAAGAACCACTTCATTAATCTTTTCCTACATATGAAGGAAGGAAATGTATAACCTCTTTCCCTTACTTTTCCCCCTTACTTTTCAAAGAAACAAAATGTACTAATTTTCTCTTTCAGAAAAGAGGACCTATCACAGTACACATTGTAATCATCCCAAGCGTTTGTTTATTGTTTTTTTTCCTTTTTTCCCCTCTATCCTCACTCCTTCCTTACATTTTTTCTTCCCTCCCTCTTTCTTCCTCCTCCTCTTCTTTCTCCTTCTTTTCCTCCTCCTCCTTTTCCTTCTTCTTCTCTTCTCTCTTCTCTCTCCTTCTGTCTGTCTCCCTCTGTCTCTCTATCTTTCCCTGTCTCTCTGTCTCTATCTCTCTGTCTCTGTCTCTCTGTCTCTTTGTCTCTGTCTCTTTCACTCTCCCTCTCACCTCTTTCTTTTTTTTTTCTTTGGCCTGGAACGATGTCAGGAATTTCCAGTAAATAAAGTCCTCCTACCAATTCCAATGACAATTATTTTGCAGCATATGAACTTCTCTTGGAGTTCTCAGAAGTTATGTAACCCGCCCAGGGTTATATAGCTAGTATGGGACAGATATGGGATTTGAACTCAGGTCTTGCTGACATAATACCAGACCATATATTATCTTTTCCCTAGAGTGGAACATTTCCATCCCTTGGAACTTCAGCTTTTTTTCCCCCTAAAGACTCTTAAAAGCAATTATAAATGAGTGGAGTTTTGTAAATGATTGGTATTAATATGTTACAGGCACTAGGTTTATCAATCTCCATACTTCAGTTATTATTTCAGTCATACCTGACTTTTCATGACTCCATTTGAGATTTTCTTGGGAAAGATACCAGAACGATTTGCTATTTCCTTCTCTATATCATTTTACAGATGAAGAAACTGAGGCAAACAGGGTTAAGTGACTTGCCCAGGGTCACACACCTAGTAAGTGTCTGAGGCTGGATTTGAACTCAAGTTTTCTTGACTCCATGCCCAAGGCTCTATCCACTGCACTGCCTTGCTGCCTTCCATACTTCAAACCCTTCTCTGTTTTCCACATTTTAAAAAAAAGGTAATTTAGTGACTCTGAAATGATTTCAGCCATTCTCCTTGTCATTGTGGGATTCAAGGTATCAGAGCCAACACACTTAAATGCATTGCCCTTGCTTAAGAGTCCAAGAATTTAGAGCTAGAAAGAATTGTAGGAGCTAGTCTAAGTCCCTCATTTTTTCAGAAGAAGACCCTGATATCCACAAAGAACAGGGAACTTGCTCAATATCACCGAATAAAAAAGTGATCTAGTAAACAAGAGAGATTGAAAGGGAACTCCCCCCTCGCTCTATCAAATACTGGTAGTGCAGTGATTCACAGATAGTCCTCTTCTTTCCCTGTTTAGAGTTAGCTAGGTGGGGCAGCAGGTAGAGAGCTGGGCTTGGGGCAAGGAATCCAGAGTCCAAACTTTGTCTCAGACTCTGACTAGCTGTTTGTGGCAAGATTTGGCTTAGACAATTTCAAGTTGCATAAAGCTGGATTAATATATTAATTAATTAATATAATTAATAATTAATATAAGCTGGGTTAATATTAATAAACAATAAAGTATTTTCCTCACAGTGACCCAAGGCAAATGTCTGCCTCCATTTCCTTAACTGTAAAATGGGTATAATAATAGTACTTACCTCCTAGAATTCTTGTGAGGACCAAATGAGTAAACATTTAGAAAGCTCTTAACACAAGGCACAGCACACAGTAGGTGCTAAATAAATTGTATTTCCTTCTTCCTACCTCTGTTTCCTGCTTGCTATTGACTTTTCTTTTTCTCGGTCAATGAGGGTTAAGTGACTTGCTCAGGGTCACACAGCTAGTAAGTGCCAAGTGTCTGAGGCGTAATTTGAACTCAGGCCCTCCTGAATCCAGGGCTGGTCCTTTATCCACTGTCACCTAGCTATCCCCTATTGACTCTTTATAGAAGAAAAGGAATTGTTTTCAGATTCCTTGGCCCCGACTGGGAGCTGAGGAGAAATAAGGGCTTTAAAGTTAAGTTATCTGGCTTTCTCATTAGGAGAGATCAAAGCTGAAGGTGTATGTTTATTTCTAATTAACACTAACCACAGGGATTTGAAAAACATGTATTTCATTAACCTTCAGGAAAGCGTTCAGAGAAGAAAATGTTTGGATTTGCAACCTTTCACATAATGAATTTATAATGGTAACTCACATTTCTATGGCCTTTTGCAACTCCCAAAGTCCGATCTGAACAACCATCCTGTGAATTGGGCCTTGTTAATATTTTTATCCTCATTTTGCAAATGGGGAAGCAGGATCAAAAAAGTTAAGTGACTTAGCCAGGGTCATGGGCTTTTGAAGTCACTGAGCCTGAATGAAAACCTTTTAGTGACTCAGGCTCTGTTATTAAAATTCAAAGGTGGGGGTCAGTAAGAAAGAAAGCATATATGAAAATAACACACTAGCTTTCTTGAGACCTTCCCTGCAAACTGAAATGCAAAAAGAATCATGAACTCATAGACTCTCAGAGTCGGAAAGGGCCAGAGGATTCCCCTCTAAAGCACTTACCTAAGGCTTGCATTGCTTATACAATATTCCTATTAGTAGCCAATCAGCCTTTGCTGGTACAGCTCTAGAGCAATGAGTCTCAAAGTGTCTGGAACTGGGCCGTAGGCCCGCTAGATTGGGGTGGGGCCTGTGGCATCTCTTCCTCCAAGTCTGTCTCTGTGTCTTCAGAATCATCCTCCTGCTCCGAGTCCGTCCCAGACTGCTTCTTATCTTTCCCCTTTCCCCCAGCACCACCATTTTTCCGGCTACTCCCAGGCTTCCGGCCCCTTCGGGTTCCTTTTTCTCCATCCAGGTAACTGTCTTCCTCATCTCCTTGCATGTCAGGCACAGCCGCCACCAGGTCCTTCAAGAAATCAAACCGCTGCTCCAATTCAATACACTGTTTCAGGTGGGAGATGGTCATGGTCTTGGCATTGCGAGATTGGGTCACTTGACAGGCTTTCTTGAGCAGCGATTCCAAAAACAGTTCTAATGCCCGGGAGATGATTACAGGTCCCGCGGCTGCCACCTTGCCAATCTCCTCGTCTGTCTGCATGATCTTCTTGATTCTGGCCGGCGGGAAGAGCGCGTTGTATTTCTTCTTCTTGCTCGACATCTCGGGGCCTCCTGCTGGCGCTGGCGCTGGCGCCGCCGCTGCCGCCACTGCTCTTGCTGCACCTCGGTCTCAGCCTTCCGGCCCGGCCCAGGCTCCAGCCCCAGCTCCTCCGGTTCCTCGCGATCCGCCGCCGCGACCGACCTCTATTTTCAATGTGTACAAGCTTTCAAAGTTTCTTTACTTTTCGCCCTTCCTGAGTATGAAAGGCTTTGAATAGTATAGGAAAGAGGCCAAGGTCCCTTCCAATATACGATATTCTATTCCATTTTAATATTTGAGCCTTGTTTTTATCTTTCACAATCCCTAACAGAGCACACCATCCACAGTATAGTGTTTTTCATCTCCAATTCTTCAGGACCCTGTGGACTGTGTACTCCTCAGGGTTTTCTTGGCAAAGTAATGGAGTGTTCACCATTTCCTTTTCTAATGGGTTAAGGCAAACAGAGGACTTGCTTGCCCAGGGTCACACTGCTAGTAAGTGTCTGAGGCCCGATTTAAACTCAAGTCTTCCTAACTTTAGGCCCAGTGCTCTATTCACTGACTCACCTCCCTGCCTCTTCCTCCATAGTTCAGTTGGTCCTAGGGGAACAAAAAAATATCTTGAAGTAATGCAAGGAATGATGGGATTAAAGAGAGAAGAAACCAAGGTTGAATTAAATTTGACTTTTTTCCTTAGGTGGTAAACACAGGCAAGTCATCCAACCTCCCTGATTTTCATTTTAACAATACTTGCTCTACCTATACAAGTTACCTTCTACATTAAGCCTTTTTCTAATCCCATCTCTCTAGCTGTTACTGCCCTCCCTCCCAGAATTACTATTTTCATTCTATATTTATTCTGTATATACACACATCTCTATATCTTTCTCTGTCTCTGTCTCCGTCTCTGTCTCTGTGTCTGTGTTTCTGTGTCTGTCTCTGTGTCTGTGTCTGTCTCTGTCTCTGTCTCTCTCTGTCTCTCTCTGTCTAGGTCTCTGTTTCTGACTTTGTCTCTATCTCTTTCTGTCTGTGTCTCTGTCTCTCTTTCCCTTTTGTTCCTCAGTGGAATGAAAGCTTCCTATTAAACTAGTCCCATCACTCTTAATGTTTTTGTTTTTACTTGTTAATTTCCAACCTTAAAGAGTTTCCTGGGGCTTGGAGAGGTTAAGTGCTTTCCTCATAGTCCTTATTCCTAGTTAATAAGGACTCTAGCATAGCTCTTCCTGAAGCTAAATCCAGTCCTGAACCCATTATTGTCATGCCACTACTCTTTCCAATTTTACAGATGGAGAAACTGAGGCCCGGGGTTGTGAAATGACTTAACCAAAGACCTGCAAGATAGTTTATGTCTGAGCTGAGAATGTAATGTTCAATGTTCATATACTGAGTGTTTGGCACCTGTATGTAGGACACAATTCATCCCATTGTTCTACAGGTTTAAAAATAAAATTCTAGGTTTTGTGTGTCTCTTTGTGACTAAATATAACATAATGCAAAAACCAGCCATCAGTGTAGCAAGCTCTGAATGAGGCTGCTTCCTTTTTCCAATTTCCCACTCACAATGAAACCTTCAAATACTTAGAATCCATTCCCTGCCAACCTAAGCAAGTCTTCTCTCTCTTTCTCTCAAGAGCCTTGTGAAATTCCAAATCATCCATGAAGCTTTCCCATTCAGTGAAGTGTTTCCTGCCCAATACTCCTATGCTGTTCCCCACATCCTACTCCCCAGTTCTTCCTATTCCTTAGCAATCAGTACCTTAGCCACTCCTTATTCAGATGACACTAACACTTGATTATCTCCATAAACTCAAATCCCTTTCTCTTACTGTTTACAAAGCACTTTCAAATCCATCCTGATTGGATCTTTGGCCATAGCCTTTGATTGTATGATGCATAGGTTTTATTATTCTTTCTTTAAGGATGGGGGAATTAGGGGAATTAGGTCTCCAGGAAATTGACTTTCCAAGGTAACAGATATGGCAAGTAATAAGATATTGCCCTAATCTTCTCCTTTTTTGGAACAGTATTCTTCCTACTATACCTCCCTGCCATTAGTCATGTATTTGTCCTTTGGGCTGATAAGTCTAACAGTAATCATATAATTTATAAAATATGGTTGGTAAAGATAAATTGTTTATGCCTCACAATAGGGTGGAGGTGATACTGGGGTCTCAAAATGCTCTGTCAACAAAACATAAATCCTGAAGGTTTCTGCCAAGATGGAAGTGCTTCAGCTATGGACTATGTGTCTCTTGTCCAATGAACAGCCTAGTTAAGGGTGGAAAGGCTCATCAACAAAAGGTCAACACTAGGGGATAAATCATATTGGCTATAACCATCTATTTAAGAAGAGTGGCTTGGTATAATAGAAAAAAAATGTGAGATATGGAATCAGAAAAAAAAAAACGGTTCTAATCCGGGACCTGCTTCTTACAAGGCATATGACTTTGGGCACATTACTTTAGATTGCTGACAAAATGAAGGAATTTGACTAGACAATTTCTAAGATCCCTTCCAGCTCTAAATTCTATTAAATGAAATTATGTAAATAAGGTGATTTGTAACTTCAAGTCATAACAATTTAAAATCCTAGAATTATTTCCAAGAACTTTTACATTCTATAAGAATTATTTTGTCCTATATTACTCAGCTATTTCTGCTATTGTAGATTTCCTGGGGTGGGGGTGGGGGTGAGGGTAGAAACAGAAACTAGAGGAAAATCCCATAGAATTCCATTCCAAGAAAGGAAATTTCAAATGTCACCAAATTATAGGAGCAAAGAATTTTGGAGCTGGAAGGGACGTATTGACTGAGAATGTGAGAGCTGAGATTCGCTTGATTACTCTTTCTGACTGCCTGAACTCTCTCCTCACCTCAGTTCAGATTCTATTTGGCTAGCAAAGTGATCTTCCTAAAGCACATGTCATAGCCCTCTCCCTCCATCCAATAAATCCCAGTAGCTCCCTTCCACCTTCAGGATCAGATATAACATTTTTTGTATAAAGCCTTTTATGACCTGGCTGCTTCCATCCTTTCCAACCTTCTTATACTTTACTCACAGTCATGTACTTTGCAATCCAGTGACACAGGCCTCCTTGGTGTTCCTCACAAAGATACCCCATCACTCAACAACATGCATTTTTACTGTCTGTCTCTCAGGCCTGTCATTCTCTTTTTCCTGCTCTGTGCATCCTGGCTTCTTCAAGCATCAGTTAAAATCCTAATTTGGGCAAAAACATTAACATTCTATGTTCAAAGGTTCCTTCTTGTTTTTTGTTGTTTTTTGTTGTTTTTTGTTTTTTTAGTGAGGCAATTGGGGTTAAGTGACTTGCTCAGGGTCACACAGCTAGTAAGTGTTAAGTGTCTGAGGCTGGATTTGAACTCAGGTACTCCTGACTCCAGGGCCGGTGCTTTATCCACTGCGCCACCTAGCGTTCCTTTTTTTTTTTTTTTCAGGGCAATGAGGGTTAAGGGACTTCCCTGGGTCACACAGCTAGTAAGTGTCAAGTGTCTGAGGCCAGATTTGACCTCACATCCTCCTGAATCCAGGGCTGGAGCTTTATCTACTGCACCACCTAGCTGCCCCTCAAAAGTTCCTTCTAAGTTAACAAGCATTTATTAAGTACCTACTGTGAGAAAATTATTAATAATGGGGTGTTTGGGGGACTCAGAGACTCACCCCCCCTCCCCACCCAACATGCACACAAACAGGAACTCTGGCTGGTTTTGCTGGGCCAGCCCAGAGTCAGGAGAATTTCAAAAGAAATGTAGATTGACCTTGCTGACTCCCTAAAGGAAATTAACTCACCTAAAACCAGACCTACCTGAAAGCCTTTCCCCTCAAAGGGTCTGTCCTCTGACCTCTGACTTCAGCACATACTGCTTATGGACCACCCTCAAGTCCAGCAAACCAATAAATTTGAATTATAAATGTTGTCTCTTCCCCATTAAAATGATTCATTCATTTCATTCTTTTTTTTTTTTTTTGGTGGGGCAATGAGGGTTAAGTAACTTGCCCAGGGTCACATAGCTAGTAAGTGTCAAGTGTCTGAGGCTGGATTTGAACTCAGGTCCTCCTGAATCCAGGGCCAGTGCTTTATCCACTGTGTCACCTAGCTGCCCCATTAAAATGAGATAAGGGCCTGGCTCTTGCCTTTCTTTGTATCCCCAAAACCTAAGAACAGTAACCAGCACATAGTAGTGTATCATTTGAAATTTTATGAGGGTTCCTACCTCTGTCCCAAGTTTTACGGAATTTACCTGGGGTTTTTAATATATTGTTACTTAGAAATTAGAGGCTATAGCACCAGTTTGGGGTATTAAGCATTTATTAAAGCATATTAAATATTAGTAAATAGAGAGCACATGTCTCCAAAAGTTCAGAAGCCCTACGTAGGATAGAGGATAGAGTGGGCCACGTGGCTGCTCCTCTAGAAGCCCATGCCAAGAGAGCCTAAGCTCCCTGCAGTCCAGAGGAGAGGCAACCCCTAACACACTGCTTCAAGCTAATTGTCTAGCTAGCATCATTCAAATCTATTCCTTTAGGGAGTCAGCAAGGTCAATCTACATTTCTTTCGAAATTCTCCTGACTCTGGACTGGCCCTGCAAAACCAGCCAGAGTTCCTGTGTGGGGGGGAGGGAGGGGGGAGAGAGTCTCTGAGTCCCCCAAACACTCCATTATTAATAATTTTCTCACAGTAGGCACTTAATAAATGCTTGTCAACTTAGAAGGAAACTTTGAACATAGAATGTTAAAACTAGAAGGGACCTTAGACTATAAAACATCAGCATTCAGGGTCCAAGTTGGAATACATCATAAAGACACAAGCCATCATTCAGGACAGGCCTAATCAGTTCCAGGCAGATGAGAATCTACTGTTTTTAAAGGATTATGGAGGTAGAGATTCCATAAACCTCCTTTGGTTTGCCAGTTAAAAAAAACAACCATTGTTGCTTTATATCTAACCTAAATCTTCCCTAATGTAGTTAAGTGTAAGAAACAAATTAAGAATAATGCCAGCAATTCCCAGGAAACAGTTTATTGCTCTCGTTCTAAAGCAAGAAACAGATACATTATTCCTGAAATAAAAGCAAATAGCTGACCATCACAGATTATATCTGTCACAGCTAAAGGCAAAATGAAGACTAATGGCTGCAACCAGGAAGAACAATTAGCAAAGCCCATAATTTGGACCCCATTTTCATTTTTATTGTCAAATCTAATCAGTGGTTTGTTTTAACAAATGTCTCCTACCTTCATTAAAGTAAGAAGTGCCTATTAGTAGATGATAATGTGTTTGGATTCTTACATCTATGTTTGAATTTTGCCATATAAAATGAATTTGCATGGAGGTCTTACTTAAGTTGACATGATTATCATTTCCATACACATATAGTGTTCGTTCTTCATTTTCCAAGAGGACCAATGACATCACAGGGTGATGTCTTGGCTTGTGTGTGGATTGGCCAATAAGGCAGAGATGTACAGTCATCAGCCTCACCCTTCCAGAGTCACCGATGTTTACTAGAAAAACAAAAGTCAGGAAAATGTCCATGAACTGAGATGCAGTGGTTGACCTTGACGCCTATAAACATATACACAAAGCATATGAAGAACGTTGATCCCTAAAATTGCTGGGTTTTTCCCTTTCTTGTTATTGTCTGATTTCCTGGTTTGGGCCCTAACTTACTTTGAAGTTATGATGGAGCCCTGATTTCATCCGTATGGTCATCCACTGTCATGATTAGATCATAGCTCCTCCATGCCTTCTCATCCTGAGCAATTCTTATTCTTGTCCTCCACAGAACATCCATCTGATCTACTGAAAACCATCCTCTGATTCTTGTACAGATATGCAGATACCAGGGTAATGCTCAGACTAGCCATCTGTCTCTTATTATCTCCTCACTACAGCAAACCTACCTCCTTGTCCAGTCCCATGATATTCTTGATGTTTTTAACAGCTAGCCTTTATAAAATAGCTTTATGTTTTGTAAAACGCTTTACCTAAGATAAACTCATTTGCTATTTATCCCACTTCTTCCCTGTAAGTTAGCAATGGTGACTTCTGGCAACCTCCTTGGGCCCCACGCATCTTTTTATCCTTCTTCAGATTCATCAATCGCCTGCTGTTTGTATTCTCCTGAGATCAGATTATTCCATTATTTGGATCCATAAGATAATAGCATCAATACTTGGTAGGGTTTTTCTGAGGATTCAATCAGATAATATTTGTAAAAAGCTCTATGCTCTGTGCCTGGAACTTGGTTGATTGTTGTCCTTTGTTCTCAGAGGGGACCGACATGATATAACTATGTGGGGTCAATGTATAATGTGTCCGACTGTGAATGATTAGACCAGTACAAGCTCAAAAGGTTCTGTCACAGGTCAGGCACAAATAATCCACGCGAACATTTGGTGTGGAGATGTCCCTAAATTGTGCATCTCGTTTTTCTTTTGAGCTACCAAAATTCTGCTTTGCTCATAGAGCACAACACCTTCTTTGATGAGGGTGTGTCATGCTGGACAGTCCTTTGCCAGTGTCTCCCATGTCTCACAATCAATTCCAAAGTTCATCAGAGAAACCTTGAGAGTGTTCTTCTATCATTTCTTCAGTCTTCCATGTGAGCACTTGCCTTGTGTGAGTTTGGCACTTAGTAGATACTATATAAATGCTTATTCCCTTCTCCATACCACATCACTGGTAGAATATCAGCATCAAAGATATAATATTTTTCTTACTTACAACACATATCATATATTCTTCTAGTTAAATGAAGAAATGGGTATAGCGTGGAATTTCTGCTAGAATTTAATTAGTATCATGATAGACTGTAGACTTACTTCAATGTTTTATATATAGTAGGAATTTGATAAATATTTTTAATTGACACAAATTAATTTTATTGCATAGCAATCAACCTCAAATGGGAAATAGAATCACAGATTTAAAGCTAGAAAGAAATTTCTAGTCCAAGCCCTTCACTCTATAAATAAAGTGAGACACAGAAAGGTTAAGGCATTTTTCTAACATCACACAGGTAGTAAGTCCAAGAGCCAAGATGCAAACCCAAATCCTCTGACTCAAAGTCCAACTTTCTTTTCAATGTCTTCTCATCAACAATCAGTGATTATTTTTTCATTAATTCAAGATATTATTCTACTATGTGAAAGGATCTATGTTACTTCATTGGGATGAACTAAGGAAAAAATTATTTATATGGTGTTGAACATAATATCAAGTGCTTTCAGATAACTTGTTTTACCCTGACAGCAAGCCTCTAAGACAATCAGTGTAGATATTATGGTTCCATTTAACAGATGAGAAAGATGAGTCACAGAGAAGTAAAATGTCTTGACCAAAGTTACACAGCCTCTTAATTTCATTTTCATTTTTAATTTTTAAAAAAATTTTATGGGGCAATGAGGGTTAAATGACTTGCCCAGGGTCACACAGCTAGTAAGTGTCAGGTGTCTGAGGCTGGATTTGAACTCAGACCCTCCTGAATCCAGGGACGGTGTTTTGTCCACTGTGCCACCTATCTGCCCCCCACAGCTTCTTAATAACAAAGAAAACATTAGACCACAAGTCTCAATTTCTAGTATGGTGCTCTTTCCACAGTACCACATTGCCTCAACATTAATTTTTTAACTCCATGCCTGGACATAATAGTTGGTGAGCCAACTTATGGAAACAAAATAAAAGCTCCCTGTTCTAAGTCATCTTGGGGAAACATTGTAGACCTCTCTCTCCCAGATGGGAGATAGGATGGCTCTTTATGTGGTTGTCACCCTAAAGCATTTTGTTCCACACACTATGCCCCAAGATCTTCATAAATTCAGCTTTATTTCTATGGAGCTGATAGAAGAAGGTGACAGTTCTACTATACTCTGCCCTGGCCAAAGCTTATCTACAATATGAAATTCAGTTCTGGGCATCACCTTTCAAGAAGGACATTAACAAGAATGTCTGAAAGGGAAGGAACAAGATGGTTAAGGAACTGAAGATGGTCACTGGAGAATCAGGTGAAGAAGGAATGATAGTTGAGAAAGAGAGGATTTTGAGATTGGGGGTTGGTAGGGGTAATATGATAGAATGAGGATGATTATTATTACCATCTAATTAGTTGAGGAAAAAGCTGGATTAGAGGTTCTTCAGCTTCTAAAGTTTAGATGGATGATAAATATTTATGATGTGCCCCCAAAACGTGCTGCATGGTGTGGGGAAAGCAGAAGTAGGACTCAAAATGAGGTCTTCCAGAGTCTGAACATATCCCATTATAAATAAAGATTAGGTGAATCAGTAAACTAATTTACTGTTAAATTCTGCCTTATACAAAATGATGATAGAGGAAAATCTTCATTGAGGAAGTATTGTGGTTATAGAATCATAGACTTATAGTCAGATTTCTGTGGGACTTTAGAACTTGTCTAATTCAAGGCTTCTTATACTGTGGGCCCCATATGGGGTTGTGTAACTGAATGTGGGGGTCTCAAAAAATTTGGCAACAGTAAAAGGTTATGTATACCTGTTTTATGTAACTGTATATCCAAGGTCACATAAAATTTCTGTGGTGAAAAGGAGTCATGAGTGAAAAAGTTTAAGAAGTCCTGGTCTAGTTCAGTTGCCTGGTATAATACAAAGATCACCTGAAATTCCTAGCTCTGACTCTTATTAGCCAAGTAACGCTGGGCAAATTATTACCTCCCTTACAGTTTTGTGAGCCAAATACTTTGTAAACCTTAAATGTTGGACTTGAAGTCAGGGATACCTAGGTCCAAATTCTGGCTATGCTACTAGTTAACTGTGTGACTATGAAGAAATGACTTCATCTCCCTGAACCTCAGTTTCCTCCTCTGTAAATGAAGATAATAGTATTTGCAGCATCTGTCTCATAGAGTTGTTATTTGAGAGGGGGTAGAAAATCAAATGAAACCAGGTATATGAAGCATCTTACAATCTACAAATTGCTGTGTGAATGTTATCTCTTATCATAGAGACATATCACATGGCATGGAAGATGAGGGACAGCATTATAGTCCAGATGTTTTCAAGGCCTAGCTCTGACACATTCTACCTTAAGATTGTAATGTGACATGGTAGAAAGTGCTCTGGACTTTTATAATTAGAATATCTGGATTCAAATCTAAAAATTTCAAATCTAAAAAATTGAAATCTAAACCCTGCTACTCACTACCTCTGTGCTCTTAGGCAAGTCATTTAACCTCTCTAGGCCTCAGTTTCCTTTCTTTTTTTTTTTTCAGTGAGGCAATTGGGGTTAAGAGACTTGCCCAGGGTCACACAGCTAGTAAGTGTTAGGTGTCTGAGACCGGATTTGAACTCAGGTACTCCAGACTCCAGGGCTGGTGCTCTATCCACTTCACCATCTAGCTGCCCCTAGGCCTCAGTTTCCTTATCTGTAAAAAGTGTGAGTTGTATTTTATGTTTTCTAAGGTCCCTTTTAGCTCTTAATCAGTGATCAGATTATTATTATTTTTTTTTTTTTGCAGGGCAATGGGGGTTAAGTGACTTGCCCAGGGTCACACAGCTAGTAAGTGTAAAGTGTCTAAAGCCAGATTTGAACTCAGGTACTCCTGAATCCAGGGCTGGTGCTTTATCCACTGCGCTACCTAGCCACCCCAGTGATCAGATTATTTTACAAATGGGCTGCTTATCTTCTTTGGTAGGCTGAGTTTCCATATAAGGCATTTCTTACACTGTTAAAATCATAGGCCTGGATAAAAACAAAAACATTACTATACAGGGTGTCTCACTACACTGACTTTGGCAATACCTTGTGTGCTCTTGTTGTTTAGTAATTTTCAGTCGTGTGCCAACTCTTGCGTGACCCCACTTGGGCTTTTCTAGCTAGAGTGATTTTGCCATTTCCTTTTCCAGTTCATTTTACAGATGAGGAAACTGAGGCAAAAAAGGTTAAGTGACTTGCCCAGGATCACACAGCTAGTAACTGTCTGAGACCAGATTTGAACTGAGGAAGATAAGTCTTCTGTGCTCCAGGCCCAGCTCTCTATCTGCTACACCACCTAGCTGTCTGACACCTTGTATAATTGTGAGTTATTTTATACATGAGGAAACCAAGACTCAGAGACTGTTAAATGATTTATCCACGGTCACATAGCTAATAGGTAGCAGAATAATTAAGCAAACCTAGGTCTCCAGACTCCTAGTCTAGTGCTCTTTTTTACTAACTCAGGCATCCTCTTAATTCCCTGATACTGATTAGAATTTGATAAGTACAGAAGTTTCCATTTAGAAGGGACTGAGGTGGTGATTTGCATTTCAAAAGGAGCCTTCACTTTATTTAGCTTAGCATCCTTTTAAAATGCTGGGATCCTCAAGTACTTTCAAAATATAATTTGCCTCACGACTTTTTTTTTTTTTTTGGCACCAGAAACTGTCACACCCACAAAGATAGGCACCACCAAGACAGATGATCTTTTGATAACTCCACCGAGGTGAAAGGACTTTTGATCCAGTCCATATTTGAACCCAGACCATCCTGATTTCTGAACTCCATCTCCAGCTCTCCATCCACAAAGTTGCTTCTACCAGGAACTGAAAAGAAATTAAATAAAATTTCCATCTGTTTTCATTCTATTCTAGATCAAACAGTTAAGAAAGCAGCACATTGCTACTGTTGAACTTGGTGTTGGTTCACCCCGTCTTTGTTTAAATCAAACAATCAATTAAAAAGCATTTATTAAGTGCTTACCTGGTACCAGGCATTACACTAAGCCTGGGGTTATAAAGAAAGGTAAAAACAAGTGCTGCTCACCATGGTCTAATGTGGGAAGCAATAGGTATATTGCTAGGTACATACAAGATATACACAGAGAAGGTGGGGAGGGGGGTAACCTCCAAGAAAAAGCACTCACAGCTGTGGAGACAATGATGGGCCTCCTGCAGAAGGCAAGATTTCAGCGAAAGCTTGAAAGGAGCCAGGGAAGTTAAGAGGCAGAGGAAGAGAGAGCATTCCAGGTATGAGAGGCAGTCAGTTCACAGGAACAGAGATGGGGGATGGAGTGTCCCATATAAGGACCAGGAGGTAGGTCAGTTTGGCCTGATCACAGAGTTTATGGGAGACAGGAAGGGGCTTGATGATGAAGATAAAGTATTCCCAATTGAATACTTTAAACATTTAATCCTTGAGATAATAGGGAGACATTGGAGTTAATTGAGTTGAGGGAGGAGTGGAAGGGTCATCTTCTAAAGCTTTAGGCAAATGGTTTTGGCAACTGAATGGAGGATGGATTGGAGTGTGGGAACACTTGAAACAGGGTGACCAATTAGATGACCACTGCAGTAGTCCCTTCCAGAGGTGGCGAGCACCCAAACCAGGGTGGTGGCTGAGTGCCAAGGAGGGAGTATATGGGAATATTGTTCTTACAGTAGAAAGGACAAGATTTGGCAAGAAGGTAGATGTATTGTGGGAGTGAGGGTGAGTTGAGAATGACACCAAGGTTACAAGCCTGGGTGATGGGGAGAATGGTAGTATCCTTCACAGTAATAGGGAAGTTCAGAAGATGGGAGGATTTGGGAGGAAAGAAAATGAGTTCTGTTTCAGACAGGTTGATGATGATGATGATGATTGAGGTTTGGGATGCCTATGGGACATACAGTTAGAGAGATCCAAGTCTTCTGTTAGAGGGGTACCTAGGTGGCACAGTGGATGAAGCACCAGTCTTGGATTCAGGAGGAGGATTTCAAATCTGGCCTCAGACACTTGATGTTTACTAGCTGTGTGACCCTGGGCAAGTCACTTAACCCTCACTGCCCCACTAAAACAAACAAATAAATAAATAAACAAATGAATATATAGCTAGACAAATAAGTAAATAAATGGATGAATTAATTAATTAACAAATAAATAAATAGAAACAAAAAAAAAAGTCATTTATTAGTTGCTGCAAGACTAGAGCTCAGCAGCAATGAGAGTGGGCTATACTGCTCTGAGGATCATCTGTCGATGTAGAAATGACCCCCTTCCTTCACTTGATGTTGTTTTCTCAGTTTTTGTATAAAATCAATAGTCATAATCTCAGGGATAGAAGGGACCTCAGAGGCATCTTGGCTAGTTTGTAGGTAAATAAGTATTCCCTGTATGCCATCCTTGACCCCTGGTCATACACCTGGGGGGGGGGAGAGGGTGAAGAGTCCAAATTCCCCCTATTTTGTCTCCCTGTAGCTCATTCCACTTTTGCATAGGATCATAAGATCACAAATTTAGCACCAAATGTACCGCCTGTCACCTACTTTAAACCCTATCTCAGCAGATAGAAAACGAAAGCCCAGAGAAGTTAAATGATTTGCCAGAATTCCACAGGTAACAAGCAACTTGACTTCAGGTCCTCAGGCTCCAAACTCACTATTTTTCCCCCACTGCTGCCTTCTGAATGTTAGGAGATTTTTTTTTTTACATCAGTTTTGGATTTGTCATTTTGGCAACTTTCCCATGTTAGTCTTAGTTCTTTGTTCTAGGTCTCAAGAACCACAAAGTTGCAGGTCCCAGAGACCTTCTGGAGTCCAGTTGCCTAACTCTTAGATTTCCTTTCAGAACCTCTTTGACAGCTATCACCCTCTTCTACCCTGCCCACTGAAACAATCTTTCTTTATCCATTGACTGTAGATTAGGACAATATCTAGTTTTTATCCTGGATTCTATGGATGAGAAAGATTCACCTATCTCTTTACTCCATAAGAATTCTAAATGGGGGATTCAGGCTGTCTGTCCTGACTGATGTCACCCTGATCACACCACAGTGTTTCTGGATACTGACTTAGAAGGATTTTCTTAACTCTTCCTCCCTATCTTTTCTGTTCTGATTCATTTAAAGTGGCCCTTCTAATTTTTAGAATCTAATTCAGGGGCAGCTAGGTGGCACAGTGGATAGAGCACCAGCCCTGGATTCAGGAGGACCTGAGTTCAAATCCGGCCTCAGACACTTGACACTTACTAGCTGTGTGACCCTGGGCAAGTCACTTAACCCCAATTGCCTCACCAAAAAAACCAAAAACAAAAAAAGAATCTAATGCAAAGTGAACCAAACAATGGATCCCAAGGCAATGCCAAAGGAAAGAGCAAGGAAAACAAAACAATGGACACTGAACCCTACAAAAGTATAATGGTCATGTTAACCCTTCTCCACCAGTAGTTGTGCAAAAATATCTCCCTTTTTTTGGAGGGGGGGGGTCATCAGGGTTAAGTGATTTGCCCAGGGTGACACAGTTCATCAATGTCTGAGTATACATTTGAACTAAAGCCCTCCTGACTCTAGGGCTATCCACTGTGCCACCTAGATGCCCCAGCTCCCTTCCCTCTTGCCAGAAGTGGAGGAGTGTGGATCTAAATCACTTCAGACAATGCTAGATTTTACAAGGCTATATTAATTTTGAACTTTTCTTTTTTCCTTAAAAAACATTCTGCGTTATAAAATGGCTCTTTGAGAGAGGGGAAGAAGAGTTGTATTGGGAAATGCAGATGATCTAAAACCAAAAAATATATATATTAATAAAATTCATTTTAAAAACCTAAATTGATTCTTCTACTACATGGTAAGCCCAATGAAGGCAGGGGGCTGGTTTAAATTTGTTATCTTTGTTAGTGCAGTGATTTTTACATAAGAAGGGCTTAACATTTGTTAAATTCAATTCTGGGTGCTTGATAGGCCCCTAGAGATCATAGATCATAGATCATAGGAGCAGAGATCTAGAGCTGAAAGGGACCTCCCAGGGCATCTTGCTTCACTCCTTCATTTATATATGAGACACACAAGTTTCAGAGAGTGACTTCGTCATGGTCACACAGATAGCAAATGTCCCCAATACCCTTTGGTCCAAGGCTGGCATCTGTAATCCCTTAGCTATGAAGCCAAAGGGTCATCCTAATGACTTGCACTCTTCCTAGGTCTAAACCCAGGACTCTGTCCCCCACACAGCATCCCTGCAACTTCTTTCCTCCTCTTTAAAAATGGAGCGTGGTGTTCTTACACTCAGCTCTTGCTTGGGTTCCCCTGTAGCCTGAGTTTGTAGAGTCGTGATTGCAGTCACACTCTAGACAGTCAACAATGGAAAGTTTTTGTCGGTCTTTCCACTCTGACATGATGACTCTGAGTCGGTCATGACCCAGGATGTCCCTTCAAAAAGGGGTTTCTAGATCCCTGGTTTCACAATTTAAAAAAACAGTGTATTTTCTGAAAGCTATCTTGTGCCTGGGGAGTCACTAGCTTGTTGTTATCTTTTTTTTTTTTTTTTTTTTTGGTAAGTGGAGGGTATAATAATAACTCCCATTCCTAAAGATCTTCATGGTTTGCAAATTGCCCAGAGGAAGAGATGGAAGGGTGTAGGGAAGGCAGAAAAGAGTGATTGGCAGATATCTCAGCTTAAGTGCTCAATAGAGTATGAAAGAGGGTCTAGGGGCCATTTAGTTTCAGGAAAGGAGCTCTAAAATGGACTGCCCCAGGGGATGGGACATGGCTTTTGGAGTTCAGATGCAAAGGGAGATGGTACAAGGGAGAAAAACATGGCATTGGTAGCAGGACAGCTAATGGAAGCACTAAATAGCCCAAATGAACAATTGATTGGATCAAAAGATGTTCCTTAACCAAGATGGCAGGCTAAAAAGAGTCTTGCTCCTTCCCTTCAGTTGTAAGCATGGAATAGTGGAGGGAGCCCCATCTTGGTAGACTAATGGTTCCCACCTGCCACCACTGCAAACTTGGGCAAATCATTGAATTACTTTGAGCCTCAGTTTCCAGAATTGTATTATGGTCAAGAAAGGGAGGATATGAATTCAATTATTTCTGCAGTTCTTTCTAACTTTAACACTCTGTGGTTTTCTTGCTCTTATCTAGTCTCCTTTGAATCAACCTACCTGAAAAAAATTTTGCCTGATTTCCTAGTCTTATCCTACTTGGTGAAACTCCCTGGCTTGGTCCACACTCTGGTCAGTCTTTGCCTGATAAGTAATAAAGAAAAAAGATGATGTTAACAGTATTCAGAGCTGCCAATGACAGGCTCTGAGTCAAAGAGGAAATGGCCATCATGCCTGGCATTTGTTGGAGAGCCCAAAGGCTCTCACCAGAGTTCTCCCCCTGGAGCCTGGTATTTCATTTACACCATGTTTCAAGAAATAGTTCAGACAAATAGGTGCTACCCAGAAGCCCGATTCCTTGTGAGGTTTGTGGGCAAGCTCCCTGGCTTGTCAGAGAGTATGAGTGATAATTAAAAAATAGGATGAGGAAGAAAGGATATGGGCAACAGGCTGAAATTTGATCTGAGGTTGGGAAAAGGTATATTAACAGCTAGAGAAAGGACAGAATCATCTCAGAAGCAATAAAGCTCTTCAATGCATTCAGAAGTAAGTCTCTTTAAAAACTCTATTCTCATATACAATTAACCATACTCTTCTCTTTCAGTGTACTATAAGTTAATTTAGACAGAGACCCAAACCTATAGAATCAAGAAGACACGGTACTGAACCACATCATAGATACATAGCTGGAAGGGGCCTTAGAAGTCATTTTATCTGACCCCTCCCCTTGACTTTACAAAGAAACTGAATTCTGCAGAGGTAAGGAGACATGTACAAGGTCCCACAGTAAATAGCAGAGCCAGAATTTCAACTTGGGCTCTGTAATTCCAAATTCAGCACTCATTCTTCTATATTATATTGACTACCCATGTTAGGAGATATGTGTGAGCTAAACTAGTGATTCTATGACCTTGGGCAAGTGACAACTCTCTGAGCCTTACTTTTCAATCAGGCTTTAATTACACATGGATTACCTATTTCACAGGGCTATGACAGTGTTTGCTTTGTTATCCAAATATAAACAGTAGTGATTAGCAAGAGTACTAGTAATAATATAATACCATGCTTAGACAGGACCAAGTAGAATTGAGTGAGATTAAGGATGAGGGAGGGGTGGGTTGAGAAGCAGGGAAAAGAAACAGCTTAATTAAATTATTATTTTTAAAAAATAATCATTTTCATTAAATAGTATATCTGGAAGGAGCTTTTATAATCTAGAATATCAGAACTGAAAAGAACATTACAACCAAGCATGAGAGATTTGATTCATTCAACTGGCATTGTGATTGCCATGTGCCAGGCACTGTGTTAAGCTTTGGGTATATGAACACAAAAATAAAAGCATTCTATATTTCAAGGAGCCTTCATTCTGTTGAGAGAGCCAACGAGTATACCAATAAGTAGATAGACATATATACAGAGTGGACACAAAATAAATTTGGAATCAAGAAGAACACTGGCAACTGGAGGAATCAAGATGTGATAATGGTGAAATAGTATCTTAGAGGAGAGAATGTTGGAGTTGGTGGGGAGCCTTACAATCAAGAACACCAAAGTTGAAAGTGACATCACAGCACGGCATATTACAGTTGCAAGGGACGTCAGGGATCATCCAGCTCAAATTCCTCAGTCTATCAACCAGCATTTGTTTCAGGCACTAGGTTAGCACTGGGGATACAAAGAAAGGCAAAAACAAAACAACAGCAGCAACAAAACAAAAACAAACAAAAACGGCTCTGCCCTGGAGAGGAGCTCTCAGTATAATGGGGGAGACAACAAACACACAATTATGTATAAACAAGACACATGCATGATAGATGAGAAATAATCAGCAGAGTAAGGGGACTTGAAATAAAGGGTCCCTGACATGCTTCTTGTGGAAGGTGGGATTTGAACTAGACCTAAAAGAAGATAGGGAACATGAATGTGAAAATGAGGAGGGAGAGAGTCCCAAGCATGGGGAACAGCCAAAGAAAATGACCCAAGCAGAAAGATGGACATTATAAGGCACATGAAGATTTTCAAAAAACTCAATAATCTCAATCCTTGGAGACAGGCTGTAAAAGAATTCTTTTCCCCCATGAAGCCTAGAGAAGGATTGATGGTCGCAAGGTTGATATGTAATAGATCTAGAACTGAATCACAGATACCCTGACTTTGTCTTGGGTGCTTTCTGCTAGTTTTGTAGTCAAGGGAAAAGGCTCCATGCCTACCAAGTCATTTAACTCTTTAAGTCTCAGTTTGCTCATTATAAACAAAGAGATGCTAATACTGAAGTTGTCAAACATTTACTAAACATTTACTACTATATGCCAAGATACCATGCTAAGCCCCAGGCATGGTAGTTATTGTCCTTTGGTCTGGAAGAGGACCAAATTGACATCACTATGTTGGAGTCAAGGTATCATGTGTCTGGCTGTGGCTGATCAGACCAATACAAGCCTGTAAGGCTCTACTGCATGTGAGCCTTGGGGATAGAAAGAAAAATAAAATAAAGCCCCTGTCCTCAAGGAGCTCACAGTCTAATGGGGTACACAACTTGGAAAGAGATATGTACAAACAAAAAATAGGACAGATTGGAGATGATCTCAGAGGGAAAGCAATAGCATTAAGGAGTATTGGGAAAGTCTTTCTTTTTGGTTTGTTTGTTTTTGTTTTTTGTAGGGCAAAGGGGGTTAAGTGACTTGCCCCAGGTCACCCAGCTAGTAAGTGTCAAGTTTCTGAGGCCAGATTTGAACTCAGGTCTTCCTGAATCCAGGACTGGTACTTTATCCACTGTGCCACCAGGGAAAGTCTTTCTTATAGATGTTACCTCTGATCTGAAAGAAGTCAGGGAAGCCAGGAGATAGAGATGAGGAAGGAGAGAATTCCAGGCATAGAAGAGAAGCTGTGAAAATGAACAGAGTTTGTAGATGGAGTATCTTGTGCAAGTAATGGGGCTTGGGGGTGGGAGTGGCAGTATCATTGGGTCAGAGAGTCCATGAAGGGGTATAAGAAATCTGAAAAGATAGGAAGAGGCAAGGATTTAGAGGATTTTAAAAACCCAAAAGTGGACTTTATATTTGATCTTGTAAATATTAGGGAACTACTGGAATTTAATGAATAGGAAGCATAAGATGGTCAGACTTTCACTTTAGGAAGAAGGTTGGACTGGAGTGGGAGAGACTTGAGGCAGAGAGACCAACTGGAAGGTTATCAAATCAGTCCAGGTATGAGATTATGAGGGCCAGCACAAGGGTGATAGCAGCCTAAGAGAAAGTGGCTTATACAACAGATGCCATGAAGGTAAAGTCAACAGGACTTGGCAACTGATTAGATAGGGGGAAGGGAAAGAGAGCTGGGAGATGAAGATTATGGCTAAATTGAGGGTTGGATGACTGGGAAGAGGATGGTAGTACTCTTGGTAACAGGGGAATTAAGAAGAGGGGATTTGGGGGAAGAAGAGGGAAAGTAGATGAGTTCAGCTTTGAACATGTTGAGTTTAAGGTGACTACAGGGCATCCAGTTTGCCATATTCATTATGCATTTGCAGATTCAAATCTGAAGGTCAGGACAGAAATTAAGGCTAGATGAATAGATTTGAGAATCATTTGCATGTGATGATAACAGAACCCATGGAAGCTGATGAGATCATCAAATGAGGGCCCCCTACAGAGACTTCAGGGACAACCATGTTTAGCAGGTATGACCTGGATAAAGATCCAACAAAGGAAACTAAGGAGTGTTCTAACAGGTAGGAGAAAACTGAGGAAAGAATAATAACGAAAGCCTTAGAGAGAAGAGAATTTTAAGGAAAAGAGGGTGATTGACAGTCTTGAAGGCTAGAGAGAGGTTACAAAGGATGAGAACTGGGAAAAGGCCATTAGAGTTGGCAATTGAGAAATTACTAGTAACTTTGGAAAGAGTTGTTTCAATTAAATGATGAGGTTAGGAGTCAGACTGTAGGAAGTTAAGAGAGTGAGAGGAGAGGAAATGGAGATACCTATTGTAGACTATGTTTCCAAGGTTAGCCACAAAACGGAGGACAAAAATGGGATAATAATTAAGAATTATAGATGGGTGAAATAAAACATGTGTATGTGTGTGATAGATAAATCTCTATCTATATACTTACACATATAAACATACAAACAAATACACCTCTCTCTCTCTCTCTCTCTCTATCTCTCTCTCTATCTCTCTCTCTATCCCTATCTCTATCCCTATCTCTATCCCTATCTCTATCTCTATCTCTATCTCTATCTCTATCTCTATCTCTATCTCTATCTCTATCTCTATCCCTATCCCTATCCCTATCCCTATCTCTATCTCTATCTCTATCTCTATCTCTATCTCTATCTCTATCTCTATCTCTATCTCTATCTCTATCTCTATCTCTATCTCTATCTCTATCTCTATCTCTATCTATCCCTATCTCTATCTCTATCTCTATCTCTATATCTATATCTATATCTATATCTATCTCTATTTCTATCTCTATCTCCATCTCTATTTCTATCTTTTTTCCATATCTCTATATCAATACATACATGCACGTGTGTGTGAGAAATGTAGTCTAGTGTATTATATAGACTAGTAAGTGCTTGGCCATGGGCCATATAGGCATTGCGTGATAAGAAGCTCTGAGTCTCTTGGAGGTCTTGGTAGAGGGGACTGAAGTGTAGTAGAGATGTATAAAAGTGTGTATATATAATGCCACAACCTGCAACTTCACATATAGGATATATAAAATCTTGTGTGTATATGTATATGCACATAGAATTTTATAATATATTTTCATATATACCTGAAATTTCTTATATATAAGCATATATAATATAGCTAATTATAAAAGTATATATGCAGATATACAGATATGTACATATCTATTTATATGTCTATATAGATATGGGTAGATATATCTGTATATGATGTATGTGATTATATATGTATGCATTTAAGCCATTAAAGGTTAAAACTACACTGAGACTTTTACAAAACCCTGAATACCAGAGTCTCTTGATGATAAAGGAAATAAAAATGAGGTCACAGCTTTGTTCTTTGCATCACATAATATGGCTTCTCTGCCTCTGGACCCTGTATAATAGTTTATTTTAAACCTTCTTAGACAATTATTCTCTCTCTCTCTCTCTCTCTCTCTCTCTCTCTCTCTCTCTCTCACACACACACACACACACACACACACACACAAACACTCATCAGCTGATATGACACTTTTAAAGTGAGGAAAGGGAATGGTAAAATGTAGACATGTACCTGACTAGTTCCTATTGTCCCTTGGTCTTTTATAAGGATAGATCAGGTTTCTTTAGCCCTTTAAAGCATTTTCTACTCAACAACCTTGTAAGGTAGGTAGTAGTTAGTACTATCATCTCCATTTCACAGATGAGTAAACTGAGACTCAGAAAAGTGAATGGACTTTTCAAAGGTTGCATTGCTAGTCCATGTCAGAACTGAAATCTTAATGCAGATTTCCTAACTTTAAATCTCTGGTTCTCTCTACCAGGTCTTACTGAGACACCATTGTAGGCTAGACAGGCCATGGGACAGACCCATTAACATTATTCCCATGTAGGCAATGGGGTTTATAATGAGATCCAGGTTGGCAAAGGGAATACCAACTGGTAAATGTCCATATAGGCACTCTGTGATGAGGACCCTTGGACTTTTTCATTGAGCTATTCTATTACTGTCTGGGTTTCTGTGGAGGTGTATAAAATGGCCTACAACCAAGAATGATCCATCTAGGTACATGGAGAGGAACCTCACCATTGATTTTAGAATCTCAAACCTATAAGTTTGTATACATATCCCAGTTAACAGATAACAGAATAAAAAGTCAGGAAGAGACCTTGGGCATCATTTAGTCTAATATCCCTCATTTTTACAAATAGGGAAACTGAGACCCAGAACTTAGATCACCTGACTTAGTACTCTTATATTTATACCTTTTTTTGGGGGTACACTTTTTGGGTACTCCTGTTCATTATAGAACCACAGATCAATGGAAAGGACCTTCAAAGTCATCTGGTTCAGAGCTGTCAGAGACTCTGCCCTTGAACCAGATAAAAATGTAACCAGGAAGTAGTTAACAAAATAAATAAAATATAATAAAACATAGATAATGTTACTCTATGCTAGTCTCAGTCAACATACAGCCCCCAGGGATCTTTATATATGGTTTATTGGCCATTTCCATTTGAGTTTGATACCTCTGCTCTAGTTCAATGTCCTTGTTTGAGAAAGTAAAGTATCTTGTTACAAAGGTAGTAAACAGCAAAGTCAGGAACACTATTCTTTTCTCCATGCTACATTGCCACAAATATAACTCTGGTCAAATTTCCTGCATTTTCTTTATCATCTATTTTATACACATTTTGGGAAGCATGGATGGTGTAATGGAAAGAACAACAGATTTGGTGTCAGGAGAACTGGGTTCTAGTGTTGGCCTCGAACAAGTCACTTTTGCTCCATAAGCTTTAGATCCCTCATCTGTAAAATGGGCAGAAAGATCCTTGGACTACCTCCCTCATAAGACTGCTGTGAGAATGAACCAAAGTAATAGATGTCAAATAACTTTTTATAATAAAGTGCTATGGAAATGTGAGATAGGGAGGACGAGGAAGACGAGGATGATAAGGATGATGATGAAGATAAAGAAGAGGGCAATAATATCAATATGACAAAAAAATCTTCCACAGCTTTAGGGACTTATGGAAAATGATTCATTTTGCACCAGAGCCATTAAAAAATAATCCACTGGCTTCAAGGTTCATATGCAGTTACAGAAAGCTCTGTCCTATTTATGCCACCCATTTTTACCAGTAATACACTCTGCTCCTCTGACCTTATTTGCTGATGTCCTAATCTGTCTTACAACCCTACACAAATACCCAGCATCAATAACTTTAGCTCAAGGCTATTTTCCCCCTGAAACAGACACAAGTAAATTGCTTTCCCCCGCCCCCCTTTCACAAGCAGCAGAGCAGAGGTCATTAAACCTCCCTTGTATGATTTCGATGCAGTGAGAGGGCCCCTTGCTCCCTCTCCTCAAATGAGAGTTGAAGTGCTTTTTAATCTGCACTTCAACATGACCTTTGGCAGCCATTGCCATTCACCATTGGGGGCAGGAAGTAGAATCCTTTCCATGCTCCCCTCTATGGGCACAATTAGGATAAAGTGGCTAGGGGCTGAATGAATCCCACATCTGCACAGGAAGCCCGGCAGAAAGGACTAGGGACCTTCAGCCTGGAGACAAGAAGAAGCAGGAGGGGTGTGATAGATGGCTTCTAGTATGTCATACAGAGGAAGGATTAGATTTGTCCTGCTTGGTCCTGGAGGCCACAGCTAGGATCCCTGAGTGGAATTATCGAGAGGCAGACATTAGGATAAATGTTAGGAAAAACATCTTAAATATTAGCACTCTCCTGAAGTGGAATAGGCCACTATTCAGAATAGTGGGTCCTCCTCCCTCTTACCACTACTTCAATGAAAGTCTGTAGGTAGAGGCCAGGTTAGTATCTAGCTGTGATATAGATCAAAGCTCCTTAAACTGTGAGTCTCAACCCCACATGGGGTGTCATAACTGAATGTAGGGATCAAGAATAATTTGGCAACAGTACAAGGTTATATATACCTATTTTATATACCTATATGCTCAGGGTTGTGTAAAAATTTCTCAGGCAAAAAGGGGTTATGCGTGGAAAAAGTTTAAGAAGCCCTGGTTTAGATGGGAATCTTATTCAAGGCCAGAATGGATTAGCTGGCCTCTGAGGTCCCTTCTGACTCAGAGATTTCATGATTTTTCAAATATGATGCTTGAAGAATCATTCATTCTTCATACCTAGGAAGAAGGTTAAGAGAGAAACTCTTCTTTGAAACTCCTTTAAATCAAGTGATCATACTGGGCCACAGACATGTTGTCATCAGAATTTGTCTAACAGACCAGGAGGAGTTCTTAACTTGAGTTCCATGGACTTTTAAAAATACATATTTTGATCACTTTATTTGAATACAATTGGTTGCCTTTGTGAACCTATGTATTTTATATCGTACATTTAAGAGTATTCTTCTGTGAAGGGACCACAGGTTTCACTGGACTGCCAGAGGAGGAGATAACATGGAAAATTGTTAAGGACCCCTGCCATAGACTCATCAAATGTTAGAGGCAGAAGGGACCCTAGAAATCACTTAGTCCAACTTTCTTATTTTTAAAATGGGGCAACAGATACTGAGTGGGGAGATAATTTGCCAAAAGACACATAGGAGGTTAGTGAGGAATTCTGGACCAAAATGTAGTATTCATCTTGATTCATAATCCAGATCTCTCTCTCTCTCTCTCTCTCTCTCTTGGCAATGGGAGTTAAGTGACTTGTCCAGGTCACACAGTCAGTAAGTGTCAAGTGTCTGAGGCCAGATTTGAACTCAGGTACTCCTGACTTCAGGGCTGGTGCTCTATCCACTGCGCCACCTAGCTGCCCCCGGTGCTTTCTTTATACACTATGCCACCTAGTTTCCCCCAGATCTCTTTAACACATTGCCATATTGTATCCTTAACAGCCCCTGACCCTGTCTCTGAAGATATCACCCCAAGGGAAGTAGAAAGGTGTCTTGACATCTTTTGAAGGGTTAAGTGTCATGCTCTAAACCTCTATTCTACCATCAAAATATCACCTAAGGATCATACAATGTTAATATACAGAATATGAATTTTAACACTGGAAAGGATCTTAGAACATAGGATGATGGGACAGGAATATATCTTAGACACCATCAAATCCAGTAATTTGGAAACTTTTTTGTGTCATGAGCCCCTTTGGCACTCCAGGAAAGTCTATAGACCCCTTCTTAGAATAATGCCCTTATAGGTATAACATAAAACATTAGAATTACAAGGGAAACTAATTGTTTTGAAACATCATTATCAATTTTTTTTTTAACTTTCACTGACCCCTGGATGCAAATCCCTGATCTACTCTAAACCTCCCAAACCCATTTTACAGAGGAGAAAACTGAGAGTTAGGCTTAGGAACCCTGACTTTTAATTCAATTTACAGACAACAGTTGAATGTGCTCCATTAGCAGGGATGCTGACATTTTAAGAGGGACAAACCTTAACACCAAGAATGAATCACCAACTGATGGAATTTCAGACAGGAGCAATATGCAGAGGTCTTTTTAAGGTGAGGGGCCTTCCCTTTTATTTTAAAGTCATACCACATTTAAAACAGTCACCTAATCTTCCTGCACATAAGTCAGCCTGACCAAGATATTAACCTCATAGAAAAGGTTCACAATCAAGTGGAAAGTTGTAATTAAAACAATGATAGAGAAGTTGAGGGAAAAAATTGGTGGGCAATAATATATAATTAAACAACTTTCTATAAATGAAAAGCACTAGGATTATAGATTCAGGGCTAGAATGAACACTGGAGGTCACTGACTCCTAGACTCTAATTTTAAAGATGAAGAAACTCAAGGCCCAGAAGGAAGGTATAAGTGATTGACTATGGATCCCATAGCTAGGAAGTAGCGGAGACAAGATTAGTCCAAAGTCTTCTTGAATCCAAGTCCAGTGCTCCCTCCACCAAGCCACACTGCCTCAACTATGTTTGGTGTCAGGCGAGGCAGTGTATTAAATACCAAGAGCATTGGCCTGGGCATCTGAATACCTGGATCCTAGGGCCACCTGCAACACTTCACAGGTGTGTGACTCAAGTAATTCACCTCTGAGCCTCAGCATCTTCATCTGAAGAAGCAACATGAAGCAAAACCAGCTCCTGATTAGTGTAAATAATGAATCCCATGAAGTGTTTGCCTGTTATTCAAATTGACACTTTTCAAAGTTAGAGTTATATAAACTTCAATAATTGGTTCCAGCCCAATGGAAATGCACAACACAAAATAGTGCAACTGTTTTATTTATTATTTGGATTAATCAGAACTTACCTGTAGTAGAGAACCAGTCTTACAGGCTGGAAGACCTGGGTTCAATTCCTGCCTCATTCATATATGGGCTAAATGACTTTTGGTAAGTCAGTTAATCTCTCAGTGCCCCCAAGCAATTTCCTAGTCAATCAATACACCAAAAGGTATTTCTTCAATGCCTCCTATTTGC
The DNA here is from genome assembly GCF_019393635.1 of Dromiciops gliroides. Classification (NCBI taxonomy): domain Eukaryota; kingdom Metazoa; phylum Chordata; class Mammalia; order Microbiotheria; family Microbiotheriidae; genus Dromiciops; species Dromiciops gliroides. The sequence continues at coordinate 553,183,901 of NC_057863.1, read as the reverse complement.
CAGGCACCTTTCTAGGCTCTAGGGATACAAGTACAAAGAGTGATACAAATTCCGTTTGCCACAAACTCATATATATTGTAATTCGGGAGAAAAAAAAGTGCATATATAAATAAATACGGTTTAAGAATAAAGTGAAAATACAACAGGGTTAAGTAAAAGACAGTTTTGGAGAGAGGACAGTAGGACTTGGGGAGATCAGGAAGGACTTTCCTGGTGAAGATGGTGCTTGAACTGAGTTCTAAAGAAAGAGAGAGGGGGAAGCCGGGTAATACAGTAGATAGAGCACCAGCCCAGGAGTTAGAGGGATCTAAGTTCTAACCTTACTAACTGTGTGACTCTGGACAAGTCACTTAACCTCTATTGCCTCCACATAACTTCCTCATACATAATAATATTAATACCCCTCAACAGCATTTATGATGAACAAAGGAAATAATGTTATGTGAGATACTTTGGGAAATGAAGTGTTCAGTAATTGTTAATTATTATCTTTATTAAAATATTCTTCATTGAGAACATAAACCCCCTGAGATGAGGGGCTGTTTCATTCATGTGTTTGGTCATGTTGGCTATCGTACCTACCTTACAAGGATATTGTCAAGAAAAATGCTTTGTAAGCTATAGAGAATATGTGCAAATACAGACCATCGTGATTATCTTTGTTGTAGTAGGTGCTGTCTCTGTCCTCAAAGAATAGACTGATAGAGGGTAGACTACAAAAAACAAAAAATACATGTCCAATCACCTCTCTTCTGCTCCAGTGCATAATGCACACTTATTCATTTAATACATAAAGATCAGGAAGCCAGGAGAGAAGTGATTCGCCTACAGTTATGTGGCTAGCCGGGGTCAGAGCCCAGTTTTTTTCATGGCAGACCAGTGTTCTTTTGTACTATGACTTACAATTTCCTCAATTAATTTAAGGAAAATATCATGAGAAAGGTAAACATGGAGGCATTCCTTAACCAAATACAATTTTTATATCATCTGCCATTTTTGATTATTCGCAGAATTGCTTTTCCTTGTGAGCCAGGATAATTTAAATCTGTCATGATGGTTGACTAATTCTCAGAGTTAGAAAGATCAATTAGCAATATTATTAATTGGGGTTATTTCTGTGCTTCTGTTTTCAAGATAATTTCTCTCTTTAACTGTAAAATGTTTTGCCTTAATTAAAGACATTCACACCCATATGTAAGTGATAATAAATTTGAATATTTATAAGTACATTTGATTTTTTCAAGCAAAGACCTAGGCAACACTGATACCTACACCTTCTGTAGGCAAAGTATAGGCTATTTCTTACTTAAGTTAACAAAACGGTCCTTCTTCAACATAGAAGTACAATTATAATCCTTATTTATAAATTTTGTAGTGGTTCTTTCCTGATAAGCAGTTTGGTGTTCATTTAACCATTAAAAGAATATTTATTGTGATCTTTAGTCATAACATATGATGTATCCATGTTTAAAGATAACTGCAATGGTAGGAACATAGCACTTAGTATCCAAATGGATGGATTGACCCAGAGTGAGATATGATGGTAATGTGCTTGATATAATCCCTACAGACAAGGAAGGCTTCTTGGGGTTGAATTATGAGTTTCCTTTTAAAGAATTCAAATATCAGAGCTGTTAGGATAGTAAAACAATAGAGCGTAAGAGGCTGCTAATAGCAAAATAAAGGAGAAGAATTTAACTCTGGGCAGTGCAAACAGAAAGGAAAGAAGCAGTGAGGACCTTTAAGTAGAGGTACAGGTTAAGTCAAATTGGCCAAGTGGATTGGGGTCAAGTGCAAGATATGAGACTCACTATGATATGATTTAGGTAACACTGAATTTGGATACAGAAGAACTAGGTTCCAAGCCATTAAATCAAATTCACTAAACATTTATTCAAGGCCCTCTACTAGGTTCTAGGGATAGAAAGACAAAAATAAGGCCATTCCTAACTTTAGAGAACATACATTCTACTGTCCTCATATAAAATTTTCTACTTACCAATTTTTTTTCAATTTTTTTTTGTGGGGCAATGAGAGTTAAGTGACTTGCCCATGGTCACACAACTAGTAAGTGTCAAGTGTTTTAGGCCGGATTTGAACTCAGGTCCTCCTGAATCCAGGGCTAGTGCTTTAACACTTACCAATTTGATAAATATAGTCAAACCACTTAAACTGTTTCTCAGTTTTCTCATCTTTAAAATGGGATATCAATTTCTGTACTGCCTACCTCAGGAGATTGTTGTGAGGACAGAATGAGGTCAAATATGTGAAGAGCCATGCAAATCATAATAGGATGGGTCATACCAGGTACTCACAACACTTAGTTGTAAAAATGACTTGCTCAGGGTCACACTGCTAATAATTGGTAAAATAAAGCATAGAAACCATGTCTTCTGATTTCAAGTCAAAGGCTCACCACATTATAGCACACTATGTTTGCTATTAGCACAATGTTACTGGTTTTGAGCACAGTATAATTTAGGGCAAGCTTCTTGAGAGTAAGGAGAAGAAACATTATAATAATAATCATTATTATTACTACCACAACAATAATATAATTTATATCATGTTTTAAGGTTTACAAAGCATTTGACATGTCTTACTTGATTTGATCCTCGCTGCAGCCCTGTGAGGTAGGTTACTAGTGTTATCTCCATTTTACAAAGGAAGAAACTGAGGCCTGGAGAGATTAAATGACTTGTATAGAGTGACACAGCTAGTAGGTGTATGTCAGGATTCAAACTCATCGTGACGCTAAGTCTTGGATTTTATCCACTGTACCACCCAGAAAGAGCTGGTCTTAGAAAGTGACTTAACCTTCCCACACCTCAGTTTCTTAATCTAAATACTGAAGTAATACTTAGAGAGGCAGCATAGCATAGTGAATAGAGAGTTAAACTTAGAGCAGGAAAAACCCGAGTTCCAGTCTTGCCTCTGACACATACTGGGCAAGTCACTCTCTGTTCTCTAGGCAATTCTCCTTTTATGATCTTAAAACGTACTGAGGAGCCCAACAAAAGGGGTTTTTGTTTATGTGGGTTATATGTATCAATATTTGCTCTGTTATGTCAATATTATTAATGGGATTATTTTTTCTTTGAAGCAATCAGGGTCACACAGTTACTATCTGAGGTCAAATTTGAACTCAGGTCCTCCTGACCCAAGCACCGGTGCCACCTTGCTGTCCCTATATTATTTAAAGAATAGTTTCCCCCTTGCAGACCCCCTGAAAGTGTGTCTGTACTTTGAGAAATGCTGATCTTACCCAGGCAGAGGGGTTCTCATGCAGATACTGATACATAATGGGTCTGTGATCTCATTGATGTGGGTACTAAAAAAAAAAATTGGGATAATAATTTTGCTTTCATGATGTCACAGGTTAGTATGAGGTTGAAATAATCCTAGGATCATAGATTCAGAGCTGGAAAGGATTTTAAAGATTATTTAATCTAGTCTAGATGGCACAGTGGGTAGATAGCTGGGCCTGGAGTCAGGAAGACCTGAGTTCAAATATGCCCTCAGAGTCTTACACCAGCTATATTACCCTGGACAAACCAGTTAACCTCTGTTTGCCCCAGTTTCACCATTTATAAAATGGAAGTAATAATAGTACCTACCTCTCAGGGTTGTTGGGAAGATCAAATGAGATAATCTAGCACAGTCCCTGGCACTATAGAAATGTTAGTTGTTGTTATTTTAAAGATGAGGAAAATGAGTCCCAGAAAGGTTTAGTGATTTGCCTGAGGTCACAATTAGTAAGCAGCAGAAGTGGTATGTGAACCTGGGTCCTCTGACCAGAAATGATATATTTTTTAAAATGATTAATAAACTGCAAAGTGTTGCATGAATACGAGGCCTCCTAACCATAAGCTGAATCATCTGCCAGTCTCCTGGTCATCTCATCTACTGACCTTACCTACAGCATTCCAGGGTAGGAGGATGAAAGTCACAGACTCGAGAATTCCAATCACTATTTTTTTTTTTTTTAGGCAATGGGGGTTAAGTGACTTGCCCACGGTCACACAGCTAGTAAGTGTTAAGTGTCTGAGGCCAGATTTGAACTCAGGTACTCCTGAATCCAGGGCCGGTGCTTTAACCACTGTGCCATCTAGCTGCCCCCACAGACTCGAGAATTCCACACAGCCAACTAACCATGCAGAGATCATTCTACTTCAACCTTCTTTTACAAATGAGGAAAGTGAGGTCTAGGGAGAGGAGAGCAAGTGCCTTCCTTGCTCAAGACCACAGCCAGTTAAAGACTCTGCTAAAAATGAAATTCAAAGCTGGTCTTAGTGAGTTCCAGAATCTCTCAGCTGTAAAAGACTCGGAGGCCATGACATCCAGCCTCCCTGTACCTCAATAAGAATTCCCCGATTCAGCTAACCTCCAAGATCCATCCCTTCTACCAATGAGATTCTAGGATTCATTAGAGCCAACACTGGATCCCAGACTATGTCCCGTATCTTGCTGATGCTAGGAGTGTTTGATGCTTAACCAAATCCCAGGGACCTGGCATTTTTGCTGTTTACTACAAAAATTGAAGCTTTCCATGGAAACAAAAGTTATCCTCTTCATTATAGAGATAGGTCTATGACAAGGTCACTCTGTGGGCTGGCTGCTGGCGGCTGAATCTCTCTGCCTGAGAAGTTTTGCCCTAATGCCTTTTGGAGTTTTTCATCATATGAGTTATGATGGAAAACTCACACATGACACCCTATTGAGAAACTAAAAGCTTTTTAGTTTTCCTTTATAAATGATATAAATGAAAGGAACCAGGTAAGAGAGACAATGTAGTACATAACTGCCTGGCTATAAGTTCCATAATAGAATTTGTCATCTTAGGCCTGCCATGAATCGACTGTGACACCTCACTTGGGATCATAACACCTGCGTTTGAGCCCAGGCTCTGGTACTTATTAGTTTGTATCTTTGGGCAAGTACCTTAACCCCTTTGGGCCTCAGTTCCTTTATCTGAATACTGAAGTGACACTGTTGCAATCGGAGAAGCAGCATATCTTAGTGAACAGGGAGCTGATTTGGGAGCCAGGAAGAGCCAGATTCAAAATGCGCCTCTGACACTTTCTGGGTCTTCGATAAGTCATTAACTATTGGTATTTCTATAAGACTGAAACATGTCAGAGAAGGTGCCAGTTTCCATTGGCAGAAAAGATACCTCTCTAGGAGATTTAAGCACGTAGCCTGGTTCTCAGTCCATATGAGGTACTTAATGACTGTTGACTAACATGGGTATGCAAGCACAGATGCGGCCCATTAAAATGCACTTAACATGGTACTTACTGTGTGCCAAGCCCTAAGCCAAGTGATAGAACAGCTAAGAAGATGAAAAAAGATAGACAGATAATATGTCTTCCAGGAGTTTATCATTTACAAGTCCTAAAACTGGGACATGTATCCTTCAATAATATTGATATATTTCTGCAGACCTCTGAGGGATTACATAGTGCCTTACTTATAACAATCAATAATCAACAACCGTTAATAATCTTACAAGATAGGTAGTACTAGTATTATTATCCTTTTATTTATATAGGAAAAAAACTGAGTCACTGAGCGGTGTTGAGTGACTTCACAAAACTGCAGAATGTCCGCTAACAGAGTCTCTGTGTCCCACTCAGCATCTTAAAAAGCTGATGCCCTGAACACTCTGGGCATTCAACGATGGCTTCCAGGTTAGGAATAATAACAGCTTGAAATTCTCTCGTTTTTCAAAGATTATGGGGGGTGGGGGCAGCTACATGGCACAGGGATAAAGCACCAGCCCTGGATTCAGGAGGACCTGAGTTCAAATCCAGCCTCAGACACTTGACACTTACTAGCTGTGTGGCCCTGGGCAAGTCACTTAACCCTCATTGCCCTGCAAATAAATAAATAAATAAACAAACAAACAAACAAATAAAGATTATAGAGCACTTTCCCAGAAAAAATCCTGTACAGAGGGTACTACAAATATTATTGTAGACAGCTAGGTTGCACAGTGGATAGAGTACAGAGCCTGGAGTCAGGAAGACCTAAGTTCAAATCTGGATATTTCATAGCTGTGTGACACTAGGCGGGTCACTTAGCCTCTATCTGCCTCAGTTTCCTTAAATGTAAATCATGATAGTACCTGTCTCATAAGATTGTTGTATCAAATGAGATGGTTTAAAAAGTGCTTAGTACATAGTAGGAAACTTATAAATGCTTGTTCCTTTCCATCCCCCATTTAATAAAGGAGCAAATGGAGACAAAGGGAGAGAACTATATTTGCCTAAAAATGTCTCCTAATGGGGCAGCTAGGGGGTGCAATGGATAAAGCACCGGTCCTGGATTCAGGAGGACTTGAGTTAAAATCTGATCTCAGACACTTGACACTTACTAGCTGTGCGACCCTGGACAAGTCACTTAACCCTCATTGGGGTGTAAAAAAAAAAATCTCATAGTTATGAAGTAGCTAGGACTGATTCTCAACCCAGGTTGCCATCCAAAGAATTTGATTGCTCCAGTGCACCAATTTCCGTTCCTTATTTTGGGGACGTAAAGATAGAGAGAGGGAAAAAGATTGAGGAAGAAGAACAGGGAGAAGTGGAGGAGGAGAGGAAGGGGAGAGAGGAAGTGGGGAGGAAATGGGGAGAAAGAGAAGCATTAAGTACAGTGGAATATACTAGAAATCTAATTATAACATTGATTAGATTTCAGCAAGCTTTTGACAAAGTCAAATATAAAATGAAGAGATAAGAGGTCATGGCAGATGAACCTCATTTCCTTTTCTGATCAAATTACTAAATTAGTAGATGAAGGAGCTACTACGGTTGAAGTTTATCCAGAATTTAGCAATAGTTTTGATAAAATACCTCACACTTTTCTCATGGAAAAGAAGGGAAGAGGTAGACTCGACAATAATAAAATGAAAAAGGGTTCCGAACTGGTGAGTGGCTGGATGCTGAACAACAGTTGTTGATAATTTGAGAAGGCATTATGGCAGCACTTCTCAAGTGGAGTGCTCTAGGCATCTATGCTATATGACTTCCTTATCAGTGACTTGGACAAGGGATCGCTTTTGCAGATGACAGAATTGGGATCCAACAAGATATTGACAGACTAGAGAATTGGGCTCTAAAAATGCAAGAAGATAATCTTAATCACTAGATTGTAAGCTGCCTGAGCTGTCTCTTGCCTTCTTTTTGTACCTCTAATGCTTAGCCCAATACCTGACACATAGTAAGCACTTAATAAATATGTATTGATTGGCTAAAATTCAATAAGGATAAATATGAAGTCTTACATTTGTATACATTCAAAAAATCAACTACATTAAGTTTAAGATGCTGGAGGTGTGGCTAGACAATGGCTGTTCTGAAAAAGATCATGGTGGTTTAGTAGACTACAATGAGTCAGCAGTTTGATGTCATAGCAAAAATAAATAAAAACAAAATATGTTTTTAGGCTGAAATAAGAGGAGCATAATGTCTAGGCATAGGAAGGTGATAGTATCACTATACTCTGCTCTCATACACATCTGTAGTAGTATTGAGTTATGTTCCAGGAAATCATGATTTAAGAAGAACATTAATTAGCTAGAAAGCATCAATAGGAGGACAACAGAGAGAGTGAAGGGCCTTGAGTCCATCCTATTTGAGGATCTATTAAAGAAAATGGAAATGTTTAACCCAAGGAAAACAAGCCTCAGAAGAAAGATGATACCATCTTCAAGTTTCTGAGAATCTACCATGTGCAAGAAGGAACACACTCCTGCTGTTTTGTCCCAGAAGGCTGAAGCAGAAGGAGTGCTAGAAGCTGCAAAAAGACAAAAGTAGGATTGATGTCATGAAATACTTCCTAGCAATAAGAGTTTTCCAAAAGTGGAATTACCTTCTTTGAGAGGTGGCAGATACTTCTTTGGAGGTCTTTAGTTTGAAGCTGAACTATTACTTCTCAGGTATATTTTTGTCTTTTTAAAATTATATCTATTTTATTTTTAATTCATTAAATAAAACAAGAATTTCTACAATAAAGTAGAATCTAAAAAAAAAGATGATTGCACATGAAACTCCAAATCTATTATGTACAACTTGCTATTTCTTTTAAATGTATAATAATGTTATCATGTAATTTTCTTTATTTTTCCTTTTTTTCCTTCCCTTTTCCCTCCCTTGTTCTAAAACAGGAGGGTAAATTAAAAATAGAAAAAAAATCTACTGTTCACCACCCAAAAAAGATCCTAGGAGGAAAACTTACGGGAATGTCAGAGCCAAGTTTCAAAAATTCCAGGCTAAACAGAAAGAATTTCAAGCAACAAGAAAAAAAAATACTGAGTTAATAGAATCAGGATTTCACAAGACATAACAGCTTTTATATTAAAAGACTGTAGGTCTTGGAACATTATATTTCTTTTTTTTGTTTGCTTTTGTTTTTGTTGTTTTGTTTTTTTCAGGGGGCAATTAGGGTTAAGTGACTTGCCCAGGGACACACAGCTAGTAAGTGTCAAGTGTCTGAGGCAGAATTTGAACTCAGGTCTTCCTGCCTCCAGGGCCAGTGCTTTATCCACTGCACCACCTAGATGCCCCAGAACATTATATTTCAAAGAGCAAAAGAGATAGGGTTGTGACCAAGAATAAGTTACCCAGTAAAGTTGAGTATAATCCTGAATGGAAGAAAACAAAAGGACATTTAATGAACGGAAAGACTTTTTCAGGTATATTATAGTGGAGAATCCTACTGTGTATGGGTCAAATTAGATAGTTTTTGAGGTTCCTTACAACTCTCAAATTCTGTGATCCTGTGACTAAAAGGATAATACAATTTGATGAATTTGGGACTGGCCAAATGACTAGACTAAAATAGTAATAATTAATATCAAACTGGAAAGGTGGGGCAGTCTCTTATGGAGGGTCACAGAAATCTATCCTTGGTCCTATCTTGTTCACCATTTTATCATTTATATGGATGAAGGTGTAGATAGCACAAATATCACAGTTCCAGATGATGTGAATTTTGAAGGAAGATCTAACATATTTGGATAACAAACTTCTGATCCAAATGTGTATCAGTAGGTGAGAACAATAGTCCAGATCAAATGACCTTAAATTTAATAGGAGAAAATGCATAGCAGTTTCAAATATACAACTTCAAAGGTACAGGTTAAGTGAGGTATGGACAGACAACAGTTCCCAAGGGAAAAAAAAATGGGGCTTTTAATGAATACTAGCTTATATATTTGTCAGTATTCTGATTTAGCTGCTAAGAGTTAAATAAAGTTAATGAGTGTTTATTAAGTGCTTGCTATGGGCCAGGAATCTGTTTTGTGCTGTGGATACAAAGAAAGGAAGAAACAGTCCTTGCTCTCAAGGAGCTAATAATTTAATGCTAATGTTCTCTAGCCTAGGTTTCATTGTTGTTTTTGTTGTTGTTAAGCTGTTTTTCAGTTGTGGCCAACTCTTTATAATACCATTTGGTTTTTTGTTTTGTTTTGTTTTTTTCTTTTGCAAAGATTCTGGAGTAGCTTGCTATTTCCTTCTCCAGCTTATTGTACAGATGAGGAAACTGAGGCAAACAGGGTTAAGTGACTTTCCCGGGGCCACACAGCTAGGAGATATCTGAGTCTGGATATGAACTCATAAATGTGAGTTTTCCTGATTCTGAAGTTTAATATACAGAATGAGTGAGGTAATAATTACCCAATATTCTGCCATAGTTGGATCATTACAATGTAGGAAAGACATTAGACAAGTTAGAGTGTGTCAGTGTTAGACCATTAGATGGCACAGTATTAGACTTGGAATGAGGAAGATCTTAATTTGAATCCTGCTTCCAACACTTACCAGGTATCTGACCCTCAGTAAGTCTCTTAACCTTTCTCAGACTCAGTTTCTTCATCTATAAATGGGGGTGACAACTGAACCTACCTCCTGTTATGAAGATCAAATGAGATAATATATATAAAGTGATTTATTGTTCTTGTTGTTATTGTTGATGATGACAATGTCAGGAGTGACGATGATGACTGATATCCAGAAAGGGTCAGCAAGGATGGTAAAAAGCCTGGAGAATGTGTCATATGAGTATGGGTTGACAAAACCAGAGATGTTTAACTCCATGAGGATTTATTTCAGGGGGGAGGATGACAATTGTCCTCAAGGATTTGAACTCTCATTTTTTTTTTTAGGCAATTGGGGTTAAGTGACTTGCCCAGGGTCACACAGCTAGTGTTAAATGTCTGAAGCCAGGTTTGAACTCAGGTCCTCCTGACTCCAGGGCCAGTGCTCTATCTGCTGCACCACCTAGCTGCCCCGTTGAAGGACTCTCATATGGAAGGATTCATTTGCTTAGTAGTGAGAAGAAACAGAGTCTGTCACATAGCAGCGTCTTAATAAATACATGTTGTAGATTGCTTGAGAAGCAGATTTGGACATGACATAAGGAAAACTTCCTAAAAGTGAGTGCTATTCATTAGTGACTGGGAAAGTTCGCAAGGCAATGAGTTCTCTGTCACTATAAGTCTTCAAATACAAATTGAAAGCTGTTTGGGGGCTTCTTTAGAGACAATTCTTGGTCAGTTTCTGAGGTTTGTTCCAGTTTGTAGATTTTGTGATTATATTATTCAGTGATTGTATAAACAAACTCAGGGACAGTGAGGGATATACAAACAAACAAACAAAAATCAAATTATACATTTAACTACAGGAAGAGGAAGAGGCAGGGAGCATTATTTATGTGTCAGTGTCTGTATCTTTTGTTGGCTCCGAAATACTCAGAAAATTCTCAAGGAAAAGGAAATGTAGCATTTGCTTTTCTCTGTATTCAACAGTTCAGTTCAGTTCATTTAGCCTTTATTAAGAACTTACAATGTCCAAGACATGGTAAAAGGGTCTGGGAATACAAAGACAAAACAAAACAAATAGAAAATAAACAACAGTCTGCTCTCAAGAAGTTTATATTTGCCTGGGGGATGAACTATTAAAACAGTTAAATAAAAACGAATTCATTTAAGGAGGCAATATGTGAGCAAAAACTTAGTGGTGTAAAAACCTGGAACGTGTTTAGAGAGAATTGGTTTTGGTTTGACTGGAGTATGCTGGCTTTAAGAAGCATTCTGGGAGAAAAATTCAATGTCCATTGAAGTGAAGATCATTAAAAAGAGGGAAGTGAAGGGAATGGAAATCTCTCTAGAAATTACTTTTATTTACTTTGTATATACATTGTATTTACTTGTCTGTGTGCCTATTGTATACCACCAGAACAGCATAAGCCCCTTGAGGACAGGGACATTTTCCATTTCACATTTTTGTATGCACTGTAGCTTGATCACCTGTCCATGATGTCATAAACAATTCATGGTGAGGATCTTCCTCTGCCAATATACATGAAGACTTGTTCCAAAATGTATAGTCTAAAAGAGTTTTTAGAGCCCTGAGATCCTTTGCCTAGGATTACACAACCTGTACCTGTCAGAGGTGAAACTGGAACCTGACTTCAAGGCCAGCTCTCTTCCCTGCATGTCATATCATCTTTTACCTTATATATAGTGACACATTCTATTACTTGTACATAGTGACCTATTGAATCAAATTAAAGGCTGAGTTTTTAATTCAAACCAATAACTATATATTAAGACAATTTGGTTTCCCAATCACTGTGCTTATTGGCTCTGGGCGACATAAGACAAACTAGACCCAGCATCGGTCCTCATGGAGCTCGTCTGCTAGAAGAATATATCAACAAGTATTTACTAGCTACCTACTATGTACCAGACATTACGCTATTGATAGCTGATATGGATGAATGTTCCAGGTATCAGGAACTACTTAAGTAAAGGCCCAAGTGCCTGGAACATGATGAGTAGATTAGTTTGGCTAAAGTATAGAATATATGGAGGAGAATATGAGGAAATGAAGCTGGAAATGTAAGATGAACCCAGAATAAGCAGAGATTTGAATTGCAGGCTGAGGAGTATAAACTTAATTCATTCATGAGCCACTGACAAGTTTTGGCCAAATATTTTTCCTATGATTACCCCTAGGCTTTCCAGAACATATCATACATTGGGTTAGAGAAGAAGGAAAAGGAAACCTCATGCATTAGTATCCCAGCACAAACATTCTTGTGTTTCAGCCTGTCAGGTGGAGTAGCTATTAATTGGCCAGGTCCACATGGAGCTGCCTCCAGTGCTTGCAGAGAACACACATCTTGTGGGAGGGAGATTAAATACCATCAGGTGTCCAGAGCTGCACAGAGAATTCCCTCATCCAGAAATGATTTCAGCAGGATTCCTAGGGGATAATTTTCTGGAGAAATTCAGGACTGGAAGTCTTGGGTTTGGAAATGGCAGAGACCTGTTTTCTGTCTTAACTGAAGTGAAAGAGAAGTGGAGCTGTATGGACCTGGCTAGTTTTCCTCTGCCCTGAGATTTCTACGATATTAACCTTTCTTCACTGCCATCATGTCCCACCTGTCCAAATTCTACCACCCTTAGAAATCCACCAAGAGCTGTTTCTTCAAAAGTCTATACCCAGTTTCTCTAGATTTCACCAGTCTCACAGCATTAAAATATATTTTCTTAATTCTTATTTTTGCAGGGCAATGAGGGTTAAGTGACTTGCCCAGGATCATGCAGCTAGTAAATGTCAAGTATCTGAGGCCGGATTTGAACTCAGGTCCTCCTAAATCCAGGGCCAGTGCTTTATCCACTGCACCACCTGGCTACCCCAGAGCATTAAATTCACAGCATTAAATCACATATTAATAGTGACCATGGTGGCCGGCCCCACTGAAAACAAGATGATCAGGTGCCGCCATGATTTCTGGCTTGGTTTTGATGAACTGCCTGAAGGAGTCTCTGCAAAGATGCCCTCATTTACACCTCTAGAAAGACAGAGAAGACACTCATTGCCATGACTAGTGATGTCTTGTCACATGAAACATTTTGGATCATGTCTTCTATCTCAATATTTTGAATGAGTGTCTAGTTGTTATTCTGAATTGTGTATCATTTTACGTTTGTGTGTGTAGCTTTGAATGCAAAGTGTCTCCCATGTAGAAGGCACTGCATCATTATTCGTATCATCAAACTGAATTTTCAAACAAAGTCCTTTAACTTCTCTAAGTTCCAGTTTTCTCTACTGCAGAATAGAAATAGTGATACCTACTTCTACCATCTACTTTATGATAGGTACCATGCTGTGCTAGATAGAGAGCCTGCCTCAGTCAGGAAAATCTGGGTATGTCCAGTCCCACTTCAGAAACAGATTGACTTTGTAGCTCTGGCTAAGTCTCTTTATTTTTCAGTGCTATCAGGAACTCTCTAAGTCTATAAATTGTTTCCTAGGTGTTGATATGCCTTGATAGAAAGCATTTACTCCTAGATGATTCCTATACCAAAGGAACCAGATGGGTTTCCTCCTTACTGCCTCCCCCACTCCCACCCCCCACCCCCCGTCAAAGAAAACAACAGCCAAAGGTTCTTATGAGTATCAAATGAGACAATGTATATTTTTGGTTGTTCTATGGAGGATATTAGAGAAAAAAGTCTGAAAGCAGGGAGACCAATTAGAAGCCTATTGCAGTAGTCCAGCATAATGGTGAATTGAACTGGATGGTAGCAAGAGGGGGACAGAGAAGGGGACAGCTACCGGAGATGTTCTAGAGGTAGAAGACAGATAGTTAATTGGCTGTTGGGGCTGAGGGAGAGGAAAGAGTCACAGGGTGCTCTGGTGTGATAGCCTCAGAAGAACAAAGCCTTTGCAGAACATGAAGCCCGGGTTTTCATTTCCCTGAAGCTACATATACCATGCTGGTTCAGATATAGGTTATACTATTTTTCCCTCACATTTGGCTTCCAGGAAAGTTGACTGCAACCCATAATCAGTGTTATTTTTCAGGAAATATGTGTGTTTGATTTCCCTTCAAGGTGATCTCTTGTCAATCCAGTGGCCTACATTTGGAGGCAGGCTATGCTTAAACCAATCTAGTATAGCACCTGGCATAAATTGTTTGTTGATCGGTTCATTGATATTTCGTTCAAAGCTCTGTGTTTTTCTTGGTAAGGGTCCTCCTTCCATGAATACATATCACAGCCTTCCATTAGTATCTTCATTATTCAAATGTTTGTCATCAACAGCAATATGATTTAGTGGAAAGAACACTGGCTTTGAAGTAAGAGTACCTGGGTTCAAATCCTCCCTCTGACAAGTATCACACATGACTTTGGTCAAGTCATTTAACCACTTTGGGTTTAAGAACTCATCCCCTCACTGACCCTATTTTCCATATAATAATCAAGTAATCTAATCAGTATGATTGTTCATGGAAATAACATATCAATCAATTTAACCTATAGCTCCATTTAACTCAGTGAACTCCCAGAATAAAACAATAATTTCTGGCCACCACTCCAATATATGTGTATTGTTTTCCTGTATTAGAATGTAAAAGGCAGCTAAGTGGCATTGTGGATAGAGTGGAGAGCTTGGACTCAGGAAGACTAATCTTCTTGAATTCAATATAGCCTCAGACACTTACTAGTTGGGTGACCCTGAGGAAGTCACTTAACCCTATTTGCCTCAGTTTCCTCATCTATAAAATGAATTGAAAAAGGAAATGGTAAACCACTCTAGTAATTTTGCCAAGAAAAATCCCAAATGGGGTCACAAAGAGTCAGACATAACTAAAAATGATTGAACAACAACAATAACAGAATAGAAATTCCTTGATGGTAGAGACTTCCTTGCTCTTTCTATATCATCAGCATTTAACAGTGCCTGGTACATACAATTAATAAATATTTTTTTTCCTCCTTCCTTCCTTCCTTCCTTCCTTCCTTCCTTCCTTCCTTCCTTCCTTCCTTCCTTCCTTCCTTCCTTCCTTCCTTCCTTCCTTCCTTCCTTCCTTCCTTCCTTCCTTTCACTCATCCATAAAGTGATAGAGCTCAACTTGATTGCCTCTGAGGTCCCTTCCAGCTCTTGATGGATGATTTTCCACTCCTATTAACCTTCTAGTGAAGACCCACTCTTGACTTAGCTTGTCTAGTACTTAGTTCATAGGCAAATATTGCATTTGCTTGGCTTATTTTTAAAGAATTCCCAGCTTGAAAGAACTTGTCAAAGCTTGTACATCAGTGATCAGAGTAGATCAAGAATCCAGGATTATGTCCAAGCACAAGAGGATTTTACAGGAGGGGTTGGTTCAATCCTCCAACTATAAGATGAATTTTCAGAGTAAATCCAAGAGGCCATCTACTATGGTATGAAGGGGCTATGATCTAAGTGGTTAGAGTTAGTACTTACACTGACAAAATTACAGTCTTTTTTTCACTTTATCTCCCCTGCAGAAGTAAAGGGTAGCTACATAGAACCCAGAGACATTTTGCTTTTCATTTGTTTTATGGGTCATCATGATCTGCTAGTCAACTTTTTGGTAATTAGCCTTTCCATAGTTAATCAGACTGATCCTTAAATCTCATGCATGGTTCCTGGCCAGAACCATGCATGAAGGCTTTGGAGCATGGTAACCCCTGACAGATCTTGTGCTCTCTGGACGTAAACCTAGAATAGAGTTACTTATCCACTATGATAGACTATCACTGAGGGGCTCGAGTGGAAAGAGATTAAGTGGATGTGTCTTGAGTGTATACAGTTATAAGTTATGTAATTTTATACACACATCCATTCACATGCAAAAGGATTTGTAATTTCTTCATCATGGAAGAATTCCCAGTGTAGGAACTCCATCTACCAGTGCACATCACAATCCTCATATCATTTAGTAGATAAGTCCTAAAAACCTAGGTAAAGCATGTAGAGTTTTAGTAACTTCACCAATCATACAACTAGTGGAAAATAAATGTGAACCTTTACTCCAAGTCCAATGGAATCTATCTAGTATTTTGTGCTGCCTTTTCCTACATCCTTCCTTAGACAAGTTCTAGCTATATTACCCTGGGCAAGATACTTAACCCCTATGGACCCTTAGTTTCTTCATGTATAAAATATGAGCAATAATAGCATAAATCCCATAGGTTCATTATGAAATAATTTAATCAAAATGAGATAATTTATGTAAAAAACTTTGCAAATCCTAAAACTCTAGATAAATATGAACTGTTATTATAGTACACATATGTGTGAATATACACATATACAACATAATATACATGCACAAGTCCATATACATATATAATAATCATTCATGCATTTATATTTTTGGTTTTCAGTCATTTCAGTAGTTTCCAACTCGTCACATTCCCATTTGGGGTTTTCTTGGCGAAGATGCTGGAGTGGTTTGCCATTTCCTTCTCCAGCTCATTTTATAGATGAGGAAACAGAGGCAAACGGTGAAGTGACTTGCCTAGGGTTCACAGCTAGGAAGTGTCTGAAGTCAGATTAGAATTTAGGTCCTCTCAACTGCAGGCCCTGTACCTATCCACTGGGGCACCTAGCTGCCCAACACACACACACACACACACACATACATACATAAATGCATAGTCATATAATAATGATTTATATTTATATACATAAACTACATACATACACATATACATATATCTAACTTATATGAGTAATTTTCTTGGAATACCTGGGCTAGGAACTCTTTCTATTTATGCAGTTGGTGAGTCATCTATAACTTTTCATTCTAGAGAGTTACTCAGGCCCTAAAATTCAAAGGACTTGAAGAATTGAGAGTTAATATGTTGCAGAGGCAAGGTTTGAACCTTGATCACCTGGCTGACTCCAAGGTGTGCCGTCCATCTTTCTGTCCTGCCTGTCAGACTATATCCATCTGTGTGTGTGTGTGTGTGTGTGTGTGTCTGTGTGTCTATATCTGTCTCTCTATATAGACAGGAAGAAAGAAAAAAAGGAGAAAAGAGAGCCAGAGACAGAACATTTATTAAGCACTAACCATGTGTCAGGCACTGTATATTCACATATAAATATGCACACATACATGCATGCCTGTATATATAAATATGTGCATGATTCTTTTGCAAGAGTTTTTTAAAGAGATTTTGCCCTTGGCCTCTTAGCCCACCTCCACTCTATTGCTATGCTTACAGATCACTGTTCCACATGGGAGCAGTTTAAATAGGGCCTGATTGGACTCCAATCCAGCAAGAATTAAGGCAGGGCTCCTGCTCTTACTCAGGTGCCATAAATCAAATAAACAAATAAAACCAATACACTAAACTCAAAAATAACCAACCTGTTTTCTCTGCCGGTTGCTATATTTCCTCCTGATTCATTGCTTAGTTCCCATCATAAACGAGCCCTTGTAAAAAAAAAAAAAAAAGCTAAAGGTGGGTGTTACTCTTCTCTCTTGACATCAACATTACAAACTAGCTCCATGGTATTAATGAATAGGTTGGACAGAAGCTTAAAAAGAGAATTCCTGTTAACCTTAAAGGAGCCACAGGACTTTAGAACTGGAGGCTCTTTAAAGGTCTTCGGTGCTTATGTTTCCTGAGTCAAGGACCAGTACCAGTCAGAGGCAAACCAGAGTGGAATGAGTACTGATTATTGAACAAGGACACTATGGGCAAATCATTTCTCACCTCTGATCCTCAGCTTTCCTATCTGTAAAAGACACATAAAAATACCTTTACTACATATGCCACGCGGTGGCTGTAGGGGTCAAATGAGATCATGTATGCAAAGTGTTTATCTTCCTCAGACAAATTAAATGACTTAGCCAAAGTTACATAGCTAGGCAGAAACAAGACTAGAATCCAGGGGTCCTGATTCCTAACGCAGGGCTCTTTCTACTACATTGCATAGACCCTAGAAGGGCTTCAATTTGTGCCCACAGCATCCTCCCATGTGGCCACAGAAGCAGAAATTGTTATGATTACATAATCCTTTATTCTTTTTTATTGCACTGAATGTATTCTAATTTGCACCATCTTTATCTTTCTGCATGCCTTATTTTCCTGTATGATACTCTACATTCTTTTTGAGTAGAGTCTGGAGCTTATTATTATTCAATCTACCCACTTCCATCCCTGAGCATGGAGTATCATACACAGAAGATAATTCAGAAGTGTTTGATGAATGGATGGATGGATGGATTTCTGCCTCACAACAGCCATATGAGAGACATAAGATAGGGGTTTTGATTTTGTGAAAGAGTAGAGACTCAAATGAGTGAAGTTCATTGCTTGAACCCATCTAGTTTGTAACGAATAGAACTCAATTCTTCTCATTTTTTCTACTTTGGAATGTCGCCTAGATGAAAGGGGCTTTCTTGGCTTATTTGGGGTCCATAAATTGGTAGGATCATAGATTGGGAGCTGGAAGAAACCTTAGAGGTCACCAAATACATCCCCTTTACTTTACAGAGGAAAAAACTGAGGCATAGCACAATTAAATGGCTTGCCCAGAGTCACATAACTAGGAAGTATCCAAGGTGGGATTTGATTCAGCTCTTTGTAACTCAAAATCCAGTTGCCATTTTCTCTACCACATTGACATCCCCTGTGAATTGCATGTTTGGGTTAAATGTGGCCTAAAAGATAGCCTAGGAACTTACCCCTCTTGCCTTCTGTAAGTCCCCATTCCTAAAGTAAAATGACTGGAGAGTAAGCAATACGTGGGGAATCTCAAACCAGTCAACAGAAGAGGGCTAGCCAGCTACTAGTGATATTTCAGTCCAACTTCAAAGCTATAAGGCTTCTCATTTCTTCACTCTCTCTCTCTACCTCCTAGGGGGGGTTGAGATTAGAAAATTCTACTCTAGACTACAATACTCCTAGATGCTGGGAGTTTATAGTGGTCTTAAGAAGATAGCAATGGGGTTTTAGAAGGAATAATGTAATGTGTGCACTCTCTCTAATCTTTAATAAAAATGTCTCTTCTTCTAACTGTTTTGAAGGGGACACAGTATTATATACCTCAGACTGAGCCAATAAAGTAAATCTGTATTGATAGAATTAAATTATTTACAGAAAGGAACTCAAGAGGTCATCCAGCCCAACCCATTGCCTCCAAAACAAGATAATTCTCTTCTACATAGTAGGGGCTGAACTATTTGTGGGATGATAAACTTGTCAAAGTTAACCACCTAGACAGATGGATGGCCACAGCATTCTGGAAGAGAAGTCTTCCTTAGAGAGACAGTTTGTATATTAGAGAGGGTGTTGGATTCAGATTTAGGAAGGTAAGTTCAATAGACTTTCTCTAGCATTATGCCTATTGGTCAGTTGCTTTCAGAGACTCTCAGAGCCTCAGTTACCTTGTATATAAATGAGAAAGAAGGAATACCAGGCATCATGAGATAGTGGCTAGAGAGTCTCAGATTTTGGAAGACTTGGGTTCAAGTCTTGCCTCTGAATCCGAATGACAATATGACCCTGGACAAGTAAAACTGGTGCCCAGGGAAACTCTCTAAGACTATAAGTTGCCAAAAAGTTGAGAATATGCATCGGGAAAGGGAGTTTCCTAACCAGGAATTCATTATGCCAGCCAAATCACACACCTGGAGCCTCTTCCCTTCCCTGCCCCCATTAAAAAACCACAGGGTTTATCTATAATAAGCTATAATATTTATTTGTCTTTATTGTTATTCCCAATGTATGCAAAGTACTTTGTAAACTTTTAAGGAACATATAAATGGTCAGTTATTATAAAAATCTCTAGAAATAGAGATTTGAAGACTTTTTGCCATGCTTACTATGCACTAGCCACATGAACTTGAACAGATCATTTTACCTCACTTTGCTTTAGTGCATTCATATGCAAAATAGCAATAATAAGTCTCATACTTACCCTCCTGACCAAGGTTCCTATGATCACAGGATTGTTAGCAATGACACAGTGTGTGTGTATGTGTACATATGTACATATATTTGGATGGATGGATGTGCATGTGTGCATTTATGTGTGTCTATGGAGAAGGAGACAGAGAGACAGAGACAGAGAAGGAGAAGAGAGAGACAGAGACAAAGAGACAAAGACGGAGACAGAGAGAATGCTTTATAGACTTGCAAAGCACTTTATAAATATTATCTCATTTTATCTTCACAACAGCCCTGAGAATTAGGTGCTATTTTCATCCCCATTTTCAGTTGAGAATACTAAGGTAGACAGAGGTTAAGTGACTTCTTCAAGTTCATACATCTTTTAAGTGTTTGAGGCCAGATTTTTTTTTTGGTGAGGCAATTGGAGTTAAGTGACTTGCCTAGGGTCACACAGCTGGTAATTGTTAAGTGTCTGAGGTCAAATTTGAACTCAGGTCCTCCTGAATCCAGGGCCGGTGCTCTATCCACTCCACCACCTAGCTGCCCCTTGAGGCCAGATTTTAATCCAGGTTTTCCTGACTCTAGATCCAGCACTTATCCTTTTTGGTGGAAAGAAAGTGTTTTGGAAATTTCAAAGCTCTATGAAAATCAGAATTACCATTATTATTATTATTTGGCAATGTAAAAAAGGGGGGGCAGCTAGGTTGTGCAGTGGATAAAGCACCAGCCCTGGATTCAAGAGGACCTGAGTTCAAATCCAGTCTTAGACACTTGACACTTACTAGCTGTGTGACCCTGGGCAAGTCCCTTAACTTGCCCCACAAAAAATGTTATTTGCCAGTGTAAAAATGCTTTCAAAGTCTTTCTCTACCCTGGTATAGTAAGATTAATTAGACAATAAATTTAAGGGTGAATTGAAGAAGAGGGACATTGGAAATAGGAGGACTAGAAATCAAATCAATAGCTATAAAGTGATTATAACCTCTCAGGAGAAAGGGACCTAGAGCCAGAACCAGAATGATGGTGGTATGAGTGAAGAGAGAGAAGATAAATGAGATAGATTTCATATCACATAATGACTGCTGGGAGACTGGGGATGAAAGAAGGCAAGTCAAAGATGAAACCATGGTTATGACTCAGTTGTGTTCACCAATATCTGTGGAAAGCATCTTCACATAGCACCATTAGCCCAAGAGGCGTGCATGCCTACTGAGGGGAAATTGATGGCAAACAAGCCTTGCCAGATGAGGCAAAACCAGTAACTGACATGGCGGGGGTGCGGGTAGTGGAGAAAAAGGCCCTAATCACATCACTGTTTGTTTTTTGTCAGCCCAATCACTGCCTTCTCCTGAACACAATTCAATGACACAATAACACAGCTTTTGCAAGGTGGTACATTTGTTCATTGGCAGGTTCCATAAGGCTCTTAGTCTGCCAGCCATGGCTGCTATTGCTAATGGTACCTTGGTAATAAAATCCAAGGACCTACTATGAAACAGACTCTATGCTAAGCATTGGGGATACAGTCCTTGCCCTCAAAAAGTCTATAATCTATGGGAGAAGATAAAATACCAAAGGAAGTTGAAAAGGGGTGTGAGGAAGGCCAAGGAAGGAACCTGATGCAAGGGAATGGTGGAGAAGCTAATCAGAAAGTTCCAAGGTTGTACAACCAGGTGAGAAGTGAGGAGTTTTCTGAGCTAAGCTCTCACTCTTTAAATGGAGATTTGGAGTTCATGGCTCCTCCTTACTTTCAGTCAAGCAGAGGATAGTGATGAGGTAGAGTACCAAGGCCAGTGAGATCTTAGAGGATAGTGAGCTGTTCCCAGTGATGAGCTTCCTGGGGCAAGGTAGAGAAGTAAGCCAGAGAATCACAGGATAGTGCAGCCAGGTGAGAAATGAGGAGGGAAAAGCAGAAGAGGTAGACAAGGAGATAGAAATAGATTATATCTATTTTCCTTTCAAGATCTAATGGTTTTTACTCATAATATTTAGAGCTAACGGGGACCTAAGAGGAAGGAAAGAAGAAAGGAAGGAAGGAACATTTATTTAGCACCTACTATGTGCCAGGCACTGTAGTGAGCACTTCACATAAATTAATTATCTTATTTGATCTTCCCAGCTACCCTTAGAAGTAGATGCTCTTATCACCCCCATATTACAGTTAAGGTAACCGAGGTAGAGACTAAGTGACTTGCCCAGGGTCGCATAGCTAATAAATGTTTGAGGCTGGATAAATTGAGGTCTTCCTGTCTTCAGGCTCAATGCTCTCTCCTCTGTACCACCTAGCTGCCTCTGAATCTGAGACATAGGATAATACTTCCCACTTCATTTTACTGAGGAGAAAAAGAAGACCCAGAGAGAAGAAATGATGGGCAAAGCACTCATCTAAGATCACACAGCAATTAAATAGCAGATCCAGGATTAGCATTAATGTTTAATGATTTTTGACATGGCCATTTTTACATAGTCCCTCCTAAAAGGCAATTGTATTTTTAAAGGACACAAGGTTTAACAGAAAGGATAAAGCTCTGACGATGGAATACCATGAGGGAACATGCAAGGTTAACATGTGTAGAGTGAGCTACTTGATCATCCAGTGGAAAATCTCAAGCCTGCTCTTTTCTAGAGCCAGCTGAATGGTACAAATGGGGTAGAACACTGGCCCTGGAGTCAAGAAGACCTGAATTCAAATCCTGCCTCAGGCACTAATTATGTCACCCTTGGCAAGTCACTTAACAGCAATCCTCAGGTTTTTTTTTCCCCCCCAGTAAAATGGGGATGATGATAACAACACTAGTGTTATTTTGTGGATAAAATAAAGAGCTATTTGTAAAGTGCTTAGTACAGTACTTAACACATAGAAGCTTGGTAAATATTTGTTTCTTTCCTTCCTTTCCTTTTTGGTAATTATTTTTTCTTACTAACAGGTCCTAAAGCATTTTGGGTCTGTGCTTCTTTCAGTTCCTCATCTTGGCCAGTTACTTCAGGAAGTTCCCCCCAATTCCCAATTCTGCCTTTAATGTATATAGTTTCATACTGTCCTTCAGTGTGTGAGGCAACCAGCTCCTAGTGAACTATCGGCTTCTTAAAAACAATCACATTGTTACTATTGAATTGTTATATAGACGATTAGCATAGTGCAAGGAACATTTCATTTACAGTCAGGAGATCTGAGTTCAGATTCTGGTTGGAACACTTCCTATGCATGACCTTGGGAAAGTCACTTAACTCCTCTGAGTTTCAGGTCACTCACCAATAAAATGGAGCTAATAAGACACTGCCAATCTTATAGGGTTGTTTTGAGGAAAATACTCTGAAAATCTTAAAACTAGAAACCTGAGGAATTAAATTTCTATGATGCAGCTTTGCTTTATTCTGTTATATTGTGGGGAAAAATTATGGATACTGTAACGATTGGAATAATGCCACCTGCTGGATACTTACTGTAGAAGAGTTCTGCCCATGAAGCAAAGGTCTTTGAGGGCAAGACCAGGCTTCAGGAAGTGACGCGGACTAGTGGGAGGAGGAAGGAATTCTAGCTAAACTGTCTAAAATATCTAATGAGTGGTCGCCAATAAATTATAAGCTTTAGCAAGAGTTAGACTTTTAAGCATTTATTAAGGAGAATAAGAATTTGGTAAAGAGAGAGAGAAAGGCCTAGATTCCTATCTATTAAAGGGAGAGCGCATTTCTAGCTCCCTTCTCCGCCAGAGTCCAGAGGAAAGAAAAGCGAGCCTGAGCGCCAGTCTCTTCCTTCCTCCTCCCACTAGTCCGCGTCACTTCCTGAAGCCTGGTCTTGCCCTCAAAGACCTTTGCTTCATGGGCAGAACTCTTCTACAGTAAGTATCCAGCAGGTGGCATTATTCCAATCGTTACAGTCCCCCCTGTTGTTCCTCAAGAAACAAAATGTTTCCTTGACGGAACAGTAAAAACAATATAATAACTATTGCTAACTAATAATATGTGAACAACAATATAGAAAAGGAAGAGAGGAAAGTTTTGTCCAGAGGGGCGATTTTTTTTTTTTTGTCCTCATGAACCGACGCTTTGACATTGGTCTTGCAAAGGGAGGGCCTCTGCAGAGAATACATGTTACAGATGGTGTATATTATAACAGAAAGAGAAAAAAAAACAACAAAAACAAATCAAAACTGTTCATTTAAAGTCTCTGAAAGTCTTTTCTCAGATGTCTTCTAGGTGTAGTCGTGGAATGGAAGTCTTTTCAGGGGTTGAGGTATGGATGCTGGTAATCAGCCAGGAAATTTCCTACAAAATTGAGCTTAACACAACTTTAAAATAGCTTTGTCAATAATCAAATCAAACAATGAAAGTTCTCAAAAACATGTCTAAGGGAATTCAGAATCTTAGTTGTTACACATGAAACATATAATAAAACAAAAATTGAACCATTCTTTAAAATTATAATATTACTATAGTCCCCCCCTTATGGAGGGTAATTGAGAAGATAATTGCTGCGATATTAATTATTAAAAATAAATTTTTTATCTTTGTTTCATCACTTTTTGCATCATCTGCCTAATTATCCTCATGCCATTATGAGAAATTAAAAAATCTAATATAATTGGTAACAGGTGTCAAGGCCAAATTCAACACTGTATTTATCATGACACCTGAGATAATTATGGGGGTTACCATAAAAGAACAGAGAAATGATGGGATATGAGCATTCCCACACTTGAGCAATATGTACTGCTCATACAGTATGCCAGGCTTAAAATAGGTGGATGGAATATATGTCCAAGCCACCGAACATATTGGAAGAAACTGAGTCAGACTTAATCAGATGCATGGGATTGAGATGTCCATGGCATCAGGCATATAGGAGGGAGCATAGAAGCCAGGTGTAGAAGTGAGATGGGTGGGATGAATACTTCCAGCCATCTGTACAATATTGTGGGGAAAAATAAAATAAATATTAAACCAAGAGAATCCAACCTCAACATTTGTCAAAAGCCGTTCCCTCGGCCATACCTTAACTTCGTGCATGTCTCCCCTCATGTAACAGTTCAATGTCTGCTCTTTGCATGTATTCCTCTTGTGATTGGATGGCATCTTGGCCAACTGGCATCTGATAACTCAGAATAAAGGCAATTAATGTCTTAAATGATAAGTTCCCATAATCCAAGTCTCATATGGATTTAAAAATTGAGGATAATAAATGATTGCAAAAAATGTGAATACATCTTGACTCAGAATATAATATATAATTATGCAACAATTTCAAATAATACCTTTTTTTTACTTAGCATACAATTACTTTTTTGAAAAATCTGAACATATTTAAATACAAGTTAAAGCACAACACAATCTCAAAGACAACTTTTACAAATGTTCCCCTCTTTTTTTTTTTTTTGGAATATGCTTATCAAAAATAATACTTCTAGAATCAATTTACACTTGCCTTGGCAACCAATTTGCCAAGGAAATGCTTTAAAGAGTTTGATCAAATAATCAGTTGAGAAAAAATAGCAAAAACAAATAACTCAGAATATGGGAGCACAATACTCCTAGAATTAACATTGTATTATGAAATCAAAACCATGTTTCAAAATTAGATAGATGAATGAATAGAAGAAAATACACGTGGAATAATAAAAGACAATGAAATTCAAACTAGGGAAATCTAAATGAATATGAACTTAATATTAATAAGAGTATTATAAAATATAAACTTGATCACATGACTATAAAAAGCTTTTACAAATATTCTCCTTGTTTTAAAAACTAAGTATAAAACACAATCTCAAAAGCATGAAAATCTCTATGAAAATAAACCCATACCATTAATTTCAAAATGTATATATAATAGCATAGAAATCCTATGTAACCTCTGAACTGATACTATTACTCTGAGTGAATTCAGAACACTTTTGATTCCGGTATCTAAAATCCCCAATACTCATATCAATACCTTGCTGCTTACTTCTACATTTCTGTAAAATATATACCCTTCCATGGCAAAAGAAGCAGAGTCTTGAACTATGTTGATTGTCATTCTTATTCAGCTTAAGTTTTTCTTCTTTAACCCCTCTATATTGTCTGTCAGGCTTTTCACCATACAAATGCTTTATAAGATTACTAATTAAAGACAAAAGCAGGTTAGCAAAATTATGAACAAAACGAGCATATCTGGAATTTAAAGAGTTTTCTAAGATTGTCTCAAAAGCACAGCCAGGCTGGGAAAGGGCTGAGCCTGAAGCTGCAAATGTAGTTAGAGAAAGTTGAGCATGTGCATCAGATCTCTGGACTTCCCAGGCAGGGGAAGCTATGGGCTTGGCCATAGGAGTAGAGGGTGGGGTCTGGAGAGGAGGGGAGGGACCAGAGCAATTTGAATCAGACTTGATTTTGAACTCAGGCCTGGATTCCTCTTCCCCCACTTTGCCCCCAGGTGCTAGGGGATTAAAAGCTTCTAGAGGGTGGGTCATTGCCTCCAGGCATGCAAAATTAAAGCAACAATTACTGTTAGAACTGGGAAAAGCTGTGGGAATCTCTTCAGGTTTTTCTGAAAAAGCATGCTTGGGAGAGGGAGAGATATTTCCTTGTGTGAGTAAGTTGCTGGCTCTTTTAACAAAAATAAAAAGAAAAATAGAAAATCCACAAAAACAAAGCATTAACATGATCTTATCTCCCATTTGTCTGGTTAAACAGACTAAAATCAAAAATAGGGTAATTAGGGAGTTTAAAAGGTCCATTCGAAAAAATTTAAAGGGAAAACACAGTCAGTGCGCCAGTACTTAGCAGTTTAAAGGGTAGGAGAAATTTCTTACCCAACCGGAAGATCAGAAGTGAGGTTCAGCTTTCCTCTTCGTGGTCAGCCATCTGTTAAGGGCTAAAATTCTAGCTAAACTGTCTAAAATATCTAATGAGTGGTCGCCAATAAATTATAAGCTTTAGCAAGAGTTAGACTTTTAAGCATTTATTAAGGAGAATAAGAATTTGGTAAAGAGAGAGAGAAAGGCCTAGATTCCTATCTATTAAAGGGAGAGCGCATTTCTAGCTCCCTTCTCCGCCAGAGTCCAGAGGAAAGAAAAGCGAGCCTGAGCGCCAGTCTCTTCCTTCCTCCTCCCACTAGTCCGCGTCACTTCCTGAAGCCTGGTCTTGCCCTCAAAGACCTTTGCTTCATGGGCAGAACTCTTCTACAGTAAGTATCCAGCAGGTGGCATTATTCCAATCGTTACAATACCACTGACTATGATGCAAATTCTCAAAAAACAAAAAACAAAAACCCTGCTTAAAGAGCAGGTGTGATTGTCCCCATTTCACAGATTCCAGAAATAGGAAGTGATTAGATGGGTTGACTAAGAGTATGTAGATAATGAGTATGTGGAAATTAGATTAAGATCAAGATGTCGAGATAACTGAAGTAATTTGTACTAATAAATCAAATTTAATTCAAGAAACATTCCTTTAAGTTTAGTTCTACCAGCAATCTAAAGCAGTAGGAAAAAAAATAGGAGTCAGGAGACTTAGGATTTGGTGTCAGCTCTGCCACTCATTATCCTACTACATTGCTATTACATGTGACCCTGGGGAAGTCACATTCCCCTAGGAGGGAAACATCTGACTTTTTCTTGGATCTACTGGATTTTGCATTCCATGCCTGGCCATGGTGATCTATTCTGTCAAATGGGGGGATTCGACCTAATGATCCCTAAGGGCCTCTCCAATGCTGACATTGCATGAATGTATGAACCTGTGTCTTGAAAACACACAGGCTTTTTGCCTGGAGTCATCTAACATTTGTCAGATGGCTACCTTACTCGGGGAGTATGAAGAACTCTGGGAACTTATAAACCAAAGCATCCCATTTCTCAACTTTAGGTTTGCAGATAATGGAAAAAAAATATACAAACTGTATTTCCTATTAGGCTCAGACTTCTGTTTATGCCTTCTTTTCCAGCATTGTAATGTAAATCATTCAAATGTGTCAGCTCTGAGGTTGCCTGAGTGTGGAAAAGAGAGCAGTGTTCTCTCCTTAGCAACCAATGGAGGACTAGCTTAAGCCCCTCTCACTGCTCTCCCACTGGGGACCTCCCATTATGAAAAGCCTGCTCTGTGATCAGCCCCAAGATGGCCTTACACATCTATGTGGCTCCACTCAGCTGGGATGACTTTGTCTACTGATTTCTTTGCTTTTTTATGGATTTCCTTCAACATTTCAAAAGTTATGTAATTGGCTTTTCTCTGCCAATGCCGGCCATAGCCACTCCCCACACCATGGTAGATGGCTTTTATGAGTTATCTGTCATGGCCTCTGGATATAGATGCAGATCCAGATAGAGAAATTGATGTCATTATATTAGTATACTGTATGCATATGCATATTCATGTATATGCACATGTGTGTACATGACGAATGCACACATGTATATATTCATGTATGTATGTATATGCATGCATGCAGCTAAGTGGCACAGTGGATGGAGTGCTGGACCTGAAATCAGGAAGACTCATCTTCTTGAGTTCATATCTGACCTTAGACACTTACTTGCTGTGTGACTTTGTTCAAGTCATTTAATCCTCTTTGGCTTGGTTTCCTCATTTGTAAAATGAGCTGGAGAAGGAAATAGCAATCTATTCCAGTATCTCTGCCATGAAAACCCTAAATGGGTCAAAAAGAGTTGGACAGTACTAAAATGTCCAAACAACATATATACACACACATGCAATGTATGTTTGCACACATGCATATAGGCACACACATACATATGTGTATATGTGCATATGTATATATTGTGCACATATGTATACACATACACATATATAAACACGTCTATGTGTGTGATATAGATGATGTAGTCGTAATTGTAAATGTAGATATAAATATAGACACTTCGTCTGGTGTTCAATTCTCTGGTCATCAGCCTCCCTCAATTTAGTTAGCCTAGGCCTTAGATCAGAAGTAGGACTAATGCTTCTGTGTCCATACTCAGAGGTACACTTAAATGAAAAGAATTTTGTGGTTAAAAGATGTGGCTTTGAATCTCAGCTCTAGCTGATTACCACCTGTGCAATTCGACCTGTTATTGTTATTATTATTAAATATTATTAGACAATTCTGATTGTTAAGCTTGAAATCTACTTCTGTGCTCTGAGGGTGGGGCACTCTGCTAACAATGAGTGCATCATATAACTCCAACTTAATCTGTCTCACCTTGTTTTCCTACTAGCAAAATGGGGATAATGCCTATGCTGTTGTTGTTTATGTTGTGTGAAGTTCTAGTGAGTTAGGATCTTGACAGGTATCCTCAAAGCTAAGAGGATATGTCAAGTTCCTCTTCTGACCTATCCTGTCTGTGAGACGCTGGAGAAGTAACTCTGCCTTTCAGTGCTATAGGAAAATATTGTAGAGAAGGTGCCAATGTGTCCTGGTGGAGGAATTTTCCTCATCTGAGAGTTCCCCATGTGAGTAATGAAATCACACATTCAATGCCTGTTCCTACATATGCCATCTACTTTATAAAGTGGTTGTA
This sequence comes from Dromiciops gliroides, assembly GCF_019393635.1. Taxonomy (NCBI): domain Eukaryota; kingdom Metazoa; phylum Chordata; class Mammalia; order Microbiotheria; family Microbiotheriidae; genus Dromiciops; species Dromiciops gliroides. The sequence continues at coordinate 553,154,684 of NC_057863.1, read as the reverse complement.
TTGACTACTTGAGATGGTGGGTATTAAGTTCTTATTAACAGTCAAATTGGTTTTCATTATACAAAGGGACAATGTGATAGCATGTAAAGGTCCCTGATATGGGAGTGATTAGATCTAAGCTCTTGACCTATCTTTTGCCACTTCCAACCTTCGTTTCCCAGTGGATACAGTGCTGGGCTTGGAGTCATGACCTAAGTCCAAATGCTGCCTCTATGACTCTGAAAGTCAATTCATTTCTCTCAGTCTCAGTTTCCTCATTTGTAAAAGGAAGGGGGTGTTCTCAATGCCTCCAAAATCCCCTCCAGCTTTAACTCATTATCCTATAATCCGAAGACTCTATGGACAAATAACCAAATTTACCAGGGGTGCAATTTTCTTGTCCATAACACAGGGAAAATGGCACTTCAGAGATTTCTGGATCTGTGATCTTGACGATCAGGGCTCTGAGATGTGTTGGTGAGGACCATAAGCACTCCACAGCAGCATCTTGTCCCATGTCCTCCAGTCAGAGATGCTGAAAGGGTGGAAGGGAGAGGCCATCTAACCTGCTGGGGGCCTTCCCCTAGATCTTCTTAAATTACATGGATATTAATGACACGGCTTCAAGGCAAATGACACTTGTAGTGACAAGAAACTCTGCCACAAAATCTCAATTAGGAATAGAGGAAGACTTACAGGTCCCAGCAGAGCACTGGCAAAAGATAGAGTAATGAACCGCTGGTGAGGGAAAGGTTCTCTGGACTCTCATTAAAGGCAGTGCACCTAATGGTGGGTGCTAACCTTCTTCAGGACTTTAGGCAGGGCTCTTATTGTTCATTTTCTCTTTCTAAAAATCCCAATATGTAAAATAATAACCCTAACCCTTCCAACTTGTGGGTGTGGAAAACATAAAAGTTGTGTTAGCCATCCCTCATGCCAAGCATGCACTCTCTCTTTACCTGTGCCTCTTAGAAACCCTGGCTTCCTTCAAGAGGTGTCTCAAGCACCCACGAAGCCAGGTGGCTCAGTGGACAAGCACTGGGCCTAGAGTCAGGACAGACCTGAGTTTAAATCCAGTCTCATATATTTGCAAGCTCTATGACCCTGGACAAGTCATTTAACTTCTGCCTTAGTTTCATCATCTGTAAAATGGGGGTAATTATAGCACCCATCTCCCAGGATGTTTGTGAGGATCTAATGAGGTAATATATGTAAACCACTCTGCAAACTTTAAAATGCTATATAAATGCTAGTAGCTTTATTATGCTATTATCTTTTGCAAGTATGAAACCTGATTCCTACAGATGCAAGGGTCCTCCCTCCCAAACTAATTTAATTTACTTAATATTTGTATCATATATCTATATGTATGTCTATATATACACAGATATGTACATATACACATACCATACAATACATATATACATGCAATATACATGCACATACACATATCATACAAATATCATACACATATATATACAAATATATATGCATGTTGTCTCCCTCATTAGAATTTAAACATCAAAAGAGCTGAGATTGTTTCATTCTTTGTTTTTATACTTAGAGTACTTAGCAGAGTTCCTGACACATAATAGGTGATTAATAAACACATATTGATTTATTATTATTTAATATTTGAAAGTGACATAGGCTACAAAGCAGTATTAAAGTATGAAGAATTATTTAAGTCCTTTTTCATAAGTCAATTCTCTGCTATACCTTTCTCTAATCTCTATAAGCCCTGCCCTTACAGCTTTGTTTATAATTGTTATTATTGATTATCATTAATAATGAACTGATAAATTGACATTCATAATGATAACAACAACTCTCATTTCTATAGCATTTTATAGTTACTAATTACTACCCTCCCCCAAACCCTGTGAATTAAGTAGGATGTTATTGAACTCCTTTTACAGTTAAAAAACTTGCGTCTCAGAGAGGTGACATGATTAGCTCAAAGCCAGACAGTCCCAGTAGTAGGTGGCAGTGTAAAGATTTCACACTTGTTCTAAAAATGACTAGGCCTGGGTTCTTTTATCCAAAACAAACTCCCTCTTTAAGATAAATAAAAGTCTACCTTCCTCCAAACACATCCACATATTTCTTCAGCATATAGAGGTGGGGAAAGACAGTTGTCTCCTCCGAGGTTTTTAATTGTTCGTTTTTATTAAGTTGGTACCATCATTTTTGTTTGTTTGTTTATTTGTTTTGTTTGTTTTGTTTGTTTTTGCTGGACAATGAGGGTTTAGTGACTTGCCCAGGGTCACACAGCTAGTTAAGTGTCAAGTGTCTGAGGCTGGATTTGAACTCAGGTCCTCCTAAATCCAAAGCCAGGGCTTTATCCACTGCACCACCTAGCTGCCCCCTACTATCATTTTTGAAATGGGAGTTTCCCCCATCTTCCTATCCTCTCACTCCCTCCCCCTCTCTGCTGTGCAGTTATAGGTTGTACAGGTTTAATTAGAGCAATAAAAAAATACCAATCTAGCTCTTTTTTTTATAATAACAAGTAGAAGTTGAAGCCAGCTGTGGGATAATGCTATTTGAAAGCTGCTACCAGTCTCAAGTTTCAATTTCCCTGCTTTGGGGCCCAGTTGGAAATTAGTGCTGATATGTGCAAATGACTTTGCAAAGGAGAGAGAAATCGTACCTTTCTTGCTAACCTGCGTGTGGTTATTAGCCACCGTGTCACAGGAAAGGAGGCAGCCCTGAGCATGTTTCCATCTCTGATTTAGAGAAAATGATGCTCAGTGTCCAATGAGTGATTAACAGTTACAGACCCAGAATGTTTCCTCTTTACACCTTTATATTAATAGAGCCCACATAATCAACCGACTATTCATTTCCCACATCTTCGGTTCACCATTTTTTCAGGTGATATTGCACCAGAAAAGTACTTAGTGTGCTTTTGGGAAGGAAAAAGTGAAACTGTGTTTTTGACCTTTAGCAAGTTAAAGGAAAAAAAAAAGAAAGAAAGAAAAGTGAAGAGGAAATAGGAATAGACCTGAAACTTCATCAATGCATCAAACTTTTTGTGTTTTATGGGGAAATTCCCTCCATTGATGCTTATTCCCAGTTCTTCTTATAGACTTAGATAGTTGTCTCAGGCATGAAAATTCAATGACTCTTCTACAATTCACATAGTCAGTATTTGTTAGAGACAGGACCTGAATCCAAGTCTTCCTGGTTTTAAGACTAGGCCTTTAATCTACTAAATTTCACCAGAATTAGAAAAACTGGCCCAACTCTTAATGATGTCCCAGTTTCCCCCTCCACACACCCCCCTCCTTTAAAATTTTTAAAGCCGAGAGAATAATTCAATTGTAGACTACTAAAGTTGTAAGATTCTTGGAAGTATTAACTCTACTCACATCCCAAATCCTTAGATTATAAAGTCATAGCTGGGAGGCATATTAGAGCCCAGGATGCTAGGTAAATGGAAAGGAGCTTAAAGGTTACCAAGTACAACCTCACATTCTAGAAAAGAGGGGATTCAAGCCCCACAAAGGGAAGTTGTTTCTCAAAGCTTTATACAAAGTCACTCAATGACAGAATTGAATTTGAACTCATAGCTCTTGACTACATGACCAATAATCCTTGTGCTATGTCCTAGAAAATCCCCAGAAACTGCTGTGACAACATAGTGACTGTGTTGTCTGGAGACAGCCAATCTCTTATTCACTTCGAGTACCACAAACCTTGAGAGACAGCTAGGTCAAGCAATAGGTAGAGCACTGGGCATTGAATCAGGAAGACCTGAGTTCAAATGTAACATAAGGACACTTATTGGCTGTGTGACCCAGTGAAAGCCACTCAACCACTACCTAGATCAGTTTTCTCAGCAGTATAGTGGGAATAATAATAATATGTACTAGTCCATAATTGTGAGGATTAAATGAGATGTTTGCAGTATGCTTAGCACAAAAACCATACAAACAGGTACTTAATAGTACTTTCCTTCCTTCCTTTCCTTTCCTTTCCTTTCCTTTCCTTTCCTTTCCTTTCCTTTCCTTTCCTTTCCTTTCCTTTCCTTTCCTTTCCTTTCCTTTCCTTTCCTTTCCTTTCCTTTCCTTTCCTTTCCTTTCCTTTCCTTTCCTTTCCTTTCCTTTCCTTTCCTTTCCTTTCCTTTCCTTTCCTTTCCTTTCCTTTCCTTTCCTTTCCTTTCCTTTCCTTCCTCCCTCCCTCTCTCTCTCCTTCCCTTTCTTCCTTCCTTTCTTCCCTATCCTCAAATCTGGATCCTTTTTGTGTCTCTTCCTTCTGGCTCCTTGGCTCCCAGCTACCCCCCCATTCTTCGCCTCTAAATTTCTTCTCTTGTTTTTCTCTTCATCCTTTTGCTGGTACTGAAATCCAGAAGATCCAATCCTGACGGTGGAACTGGTAGAACTTAGCTGCAGAGGCAGAGGGCATGACTGAATTCCCCATCAGGGGAGATATTTAAGCAGAGCCTGGATTAACACTTTTCTGGGATATTGTAGGATTTCTGTTCAGCCCCATGATTCTACAATTCCACAGCCCTTAATGATGAACCACAAAGCATTCTAACATCTTTTGCCCCCCTTGGCTAAGCAAGTGACACTTGACCAGTATCACTGGTCATTAAGAGGAACATGTGTGGGTCAGGTCCCTGCCCTACTTATGCCGGGTTTCCCATCTGGTAACCAGGCCTTGTCCATCAGCCAGCCTCTGTGGAGATTTTCTACTGGCTATTAAGAATTCTTGCCTTCCATCCAATGATCCTGGGATACAGGTGATAGGCTGTCTTCACCTTTTAGAAAACCTAGAGTAAGAAAAATGGAAAGTAGCTGCTCTACCGGTAGAGGCCTAGTATATCTGTCAACAATGGAAAAACCTATGGAAACAAACAGAAATTCAGGGAATGAATTATTTCATTGATCAAGTGTGAAGGCTTGGATATCCAGTCCAACTTTGTCTCTTTATTGATACCCTCTAGAAAAGAGAATTTCAGAAATACCAATTATTAGAATTTCCTGAAACCTTACAGACCTTTAGGAATAGGAACATGGAAAGATCACTGGATTCAAAACTAAGGGACCTGGGTTAAATGTTTAACAAGTAGCTAATATTTTCTTTACTCTAGACAGCCAACCAAATAGTAAATCAAACCCTTATTTATAGCGTTGACTGAGTTCTGAGGTATGAATGCTCACATGGAAATTTTAAATTTTAACAACCTACTCTAAGGAGTGAACTTGTTCCAGCACGCACCTGATTCTGGTTCATGCTTTGCTTCCAATTTTCTGCATGACCAAGAACAACATCCTTTACCCTTTCTGGGTTTGAGTTTGCTCACCTGCTACATAAAGGAAGGCAATTTGACAACATGATCTCTAGTAACCTTCCTAGATCATACACCCTCTAGTGCTAAGGTGATTTATAGAAACTTTCATTTTATATGTAGGAGAATTGGGGGCAAAGAGACAAGTTACCTGACTGATCCAACACAGATGTGAGGAAAGAGGAAGATTGTGCACATCACTAGGCAAATAAATACCTTATAAAAGCCCCTAGTGAAAGCATAGTCCATATGAGAAAAGAAGATGGATGGTTGTATTTGTTTTTGTCTTAATGTGGGATTAGAGGAAAGGATGAAGGGATTTTCCAGAAGAATAACAGGTACATTTTCTAGACTCATTCAGAAGGCTGACTGACAATTTGGGCATAAAATCTTAATAAGAAATAGGCTACATGGAAAGGAATGTGTAAAATAATCTCCCATGATTAAGGATTGTAACATTTTTTTTGTCGGTCCACTCCCTTCATATATGCTATCATGATTGTTCAGGCAGAATCTAAACAAATGAATGGAAAGGAGAATTGTTAATAGAGCAGATGCTGTTTTGTCTCACCCTTCAGTGGCACTATTGATTTTATTAGAGAATAATAAGCTCAACTAAGAAATGTTTTAATATATCTGTATTAGTTAACAGTCTGATAAGAATCCTAATCATTATTGCATCTAGCATTGAGCTGGTGGAACACCCCCTTCTTGAAGTCAGATAATAGAATATGGGAGTTGAAATAGAGCTTGAAACATAATGCTTCAGAACATAGAATGTAAGACCAAGGAAAACTTAGATTTAGAAATAGAATATCAAAAGCAGAAAAGGGCCTTGGAACCCAGAATGTCAGGGCTGGAAGAGGCCTTAGAATACAGAATGTCAGAGCTGGGAGGAGCCTTAGAACACAGAATGTCAGAGCTGGGAGGGACCTTGGGACACAGAATGTCAGAGCTGGGAGGGGCCTTAGAACACAGAATGTCAGAGCTAGGAGGGACCTTGGGACACAGAATGTCAGAGCTGGGAGGGGCCTTAAAACATAGAAAATGGTGCTTAAAAAACTTAAAGCAGCATTAGAACATAGAGATATCAGAAAAGCTTGTCAGGAAGTAAACACAAATTAGTACACAGGGAGTGCACATCCCCTAGTATGCTTTAATGGGCTGAGGCGATAGATGACTTCTGGGTCAAGGTTCAGGAAGATTAGACCCCAAATCCCTTCTGGTTCTTCAGTTAGCCACAGTTTTGAGGAGGAAATGGAACTTAGATGTCTAGTTAAGGTAGTCTGTATATGATGACAGATAGGAGAGTTCATTAGGAGATTGAAGGTGCCAACGGCAAGGTGGGATCCTTGTAGGAATGTCATAGTGGAATCCTCAAGGTGATGGAATTTCTCGTTTTGTTACCTTATGTGTCCCTTATGGAAAGTGGGACCACCCTTGCATGTTTGTGGGATCAGAATGAAGAGGAGTGAGGATAACAGATAACCAGCAAAATTGTGATTTACATTGAGTTTAGAACTACCACCCTAATTGTACAATTGAATTCCCTCTTCTTCCTCCATCTTCCTCCATGGTGGCACATTGGATAGAGTGCTGACCCGGGATTCAGAATGACATGAGTTCAAATCCAGCTTCAGATACCTGTCACTTACTAGCTATGTGACCCCAGTCAAGTCACTTATTCCTGATTGGCTCAAACATCTGGGGTCATCTCTAGTTGTCCTGATATATATCTTGCCACTGGACCTAGATGGTTCTGGAGGAGAGAGTGAGGCTGGTGACCTTACACAGCCCTGCCTCACTTATTCATTACTAGTCATGAAATCACCTTGATGTCATGGTCCTCTTCCAGAAAGGACAAACTACAACAACCATGTAAAGGATAGGGCAAATCATAGCAAGCACCAAGATATGACAGTACAATATTAGCATATCAAGCATCTTCTTGAGGTGCATGAGCATGGTGGATAGAAAACTGGCCTAGGAGTCAAGAGGAGTTGGGCCCAAGTGTTGGATCTGAAACATGTTGCCTGTGTCTCTGAGAAAGTCACTTAAACTCTCAGTAACTCCAGACAATGCTCTAAGGTTATTCATTGCAGAAAAGCTGCTAAGCCATGGATGGGGGAACATCCTTATCAGGAGTGTCCCATATTCATTGTTAACATGGGCTCTGTAATGACTATATAGGGGAGCAGGATAATGAAGATATACAACAGGCAGCCAATTAGAAGGATTTCTGAGGCCCCAAACTGTTTGACATGTGATCCTTTGCGAGTGAACTTTAGTTGAATCTGGAGATGCCTGTGGCTGACAAAAACCACAGAACCAGCCTTGACCAGCTCAAGGGCAAGCCTGAGCAGAAGCTAGACTCAAGACCTTGCTTGGGACTTTCTAAACATCTTGTTGCCTGGCTTATTGTGTCTATACAAATCTTCTCCCTTAACCCCCTGCTCCCTGCCAGAAAGCCTCTAGAAACTATATTATCTTACCTCTTTTCCCATTCCCCTTTAAACAGCTGAGAACTTTCATTCTCATTCTCTGTCTCTCTCTCTGTCTCTCTCTGTCTCCCCGCCCCCCCCCCCCCCCCCCCCGCCCCTTACCAAATCGTCTCTCTTCTGCAAGGTTTTTCTCAGACAATAAATGTTTTGTAATCTTGATCAGACTCTACCCAATTTCAGGTCCCTTTATGGACCTGGGGGCTTTTTGTTAACATCATCAAGGAGTCAGTAAGTCAATCAACTGACATTTGTTAAGCATAGTATCAGGCATTGTACTGGGTATGGGGCAGACAAACTTTAAAAGCCAAACGATCTCTACTCTCAGGGAGCTTATGTTGTATCAAGGGAGACATCATGGACATACATAAGTATATATAATATAAATAAATACAAGTGAGTTAAATACAAAGTAATCATGGAGGGAGGGTTTCACTAGCAGCTAGGGGAAATCAAAAAAGGCTTCCCATAGGAATTGGTGGTTCAGCTAAATACTGAAGGAACAAAGGCATTCTGTGAATCAGAGGTACCGAAGAAGTGTCTTCCAGGCATGGATACCAGTCAGTGAAAACGTAGGGAAGCATGATATGGAGTATCACGTGTGAACAAAAAGAAGACCAGTTTGCATGTACTGTGGGAAATCACAAACCTATTTTTTAAAAGACCCGCATTTATAGCTACAAAATGTTAGCACTAAAGGTGACCTTAGTGGGCATCTGCTCTGGCCCCTGAAATTCATTTTGATGACTCCAAATCCAGTTTTTTCTACCCATCTCAAATGAACTCTCCCAAGGTCTAGTAGGAAGACTGGCAGAACTGGGGCTCGAGTCCAGGCCATCTTATTCCCAGGACACGTCCTACTTCATTACTTTTCATGAAAAGCCCTTAAGATATAACTGATGTTGTTGGCTGTTTAAATACAAGTTGGTAAGGAAGCCACAGAATTTACTTATTTCCTACCCAAAAAAGAACAATTCTCTGCAGTTATTTTCTTCAGCATAATATGACTGTTGTGCTACTGTACTTGTAGAAAAACTGGCACTTCCCTTGATGATCTAAACATGACTTTGAAATGCTAGCATCCAAAAGTGGAAAGAGCCCCAAACAAATTGTCTGACACCTGGAAGAATTAACAAGACTGATTTGTTCTAAATTAATTCTGAAATTCCTTTCCCTTTCAGAAATATTCATGTAGAGAAACCATCCTGATTTTTCCCTTACAAGGAACAATGCTTTCTATACAATTTGCACATTAATAAAGAGTCACTCTGAGGCAACTAGGTGGTGCAGTGGATAGATCACTGGCCCTGGAGTCAGGAAGACTTGGGTTCAAATCCAGCCTCAGACACTTGACACTTACTAGCTGTGTGACCCTGGGCAAGTCACTTAACCCCAATTGCCTCACCAAAAAAAAAAAAAAAGTCGTCACTCTCACTCAGGATAAAGTAAAACCTGCTTGGGGTATTTCCAGGCTGGGTTCATCTTCTTGGTGACTTTTGATTTATAGATTTTGAAACATCAATCAGGTGTTGGATCAGATTAGTACAATATCAAATATCCAGATCCAACCTAAGACTTTGAACATTAGCTCATTTGTAGCTTTGGCAAAAAATCGATATGACACAATGGATAGAATTCTGGGCCTGGAGTCAGGAAGACTCATCTTCCTGAGTTCAAATCCAGCCTTAGATACTTACAAGCTGTGTGACCCTGGGCAAGTCACTTAGCCCCATTTGCCTCAGTTTCATCATCTGTAAAATGAGCTAGAGAAGGAAATGGCACACCACTTCAGTATCTTTGCCAAGAAAACCTCAGATGGAGTCATGAAGAATTGGACACAATTGAAAAAAATGACTGAACAAGAACAACAAAGATCTATCTATATATCCACCAGCACCTACTAGTAGTCTGTGAATAGGAAGTACTCTGTGAACAGGAAACTGAATCAGTTTCAACTATCTGTTTATTGATTAAGTCAACAAACATTTGAAAGCCCCAACTACTCACAGAGCTCTGCAGTGGCCTAGGGGTAGAGGGGAAAAGTAGATAGAATCATAATAAGACACAATCCTTGTTCCCATGAGATTTACAATCTAGCAGGAGAGATAAAATATATAAATGCATAAATAGGATTTAAAATAGAATTTTTAAATGCATAAGAGGAATTGAAAGTGCTAAAAGAGTAGCTAAGGAGAAAACTGCTTTAAGTTAGGGAATCATGGCGAAGGTGGAATTTGTCAGATATGGAGTGGGAGGTAGGGGCTCTTGCTGAATTTCTTTTCTTCCAGAGCACCAGGCTGCAAATCTAAAACTTAATGTTTTATACATCTCGTGAATTGTAGACAATTAGAGTTGAAAGAGACTCCTGACGTCATTTAATTTAATCTAACCCTGAGCACAAATCCTGTCTAAAACATTTTTGTAAAGAGATGATTCAGCCTTTACTTGACAACCTTCTTTGTTGGGGAAATCATCATCTCTTTAGCCAGCCTGTGCCATGTTTAGTCCTCTATATTTATCATCTGTAATGGCCTTCTAATATCATGCTTTCCCTGCTCAAAAACTTTCAATAGCTCCCTATGAAATAAATTCTGCTCCTAGTGTTCAAGATCCTTTTTGATCTGGCCCTAACCTATCTTTCAAAGCCTACCTCTCACTATTCCACTTTACATACTCTATAGTCTAGCTAAAGCAGACCATTCCCCCATATAAGCCCTATACTTTCCTACCTTCAAGTCTTTGCTTCTTCATTCTCCAGGCTGCAAAGGACTCAGAAGATTATAGTTCAAGTTCCTACTTTGCTACTTACTGTCACGTTGAGCAAGTCATCCCACTTCTCTAAGACTATTTACTCATTTGCAAAATAAGGGGGTTGGTCTAGAACATCTCTAAGCTAACTTGCAATTCTAACATTCAGTGATTCTATAGTATTATTCCCTCTCTCTGCCAAGGGAAATACTTTGTTCTTGTTCAGTCATGTTTGACTATGCGTGACCCCATTTGGGGTTTTCTTGGCATGATTTACCATTCTCTTCTCCAGTTCATTTTTACAAATGAGTAAACTGAGGAAAACAGGGTTAAATTTGAACTCAGGTCCTCCTGACTCCAGACCAGGCTCTCTATCCAACACACTCCATAACTTCCATAGAAGTATTTACCTTCCTTGAAGCTCAAACCAAATGTTCTCTTCTTTAGTATGCTTTTGATAATGACTCTAGCCTAAAGGAAATTTCAGATCCCCTATAGCTTTCTCATGGTCTTAGTCTTCTGCCTTCTCTTCTAGTTTTTGTTTCTACATATGCCCTTTGATTCTAGCTCTGGTTTAAGGTGAGCCAGGGATCATATTATGACCACCTTGTTCTTGCTAATATATTAGTAAAAAAATTGTACTTCTCCTAATGGATAATAATATATTTAGTAGGAATATCCCACATTTCCTTAAATGTATTCCTTAAGGTATGATCAGTGGTGTGCCGGAGCCAGTTCTTTTCCTGGTTTATCATTTATACCTCACAAAAAGGGTGGGGGAAGATAAGCATTTATTAAGTACCTACTATGCACCAGGTACTGTGCTGATTGCTTCATTGATACCATCTCACAACAACTATGTATGGTAGCTGCAATTATGATCCCAGTTTTCCATTTGAGGAAACTGAGGCAGACAGAGATTAAATGACTTGCAAAGGGTCACACAGCTTGGAAGTGTCTCAGTTTGTATTTGAATTCAGGTCTTTCTGAGTCCAGGCTCAAGACTCTAGTTTCACTATGCCACCTAGTTGCTTTTAATCATCAATCACTACATATCAAGAAAACAGCTTGAAATCAGCAATGGCTACAAGTAAAGGCTTGATTCATTGTTTTCTTGGCAGCTAGGAGGCAAAATGGATAGAATGCCAGGCCTGGAGTCAGGAAGATTCAGATCTTGCCTCAGACACATCCTAGCTCTGTGACCCTGGGCAAGTCACTCACCCCTATTTGTCTGTTTCTCATCTGTGAAATGAGCTGGAGAAGGAAATGGCAAACCACTCCAGTTTCTTTTCTAGGAAAACCCCAAATGGTATCACAAAGGGTCAGACAGGACTAGGAAAAAAAAAAAAGCAAACACAAAATGGCTGAATTGTTTTGTTGATTGTTCATACTTAAAATAGTATTAATAATGTTGATGAAACATAAAATTGTGTGTGCATACATTATTTTTCCCCCTGGAGAACCTGGTTGTTAAACAATTACCAGGACAGCCCTGCACTGCTCTATCAACTTTGCTTAAGCTTAGCAGGAGAGCAGTAGAAATCTCAGGGAATTAAGTCCTTACCAGACTGGAGGCCGAGTGTCAGTAGGTTAATGATAATAACTTTCATTTATATAGTACTTTAAGGTTTGCAAAATGCTTTATATTCATTATCTCTTCTGAGCCTCACAACACCCCTAGGTGTAATAACTTGCTTCCCTATAGGTTAGAGGAGATAACCTCAGAGATTTTGCAGTAAGTTATAGTGCAGACAAATATGAGCTAATGGTAGGCATTTGAGGCAACAGAGAAGGCCTGTGAGGGAAGATATTGTTGGTGGTATTTCCATGTAAATCTGTACACTTAACAGAACACAACAACCCAGTGAGATAGGTAGTACAAATATTATTATATCATTCTACCCACTTTACAGATGAGTACACAAAGACTTAGATGGCCAGATAAAATCCAGCAAGTTCACACAGCTAGTGAGCATTAGAACTAGGGCCTGAACCCTGGTCTATTGGTTCAAAGTCCTGGGATCTTTTCATCAGCTCAAGTTTAAATTTTAACTGTATTAGGCCCGGGTCCACTGTAGGATCTGTTAAAATTCTGTTTCAACGGAAAACGAGGTCTAACAAAGGCTCTAATAGCTGGACTGGATGAGTGGAAAGGACTCCAAGCTATAGGGGCTAGGCTCTGTAATCATCCTTTCTATGCAATTGACAAACGAATTACCCCCTCTTCTAGGAACAATGCTCCCACATAAATATGAACTTTCATTCATATTCAAACTCAGTTTCCCTGTCAACAGCTGCAATACCAGCTGTTCATCACTCAGCAAGGCCCTCGCTTCACTCCTCCCCTCTCCCTCTTAATTACTACCAACTCGGAGAATGACTGTGAAATACTGTAGATGTTGTCTTCATGGCCTCTGACACGCTGTAACTGTCTTCAGTCCACCTCCTTCCACTGTGGAATTTCAGCCTGAACCTATTATTGGACAATCTGTAATGGCATTTTACAGAACAATCGAACACCAGACCTGATGCTAAATGTCGTTAGAATGTAGAATGTTATAACACAGAACACGGAATTCTGGAGTAGGAGTAGACCTTAGAATATAGAATTTACTTTATTGCTATTAAAAATAGCCCTTTATCGATACTCTACTTTAAATCTTACTACAATTTTTAGGCATAACTCTCCCCACTCTCATCGCCATTGAGCCTTCCTTTGTAGTTGGCACAGTGACAAGAACAAAAAGCCAGTTAGGCCAATCTAAGAGACACATTGGCCGTGTCTGACAACACACGTGTTCTTCCCTACCCTCTGTCCTTTGTCTCTCCAATGATAGAAAGATCAGTAGGCACTTAATAAATGCTTCTTGTTGTTGACTTCTAGGTTCAAGATTAAGCATTATAAATGAATAGTATAGAATATAGACTATTACAACAGATTCTAGCACATTAAAATTAGACAGGACTTTAGGACATAAAAGGCAGAGCCAGAAAAGAACCCCAGATGTTTTTGGTCCAACCCCATTATTTGGAAGATGATGAAATGGACTGAAATGACACTTAGCAAGTGGTAGAACTAAGATTCAAATATAATTCTCCTAGTTCTATCTTCAGAGGTCTTTTCTCTGAACGATATGCTCTCTCAAATATGGGAGTGATATTATCACCATTTAACTGATGAGAAAAATAAGGCTGAGGAAGATTCAGTGAAAAGGAATGAACAACCTCACAAAGTCATGCTTCTTCTTCCAGTGGTTAGTATAGTCCTTGGCACATAGTGGACACTAAATGAATGTTAGTCAAGTATTTGACTTAACCATCACCGGATGTGGAGGTTGAATGAACAGTTGTCAGACATTGAAGAAAGTGTTCCTCCAACAAAAGAACGGGTTGCATTAGATGGCCTCTCTTATTTTCGCAAGGTACCTACATCCATTAAAAAGGGGAAAAAATAGATATGTCAACTTGTTCAGTTGGTACCTTGTTTTCTACAAATAAAGAATCAAGAGAATTGGTTCTAGGACCCTTAAATAAGGAAAGACCATGATAGCTCTGAAATACTATAAGTCTTTGAATTGCCTAAGGCTTCACAGTTAGTAACTGGAAGGAATGGATTTGAATCTAGGTCTCACAGGATCATAGATTTAAAGCTAGAAGGGACATTAGAAGTCATCAAGTTTAACCCTCTTATTTTACAGATGGGGAAATTGAAATACAGAGTGGTTAGATGACTTGGCTAGATCTCTGAACAGGATTTGAAGCCAGGTTTTTCTGCTCCCATGTACAGCACTCTAACCTGTATTCCATGCTGTCTCCAGCCACTGAAGTACTAAGTATTAGAGGAGTCCAGTGAAGGGTATCAATTGTTCTTCCTCATTTTTGCTACGTTAAATGAACAGAATGAAGGATTCTGAGCTGCTGAACCTGTACACTTAGATTTTATAAAACTTTCTGTGAGGGCTGGAGAAGCGTTATTTGAGTGTTAAGCTGAGAAAGGATCTCCACTCTTCCTGGCTTGAGCCTCAAGTAACTCACTTAACCTTTTTGTCTCCCCTTTCTTCCCCGCTAGCGCCATGTCCCACTCTATACTTCCCAGTTCTACACTTCTGAATAATGATAGCTCTACAACAGACTACTCCATAGGGTTTTTCTAAAATTCCTTTTCAAAGCACAGAAAGCAGTTGAGAAAATGAAAAGCACCAAATAAGTCATTAACTTCATGCATTCCCAAGCTAAGCAGGGCACTACTGAACAACAACAGCAACAACAACTGGGGATGTTTACCTTGAAGAAAATGGGAGAGGTATGGGCTATATGAGAGAGACTTTTAAATATTGAATGTGCTATCCCATAGTGGAGAAATTAGATTTGTTCTACTTGGCCTCAAAGGGCAGAACTAGGAGCAATGAATGCATAGAAGTTACAAATAGATTCCTTTGGCCTGTGAAAGAAAAACTGGAATCAATCCACTGGATAGTTGTTAATATTGCAGAGTTGGGTCTTTTTTGCCCTGGTGTCCTCTTTCTTCTACTCCTTGGACAAGTAGAGAATGCTAATCAGTACTGTGATTTACATTTTTATGAGTGGATAAGAAGAGAAAGTGGGATTGTCAGCTTCCTTAGTGGGGCTAACCAAAGATTAAGCAGTTGTTTTGAGGAAAGACACTGATTGAGTTGAAGTAGAATCGAAATCACAAGGCCTGAGATCTAATAATCCTAGTACCACTACTTAAAGGTTAGGTCATTTGGTCAAGGTCACAGAAATCTAACAATTTGGAATAGGATTTTAACTCAGGTCACACAACCCTAGAGCTTAAAGGGGCAAGAGAGATCATCCAGTCTCACCTACACCCAAACAGGAATCCCCTTTACAATGTGATGAGTGGCTATCTTGTCTTTAATTAGAGATCTCCAATAATAGAGAACTCAATATCAATATGTCAGTCAATAAGCATTTATTAAGCACTAAATATAAGAGAGGCATTGTTCTAGGCATTGGTTTTATGTGTGTGTGTATATATATATATATATATATATATATATATATATGGGGGGGGTGGGTGTGTATGTGGGTGTATACATATATATGTGTGTGTGTGTGTGTATACATATATCACACACACACAGAGATTGATAGATGATAGATATTTTGTAAGCAGCAAGGAAGAGCATAGTCCCTGCCCTCAAGGAGCTTATATTCTATTTTGGAGGGGCGGGGCAATGAGGGTTAAGTGACTTGCCCAGGGTCACACAGCTAGTAAGTGTCAAGTGTCTGAGATCAGATTTGAACTCAGGTCCTCCTGAATCCAGGGCTGGTGCTTTATCCACTATGTCACCTAACTGCCCCTGGAGCTTATATTCTAAAAAGGAGAAGATGACACATAAAAGGGAGTTGAAGGTGGATTGGCAGTTACATGGCAAGAGAGTATAATAAAGTATAATAAGATGAATCAGAAGTACCCTCTGGAGAAGAATGAAGCCCTCTAGAAATAAAGATATCTTTGGCTTGGGCCTCCTCCTTAAATTGGAGGTTCCAATTGGAGCTACCCAATCAGATGAGAGATTATAGGCAAAGAGTATTTCCAATGTGAGAAATAGTGTGTGGGAATAGAGTGAGCTTCTAAAGTGAAGAGATTTTCTATGGCATGATAAAGTCCTGAGAAGACAAATCAGTCATTCAGCCTGGAGAGGGTATATTAATATCCCATGAAGACGGCCCATTCTGTTTTTGGACAGCTCCAATTTAGGAAATGTTTCTTACATAGTCAACAGCTATCAGTAACTTCTTTCCATTTATTTCTCCTAGTTCTGTCTTCTGGGGCCAAGTAGAACAAATATATTCATGTGATACAACATTTAAAAGGGTTTTTCATGCACCCTGTACTCATCTCCTTTTCTCCAAGGTTAACATCCTTGAGTTTTTCAGGAGTACGCCACCTGCCTTGATTGTCCTTCTCTGGATTTTCTCCCAATGTCCTTCTCCAAAGGTTACATTTGGAAATGAACAGCAACACTAGGTGCAGTCTAACCAGGGCAGGGAACAGTGGGACCATTCCCTCTCTGAATCACTCTTCCTTTTTTCATAAAGCTAATACAATTTAATGGATAGTAACCATCTGTATTTGGAGCTTGTGGTCCATAAGGACCACACTACATATTTTTCCTATTGACTATTTTCTAGCCACCTCTCTTCCATCTGGTATCAGTGCACTGATTTTTTTTATATTGAAATATACACTTTTACTTTGTTTTCCGACTTGTAAAGAATACTGGTCCTGGAGCCAATGGAACTGGGTTCAAATCCTGCCAAGTATACTTATTACCAGTGTGACATTTCTGAAATCACTCAAATTCCTTCTTCATCTATAAAATAAGGCTATTAGACTAAATCACCTCTAAGGTAAATTCTACCCCTAGATTTGTGATCTCATGATCCTTTTTTCTTAAATCCAAGGCTCTTTTGTAATACCAGTTATTGATGCTTCCAACCTTCCCACCCCTCCTATCCCCTTACCTCCTTACCCCTACCCCACCTCCACCACCCAACAACCTCTCCAGCCCTAAATTGCAAGGGGAGGATTTTTCCCCTTACTTTCAGATGAAACTTCCTCTGGCTTTGAGAACTTTTTTGAGGGTTTCCTAACATCCCCTTGAGATAGCAGGAAATAACCTGGGAGATCACAAAACCAGTTCAGGTAATGACAAGAATTTGTTGTTGTTGTTCAGTCGTGTCCTAGTCTTCATGACACCATTTGGGGCCTTCTTGGCAAAGATACTGAAGTGATTTTACCATGTCCTTTTCCAGCTCATTTTACAAATAAGGAAACTGAGGTAAACAGGGTTAAATGACTTGCCCAGTGTCACACAGCTAGTACGTGTCTGAGGCCAGATTTGGATTCATATCTTCCTGATTCTTGGCTAAGTCCTACATCCACTCTGCCACCTTACTCTCCCAATGACAGGAGTAGGTCTTTTCAATTTTCTATGAAAGAAAGTGGATAAAGTACCAGCCCTAGATTCAGGAGGACCTGAGTTCAAATCAGGCCTCAGACACTTGACACTAGCTGTGTGACCCTGGGCAAGTCACTTAACCCTCATTGCCCCACAAAGAAAATAAATAAATAAACAAACAAACAAATAAATAAAAGACATGAAACATCATTCTCTTTGTAAGCAGAAGGTTGCCATACTTTGACGTAATCATGGGATGGGGACACTGAGATGGGTATGCCCTCCACTATTACAGCTCATGTCCCCTCCAGGGTTTTTTTCCTATGTATTTCTCATTTGTATCCTTGTGTGGATCCCCAATTAATGGCATGACAACCATGCTTGAGGACTTCCTTTCATTTCTTCAAGGTTCTAATGATGCTCCAATTGTCCATCTAATGCCTCTGAGTATGTATTACATGAGAAACATATTTCAGAATTGGGGCAAATAATTTCATGGCAATGACTAGGGTAGAGGGAGAATTCTAAAATAAATCAGGGATAGAGGGGATTACAAAATATGAAAGATAACTTTAATTACATGACATTGACAAGCCTTTGCATGAACAGGATCCATGAAAGTAGAATAAGAAAGGAAGTTGTTACTTGAGGAAAATATTCTTTGCTTAAAACATTTCTGATTAGAGTCTCTATTTAAGACCGAGAAATTTGATAAGTATACAAGAATAAAAGCTATCCTGCAGAGCATAGGTGGCTGACTGATATGAATGCATGTTTCTCAAAAAATAATAAATTATTAATTAGCACATGAAAATTTGATCCTAATCACTAACAATTAAAGAAGTGCAAATCAAAACAATCATGAAGTTCTAATTCACACCCATCACATCTGCAAAAAAAGACAGAAAATGAGAATATGAATTGTCAGACAGACTGTGGAAATAGAGGCGCACTGGTGTTCTAACCATTCTAGACAGCAATTTGGAATTATGCTATGATAATGACTAGAATGTCCATGTCCTTTGACCCTGAGATCCCATTAAGAGGCATATGCTCAAAGCATGTGAAAAAGAAAGAATGGATGCAATATATCAAAACATTTGTGGCAGAACTTTTTATAGTATCAAAAAAACCTGGTAACAAAGTAGATGTCTGTGGAATGAGGAACAGCTAAATAAATTTTGTTATATGAAAATGATAAAACATTACTGTGCCAAATGCAGAGAATTCAGAGCAATGGAGGAAAACTTTTAGCAACTAAAGCCAAATGAAGTAAGCAGAACCAGGAAAACCATGTATACAGTGACTATACAAATATAAATGGGAAGAACAGCATCACCAACAAAAATAAAATGGAGCACCATGTAATTATAATGACCAGTCTTGGTCCTGAAGAAGAGAAAACGTATCTCCCTCTCTTCTTTGGAGAGGTGAGGGATTACAGATATGGTAAGACTACGCTGATGTGTTGATTAGTTTTGTTGATTTTTAAAAATCATATATGTATATACACACACATGTGTGGGTATGTGCATATGCATTCACACATACATGCACAGAATACTATGTATGTGTGTCTATACATGTACACATGTATATATATGTATGCAGATGACATTAAAAACAAAATATACCCATATTTTTTTCAAATCTAAGTTTCATTAATAAGACATTTAATTTAAATGTATGCCCCGTTTGAATGTCAATTGAGCAATTACAACTAAGGCTGTACATTAGGAGTCCATGTATTCTTACTAGTTTTCACTTTCTCAGAACTTCACTATTGGACATGATTTTGATGAGACTAGTTTGCAGATCAGCTCTGATCAATAGTTGCCATATGCATTAATTTCACTTTTAAGCCACTTTTTTACTTTTTTTCACTTTTGAGCTCCTTGCTATCTTTTTAGAGTCAGAGTGGTAGAGATTCTGTGTCAGGTAATACAGGACCAGCAAAAGAAAAATACCAGGACAATACCCACCAAAGAAATTTCCAGTGCTAGTATGTATTTTCTAGCAGCCTTATTGTTTTGGGGGTGGGAACAGAAGCTAATTGGTGGGTGTGACCACAACATTTGAGAGCCCCTTATATCTGCATCCCCCAAGCTTGAAATGGGGCTTGGCAAAGTCAGCCACCGTGAAGGCTCCATACTAACTGACACATTGGTTGGCATCAGCAATATGCCATGATCACACCAATGACAATTTCAGTAAAAGGGTAGAAAACCACAATGGTGAAATCACATTTGGCACTAGTTGCCGAAGTTGATTTAACGTGGAATATGTTGGAAAGCAGAAAATGTCACTGAGGTGTAAAGGTATTAGAAATGTGAATCTGAAACTAAATCATTACAAACCTAACAAATCAAGGTGCCATGCTGAGTTTGAGGCAGTTTAGCTCATTTCCTTGGAAGAGAGTAGAGTGAAGAAGGAGTGTCGTAACATATGCACGTGTCAAGTCTACGTTTCAACAGTCTGAGATATTCAGAGGTGCTAAGAGGGGATATTGAAGATAACTTGTTGCCTAAGCTGCTAGAGAGGCAATATAGCATAGTATGTAAAGTGCAAGTTTTGGAATTACAAAGACCTGAGTTCTAATTTAGCCTCTATTACAGGCTTTCTAAATTTTTACCAATTTCTCTGTAAAATGGGAACAATACTGGCCAGGTATTGCCAGGCATATATACCACTCAACTAGTTCTGAGGCTCCAAAGAGATAACAATTATAAAGCACTTTACAGAATTGGAAAAATAAACGTTGGATATTAAATCATATTCTATAATTTTACCATTGTCATAGATGGGTATTCTCCTGTGTGTCTAACCATTTCTTAGTAGCCTTTGCTGAATCTCTGTGTCATACCCCTCAATTGTTCCCCTTTAAACTAATTTCCCTCCTCACTACTCACTGAGCCATGGCCCCTAGTTCAGTCAGTCAACATGTATTCATTAAGCACTATGGGGGGCAGCTAGGTGGCGCAGTGGATAGAGCACTGGCCCTGGAGTCAGGAGTACCTGAGTTCAATTCCAGCCTCAGACACTTGACACTCACTAGCTGTGTGACCCTGGGCAAGTCACTTAACCCCAATTGCCTCACTAAAAAAAAAAAAAAAAAACATTAAGCACTATGTGCCAGACACTGCAAAATACAAGGGATATAAAGGAAGACAAACACAGCGTACCTGAGTTCAGGCCCTTATCAATTCTCACCTGGACCATTGCAAAACAATACAGTCACTTCCTATTTGGTCTCCCTGACTCATCTCTCCCCTCTCCAATCCATTCTCCACTTAGCTGGAAAAGTGATATTTCAAATGTGTACATGTAACCACGTCACATACAGTCTTCCTAATAAACCCCAGGGGCTCCCAATTAGCTCCAAGATTAAATTTTAATTCCTTTTTGTTGTTATTAAGTTGGGGTGGTGGCAGAGGAATTTAAAGCTCTCTTCCATCCTACATGCATTCAATAAAAATCATTAGTTCCCTATTATTTCTAGGAGAAACTATAATGGTCTCAGTTTAACACTTAAATTTCTTCATAACCTCACCCTTTTCTATATTTCCTGTCTTCTTATGCATACCTCCCTTTGACCCATTATGTAGTTCATCAAAAGTGGCCTATTAGCTTTTCTTCACACACAACACACTTCTACAGTCTCCATGCCCTTGTACTGGCTGTCTCCCTATTAACACAATGCTCTCTTCCTCACCTCTGCCTTTTAAAATATGAAACTTCCTTAAAGATTCAGGCTAGTTGCTACCTTCTACAGGAAATCTTTCTTGTAACCCCCCACCCTCACTTCCCTCCCCCAGCTAATAATATGATCCCACTGAAGTTGTATTCTGTACATATGTATTCTGTGTATATCCTCCAATGTATTCTATACATATCTTGCATATTCCTCTTTATAGATATGCTCTGTCCCCATTGGAATGTACATTCTTTGCAGGTAGGGGAAACTCAATACCAGATTCTAGGTAATTAATTCTTCAGCATTCTTAATGACTAAGGCACAGAGTAGATAGTAGAGAAAGGGCCAATGCTGGTAAAATCAGGTATCCCCAGTAATAAATTAAATATATAGCCATTCTCTTGGGATGCTAAATTACTTTTGGAATTTTTTCTTTTGAAATCTCAGCTTTAGTGCTGGATACATGATAAGAATCAAATAAATAGAATGAATGCAATTCAACACACCCCTCCCATATATTCCACTGTGAACACCAATCCATGCTGATTGTCTTGCACCTGCTGCTGTTGGCACTAAAGGGTTTCAGAGAGGCAGAGGAACTTGAGATCTTCCTCCTCCTCATTCCATAGAAAAGAAGAGGGAAGCATGGAGAAGGTTTTGGCATACAGAAATCATGAAATTAGAAAGGAATTCAGAGCTCGTTTAGACTAAATCCCTTATTTTACAAGACCAAGAGATTTTAAGACCAAGAGATGGAAAGTGATTGCCTAAGTTCATACAAGCAATAAATTCTTGGCCAGGATCATAGTGAGTGGCTCTCCCATGACTAGAAACTAGGCTTCGCTGACATCAGGTTTCATCATTCAAGTTACCTCAATTTAACTAGCATTTGTTAAGTGCATAACTGTGTTAGGCACAAGCTACAGAGATGAAAAGTCAATAGTTCCTGCTTTCAGGGAGCTTATAATCTACTAATGGATAGAATATATACACAAATAATAAATTTAAGTATGTATGAAATAATTTCAACATCATGAAAACTCTCAAAACTGAGGAGAAAAAGGGCTCAGGATAGGCTCAGATACAAAGAGGCACCTGAGCTATGCATTGAGGGAAAGTAGAAAAAAAAAGTTCAGATTTTCTAGCTCTGAGAATTCTGGGAACAGAGTTCTTTTTGACCTCTGTTTGCCATAGCTTGTCTCAATCTGGGTTGGAGTATTTTTTAAAATAAATTTGGAGGGAGAAACATTATATGTTTGAGTTATAAGATGGAGCATTTTTGGCCTACATTCAATGCTTGGGTTCTGCAAACTTGGAGTGATCTAAGCCATATGACTCCAGTTGGAAGCAAAAGTTGCAGAGGCTGTTAAAAGCTAGAGCTTCTCAGACAAATAATATTTTTCTCCTTCTCTCAGATCCTCCACTTCCCATTAAAAGGGCTGTAAGTTCTTAACCAGGGATACCCCCAACCCTGCCCCCACCCTACCTAGGGATTGGATTGTCAATGTTTATTCATTTTCATGGCCTCACCACATAGCCAACATATTTAGACACTTGTTGAAAGATGGCTACTTATACCAAGAATGGGAGATGTGTAAGAAAAACCACAGGAGTGCTTTATTTGCTTTAGGGAAATGAATATGTGTGTTTTTGAGGAATCCAAGGGCTTCCTGAAGTGAAGGGATTAGGTATATTGCTTAAAGATGATTTTAGTATCAGAAATATTATATTATGGAGGATAAATTCAACTTATTCCACTTAACAACAGAAGGTAGAACTAGAAACAATGAATTGAAATTATCTATAGGAAAAATAGAATAACAATAATAGCTATTCAAAAGCAGCATACCTTGGAAAACAGTGAGGTCCCCATCACTAGAGGTCTTTGGTGGAAGATGAATGGCCACTTGTTGGGAATATTCTCAAGATGATTCTTGTGTAAAACAAGTTGGATTAGATGAACTATCGAAGCTCCAAATCTATATTCTGATTTTCTTCTTATTACCCTAACCATAATACTTCTCTGGGCCTTGGTTTCCCCATCTGCAAAGTGAGGGTGTTAAAATAGATATTCTTTAAGGTGATTTCAAGTTCTAAATCCCATGATTCAATAGCCTCTTAGGTACCTTATTCCCCTGAGATCCTGAGATTATAGGACCATTTTATCACCTTAAACTTGTTCTACATTCCTCTTGTTTTATCCCTGAGTAGCTTGGGACTTCTCAATCTTCATTGTACTCCACTGAAATTATAATCCATAAATCATCAATCTTTATGCTTCCTCAAATGATAAGTGTGTAGGTTTCCACCAGTCGTGGATGACCATGGATCAGTACTTTGAAGAGCCACAGGCCACAGTGTGGCTGTGCAGTCCAATACCGGAGCCGCAGCTCCTGCCGCAACAAGGACATCGGAAAACTGTACTCTCTGTTGCCCATTGGTTCCTGCGTCTCATTCGTATTTCTTCCTCCCAAGTTTGAAGGCCCATCTCAGCTGCGCACAAGCTGCTCCTGAGTACTGAACTCCATCGGGCGCAGTCCTTGGCCATCTCCTCCCAGCTGCCCATGTCTATTCCCAGAGCCCTCAAGTCTCACTTGCATACATCTCTGTAGTGAAGCTGGGGGCATCCAGCAGGTCTTTGGCCTGAGGCTAACTGGCCATAGAGTAGGTCTTTAGGAATGCGCCCATCTTGCATGTGGTGCACATGACCAAGTCAGCGCAGCCCAGTGATATTGGATGGAATGTATTCCTAACTTTTCTACTAACTTGTTAAGTTTATATGTAAATGGTAAAGACTAATGCCCCTCTTGTAAGTTGCTTAGAGAAAAGATAATTATTTTAAATACCGTGGTCCTTGCATGCACTGAAATAATTATACTGTGTTTACAATGTGATCTCCCTGTAAGGTAGGTCTGGCAAGCAGTATTATCTCTGGCTTACAGATAAAGGGGCTGAGGTTACATGAGAGTACTATTCAAGTAATCCTCTGCAGTTCAGGGAAAACATGACTATATTGTTTGGGTTGTGAGTGGAGGTTTGTCTTTATGTGCACTACCCAGCATGCTCCTTGGTAAAAAGGCAGTTGATGGAGGCAGTTGATGTGTTACATCTGCATTTTCCTCCCCAGGTTATTGCCTTTGTTCATACTTGGTAGCCCCTGAAATGGTAGACCATGAGTTCTCTATTCAGGGTTGAGTCTTTGATGATCAAACCTTTCAGGTAAAGGTTAGGTTGCCTTCTGAATATGGTACTCGTTCTGAGATTCTACCCCATCATCACAGGGGTTTGTTTGTGAGTCCAAGACTTAATATCCAACTTAGGTGGTCAGGAGACTCTAAGCATCTGTGGCTTTTTTCAGAATATTTCACCATTCTAAAAATATACATGCCTATGTGTCTATACTCCCCTTTCTCTTCTGTCTTCCAAAGACATGAACTAAACTTTGACTCAATCTCAGAATGGTGTATGTTCCACTTGTGGTGGCTTGGTTTCACTGTGTTTATGGCCCCAGGGACATATTCTACTTTCCAGGACCACATTAAATCAACTTGTGCTGCTCCAATCCCAATTATAATGCTAGTCTCAGTTCTGCCATAGACTCATTTCATTCTCCTTGAAGATTCAATAAACCTTAAGATTATGATGTATAAAAAGTTCAAGAAACATGCTTTCTGTGTAATTAATCATTTTATTAATTATAGTTGGTGGTTAATTAATAAAAGTGGCCAGTAGCTCTCTTAAATGTCATCCAAAAGATAGATCGTGGTGGCTTCCTGATGCTTATATATGCCCTTGGAAAAGTGGATGTTCCTGACAGGCAGCAATCAACTCTGATTGGTTAACAATTAAGGAGATTAAATATTATAATGAGAGATGAATCTATTCTAATGAGGGGGGGATAACTTTAATTATGTCACTAGTACTCCCAAATCACCCTCACCCCATGGCAATCTAGACAAGGGATCTACCTCCCCACCTAAGCCTGAGTAGAACACAATGAGTATATCCACTTGGGCCGAGTCTGAACAAGATTTGAAGAGAAAATTAAATCCAATCTCATTATCAACCCTACTCCTCAGGGGTTAAGCTGCCCCAGCACAAAATAAGGAAATAGGAAGGGGAAAAGCCTGGATCTCCCCAATAGTCAATTATTACCAATATAAAGAGAAATAATCATTTCTCTCAAAATCCTCTTTTTTTTTCTCATTTGTTCAATGATAGTCATGCTTGAAGATTTTTAAGATCTCTTCTACCTCCTATATTTGAAAGGAACCTGTAAGTCAAGTCAAATCAACAAGCACTTATTAAGCTCTTACTATGTACCTGGCAGCTAGGTAGCTCAGTAGATGTGTGATGTGCCTGAAATCAGTAAAACATGAGTTCAAATCCAGCTTCAGACAGTTAGTAGTTGTGTGAACCTGGGCAAGTCACGTAATCTTCATTTGCCTTAATCCAGTGGAGAAGGAAATTGTAAACCACTCCAGCACTTTCTTTTTCAAGAAAACCCCATGGACAATATGGTCCACAGACTAAACAACTACAAATATACCAAGCAATGGGGATACAAAGAAAGGTAAAAGACAGTCATTGATCTCAAGTAGCTCACATTCTAATGGGAGGGGCAACATGCAAGCAACAAGATACAAACAAGATATAGACAGGATAAGGCAAAGATAATATTAGAGGGAAGGCACTAGCATTAAGGGAGGTTGAGAGGTTTTTTAGTTTAAATCCCACTTTTATCAATATGGAGTTTTAGAGTTTATGAAATGTTCTCACATACATCTTACAAAAGCCATGTGAAGTAGATAATTCAAGGAGATGATGTCAATATTAAGGAAAGCAAGAAAAGTGAGAATCAGATGAGTAAGTAGTTTTCTTCTAGTTACACATTTAGTGAATAAGGCAGAGTGTTTCAGTGGAAAGAACACTGGGTTTTGAGTCAGCAGGCTTTAAATTTCAATCCTAGCTCAGCTACTTACTATCTATGTTACTATCACTGAGGTACTAAACATCTCTATGCCTCAATTTCTACATATGTAAAATGAGAGAATTGCACTACAAGACCTATGACCCTTTGAGTAGCTGAGCCAGGATGTGTGTGTGTGTTTCATTTGATTGTTATCCCTATCTTATAAATGAGGAAATAGGGAATGATAGAGATTAAGTGATCACTCTCAGTCTCATATGTAGTCAATACCTGAGACAGGGATTGAAACCCAGGTCTTCCTTTCTCCATGTCCAGCCTTCTAACCCTTACATCAAGTTGCCTCTTAAGTATCCCTTAAAAGTGCTCCTGAAGCTTCTGCTTATATCACTCAGGGAGGGTAGCACTCTGAAAATTCAAAACAATGATCCTGCCTTCGGCCTGCATGATGTCCCGTGGACTCAGATGTTTAGGAACATTTAGGAAGTATTCATGAGAAATGTCTTCCTTTGACTTTGTCCCCGTACTACCAAGCAAGTGGCCTATTTAGTTCATTGAATTCAAGTAAATGACACTACAATGCTCTGGGTTTTAATTTCTTCATCTGTAATGTGGATATAACAGCTTTGAATGTTGTTTGTTTTTATAGTGTTGTTGTTATTGTAGACATTGTTCTCTTGGTTCTGCCCATTTCATTCCTTATTAGTTTACTTAGGTCTTCAAAATTGTGTTTTTATATTACTGATATTCTGGTTGTTCTTCTGTATCAATTCATGTTTCAATTCTTACTTCAATGTCTTTTGAAGCCATCTATTTCCTCATTTCTTACAGTACAACAGTCTTTCATTACATTCATACACCACAATTGGTCCAGACATCTCCCAATTGATGGGTAGACACAGTTTCCAGTTTTCACCACCACAGAAAGAACAGTTATCAGTATTTTAGTACATACATGACCTCTTCCCCTTACTTTGATCTCTTTGGGGATTAGGCCTAGCAGTGCTATAGCTGGGTGAAAGAACATACACTGTTTAATAACCTTTTGTGAATAATTACAGATTGCTTTCCATAATAGTTAGACCCATTCATAAGTCCATTAACAATGAACATGCCAGTTTTCTCATAGGCCCTCCAATATTTATCATTTTCTTTTTTTGTCTTCTTAATAGTAAAATAATGATAATAATAATAATAATGAGAAGAAGGAGGAGGAAGAGAAAGAGGAAGAGGAAGAGGAAGTCAATTTGGGTCCAAATCCTAGTTTACCAACTTACTCTTTCAGTCACCTTAGACAAGTCCTTTGAAGTCTCTGAGCCCTCTGTAAAATTGGAGAGTAGATGATTCTTAAGCTTCATTTTAGTTCTAACTTGAGTGATCTCATTATATTTGCTAGCTTTATCATAGTTTTCATTTCAATCTATGGTAAGAAGAAAACTGAATTTGTGAAGTCCAACTTTAGAACATATCTAATCCAATTCACTCATTCTGTAGGGAAGGAAACTATGATCCAGAGAAGGAAAGTTGCTTACATGGCAGCAGTTATCTCAAACAGCTAGGTGACACAGAAAGCAGCATGCTGGACTTGGAGCTTGGCAGTGGGACAACCTGAGTTCAAATTCTCCCCCACTTCTTAGGTTTGTGACCTTGGGCAAGTCACTTAAGCCCTTGTTAGCCTTACTTTGTTTGGGGTGGGGGCGGGTCAGTGAGGGTTACATAGCTAGTAAGTGTTGAGTCTCTGAGGCTGGATTTGAACTCAGGTTCTCCTGAATCTAGGGCCAGTGCTTTATCCACCAAGCCACCTAGCTGCTCCCAGCCTTGCTTTTGTCATATACAAAATGGAGATAATAATAGCACTTACCTTTTAGGATGGTTATATGGACCAACTAAGATAATATACTTGACATATGATTTATAAATCTTAAACCTCTATATAAGTATAAATTATTATTTTTATTATTTTTAGGTTAATATGGCAGAGTCAATAACTCCTTCAAACAATGACTGAATGACTACTTAGAGAATTTTAGAATTGCAGAAGGGATTCTTGTACAAGTAAACAATGGAATTCTGGGGATAGAGGAAGATTTGGAGTTTCTGTGATTCTGGAGTATAGTGGGAATAACCCTGGTGAGAAAGTCAAACACCATGACAGACATTTATAAGGCATCTGAGAAGCAGAGAGTATCATATGTCTTAGGATCATAAGATTATATATTTAGAGCTGGAAGGGATATCAGGGGTCACTGAGTCACAGAATAATAGAAATCTGAGAGTTGGTAGGGACCTCAGTAACCATCTAGTCCAAGCCATATCCAAAGGGAATTCCCCAGTAACAAATTTGGCATGTGATCTGTTAGCCTCTGTTTGAACACCTCAGAAGAAGCGAAACCCACCACCTCTCAGGGCATACCATTCCTCTTTAAGATGGCTCTAATTTTTAGAAATATTTGCTTGCCATCAAGTATAAATTTACCTCTTAGCAATTTTTACTCTTTTTTTTTCCTGGATCAGATCTCTGACATTAAACAGAATCAGCAAATCTAACCCCATTTCCACATGGCAATCAATTGATCAGTTACTATTCATTAAGCACTTACAGTGTGCCAGGCTCTGTGTTAGGTGCTGAGGATATGAAGAGTGGTAAAAGACAGCCCCTGACCTCAAGGCACTTACAATCTAACAGTCAATCATTCAACTACTTAAAAACAGCTGTCATGCCTTCCCCCCATCCTTGGATTCTTCTTTTGTTCACAATAAACATCCCTAGTTTCTTTTCTCTACAATGAACATGCCCAGTTCCTTTGATGAATCCTCCTATATCATGGTCTCAGGGCACTTCTTTTTCCTGGTTGCCCTCCTCTAGACAATCTATAACTTGTCAATGTCCTTCCTAAACTGTGGTGCCCAGAACAGAACCCAGTGCTACAGATGGAGTCTGATAAGGGTAACTAAGACCTCACCGTTTTGAGAAGCTGTATTACCCTTAATGCGGCCCAACATTGTATTAGCTTTTGTTGGTTGATGCATCACATAGTTAACCCACATTAAGCTTGAAATACACTAATATATAGAAATCTTTTTCTTTTCTTTTTTTTTTTTTTTTAGTGAGGCAATTGGGGTTAAGTGACTTGCCCAGGGTCACACAGCTAGTAAGTGTTAAGTGTCTAAGGCCGGATTTGAACTTAGGTACTCCTGACTCCAGGGCCGGTGCTCTATCCACTGCGCCACCTAGCTGCCCCTAGAAATCTTTTTCACAATAACTGCTATCTAGCCTTCCTCCCCCCCATTGTACTCATAAAATTGATTTTTTTATACCCAAGCGAAAGATTTTACATTTGTCCCTGTTGAATTTTACCTTATTAGATTCAGCTTAGTACATAGCCTGCCAAAATCTTCTTGGATCTTGGCTCTGTTATCTACTGTGATAGCTACATTTACTAGCTTTGAGTAATTAGGAAATTTGATCAGCATGCCATCTCTACCTTTATCCAAATCATTGATAAAAATGTCAAACAGAACAGGCACAAGCACAGAACCCTGTGCTATTTTACTAGGGACCTTTGGCCACCTTGAAATTCAGCTATTAGCCACTATTCTTTGAGTGTGGAGTCCAAATTTCTAATCCATGTAATTGTATTATAATCTTATTCATCTTCATCTTCTCCATAAGAACAGTATGACATAAGTTGTCAAAAAATTTGTGAAAATCAAGGTCAGCTGTTCTCATACTTTTTGGTCTCAGAACCCCTTTACCCTTTTTTTAGGGGGGGCAATGAGGGTTAAGTGACTTGCCCAGGGTCACATAGCTAGTAAGTGTCAAGTGTCTGAGGCCGCATTTGAACTCAAGTCCTCCTGAATCCAGGGCTGGTACTTTATCTACTGTACCACCTAGCTGCCCCTGCCCTTTATAATCTTAAAAATTATTGAGGATCCCCCAAATCTTTTGTTTAATTGGATTTTATCTGTCCAGATTTTCTGGATTAGAAATTAAAATGGATACATTTTAGTACTTTTGTTTATTCCTTTAAAATAAGTCCATTGCATATATTAACATAGATGATATATTTTTGAAAAGCAACTATTTTCCAAAACAAAAAAAAATAGTAAGAAAAATGACATTGTTTTACATATTTTTTGCAAATTTCTTTAATGTTTGGTTTAATAGAAGACATCTGGATTCTCATATCTGCTTCTGCATTCAATCTGTTTCACTATGTTCTTCTGGTTTAAGTATATGAAGAAAATCTGGCCTCACACAGACATGTAGTTGGAAAAGGGAGTATTTTAATGGTATTTTCAGATAACAGGATATTCATCACTGATGATGCACCAAAATACAACAAATGGTAGTTTCCTAAAGGTTAGTTGGAATGTGGAATCTGAAACCATATCAATGAATGAATGAAAGTGAAAAAGGCAAATCACATTTTACCATTATTATGAAAATAGTTTAGATCTCACAGACCCCGAAAGCATCTCAGAGACCCCCAGGCATCCACAGACAACACTTTGAGAACCACAGAGAATCACTGATCTAGTTAAAATCTCTACACAGCATTCCCCTCATCTATTAATTTAGTAATCCTATCAAAAAAAGGAAATGAGGTTAGTTGTAATCACCACTTCCCTTTTCTGATATTGCCAGCCATATTTTAATGGTCCAGTCTAGAATTTTCCCAGGAATCAAGCCAATCTCGGTGACCTAGAATTTGCAAACATTTTCCCCTTTCCTTTCAGGACATTTATTCTGCTCCAATCTTGTGGTGTGTCTTCTGTTTTCAATGAATTTTTAAATATCACCGCCAGTGGCTTGGCAGTCACACCTGCCAGTTCTTTCAGGATCCAAAGATTTAATTCATCTGTGCCAGGAGACTTGAAGTCATCGAGGGCAGGGAAGTGTTCTCTTACTTATCTGAATATGTGTTGGTCATTTGTAGTCATTTTTGCTCTATCATTTGCTGTGGGAAGATCATTCTCTCTTGTGGCAAAAACAAACCAAATAGAATTCAGTAACCCTACCTAATCCTCTTGTCAGGGATGCTTCCACCTGTCACAAACAAATGTCTTATCATTTCCTTAATCTTCCTTTCTCTCACAAGATAGCTGCAACAAGGACAGCAACAACATCAGCAACCACCACTGAATTGTGTTGCCCTCACTTTCCCAGTCTCATATTCTAAGCTTTTGCATTTCTGCCACATGTTTGACAGAACCACACCATACTCATGCTGGATTGCTTGGCCTTGCTTTTCTTTCCTATAATCTTGTATATGCATATCTGTCTTTTCCAACAAATCCCATTTTTCTTCCTCTTTGGAATTGTTTCCAGAATTTGTTAGTATCTATTATTCTTCCTGGGCTAGCATCTTCTGGTGCATTTGGCTCCATGGGATTCCCCCTATCTTTCCTCCTTTGAAATCTACTTCCCCAAGATCTATTAGGGTTTTCAAATCCTACCCAGATTTCCTCTCCTGATCTGTCAAAAACTCTAGAATGGAGTGATCTATTTCCCCTTAAGCTTCCTATTATTTCCATGCTAGCAACAAATTCCCCTATGTTAATGAGAATCAGAACTTGAATAGAATGTCCCCTTGTTGTTTTCTCCATCTTTTGGGGGGGGGGCAGGGGAATGAGGGTTAAGTGATTTGCCCAGGGTCACACAGCTAGTAACTGTCAAGTGTCTGGGGCAGGATTTTAACTCAGGTCCTCCTGAATCCAGGGCCAGTGCTTTATCCACTGTGCCACCAAGCTGCCCCCTCTCCATCTTTTGAAGGATGAAATTATCACTCACACAAATCAGGAAGTTATTGGATACTCTGGGTGGGGTTTGGGGTTTTTTTGTTTTTGTTTTTTAAGCAGGTACAGAAATTTTCGGCAGATGTTCAAATAACTGAAGCTCCTCATCACTATTATATCATGTCCCTGTGCCAGGCTTGTGATCAATTTCTTCTTTCCGTCTTGTTATTCTTTTAATCATAAAAGTATTTTATTAGTTTCCAGTTACATGTAAAGATAGTTTTCAACATTTGTTTTCATAAGATTTTTAGTTCCAAATTTTTCTCCCTCCCTCCCTTCCCTCCCCCCTCCCCAAGACAGAAAGCAATCTGATATGGGTTATATATGTACAATTACATTACACATATTTCTGCATTGGTCATATTGTAAAACAAGAATCAGAACACAAGGGAAAACCTCCAAAAAGAAAAAAAAAGTAGATACACTATGATTTCTGCATTCATAATCATTCTTTTTTTCTGGATATAGAGAACATTTTCCATCATGAGTTTTTTGGAATTGTCTTGGATCATTGCACTGCTGAGAAGAGCCAAGTCTATCATAGTTGATCATCACACAATGTTGCTGTTACTGTGTACAATGTTCTCCTGGTTCTGCTCACTTCATTCAGCATTTGTCCACTTAAATGTTTCCAGATTTTTTTTGAAATCTACCTGCTCATCATTTCTTACAGCACAATAGTACTCCATCATGATCATACACCACAACTTGTTCAGCTGTTCCCCAACTGACATGCATCTTTCACAATTTACAGTCCTTTGCTACCAAAAAGAGAGCTGCCATAGATATTTTAAAACATAGAGGCTCTTTTCCTTTTTCCCTAATCATCTTTGGAAATACACCTAGTAGTGGGATTGCTGGGTCAAAGGGTACAGGCAATTTATTTATTTATTTATTTGAATGCTATATTTTATTTTCAATATTTTACTTAGAATTTTATTTTCCCTAATTACATGTAAAATACAAATTTTGACATCAATTTTTTAAAACTTTGTGTTCCAAATTTTCTTCCTCCCTCTCTCCGAACCCCCCAATACATTTATAATATGTTGTATGGATCATATCATTTTTGTTTCTCCCTCCATTAACCTTCACCCAAATTCTGTCCATCCTGCCACCCCATTCTGATTCCTAGATTGTTTTACATTAGTATACCTTCCTCATATATAATGCTGCCCCACTCTAACTCCCCTTTTATTCATCCTGATTCTTTTGAATAAATTATGTCCAGCCAAAGTCATAGTTCATTCATAGGTTTCATCCTACCAAGTCTCAGTGAGATCTATGAAGCCAGTTTTGCCTATTACATTAGGAACCCTAGTTCCTCTTGTCTGTTGTCTTAATTTTGGACATTATACTATAGACATTTGAGGCCATAGGGTTCATTACTGTCTTCTTTCTTAGAGTTCACGTCCTGTGAATATCTGAGTATCTCAGCTATTCTTCTCCCTTCCTTATGGCTATTTTCCATAGTATCTAACTTAAGGGATATGCAGAAGCAGTTCTCTCTCTCCCTATATTTTTTTATTTTATTTCGTTAGCAAGACCCCTGACAAATATATTCTTACTAGCCTTTGTTAAATGTACTTTATCTCTGACAAGGGTTATGTCTATTCTATAATATAAGGGAATTATAGTCTAGTCACTTAATTTAAAATATGCTACTGGGAGATGAAGTTCAAGGTCACATAGAACTGCTAGGATTTGAACTCAGTTCTGGATACAAAGCAGAGGCTCTTTTCATTATACCATGCTTCTTCTCTGGGAAAGAAAACAAAGCTTTTGTGAGATGTCTCTTCCCTTATGTAGCAGGCAATGAAGGGACACTATGATATACAGTATTAAATGGCAAGAATAGTAGAGTTGACATGAATTTGAATCTCAGCTTAGATACTCATTCTCTCTGACTTTGAAAAAGTGATTTAATAATGATAATACATAACATTTATATACTGTTTTGAGGTTTGTATTGAATCCATCTGGTCCCATTTAATCCTTACAACAATCCTATGGGGTAAGTGCTCTTATTATCCCCATTTCACAGAAGCTGAGGATGAGAGAGGTCAAGTGAATAGCCCAGAGTCACATAGTTAAGCAGATGAGGCAGGATTTGACTACTGATTCCTAACCCAAAACTCTATCCACTGTGCTACCTGTTTAGCTTTTCTGAATTTTTGTTTCCTAATCTGTAAGATGAGCATAGTCATATTCATAATACCTTTTGTGAGGAATGCCCTTGGTGAGTCTTAAAGAGATACATAAATGTCAGTTATTATTTTTGCTCATGGTCAAGTGACAGATTAGAGGCTAAGCCAAGATTCCACCATATCCAAGTGCCTCTGAGTCCATTGTGCAGAAATCCAGACTGAACTGACGGCCATTTAGAAGCCAACCCCCGGAGGAATGTGTGGAAAGAGCTTTGCCCAATTCCCTTTCTTTTTTGTACTGTGGTTTGGCAGGTTCAGAAAAAGAAATGGAAACCAGACCTCAGAAATCAGAACTGACTTTGGCCCCTCTCTGGCCCTCCCCCACCCCCTTGTCTCAAAAGCCTGGCTATCTTTAATAGACATTGTATGGGTATGAGGTTGCTGCCATATCCTGCCCAATTATCCCGATACCGTGGGTACGGCCTTTCAGCAGTTTTTTTTTTCCACTTTCTGTACAAACCCAATTCTTCCTTTGCTCCTTGTGTCTCTTTTGCCCTCCCCTCATCTCTATCTTTGGCCCTGTTTTGTTTTTCCCCGGTTTATTGGGGAAGCAGGCAAGATGGGAAGAAAATGGGGGCTGTGTCTATAGCAACCTCCATCTGGCGCCCAAAGCATCTTGTTTCTGTCAGTACCTGGAGAAAGTTGAGTTTTACACAGAGTCTATGAAGGCTGCTTGAGCTCTGGGCTGGAGAAACATTAACCAGTCAAGTTTGGCTCCATCCATCCATCATTCCCCCTTCCCATGCTTTGTCATCCCCTCCCTTTCTACTGGCTCCTCCCACTGCCTATGAATAGGCTCAAGCCTTCTCTATCCTAAAAACCACACAAAGACAGAAGCAAATTCCTTGACACTGACACCCCCTTCTATCTCTGGTCTCCTTCATTTGCTTAATGTCTAGAAAAATTAGTTTATATTTACTGCCTTGATGTTTTCCTCACTCCTTAACCCCTTCTAGTCTGGCTTCTGTCCCACCACTAGAATGAAACTGCTCTCTCCAAGGTCATTCTGGAGCTTAAAGCTAAATGCAATGGCCTTTTCTCACTCCTTGTCCATGATTTCTCTATAGCTTTAGACACTGTGTACCACCTTCTCCTTCTTTCTTAATGTAATACCCTGCTTAGACTTCCATGGATCTCGATCTCGATCTCGATCTCTCTCTCTCTCTCTCTCTCTCTCTCTCTCTTTCCTTCCCTCCTTCCCTCTTTCCCTCTTTCCTTCTTCCTTTCCCTTTGTCTCTGTCTCCTCTGTTTCTCCCTCTCCCTTTGGCTTTCCTTCTCCCTCTCCCTCTCCCTTTCCCCCTGTCTCTGTTTCTATCTTTATCTCTCTGTTTCTCTGTCTCTGTCTCTCTCTCTCCCTCCTTCCAACTCTTTTTTTGAGGCAAGTAGGAGAATGTGTCTTTGGCCCTCTTCCTTCTCTATAGTAGTAGGGGATAGCTAGGTGACACAGTAGATAGAGTGCCAGGCCTGGAGTCAAGAAGCCTTGAGTTTAAATCTGACCTCTAACACTAACCAGCTGTGTGACTCTTGGAAGGGCATTTCACCTCTATTTGCCTCAGTTTCATCATCTGTAAAATGAGTATGGTAATAGAACCTATCTTGGGAAGTTGATGTTAGGATCAAATGATACAATAATTGTAAAACACTTAGTGCAGTACCTGACACATATCCACCCTGTGAAGCAAGCAGTAGAGATAGGATGATTCCCATTTTATTAAGGAAGAAATAGAGACTCAGAGGGGAGGTAAATTGTCCAAAATTAAACAGCTTGTCAGTCTTAGTGATGGGACTTGAACCTGGGAGGCATTTGCAGAGCTTCCCCAACTTCTAACACCTTCCTCTCTCCATTCCATATATCTTCTATGCACATACTTGTTGAAAGACTATTTCTCCCATTATAATGTAAGCTCCTTGAGGCCGGGCATTATTTTTGGATTTCTTTGTATCTGCCATTCTTAACACAGTGCCTGGCACATAGAAAATGCTTGTTGACTGACTGACAGAGCAGAGATGCCGTGGCCCCAGTTTCAGACCTCTTTCCACTACCCCACAACTGCCTTTCCAAACGTTAGTATTGTCATACTCATGACTATTGTTTTGTCTTTTGTCTCATTTTGTTTCCACTCATTCCCCACACACAGCATCTCTAAGCAAGTAAAGCTGCACTAAGCTGTCATTTAAGCTAGTAAAGCTTCAAGCTGCACCAAGACTTTGGGGACTGCCTGAACATATACTCAGAAGCATCTTACAAACTCTGTGGTGTTTGTGAGGGCCATACTAGGGCCAAAGCTTTCATAAAATTACAAAAAATCATAGAAGAGCAAAGGAAAAAGGGACCTTCCAGGCCATCAAGTGTGAGGAGAAGGGGGACAACCAGGTTGGTAGAGGTCCCCCAGACCATGCCAGGTGAAGATCACCTGTAGTAACTGGGAGTGAGAAGGTATAAAGTGGATATAATAAATACCTTCCTCATATTTCAAGGTTGTAATGTATGAGAGAGATGAGCCTTTTTCTGCTTCACCACAGAGGGCAAAACTAGACACAATGGGTAGAAATTCTAGAGGTGGAGGTTCAGGCTTGTTCATGAAAACACACAACCAAAAATGTCCCAACAACTGGAGCTGTCCAAAAGTGGAATGGGTGACCTCAGGAGGCAGTAAGTTTCCTCTCACTGGAAGTCTTATTGGACATATCATAGAGGGTTGTGGGTTTTGTTTTTTGTGTTTTTGGCCATGTGAGTCATTTGGTTTGGGATCTTTTGCAACTTGGAAATCATGAGAAGCCTTGAAAGGTTAAATGACTTGCCCAATGACATCAGGTCAACCAACAGGCATTTATTAAATCCTCACTATGTGCCAAACATAGTGCTAGGCATTAAGGGTAGAAAGGAAAACAAAAATATGGTCTCTTCCCTCAAACACCTAACGTTCTAATAAGGGAGGCAATATGTAAATAACTATGTATAATTATAAGCATGCCCAGTGTCTATGGATTTGAACCCAGGCCTCCTTGTGGCACAAAGTTTAGTGCTTTTCCGGCTCCACTTTTCTCCTTCCTCCTGAATATAATGCAGAACATGCTAGTTTTCACTGGCAGTTGAGAGGAGATAATTGTGTTAATTGTCTTCACTGATTGCCTTGCCTTTCTAAGAAAGAAAAGAGAATAAGAGGGAGAAAAATAAAAGCAAATTGATAGAAGGAAAAAGGCCCCGGGCCAAGACTAGGCAGATTCACAACTACACCATTGTTCTCCTTTATTGGTGGGTTTCTTTTTCATTTTGAAATACAAATGGAGGTTTTAAAAGTTTGTTTTCTTCTTCTCTCTCAGCTTCCCAACTGCCCCAGCCTCTTTCACTTTCACTCATAATTTGAAAACTGAGGGTTCCTCGGTGTTATGGAAAGCTCACTAGTTGGGAGAAAGAAGACCTGGAAGCTACTCTCAACTCTGTTGCTTGTTAGCATTGTGGCTTTGAATAATTCTCTTGCCTTCTCTAGGTCACTCACCCTGCCCCTCCATGGGGACAAAGAGGTTATGGTGGACCTCATGGGGCTGCTGTGAAGAAATTGCTATGCAAATGATAATGCCCTATAGAAATCCACCTTCATGAGAGGAGAAAAGCATTGCATATCAGAACCACTCAGAGTATCAGAGATCATCTGGTCCAGTCCCTTCACTTTACAGATAAGGAAACTGAGGCATAGAGGTAAAGTGATGTTTCAAAAATCACATACCACATATCACATCAATGGAAGACATCGAACCTAAGTCTTCTGATTTAGAATTCAGCTCTTTTCCTCTAACAGAACTTTGCTACTCACTAAAGTAAGCCTATTTCTGAGCATAAAGGGCCCCATGGATTCATCTCCAAACATACCATCCTTGCAAAGGGGTTATAATAAGACAGGAACTCTGCTCCATCTTTTCTCATCAAATTTCTAAGCACTATTCTCAGAGACCTTTTAAATTGAATTGGACAGTGAAAAACAGAGAGAGAGAGAGAGAGAGAGAGAGAGAGAGAGAGAGAATGCAGTTGTGAGCAGAGCTACTAGGGACCCCCAGGGAGCCAGAAGCTTATTTATTATTTATGTTTGCTACTTACATTATTTGGATTTTCAAGATGAACCCAATGCAACAGCCTCTAGGTATGTGAGTACAGGAAAAGAGAATGATTTATTGACAAAGAATGTTAACAACTTCAAGACATTCCACCCACAGATGTATGGACCAGGGGGAGTAATAGACAGGCTGTAGACAGGAATGGAGATGGGGGGTCAGAACAACACAGTTTCTAATTCTATTATGTTCATTTTATCCAGATATGTTGTGACAGGACCAGTTCTGTAAATTGAGCTCTGTGGCAACAAAATGCTTTTTAACCTGTTATCACATTTCTTAGCATAATAATAGCTCCACAACTGGAAAGGACCTTAGATGTCATCTAGTTCAATGCCCTCATTTTACATATATGGAAACTGAGATAGAAAAAGGTTAAGTGATTTGCCTTGGATTGTACAGCTGAGGCAATTATCTGAGGTGGGATTTGAATCTAAGTTCATGACTCCAAATCTAAAACCCTATTTGGCTCTCTTGATCCTAGAAGAACCCCATAATAAAAACTGAGCAGGTATCAACTTATCAGATCATGTTGAGAATCAGAATGGGCCTCAGAGGTCATCTAGTCCAACACCAGCTTGGAACAGGAACTACCTCTATAGCTGCTTCTCTTTAGCCTCCTCTTTTTTTTTTTTTTACTTTTTTTTTTGGTGGGGGGGGGGCTGGGCAATGAGGGTTAAGTGACTTGCCCAAGGTCACACAGCTAGTAAGTGTCAAGTGTCTGAGGCCAGATTTGAACTCAGGTCCTCCTGAATCCAGGGCCAGTGCTTTATCCACTGTGCCACCTAGCTGCCCCCCTTAAGCCTCCTCTTAAAGAAATTTATTGATAATGAGGTAACTATCTCCTCAGCAATCTCCATTCTATTTCTTAGCTTGAATTGTTAGTTCCTTGTTTTTTTTTCCCTTTTGTTCCTACAAAAACTACCATTCTGAACCTTCTTCTGATTAATCCTAGTTCATCTTTTTTTTTTCCCCCAACAATCATTTATTAAGGGCTTACTATGTGTGGCGAATAGTGCTAAGGCAACTATGGATATAAGTAAGACATAATCCATACCCTCATGAAATTTTGTGCTCTAGGCTTAAGAAGAATAAACTGGGGGCAGCTAGTGGCACAGTGGATAAAGCATCGGCCCTGCATTCAGGAAGACCCGAGTTCAAATCCAGCCTCAGACACTTGACACTAGCTATACGACCCTGGGCAAGTCACTTAGCCCTCGTTGCCCAGCAAAAACAAGAAGAAACCAAACTTAGAACATCTTCCATATCTTTCCTTTTCTTTCTAGTCCCACTGCCACCAGCCTAGTGTAGGCCCTCATCTCCTTTCCGAAATATCACAATGGTCTCTTCAACAGCCTTCTTTTCACCTTTCTAGCCCTTCAATTGATCCTTCACCCTGCAACCAGAGGAATCTTCCTTATTCAGGAATTCCTTTCCTGACAACTCTCCCACACTCTGTTTTCTAATAAGTAAAGTAAGCTCAAACTCCTGTTCAGCATCCAAGTCTTTTGACAATCTGGCTTCCCCATACATCTCTAAACTTATATCATATGACTCTCTTACACTCCAGCCAAACTGGTCTGCTTTCTGACCCCCTTACACTGTATTCTCCTACCGTCAGGCCTTTCCCCCGGAACCCTTTTCTTTTTGCTTTTTATGACCAACGTCTCAAGTAGATCATGCATTCAAATGGCACTCCACACAATTTTGTTGAATTGAATTGAATTGAATTTTGCTATGAACCCTTGAGCAAGTTGCTATCTCACTGGGGTCCATTTTCTCCAGCTTCAAATGAAGTGGTAATGACAGCTTAGGTGGCATCTCATGTTCCTTCTGGCTCTGTCAAGATCTCATGATTCTGTGGCATGTCCAAGAGCAAATACTGAGCAAATGGCACTTAGTAACTCAGATCATTGTGACTCCAAAGCCAATATGGTTTTCATTGCACCCTACTCCCTCCATTTTGATAGAGCCTTTGTTGAAAGCAGGACTGGGCAAAAGACAGAGGAAAGGCAGTTGGGGCATGAAAATTAGATGTCTGCTGGAGGGGATGGGGCAGGAAAGGGGGAGGTTAGAGGCAGCAGAGACAAACTTTGTCTCTCATAGTTGTATCAAGGCTAGCTTAGTTCAAAGCTATGATAATATAATATTGGATCCTTTTACTCCTTTAAGAAGTTATGGAGCCAGGCAGGTAGGTGGCACAGAGTGGATAGAGCACCGGCCCTGGATTCAGGAGGACCTGAGTTCAAATCCAGCCTCAGACACTTAACACTTACTAGCTGTGTGACCCTGGGCAAGTCACTTAACCCCAATTGCCTCACAAAGAAGAAGAAGAAGAAGAAGAAGAAGAAGAAGAAGAAGAAGAAGAAGAAGAAGAAGAAGAAGAAGAAGAAGAAGAAGAAGAAGAAGAAGAAGAAGGAAAAGTTACGGAGCCCAAGAAAAAAAATTTAGGATAAGAACTTTTGGACTTTTAAAGCAGACCAATGTAGTGGAGAGAATGAAGGTCTAAGAGTGAAAAGACATAGTTCTATTATTCATACCACTCAAAAAAAGCAAGATCCTAGTGTTCTGATTCATGTGGTTGGCATTCGTGACTGAGCAAATTATGTCATCCCAGGAAACTTCAAATTCTTCATGTAGAATATGGACTAGATAATAACTGCTTGATTTCAGAAAAACCTAGAAAGACTTCAGCGGACTGATGCTGAGTAAAGGGAGGAGAATCAGGAGAACATTGTATACATTATCAACAACATTGTGTGACGCTCAACTGTGATAGAGTCAGCTCTCTCTTCTCAGGAATACAATGATCCAAGATATTTCCATGATGGAAAAATGTTCTCTACATGCAGAAAAAAGAACTGTGAACAGATTGCAGATTGACCTGTACTATTTCTACTTTTTTTGTTTCTGTTTTTTTTTTTCTTTTTTAGTGAGATTTGTCTTTCGCAATGTGACTAATGTGGAAATATATTGAATGTGATTGAACATATATATCCTATATCAGATTGCTTTATGTCTTGGGGAGGGGGAGAGGGAAGGGAGGGAGGAAGGGAGAAAAAATTAGAATTCAAAATGTTATAAAAAATTGTTGAAAACTATCTTTACATGTTACTGGAAAAAAATAAAATACTATTGAGACTGGAAAAAACAAACAAACAACAACCAGATAATGCCTGCTCTGCCTACTTCAGAATTGTGTGAGGGTCCAATGAAGCTATGTAGTACAATTCAATGAGAATTGGATGGGGAGGAAGGAGGTCCGATGTAATGGCAGTACTGGCTCAGACTGGGCCCCTACTAATTCGGGTTTAGTATTGGAACTAAATGAGATTCTCCAAAGTCATTCAGCAGTTAACAAAAGGAGACTGATGGCCATAGAATAGGAAACATGTTCAACAGTGACACTATAGCACTTACTTAGGATAGAAGTGGGCCTCTATGATTATCCTATGGAAATGCATCTGATTAGGGTGTGATGACTCACACAGCCATAGCATAGGTACTGGA
Organism: Dromiciops gliroides; assembly: GCF_019393635.1. Classification (NCBI taxonomy): domain Eukaryota; kingdom Metazoa; phylum Chordata; class Mammalia; order Microbiotheria; family Microbiotheriidae; genus Dromiciops; species Dromiciops gliroides. The sequence continues at coordinate 553,112,963 of NC_057863.1, read as the reverse complement.
TCTGAAACCATGCCAACCCTCTGGGAGTTTCCATTCTGTCGTTGTTGTTCAGATATTTCAGTTGTGTCCAACTCTCCTGTGACCCCAATTGGGATTTTCTTGGCAAAAACACTGGAGTGGTTTCCCATTTCCTTCTCCAGCTCATTTTATAGATAATGAAACTGAGGCAAACAGGGTGAAGTGACTCTCTCAGGGTCACACAGCTAGTAACACTGTACCTTGACCCCAATATAGTGATGTCATTTTGGTCCTCTTTGACCATGAGAGACAACAGCTAACCGGAGATTGCATGCAGGTGGGCCTTTTTATGACCTTAGGTGACTCAATCCAGCTAGAGCCCACCAGGAATCTGCCATCAAAGGAAGAGCAGCTTAATCCTTTGTCCCCTGGGCCAATCAAGTTCCAGGGACAGAATTCTCACCTTTCAGGGAAAAGATCAAAAAGACAAAATCAGCCTAACTCCTATGAGAATTGGAAAGGGTAAACCTTGATAGATAGTAAACCTATTGTATTTGGTTTCCACTTCCAGCAATTTGCTGTAAATGAATTATGTGATCAGGGACAATGACTTTACCTCTGTCAAGATCAGTGTCTTCATCTAAAAAGTGGACATAATCATTCTCACTCCATTCTCCTCAGGAGCCTTTGTGAGAAGAGTGCTCTGTAAATCATAAAATGATATATGAAGGCAAATGATTATCTTCCTCCCAGGGTTATTGTGAAGAAAGCCCTTTGCAAAATAAGAGGCATTGTATTAGAAATGGGATCTATTACCATAATGGATATGAAATTGATTTGAAAAGTGGAAAGCGTGTTCCGCACATGGAGTAGTATTACATGGCTCCCCAAGCAGGGAGTGAGCAAGCGTCCTCCTTTCTTGTCCACTGCCTCTTGATTGATTTTGCAACACAGTTGTGTCTTGTTTTGTTGTTGTTGTTTCTTTAACAATTATATTTAGATTGCAAAAGGACACAGAGAATCACAGAATCACAAAGCAGGAGGAGACCTAGGGACCATCTAGCACAGCATGTACTTGAACCATACCTTCTGAAATACCCACACCAAGTCCTCATCTGATTTTGCTTTGGCAGGGAAACATACCACCCTTTGAAGCCTTTACATCCATTGACTCACACTTCTGAAAGGTGCAACTATTGCTTCTGATTCTGCCCTCTTGGCCTAAACAACAAAGGTCAAGTCCCTCTTCTCTGGGTCAACTCTTCAAATACTTGAAGACAACTGTCATGTCCCCCCCTGAATTTTTTTTCTTCTATAGATAAAACACAGTGGTTTCTTTAATCAGTCTTTTAACGCACTGATCTTGCAGCTCTTCACCATCTCCTCTGGATAATCTCATATCCTTTTTAAACTGTGACATCCAGAAATAAATATTCTACCCCAGAAACGATCTAGCTAATAAAAAGTACTGTGAGATCATCACCTCCGTTGTCATGAGCACTTTGACTCTCTTATTACATCCTAAGGTTATATTTACTAGCTGTGTGACTCTGAACAAGTCACTCAGTTCTGTTTGCCTAAGTTTCCTCTTCTATAAAATTTTAGCTGGAGAAGAAAATGGAAAACTACTCCAGTATCTTTGCCAAGAAAACCCCAAATAGGGTCATGAAGAGTTGGACACAACTGAAATAACTGAACAACAACAGCAAAAGTTACATTAGTCTTACTGGCTACCACTCATGCTGGTGAATCCTACTGAACTTGGAATCAAATAAAACACCTATATTATCTTCTGAATATTAAATACTTCTCCATGCCTTCCCAGCCCTATAATTATGGAGTTACTTTCTGAAACCCAAGGAAAATTTCGACATTTTTGCCTATTATTTTAAAGCCTTTGGGTCAGTGTAATGCCAAGAATATTTTTGACATTGATTCTGTCATGCAGTTTATTAACTATCTCTTCTAGCTTTGTGCCACCTGAAAATTACGTAGGAGCATAAGATTTAGAGCTATGAAGGACCTTAGAGGCATGGAGTCCAACATCTTCATTTGACAGATGAGGAAACTGAGGACCATAGAATGACTTGCCCAAGATTGTACAGATTGTTAGTAACAGAGTCAGGATTTGAACCCAAGTACTTTAAGTCCAAATTCAATGTATATTCTAGTTTATTTATGGATCTGGTCTAAAACTAGAAAGTCTAAGCTCTGATCTGGAGTCTCTGCTGTAATCATCATCGCCACCATCACCACTACCACCGTCATCAATCATAACTAATTACACTTATATAGTGCTTTAAAATTTACATAGTACATTACAAATATTATCTAATTTTATCTTCATCACAGCCCCGGGAAACAGGTGCCATTATTAACCTCATTTTATAGATTATGAAACTGAAGCAGACAGAGATTAAGTGACTTGTTCAAAGTAACACAGATAATAATTAGCAGATGCTGTATTTGAACTCATTTCTTCCTGACTCTTAGTTCAATACTCTCTTTACTTTGTTAACCTGGATGCCTACACTTGCTTTACCCTAATCATTCCCTGCCTCTGAGGTATATAGGCATCTTAAAGATTCCAGATGTAGGAAACATTAAAAAGGAGGACTCAACTCAGAAATATACAAGATCTAAACCCAGGAGGGCCTTCGAAATTAGATGCCTCCTAATGATGAATCTTAGGAAGAAACAATCTTGCAATTACTGCTGGAAGATGTTCAACAAATTAAATAAACATTCTTTTTTTTTTTAAATAAGCTTTTTTTTATTTAAAGTTTTTAGTTCCAAATTCTAGCCCTCTCTTTCTTCCTCCCCTCCCCACTCCCTGAGGCAGTAAGCAATTAAATATAGGTTATACAGGTACAATTATGTAAAACATTAGCATATTAGTCATTTGGTAAAAGAAAACTCAAATAAAAGGACAAAAATGAAAGAACAAAAATGAAAAATAGCAACCCTCGGTCTGTGTTCCATCAATATCAGTTCTTTCTTTGGAGGTGGATAGTATGTTTCATCCTTAGTCCTTTGGTATTGTCTTAGATCATTGTATTGCTGGGAACAATTAAGTCATTCATAGTTCTTCTTTGAATAATATTGCCATCACTGTTGTAAATGTTCTCCTGTTTCTGTTCACTTCACTATACATTAGTTCATATAAATCTTCCCAAACCTTTCTGAAATCATCTTGATTGTCATTTCTTATAGCACAATAATATGCTTTTACAATCATATACTACAGCTTATTTAGCCATTCTCCAATTGATGGGCATCCCTTTAATTTCCAATTCTTAGCCACCACAAAAAAGCTACTACAAATATTGTTGCACAAATAGGTCTTTTTCTCTTTTGGGGGTGGGGTGGGGTATGTGTTTGGGATATAAACCTTGCGGTATTATTGCTGCATCAAAGGGTATGCACAGTTTTATAGTCCACTGGGCACAGTTCCAAATTGCTCTCCAGAATGGTTGAATAAGTTCACAACTCTACCAGCAGTGGATTAGTGTCCCAGTTTTCCCAAATCCTCTTCAACATCCAACATTTTTCTTTATTGTCATATTAGCCACTCTGATAGGTATGAGGTGATATGAGTTGTTTTAATGTTCATTTCTCTGATCAATAGTGATCTAAAACATTTTTTTCATATGACTATACATAGCTTTAATTTCTTTCAGTAGATGTTCTTTAAGTGAATCCTAAGTGAAGGACATTGCTTAGCATTAGTGGAGACATTGGGTTCAGATAAGGCTAGGACTTGGCCCTTATGGAATTTATAGTTAAATAAGGGGAAAAGACACCAACACCAATGACTATCATGCACAATAATATAGAAATACTTTGGCAACATGCAAAGAAAGTGGGGTCAGAAAGGGAAAGTCACTTCTGCCAAGACACTAAAGGATGGCTTCTTAGAAGAGGTGATGCCTGAGATGAACTTTTTAGGATGGAATTTAAAAGGCATAGTAGAACAGAAAGGGCAATAAGAGCATGGGAGGCAGTGAGAGAAGCATGGTCTTGGGTCATAGGAAAGTCCAGTTTGTCTGGGACATAGGAAAAATGACACAGCCCCTGTGCTCAAAGGACTTTTGTATTAGAAGAACAAAAAGAAGAATAAATAGGGGGCTGATGGTAGGAAAAATTGAAAAAGGTAACATTGACTGGGAGAGTGGCATAGTAGAGAGAATACCAGGGCATAGTGGAGAGAATGCCAGCCTGAGAAGCAGGAACACCTGGAATCAAATTCTGCTTTTGACACTGTCTAGCTGTGTGATTTTGAATAACTCAACACATCTAAACCCCATCTATTCTCATCTGTCACACAAGAGGATTGTTCTCAATGACCTCTGAGGCCCCTTTTAGCTTTAAAATTATGATTCTATGATTACTTTTAGTCAGAGGTAAATAGGAAGACTTCATGGATGAGGTGACACTGGAAAGAAGGACTTCCTTCTAGTCATACTGAATAGTCTGGATGAATGTACAAAGGCAGGAGGGGAGGATAAGCAAAACAGAGTAGATATGAATATATTGAGTTTATCTTTTCTATGGGGAGCAAGAAGCGAAGGTTCCGCTATGGCTTTTTATCTTTTTTTAAAAAAATGTATTATTTATTTTAACATTCTGTTTAAAAAATTTTTAATTCTAAAAGACAAGCAATATAATATCACTTACATATGTGAAACATGTAAAATATATTTCCACATTGTTCATATCACAAAAAAATAAGAAAAAGAAAGTGAGAAAACTATACTTCATTTCTGCTGAGTTCATTAGTTCTCTCCCTTTGAAGTTGGACACCATTTTTTTTCATCATGAGTCCTTTGGAATTGTCTTGGATCAATGTATTGATCAGAATATCCAAGGTTTTCACAGTTGATAATAATTACAATATTGCTGTTACTGTGGATAATGATCTCCTGGTTCTGCTCACTTCATATTGCATCAGTTTATATAGGCCTGACAGGTTTGTCTGAAATCACCCCCTCATCATTTCTTATAGCAAAATAGTATTCCATCACAATTATATGTCACAACTTGTTCAGACATTTCTCAGTTGATGGATATACCCATAATTTCCAATTCTTTGCTACCCCAAAAAGAGCTGTTATATATTTTTTTAAAAATATATAGTTCCTTTCCCTTTTTCTTTGATATCTTTAGGATACAGACCCAGTAGTGGTTTTGCTACATCAAAGGGTATGCAGTTACATAGCTTTTTTGTAATAGTTCCAAATTTTTCTTAAGAATGGTTGGATCAGTTCACAACTCCACCACCAAATCATTAGGGTACCCATTTTCCCAAATTCCCTTCAACATTTGTCATGGCTGATAGGTGAAGAGTGGCTCTCCAGAATCAGCTTAATCTGCATTTCTTTAATCCCTAACTTCTTAAACTGTGAGCAGCTTTCCTTGATGATTTTTTGAAATAGAATAATTAGACTCTAACTTTCTGGCAGTCTAATAAATCTTAAAGTATCTCCTCAATCTATTCTGCAGATCCATTTCTTTTCTGATAATATATTTCAAATTGTCTTTTATTTTTAAAATTCTTTTGACTTTGTTTTATTGTTTCTTGATGTCTTATGAAGTCAATAGCTTCTACTTGTTCAATTCTAATTTTAATGAATTATTTTCTTCAATGAGCTTTTGAACTTATTTTGTCCATTTGGCCTTTTCTGCTTTTTAAGTTCTTTCTTCAGTGAATCTTGTGCCTCTTTTACCATTTAGCCAATTCTGTTGTTTTTTGTTTTTTTGTTTGTTTTGGTTTGGTTTTGCAGGGTCAATGAGGGTTAAGTGACTTGTCCAAGGTCACACATCTAGTAAATATTAAGTGTCAGAGGCTGGATTTGAACTCAGGTCCTCCTGAATCTAAGGTCAGTGCTTTATCCACTGTGCCACCTAGTTGCCCCCAATTTTGTTTTTTAAGGTATTATTTTCTGCATTATTTTTGTGCTGCTTTTACTAAGCTATTCTCTTTTCATAATTTTCTTGCATCATTCTCATTTCATTTCCCAATTTTTCCTCTACCACTTATCACTTTCTTTAACTCTTTGGAGAATTCTTGATGAGCTTTTGTCCAATTAGCAATTTTCTTTAATGTTTACTTGTAGCTGTTTTCACATTGTTATCTTCTGAGTTTGTGTCTTACTTGGTCTTTCCTCTCACCATAGTAGCTTGTTATGACTAAGTTTGTTTTTGGTTGTTGTTGTTGTTGTTGTTGTTTGCTAGTTTTTCCAGCCTATTATTTCACTTTGAACTTTATGTTAAATCTGGGCTTTGCTCACCTCAGAGTGGTGAGCCATTGTCCCAAGCTTCAGATTTTTTTGTGCTGCTGTTTTCAGAGCTAGTTCTGGAGATCTGCAAATTTTTGGTGATTCCAAGGTGGTATGATCCTAGAAGAGGGATAGTTACTGCTCTCCCAACAAAGGGTGCCCTGTAATTTTTTTCTGACTAGTTGTATGAGCCCCTTACCATGTCTGTTACTGCCAGTGGGCCACTGGTTTTTCTAGCACATGTTCTAGGCCAGCCACCACCGCAGTATCACAGACCCTTCTTGCTGACTTCCTAAGTTGTTTTGGACTGGAAAATGTCTTATTCTGACCTTTAGTTGTCTCTGCCACTTCACAATTTAATTTGAGACATCATTTTAATATTGTTTATAGGGGAATCTTGGGAGAGTTCAGATAGTTTGCTGTCTATACTCCACCATCTTAGATCTTCCCAGCCTATCAATTTAAGGGTTCTTTCAACTCACCTTAAACTTGATCTCTAGGAGGCAATGTTGTAAAGTAGGAAAAGTACACTGGATCTAGGGTCAAAGGACCTGGGTTCAAATTTTCCTCTCACAATTTTTACCTTGTGACCTTGGGTCAGCCATATTACCTCCACTTTCTTTTTTGTAAAATGAAAAGGTTGGGCTAGATGACATCTAAGGTCTCTGCCAATTCCAGATCTACAACCCTATGAGAGTTCCCAAGTCAAAGAAATAACAATACCCTTTTAGCCTTCATGACTTATGTTTCTAGCATCATTTGAGTTCCCCTTTCAACTTTCTCCAATCTAACTAGTTACTAAAGTCCAGTGACCAGGCCAACACAGTATTCGTGGCTACAGCAGCCCATGGAGTGCCACTGTGTCCCTGGAACAGCCTATGATAATCTTTAAATACTCTTTTTACCATTCTAATACCACATGAGGGAAAAGAAAGGTGTATTACTACACATTTTTATTTATAGTTTTGGATTCCAATTTTTTTCTCTTTTCTCTTTTCTTTTTTCTTTTTTTTTTTTTTTTTGGCAGGGCAATAAGGGTTAAGTGACTTGCCCAGGGTCACACAGCTAGTAAATGTCAAGTGTCTGAGACCAGATTTGAACTCAGGTCTTCCTGAATCCAGGGCCAGTTCTTTATCCTCTGCACCACCTAGCTGCCCCCAGATTCCAATTTTTATCCCTCCTTCCCTCCCTCCTCTCCTCCCTCCATGAGGTGATAACTAGATATAGGTTATACATGTACGATTATGTAAAACATTACCATATTAGTCATAGAAAACTTGAATAAAAGAAAAAATGAAATAAAGTGAAAAACAGCATGCTTCAGTCTGTGTTACATCAATATCATTTCTTCCTTTGGAGGTAGATAGTATGTTTCATCATTAGTCCTTTGGGATTGTCTTGGATCATTGTATTGTTTGGGGGTTTTGGGGGGGTTTTTTGTTTGTTTTGGTTTTTTTGCAGGGCAATGAGGGTTAAGTGACTTGCCCAGGGTCACACAGCTAGTAAGTGTCAAATATCTGAGGCTGGATTTGAACTCAGGTCCTCCTGAATCCAGGGCAAGTATTTTACCCACCACACCACCTAGCTTCCCCCGGATCATTGTATTGTTGAGAATAGTTAAGTCTTTCACAGCTCTTCATCAAAAAATATTGTTGCCTTTGCACACAATGTTCTCTTGATTCTGCTCTATTCACTATACATCAGTTCATACAAGTCTTTCCAGGTCTTTCTGAAATCATCCTGATTGCCGTTTCTTATAGCACAATAATATTCCATCATCATTATATACCACAGCTTGTTTAGCCGTTCCCCAACTGGTGGGCATTCCTTTGATTTCCAATTCTGAGCTACCGCAAAAAGAGCTGCTATAAATATTTTTGTACAAATAGGTCTAAAAGAAAGGTCTTGTTACAAAAATGCATAGCTAAACAAAACAAATTTCCACATTAGCTGTGCCTAGAAATAGATGTCTTATTCTTGCTTTAATAAATAGGGACCATTATTCTAATTTGTCAAGACATCTTTTTAGATCTTGATTCTCCTGTCCATCATTTTATCCCTCCCTCCAAGTTTGTATCATTGCTGAATTTCATGAACATATCTTCTATGTCTTCATCTAAGTAATTGATTTTTTAAAAATGTTGAATGGAAGACAAATCCCTGAGGCACTCTACCAAAGACCTCCGTTTCAGATTGTCATCTATCAATTAATTGCTAGTCTTCATATCTATTCAGTGAACCAGTTCTAAACCCACCATTCACTCCATATTCCTTTATCTCTTCCATAAGTTTGTCATGAGGGACTTCGTCAAATGCTTTGTGGTCTGTCTTCTTGAAGAAATGAAATCCATGATGACATGTGCCTAAAATTATATTCTCATCAGACAGTAAAGAGGGAAGAAAGAGAAAGGGGCCCCAAAGGGTATCCTTTGAACTTTGGCATTGCACTTCCCTTGAAACCTCATACCCTAGAGAGAAAACATCAGATGAATAAAAAATCCAACAGGCTCGAGTCTCTTGGAAGAGGGGTGGGAGTGGGAAATGAAATTAGGCACCACATATAAAGAGAAAAATGATGTCTTGGATTGTTGCCTGAGTCTTTTTGGTTTTAGAGAGAAAGTATGCTTCCAGACTCCATAGGAACTATTATGAAGCTATATGTCTGATGGAGTGAGGTAATGAAATAAAGACAGATAGTGGTAGAGTACGTCTGGCATGGCTTTATTATAGGGTAGACTCAGCAAACTTTGCTGCCCTGGGTCTAAGCTGTCTCTCTTCCCGACTCCAACTTCCCTGCCTGACACCCTCTGTGATTGATCAGGGAGCTCTGACTTACTGTTTATTAAGAAGGCTGGTGTTCAACCTAGCAGAAAGTGCTCAGCTGCACTAACAGGAGCAGATTGCTTGATGGATCAAACATCTTGACACCTTTTGGAAGAGAGATGCCTGCAATGGAAAGTGACTTAAATGCCTTTATGTGCATGCTATACACATGCACACTCATACAGATATACACACAGACACAGTAGAAAAGAAGGGGCATTTAGGACTTTGTTCATTGTAAATTAAATCAGTGTAAAGTCCAATATTTGGATCATAATAACATCTAGCATTTCTATAACACCTGAAGGTTTTCAATGCACTATACAAATATTAACCTCTTATTTGATTCTTACAACCATAGGGATAGATGCTATTATTAGTCACATCTATAGGTGAGGAAACTGAGACAGGCAGAGATGGAGTAACTTGTCCAGGATGGCACAGCTAGGAAGTGTCCAAGCATGGATTTTACCTCTGCTCTTTCTGACTCCAGGTCATGTTCTATCTGCTGTGTCACCCTGCAGCCTTGAGATAACCAGATATAGGTTTACATCCCTATAATGTTTTAGGATTTGTCAAGTACTTTCCTCACAACCCAGAGAAGATAGTATTATAATCTCTTTTATTAATGATGAGGAAACTGAGGTTCAGTTAAATTAAGTGAGTCAATTTCCCACAGTTGGACGGTGAGACAGCCAGGCCTCACACTGAGGTGCTCTGATTCCAATGGCATCACTGTCCTTTGAAAGATAGCAAACCACCTCCTGAATAGCTTTAATTGTTTGATTGCTTTGCCGAGCATTCATTCATTCTCATTCATTCTTTAATCTATCCATTGGTTAAGGAAATATTAGATTCCTGCTTTGTGGATATAGTGTGGTATAGTGGATGACCACTGGATTTGGAGTCAGGAAAACCTGACTTCAAATTCTGTCCCTTACTAGGGAAGTCTAGTTAGCTTCTCTGAGCCTTGGGACATTCTTTTTCATATATACATTTATATACGTATATGTATGTGTCTATATATGTCTATACATGTATATGTGTATTTTTCTTCCCCTCTTACCTTACCTTCCAATGTAAAAGAAGTACAAGACCCTTGTAACAAATATGAAATCAAGCCAAACAGACTCCCACCTTGGCCATGTCCAAAAACGTATGTCTCCTTCTGCGCCCTGAGTCTCTGTCAGGAGGTAAGATAGGAAGTTTGATCATCAGTTTTCTGGAATCATGATTGGTCATTGCATCAATCAGAGATCTTAAATCTTTCAAAGTTGTTTCTATTTGCATTTGTGGTAAATAATGGAATTTGGCAGACTGATTGGGATGGGCCACACCTGGCCTGTCCTGAGTGATATATGCTGCTGATGTCAGCAGGAGAAACCACTCTCCACAGGCAGTTTGAAGGACCTCCCCTTTTGGGGGAGGGAGAGTAAATGCTCGCTGAGGGAAGCTCAGTCTCTTTCTGGAGTCACTTGCTTTCCAGTGATGGAGCTGCAGGAGCAGGCAGAAAGAGATTTTTTCCTGGCAGTTTGTCATGACTACAAAGCTGTTTCCCATTGAAGCTATGGATCCCAGGTGGTAAGTTAATATACAAGCTCTGCTCTTTTGAATCAGCTGAACTGGAAGCAAGTTTGGGGATTGTATAGACTTAGGTTAGAATTAGGGGGATTATCCATTTTTCTTTTTTCCCTATTCCTTTGTCTTTGATTTTATTAATTTCACCTTTGCTGTTTAATTTATTCCCATTAATACAACCTGATTCATTTGTGGAAAAGAGGCTGTTAGGCTCCTTTTTTATTGGCCTGGGAGAAATATCTAAAAAGGCAGTTCAGAGGGGAGGGAGCTTTGGGCCTAGAGGTCCCTCATTATTTCCAGGACCCCAATATTATGGCAAGCCACTCAATTAACTCTCCCTATATCACACTTGGCCCCCAACACATTGTTGTTGCTATTGTAGAAATTGTTCTCCTGGTTCTGTTCACTTTACTCTGCATCAGTTCATAAAAGTCTTCCTTGGACAAATCTCTAAGACATATAAGTTCCAGACAGGTTGTGAACCACTTAGAATTAAGAAGTCCCCACAATAAGGAAACTACAGATCTTTAATGAGTTGATGGTCATGGAAGGCCCTATGATAGGCTCTGGAGGCCTTTCAAAGGAATAACCAAGATCAGAAATTATACATAGTCTGTATCATTATGTAATTTACCATTACTCTTAAAGGATAGATAGATAGGAAGGAAGGAAGAATATAAATGAAAACATAATGTGTGTGAGAATGATAAAATGTACTATGAGATTAGAGGAGGAAGACCAGAGAATGCACTTCATAGAAATCGGGGCCTTGAAAGATGAGAAATGCACCTCCTCACCACTCCTGCCTTCTCAAATGTTGCCTCCATACAAGGCCATCGCAGGGCCTTGCAAGGCCCTGAACCTGTAGTTGCTGGTATCTTCCCCTCGATCTTTTCCAGAAATTATTGAATATTTCCTTTATACATGTGTTCTATTAACTGACTTTTTTTCTGTTGTTTCTACTCGCCAGAATGTTAGATTCTGAAGGCAGTTACTCTTTAATTTCTTGTTCATGGCACACAGTAGACGCATAATATGTGCTTGTTGAGTTGAGCTGTGTGGCATAGCAAAAAGAGCAGGACCTGGGGTCAGGAAGACCTGGATTCAAGTTATACCTGTGTGACAATGACAATGAGTAAGTCCCTTAGCTTCTGTAAAGTGATGAACTTGGACTTCATGACCACAAAGGACCCTTTTTAGCTCTAAATCTATGATCCTCCATAATGGTCAGAGCTGCAAATTAGGAAGGTGAGCCTGGAAGCCTGTGGAACACCAGTCGTTGAGGGAAGGACCCCTTGGAATCTATCCAGCAGATTCCTAAAGTGGACCATGAATGCCAGGTTTCAAAGCCCTGACCTAATGTCTCTCCAGGTCTAACCTTCCATAGTTAAAGTCCCCTTAAAGATCTGATATTCTGTGATTCGTTACTTCACTATTAGACCTTGATCATTTACCTGCTTCCTTTTTCTCTTTATATGCCTGCAACAATTGCATTTTATTTTATTTTTATGTTTATCATAGAAGAAAATGACTATGCAATCAAAATTAATTGGAGCCTTAAAAGAATCCTTCAAGTGTACCAAAAAGTCTTTTTGTATTCATAGGAATAGTGTCAAATTTCTTTATAGCTCTGAGGAAGAAAAAGGATAACTGCTAGGGGCATTTAAAATATTTTTTAATTTTTCTTTTCAGTTCCAAATTATTTCCCTCCCTTCATCCCTCCTCCTGTCATTGAGAAGGCCAGAAATACAATACCCATTTATACATATGAAGTCATGCAAAACATATTCCTACATTAGCCAGATTGGGGGGGGTAATTTGAAAAAATGCTTCAAGCAGATTTTTTTTGTTCTTGCAAAATAAGGAAACTGAGGTATAGAGAAGCTAATATCTTAGGTAAATAAATCCAACTAGTTCATAGAATAATCAGGAAAATGACATGAAGTTAGGTTTCCTACTCAGGTTTAGCACAGAAAAAGGGTTGGGGGGAGTAGAGGAGGAAAGAAAGAAGTGTGTGATTTTTCTAAAGACAAGGTAAGCTGGTCAGTGAAGAATAAAGGCTAAAGCTTGTACACTGAACAGTTTTCTGGCCCCTTACATAAGCTTTCTAAATAAATCTGGAAGAGAAGGTCCCTGAGTGCCTTCTGAGCAGTGCTGTTTATAAATGTGACAAACTATATTCATTTCATTTATTTAGCAGAATCTCATTATTAAATAGTCAGCTGTGCTGAATTTACCTTCTTTGCCTTGGCTGGGTATTTTCCTTAGCAAAGACACAAAAAGCAAGCGGGCTTTTAGGTCAAATTGTGGAGGAACTCAGAAAGCAGCCTTGATCCCACTACTCAAGCTGAAACTCTCTTATGGGTAGACCTTATTTGTAATTTTAATCCTTCACATTTGTATGAGGTTTGGTAGTTTACAAAGCACTTTCCACCCATTATCCCATTTGATCCTCAAAAAAAGTCTTGGGAGGTAGTTAGGCTATATATACTATAAGAAAAAGAGAGTAGCCCCAAAATGGGATGAGCTACATCTAGATGTATTGAGTTTCCCATCAGTGGAGATCCCCATCACTGAAGAGGATGCCATAGAGACAGATTTTGTTTAGGTACACTTTGGACTATGTAACCTGATAGTCCTTTCCAACATCAGGTTACTGTGATTTCATAGTACAGGTATTATTAGCATTCCCATTTTACAGATGAGGAGACTGAAGGTTCTGAGAGAAATTACTTGCTCATGGTCATACAACTAGTAAGTGCTATAGCAGCAACTCAACCATTCTCAGAGATATCCTTTTTGTTTGATTACTTCTGTTTGGTGTTGTTTGGGTTTTTTATTTTTTTTTTAATTCTGAACTTAATCATCATATAGAAAGAACATTTTGATATATAAAGTAGAACAGAATAATGGGCTTTAACATGAAACTGTGACTCTATTACATACAGCTTGCTTTTCCTTTTAAGTATTTCATGAAATCTGCATTTAACATTCAAAGCTGTCCTGCTTCTTTGTGTTTCTTTCTAGCCTTTTATTTTCTGAGTATTTTTTAAAACTGCATCAATGATCTTTTTTTCTTCTTTAAAAAATCATTAACACCACCTCTAGTTCCTATCTACTTAAGCCCTCTGACTGACAATTTTCTCATCTGTAAAATGGGAATAACAGCATTAAGTTACAAAGCTAAGTCACAGAGCTTATTTAAGGAAGAGTATGGTAGAGAAAATTCTGAGACAGCTAGGTGGTGCAGTGGATAGAGTACAAGGCCTGAAGTCAGGAAGACACATCTTCCTGAATTTTCCTCCTCCTGTCATTGAAATGAATTCATGTGTGAAAGATGTTGAACTAATTTTGGTCCAAATTTAATATGAGACTCATATGTATCTTTTGGGGCATATGTCATCACTGTTTTTCTATATATAGTCTATACATATACTTCACCAGCTTTTAAGGAAGATTTATTTTTTGACAACTCTATTTAAAGAAGTTAATATTATTATAATAAAAATACCAGACACTTAGTATAGTGAATAGGATACTGGATTCAGAGTTAGGAGGCCCCAGGTTCAAGTTTCCTGCTCTTAAATTTACTAGCTGTGTGTCCATAGACAAGCTATTTAATGTCACTGGGCCTCAGTTTCCTCAGTTGTAAAATGAGGGTTAATAATGCCTTTAATACCTACCTCATAGAATTGTTGTAAGGGTCAATGTGATTATTGTTCCAGAGCCTTGTCCACAAACCAAGCTGATTTCCTTATTATTTCCCAGTTAAGACTTGTATTTTCCTACTTTTGCTTATATCATTTTGTCTGTCTAGAGAGTCCCATTCCAAACATTCATCTCTGACTAAAAAAAAATTCTTACCCAACCTTTAGGCCTTATACCAAAATGACCTGCTTCAAGAAACATTTTCTAATCTTCCCTGATTATGGTGGCCTCTTTACTTCCTCAAAATCCTATAGCACAATGTCCCCTCCCCCCATGCCCTTTTTGACTTTTGTCCCAAACTGCTTTGATTGGAGTTTCAAGAGTTTGAATATGTCTATGGCACAAGAGTCATTGTGGAGGAGTAAGTGAAATCTTACCGAGCAATGTGACTCATGCTCAAAAGCCAGGATAACTCCCTAGGTCATGAAGTCTCTTCTATATGTTGCCCAGCAAGATTCTAGTAAGAGGGAAGTTGTCTATAGCTTAGTATAGTAGGTTTGTACTCCTTATGATCACAAAATCAGGTTCAGAGCTCAAAATGACTTTGGAGCTCATTTTATAGATGGGAAAATTAGGGCCCAGAGAAGCCAAGTGATTTGTTCAGGGTCACACAAGTAGAAAGTGACAGTGCTGGAATTTAAAGCTACATTTTTCGGAGTCTCTACTCCAAAAGCAGCATATTTTCAACTATAACAGGATTGCTTTGTGGCCAATTTAAGAGGGCCCTTGGATAAGATTTCTAAGTTCTAGAACGTGAGTGTTCCATATTCTTTAAAATTTTATGGTATTTTTTTTTTTAACCTCTTTCTCTTCATGCTTAATGAAAGTCATTTGAAAACCCATTTCCATTTCTAGGTGAGCTAAGGGAATAAAGGGGGTGAGCACAAGAACAGGGAATGCTCTGGTGGTTGGGTTAGAGAAAAACAAAAGAGTTACCCCCCTCCCTAAGCAGTGAAGGAAGAACACCTGAATTCATTTCAATTCAACCAAAATGTAAGTACCTTACCTAAAAAAGGCATTGAAATCATCTGAAGGGTTGTTGTTCAGTTATTTCAGTGATGTCTCACTTTTCGTGACTCCATTTGGGGTTTTCTTGGCAGAGATACTAGAGTGGTTTTCCATTTGCTTCTCCAGCTCATTTTACAGATGAGAAAACTGAGGCAAACAGCATCAAATGACTTGCCCAGGATCGTAAGCTAGTAAGTGTTTGAGGATGTACTTAAATTCAGGAAGATGTGTCTTCCTGACTTCAGGCCTTGTACTCTATGAACCACACCACCTAGCTGTCTCAGGATTTTCTCTACCATACCCTTAAAGATAGGTACCTTCTCCCCCTTGCCCCATCTAATTTTCAGCTTCTTTTTATGTGTTGTTCCCTAACTCTCTCCCTCACTAGAAGGTAAGCTCTTGGTTGGTTGGAATTGTCTCTCTTCCTACTTATTTTTATAGTATATTTCATGTAATATAGTATGCATTTAATAAATGCCTGTTAACTTGATTTGGCACAATGGACATGGGAAAAACCCAGACATTTAAAATAGTAATAGCGATGTGGTGATCAGATTGATCGTGAGTCGTCCCAAAAGAATTACAAGATTTAGTGACTCAGTTTCCCAAGTTTTATTGCAACACTGTGAGTGACCACAGGGAGAGCATCATGGAGGTGTCTCTCAAATAGGGAAAGAAAAAACAATTCTATTTATAGTATGGATAAACTGATTATCAGTCTCATTATAATCTCCACCTTCGGGAGTTACAGGGGAGGGCTTATCCTAATTTGGAGTTCCTGGGGTCCTAAGCCAACCCCTGAGGCAAGTACCCTTTTTCTGTGTTTTTGGAGGTTATACATCATAAGTTGAATATGGGGACAAATTTGGCCTTTTCTGCATGTTACCTCAACTTGCCATGGTCAAAATGTTCATTCCCATGCCTAGTTTCTGGATATTAACATTTATCAGTTAGGATTTCTATTGCCTGTCTCTATGTCTTTATTATAGTTAAGGTTTCTATGATCTGCCCTCTTTACGTTCTTGTTATGAGTGGTGATTAATGTGGGTAACCAGAACCAAGGCCCTGACTTTTATTAATGAAGGCCCAAGTCTTAAGTTATCCATTAATCCCTTTCACAGCTGGGGTCTGTAAGTTATAGACCTTTTTGGAGCTCAGATCTAAATCAGAGCTCGGGTCTTAGGTTTTTCTGTTAACCTCTTTTAGGTACTATTGATAGCTACTATTGATTGATAGGTTATCTGTTAACCCTTTTAGCCTCCTAAATCATGAAGAGGTAAAATTATCCCAAGATTTCCCAACTTAAATGGCAGCTACTACAGCACTAGTTTTAGGCAATGTTCTGGATGAGTCTCTAAAAAGGAGGGAGAGAGAAAGAAGAAAAAAATGGACAGAGGTTCCCCTTTCCTCCCTGTGACTTTACTATAACCATTTGCTTCAGGTTGAAATTTGGCAGCATGGAAGTATTTTAACAAAAGCAATTTAAAGCAATAAAAAAAGCTCATTTGCCATTTTTATATAAGTATTAGAAGGTCAAAAAAAGCAAGAAAGAACAAAATCAAAAGTTTATTAGTTTGGGGGGTTTTATTATCCTCTCATAACTTTAAAAACCTATTCTGTTTTTCCAAGGGAAAAATCTACAAGATGGTGTAGAGAAGGAAAGATGTCTATAGCCAACTAAAAAGAAATAAAATACACACCAATCTTCCTCCTGTGTCTGGATTAGGGTAGAGTTGTGATTAAATGACTTATGTAGAATGAGAAATACTATGGAAAGAGTTTGGAAAGCCCTGCTGCTTGCAACAAAAGTAATCAGCTGAGACCCAGTAATATATCTCTGCAGCTACAAAGGTTAGAAAACCCTCCATCAGCCCTCCCTGTTGAAATCTGTAGCTTTCTTTCAGGCCAACAATAACAATAATCGACATTTTAATGAAATTTTCACATACATCATCTCATTTTATCCTCTTCTTAACTCTGCAAGGTAGCTAGTACACAAATCACTCCCATTTTATCAGTGAAGAAACTAAGGCTTAGAGCATGACGTGCCCCAGGTCACAAAATTAATAAATTGCTGAGCCTGGACTAGAACCCAGATCCTCTCATAATAAATCCTAGATTTTTCCCCTATTCTGATTTTATGTTTCTATGTTAATGACATTTCCTCCATGATTACCTCATCTAATCTTTTTATAAACTTCATTTTGACAGATTGCCAAATTCTTGAGGGAATAGATGATTTAATTTTTCTACCTTTGTGTCCTCTGTGCCTAGGACAGAGCCTGGCATACATAGTTGCTTAGTAAGTATTTTTTGGTTGACTGTCATGCCCTCTTTTTCTTTATAGATATTTCTGTTTCTATATTTCCTCCCCCACTAGACTTTCCATGGACATGGTACTCCTAAAAAACGTTTTACCTTCAAATGCCTACTGCACACAGGCATGGAATATTAACAGTAATAGTAAATACTCAAGAGATATTTATCACAGAATAGAGTTAGTAGAAACAGATAGGGCAAGATCACTAGTACTGAACATATTGGGATAAACTTGTTGGAACCTTAGAAATAATCTAGCCCAAAGCCCTAATTTTTAAAATAAAATAATTAAGGCCTAGGGACATGAAGGGACTTGACCAAAATGACAAAGCCCCATGACACATTCTTCCTTTTTTAATTTCTAAGACCAATGATTTCTTTTTCCCAAAAAATACCAAATGGTTAAATTGAACTGAATTCTAACTCTTTCCTATGAACTGAATTATTTTAGACCCTGATAAAATACTAGAGGGATTCTTTCTTCTAATCAGATGAGTTTTAGCATATGAAAGCACTCTGGAAACCCTAAAGTGCAATATCAATGCTAGTTATTATTGTTATAGCTATTTTTATTATTGTTATTTTCTCTGAGGGCCTATTCTGCCCCATTGCAGAATTGTTAATGTTAAGAAACATTCAAACAGGGGGCAGCTTGATGGCGCAGTAGATAAAGCACCGGCCCCAGATTCAGGAGGACCTGAATTCCAACGCAGCTTTAAACACTTGACACTTCCTAGCTGTGCGACCCTGGGCAAGTCACATAACCCTCATTGCCCTGCAAAAAAAAAAAAAAAAGAAAGAAAGAAATATTAAAACAGGCAATTTTCAAAGAGGGCCAGTTAGGTTCTTGGAAAAGCTGCTATAAGTTGGAAAAAATGTGAAATCAATATTGTCTCATTGAAATAATGTAATAGGTGTTACATTCTTGATCAAATATAAAATCTTCAGTATGGATTTTAAAGGCCCATCTATCTTGCCAGTCTTATACTTTACCCCCTTCCACATGTTCTTTGGTCTAATGACACTAGCCTCCTTGCTGTTCTTCAAACAAAATACTTCATTTGGTGACTACAGGAATTTTTACTGGCTGTCTGCCAGTGACTGGCATTCTCACCCTTCTCATCTCACCTCCTCCTTTCCCTGGCTTCCTTCAAGTCTCAGGTACACATTCCTCCTTCCTGCACAAAACCTCTCTTGATCCCCCTTAATACTTCCCTTGGAGATTCTCTCAAATCCATCCTTTCTGTATCTTGTTTGTACATGGTTGTTTCCATGTTCTCTTCCTATTAGATTCTAAGCTCCTTGAGGGCAGAGACAGTCTTTGCCTTTCTTTGTATGCCCAAAACTTAGCATAGGGCCTGATGCATAGGCATTCAACAAATATTTGTTGACTTGACTTGACCAAAAGCCCAGTGATCAAATTTTCTTTGAAATGGTCACATGAATTCTTTTATATCACATGAATTTCATATTTTATATATTGTTTCATACAAAGATACTTAAAACACAGATAAATAGATATAGCAGAATAATGCCTTATTTTAAAAAATTTTATTCATTTTATGGCCAGGGTATGAGGCCATTGGCACCCAATGATATAAGCAATGTGTTAACACTGTTGTCCTCAAAGTAGCCAGCATCATAGCCAGCAACTTAGGCTAAATAGAACTAAAAATAGGTCCATAGTTCAACTCTGATAGATTTGTGTTGGGGTTTTGGGTGGTTTTTTTTTTGGGGGGGGTTGTTTGGTTGGGTTTTTTTGGTGAGGCAGTTGGGGTTAAGTGACTTGCCCAGGGCCACACAGCTAGTAAGTGTTAAGTGTCTGAGGCTGGATTTGAACTCAGGTCCTCCTGACTCCAGGGCCAGTGCTCTACCCACTGTGCCATCTAGCTGCCTCGATAGATTTGTTTTTATGTTTTGTTTTGTTTCCAAAAGGAGCTGCTATAGAGTGACTACACTGTGCTACCTTTTCTGCAATACATATTGGTAGTCTTAACAAGGATGTTTAAAGCCAATGGATTTAATTAGAGTGATTGACCTTTTGTAGTCTTGGGAAGTTTGGAATGTTTATAGAGTCAGAGTATGAACTACTTGGACTTGGGAAGGATGGCCTTCTTTCTACGGTTCTCCCTAAGGAGAAAATTTTGTGTTTGCCTGATATACTACACAGAACATAAGCAGCCAACAAAAATGATAGCTCCTTGAGATATACATACTGAGTGCTTCCACTTCTAGTCTTCTCTTCTTTAAAAAATAGATTTTATTTATAACTTTGTTTTACATTGTCTCTGTTTCCTTCCCATGTCCTTTGTCTTCCCAGAGTCTCTTTTCCCCTTTTGTAAAAAATAAATAATCAACACCAAAAAAAGAAATTCCTGACATTTTATATAATATTCTGAATCCCTGGCCTGCCCTTATGCAAAAGAGTAGGGGAGAACTGCCTTTTCATATCTACTCTTATAGGTCACCCTTGGTTTTGTAATTTCATAACATTTAATATTAATTATTTTGTCATTCTTTCTATTTACCTTTTTGTAGTAATTGTTGATATTATTTTCCTAGTTCCACTTACCTGATATTTCATATATCATATATTTTAATTATATATATTCATATATTCATATTTTTGACAAATTTTCAATCAGTTCATATATGTCTTTTTAAATACTTTTTGGTATTCATCACGTTCATAATATTTTATTATACAGACATACTCAAATTTATTTAGCCTAACTAATGGGTATATTCTTTGTTTCTAGTTCTCTGATGTGTTAGTTCTTTGAACTAACCCAAGTTCAAATTCTGTCTCAGACACACATTAACTATGTGATCCTGAGAAAATCATTTAACCTTCATCAGATTGAGTGTCATCATCTATAAAATGGGGATAACTAACTCCTACTTTACAATAGCTTGTAAGGATCAAATGAGATAATACATGTAAAGTGTTTTCCAAAACTTAAAAAACACTACAGTTATCCCTTCCACATCATAGGGGTTGGTTAGGGGAACCTCCATGATCTGGAAAATATACATAAAATTTTTTGGCCTTCCCTTCATGCCAGAGAAGAAATCTGATTCTTCTTTTTATTTTATGAAGTTTTTATAGTATCTTGTAAAATTGGGTTAAGTATCTGGTCATAGGCTCTATTATATAATATTGACATATTTTATGCATTTCTAAGGTTCTAAATCTTTTCTGTGTCATATGCTGGACTTTGCATGTCATCTGTGGCTTCCTCAAAACTTCCCAAAAATTCCCATTTAATTTCTTATGCTGACCTACGATATAGTGAAACTGTGATGGAAAAAAAATCATGATGTAGAAGGGAGATATCTATATTGAATTCTAGATATCATCATAATCATTACCATGAGCAGTACTGTTGTATTTGCTGTTAATGGATATTTTCTTTTTTTTTTCAGTAACCATGTTGGGATATATACCTAGTAGTAGAATCTCTGATTCAAAAGTTATGGATTTTTAATGATTTTGTTAATTTTTTTTCAGAATTATTGTACCCATTCCCAGTTTCACCACCAACACATTAGTGTTTTTATTTTTCAATAATATTTCATCATTTCCCCCATTCTTTATGTTATTTGCCAATTTGTTAGTTTTAAGGTAAAACTTTAGGTGTTTTGATTTGTATTTTCTCTTATTAGTAACTTGAAACATTTTTTCATATGATTCTTAGTAGTTTACAGTTGTTTTGAGAACAATTTGTTCATATCCATTGGTCTTTGTGGGGGAATAATTAGGCTCAGGTTTGAAGAGTCTGTCATTTGGGAATGTGTCTTGAACTCCTTTGCTTTTAAGGATATATTATTCTATTCCCTTCTGTAGTGTCTACTGGGTACAGAATAGTTCTTGTATTATTTGAATTTATCTTCTATTACATCCAAAGGTTTGTTGGTTTGGGTTTTTAAACCACTCACAGAATATGTTATTTTTCATTCAAATTATGAAATTTAGTGACTGTGCATCTTGGAGTCTGAAGAGTAGAGTTTCCACCCACACAGGCCCCATCCTACCCACAGGTGATCTGTGTATTCTTTTGCATAGAACTTTGATTTTTTTTAATTGAGAATGGGGGGAGCAGAATTTATATGTCTTTCATTTTCTGTCTCTTTTTTCCTTTCCTTATATCTTTCTAGCCCAGGTATACAATTGTTTGGATTATAAAGTGGCTTTAGCATCCTGTTGTTTGGGAACTTACTTTTCATGGTTCTAAATATCTTCTCAGCGGACAAGACTAGTGTAATATGGATTTCAATCCCTTTTCTTCAGGTTTAGCATAGTCAAATAAACTGGACCTTTGTTCCAGTTCCTTCCATGGCTCTCTTTCTTTCCTTCTTTGGTTGGGATGTCAGCTTTCTACCTCCTTCTACATGGTTGGGAGAGAGCAGAATAGATATTTTGGGCGGAACCTCTTCAGCCTTGGTTTTTCCTAATCTAGGATTTGACACAGGTAGAAGGAGCTCCAATCCTCTCACCCCTTTTAGCTAGAAAGAGTCAGAGTCTCCTGTTTGTCGTAAGAGGTTGGTAAATGAACGTAAGAAGCACAAGGAAGAGTCTTTATAACAAGAGAGGTCTCTATGTGGATCCTGGACTAAGTCTATGGGTTGTTTTCTGGGCTCTGCACCACTACAGAGACTGAGGGGAGAGGGTGCTGAGTGTGCCTTCAGGATTAGAGGTCTCCATTGTTCATTAAAAAGACTGGTGACTTCTTTTTTTTTTTAAGTGGGGCAATGAGGGTTAAGTGACTTGCCCAGGGTCGCACAGCTAGTAAGTGTCAAGTGTCTGAGGCCAGATTTGAACTCAGGTACTCCTGAATCCAGGGCCAGTGCTTTATCCACTGCACCACCTAGCTGCCTCCCAAGACTGGTGACTTCTTGTACTTACTGTTTCCTTGACCTATGGAAATAGTCGCTTATTCTATTCCTAATGCATAATTTCTCTTTTGGGTGGTAAATGAGAGCTAGATGGGACCTGAGGAAATAACTAGTTTGCCATCTTTTTCTCTGTTTCTTCAAACCTCTGTAATTTGACTTCAGACTTTATCATTCAGCCTACTTTACTGCCTACTTTAAATCATCAAAAATTGGCTTTTCACCTCTCCCTCTGACTTCCATTACAGAATCCTCTTCTTCATTCTCACTGTGACCTCTAATCCCTTGACCCCTGAATTTTCTCCAAGTTCTTCATCCCCCCCCCACTAGCCACTTTTTCTTCTTCTCCCCATCTTGACACCTTGGATGTAAACCAATTCAACTCTACATTGTCCTCCTCCCTTGAATCCCCAGCCGACTTATCCTATCATTGATTGTGCCTGGCCAAACCTCAACCTTGGATCCCTTCCACCACTTGTCACCTTTGCTCTTACACATATGCTGCTGAACAAAGGTGAAGAAAACCATACAACTGTTCTGCTTGGGTCCTTTGTGTGTTACATAATTTCACCTGGGCCCTCCCTTCTGCTAGGCAATCCTAGTATATCTCCCTCATCAACTCATGATCCTACTCTCCACAGCAGCTCTTCGAAACCTTTTCCTCCCTCTTCAGACTTCCCATGGCTCACCCTCTCCCAAGCTCTCAGCTGAGAACCTTGCCACATATTTTACAGAAAAAAATGAGGCCATTCACTGTACACTCCCTCTTCTTCCCTCTTCCTCAACTCTTATCATTCAGATGCCTTCTGCCATTTTCTCTTCCTTCACAGAATTCTGTCTCACATGAAGATGTGGCCTCACTCTTTACCTAGGTTAACCTCTCTACTTGTTCAAGTGATCTATTCTCTCCCATTTCCTCCAACAGATTGGTCCCCTGTTATCCCTACTCTTAATTATTTTCAGTCTCCCTCTCTCTACTGGCTCATTTCCTACTGCATACAAGCATGCTGTATAAACCCATATTCTGAAAAACCTACTAACTATTGTCCTATTTCTTTCTGTCTTTTGTAACGAAATTCCTCAAAAATGTTGCCTATAATAGTCTGCACTTTCTCTCCTTTCACTTTCTTCTTAATTCCTTATAATCTGATTTTCAACCCTGTTATTCCACAGAAACTTCTCTCTCTAACGTTACCAAGGATTTCTTAGTTACTAAATCCAGGGGTCTTTCCCCAATCTTCATTATTCTTTACTTCTCTGAAACCTTTGACAATGTTAATCCCTCTCTTCTCTTTGATACTCTCTTCTAAGTTTTGGGGACACTGCTCTCTCCTGGTTTTCCTTCTACATATCTAATTGCTCCTTCTCTGATTTCCTTCCTGGATCCTCCTTCAGATCACACTCTCTCACCATAGGTGTCCCTCAGGGTTTTGTCCTGGGCCCTCTACTTTTCTCCCTCTACATTATTTTATTTGGTCATCTCATCAGCAACCTTAAATGTCAGATCAGAATCATCAAGTGATGATGATCCTCAGAACTACCTATCTTGCCCAAGTCTCACTGCTGACCTCCAATCTCCCATCTCCACCTACCTTTTTGAGATCTTAGATTAGATGTCCAATAGACAGCTTAAATTCTATTATATCCAAAATAGAACTCATTCACCCCCCTGCCCTAAACCCTTCTCCCCCACCTTCCCAATTACTATAGAGTGCAACATCATCCTCCCAGTTTCTCAGGCTCACAAACTCGGAGTTATCCTGAATTCTTCATTATCTCTCATTCACTGTATCCAAGTTGTGGCCTAGGTCTATCAACTTTACTTTTTCAATAACTCTCAAACATGCCCCTTCTCTCCTCAAATACTGTGACCATCCTGTTATGGGATTTCCTCACCCCATTCCTTCATCATTGCAATAGCTTACTGGTGGATTTGCCTGCCTCAAGTCTCTCCCCCACTCTAATCCATTCTTCATTCAGCCATTAAAATGATTTTCCTAAAACACAAGTCTGTTCATGTCACCCCTCTACTCAATAAACTCTAGTGGTTGCCTCCAAGAGCAAATACAAAATACTGTATTTTTCATTCAAAGACTTCAATAACCTAGCTCCCTTCTACCTTTCTAGTCTTCTTACACATTACTCCACAACACATACTCTTCCGGCCAATGACATTGGCTTCTTGGCTGTTCCACTATCAAGACACTCCATCTCTCAGCTATGGCATTTTCTCTGGCTGTCCCTCATGCCTGGAATGATCTCCTTCCTTCATTATAAACTTACTTGGCTTCCTTTAGATAGCAATTAAAATCCCATATTCTACAAGAAGCCTTCCCTAACAACTCTTAATTCCAGTGCTTCCTTTCTTTTGATTATTTCCTATTTATCCTGTATATCGCTTACTTTGCATATATTACAAGTTCTCTAGATCGTATTCTCCTTGAGGGCAGGGACTATCTTTTGGCTCTTTTTGTATTCAGAGTACTTAGCATAGTACCTGTTTGTTGTTTTTTTTAAATGCTTAGTAAAAGAAGGAAGAAATCTCTTGATTGCCAAATTTAATGACAAAATCCTCATCCTACTTTACTTCTCTGCAGCATTGGCCATTGTTGATTACCTAATCCTAGATGATATACTTGCTTCTCTGGGTTTTCATGAAACTGATCTATTTTGGTTCTCCAATATGTCTGACCACTCCCCAGTTTTCTTTGCTGCTTCTTCATCCATGGACCATCCATTAACCATGAGTTTCCTCCAGTCACTTATTTGGACTCTCTTTTATTTTTCCTCAATACTATCTTGTTGGTGACCTCATCAGTTTCCATGGGTTCAGTTCACATCTCTATGCAAATATTTTCTAGATATTTATATCTAGACCCAGTCTTTATCCTGAACAACAACCCCATATCATTAACTGCCTTTTAGATGTCTTGAACTAGATATGCTAAAGACCTATCAAATTGAATATGTCTAAAACAGAAGAAAACTTTTATTCCCAAACCCTCCCCTCTTCTGAACATCCTTATTACTCTCAAGGGCTCCACTATCCCCCTAGTCACTACAGCTTAGAACCTTGGTGTCCTCCCTACCTCCTTATTCTCTCTTCCTCAACATTTCTAATTCTTCGCCAAATATTATCATTTTTACCTACACCATCTCCCTATCATATGATCCCTTCTTTTCACCCTCACAGCCACCACCTTAGTTGAGACCCTTATCACATCTTCCCTGAACTATTGCAATAATTTTCTAATGACCTCTCTTGACTCCAATCCATCCTTTAATCAACTGAAGTGATTTTCTTAAAACATACCATATCTGGGGGCGGCTAGGTGGCGCAGTGGATAAAGCACCGGCCCTGGATTCAGGAGTACCTGAGTTCAAATCCGGCTTCAGACACTTGATACTTACTAGCTGTGTGACCCTGGGCAAGTCACTTAACCCCCATTGCCCCACAAAAAAACAAACAAACAAACAAAAAAAACCATACCATATCTTCCCTTATTCAATAAACTCCACTGGTTACCTATTACTTCCTGGATAAAATATGAAATCTTGTGTTTGGAATTTATAACTCTTCATAACCTGGCTACTTTCTCCTCTGAAGAGGCCAGATTTAAACTCAGGTCCTCCTGAATCCAAGGCCAGTACTTTATTCACTGTGCCCCCTAGCTGTCCCATACGCTTTACGATCTAACCACATTGACCCAAGTATTGTTCCTTAAATACAACATTTTATTATCCACCTCCAGGCCTTCATCCTGGCCATCTCCCTTGCCTAGAATGCTCTGCCCCTCTATCTCTTACTCCCATTTTCCCTGAGTTCCTTCTGGACTCAGCTCAAACAACAACTTCAGTAGAAGGTTTATACCTTCCCTCCCCACTCCTAACAGTTTCTATTCCTTTAAGAATGTGGATAAAACACCGGCCAGCCCTGGATTCAGGATGACTTGAGTTCAAATCTGGCCTCAGACACTTGACACTTACTAGATGTGTGACCCTAGGCATGTCACTTAACCCTCATTGCCCCTCAAAAAAAAGAATGCTCCACATTTATCTTATAAGGAACTAAGATATCATTTGATCCTCACAACAAACCTGGGAGGTAGGTGCTATTGTTATCCCCATTTTACAGATGAGGAACCTGAAACAAAAAGAAGTCAAGTCATTTGTCCAGGGTCATACAGCTAGTAGCTAAATTTGAACTCAAGTCTTCCTAAATCCAGGTCTAGTGCTCTATATACTGCATTCTAGGAGCCCACAATTTAATGGGAGAGATGACATAAAAATAACTAGATTCAAGATAATTAGAGAGTAGATGGGTAGATATCTTAGTTACTTATAACATAAATGTGGAGCATTCTTTTTTTTTTTTTTTTTGAGGACTGGCCGGTGTTTTATCCACTGCACCACCTAGCAGCCTCCTATGTGGAGCATTCTTAAAGGAATAGAAACTGTTAGGAGTGGGGAGGGAAGGTATAAACCTTCTATTGAACAATAATAATACCTAACATTTATATAACATTTATATAATCGCTGTATAACCAATTAACCCCTCTGAGCCTCAATTTCCCCATTTATAAAATTAGGGGGTTAGACTTGATGACCCCTAAGGTCCTTTCGACCCCTTCATCTATGACTTGATCCCATAGGTATGCCCTTTTCCTGGGTATCTGCTCTCCTGTGATCATTCTGAATTCAGATCCCTCATGGTAAGGCATCGCTGTTTTTACAAGATCCACATCCAAGATGAGAAAGCCTTTGGGGGCAATTTCAGCTTCATATCTAATGCAATATTTGTGAATCTATCCCACCAATCTAAAGGCATGTTTGATATCCCAGACATTAAAAAGAGAAACTCCCAGGAAAGGAGCAGAGAGGCTCTGTGAGGCCAAAGGTCAAGGGGAAGAGCCTTATTTGGCTGAACATATCATGTCAGCTACGAGACTGATTATGCAACAAAGCATGTGTGCTGTTTGAGAAAAACATCCCCACTAACCTCATGGGTGTATCTGACAGGCTGCCTTAAGTAGGAACCTCTAAAATCAAATAGCCTTAGTCGAAGATCGCCTGGAGTCATTTATGCTATTTGTCCAGCACTTTCACATAGGGTTTCAAGTTAAAAGGGACCATGGGGACCACCTCATCCAACCCTTTCATTTTAGGGATGAGCCAAATGAGTTCTGGAAAGATAAAGCCATTTGATCCCAATGGTTCTACCAGGAAATCACAGTCAGGACGCAAAGTCTTGTCTTCTGACTTAAAACCAGTCCTCTCGCTACCATACCACCCTCTCTTTCCACTATGTCACTGCCTACCTCATCTCATACTCCCCACTCCCGTGCGAGATCGGTAGCACAAAGATAATTATCCCCCATTTACCAAGTCCTATTGATTCTGCTTCTGTCACCTCACATGCATCTCTCCTCTCTATTTTCAATGTCACAGGTAGTACTGTCCCATCTTATCTTCTGCTCAAAGGATCACAACAACTTCCTGTCTTTTCTTTTTCCTCGCTGTAGCCATCTTCTTTTTATCTTTTTACCAACTGAAAGGGGAAAGGGAATAAGAATGTATATAACACTTGCTGTGTACTAGGCACTAGGATAAGTTCTTAAGAAATATTATGTCCTTCTATCCTCAAAACCACCTTGAGAGGCAGGTGCTGTTTTTACCCCCATTTTACAGTTAAGGAAACTGATGCAAACAGCGGTGAAGTGGCTTGCCTGGGGTAACACAGTGTAAAAAAAATAATTATAATGAGCTAATCGAATCTGGAAAAAAATTCTATAATTGGATTTATGAAAAATTATGATTATATGAAAAATGATAAGTTTTGGAAAATTATAATTGGACCATAAGTCCTGCCACGGTCACCATTCAAATGTAGAAATATTTTAAATGACTAGGGCTAATCTGACTGGAGGACTAATTCTGGGGACTTTTGACTAACTTGCTATCTGACTGCGTTTAATTTAATATGGGCTGTTTATAAAGTTCCACCACACTGCTCCACTCCCAAATTGATAAGCAAAATATTAAGAAGCCTCTTAACTAAATAATCAAAGCAGAGTTTATTTATGAGATACTATTTAAAATTAAGAATACAGGGAAATAAAATGTACAACCTGACTGCATTGCATACCTCTCTTTCCACTGTGTCTCTTTTTTTTCCACTGTGTCCACCTGCTGGGCCTGAACCTTCTTTAATAAAATAAGGGCCTTAGCCGCCTCTTGCCTTAGGGCACTCAGGTACTTTATTCTAACTCCAAGCCCCTTTCACTTTGTAAAACCCTTCCTTCTAACTTTCCTTTCCTTACTGCCACCGCTGAACCCCTGTTTCTCTCTCACCAACCTTCTATCTGTCTGCTCTGTCAGTCTGCCCTTCAGCCTCTCTTTTCCCTGCTCCTAGTCTTTCTCGTCTTCTCCTGCATCCTCGTAGCCCTCTGTCTGTCTTCTCCAACCTTGTCCGCCGGCCTTTCCTCCTTGCTCCTAGTCCTGCGTTACTGTTCATCTCGTCCCCCCTCTAATCTAACTCCCAGGTCTATATATACCTTTTTTATCTCCACTCAAATCTTGGGGCTTTTTGCACCCACACACCAAGCTAATCCGCCAGTCAGGGCTGCGGCTGGAGCTGGGGGGATGCTCCAGCATCACGTGCCTCACCAGAGCCCAGCCTGGACAAGTCCAGGATCTCTCAGATCCCTCTGCTCAGGTCGGAGGGGGCTTTTTCCCCCCAGCTGTCTGATCTGGCATCTTGTACATTTGGCTCAGCTGAAGCAGAGGGGGAGGGGCACCAGCCCCTCCCACACAGAAGAGATCCTGAGGGCCTAAGGCTTTCTAATCTCAGCCCAAAGGTAGGGTCCCCAAATCAAAATAAATTTCCACAACAGCTAAGAAGTATCTGAGACCTGATTTGAACACAGGTTTTTTTCCCCCGAGTCCAAGCCCAGTGTTCTCATCACTAGGCCATCTAAGAGCTTCTAACTGATATACTAATATTTCTTATGCATAGATTTGTGTCATGTTACTTTTGGGGGTTGGGGTGGGGTGAAGGTAACCAGACCTATTATTTAATTAATAATGAAGAATTCCTGGTGAAGAAGTCCTTCTGCCACTATGGTCACATTGCCTCTCATATCACTTTCCTCTCAAAAATCTTCAGGGCTCTCTCTTGCCTACTGAAAATTTTCAGATTCATTAACATTCAAGTTCCTTCATGATCTACCATATTGTTACTTTTCTACCCTTATATAGTCCTATTCTACTCCGTAAACTCTGTAATCCAGCCCAAGTGCCATATTCTGTACAAGATCTGTATTTCCCCACCTTCCAGCCTTTGGCCACACTTTTCCTTCTTCTGCAAATGCCTTCCTTCTTTTTTTTTTTTTTTTTTTTTAGTGAGACAATTGGGGTCAAGTGACTTGCTGAGGGTCACACAGCTAGTAAGTGTTAAATGTCTGAGGCTGGATTTGAATTCAGGTACTCCTGACTCCAGGGCCGGTGCTCTATCCACTGCGCCACCTAGCTGCCCCAAAACGCCTTCCTTCTATCTATTGAATTACAACTCGTGCTTTGGACCCAACTTAAAGACCACTTTCCCCAGGAAACCTCCCTGATTCCTCCCCTGGGAATAATTTTCATCCTTAGGCCTCAGATAACACTTTCTTTTTACTATTTTCATTTATTGTATTATATTATACAGGGTGTGTAATGAGTAGAAGACTGACCTTGAAGTCAAGGAGAACTGTATTCAAATCCTACCTCAGACACACTCTTTATTTGTGACACTGAGCAAGTCACTCACCCTTTCAGCACTTCCAAGAAAGTATCCGACTCTTAAGTTCTGAACAAGTGCTGGTCTGCATTAGTAGAGGGAGTTTCTTCATCAAGGGTTCCTTCTACTTTGAAATTATAGATCTGGTCCAGTGTTCCCTCACCCAAATACATATTATATATAGATGTGTATATGGTTTTCATACCACCCAAGTTATAGGTTCCCTGGGTATTAGTTTAGCTAAATTTTATATCCAACACATTTTCTATAGTAGTAGTGGTGGTGGTAGTGGTAGTGGTAGTAGTTGTAACAATAATAGCATTTATGTAGCATTTTAATGTTTGCAAAATACTTTACAAATATTATTTCATTTATCCTCAAACCTCAAAGCAACAGTAGAATATAGGTGCTGTTGTTGTTCAATTGTTTCAGTCATGGCTGACTCTTCTTGACCCCACTTAGGGTTTTCTTGGCAAAGATATTGGAGTGGCTTGCCATTTCCTTCTCCAGATCATTTTACAGATAAGGAAACTGAGGCAAACAGGGTGTAGTGGCCCTGAACAAGTCCTTTAACTTTTCTGAGCCTTAGTTTGCACATCGGTAAAACTGGAATCAACATACTTGCACTACCCCGTTTACACTGCTATTGTGAGGAAAATGTTCTGTGGACTGTCACAGGCCATCGGAAGGATGCTATTATTGGAGATGATTATGGAGTTGTTGTAAGGATCTTGGCAAACCTCAAAGCACTATTAAAATGTCAACTATTTTTATTATTATGTCACTGAGCCTGTTTCTTCCTCTCTAAATTGGAGACTATATTATCTGCCTTCATTGGACGCCTATGAAAATAGTTATAAAACTGTAAAGTGTGTTGGTGATTGTGTGTTTCCCCTATGAACCACTGAATACCAGATTTGGAAAGGATCAGACATGCCATTTAATTTATTCCTACTTAAACAGGAATCCTCTGTACAACCTCCCTTATAAAATGATTCTCTAGCCTCAGCTTGCAGATTTCCAGTTTCAGACAGCTCATTACCAACCCAGGAAACCCATTGACTTTTGGAAAGCTTTAATTGCTTGTAAGATTAGTGTCATTTATTTTCTTTAGATAGAATTTAACTTTGTCTCTTTGCCATTTTCACTCATTGCTCCTCATCTCACCTTCTTGGGCCACTCAAAATAAGAAATTCCTTTTCCACACTCCATGTCCTTCTTGAAGAGAGCTATCGTCCCTAATCCCAACACTTTTCTTCTCTCCTCTAAAAATTCCTAGTTCTTTCAAGGGATCCTTTTCTCCATCATGACTAAAGATCATATTTAGGTCAATGCCTGTAACAGGGAAATTCAATTAGGACAATCTTTAATTAGCATCAACGAGTCTTTGTTGAGCACCTGTGATGCCCCCAGTCCCGTGCTCAATGCTGTGTGGGAAATAAGGGAAGTCATTATAGCAGATTGAAAACAATAGCAGGCAATGAATGCTACATGGAGACATGGCAAGGACTCGACAGCCGGCAACAGGGATTCAGAGAAAGTTGAATCACCCTAGAGCAGAATGATCAAGGAAGGCTTAACAGAAACAATGAAACTTGAAACAAGAAGGGAGGGAGGAAGGAAGAAAGGAAAGAGGAAGGAAGAAGAGGAGGGAGGGAGAGAGGAAGGAAGGAAGGGAGGAAGAAAGGAAGGGAGGGAAGGAGGGAGGATTTATTGTTTACAATTTGTAGACACTGTTCTATGCACTTTATGAATATCATCTTATTTTCTCCTAATAATAATATTTATTACTTTATCCCATTTTATATGTGAGACAGAAGTTAAGTGATTTGCTTGGCATCACACAGTGAGTACAATTTCTGAGGCTGTATTTGAACTCAAGTCTTCTTGACTCCATACTGATCTCTCTAGTCACAGTCTATCTCGCTAGCTCTAAATAAAAGAAGTTGGATAAGTGGAGAGAAGGCAGTAAGAAATGGAAATAGTATAATTAAGTGGACCGAACACTGGACTTATACTCCAAAAGTCTAGGTTTGATTCCTAACTAGTTTTGCCATTTGGTTGTTGCAGGCCTTGGGATGTCACTACAGCTCTTTAGCCTCCTCATCCAGAAAATGGAAATAAATACTGGCTGCTTCCTCACAGGGTTGTTGTCAGGAAAAGTTTCTGAAGACTAACATACTATACAAATGTGAGCTATTCTGATTACTTCTTTTGGAGAGCAGGGATTAGCCTTGGGTAATTTATGATTGGAACTGTTGGTTATAAGTATCATAGGGAAATTATGTTAACTGAAGTTCTATCACCATGATAAAATTAAAATTCTTAAGAAATTCAAACATATCAACATACATTTGTCACTGTAACAAAAAGTTAATTTTGAGCAGACAGCATCGTTCCCTCTCTTTGGAATTTTTGAAGTTCATTAAATGTTAGGGTAACCTAACTCTATTGTATTAATGTTATTTACATCCCCAACTACTTTTACTGTAAAGTGCTTGAGTTAAGTAGCTAACTTCACAACCCGAGGATTCAGCATGGACCTGGAACATAGTTTCATTTACCGAATTATTATAATCAATTATTAATACTTATCAAATTAGTTGTTATTAAGTATTATTTACTTATCATTATATATTATACCATAATATGTCATTAGCATATAACTATGTAATAATAATAGCTATTTATATATACTATTCTAAGCTTTACAAAGTGTTTTACAAATATGTCATTTGATCCCCACAACAACCCTGAGAAGTAGATGCTATTATTATGCTCATTTTATGGATGGATGGATGGATGGATGGACAAAAAACAAAGCAATTGTATTGTTACTAAGTATACTAAGTACTGTGATAAGTATAAGTGCTGGTGACAAAAATGCAAAAGTTAGGCTAGCAGCTGACTTTTTGATAAAGGAGACAACATGCATAGGGAAGTGTATTGCAAGGAGAGGCAATGTAGTCCAGAAAGTTCCTAGGATCATCAGTGAAGCCATAGATTGAAACACTCCTTGCAAGAGCAATGGCAGACTTGATTTGAGCATAATTCCAGAATTGATCTGGGGAAGAGGGGAATGGAAAGAAGAAGAAAAAGGAAAAGGGGCTGATAAGAAGATGGCCTGGGAATAAGGAATAAAGGGAAGCATGGCCGGAGTGGGTCACCTGAAATAATGGACCAGAAGAGACTGTCTCCCATCAGTGAATGCTTGATATACATTTGGTGAACCGATATGCAAGGAATACGCATGCACACACATACACACATAGAAATAGAAAAGTGAGTAGTGAGATAGAAAGAACTGTGAACTAAGATGCAGAAAAAAATGAATTTGAGACATGGCTATGTTTCCTACTATTTGTAAGTCACTCGGGCAAGTCACTTGACCTCTGTGAGTGAAGTTAAATATGCAATTATAGGTATACAAAGGTATCATCATTGCCTAGAACATTCCATTTGCATACTTAATGGGAAATTTTAATTTATCAGTAGAATTTCATTAAAAACAGGAAATACATAATGTGTTTACCATCAACTTTCAGGTACTTGGCGTCCCTGGTGAATCCAGCCTTCTGCTTCTATTTTCTTCACTTCCAAATGTGTAAATGTCACCTTCTTGCAGGCCTGGAATAATGACGATTGCTCTTGATGTAATATTACATTACATCTGATCATTTCAAAATACCATGAACTTAGCAATTCACAGTACTTTGGGAAAGGGGAGGTCTAGAGAGGCTATTTGATTCCCCCTTACTTTTTAAAATATAGCTCGTTCTCCATGTTTACAAGTTTGAAAATAGAGTCTGTACGACTTCCTGCCAGGGATGTTATAGAAGATATTCATTCCACAGTTAGGGGCCTGGACGAAATGATGCCTAAGGTGGCATCCAAACCCCAGAATTCTATGAATCAATGCATTGTTTTGATTATGTCACTCTTCTACTCTTAAATTTACAGTGACTCATCATGGCCTGCTGAATAAAATAGGAACTACTTATCTTAGCACTTTAAATCCTCCACAATCTGTCTACAACCCACCTTTCTAGACATTGACTTTCATGTATTCTTCATTTCAGGAAATCTAGAGCACTAGCTGATTCCCATTTTCATTTTGTTCTCCTTTTTCATGCATTTTTCTCTTCTTTCCTCACTGACACAAATTTTTTCCTATTGAAATTCTTCCCTTCTTTCGAGGCCCAAGTCAGTTATTACATTTTCCATTAATCCTTCCCTGATCTCCATATCTCTTCCCAACTGAAAATGATCTGTCTCTCCTTGAATTTTTTTTAACAATTTTCTGGATATCTCTTCTGTCCCTATCACATACTTCCTACTATGAAATTTACCTAAATATGTATCTTTTCCTCCGAACTAAATTAGAAGCTTCTCAGGGGCAAGGATTATGCCATTTTTCTTTTTTTGCATCTCATATAGTTCCTTGCAAATGGTAGGTATCTAATAAATATTTTAGCTGAATTTTGTGATTTGGAATTTGAGGTCTATTTGTCTGTAGAGACTTTGGGGATAACAAACAATCTTTTCAGTGTGTTAGGATGATTTTTTTTTTTTTGTGGGGCAATGAGGGTTAAGTGACTTGCCCAGGGTCACACAACTAGTAAGTGTCAAGTGTCTGAGGCTGTATTTGAACTCAGGTCCTCCTGAATCCGGGGCTGGTGCTTTATCCACTGCGCCACCTAACTGCCCTCAGGATGATTTTTTAAAAAATGAAAACATACCTTTTCTCTGGTATTATTCCATACGAACACTATCTGGGAAAAGACAGGGTCAGAACAAAACTCTTTGGGTTTAGACGGAGGTGTCCTACATAATAGAGGCAAAATGTTAAAGCAGCAATTCAAATTTTTTTGCAAACAATTTGATAACAGATGACCCTGATAGTGAGTGGGATGATGACCTTAATTTGGAATGAAGATTTGACTTCAGAGAATTATAGACTGTCAGAGATGGATGGAACCTTAGAAGTGATCAAATTAAATGTTTAACAATGCTTGCTGCTAAAAATATACTTATGTCTCACTTTTTAAATTTAATATGCTTTATTATGATTTTTATAATCATTTTATTAAGTCTAGACAATCAAAACCCGTTAAGTCAAATCCTGATTTTTAGAATCTGCCAATTTCTGAGCTATAAATTCCCCCCCCTTACATTGAAAATACAATAATGATCTCTCAAATGCTAGTTCAAACTAGCTCCAGCCCACACCTAACAAATCCCAGTAAATTAATTTCAATTCTGGTGTTATACAGCTGGTAAGCTTAAGAAAAATCAGTTGGCCTGCTAGCTATCTCCTCAACTCTAAAATGAAAGCTGGAATACATGATCTCTAAGGTTCCTTCAAACCCTGATATTTCAGGCTCTGAGCTCTAATGTCACATGCCCTATGGCCATTTGCAGTTTAAACATTCTAAGTTCTGATCCCTTCTACCCATGGCATGCTACATTCTCTTTCCTTAAATTCTTGATTCTAAATATTCTTCTAGTTCCAGCACTCTCTATTCTTTTTCTTTTTTGGAAAAACATTTTCCTTTCTCTAATGTTATACCTTTTTTATTTTCCCTGATTTTTTATAGAAATTAATTCATAGAAAATCAGGGAAAATAAAAAAAGGTATAAGAAAAAAGGAGAGAGTATAAAAAAGACGTCACTAACCCTGACTCCAATTCCTATGAAAAGTAGAGAGCTGATCATTAAAGATATATTTGTACAACATCTCTATAGAGAAGCAGTGATTACATGAAGCCAATATGGTTTTACTTGGGCCAGGTCATGCCAGAATCACTTCATTTCCTTTTATGATGAGATTACTAAAATAGTAGATAAGGGGAATGTTGTGGATATGGTTTATCTAGATTTTCACAAGCTTTTGATCAGATATCTATTACTAATCTTGTGGATGATGGAGAGATACAGATTAAATAAAAATGCATTCTGATGAATTAAGAATTGGTTGAATAGCCAGACTGGAAGCACAGCTGTTAATGATTTAATTCTAATTTAGCAGGAAGTCTCTGGTGGAATGAGTCAAGGATCTGTGCTTGGCTTTGTGCTATTTAACATTTTTTATCAGTGACTAAGGGAAAGGCATAGAAGGAATACTCATCAATTTTCAGATGACACAAAGGTCCAGCTAATGCACTAGATGATAGAGTCAAGTTCTAAAGAAAGGATTTGACACCACTAGGCTGAATCTAATGAGGTGAAATTCAACAGGGATAAATATTAAATCTTACAAGTAGGCACACAAGAAATCTGTTTCACCCATATGAGATGGAGAGAGACTTGGTTACACAGCAACTGTACTGAGACATTTCTGAGGGTTTTAGTACACCATAAACCCAATATGATTCATCAGCGTGATATGGCAAACAACACAACTAATGCTGAATTGAGGGAGATGTCTTGCTGAAATATGGAGGTGATAGAATAACTATGTTCAGATCGCATCTGGAATATTGCATTCAGGTCTAGAAACCAGAATTGAAGAAGAACTTCCATAAGCTAGAGAAATGACTCTCAAATTATGGATTATGGTGTCATGGGGGTCCCTAAGATTCTCTCTTTGGGGTTTTCAAAGTTAAAACTATTTTCACAATCATACTAAGATGTTATTTGCCTATTAAAATGTTCTCACTCTTCCAAATCCATACCTTTGTAAGGCTAGGTTCTCTTCATATATTTCAACTGAAACAAGATGTTGCAACAGAATGAATGCAGAAGCAGATATGCAAAGCCATCTGTCTTCTATTAAGTCAGATGTTAAAGAGATTTGCCCAAATGTATAAAACAATGCCACTCTTTTCACACAGTTTTTTGTTTTGAAAAATATAATTTCATTAAAATGTTACCTTGTTAGCATATGAGTTTATTATTTTTATTTAAAATGGATTAATATACATTTTGAAAATATGTTTTAATTTCCAATGTGGTAAATATTGATAGACACAACTCATAGAAGCAAAAGTTTTTTGGGGTCCTCAATTATTTTGGAGACTATCAAGAAGTCATGAAACCAAAGTTTGAGAATCAGTGAGCTAGAGAGTGACCAGAAGAAGAGAACCAGGACTGGGAAGGTCCTCAACTCCATATCATACAAAGATAAATTGAAGGAAATGGGTATGTTGAGCTTGGAGAAAGGAAGACTCAGGGATGGGAGTGGGGGAGACAAGAGCTGTGTTCAAGCATTTAAAGGACAATCATATGGAAAAGGGAATAGATTTATTCTATTTCATTTTTATTTTTTTTATTTTTAATTCTTTTTGCAGGGCAATGAGGATTAAGTGACTTGCCCAGGGTCACATGACTCGTAAGTGTCAAGTGTCTGAGGCCAGATTTGGACTCGGGTCCTATTGAATCCAGGGCCAGTGCTTTTATCCATTGTGCCACCTAGCTGCCCTTAGACTTATTCTATTTGTTCCCAGAAGGTAAAGGCAGGGATAAGGGGGTCAATGTAGGCTTAATGTCAAAAAAACATCTGAACGATCAGAATTGTTCAATGACAGAATGTGCTGTCTTGATAGATGGCAGGACCCCTGCTTCAGAGGTCTTCAAACAGAAGCAAGATGGTCATTTGTCTAATGTGTTAGTGGGGATTCCTTTCATATCTGGGTTTGACTTGATGGACTCTAAGATCCCTCCGAACTCTCCAAATCCTGCAATTTCTAGGACCCAGTTGCCTTTACTGTTTAAGGGACAGGAGCAGGGTGACTATTAGCTCCCTAAATATGTTGAGCTGGCAGGAAACATTTCCTGCAGCATTCTGGAGACAGGACAGTATTGTGCCATAGTCTCCCCTCAAGAGCTAACTTTATTCCTAAGGGAATGTTTTAAGTTGTTTCCCCAAAGAATATGTTCTTTCACCTAACCTTCAGAAAGGAAAGGAATATCAAATGCGGGTTCTCATAGTCTCATACTTTGACTATTATAGCATTCATTAGATGACCTCCCTTATCTACCCCCTCTTATCTGTCCATCTTACTCAAGCTTCAATGCTCTGATGTTTTACTCATCTTGTCCTTTCTCTGCTCCCCAGCCTTCTGTAGCTCTCCATTTCCTCCAGATTAATAGTCAATTTCTTTTATTTTAATAAACATTTTTTATTTAAAGGTTTGACTTCCAAATTCTCTCTCTCCCTCTCTCCCCACTCCCTGGGGAAGTATGCAATCAGATATAGGTTATACATGTGTAATAATGTTAAAATATTACCATAGTAGTCATTTTGTATATGAAGACTCAAATAAAATTAAACAAAAAGAAAAGAAAGTGAAAAATAGCATGCTTCAGTCTATGTTCGATCAATATCAGTTCTTTCTCTGGAGATGGATAGTATGTTTCATCATTAGTCCTTTGGGATTGTCTTGGATCATTGTATTGCTGAGTAAAATTCAATTTCTAATACTAGCATTGGAAGCCCTCCACTATCAAGCTCCACTCTGCCCTTCAAGCTATATCTCCTTATGCTCTTCACTAGAAACTTTCTGCCTGGTAGCAGAGAACATGGCACCCATATTCTCACCTTTGTATCTTTGCTCACCTGGATTCTCCAAATTAGAGTGACCTATACCTCTTATCTGATCAGTCAAATTGTCCCTAAGTATCAGTATAGAGTAGTCCTCATCTTCTCCCTGGAACTTCCTCTGGCCAGGTCACAGGATTACTCTGAGTAGTTCTAAGATCTGGGTGTGAATCCTGGCTTGGCTATTTATTGGCTACATTAAACAAATCATTTAATCTCTAGGAGCTCCATTTCCTTTTCCATCAGAGATATTCAGCTCAAAGGGACCTCAGAGGCCAAATAGTGTAACCCTTTTATTTTATAGATAAGGAAACTAAAGACCAGGAAGACTCATAAGTCAACAAATCACTTGACAACTTGCAGATGAGATTGAGGACCAGAGAAGTTAAGGGACTTGCCCTAAGCCAGTCTACAGTGGTCTCTCTTCCCTGAGTTCCTAGAGCATATAGTGCCTCCACTCCTCTTCTGAGCTGCATATGTTCTCACAGTGTTAATTCATTTTTATGCCTTTAGTAATACCAACGTAAAAGTGATAACTCTCATTTCTGTAACACTTTAATGTCTATAAAACACTGTCCTTGCAGCATGCTCCGGAGGTAGATAGCACAAGCATTACTATTCTCATATCCCAAATGAGAAAACTGATAACAAGAGAGGGAAACAGCTTGCCCCTTGTCCCATAGACAATGAAAGGCTGACCCTGAATTCAAATGCAGGTTTTCTTACTCCAAATGCAGGTGTTCTTGCCATAAGAGCATTCATGTGTGATGTGGGAAAGTCATTTCCCCTCTCTCAATCTCAGTTTCCTCATCTATAAAGTGGGAATAATAATTCTTGCAAAATCCCAGTCTCTCAACCTCTTTGCTCCTCAAATCCCTCATTTGTAAAATGGAAGGAGGGTGTACTCAGTGGCCTCCTAGGTTCTTTTCAGTTGTAAATATATCACCCAGGGATCCATGTGGCTTTCCCAAGTAGTTCCACATATCCTTAAGTGATTGGGTTTCATCCTTCTTTAGTAAATCATAAAGCTTTTTATGAATGGGACCAATGATGATGACTGTTACTGTTACTGTTGTTTTGATTGTTATTTTTCAGCCACTTCAGGGCCTGGCATTATCCTGGGCATGTAGTAGGCACTCTAGACTTCTAAGTAATTTTAAGATTTCGTTGTGGGGGCAGCTAGATATCGCAGTAGATAAAGCACTGGCCCTGGATTCAGGAGGACCTGAGTTCAAATGTGGCCTCAGACACTACTTGACACTTACTAGCTGTGTGATCCTGGGTCACTTAACCCTCATTGCCCTGGAAAAAAAAGATTTGGTTGTGAATACTGTCTTGGCTACTTATTATCTGTGACATTGAGTAAATCACATATCCTCTAGGATCCTCCATTCCTTTCTCCATTTAATGGATGTAATAATGTTTGAACTACTTAGGGCTCAAGAGTTATTGTGAGGAGCAAATGAAATAATGTCTATAAATCACTTCATATCCACAAATGGAATTATAAATGTGGTTGAGTATCATCATCATTGTCGTCGTCATCATCATTCCCTCCCCCCCCACCCCACCCCCGCCATCATTGTAATAATTATCATTATTATTATCATTGGCTTTCCCCCATTCATCTGATTCTTATAGTTAAAGTATGAAGAATCGTTTGGTTACATGATCAGTTCATCTCTTCCTTTGGTGGGCATCCCTCTTAGGTTGTAAGTAGAAGCTGTTCTACTAGGCTGTTTGTTAGATATCTGCCCAAGCCAAGAGAGACCCTATATCATGTCCAATTTTTTAACATGTCTCACTCACCTTTCACTGTTGCTGGCTCCCTCCCAGGTACCACCTTTGATTAAGTCTGCAATCAGTGAGGAAGCCACAGGAAGTCACAAGTCCTCTTCTTCCAAACAAGCTTGAACCTCTTCTTATTTTGACCCCCAGGGTAGCTAGTGAGAGAAAATCGGTAGCATCCACAGCTGGATCCCCTGTAAGTGGAAGAAGCACAGTTAGTATGACATTGAAAACATCCTCTAACAGTGTACACAGGCAACATGAGCCTAGTGACTAATCACAGGGGAGGCTGCTCTAGACACCATGGATTCCAGACTGTTTGTACTTCGAATACCTTTCTCTTTAGCCTTTCCTAATCCTCTAACCAGTGTCAGAGGGAGGGGGATTTGCAGAGAGAAAGCCTGAGGCTTCCTACCTTTTTCTGGTGATTTACAGGGGTACAAATAGCACTAAGAACTACTGCTAAGGACTTAGAAGTACTGGACAAGAAAGTTAAAGCTTTACAAATATACTTCTGTCTATCAAAAGGAATGGCAGATTTGGGAAGTGAATACCTTATAAGGAAGATCATATCTGAGAATGGGATTTGGATTTCTGGACTATCTAGGAATGATGGGTTTGTGGCCAGGGATGGAGTGCAACTAATAAGTAATGATAA
This sequence comes from Dromiciops gliroides, assembly GCF_019393635.1. NCBI lineage: Eukaryota > Metazoa > Chordata > Mammalia > Microbiotheria > Microbiotheriidae > Dromiciops > Dromiciops gliroides. The sequence goes on along the minus strand of NC_057863.1, from coordinate 553,071,636 downwards.
AAAGTTTTTTGTTTTTTTCCTGAGGTCTTATAAATCTAAGCAAAAGGACTTTGCATTTAAAATGGAGGGGAATAAGCATTATTAAGCACCTAATGTATGTCAGACACTGTGCTGAGTGCTTAACATATATAATCATATTTGATCTTCTCCACTACCCTGGGAGGTAGGTGCTGTTATTTTTCTCCCCCCACCCTTTTTTTTTTTTTTTACAGTTGAGGAAACAGAGGCAGAGATTAAGTGGTTTGTTTAGGGTCACACAGCTAGTATCTGAGATCAGATTTGAACCAGGTCTTCCTCACTCTAAGCACAGTGCCCAGCACAATCTACCTGCCTCACTATATTAATCTAGCTTCATCTCCATATTTTACAGAGTAACTACTATCTAGAATAAAGAGTAGTTGTAGAGAAACACAAAATTTCACAAGACAAGACCTAAGTGAGGAGACAGCAATAAAATTTTCAACTTCAAATGTCTATAAACAAACTCACAAAATATAGGCAACTAAAAAAAATTATCTTACCCTAAGTTGTCAGATTTGTCCTTCTAAATACCGATTGAGACATGGTAGATCAGAGCCCATGACTGAAATATTATTTTGGAAAGACATATCTTATTCTAAAGAAATATGACAAGTGAGGTAGTGATGGAAGGAGGGAGAGGCAGAGTATTATTGTACATTCAGAAAATATATACCCCTCATCAAGGTATAGGAAGGAAAATATGGTAGAGAGCATTTGGTTGAAAATCCAAATCCTACCTAGGATTTCTGATTGCATTGTTAAAATCTCAGTCTCCTTACCTTTTATCATACATCATTCCTAATATCAAATCTTACATCTAGAAGGATTCTGCTTAAAATAACCCATATTTTATCAGAAATTTCCATCTTCAAGTGGCTTTCCCATTTTCTTTGATTAGCAGAGCTCTTGGAATGAATTCTCCACTCCTGATGGCTTTGGGTTTTGATTATCACTCAATCGCATTCTTCTTTTAAACTGCCATCAAGAATAACATATTACTCACCCTCTAATTTACAATCACTACATTGAAGCATTTCCTCCATGGAAGGTTAGTCCAATTCTCACCTAAGGAATATTTGGGCTAGATTTGTTCAGGGGACATTTTCTATCCCTTAAATCATCAGCTTGCCATAGACAACATGAACCCAGAAATCCAAATTGTAGTTCTGTCAATCACTTGCTGAAAATTCAAAAAGGCACAAAACAAGACACATTAGAAACAGAGCTGGAAGGACCTTAGAACACAGCATGTTATACTATAGAACATAGGGTGTTGGAGCCAGAGAGTAACCTTAGAATATTTATGATTTTTGAACACAGAATGTTCAAACTCTTTCGAACCAAGAATAGAGAACAGGAAATAGATCTAATATGTCCTCCTTTATTTTAGAGTCAAGGAAAAACAATCTCAGATAGGGGAATTCGTGAAGCTATTAAATACCAGGGAAGGACAAGAAGCCATCTGTGTATTTCCAGAGCAGTGTTCTTTCCACTATGCCAAGCCGTAGCCTCTTTCGACAAGGACCTGTAATCTATTTAAGGAAAAAAAGGAGTAGCAAACATTAAGCAATAAGTGAATACTCCAATATGGCATAAAATTAAAGACTCAGTCTTGTGGAAGGAATTATAAGTGCATAGGAACCGACAGGAGAGGGATAATAATGATCCCTCCCCACCTATCTCCTGGACTCTTGCAATGGTTTCCTGTTTGGGCTCCCCAATTTCTAAAACAGTGAGAATGTCTTTCCCTTCCCTTATTCAAGAATTTTCAGTGGCTCCTAATTACCAGGCTGAGGAATTTGGATTTTATTTGATGTGTAATAAAAGATTTCAAAAAGTATAGTGATGCTATAGATGAGAATTTTTAGTATCACAAGACAGCTAGGTGTTGTGGTGGATAGAGCACAGGACTTGACTCAGAATAAAAGTATCCTGCTAACCGTTTGGAAGCTTAGTTTTCTCATCTAAAAATGGAGATGATAACAATGGTACTACTTTTTGGGGGGGGGCAAAAAACACTGGGTCCTCATCTATAAAATAGGGCTAACCATAGCACCTTGGCAACTAAGGGCCACCATAGCATAGAAAGCACTGGACCTGGAGTCAGGAAGACCTGTGTTCAAATCATATACAAGACTCTTAGGAACAGCTATGTGACACTGGATAGAGTGCTGGGCCTGGAGTCAGGAAGACTAATCTTCCTGAGTTCAAATTCAGCCTCAGATACTTACTAACTGTAAGTTCCAATTCTTTGCCACCACAAAAAGAATTGCTTTAAAGATTTTTGTATAAATAGGTCCTTTTCCCTTTGAGTTAGAAATTCTTAACCTGGGAAAGATGAGCTTCCTTTAAAAATATATATATTTTGGTAACTATTTTGGCACAATTAATTTCCTTTGTAATCCTTTGTATTTTATTTTATTCATTTAAAAACTTGATTCTGAGAAGGGGTCCAGAGATTTCACAAGATTGCCTGCCAAAGAGGTCTGAGATGCAAAAACAAAGGTTAAGAACCCCAGGTGTAGGTAGTTTCCACTGAGAAATTCCCTTTATTAATTTAGAGTGACACCTTATCTACAATATATAGCCTCAGAAAGTTGTGTAGTCCATGAGAGGTCATGTGCCTTGTGCAGGGTCACACAGTCATCATGGAACAGAGAGGCTGACCCTGAGTCCTGGCCTTCCCAGTTTTAAGTTAGCTCTTTATCCACTGTACCAGAGGCATCACACATGCCACCTATGTGCCCTCCAACATTCCTGAGTACACCCACATTGGATTAAAATGTAACTAGCAGACATTTAACAAAATACATCAATTAATAAAAATAAATATATAACCATGTATGGTTTTCTTAGTCGATATTCAGCATGCAAGGATCTTTATGTATGGTTTGAATAGCCTTCATTTCCATTTGTTTGACATGACTGCACTACACTTGGCTGCCCTATGTCTTAAGTTAGTTTAGGTCCATACTTTTACAGGGCCTTGAAAGTAAGACTCAGGAGGATTAGCTTTGTTCCTGTAGGCAGTGATTTGCCCCTAAATTATTTTGAGGTGAAGAGGAAAATGGAATTTGGATAAGCACTGGGGGAGACCTCTTAGGAGATTAGAGACAATGAGTTTAGAGACTAAGCAAGGACTAATAGAAGCCAACAAAAGTCAATGACTATGAGAGATATTATTAATGCATAACTAATGGGAACAAGAAACACATTGTGTCTTAGTAGAAAAAGAAGAAGAGAGAGAATACTCAGAAATAATGCTGAAGTTTCTCATTCCTCACCTTTTTTGACCTCTATCATAGTATAGAGCATCCTCTTCTCTGGAATGCTATCTCTTCTCTATATTTTTTGGAAGTGTTCTCTCTAGGTATGCCTCCTACCTGTGGGATTGTTCTTAATCTCCCTTGTTGGACCACTACCTATGTCCCTCCCCCTAAGAGAGACTGTATTATAAGTCTCAGCTCTGAGCCCCCTTTTCTTCTGTCTCACTTATTTTTTAATTTCATCAACTCCCATTAGTTTCATTATTATCTGCTGCTTACTCCCAGGTGTATATATCCAGCCTTAATCTCTCTCCTGAGCTTCAGTCCCACATCACCAAGTGCCTAGTGAACATTTCAAACTGGAAGTTCTATAGTCATTTCAAACCCAATATGTTCAAAACATAACTCAGTAACTTTGACCCCAAGATTATTAATCTTCTTAATTTCCTTATTTCTATTGAGAACACCACCATTCTTCCACTCATCCAGGTCCTCAACGTCTAAGTCACCCTTATCTTCTCACACTCTTTCTCTCACTCCCCATCCTCAGTCATTTTCCTAAATCTTGTCCATTCTCCCTCCAAAATATTTTTCAAATCTGTCCGCTTGTCTCCATGCATAGCCACCACTTTAATTCACATCCTTATCACTTCTTGCCTGAACTATTGAAAAAGACTCCTAATTTGTATCCTTTCTCCAGTTTCTTCCATCTCCCATATATCCTCCACTCAGTGGCAAAAAAATTATGTTCTTGGAGTATAGTTGTGAACATGTCACTCCATTGTTCAGAAACATTTCATGACTTCTCATTGCCTCTAGGATAAAATGCAAGCTCATGTTCTGAATTTAAAAGCTAGCTCAATCTTTTTCCATCCTATCTTTCCAAAGTAAAGCCACATGGCTACCTGACTGCAATGTAGTCATCAATGTGGCTATTTTATATGATTAATCTTCTATATGTAAGAGTGCTAAGCCTAGAACCAGAAACACTTGTCTTATCCAGTCTCCAATACTTACTAGCTATGTAACCCTGGGAAGTCACTCAATCTCTGTTTGCCTCTGTTCTTCAACTGGAAAACTATAAAATAAGGATTATAATAGCAACTACCTCCCCAAATTATAAGAATCAAAGGAGATACAGTGCTGAGAATAGTACCTGGCATGTAGTAGGCCCTTAATAAATGCTAGCTGCTGTTGCTGCTACTACTATCACTACCACTACCACCATTGCTCCATTACTACTACCACCACTACTACCACTGCTCCACCGCTGTTGCCGCTGTTGCCGCTGTTGCTGTTGCTACTACTACTATTACTACCACCACCACCACCACCACCACCACCAGTCATTCCCTACCTTCAAGCCTTCGTAATCCTGTTTCCCATACTTGAAATGAATCTATGTCTCATTTCTAGTCACAAGAATTCTTAGCTTCTTTCCAGGTTCATATTTAGTGTTACTACTTTCATGAAGTTTTTCCTTACCTCTCTCTTTTGGTTATAGCCTTCTCCCCACCCCCTACCCCCAAATTCCCTTCTCATTTCCTTTGTGTATTTTTTAAAAATTTATTTGTGTGTCTGTTATTTTGTATCAGTGGGAGTACTGATTCATCTTGACTGTCACTATTTGTGTGACTTTGGACAGGGACATATGGGGTATTCAGGAGGACTAGCAGCTCTGGTGTAAGGGCTTTCTGAACCCTATTCAGGGTTGCTTATCCATCTCTGGTGTCTACCTTTACCCAACTCTTACATGTGGCTCCAAGAAGCTGTAGCATGCACAGTGGCCACCTCATCCTGCCACCACCCCCAATAAAACCATCTCAGCAGATGGGCTAAACCAGATTGAAGGTAACCAACAGACTTCAAATCTATCAGTGAGTTAGAGGGATATCTACCCCAAACATATGAAGACATATTGATCCAGTGGAATGAATGGATGAGAACAATTTGTTGCAATGGCCATAAAGGTGGCTGAACCTACTATCTAAGCTCACCATGCCAGTATATAATGGAGGAAGATACCTCAATGTGGTGTGGTTTGGTGGGGGGCACATTAAAAGTTCCCTGTTTGACCTAATTATAAGGCTGTTCTGTTATAGGAGAAAGCCCTGGATTCAGAGTAAGATCCTGTATTTAAAACATCACTATTGCTTCCCACTTTTTTAGCTTTGGATACTCAGCCTCTTTGATACACAATTTTCTCATTTTTTATTCGAAAAGGCTATATTTGACCTCTGAGGTCTCTTCCAACTCTATATCCCATGTTCCTCTTATTCCTCCATCTCAATCATTAGCAATCACAGTTTATTTCTTCCGGTATATGGTATCCATGCTCTGTCCTTTATTACTCCATGCCCATGTGAATTGAAGCATCTGAAATATTTCCAGTTTCAAAACAACTCCGGTACTTGGAGGACCATTTTCAACACTTCAGGGACAAATTCTGTCCATTAACCAAGAGTTTCTACATATATAATCCATATATAATAGCATACTCATTTGGAATGAATGTTGCTTTCTCAAATGGAAAGATGGAGGGGGCTTGTGAAAAATGGGTAATTCCATCAGCTACAAGTAATTAAAGAAATACTCTCAAGACAGCAACCTTCAAATTTTAAAATATGTATTCTCCCCCAGTGTTTCTTCCAGTCTTGCAGATCACTGAAATGGAAAGAATCTTCACAATCAATTATTTTATTTCACCTCTGAGTCTCTTTGTCAGATTTTTACATTTCATCCATCTAGTGCAATGGACAAGTGCATATGTGTAACTAAATGGGAAGATTCCTAAACTGGGAAACTAGCTGGCATTTATCTAGCTCTCCAATGTTGGCCAAGTACTTTATTTGTTATTTCATTTGATCCTCATGGTAACCCTATGGAGCAGGTAGTATTATTATCCTCATTTTACAGGTAAGGAAACAGAGACTGAGAGGTTAAGTGACCATCCCAGGGTTATTAAGCTAAGGAACAAGGGATGTGGGCCAGGTCTTTATGGCTCTATGTCTAGCCTCTAGTCTTTATGCTTCTACTGTTCACCTCAGTGACTCAACTCACTTGTCTGAGTCTGTGCTTGCCTCATTAGATGAGTTAATCACAAAAAGGCCTCATGTTGCTGCAGACAGATATGGAGAAAAAATAAGAATCAAGCCTGTTAATTTAATTTAAAAACCTGTCTCATGCTAGGACTTCTGAATAACTCAAATTATTTCTCTAGCTGTAATTTCACTTTTTTTGTTTGAATAGGGAATAAATAATGGAGGATGTATGACAAAAATGAGAATAATAAAGTTGCTCCATTTATAGGTCATATTGAAATTGGTGTCTAAACATAACCCCTTTTCTTTTTTGGATTGGGTCTTGGACTAGATAATCTATGAAGTCCTGTTTGAGTCGGTTACCATCTCCTAGCTCACCTGTCTTTGAAATGGGTGCAACTCAATTAATTTTTCCTCATTTCAGCACTGTTGCTATCCTCTGGGGAAGATACAAAGTTCAAATAAGATAAGGTCTCTGCAGTCATCCATTAAGGGGAAGGATATAGCATAAATGTAAATAATCATAATAATGAATAATACAGAAAAAGGGAGAATAATGATAGGGCAATAAGAAGAACAAGCATATGTTCTATGTAAGGTGAGAGGGAAGAAAGATGATTATTTGTGGATAAAGGAAAAGCTATGTGGAGGAGATGATCTTTGTATTGGTCTTAATTGAGTAATAACTGAATAACTGTTCAGTAAGGGCAGCAGAAGGAAGTAATTTAGGTACAGGGAATAGTGTGAATAACCTGAGATCTAGTGCTATGTGAACCTGGGTTACATTACTTGAGTTATTTGACTCTGCTGCTTCCTTCATGAACTAGGATATGCATATTTGCACTATACCTTACAAAGGTATTTAGAGGAAAGTAGTTTGTAGAGGTTATTGTGATCTATACACACAAGATTTTTCTTTGTTTTTTATTGTCAGGGCAGAACTGACCAAGTACAGCCAAAACAAGGAAACTGTTCAATATAGAATCTCTGGTAGACTATGATATTCTAGCCAGAAAGTTAAGCTATAAGGTAGAAAGGAGCAGGCAGGTATTATTGGTGTAATACACAACATTGCCTCTCATAAGTGCCCTATAGGGGATGTTCATCAATTAGGGAATGGCTGAACAAGTTGTGATATATGATTGTGATGAAATACTGCTGTGTTATAAGAAATAGCAATGGGTTAGTTTCAGAAAAATCTAGGAAGACTTATATGAGCTGATGCAGAGTGAAATGACCAAAACCAGGAGAACATTGTGCATAGTAACAGCAATATTGTAATGATAATCAATGGTGAAAGACTTACCTACTGATGATCAAGACAATGATCTAAGCCAATTTCAAAGGACTCATGATGAAAAATGTTATCTACCTCCAGAGAGAGAACTGATGAACTCTGAGTGCAGATTGAAGTTAATTTTTTCAGTTTCTTAATTTTTCTTGCCTTTTTTCAACATGGCTAATAAAGAAATATCTTTTGTGTGACTTCATATGTATAATGGATATTCTATTTCTTGCTTTCTCAATAGGTGGATAAGGGATTGATAGAAGGAAAAAATTTGGAATTGAAAATTTTTTTAAATAATTGAAAAAAAAATAGAAAAATGAGCTCTGAGTTTGGACTCAGAAGACCTGAGTTCACATCTCAGTTCACTTGCTACCTATATAAATGTAAGTTACTTAAACTCTCTGTGCATCATTTTCCTCATTTCACCCCATTTATTTAGAATTCAATTTTTCCCAAATTACATGTAAAAACAATTTTAATATCTATTTTTGAAATTTTATTTTCCAAATTCTCTTCCTCCTCCCTTCTGCCTTAAGAATGCAAGCAATTCAATATAAGTTATACATGTGTAGTCATGCAAAACATTTCCATATTAGTCATGTTGTGAAAGAAAACAGACAGAAAAAAACTTAAGAAAAAGGAACTAAAAATTTATCCTTTGATCTTTATTCAGATACCATCATCAGTTCTTTCTCTGTGGATAAATCCTTCAGAATTTTCTTGAATCGTTGTATTGCTGAAAATAACTAAGCCATTCACAGTTGATGATCCTACAATATTGCTGTTACTTTGTATACAGTTCATTTCACTTTTCACCAGCTTATGTAAGTCTTTCCAGGTTTTTTCTGAGAGCATCCTGCTCATCATTTCTTATAGCACAATACTGTTCCATTATAATCTCATTGCACAATTTGTTCAACCATTCCCCAATTTATGGGTATCTCCTCAATTTAAAATTCAAATTTTCATCAGTTTCCTCATTAACAAATTCACAAGCATTTATTAAGCACTTATATTCAAGGCATCATGCTATGTGCTAAGATTCAACTGTAAGGGGGCTAAAATACTAGCTATTCTGTCTAAAATCTAATGAGTGGTCGCCAATAAAGTATAAGCTTTAGCAAGAGTTTAGACTTTTAAGCATTTATTAAGGAGAATAAGAATTTGGTGAAGAGAGAGACAAAGAGGCCTAGATTCAGCTGTCTACCTCAGGGAGCCAATGTCTCCTGTTCCACTCTCCATGAGAGTCCTGACAAAAGAGAACTCGAGAGCCAGCCTTGCCCCTTCTTCCTCCCACAAGCCTCCTGTGAAACTGGGAACATCCCTTTCACATGCACACACAGCTCCAAGCTAATTGGCTGGTAGCTTTGATAGACAGTACCCATGAGCAAATGTCACTTCCTGATGCCAAAGAAAAGCCACATGGCTTGCCCTCAGATGCCTTCTCCTCATGGCAGAGCTTTCCTACAGTAACTCTCCAGCAGGTAGTGTCACTCCAATCATTACACAACAAAAGATAAAATCACAGTTCTCAAGGAAGTTATACTTTAATGGGGAACTCAACATGTAAGTAACTATAAAGGGAATTATAAAGTTAGTGGTTGAATTGGCTAATCTCTAAAGCCATTGACAATTCTGCATCCTAGGGTCATTATGGTCCATTCCTCTCTCTTTTTCCCTCTTCTGCCTTGAAGTTTTCCTCTGGTAAATACTGGAAAGGTTCTAAGTCTTATTTGTAAAAACTTTCCCAGGACTATATTAATGACTCATTCTTTTTTGTTTCTCTCCTTATAGATGTTCTGTCTCTGAAGAGAGTGGATGGTTCTCCTTAGAACAGTAGACAATTTAGCTTATAGTGCAGGGATTCAACACTCAACTGGCAGGCGGAATTGGTGAGTCACTTGATTCTTTTCCTCAAATTTTAGAGGGCTTATCTTGCCCAATGTTACTAGGAAAACTCACTTCTTTCGATTAGGGCACTGCTCAGAAATGTGGGCCAAACACTGCATCTTGAAAGAGATGTATACAAATGAAATATGTCAATGAAACTATATTTAAATGCCCTCCAGAAGTTTGCTGCTTAACCAAATCTTCCGGTGAACCTTGTTGCGAAGTAAACTTTTGTAAAGTGAATAAGTCACTCTCTGCTTTTGCTGGTTTTTTATTTGTTTTATTTTGGTTTTTGGTTTTGTTTTTTAGCAAATATGACCTTCCTGTGACTCATCTGCTGGTTTCCTTAAAGTGAGGGATCTCTCTAGTTTATTCTGTATGCTCTATATCTGAAGTTCCTTAGTCTTGCTCAGTGTTATTGTCAGTCGACAAATATTTATTGTGTCTACTATATGCTTATTGTGTGCCTGCCATGTGTCAGGCATAGTGCTAAGCACTAGGGATACAGAGAAAGTCAAAAGATAGTACCCCCCTATAAAAGATCTCACTGTCTAATGGGCAAGACGCAAACCACTAGGTACAAATTATACAGGAGATAATCAGCCGAAGGCAACGGCATGAAGGGGGCTTAGAAAAGAGTTCCTGTAGAAGGTTACATTTTAGCTGAGACTTAAAGAAAGCTAGGAGCCCAGGAGGCAGAGATGTGGAGTGAAAGAATTCCAAGCACAGAGGCCAGTCAATGAAAATGCAAAAGGTTAGGAGATGGACTGTCTTGTGTGATAGACAGCAAGGAGGTCGGTGTCACTAGATCTTGGGGGAAAGGGGTAGTAGGATCTAAAAAAAAAAAAAAAACCCTGAAAGGTGGGGGTAGGGCAGGTTCTGATTGTACCAAATATTTGGCTGGCTTCTAATAGTCAGTTGCAACCCCTATCACCAATCAGAGTAATTCACTTCCATATTCTTATTTCCTTCGTCAATTTTGCCTTTGGATATTTCGCTTCTTTGGGAGTTCCACTCACCATAGACCAGAAATGGATTAATTTGGTTCATTACAAGCCATACCACTTCTCTTTTTTAAGTCCACATTATGTATATGTGTGTGTGTTGTGGGTTTATTTTAAGGATTTAGGTATAATGAAATTATACTTTTCTTTGTAAACTTAGTAATAACAATATCAATCACCCCACCCTCCCCCCAAAAATGCCCACACAAACTGAGGAATGATCACATTCATGAATCCAGCAAAATTTAAGGGTTTTGAGAACAGGGACTGATCGTTCCACTTTTGTTTTTGAGTCCTTGGTACTTACAGTCTCATCTGCCCCAGATGTACATGCTACTGAATAAGCACTATAGATGGAGTTCCTAACCTTTTTTTTTTTTTTTAAATCATGGGCCACTCTAACAGTGATGGGAAGCCTAAGCACCCCCCTTCTTGGAATAATGTTTGTTAACTATATTAGTAATTGAAGGAAATGTAATTTAAGGTCAGTGAAAATAAATATGTAAATATGTTATAGTTTTTCTCTGTCCAAGTTCACAGATTCCCATCCCCCAGGCAACCCTACCCCTGAAGTTTAATTACAGACTATTTGGGGTTTTGTAGAACTCAAAATAAGAATCTCACTCCATTCAAATTCATGTTGAAATAGAAGCAATTAATATCCTTTATCCATTTGCTCTTTGCAATGTGTACGATTAGGCCAAACTCCTTTGTGGGGGGGAGGGGTGGCCATTCTCTTCCAAAAGCCTTTACAATGTCTTGGACCTGAATGCAATGTCACCTGCTAAGTAGTACAGTGGATTAAGTGCCAGTCCTTGAGTCAGGAAGATCTGAATTCAAATGTGTCTTCAGACATTTACTAGCTGCATGACGCTAAGCAAATCACTTAATTTCTGTTTGCCTCAGTTTCCTTATTAGTGAATGGTGATAGTAATAGCACCCCCCCTCACATGGGTTTTATGAAAAGCAAATTAAATAATAATTAAGATAAAGTATATATACATACATATATGCATATATGTGTATATATATATAAGTAAAAGCACTTAGCACAGTTCATGGCATGTAGTAGGTGCTATATAAATATTAGTTATTACTATTACAAAGACTGGCATCTGAAGAACAAGAGTTATACAGGATAGACAGGAGTAAATAGGTTGCAACCTGCATTGCTGGAGAGAATTCCCAAATAACTCAGATCACCAATACATTTGAAATATCCTTAGTGCTCAATAGAGTGTATGATACGTAGTGGTTACTTTTAAAATGCTTGTAGAATTGAGTTGAAAACTATACAATATAGTTTGGCAAAAAAAAAAAAAGGAAAAAAAATGGGTTTCCATTTAGCTGGAAGAAATGTATGTCTACCAAAAACCAAGCCACTTGCATCAACATGAAGGAAGAAAGGAAGGGAGGAAGGAAGGAAAGAAAGTTAAGAAAGAAAGGAAAGAAGAAAGAAAGAGGGAGGAAGGGAGGGAGGAAGGGAGGGAGGAAGGGAGGGAGGAAGGAAGGAAGGAAGGAAGGAAGGAAGGAAGGAAGGAAGGAAGGAAGGAAGGAAGGAAGGAAGGAAGGAAGGAAGGAAGGAAGGAAGGAAGGAAGGAAGGAAGGAAAGAAAGAAAGACACAAAGACACAAAGACAGACACTTTTCATTTTCTTTTTCTTTTTTTAATGTGCTTTCTGGCTTACAGGATCTGAAATTCCGGGCTTTCAGTTAACCATATGACTTCCCCTGTGTGGATCAGAATACTTAGTGTCTGTGTCCAGGCCAGTGGCTAGCATTACTAGAGTGGTTCACACAGCCAGGGCCATGGAGAAGCATGTTCACTCCATTTGAAGCCTGCCCTTGCTTCTAATGAAAAATATGAAGCTACTTGCCTGCACACTCTTGAAAAATGACATCTCAAGCTCTCTCTTACAAAACAAGGGATTCCAATGATTAGGGTAGTAGAAAGTCAACTGCTGATGAGGGAATCAGGCCTAGAGCACATTGTGATCATCTGCTTGGGTTTTTTCTGAGGTTTTCAGGTCTTTGGGGTAAGTCTAGCTTGTGAAAGTGAGTGAGACACTCAAATTTGAAAGTGTTTTATTTATATATGTGTATATATATATACTTTAGGTATACACACACACACACACACACACGCACACCCCACACCACACCTAACAGACATGGGAAACAAATGGTTTGGTTTCATTTTCTACAGGGAGATTAAAAAACCAGACTTAAACACCAAGCTGTCTTCATTCCCTCTAGACTTTGCCATTGCACATTGGAATTGCTGATTGGAATTTATAATTCACATGTTCACTTTTTAACAACAGCTTTACTGCTCTTATAAAAATAATGGGGTGCTGCCATGGTTAAAGAAGCATGTTTTATTCAGTTCTGGTGTTTCTACAGCATTCCCAAATGAACTAGTTCCCAACTGGTGATCATTCTGGTCCCTACTGCTATAGTCCAAAAAATAATACCCACCATGGGTAAATGCTTGAGTAATCCCATTCAAAGCTAGTGGCAGGGAATTTGAAGGTTAGAGCAATTCAGGAGCAGTAATCAGCTCTTACCAAGCAAATAGGTAGCTAAGTGGTTCAATGGACAGAGTTGTGGGCCTGGAGTCAGGAAGACCTGAGTTCAAATTCAGTCACACTTCCTAGGGGTGACCTTTCATAAGTCACTTAACCTCTGTTTGCCTCAGTTTCTCCATCTGTAAAAAGAGGATAATAATAGCACCTACCTCCCTGAGTTGTGAAGAGCAAATGAGATAATGATTGTAAAGTACTTAGCACAGTTACCTGGCACATAGAGCTATGTAAATGTTGTTATTATTATTGTTGTTGTTAATATTAATAATGATTATCATCGTCATCATTGTCATTATTATTATTATTATTATCATCATCATCATCATCATTATTATTATAAGGGGAAGTTGTCTACTGACCAAATAAGTAAGTGCTGGGCAGGACATGTGAAAGTGCTTTGCAAACATTAAATTATTATCATTAGTTATATTAAGTTAATAAAACTATCAACAAAAATGAGCCCTGAACCTTAAAACCTCTTAGTCCCCTTTCTTCTCTCTATCCATCTCTAGACCTTTTCAGCCTCTTCCTCTCTCTTCTCTTTCTTTGCCTACTTCCTCATCCCCTGCAGCCCCAGCCTCAGGTGTGTTTCTCAGCCTCTTTCATTATGTGTACATATGTGCCTATGCATATACATATATGTATATATAATCCCCATTTTCAGACTCCCTATCTCTCTTCCCTCTACTTCCTCTCCCATCTTTCTTCCATCCTTTCCGTCTTTTTTAGAGCTGATGTTTTATCCACTGTGCCACCTCGTTGCCCCCTATCCTTTCCTTCTAATCTCTTCAGTAAACCAGTTTGAATGCCACCTCAGACATTTCCAAGGTATGTGCCTAGGAGCAATTCTCTCTCCAAGCTTCAGCTTCCATTTCCTCATTTGTAATATGGGAGTGGAAGTGGTGGAATAATGCTTGCATTACATTTGGTTCCAGGGCTGTGATGAAATACAGATTAAACTTGTTCTTTTTGGCCCCAGAGGGTGTGCTGGAGGGAAATTACAAAGAGGAAAATCTAGACTTGATAGCAGGAAAAAATTTCTAACAATTAGAGCTTTCCTGAAATTGAGTGAGCTTCTTCAGGAGTTATTGGTTCCTCCCCACCCCCAAGTCACATTAGAGGTCTTCAAGGAAACACTGACTGAATATTTGGATTCATGCTTTACTTGATGGGCATTCAAGTCCCTTCTAACTCCAAAATGCTTTGATTCTGTAATATTTGATGTCTCTGCTGTCTCTAAAGTTATACAGTTCTATAATTTCACATGAACAGCAGAATCATTTAGATTTTTATGCAGCTTGAGCAGCTGGGCGGCACAGTGAATGGAGCTTTGGACTTAGAGTCGGGAAGACCTGAGTTCAAATCTTGCCTCTGAAACTCACTAGTTGTGTGTGATCCTGGGTAAATCACTTGGCCTCTCAGTGTCAATTTCCTCATCTGTAAAATGGAGATAACAATAGCACCTAACTCTCAGAGCTATTGTAAGGGTGAAATCAGATAACATGTAAAATATTTTGTAAACATTAAAACTCTCTAAATGCTGGCTAGCTAGTTATTATTAAGTGAACTTTAGTGAGTCCTTATAGACTTGGAAGTGGTCAGATTAAACCTCCCTACAGTCTGAATATTGAAATCAGGCTTCTGTATATTGTGCCCATTAGCTACAAACATAGAATTTACAGAAACTGACATGATGTAGCTTCCAGGTAACAACCCCTTCCCCCTGGCCTCCAACCCATTCTGCTCCTTGCTGCTGCCAAGGGGGATATCACCTCTCTGTTGTGACTGAGTCACAAGGCTGGAAGGAATTAGCCACGTAAGAGTGGTCTGCATTCAGCCTCATGTGTGGTTTCTTTAACATCTTGAAGTATTTTTCAAATATTTGGGGTTTGGCAGAAGCTGACACTGTTCCTGCCAAGCCCCCAGCCTCCTTTCATGTCAAGCTCGGGTGCACCAAGCAGCAAACTTTATTCTGTTGATTCGGCCTCATGTTCACTTACCTCATCAAAACGGCGCCTTCAAACAAGTGGTTTGACATGGAAGAAAGAAGACTGTGGACTCTTAATCAAGGTTCTGTGTCAGCTGAGTCCCTCCTGGGCCATTTTCTTAACCACACACTGATTCTGTCTGTCATGTTCCCACCCTTTCAGATCATCCAAATGAGGGTAGATTCTTCCCTAAAAGTAGTCAAGGACTGTTCTTACAAGCAGGCTTTAATAAGTCCTGGTGGGGCCACAGATAGAGGTAAGGGAGAAGAGAAAGGGGGAGAGGAAAAAGGGGAATGGATAGAGAAAGATCTCAGGGAGGAATGAGCGAGAAAAATAAATATTTTTTAAAGGATGGAGAAAGGAAATGTATATGTGATGGGATATGAGGAAGTTCATCTATCACAGATGCTTCTGGGAATATCCTGAAAAGGATGTGAGGCCTGGAGACATACATACAGAGAGTGTTGTATGAGGACAAGCACTGAATAGACCAGAGGCTTCTAACTTATTTGTGTCCTGGACTGCTCTGGCAATCTGATGAAACCCAGAGACCACTTCTAGGGATCATGTTTTTAAATGATTGAAAGAAATGCTAAATTTCCATTAGAGGTTAAAGAAAATAAAGGCACATCTTCCCCATCCACATTTGTGGCCCCCCTAAAATCTATCACTGGACCCTACTTTGAGAGCCTCATGTATAATGGAAAGAACATTGGCTTTGAAAGATGAGAACCAGAATTCAGATCTCAGTTCTCATACTTACCACTTATTGACCATGTTAGCTTAAGCAAGTATCTTTCCCTCTCTGGGTTCGGTGTTCTTTAAGGTCCCTTTTTACTCAGTAAATTGGGCAATAAACCTTAATTAAGTACCTATTGTGTGCAAGTTGCTATGCCAAGATCTGGGGATATAAATATGAAAAAGAAAGTCATTCCCTGACCCCAAGTTTATAATCTAATTGGGGGAGACAACACACAAAAGGAACCTGAAGAGGGAGGGAGGGAAGGTATCCTACAGGTGTGGAGCAGGATAGAGTCCAATCTAAAGAAGTACAGTCAAGGGGCAGCTAGATGGTGCAGTGGATAAAGCTCCAGCCCTGGATTCAGGAGGACCTGAGTTCAAATGTGACTTCAGACCCTTAACACTTACTAGCTGTGTGACCCTGGGAAAGTCACTTAACCCTCATTGCACAACAAAAAACAAAAACAAAAAAACAAAGAAGTAAAGTCAAGTGGAAAATGAAGATGGCTGACCTGGGAGCCATTTTAATTTGGGAAGAATTCTTTGTTCTACCCTCTGGTTTGCTCCAGTCCTCCAATCAGAGGGGCAGAGGGTACCAAGGGTACTAAAGTGATGCAATCTGTCAGGATAATGACAGGATTCATGGGGTCATGATGGAGTCCAGTCCCTTACATTCTCGTCCTCCAGCATTTGTATCCAGATGAAATCAGTTTAAAATTTGAGTATCATTGGAAGGCTAAGAAGTTTTGTCACCATGGTGCTTAACCTGGAATCATGGGAGCTGGGTTGGAACACTGATTTCTCTATTTACTCATATGTCCTTGGGTAAATTAGTTAGCTACTCTTAACTGAAGTTTCCTAATCTTAAAATGAGGGGGTTGGACTCGATGGATTCTGAAGTCTAAGTCAATAACCTCATGATCTCAAGTTTGTAAAATGTTTCAATATTAGAAGAATGTTCTCGGGGCAGCTAGATGGCACAGTGGATAGAGCACTGGCCTTGGAGTCAGGAGTACCTGAGTTCAAATCCGGCCTCAGACACTTACTTACTAGCTGTGTGACCCTGGGCAAGTCACTTAACCCCAATTGCCTCACTAAAAAAAAAAAAAAAAAAAAAAAGAATGTTCTCATGACACCCACAGACTTTGGAGAAATCATAGAGATCATAGATGGATGATAGAACTTTGATGCACTCTGAACTTGTTGAACATCCTGACTCTAAAACAACAGTGATTAATAGATTGATGTCAAGTTGGAGGCTGATTTCTAATAGAGTGCCCCGGGGATCTGCCCTGGGTTTTGTACAGTACAACGTTTTTTATCAGTGACTTGGATAAAGCTATAGACAAAATTTTTATCAAATTTGTGGATAACATGGAGTTGGAACAGTTAGAAAACATGTTGGATGAAAAGAGCCAGGATCCAAGATTATTTCAATAGGCTCTTAGAACATCGGGCCAAATCTAATCAGATGGAATGGAATGGGAATCAAAGTATGCTTGGGTTAAAGAAAGCAACTTCACAAGAACTAGCAGGGACAAAGCATGGATAGACCAAAGTTATTTCAGAAAAATATCAATGCACATGAAGAAAGATTGGGGGCTTTAATGGATCC
Source organism: Dromiciops gliroides (assembly GCF_019393635.1). Lineage (NCBI taxonomy): Eukaryota > Metazoa > Chordata > Mammalia > Microbiotheria > Microbiotheriidae > Dromiciops > Dromiciops gliroides. The sequence goes on along the minus strand of NC_057863.1, from coordinate 553,054,198 downwards.
AAGGCTACAATGAGCCAGGGGCATGGCATTACAACCACAAAAGCTACTGTGATTTTATCTCAGTATTTCTACAGTCATAATGTCATTCCATTATCCAGGTACTCCCAGTGCCAATGCTGCTGGCAACTTAGCTGTGTTCTCTCATCCTATGTGATTTCTGTCCACTTTATTCCATAAATCTCCCACAGAGGGAGAATCTACCCATCACACTTAAGGACCTCCTCTGATTCTTTTCCTATTTAATACAAACTAATGCAGTATTCAAGATGGCCATCTGTTATCCCATATATTACATGACATAGTCACTTATTTTCCAGTTATACAAGCCCTTGATGAAATGGTTTTAGGCTTCATTTGTAGAGATGTAGTATCCAGAATAATAGTAATTGTATTTTTGTATTCGAAGGCTAAAGCCTGAGAAAGATATGCATATGGTATCCAGGATTGGTTACCATGTTTCAGGAAGAATATTTATTGGATCCAGAAATAGGCAACCAAGTTAGTATAGTCAGTGGACTCAAATTCATGGCATATAAAGACTGGTTGAGAAAAGTGATGTTATTTAGCCTGGGAAAGAGGAGAGTGTGGGGGGAGGCAGGGAGTAGGGCAAAGGTGTGAAAAAATAATTATTAATAATGGAAGGAAAGGGCAGGGCATAATCTCTATTTTGTTAAAAAGAAAAAAGGAGGGAGACTTATTCTACTTGTGTGTTCAGGACAAAATGAGGACAGTGGGTGGCAGTTACAGGAAGACAGATTTTCATTCCAAATGAGAAAGAACTTCCCAACCATCTGAACTGTCTGAAAATGGAATGGGACCTACTAGGAAATAGCAAATTCATTATTTTTAGAAGTATTCAAACAGAGGTTAGATGGCTATTTATTCTTTTTTTTTTTCTTTTTTTCTTTTTTTTTTTTTTTGGTGAGGCAATTGGGGTTAAGTGATTTGCCCAGGGTCACACAGCTAGTAAGTGTCAAGGGTCTGAGGCCAAATTTGAACTCAGATCCTCCTGAATCCAGGGCTGGTGCTCTATCCACTGTGCCACCTAGCTGCCCCTTCATTCTTATACAGGGTTCCTACTTCAGGCAGGGCATTAGACTAGATGACCTCTGAGGTCTCTTCCAAATCTTAGACTCTGTGAAGTGGAAGAAGGTCAAGGAGGGAAGGACAAGGAGGCTGAGCTGTGTAGATTTATATCCTCCTGAGCAAATACCCCAACTGCTAAACAGCCTAAATTAGTAGAGCACCCCTAGTTATGACAAATACCAAGTTTTCCTGAATCTATAGGCTGCTTTGTCACAATCATGGAAGGTGTATTTCCACCCCTCTCCTCAATTCCCACTTCTTTCCCTATTACATTTCAGATAAAAGCTAGCATCTTTGTGAAAAATGCCCAAAATGTTGTTAAAAAGGCTCATGCATCCCATCCTCTAATATTCCTTTGACCATTCCCAAACAAGTATAGCATGGGTAAATAGTTTCATGTTGTTGTTTGTCCTTCATTCTCAAAGAGGATGGCATGATTTCATGACTTGAAGTAAAGTGGATTTAAGTAAGAGATGGCTTGTAAGTGTGGTAAAAATTATTTGTGTTAAAGATTAATATTGAAAGTTTTAGCTGAATCATTGGGGAGGGGCCACACCTGGCCCACCCTGAGATTGTGCATGCTACTGAGCAGCTTTTGAAGGACCTCCCCTTTTGGGGGAGGAAAAACTGAACGAGACCGGAAGGGAGGGAACTTCCGGTAGGAGGGGCGTGTTCAAAAGTTCTCACTCTTTGGGCCTGGCAATCAGTCTGGTGGCGTTTGGGGTCCTGGTGGAGGCATGTGTTTTGGGCAACTGCTGAGTAACTGTAGACTAACTGAGATTTGGTGAGTTTTAATTAAGGAAAATCTTAAATTCCTTTGAACTGGCTTAATTGGGAATGCTCTGGGATTGCATAGGTTAAGCTTAGAGTTAAAACTAGCTCTCTGTATTTCTACTTCATTATTTCCTTAATTGGTTTGACCTTTGTGGTTTAATTAATTCCCAAGTAATAAAATCTGATCCTTTATGAACTAAAGCTCAGAGGCTCCTTTTCCTATTGGCCTGGGAGGAATATATAAAAAGGAAAGTTCAAAGGGGAGATTAAACCTAAAAGAGTCCCTCATATTTCCGGGACCCCAATATTAAGGCGAGTCACCCTAATAACGCTCTGTATATCAAATTTTGGCCCTCATACAAGGTCACCAATCTCACTCTCTCCTCCAGATTCATCTGAGTCCAGTGGCAAGATATAGATCAGGATAACTGGAGATGGCCCTGGATGTTTGTTTGTTTGTTTGTTTTGGGATGGGGCAATGAGGCTTAAGTGACTTGCCCAGGGTCACATAGCTAGTAAGTGTCTGAGGTGAGATTTGAACTCAGGTCCTCCCAAATTCAGGGCCAGTGTTCTATCTACTGTGCCACCTAGTTGCCCCAAATAGTTTCATAATCTAGCAGTAAAAGGTTAATATAATAATAATATAATATAATAAGTAGTAGTAGAAAGAGAACAAGATAGTAAAGCCAGGAGATTTAGGCTCATGTGAAATCTCTTCATCACCTTGCTGCATGACATTAGATGAGTTTCTCCCCTCTCTGACCCTTTCTTATTCCTTCGTAAAATTAAAGGGTTTAAATGTATCATCTCTAATGTCCCCTATAGATCTGGAAGCCTTGAATTTCACAAGACTCCTAAGTTCCACCACAAAAGACTATTAAGAAGCGTTTCCTCTCTAAACTATTTCTTGCCAATGAAAATACATGATTATTGACCACAGAAAACTCATTTGTGAGTTGAGGGTGAGGTAGAAGTAGTGAGAACTAAAATGTGGCTCCCTGCTGGGGCCTTTTGAATGGGAACACTGTTCTTTGTTCTACATGTCTTACTGTGAATATGATTGACTAAGGCAAATTTCCTCCAGTTTTGAATTCTCACAAATCCTAATCATAGAATCAACGAATCTCACAGTTGGAAAAAACCTCAGAAACTGCACTGTCCATTCTGTAGCTGACAAAGAGTCTCCATGATGGTGTCCTTAATATTGGTCAGGCAGTCTGGCTTGAAGAGGGGAAATCTACCAACTTTCTACTGTGGGATAGTTGTCCTTGTCATGGAGTTTTTACTAGCAATTTAACAGATAGCTTACAGATAAAGATATATCTAGAGACAGTATATTTAACATAGAGATGGAGATTATCTATCATCTATCTATCTGTCATTTATCTACCATGAAATTGCTAATAAAACTTCCCAACAAGTACAGCTATCCTAAAGTAGAATGAACTACCTTAGAAATTTGTGGTTTTCCCTTCTTCAGGCTAAACTGGATGGTCAATATTAAGGATGCTATCATGGGCACTCTTCATCAGGTATATAAAATTTATCAGCCCTCCACAGAGAATAATACCAGGCACTGTGGACAGAGGGGAGTATACACAAAGTCAAGATGAGACATGATCCCTGTTTTCATAAGTCTTGGAGATGAAATATGGTGATAATACACAGTTAGGTTTAAAGCACTACATTGTATGATAGAAGTTAAAAAAAAAAAAGAACAGTCATTACAGAGTAGAGGGAATCCAGGTAAACATAAGGGAAGTGATCTCAGTAAAAATAGAATTAGATTTTGATGTCAAGGGATGGATGGGAATTCAACTGGTGAAGAGGGAATAGGAGGATATCTTGGAAAGAAGGGAAATAGTGAGCAAAGTCATGACCATGAGACAATGTTCAGAGAGAGTATGTTAGAGCACAATAGGGCATATAGGGGAGTAGTTTAGGGTAAGTTATGGGGGGGGGTAAAGTGGCACCAGATTTTGAAGGACCTTGAATACTAATTAAAGAAATCTGAGTATTACTTGTGAGATATTAGTGAGCCATTGAAGATTTGTGAATAAAAGGTGAATATAGCATGATCAATACATAAGAAAGATGTCTGGCAATAGTGTAAAAAGTGGATCATAGAGTCTAAAGAAACTTGTTAAATGTATATTGCAATTATCCAGGAAGAAGGTATTGAGGAGCTTTATGAAGATAATGACAGTTTGAGATGTCACAGAGAAACAATCTATACAACATGGTAACTGATTGAATATAAGCAGAAAGAGAGAAAGGAAAATCAGGGGAAATTAATGGGAGTGAATTAACTCCCTTTGTTGTTGTTCAGTCATTTTCAGTCATGTCAGACTCTATGTGACCCCATTTGGGGTTTTCTTAGCAAAGATATTGGAATGGGTTGCTATTTTCTTTGCCAGCTCATTTTACAGATGAGAGCCAACAGGGTTAAGTAACCTGCCCAGGGTCACACAGTTAGTAAGTGTCTGAAGTTGGATTTGAACTCATGAAAATGAGTCTTTCTGGCTCCACGCTTGGCACTCTGTCCACTGTGATGGCCTTTAATTCCCTTTAAGGTAATCTTAAAGTTACCCTAAGGAAAATAACCAAAAAGCTTTCTTCATTCAACAAGAACTTTTTTAATGTAATCTACATTGATGGAGGGAGGTCCTATACCTGCTCCACTGAAGAATTAAAGCCCTGTGAGCAAAGTGTTATACTGGGTGCTAGTGGGAGTTGAGAGGTCATATAAGATGGGGAACTTGTCTTCATGGAGCTCATTTACACCATTATCCATTGGGACTAAATGAAGGGTAGAGCACTAAAGGTACTATGACATTTAAAAAAAAAATCCAGAATTGGAAGAGAATTTTGAGATCTAATTGCACCAATTCTGCCATTTACTATTGGTATGAATCTGCATATAGCCCAGAATCCTTTCTCTCTCTCAATTCTGTAGAACAAAAAACATTGCGGTCATTGTTAAAACTTTTTGTAAACCTCAGAGAAAGGAAGTATATTCAAGGTGTAAGATGAGACCTACATTTTTGTATATGGAAAATGTGGGAATTTGTTTTGCTGGATGATGTATATTTGTTACAAGGGTTTTACTTTTCTTTTAAATAGGATGTGGGAGGAAGGAAAAAAGGAAATATGCATTTATTCAGCATTTACTATGTGCCAAGAATCATACTAATTACTTTAGAAAGGTGTCATTTGTGTTACAACACCTCTGGGAGGTAGGTGTTATAATTATCCCCATTTTATAGATGAGGAAACTGAGGCAGGCAGAGGTTAAATGACTTTCCTAAGGTCTGAGGTTGAATTTGAGTTCAGGTGTTCCCGACTCCAGGCCCAAAGTTCTGTCTAGCCAATAAATAATCAATAAGTATTTTTATGTGGAGGCACTATCCTAAGTCTTATAGATGTAAATAAGATAAAATAAAAGATAAAGAAGAAGAATCCCTACCTTTAAAGAGTCATTACATAAAAGGAAAATGAAGGGAAGTTGGACCTGGAACTGGGGAGTGATGTTCTTGGAGTCAAAACCAGAGTAGCTGATAGAAAATGAAATTAGTTGCAGAGTTTGGAGCTCACTATAAAGGAAGGCTTTGGGAGTTTATTGCTCCAGCTCTTCCATCAGAGTGGAGAGATAATGGAGGGTATTGGGAACATGTATCACCTAGCTGCCTCTAGATAAAATATAATCTTTTAAAAACACGAGTTATTAAAATCCTGGATACATTTCCAATCAGAGCACGATCCCAGTGGAATGTAAGCTTACTGAGGGCAGAGACCATTTCACTTTTAGTATTATAACCCCAAGCAGACCACTTTACACACAGTGTGAACTTAATCAATGTCTGTTGAGTCAACTAAATGATGTAGCCTGGGAAAAGGCAAGCTAAGGGAGTCTAGACCTAGAACTACAGATAGAACGGAAGGTATAGCACTCAGGTTAGCAATCATGTCCACAAAGGATAATGGGATTTAAATAGGTTGTGGTCCTTGAGGACAAAGCCAAGGTCAAAGTGTGGGATTTCAACCAAACTTGAGAACTGGAATCCAAGCAGGAAGTCCAGGAGCATGCATCCAGGGACCAAAGCCAGGCAGTAGGCTTACACAAGCACTGAGGAAATGCTCATCAAGACATTCAGAGAGATTTTTCTGGAATTCTACAATCCCTTCTGAGGCAGAAAAAATCCAGACTTTAGCCTAATACAATTTCCGATTGATCCATTAATACAAAATCAATTATAGTTTGCTATTACAACTATAATCAGCCTGTGGTCATAATTATCGATAAATCAATTACCAGATGTTAGCATATAATAATAGCACGGAAACATTCCTACTCATGAAAATCATTAGAATCCCAGAAGTCGTATGTTCAGTCTGAAAAGAAGCAAGAGTTTGAGATGTATGGAATTTAGCAGAAGTTTCAAGAGGCCAATGAATCTCTGACCTCCTGGAAGTCAGTATTCCTTTCAGTGATGGAGAACACAACCCATGCATACTTGCTTGTCCTATGCAACTCTGATCCATGTCTTTCTATAAGCTCACCACTGGAGTGGTGAGGTGGGATCTATGCAAGATGCCAGAGGCTTTCTTTAGTTTCTCTTGGTGTCAAGACAACACCATTGGAGCACACAGGGAACCCATCACTTCATTCCTTACTGTCTCCACATGCCCAAGTCATCTACATTTTCACTCATATGTTTCTTCAGTGTTATCCTTTATGCCATTTCTCATTCCTAATTCTTTGTAATATGTGACAACCTGCTTATACTCACCCCAGCCAGCCCTCCTTCACTTAAATCCAATTCAGTGCAAGTCATGATATCACCCTGATGTCATGGTCCTCTTCGAGAATGAAGGACAAACAACAACAACAACTCAACAAAGGCCTCTCTCATGCCCATTGGGCTATTTTAAATCTCAATTGTTCTGAGACTGTAGCATTCCATGACAAAGCTAGACAAGAATAAGATTATGTTTGCTGTGAAGTGGTATTTTGTAATATACAAGAGAATTCATATCCATTATCTGCTTTCCTCAATTTCTTTAAGGCCCAGTTAAAATCCCAACTTCTATAAGAAGTCTCTCTAGGTCCCCCCCTTAATTTGAGTGCCTTCCCTCTCAATTATCGCAATATTTTCCTGTATATAGCTGGTTTGCATATTTTCTCCCCCATTAGACTGTAAGCTCCTTGAGAGTAGGAACTGATTTCTTGCCTTTCTTTGTATCCCCAACACTATGCATAGTACCTAACACATAGTAGGATAAATGCTTGTTTACTACCTGATTTATTTAGTACATGTTAAGGTCTGGTGATATAAAAAGTATAGTAGAATAGAGGAGAATTCTTTAAATAAGATGGTGCTATGGTACTTAGGTATTCTGGTAGATGTCTGTTCTCATTGGTGAGAGGGGATTTCCCTCCACTGATGGACATCAAATTCCTATTTCTAGTTATTCTTAAACTTTCTTGTCCACAGCTTTCTTTTTTTCCACCCCACGAGGGATCCACAGAACATTTCAGTTGTTGTTCATTCTTTTCAGTCATGTCTGACTCTTCATGATCCCATTTGAGGTTTTCTTGGCAACAATACTGAAGTGGTTTGCCGTTTCCTCCTTCAGCTCCATTTACAGATGAGGAAAGAGAGGCCAACAGAGTTAAGCGACTTGCCCAGGGTCACACAACTAGGATGTGTCTGAGGCTGGATTTGAACTCATCAAGATGAGTCTTCTTGACCCTAGGCCTGGCACTCTCTTCACCATACCAGCTAGCTGCCTAAAGAACATACTGGAGGCCTGTCATACAGGAGGCATTTTAGGCATATTGCTGCATTATTGGGGCTGGAAATGTTATTCCGTACTATCCCTTCATGACCAACCTACCTCATTTTCTCTCCACACATGTCCTCAATGATGCTTACTATGACACTTGCCCTCCCCTTCCTTCATCTACACTTAGCTGCTACCATAGCCTTTTCCTTCCTTTCTCTACTCTTCTCTTCCAAAGCCAGTTGACTTAGAGATTTTCTACAGAAATTGGCTGGTTTATAGCACCTGAATCAAAGTCAAGGGGCAGCTAGGTGGCACAGTGGATAAAGCACCGGTCCTGGAGTCAGGAGGATCTGAGTTCAAATCTGACCTCAGACACTTGACACTTACTAGCTGTGTGACCCTAGGTAAGTCACTTAACCCCAATTGCCTCACCAAAAAAAAGAAAAGAAAATGAATCAGTCAAAAGTGAGGGAAGGAAGAACCAACTAGTACGTTTAAACCGATCTCTGATTCACCCTCCTTCTCTTTGGAGGAGATGAATGATGTCACTAAGTCTGGTCATTCCTTAACAATAAGAAAGCTAGCAGGGTTCATCATTGTGGGAAATTGAGACAGTAGAGGTATCACATTGATTAGGGCAGGGCAATGTATGTAAGATTTACTTCCATAAGATACATACTGCTATTAGAGATTCTGCTTTCAAACTCGTTATGGCTGATTTGGCACCCAAGAGGGGTCATTTTACCAGAGACACATGAAGAGAAGAGAAGTATCCAAAGAGAGGAGAGCGATGCTGCTGCTGCCCTTTGCCCTGGTCCCTTGGTATTCAGATACATTTCTGGACACTACATTTTAGGAAGGACCTTGACACAATGGTGTATATTTAGAAAATAGAAAGGAAGTTGGTGAAAGAATTTAAAACCCTGCCACTGGGGAAGCTATTGAAAGAAGTAAGAATGTCTAACCTGGAGAAGAAAAGGTTTAATGGGAATACAATATCTGTTTTCAAACCTATGTTTTGGATATAACATATATAATAGATAGCATCATATATGCATGTATACTACTTTTAAAATAAAGCAAATTGGGGCAGCTAGGTGACGCAGTGTATAAAGCACCAGCCCTGGATTCAGGAGGACCTAAGTTCAAATCTGTCCTTAGACACTTGACACTTACTAGCTGTTTGACCCTGGGCAAGTCACTTAACCCTCATTGCTCTGCTTAAAAAATAAATTAATTAAATTAAATAAAGCAAACTGTACATAATAGAGATTGATTTGAAGTTCCGTGTACAATCTTCTCTTTATTTTCTACTCCTTATTTGCAAATGGTGGTTCTAATTGGTCTTTATGAAGTTCATAATAAAATAAATTTTAAACTATTTGGACATAATATTAATAATAGCTAGCATTTACATAGGACTTTAATGTTTGCAAAGTGCTTTATATATTAATAATTCCATTAAATACATATGTATTTCTAAGGTAAATATTTCTCAAATGAAACTCATAACAACCCTAAGTGTCAGTGCTATTATTATTTCCATTATATAGGTGAAGAAACTGAGGCACAGAAAGAATAAGTGACTTTCCCAGGATCATACAGCTAGTAAGTGTATAAGGCAGGATTCAAACTAAGTCCAGACTCTAATGTACTTCATCACCTAGAGATCTTCCTACCTCCCCCCCCCCCCCTCTCTCTCTCTCTCTCTCTCTCTCTCTCTCTCTCTCTCTATATATATATATATATATATATATATATATATATATATATGAAATCTATGTATAACACATATAACATACATTTGTGTATGTATACAGTATCATATTTTTTAAAGTAGCATATTGTAACAATTGGAATGACACCACGTGCTGGAGACTTACTGTAGGAAAGCTCCAACATGAGGAGAGGGCCTCTGAGGGCAGGACCATGCGGCTTTTCTTTGATGTCAGGAAGTGACTTTGGCTTGTGGGAGGAAGAAGGGGGAGGCTGGTGCTCTGACTCACTCTCTTTCCTGAAGACTCTGGTGGAGAAGGGAGCTAGAAATGTGCTCTCCCTTTAATAGATAGATGAATCTAGGCCTTTCTCTCTCTCTCTTTACCAAATTCTTATTCTCCTTAATAAATGCTTAAAAGTCTAACTCTTGCTAAAGCTTATAATTTATTGGCAACCACTCATTAGATATTTTAGATGGTATAGCTAGAATTTTAGCCCTTCCAATATAAATGCTATCTACTATGATTATCATCATCATTAACTTAGACAAGTCATTTAACTATTCCAAGCCTTATTTTCCTCAATTAGAAAATATAGACAATATATATGAAATGTGTCACAGAACTATTGTGAAATGAGCATTTGATAAACCTTAAAAGAGTTCTATAATTGCTAGCCAATGTGACATCAGTCTATATTAAGAGAACCATAATGTCTGGGAGTTGTTCAGTCATTTTTCAGTCATTTCTATTTCTTTGTAATCCCTTTGGGGATTTTCATGTCAAAGATAGTGGAAGTTTGTCATTTCCTTCTATGGCTCATTTTCTGGATGAGGAACTGAGGTAAACAGGGTTAAGTGACTTACTTGCCTAGGATCACAAAGCTACTAAGTGTCTGAGGCTGGATTTGAACTCAGGAGATAAGTGTTCCTGACTCTAGTCCCAGCACTCTATCCGCTGTGCCATCTAGTTTCCCTGTCTAGGATTAGGCAAGATACAATCCCTCTCTATAGTACTCTAGTTGGACCACATCTCATTCCTGTGTACTATCATTTAGGAAGGACATCGAAAAAACCAGGGATAAATTAATTAAAAGAGCATAGAACTTATTACTTATCAGACTTAAGGATAAGAGTAGAATTTATAATAAACATGAGACAGAAGGTATTGTGAGATGTAAAAATGGATAACTTTGATTACATTAAATTAAAAAGGTTTTGGGGGGCACAGCTAGGTGGTGCAATGGATAGAGCATTGGCCCTGGATTCAGGAGTATCTGAGTTCAAATCCGACCTCAGACACTTAACACTTACTAGCTATGTGACCCTGGGCAAGTCACTTAACTCCAATTGCCCCACCAAAAAAAAAGTTATATATCATATAAAAGTTATATATCATATAAAAATGCTCTAAATCATTACTGATTAGAGAAATACAAATTAAAACAACTTTCAGATACCGTCTCCTACCCATCATATTGGCTAAAATGATAGAAGGGGAAAATGACAAATGTTGGAGGGAATATGGAAAATTAGGATACTAATAGACTGTAGGTGGATATGTGAGCTGATCCAACCATTTTGGAAAACAATCTGAAATTATACCCAAAGAATTATAAAACTGGGAATACCCTTGGATACCACAATATCACTATCACAGGGAAGAAAGGGAAAGAACCTATATATTCTAAAATATTTCTAACAGCTCTCTTAGTAGTAGCAAAGAACCAGAAATTGAGGGGGTGCTCATCAACTGGGGGATGGCTGAAGAAGTCGTATATGGTTCTGATGGAAGACTACTATGCTATAAGAAATGATGAGCAGGTTGGTTTTAGGAAAACATGGAAAGATTTTCATGAAATGATTAAGAATGAAATGAGCAGAACCAAGAGAATGTTGCAGACTGTAGCGGCAATATTATTTGAAGAGTAAATGTGATTGACTCAGTTATTCTCAATTATGGGACTCTTCAAATCAACTACAAAGGAAGATGCTATCCACCTCCAAAGAAAGAACTGATATGTGGGACTATATATTGTCTGGTTTTACATATACATTTGTGCCAAACATTGGCTTTCTCTGGTGCGAGATTGGGAGGGAGAGAAGGAGACAGCTGGGAATTCAAAAATAACAAACAGAAGGAATGAAGGAATGAAGGAAAAGAAAGAAAATAAATCTTTTTCAGTCTTTTCTTTGGGGGGATTGGGTTTTGGTTTTTTTGTTTTGTTTTGTTTTATTTGTGGGGCAATGAGGGTTAAGTGACTTGCCCAAGGTCACACAGCTAGTAATTGTCAAGTGTCTGAGTCCGAATTTGAACTCAGGTCCTCCTGAATCCAGGGCCGGTGCTTTATCCACTGCACCACCTAGCTGCCTCCTTTTTTCAGTCTTAATAGTGTTTTCTTTTTTCTAGTTACATGTAAAGATAGTTTTCAGCATTAATTTTTATAAGATTCTGAGTGCTAAATTTTTCTCCCTTCCTCCTTTCCTCTATTCTCCACAAGCAGTCTGATATAGATCATATATGTACAATCATGTTAAACATAAAGAAAAGAAATCTTTTTTATAAACCCTGAGAATGTCCAGATGACAAGTAGATCAGTAAAAGTCCTCCTGGATGAGTTAAAGAAAATGAGGATATTAAGCCTGGAGAAGAAAAAACTTGGAGAATGATAATAATCTTTAAATATTTGAAGAATTGTAATATAGATACAGGCAATTACGTGTCACAGTGGATAGAGCACTGTGACTTAGGAAGACCTGAGTTCAAATCAAACCTCAGACACTTATTAGCTGTATGGTCCTGGGCAGATCACATAACCCAGTTTGCCTCAGTTTCCTCATATGTCAAATGAACTGGAGAAGGACATGGCAAACCATTCCGGTATCTTTGCCAAGAAAACCCCAAATGGGGTCACAGAGTCAGATATGACTGAATAATAACAATAACATTGAAAAGAGTCTAAATTTGTGCTCGCTTCAGCAGCACATAAACTTCAATTAAGATGATACAGAGAAGATTAGCATGGCCCCTGCACAAGGATGACATGCAAATTCCTGAAGCAAAAAGAGTCTAAATTTGCCCTGATAGGCATGAGATAGGAGCTAGAAACACAGATATAAATGTAAGTTCCACAGTAAAGTGAGATTCCCTTTCAATTAGGGCTAATCCAAAGTGGAGTGGGCCTGCCAGGGGAGATAATCTGTAGGAGGCCTTGTTGAAGGTCTTGTAGCAGAGGCTGGATGACTGTCTTGGTCACGTTGGGGTAATGTGGGTTAAACTAAATGGTCAGAAAATTCCTTCTCGACTCTCAACTCTGACATTCTGTGATTATCATTCCAATGTATTGGGGAAATAAGTCAGAAACACAGATAACTGGAGCATACAATGTTTTCCTTAACCTAGCCAAAATATTTTTTTAAAATGATTAATGTAAAGCAAAAGGGTCCATTTGGTTGCTGATGACTAGGGTGATCTATAAATCATTCCCCCTTCCCTAGGACACTGATTTCCTGGCTTCTCTGAGCTAATCCACAAACCATGAGCACTCAAGAACCTATACAGGCCATTCAAACTAAATGGGATCTTTGAAGACCCCTAGTCTAACCTTCTTGTCTTTTCAGAGGAAGAAACTGAGGTCTAGGCCACACAGACAGAACCAAGACCTGAACCTAGGTTTGTGTTCGCTGAAGTCTCTGGTTATATTCTTCATCTAGCCCCATTTTCTTGGTTCATTTTGAAAAGGTTTAGGCAACGCAGTGGATAAAGCAAGGGCCCTGGAGTCATGGAGACCTGAGTTTAAATCTCACCTTAGACACTTAGTAGCTGTATGACCCTAGGCAAGTCACTTAACCCCAATTGCCTTCAACATCCAAGGCCATTTCCTGTTGTCCTGATGTATATCTTGCTTCTGGACCCAGATAGCTCTGGAGGAAAGAGTGAGGTTGGTAACCTTGCATAGCCCTCCCTCACTTAAATCCAATTCATTGCAAGTTATGACATCTGTCATGGTCCTCTTCGAAAATGAAGGGCAAACAACAACAATTAGATGTTGAGATCACAATTGATTTGAAATGGTTTCTGACTGAGCCTTTTCTTTATTTGTCTCTGTATATCTGACTCTGTGTCTGTCTCTATGTGTAGCTCTCTCTATTTCTCTGTTTCTGTCTCTTTGTCTATCTCTGTCTCTACCCCTGATTGCGTTTCTGTCTGTCTATCTATATTTTTCCCTTTCCCTCTCCTTCTCCCTCTGGCAACTGTTCAACAATTTCTGGAAGGAGGGATAAGGGTGAATAGCATTTATAAGCAGCTGTGTAATTTACTTTAATTCAAATCAGTCTGGCTGACAGTTTCCAAAAATTTCCTTCTTATTTTATTTTTTTTTTTAATTTTGTGTTTGCTACTAGGGTACCTACAGTGACCCAAGGCATTCCTTCTTCTCTTTCCATATGACATTAGATTAGGAACTAGCAGCCTGCTAACCCATAAGGAAACAATAATAATAGTACAAGTCATCGGCTACTCATTTACTTATTTATTCATTCATTTTTTAGTAAGGCAATCAGGGTTAAGTGACTTGCCCAGGATCACTCAGTACATGTTAAGTGTCTGAGGCTGGATTTGAACTCAGGTCCTCCTGACTCCAGGGCCAGTACTCTATCCACTGTGCCACCTAGCTGCCCCCATTCATTCATTTTAAACAATTTCTTTAAGATGTATGTTCTCAGTCCTGGGCTTTGAACTAAATATCTAATCAAGTACAAAAACAAACAAACATAAAGACTTAAAATGATAGATACTCTGTCCATGTCCCCACTCCAAATCTTAACCTTTTATTTGAACATAAAGAACAAACGCATTATAGATTTTTTCAGTTGGAAGAAACCTTGGAGATCATCTAGTTCAATCTCCTCATTTAGTAGATAAGATACTTGAAGCTCAAGAAGATTAAATAACTTGTATAAGATCACATGGCCAACAAATGATAGATCTGGGAATAGAAATCAGGGAAATGCTATTAATAGGACTCTGAATCCATCTAAAGGTTATGGGCAGGTCAGGCATCTGGAAATGAGTAGCAAGACTGCTGATGCTGTGTTTGACTGCCTGGACCAGAATCCTCCTTAGGCTATGGTGATGGGAAGTGACCAAAGGTAAAGACGAGGGCTCATTTCACTGGCTCTCCAAAAGAGTGTGATGTGACTTATAAACAGTGACTCACACAACACTGCTCAATTCTTTGGCAGGTTGGCTGTACTCAAAAGAAAGGATGGAAATAAGCACATTGTGTCAGTGACCCATTTTCCATGAATGTGTCGCCTAACTGTGGCCTACTTGAACTCTGTGAATTAGACCTGAATTTTTATAAGCCTTTATTTTAAATTCAGAGTGGGGGGGATGAAGGTCACCTTCCTAATCCATCCCTTCACCCAAGTCACCAAATGCCTCAAACCACGGCCCAGACCTTCTCTGTGGACTACAGTGGAATTTTAATGTTTTTTTAAAGGAAGCCTGGAATCTTTCAAAATTTCCTTTCTTCTATTCTGACCACCAGAATCAATGTGTTATGGTTTAATAGTACTGTGAATTTGGAGCCAGAAAATATAGGCTTGACTTCTAGTTTTACAAGTGTGACTTTAAGAAAATCACATAACCTTTTTGAGTCTCACTTTGTTCAATTGGGTCTAACACCATGTGACACCATGGACTTTGTCCACAAGGTTTTCTTGGCAAAGATACTGAAGTCATTTGCCATTTTCTTCCATTTCCTTCTCCAGGGTGTCCCCATTTTAATAGATGAGTAACTGAGGCAAATAAGGATTAAGTGACTTGCCCAGGGTCACACAGTCCATATGAGTCTGAAGCCAGATTCAAACTCCTATCTTTCTGACTCCAGTTCCAGTACAGTATTCACTTCACCAACTACCTGCCCCCAAGCCTCACTTTACTCACCTGTAAAGTGAAGGAATTGGATGAGTAGCCCTTTGATATCCTTTCCCACTCCAAATCATACTATAGATCCATGGCCTACTCCACATAACTAAATTTTATTTTATCTAAGTATAATTGATGCCCTTTACTTTTACATGAATTGCCACTTGACCCCAACACAAATGAGCAGTTAAGCAAAACCTACCAATTCAGCACCTGCAACTGAGAGCAAATAAAATATTCCACACCCAAAGTTTTCCACTTCTGCAGTGAAAGGATGGTTGTACCTCTACTACTTAGTGTACTGCATTTGGAGTCAGAAAGATGACTTGGGTTAAAATCCTGCTAAATACTCATCAGGGGCAGCTAGGTGGCGCAGTGGATAAAGCACCAGCCCTGCATTCAGGAGGATCTGAGTTCAAATCCGGCCTCAGACACTTGACACTTACTAGCTATGTGACCCTGGGCAAGTCACTCAACCCTCATCGCCCTGCCAAAATAATAAGTGTCCAAGTCACTTCCCCGTGTGAGAATCTGAGGTGATAATTAGCAGCAACAGGACTTCAAAGTACAAAGAGAAGGGATGCTGAAACAGATTCTCTGAGGAGTAAGGTAAGAGGCAGGTCATTATCCTCTTCTCATGACCTCACAGGCTTGGCAAATCCTGGCATCTCAGAGTTGGAAGGGAACTCTGAGGTCAGTTTGAGGCATGGGTAATTTAGAATAAGCCAAACACCACCACTGGATAGCAGAAAACACTGGACCTGGACTAGAAGATTTCAATATGAATGTAGATGTTGTCATTCACTGGCTGACAGGATCAAGGATTTTCCCCCTCAAAGGCAGCGAGGAACACAGGAAGACATTCAGAGTAAAAAGATCCTCCATGAAACAGAGACCTGAGATTGAGTCCTGACTGTAGATTTCTTAACTTCAGTTTCTGTAATTATAAAATGACACGGTTGGACTAGATGTCTAAACACTGTGATCCAAATACCTTGATTTATTCTGCTGTCTGGAGGTGAGAGTCTGGCTCATGGAAAGCTCAGACTAAGGGTTAACAGTAAACTCCTTTTCCTTTCAACTCTGCTTGTGAGACCTGTGTAATATGTATTAATCCACTTTCTGATCCTCTGTAAGTACACTGCATAGAATACAATTTAATCTTTGTTTACTGATTAGAGATTCTGCCTTGGGGTTATCATCCTGAACATCAATTCTCATTTTAGAGGACCTTAGCTACAGAAGATATAGAGGATTGGAATGAATCTATATACACCCAAGGACACAACCTGGACATTGCTCTTCTGAATACGTTCCTGATATCAGAATACCATCTTGACATTACTTCTTTCTTATAAAAATTAAATGTCAAAACAAAAGGAAATTTAAAAAAACCTCTAGTTAATTGCAGAGACAGATTAATTACTGGAAAGAGCTCTTAAAAAGACTATATAATATGGTAGAAAAAGATAGCTTTGAAGTCAGAAGATGAGCATTCAAATTTCACCTCCAAGGCTTCATGGTAGTATGACCTTGGCCAAGTCACTTTTGTGGGCCTCAGACTGCTTCAGTCATTTCAGTCATGCCTAACTCTTCACGACCCTATTTGGGGTTTTCTTGGCAGAGAATCCTGGAGTGGTTTACCATTTCCTTCTCCAGTTCATTTTATGGATAAGGAAACTGAGGCAAATAAGGTTAAGTAACTTGCCAAGGAACAAAGGGTGGATCATAAGTGTCTGAGGCCAGATTTGAACTCAGGAAGATGTTTTTCTGACTTAAAATCTGGCATTCTATCCACTATGCCACCCAGCTGCCCCTGGGTCTTAGTTAACTCATCTATAAAACAGCATAACAATAGGTGTTGTTAATAACCTACTTTAGAGAATTATCGTGAAGAAATTGTGTGTTAATTTTAAAGTACTATTCACATGTGAGCTGTGATATGCATAATAGAACTTTAGGAATGGGTTTGGACCTGTGATGTCTTAGTGTAGGGAGATACAGAGAATTTATTTTACCAGCTCAAGTCAGTCCCTTCTCTCCAATTTACACACCAAGAGAGGTGTTTGGGTAACTAAGAGTTTAAATGAGTCACTCACAGTCATACAGCCATTAGGTGTCAGAAGCGCCCACATCTTCCTAGTGCCGGGGCCTACTCTTTCTCTATTGTAGTCTTTTTACCAGTATTTGATTTACGAACTGTTGTATACACATGCACTGTGCATATGTGTATGTATGCATATACACATATATAGACACAAAGATATATACACATAGTTGCACATAGCTATATATGTATATGTACATATATACACATGTATACAAATATATACATATGTGTATATTTGTGTGTGCCTTATGTCCCTAATAATAATTAATCACATTCATAGAGCACTATAGTTTATAAGGGCAGTTAGGTGGCAAAGTGGATAGAGCAATTGCATTGAAGTTGGAAGGACCTCAGATCTTACCTCAGATACTTACTAGCTATGTGACCCCGGGCAAGTCACTAAGCCCCAATTGCCTTAAAACATCTAGGGCCATCTCCAATCATTCTGATCTATATCTTGCAACTGGACCCAGATGACTCTGAAGAAGAGAGTGAAATTGGTGATTTTGCACGTCCCTCCCTCCGTTAAATCCATTTCATTGTAAGTCATGACATCACTCCAGTGTCATTCTTAGAGAACATAGGACAAACAACAACAGTTTATAAAGGGCTTTTCTCATCAATTTTGCCTATTCCTTGTGAGATAAATGGAGCAAATGCTCCCATTATACAGATGAGCACTGAAGATCAATAAAATTAAGTGACTTGCCCTAGCTGATGTGGTCAGCAAAAAGGGAAACCAGCATTCTAAACTAAGCCTTTGGACTCCCAAGTATAGGGCTTATTCCACTATTTTACAGGACTTGACTTGTCCATGTCATGATATGTTTCTTAGATTCCAACCAAAATTTTAAAAGTTCCCTGTGTATTTTTATGATAGTTAATGAACCCCTGTCTATAAAAGGTAAGGACAATTAGAAAATTCACAAACTAGTTCAAATTTTACTAAACCTGTTTGTTTAGTTAAGATCCTTTAAATCAGAATGAACCATGGGCAGTTGGAAAATACTATTCTCTAGGTCAGGAATAGTCTTGTCATGGCTAGAAACCAAAAATAGACATCAGGGTTAAGCTGAGCTGACATTCCTAAATGACAAAAGATAATCAGACACAGAGCAGAAGGTCAAACCTAAGGAAGCAATCAAAGGCCCCTGTGTACACTGTCAACATTGGTGAGTGATTAGATAGAAAATCATAGTCCAGTAGTAATCAGTCAAGAGAGTAGAAGTCGACATAGTGCACAAAGTAGATGAGCACAGAAATTAGGGAAAGCCTTTCTTGGATAGGAAGCCTCTTCTCCTCTTCCCAATAGGTCGGCAACACTACTTGAGTGTTGGGCCTAGAATCAGGAAGGCCCAAGTTCACACTCTACCTTAACCATTTCCTAGCTGTATGACCCTGGGCAAGTTACTTAACCTCTATCAGCCAGGATTTCCCAGTCTATAAAATAAGGATAACCAAAGCACCAATTACATAGTTTTGTGAGGAATAAATCAGATAATATATGTAAAGTACTTTGCAAACCATAAAGCACCACAAACATGGTAGTTATTGCTATTCTCAACCAATTCATTGTCTTTCATCATCATCTATATGCCCCATCATATATTTTAGAACATGTCTCAAGTAGGAAAGATAGCAGAGATAGAATATGTAATACTGGAAATGTATTCTACAACATTGCGAAAAGACTCAGCATATTGGTCTTGAGAGGCTAGATTTTTTTCCAGACTTGGGAAAATAATTGTTTGGTACACTCATCCCAAAGGTTGAATTATTTAGTAGAGATAGCAGAGAAAGGATAGGCAGTTTTGTTTTCTCTGACCCATCAGCCACATAACTTCCCCCTGGGGTCCCAGAATGCTCGACTCTGGGGTATACAGCAAATTTGTCCATTCAAGGGGTATCCTGCAAATTTAAAATCAAAGGAATCAGAATTGACTGACCCACATTCACTTTGCTGCTGACCTCTATTATTGTTTCAGCCACAGAGGAAGGAAGGAAATAAACTTTTAGGTGCTAAGCTAAACACTTAACAAATATATTGTGTTATCTTCACAACCCCACAAGGTTGGTGTTATTATTATCTCTCATTTTAGAGTGGGGGTAACTGAGGCAGACAAGGGTCAAGTGACTTGCCCAGGGTCACACAGTTAGTATCTGAGCCTGGATTTGAACTTGTCTTCCTGATTCCAGGCCTGGCATTTTACCCTACTGTACCACCTAGCTTCCTGCCAGAAAAAAGAAGTAGCTACAACAGGTGGCATCAGTTAGCCCAGGTCATTTGTAATTGTAGTGATTGATCAGTCTCCAAGGAATTCCCTGTCTTGAGTCACATGCTCCAATGCTAGTTCCATATTATCCCTGATTGCATTTAATTCCAAACTCCTAAGTAGTATGTGTAATAATTTCTAAGCCAATAGGAATACTGGCCTTCTTCTCATTTTTGTTCTGCATTATCCTTTTTTCCTTTTTTTTTCTAATGAGGAAATTGGGGTTAAGTGACTTGCACAGGGTCACACAGCTAGTACGTGTCAAGTGTCTGAGGCCGGATTTGAATTCAGGTCTTCCTGACTCCAGGGCCGGTGCTTAGCATACTGAAAATGGAGAAAATAATTGTATCTGGATTGGTGGTAGTGAGTTGTTTCAGTCATGTTGGACTCTTCATGACACTATTTGGGACTTTCTTGGAAAAGATGCTAGAGTAGTTTGCCATTTCTTTCTCCAGTTCATTTTACAGATAAGGGAATTGAGGCAAACAGGGTAAAGTGATTTGCCTAAGATCACACAGCTAGTAAGTGTCTGAGGCCAGATTGGAACAGAGGAAGATGAGACTTCCTGATTCCAGGGAGAATGCTCCATCCACTACACCACCTAGCTGCCTTTTTTGTTACTGGATGGGAATCTTCTTTTCTGGGATTTGAATTTATAAGTCAAATCAACTCAAAAAGCATTAATTAAGTATCTACTATGTCCCAGGCCTTGTGCTAATCTCTAGGAATACAAATAAAAGGGCAAAGTCAGCCCTAGCCCTCAAGGAGCTCATAGTGTAATTGGGCCCATTACGTTTAAACACCTAAGCACAAATAATCCAAACACAGGATGTATCTGAAATAATTTCAGATGGAAAGCACTGGCATTAAGCAGGTTCTGACAAAGGCTTCCTTCAGAAGGTGGAAGCTTAGTTGACAATGGAAGAAAGAATAGGGAAGCCAGAAGGTGGAGTTGAGTAGAGAAAGAACTCTAGACACAAGAGACAGCTTGCAAAAATACAGTTGAAAGGTGGGGTATTTTATGTAAGGAACAGCTAGGAGTCAAGTCTCATGGATTATAGAGAATATGGAGGGGACAAAGTTGTAAGAACACTGGAAAAAGAGGAAGGGCCCAGGTTACAAAGGAATTCAAAAGCCAAACAGTTGATGTAAATTTTAAAAACTGTTTATTGAAATGTGGGGGGGGGGGAGTGAAAGGGTTAGACTAGCACATTTAGAAGATGACTTTAATAGTTGAATGGAGAGATTTGAGGCAGAGAGACCATTCAGAAAGTTATTTCAATAGTCAAGGCCTTAGGTAATGAGGCCCTTCACCAGAGTGGTAGTAGTGTCAGAAAGAGAAAAGGGGGCATATACAAGAGATTTTATGAAGGTAAAATTGTCAGGACCTGGATATAGATTGCATTGGGGAAGGGAGGTAAAAGAGAGAAGAATCAAGGATGATTCCTATGTTGCAAATAGTCAGAGGTCTAGAAGTTCCAGTCAAGTCTATTTTTATTTCCTCTGGAAAGGAATCAATCTTGCCTAATCTCACTTAGGAATTCTTGGAGGTTGACCAATGGTGAAGTCAGAATTATTAGTTCTTGCCTGTTGGTGTTGGTTGGAAGGTGTGGGTTGGTAGGAAGGTGGACTATCAAGACAGTACTTAGTGTTACAGTCAATAACCAGTCCCACGTTATTTATTTATTCAGCCATTCATTTATTAAACAAAATTTAGTGAGCACCTGGGGAGGTGAAATAGTAGTAGAAAGAATATTGGATTCAAGTAAGAAGAGCCAGCTCTTCCATTTAACAAAGCTGTGTGACATTGAGCAAATTGTTCATCCTCCCTCTAAGCCACATGTATAAAGTGAATAGCTTGTAACCTTATGTGTATATAGTGAAGGGTTTGGATTAAATTATTTCAAAATCCCATCCCACTCTAAAATTCTATGTTCAGTTGAAAGAACCCAAGGTATATCAACCTAGCTCAGGCAGGACTGCTGGGGTCATGGTATGTGGGAACTGTGTTGAAGAGCTGTCTAAGGAACAATGATCCCTCTAGGCATCAGGAGGAACCAGGAGTACAAGAGAGTGGAGGGTAAGGATGACATTTTTGGCAGTGGGGAAATATTCAAGAACAGGTGATCCTTCCCTTGAAGTGTTTATAATCTTTTTAATTAGCTGAGAGTAGTGGAAATATCTTGGTTCTGCCTCCTTCTAGTTATGGCACCTTGGACAAGTCAGTAGATCTTCTTCTGAGCTTTGGTTTCCTCCTGTGTAAAATGTGGCTAAAATAGGCTGTTCTAAGGAAAGTGTTTTGTAGAATCTTAAATCACTTTGGAATAGTGAACTATTATTATTCCTGGGGCGACAAGACATAGACCTATGAAAAGTTAAATAACCAATATAAGAATTGAAGCAATATTAAGAATAGATGATAAAACAGGAGATTTCACAAGCCAGCTGATGATTAAGTGCGAAAGGAATAATAAAACCCTCTGTCCATCTTCAGAGGAGGGAAAAATCACTATGGTGGGAGTGAGCAGAAATGGCCACTCCCATATGATTAGGAGAAAAGGTTGAGAAGGAATGGTGGAGCCAGATTGTGAAGGGCCTTAAATGCTAGATTCAATGGGCTTCGGAGTTTATGGCCACAACGAAAAAAGTCTAAGTAAAGAATCCTGGAATCACTGTAATATATTGCTCCAGAAAGTAACTTAGGTAGCTTTGTATTAATAATCACTGACATACATATATTCATGTATGTGTGTATATGGCACATATATATTGTGTGTATATGTATGTGTATATACAATATGTGTATATACATTTATACACACACACACATACATATATACCTATTTGTATACACATATATACATATACACATGCACGCATACACACACACATACACACAGCCAGGTGGCACAATGGATAGAGCACTGAGCTTAGAATCAAGAAAACTCATCTTCATGAGTTCAAATATGGCCTCAGAAACTTTCTAGTTGTGTGACCCAGGGCAAGTCACTTAACCCTGTTTGCCTCAGTGTTTGCCTCATCTATTAAATGAGCTGGAGTAGGAGATGACAAACCACTCCAGTATCTTTGCCAAGAAAACCCAAATGAGGTCATGAAGACATGATTAAAGACAATAAACAGCATATCTATGTACGTATGCATTTACACACATATATGTGTGTATACATACACACACACCCCAAACATATACATGTATAGTGCTTTAAGTTTTCTAAAGTATTTTACATAATATGATTTGGACCCTACAACAACCCTCTGAGTTAGATACTATGATTATTCCCCATTTCATAGATGAGGAAACAGAAATTAAAAGATTAAGTGATTGGTCCAAACGTACATGGCTGATAAGTGTACAAAGCAGAATTTGAATTCATGTCTTCCTGACTCCAAGTCCAATAGTGGATACACTATACCACTTAAAAGGTTTAGAAAGGGAAAATAAAACAATTAGGAGTATATCCCAATACCTCTAGGCAAGAGGTTTAATGAAGGCCTGAAGACCCAAACTTTTTTTCTGTAAGTAGTAAAGAATCTTTGAAGATTTCTGAGGGGAATTGGGAGGATAAAAGTGTTGTTTTCAAGTGTGGATACTCAGCTGTCCTTAAAGTTAGAAAGGTTAAAGTCTGGCTTCTTAAGCAAACTGTCTATATAGCCCTTGGCAAGTCCTTTAACCTCTAAGAAACCCTAGGAAACCCTGATATCTATTGCAGAGAAGATCCAGTCTAGGACCAGACACAAGGATTTTAAGCAGAGGTACAGTGAGGGAGATTGTCACTATTGTTATGACCTTCAGGGAAGCAATGAAAAGAAAGATTTGATTGTCATTCTCTGAGTCTTAGGCAAAAGGTGGGGTGGAGGAAGTGATCTCAGGAGGGTCTTTGGTCCTGGAAGGGTGTCTACTGTGGAAAGAGAAGGGCAGCAGTGGGGAAGACCAGAGTCCCTGGTCCCCAGACTGTTATCATGGAAACAAAAATCAGTGGAATCCTGCAGTGAGGTCCATTTCAAGTACTCACTCTTAAATTTTTATTTATTTAGAATTTCATTTTTCCAAATTACATGTAAAAACAAATTTTAACATTGATTTTGAAAGCTTTGTGTTCCAAATTCGCTTCCTTCCTCCCTCCCCCCTTAAGAACTTGAACAATTCAATATGTTATATATATATGTAGTCATGCAACACATTTCCACAAGTACTCACTCTTAAATCGCCACACAGGTCATCTGTGCCCCAAGGCCTCCCCAGGGCCCAGTAGAATATCTCTCCCAGAGTAGGGGTATCATGAAGAGCTTTGGCCACTATGGAGGGGGTTTCTCCATCTTTAAAATGAGGAGGCTAGACCAGAGGGTTCTGTAAGTTCCCTTACAGCTATGTGGAAAGAGGATTGGGCATGGAAAAATCTTTTTAAAAAACTATGATATCTCTTTGATTAATGTTTCAATATTTACCTATATCCAGGATTTATCAGTATTTAAAATAGGAGCCAAAAATCATTCAGTAGTGGACACCCAGGGCTATGGACAAGTCTCCTCATTATGGCAGCACTCTTCAAACATCATCAGCACACCAGAAATTTAGGATTCTCCCCATAAGAAAACAAGGAAGGTGGGGGCAGCTAGGTGGCACAGTGGATAGAGAACCGGCCCTGGAGTCAGGAGGACCTGAGTTCAAATCCAGCCTCAGACACTTAACACTTACTAGCTGTGTGACCCTGGGCAAGTCACTTAACCCCAATTGCCTTACTAAAAAAAAAACACAAAAAAAAAAAAAAAAAACAAGGAAGGTGGAACTCCAAATTGAAGGCTGAGAGGAAAGAGGATGAATGAGCAGAAAGAAAGAGAATGGAGGGGAAGATGGAGAAAGAAAAATCATTGTGTAACTTTTCAGACTGATCCAGAGGGAGAGCCCCCTTTCAACTCCCTCCACTCATCTTCTCTTGATCTTTTCAAAATTATAAGCTCCATCTTCCCTACTGTTTGGACTGGAACCTTACAGGTCATGAGGTTTAGCAGGTGACAAAAGCCACATGTAGGACCTGGGCCTTCGTCTCCGTCCTATTTTAGCCCCAAATCCATTGCCTTGAAGGCCTCTAAGGGAGTTCCTTGTGCCCCCCGCCCCATCTTAAACATACCCCTTCATGGTGTTCTAACACAAACCAGCTCCTTCTGAGAGGGCTTACAGAAGGGGCCAACTTGCATACACAGAAGTTTTTGTTTTGTTTTGTTTTTATTTGGGCAGAGGGAAAAGATGTCAATAATAAGAATAATCATTATAATAAAATGTCTTGTAAATGGTAGTTGCTTCCATAAGAGAGAAAAGCCATTGGCAACAACTGTCTCTTCGAAGAGGGAGCTTCTTCTTTAAGTGAAAGCAGACATATTTCTACCCCAGAAAGGCTTTCCTCTCCAGGCTGGTTGAGTTACTTGCTGTGGGTGCTGCGTCCTCTTCCCCACCATCATCCTAACCTCTCCTCTGTTGGGTTCCAGGCTTTCTAGAGCAAAGATGGGGAAATAAGGCACTTGTTTCAACTGGAGCAGAATACAGTTGGCTTGTGAGAGAGAGAGAGAGAGAGAGAGAGAGAGAGAGAGAGAGAGAGAGTGTGTGTGTGTGTGTGTGTGTGTGTGTGTGTGTGTGTGTGTGTGTGTGTGTGTTTCCTCCCCACTAAATAGAGCAGCTACAGAAATACCTTGTTGTCCACATTTTCTTTCAATAGTTCCCTTGGCCATTCGGCACTGATACGCATTTTATACATGCTGAGTATGTAAGGAAGGCTTCCTTCATAGAAATAAAAGTATGATTAAGAAAATAATCTGGGAGCTGTCAGTCATATTTTGTAGTTACTTTCTGGCTAAAAGTCTCTCAGACTTGAGGCACTTCCTTTAAGGCAGGAATTTTTTTAATGTAATAGACATTTTTATTTATAATTTTTGGGTTGCCATTTTTATTCCTCCTTCCCTCCCTCCCCTCCACCCTCCCTGAGGTAGTAAGCAATCAGATATATGTTATCCATGTATGATTATATAAAACATTACCGTATTTGTCATTTTGTACAAGTAAACTTGATTAAAAGGGGGGGGGGAAATGAAAGTAAAAAATAGCATGCTTCAGTCTGTTCCATCAATATCAGTTCTTTCTTTGGAGATGGATAGTATGTTTCATCAACAGTCCTTTGGGATTGTCTTGGATCATTGTATTGTTGAGAATAGTTGTCTTTCATAGTTCTTCATCAAACAGTATTGCTGTCTCTGTACACAATGTCCTTTTGGTTCTGCTCACTTCACTATACATCATTTCATACATGTCTTTCCAGTAAGGCAGTAAATCTTTTTTTGGGGGGGCGGGGAGAAGGGGTCAGGGCAAGGAGGGTTAAGTGACTTGCCCAAAGTCACATAGCTTGTAAGTGTCAAGTGTCTGAGATTGGATTTGAACTCAGGACATCCTGAATCCAAGGCTGGTGCTTTATGCACTGCGCCACCTAGCTGCCCAGCAGTAATTCTTTTTTTTTTTTTGGCCTTGCCTTCTTTATTTTTTTTCTTTATTTTTAAAAATGTTTTAATAAAGTATTTTATTTTTTTCCTGTTACATATAAAGATAGTTCTCAACTTTTGTTTATACAAGCTTTCCAATTGCAGATTTTTTCCCTCCCTCCCCTCCCTCCCCCTTCCTTTAGACAGCAAGTAATCTGATATAGGTTTTATATATATATATATATATATATATATATATATATATATATATATAACATAATAACATTAAACATATTTCTGCATTAGTCATGTTATAAGAGAAAAATCAGAGCAATGACAAAAAACCTCAAAATAGAAAAACAACAGCACCAAAGACAAAAGAAATAGTATGGTTCATTCAGCATCTATACTCCACAGTTCGTTTTTTTTTTTTTTTTCCTGGATTTGGAGATCCTCTTTTATCATGAGTTCCCTGGAACTCTGCTGTACCATTGCATTGGTGAGAAGAATATAGTCCATCACAGTAGATCAACACTCAATGTTGATGATACTGTGTACAATGTTCTTCTGGTTCTTCTCATCTCACTCATCATCAGCCCATGCAAGACCCTCCAGGTTTCTCTGAACTCCTCCTGCTCATCGTTTCTTACAGCACAATAGTATTCCATTACATTCATATACCACAACTTGTCCAGCCATTCCCCAATTGATGGCCATCCCCTCAACTTCCCATTCCTTGCCACCATATAAAGAGAAGCTATAAATATTTTTGTACATGTGGGTCCCTCTCCCGTTTCCATGATCCCTTTGGGAAAAAGACCCAAAAGTGGTATTGCTGGGTCAAAGGGTATGGACAGCTTTATCACCCTTTGGGCATAATTCCAAATTGCTCTTCAGAATGGTTGGATCAGTTCACAGCTCCACCAACAATGCATTAGTGTTCCAATTTTCCCACAGCTTCTCCAACATTTATTATTTTCCTTTTTTGTCATTTTAGCCAATCTGATAGGTGTTAGGTGTTACCTCAGAGTTGTTTTAATTTGCATCTCTCTAATCATTAGAGATTTAGAGCATTTTTTCATGTGGGAATAGATATCTTTGGTTTCTTCATCAAAAACTGCCTGTTCATATCCTTTGACCATTTCTCAATTGGGGAATGACTTGGATTCTTATAAATTTGATTTAGTTCCCTATATATGTTAGAGATAAGGCCTTTATCAGAAGTACTGGCCACAAAAATTGTTTCCCAGCTTTCTGCCTCCCTCCTAATTTTGGATGCATTGCTTCTGTTTGTACAAAAATTCTTTGAATTTAATGTAATCAAAATCAACCATTTTGCATTTTATAATATACTCTATCTCTTGTTTGGTCATAAACTGTTTTCCTTTCCAAAGAACTAATAGGTAGACTATTCCTTTCTCTACTAATTTACCGATGGTATCACCTCTTATGTCTAAATCGTGTATCCATTTTGACCTTATTTTAGTATAAGGTGTAAGATGTTGGTCTATGCCTAATTTCTGCCATACTATCTTCCAGTTTTCCCAGAAGTTTTTGTCAAATACTGAGTTCCTATCCCAGAAGCTGGAGTCTTTGGGTTTATCAAACACTATATTACTAGTGTCATTTACTACTGCATTTCCTGTGCCTAGCCTATTCCATTGATCTACCAGATAGTTTTGATGACTGCCACTTTATAGTAAAGCTCCAGGTTTGGTACCACTAACCCACCTTCCTGTGAATTTTTTTTCATTATTTCCCTGGATATTCTTGATTTTTTGTTTTTCCAGATGAATTTTGTTATTATTTTTTCTAGCTCTATAAAATAATTTTTATGTAGTCTGATTGGTATGGCACTGAATAAGTAAATTAATTTAGGCAGTATTGCCATTTTTACTATATTAGCTCTGCCTATCCATGAGCAATTGATATCTTTCCAATTATTTAGATCTGATTTGATTTGTGTGAAGAGTATTTGGTAGTTGTGTTCATAGAGTTCCTGGGTTTGTCTTGGCAAGTAGACTCCCAAGTATTTTATATTATCTACCGTTACTTTAAATGGAATTTCTCTTTCTATCTCTTGCTGCTGGACTTTGTTGGTCATGTATAGAAATGCTGATGATTTATGTGGATTTATTTTATATCCTGATACTTTGCTAAAGTTATTAATTGTTTCAAGTAATTTTTGAGTTGATTCTCTAGGATTCTTTAAGTATATCATCATATTATCTGCAAAGAGTGATAGTTTTGTTTCCTCCTTGCCTATTCTAATTCCTTTAATTCCTTTCTCTTCTCTGATTGCTAAAGCTAACATTTCTAGTACAATATTAAATAATAGGGGTGATAATGGACATCCCTGTTTCACCCCTGATCTTATTGGGAAGGCCTCTAATTTATCTCCATTGCATATAATACTTGCTGATGGCTTTAGGTAGATACTGTTTATTATTCTAAGGAAATCTCCCCCTATTCCTAAACTCTCTAGTGTTTATTAGGAATGAGTGTTGTACTTTGTCAAAAGCTTTCTCTGCATCTATTGAGATAATCATATGATTTTGGTTGGTTTTCTTATTGATTTGGTTAATTACGTTAAAAGTTTTCCTAATATTGAACCAGCCCTGCATTCCTGGTATAAATTCCACCTGGTCATAGTGTATTATCCTGGTGATCACTTGCTGTAATCTCCTTGCTAATATCTTATTTAAGATTTTAGCATCTAATCAGTAAAATTCACCTGTGAACCCATCTGGCCCTGGGGATTTTTTCTTAGGGAGTTCATTAATGACTTGTTCAATTTCTTTTTCTAATATGGGTTTATTTAAGGATTTTATTTCCTCTTCAGTTAATCTGGGCAGTTTGTATTTATGTAAATATTCATCCATTTCATTTAGATTGTCAGATTTATTGGCATACGGTTTGGCAAAATAATTCCTAATTATTGATTTAATTTCCACTTCATTGGGGGTAACATCACCCTTTTCATTTTTGATACTGGTAATTTGGTTTTCTTCTTTCTTTTTTTAATCAAATTAACCAATATTTTATCTATTTTATTGTTTTTTCGTAAAACCAGCTCTTAGTTTTATTGATTAATTCTATAGTTTTTTTTGCTTTCAATCTTATTAATTTCTCCTTTTATTTTCAGGATCTCTAGTTTAGTATCTAATTGGGGATTTCTAATTTGTTCTTTTTCTAACTTTTTAAGTTGCATGCCCAATTCATTAATCTCCTCTTTCTCTTTCTTATTCATGTCAGCATTTGGAGCTATAAATTTTCCCCTAATCACTGCTTTGACTGCATCCCATAGATTTTGTTATGTTGTCTCATTATTGTCATTCTCTTGGATATAGTTATCGATTGTTTCTATGATTTGTTGTTTGGCCCATTCATTCTTTAGAATGAAATTATTTAGTTTCCAATTGATTTTCATTCTACTTTTCCCTGGCTCTTTCTTACATGTAATTTTTATTGCATCATGATCTGAGAAGGATGCATTTAGTATTTCTGCCTTTCTACATTTGACTATGATGTTTTTGTGCCCTAATACATGGTCAATTTTTGAAAATGTGCCATGTACTGCTGAGAAAAAAGGTATATTCCTTTCTATCCCCATTCAATTTTCTCTAGACATCCATCATGTCTAACTTTTCTAGTAATGTATTCACTTATTTCACTTCTTTCTTATTTATTTTTTGGCTAGATTTATCTAATTCTGAGAGGGGGAGATTCAGATCCCCCACTAGTATAGTATTACTGTCTAATTCCTCTTGTAACTCATTTAACTTCTCCTCTAAGAATTTGGATGCTATACCACTTGGTGCATACATATTTAATATTGATATTACTTCATTATCTATAGTACCTTTTAGCAAGTTGTAGTTTCCTTCCTTATCTCTTTTAATGAGATCTATTTTTGCCTGTGTTTTATCTGAGATAAGGATTGCTACCCCTGTTTTTTTTTTTACTTTAGCTGAAGCATAATATATTCTGCTCCAGCCTTTTACCTTTATTCTGTGTGTATCTCTCTGCTTCAAATGTGTTTCTTGTAAACAGCATATTGTAGGATTCTGGTTTTTAATCCACTCTGCAATTCACTTCAATTTTATAGCAGAGTTCATCCCATTCACATTCACAGTTATTATTACTGACTGTCTTTTCCCCTCCATTTTATTTACCCCCTTTTGTACTTTTCCCCCCTTCTTTCACCCTATTCCTACTCACCGACATTTTACTTCTTACCCCTGCCTCCCCCAATCTGCCCTCCCTTTTTATCACCCCCTCTCTTTTCTTTACCCTTTTCTCCCTTGCTTTTGTCCTCCCTTCTATCAGTCTCCCCCTTTCCCTTCTCCTTTTGCTTCCCTAAAGAATGAGCTAAGTTTCTTTATCCCAATGAATGTATATGTTATTCCCTCTTTAAATCAAATCTAATGAGAGTAGGGTTGAAACACTGTTCACCCCTTCTTTCTTCCCCTCCTTTCTTTCCCTCCATTGTAATAGGTTTTTTTTCACCTCTTCATGCGATATAATTCAACCCATTCCACCTCCCCTTTCCTCTCCTCCCTATAAGATTCCCTTTTTAACTCCTTAATTTTCTTTGTATCATAACATCAAAGACAATTTATATTTGTACCCTCTGTGTAAAGTCCTTCTCTCTGCCCAAATACATTTACAATTCTTAAGAGTTATGAGTATTATCTTCCCATGTAGGGATGTAAGCAGTTTAATTGAGTAACTTTTTTCCCCTCTGTTTACTTTTTTAAACTTCTCTTGAGTCTTAAGATCGAATTTTCTATTCAATTCTGGTCTTTTCCTCAGGAAACATTGAAAGTCCCCAATGTCATTGAATGTCCATCTTTTCCCCTGAAAGAGAATAATCAGTTTTGCTGGGTAATAGATTCTTGGCTGCAATCCAAGCTCCTTTGCCTTCTGGAATATCATATTCCAAGCCTTGTGGTCCTTTAATGTTGAAGCTGCCAGGTCCTGAGCAATCCTGACTGTGGCTCCATGATATTTAAATTGCTTCTTTCTGACTGCTTGGAGTATTTTCTTCTTCACCTGATAATTCTGTAATTTGGCTACAATATTCCTTGGAGTTTTCCTTTTGGGGTCTCTTTCAGGAGGTGATCGGTGGATTCTTTCAATGATAATTTTATCTTCTGATTCTATGATATCAGGGCAGTTCTTCTTAATAATTTCCTGGAATATTGTGATTCTTTTTCTGGTCATGGCTTTCAGGCAGTCCAGTGATTCTCAAATTTTCTTTCCTGGATCTGTTTTCTAGATCAGTCGTCTTTCCAATGAGGCATTTCACATTTTCTTCTATTTTTTCATTCTTTTGATTCTGCTTGACTGATTCCTGGTGTCTCATGGATTCCTTATCTTCCAACTGTCCATTTTTAATTTTTAAGGCATTGTTTTCTTCAGTAAGATTATGCACCTTTTTTTCCATTGGGCCAGATGAATTTTTTAAGGAATTGTTTTCTGCAGGCAATCTTTGTGCTTCCTTTTCCAAGCTGCTGATTCTTTTTTCATAGTTTTCTTGTTTTTCTTTCATTTCTCTCCCCATTTTTTCTTCTACTTCTCTCAATTGATTTTTAAAATCCTTTTTGAGCTTTTCCAGGAAGGCTTTTTGTTTTTGAGACCAATTCACCTTCCCTTGTGAGGCTTCACATGTAGGCAATTTGAGGGTATTGTCCTCATCTGAGTTTGTGTTTGCTTCTTCCCTATTGATACAGAAGCTC
Source organism: Dromiciops gliroides (assembly GCF_019393635.1). NCBI lineage: Eukaryota > Metazoa > Chordata > Mammalia > Microbiotheria > Microbiotheriidae > Dromiciops > Dromiciops gliroides. The sequence continues at coordinate 553,022,295 of NC_057863.1, read as the reverse complement.
TCAATGGAGAGGGCTCTTTTTTGCTTCTTACTCATTATTGTGGCTTATTTATTTATTTTTTAAGTTGAGGTCTGCTCTGGGGGCACCAGGATCCTTGTTTTGGGCTTCTTGTGCAGGGGTATAGGAGCTGTGTGACCGTCTTTTAACTCTCAGGCCTTTATTGAGTGTGGACGTTGCCCCCCTGCACTTCCTGTCTGAGCGCACTGGACCAGTTGTCCTAGTCGCGCCTGTCCTGTTCGTGGTCCTACAGCTGGCAACTTGCCCTCTCAGCTTTTGGAGGTAGGTTTTTCCACTGTCCTACTAGGCCACCAGATTTTTGAGCCAGGATCCAGGGGCCTCAGTTGTTCAGCTGTGGCCCGCAGCTTCCTGCTGACTTACCCAGACCCCCTCAGCCCTGGGCTATTGCCCTGCGCTGCGCCTCCCTTTTGCCTGAGTCAAACTGACCTTTTCCTGAAGTCTTCTAAATTATCTCTGGTTGGAATACTGTGCCTCTCTGTCTCTTTGCAGGTTCTGTAGTTTCAAATTCTATCCAGAGGCTTGATTTAATGTTCTTTTTGAGGGAACAGAAGGAGAGCTCAGGCAGCTTGCTGATTCCTCCCCGCCATCTTGGCTCTGCCTCTCCCCAGCAGTAATTCTTAACCTGGGGTCCACCAAAGGGGCCATTGATCTGTTTCAGTGGGTTCATAAACTCTTCACACTTGCATGGGGGGAAAATGTCCATTCTTTTTTCAGTATAAACAGTTTCTGATGAAATCCTGTTTTGTTTTATTTTTTTTTTTACACAATTAAGAACAGACTTCTAAAGAGTCTTTAGACCTCATTAGAATGCCGAAGTGCTCTAGGGCAAAAGGTTAAGAACCTGTTCTAAGGCAAGCATACTAGCTCATAGCCAGTGTGAAAGACTGAAGCTGGTATCCTTTAAATATATGTATATAGACGCATATAAAATATTGCATAATATATTATTTATTACATTATATATTAAACTATACTTTTATATATTATGTTACATTATACTTTACTACATTAATTAGTATGGATGTGTGTATGGTTTTCCCCTCCGGCTTTCTTTCCATAAAAGCTGAAATTGGGATCATTTATGTAAAAATGAGAAAACCCAAAAAGCAAGCTCTAGGCAAAAGTCAGAGAATGACAAGTAGTTAATCAATTAGACATCGGATGGCAACTGGACACCCCAATTTATTATGCAAATTGATGGATGCACAAAGGAGCTAAACTTTTGTCAAGACAAAAATCATTTTCAAATCAAAATTTGCAGGGAAAATGAAATTGATTATGAAACTGGATATTTCCTAAATTTCTCAAGTGGATAAACAGATGATAAATATGAAAGGGGAGGGTGAGAATGAAGAAGAAACAAGTTATATTTCCCCCAGTGAAAGCATTTGTAACAAACTGTGTCCTCTTTTCTATGTTTAAGGAAAAAAAGGGAAACAGACTGGGAGTCAGGGGACCCAGATTTTATCTGCCCCCAGCTTTCTCTGTGATTTTGGACAATTCATTTAATCTCTTAATTTCCTCATGTGTAAAATGGTGTAGTTGGATTAGTTTCTGATATACCTTCTTGGAAGAACTAAGATTAAATCCCCTTTCACACTCTTATTGGCTTTGTGACCATAGGCAAGTCATTCAACCTCCATGAGCCTCCATTTCCTAATCTCTAAAATGGGGATTATTGAACCTATTTGTAAGGATAAATTGGCAATGTATTCATTTGCTACCAACTGTTATGCTTGGTTTCAGATCTATCATCATCATCATCATTCTCCCTTTCCCCCCTTTTCTCCCTCCCCCCACAATAAGCTCATTGATAGGAAACTCATCATCATGGAGGGAGATTGTTTCAGCCTTGTTACTCATGCCTTATCAATAGCCTTACTTGCTTTTGCCCCTCTGATTGGTGGACTGGAGGTTGAAACAAAAATCTCCTCCCATAGCTTCCCTTTATAAAGGGCTCAAAATCCCAGTAAGTTCTTCATTTGCCACCAGCTTCTCTGCTTGGTTTCAACTCTATCATCACCATTATGCCTTTGTGCTGGTCTACCCTACAACCTTTTCAGCTCCCTTTTGTGAATGGTTTTTCCCCGTTAGATTGTAAGCTATGTGAGCACAGAGACTGTCTTTTTCTTTTTTGTTTCCCCAGGCTAAGCAGTGATCAGCTCATAGTATATGCTTAATAAATATTGAATACATATATGTGTGTGTGTGTGTGTGTACACACTTATACATATATATATATACACATATTTGTGTGTACACAGAGGAAGGAAGGGAGAGAGACACAGAGACAGAGAAGGGGACAGAGAGAGAGAGAGAGAGAGAGAGAGAGAGAGAGAGAGAGAGAGAGAGAGAGAGAGAAATGAGAATCAGATTTCGCTGCCTCTTGGGAGGGAAATTTCCTGAAGTCTCTAAACTCTAGAAATAAGAACATGACTAATATGACTGACAGCTCTTCTACTTATTGGATTCTTCCAAAAATCTTCCATCCCCCTTCAGGCATCTCTCCCTGAAAAGAATCTAGAATCTTGAGTCTTTTCTCTAGAGGATTAAATCCAGAAGAAAGAGATTTCTCCTATCCCAAACTCTCAAGCTGGTGCAGAGTGCTCAGTGCTCAGTCTCCACCAGTGAAGACAGCATCATGTAGATGAGCTCTGAGGCCCTTTATATACTACACAATTACTCTACTTCACATACACTTTGACTCAGCCTAACTAACTTTCTTACTACTCCTCACATATGATGTTCAATCTTGGATCACCAAGACTTTGCCCCACGCTTCAAGTGAACTTCCCCCTTTACCTCCAGATTGTGAAATCTCTAGCTTCCTTCAAAGCTCAATTCACATGCTAAATCCTCCATGGAAACTTTCCAGATCTCTCCACCTGATATCCACCCCCTCCCAATTACCTCACCTTGATTTCGTTTCCCTGTGTCTATACCTAATGTCTCTACTGATAGAATGCCAGTTTGGGGGGAGCAGAAACTTTTTCATTTATATCACCTAACATGGTGCCTGGCACACGACAGGCACTTTATAAAGATTTGTTACTTGCTTGCTTGCTTTATTGATTGATTGACATCATGAAGTTACCAGTGGAGAATGTAGTTTGTCTATCACTTATCCCATGCTCTTACCCTATGATTGGCTTATCTTTTTTTTAATCATACATTTCTTTGATAACATCCTTTGTTTTGGTTCTAAGAAATCATTAAACTCATACTGATCCAGAAGTAACTAATATAAGGCTGTTTCATGAAATTAGACCTTGATCTATGGAGGGGAAGAGGCAAGAGTTAGAACTGAGTGGAGGGGATTGTATGGAACCATAAATAATAGAAGAAGACCATGGCCAGCATGGAAAAGGGCATACAGAAGGGATGCTTGAGCTCAAGGAAGAAAAACTTTGGCCAACTTCCTCATTGTACTTTGGACTGATCATAGCCAGACTCCTTCCTTCCATAGCACATGTCTGTCCCTGATGTATATAACATTTCCAGGTGTGGCTATTACACAACCTCTGGGGCCACCATTGATCTGTTCAAGCATATGCCAAGATCTCAGGTTTCATCATTTTGAAAGTCAGCCCCATCATTTGATATCTAGGCAGCCAGTGAGTTTTGTTTAAATATATGTAAATTATATGGCCAGCCCTTTTACTCTGTATTCATTCACTTCCTCCATGCTTGCTACTTGAGGCATGACCCCAAAACAGGCTATCTACCATTCCAAATTCGAACCACTCTCTTAATGTTCAGCTTAATTGGTAAAATTTCTTGATCAGAGTCCTAACTTTTTTCGGAGGCAATTGGGATTAAGTGACTTACCCAGGATCATGTAGCTAGTAAGTATCCGAGACTGGATTTGAACTCAGGTCCTCCTGACTGAAGGGCCAGGGCTCTATCCAGTTAGAGTTTTAACTTGCAGAAACTGTACCTTGAGAAAATCTAATGAAAGGGTGGAAGGTGCAGCAGAACAAACAATGCTTAACCTCTTATATAGTCATTCAGGAAAGGCGCAATCCGTAGTAGTAGTAGTAGTAGTAGTAGTAGTAGTAGTAGTAGTAGTAGTAGTAGTAGTAGTAGTAGTAGTAGTAGTAGTAGTAGTAGTAGTAGTAGTAGGCTTCCACCAGTCGTGGACGACCATGGATCAGCACCTTGAAGAGCCACAGGCCATAGTGTGGCTGTGCAGTCTGATACGTGAGCCACAGCTCCTGCCACAAGAGGACATCAGAAAAACTGCTCTCTCTGTTGCCCATAGGTTCCTGCGTCTCATTCGTTTTTCTTCCTCCCGAGCTTGTAGGCACATCTCAGCTGCGCACAAGCTGCTCCTGAGTACTGAACTCCATTGGACGCAGTCCTTAGCCATCTCCTCCCAGCTGCCGATGTCTGTTCCCAGAGCCCTCAAGTCTCACTTGCATACATCTCTGTAGAGAAGCTGGGGGCTTCCAGCAGGTCTTTGGCCTGAGGCTAATTCGCCATAGAGTAGGTCTTTAGGAATGCACCCATCTTGCATGCGGTGCACATGACCAAGCCAGCACAGCCGTCTTTGCTTCAGCAGTGCGTAGATGCTCAGAGGTTGTGCACGTTGGAGCACTTCTGTGTTGGTGATCCTATCTGACCAAGATGTGCCAAGGATGTGCCCAAGGCAGCACATGTGGAAGCTGTTAAGCTTCTTCTCTTGTCTTGTCTAGTAGTAGTAGTAGTAAATATTTATATAGCACTTCAGGTTTGCAAAGCACTATACAAATATTAGCATATTTCATTTTCTGTGTTATCGCTGTTTTTCAGATGGGGAGCCTGAGGCTCAACAGACTTAAGTCATTTGCTCTAGGTCACACAGCTAGAAAAAGCCACTTATGCAAGATTGGAATTCAGATCTTCCTCTAAATGCAGCACCATCTGTCTCATGTTCCAGGGATTCCCAACCTGTTTTTTTCTGAAGGTTTGGGGGAAGGATGGCACCTCAGAAAAGGCATCCTGGGTTTGCTGTAGGTGGGAGCTCATTTCTAGGCTTCAGCAAAGTATAGGAGGTCATCACATGGGAGAAATAAGCCCCTCCGGGCACCCAAAGTCAGTGTTCCAGACCACTGCCATCCTGCCTATTTTCCAAGACAAAGATACTACAGTCAGGCAACTATTCATCTCTGTTTTTCTGTTGTTGTTGTTGGTTTTTTTTCATTTTATCATGGCCAGACCAGACCAACTAATATGTCAAGACTAAGAAAAAAAAATGCTCTCTGAGAGTTACCAAAAGAAGAGACTTAGCAGGATTTCACCAACAGGAATAGGGAGGAGTAAGAATTGAATTGCTGAAATCATTTTGGTTTTTTTTTAAAGAAGAAGAAGAAAATAAAAAGTAATCCACCAGCCTGACATCTGAAGGAAACAAAATGTAAGGGAACAGGAGGGAACAAGTCATAACAGTGTATCTGGCAATAGGAACCCTGCTAGGAAAGAAGGTGAAATAGCCAAAGATTTCTGGCTAGATTAGACAAGGAATTCGTGGGGAAGCGAGCTACTTCTGAACTGTATTCCAGCCTTGATGCTGAGAGATGAAGAAAAAAAGAAAAATTATCAAACTTACCCATAGGATCAGAGCATTTAGAGCTGGAAGGGGCTTCTGACTCCCTGATTTTACAAATAGGGAAATTGAGGCCCAGAAAGGGGAAATGACTGTCTTGAGGCCAATGCATCTATTCAGTGCAGAATTGGGATGCCAAAGTTAGGGCTTTTCCCCTTCCTTTCTATGATCTACAGAGTCATGATGATCTGAGAACGAGATGTTAATTTCAAGGAAAGATGTGGAATCTATGGGACAATATTTTGTGTCTAATAACGGCAAACATTTCAATATCATTTTGTTTGAAAAGCTCCTAAAGATGATATCTCATTTGACCCTCAGAACCATTCCAGAAGGTATCATTTAAGAAATTAGAAGACTGAGTGAGCCTCAGAGAAGTTAAATTATAAGTGTCTGTGGTAACACCTGAACCCACATATTCCTGATGCCAAAATGAACGCTCTATTCACTGATAATAATACTATAGAATTAATAATTAACTAAATATTCACTTGGGTTCCAAACCTGCCTCTGATATTCATTAGCCAGGTGACCAATGGCAAGTCATGTAACTTCTATGAGGATCACTCTACTCATGTGTAAAATGGAGATAATATTCCATGTAGAGTACCTACTTCATAAAGTCTTGTAAGGCTTAAGCTAAATGATGTCTTCAGAACTCTTCTCAGATATTAAAAGCGATGATGATGATGGTGGTGGTGGTGGTGGTGGTGGTGGAGGAGGAGGAAAATAAGGCAGGCTGTTTTGGTGAGATGTTCTCCCATGATCTCCTTACCTAGTGAAGGCTGAAGGAGGTTCACCAAAAGAAGCACCTCTGCCATTTGGACAAAATCCAGATGTGTACCTCCTAGGCCTTGACAACTATTTCCTGGATGACTATAGATGAGTTTCCTAATATCACTGGATTATTACCTCCATGTCAGAAAGACATGCCTACTCTATGTTATTGTAAAATCAATAGACTTTAAGTGCTAGGAATACAAAGAAAGGACAAAAACACCCCCAGTCCCTATTTTCTCAAGGAAAGCACATTTTAATGAGGGAAACAATATGCAAATAACTATATGCCAATAAGACATACATACATATATAAATGTGTGTGTATGTGTGTGTGTATATATATATATACATATATATACATATATATATATATACACACACAAGATAATAGATATAATCTCAGAGGGAAAGCACTAAGGTTAAGTTAATTATACAATTTAATTAATAAGGTAAATATAAAGATACATAAATTATATAGATGCTTGGTAAGTCTTAAAGGATTGTGAAAATGTGACACATAATCAATCAAGAAATAAAGGGTTAAGAGTTGATTACTCTCTTGTTGTAGTGACTAAGAACTGGAAATCAAAGAAATGTTCATCAATTGGGGAATGGCTAAACAAGCTATGGTATATGATGGTGATGGAATATTATTGTGCTATAAGAAATGACAAGCAGAATGATTTAAGAAAGGCCTAAAAAGACTTGTATGAACTGATGTATAGTGAAGTGAGCAGAACCAAGAGAACATTGTGCACAGAGACAGCAATATTGTTTGATGAAGAACTGTGAATGACTTAAATATTCTCAGTAGTACAATGATCCAAGACAATCCCAAAGGACTGTGAAGATGAAACATACTATCCACCTCCAAAGAAAGAACTGATATTGATGGAACAGACTGAAGCAAGCTATTTTTCACTTTCATTCATTGTTTTTTTTTTATTCCAGTTTTCTTGTTCAAATGACTAATAGGGTAATGTCTTGCATAATTGCACATGGATAACCCATATTCGATTGTTTGTCACCTCAGGGAGGGGTGAAGGGGAGGGAGGGAAGGAGTGAGGGATAAAAATTGGAATGAAAAAGTATAAATAAGAATATTTATTATAACAAAAATGCTGCTATAACTAAAACAAAATAAGAGTTGAGGACCTCTAAGCTCCCTTCCAGCTCTAAATCAATGATCCTATAATCTTACCAGGCTGTATTCAGTCCCAGCTTTGCTGTTTACTACATATGTGACTTTGGGGAAGTCCTTCTGTTTCTCTAGGTCTCAGTTTCCTTAATTATAGAATGAAGAATTTGGGCGTCCTAAATGACCTCTAAAGTCTCCTCTAGATCTGTATCTGTGAGCTTATGATCTCCCAGCTGGAGTTTGCTCTTGCCTCTTTTCCAGTGAACCACATTCCCACCCCTGTCCCGCCCTCTGAAAATATCTATCTCCTAGACTCCTTTCATACAGCAATACAAAGGGTTGGAAGTTGCTCATCCAATTTTCCATCCTGTGACCAATATCCCAGCCTTGGACAAATGCCTCCTTTGAGACAAAGTTTGGTCATCCCACTCTATTTACAATTCTTCCTAATGGGATAAAACAAATAAATAAATTGGAATCAGAAGATATAGGTGCCAATTTTGACTTTGCTGTCTCTCATTAACCTTAGGGAAAGTGCCCTAATGTCTGCTTATCTCAGTCTCCTTCTGTGGGAATTGAGGTGAATATTGGCTTTGACAGTAATTTCTATGTTAAAAGTCTAGAGTTTTAGTGATTCTACAATTCAACATGGTAATCAAAAGTACCCAATATAATCTTAGGCTTTATTCATAGAAGCCTAGTGTCCAGAAGAGGGATTTGATAGACGCAATGTACTGTACCCTGAGCAGACCACACATATGGAAGATTTGAATTCTATCCTGGGCATCACAGCATAGGAAGAATGTTGCCAAACTAAAGTGTCTGTAGCTAAAAGGGAGATGAACAGCCTAATGAAAAAGGAATGGAGGTCAAACCATTTGAGGAATAATTGAAGAGATATAGGATATTAAACTTAGTTTAAAAATGCTTAGGGAAAATATAAAAGCATAGAGCTAGAAAGCATTTTAAAATTCAGTTAAACCAACTTTCTCATTTTTAGCAATGAAGAAACCAAGGCCAAACAAAGGGAAGTGGTTTGGCTCAGCCAATACTAAGAGGCTGGGATTTATAGCTTTTACATTAAACTTGACACTCCACCTGGGTAATGGTTCCCTGAAGCATTCTAGAGATGACATTCAAGAGGGTACACAAGCAACTAACCAAAGCCCTAAGCAAAACCTCTATTAACAGAAAAGTCTTTTTCAGCTTCTCACACCTCTTTCCTCCATGTCTGTGACTTCCTTTGAAGCAGAGTTTCTTAATCTTTTTCCATTCATGACCCCTTTTCACCCAAGAAATTTTTGCATGATCCAAGGTATATAGGTATATAAAATAAGTCTATGTAACCTTTTACTGTTGCCAAATTTTTTCCACCCCCATATTCATTTATGCAACCCCATATGGGGTCACAACCCACATTTTAAGAAGCTAGGCTCTGTAGGATCCAGTATCTCCCCCTTGAAGTGTCCCATACTTCAAAATTCTCTTTCCCTCTCTCTCTCCTGGTCCCATTACAACTTCACTAAGAATAATTTCAGGTAGATGTTGATAATCACTAACATCATGCTTGGGGCATAGTGAAGGAGATAGAAAAGGAGAGAATTGTATGATTAATCAATCAACAGTCATTAAATATTAAGTGTCTTTTCCATGCCAGGTATTTTACAAGGCATTGTAAAGGTATTCAAAGGCAAAAAAAAAAAAATGAAATACCTCTTGCCCTCATGAACTTATATACTCTATTGGGGAAAACAGATATTTAAGCATATACAAAATAAATTATTAATTGTTGTCTTTGAGTATTTGAATGTCTTTCATGTAGGACAGGGATTACACTTGTTCTGTTTGCCCTTACACTGGAGAACTAGGAGAAATAGGTGGAAGTTGAATAGAGGCAGATATCAATCCAAAAGGAAACATTTCAACCAATTATCCAAATTACTCAAAAGTGTAATGTACCACCGTTTGCTAGTAATGGTTTACCCTTCACTGAATATCTTCAAAAAGAGGCTAAATGACCACTTGTTGGGGATGTTGCAGAAAGAGTTTGAATTCTGGTATGAATTAGAATAGAGAACCTTTGAGATTCCTTCTAACTGAGTCTGTGATTCAAAAATTTAGAATAGATAAAAAAGAAAAAAGGCAAGCATCTTCGGACACACATACACATACTCTAGATTTTAGCAGAGCAAATTTCAAAGACTTTAATCCAATTTAATTCGAAAATAGGATAGATTGGATTTTATGTTTGAAGATTGTATAAGGGAAGTTGACTCAAGAGGGGTAGAAAGTTCTAAAGAATGAAATTCTGATGGTATATCCCAATATGATCCTGATTTTTAAAAAGATAGGAGCCAAAGTAGAGACTCATCAACCATCTCATAACTTTAAAATGCAGGTTAAAAAAAAGATAAAAACAAAAAAGTTAACTGAGGGAGAATACAAAACAGCAGTAAAGTCTTGTAGGAATAGTGCCAAGAATGCTAAAGTGCAGAGAATAATGAGATGATAATAATATCAGTAATAAGGGCAAATTAAAAACAAAATTCCCATGCCTTATCTGTAGTTCACAGGATTTTGTCTTTCATTATTGGTTCAATTTTCTTCATAGTACAATATTTCTTTAAAGTATTGTTGTTCAGTCATTTTAGGTTTATTTGACTCTTAGTGACCCCATTTGGGGTTTTCTTGGCAAAGATACTGAAGTGGATTATAATTTCCTTCTCCAGCTTATTTTATAGATGAGGAGGTGAACGGGGTTAAGTGACTTGTTCAGGGTCACACAGCTAGTAAGTATATGAGGACAAATTTAAACTCAGGAAGGAGTCTTCCTGACTTCAGGCCTGGCACTCACTGCACCATCTAGCTGCCTCACTTCTTTTTCTTTTTAGGTTTTATTCATTCTTCCTTCTGTCTTAGGGATTCTCTCTCTTGTTTTATTTGCATGTGCACTACATTTATTTTAGTATTTTTTGTGTTTCAGCCTTCATCCCCATTATTTCATTTTTTGGCTTTCCTCTGTCCCCCTTCCCCACTGATATACTAGCACCCTTCTCAACTTGGAAGCTGGGTGATTCCATCCTTCTTTAGTTGGGGAACATAAGGGTCACTGGTTTGAATCACTTTCCTGAGTACTCTCCAGAAAGAGAGGACTTGCTCCCAGGTGATTTTCTTGTCCCCTTCCCATCACCCTGATTACAATTATCCACTATAGCCCGTGATTATGAGTGCTGTGACTGGCTACAGCAGAAATGTTACCCTCAGGGCCCATAGGCTTCACAAACCTCCGAAATCCAATCAAACTCGATTAAAATGTAGTTGGGAAATGTTTAACAAACTAAATAAAATAGAATAGAATGGAATCTTAATTTATATTTTTCTAAGTCAATATGCATCCATTTGAAACCTGTTTCTATTTGAGTTTGAAACCATTGATATACAGCACATTTTTAGCCTGTTCAGACCCTCTGTCCTTCTTCCTTTTTTTCCTTCATGTGACTCTTTAGAATGAACATCTGCTGCTTGCAAGGTGGTAGTGATATAGTGGTAGTGGGTATTCAGGCACTTACCAGAAGCTTGGGGTAGCCTCACAGGTGGCACCCAGTAAGAAGCTCTAACAATAAAAATAAGTAAATAAATATGAATACATATATTTATAAATATAAATACAACTTTAATAACATAGTCTGTATAGATGAAATATAAATATATTTATAAATAAAATGAGTTTATTTCTGTTCACTGTGGTAGGTTTTTGGACTTAGTTGAAGGAGAGGTAATGAGTTTGGAGTTTTAGGCATTAAAGTTCTCTGTGTAAATTCACATCATTTTGTTTTGTACAGAAGTCTGCTTTCTTATATTTTAGAATGAGCTGTAACTACTCTATCACTGGCATATAATTCCTCTCTTTTGAGGTATGAAGTTGAATAAGTATTCAGAAAGCCTCTATTCTGCCTTGAAAAGGAATATTTTAAATTGTGTTGGAGACGAGAGCAAAAATAATGGGCATAATTTAGATCTTAGATGACAAAAATTGATCCAAAAATATTGTACTATTGGCAATGTGGGAGAAAAGGTAGGGGATTTAGAATCAAAGTACTTGAGTTCAAATCCAGATTCTGCTACATAACCAACTATGCTGCATGACCAGCCAATTTCTTTGGACCCCAGTTTTCTCATCTATAAAACAAAGGAGTTGGAGTAGGTGAACCCTCAGGCACCTTCTAGCTTGAATATTATGATTCTAAAATAATGAGTCAAATCTAATAGATGAAATTTAATGGAGGCAACTAAGAACTCCTATACTGGGGGTAAAATATGCAGTTGCAGAAGGCTATAGGCTACCATAACTTCTTCCTGTGAAAAAATCCAGGTCCTTTAGTGTATTGCAAATTCCTTTGAACTAACATTATAATATGGTAGCCACAAAAGCTCATGTAAATGTGGTTTTCGTTAATGGATGAATAGTACCCGGAATGGGAAAGGTTAGAGTTCTACTGTTCTGCTTTGACCACATCTAAAATTCTATACTAATTGCTAGGGACCACATTTTATAAAATACACAGAAAAGTACAATTGAATAAAAAGAAAGGCAATGTAATGGTGGAGGAATTCAGAGCTATTTAATAGAATTACCTGTTGAAGAAATTGAGAAAAGTTTTTTGGCCTAGAAAAGAGAGGGCTTAATGCCTATGATGTTCTCATTCTAAAAGATTAATCCATTCCGGTGGTCCCTTCTTCTGCTTGGCTCCTCTAGGAATTTCCATTTTAAGGAAAATGCAGCTATGTTCACATTTTCATTCCTTTCCAGGATCTGGACTCTGTGGACAACTTTTTCTACCATTCTCCAAATAGGGTACCTTCTATGCCAGCCCAAGCCTCATTTGGCCATTGTTTGGCCTCTTGTAAATAGCATTTGTTTCTGTTTGGTCAGAGGATCTTCCCCTCCATGATTGATTGATTGATTGGATGATTTGTTTATTTATTTACTTTTGACTAGGAAAAGAGGCCTTTTTTTTTTTCTTTTGCGGGACTATGACTACCCCAGGGCCACACAGCCAGTAAGTATCAAGTGTCTGAGGCTGGATTTGAATTCAAGTCCTCCTGAATCCAGGGCCTTTGCTTTATCCACTGCTCCACCTAGCTGCCCCCAAAAGAGGCCTTCTTTGCCTCACTTCGTACTTAGCCTTAATCATTGAATGGGTGTTGCTTCAGACAAACTGAGACGTATGAAGGCCTTAGCTTAAAAAAGCCAAGGTCTCCCACTGCATTGGGGCCATCTACAGATGTATATTTTGCCACTGGACCCAGATGGTCCAGAGGAAAGAGTTAGACTGGTGACTTGCCTCACTTAAACCCAGTTCACTGCCAAGTCATAACATCACCTCTATGTCATGGTCCTCTTTGAGAACAAGGACAAACAACAATCCTGTACCTCCCCTCCCCAACCATTTCAGTTTCCTTTTATGTGCTATCATTCTCCCCAATAGTATATAAGCTTCTAAGATAACCTGCAAGGAAGCACAGAAAAGCTGGGTAGCTTTGAAGATAATGTATAGTATTTATTATGTAGGTTTTCTTGAAACAGAAATTTATTGTTTTATATTGAATCCTCTCTTTTGTTCTGTGTACATGAAAATGTACTTTTTTCTTATTTTAAGTTTAAAATGAATAAAAATTTTACAAAAAAATTTTTTAAATAAAATTGATTTCATTATGTAAAAATTATGTAAACATGGGGGGGCATGGAAAAGAATATAAGGTTCTTAAGAACATGAGTTGTCTTTCTTTTTGCCTCTTTAAAAAATTTTTTTCCCTGTACTTGGCACATAGAAAGTGCTTACTAAGTGCTTTTTTACTTGACTTAACTGCCATGATAGCTGTCTTTAAATATTTGAGTATTTCTTAAGTGGAATAAATATTAGCCTTGTTTGCCCTTGGCTCCAGAGAACAAAAGTAGTACCACTTAGGTGAAGATGTAGAGAATCGGACTGCGGCCCAATGTAAGGAATTCCAAAGGTGGAAAGAGGGTAACTTAATAAGTACTGAGGTCATCATCATTGTGTTGGAAATGTTGTAGAAAGGGATTCATGCTCAGGTATGGTGACTGTGCCATCTCTGAAGTTCCTTCTGAAATTCCATGTTTCCATTAACTTAAACATTATGGCTAAGGCTGCTGTTCAAATTCAAGTGTTATCTGGGACATCTAGGATATCATCCCATTAATACCTTGGTTATAACCAGTTTGTCAGATTCCCTTGACTATTTCCTAATAGAACCCTGGGGACTAAGGCCGAGTTTTCCTGGAATGAAGACAAGTAGTGTTAAGTCATTAGGGGTGTGACAATTGGAGTTCCGCCCCCTGTTGGAGAGATACTGTAGGAAAGCTCCGCCATGAGGAGAAGGCATCTGAGGGCAAGCCACGTGGCTTGGAAGGTCAGTTCCTTAACATCAGGAAGTAAGGTTTGATATTTCCGTTTAGACAGGAGGCTTGTGGGACAAAGAAGGGGCAAGACTCTCATTCATCAGGACCTCGTAGAGAGTGGAGCTGGAGATGCTGGCTCCCTGTGATAGATAGATGTAGGCATCTAGGCCTCTTTCTCTCTCTTCACCAAATTTTTATGCTCCTTAATAAATGCATAAATTCTAAGCTATTGCTAAAGTTTCTAATTTATTGGCAACCACTTGTTAGATTTTTGGATATTATAGCTAGATAGCAACTTTACAGGGTTAGGGGCATGGAGAGGGAATTCTGGATAGGGAAGGCATGGTGGTCACAACGTATGGTCAGGGTGAGTGAAAACCAGCATAAAAGTGCTGGACTCTGGGCCTCAGGTTTGTGGTCTTCACTAGGTTGAATGGAAGGTTGCCACCCAGTTTCACCCTCTGCTATTTCACTTTTCTCTCTAAGTCCAGCCCACTGGACACACTGATCATAATTGTTGATTCTCCACTTTCCTAGCAGTTCACAATCTCTGAAGTCTGAGCCCTGGGCCTCACTTCCAATCTCCCACTTTATCATACACTCCAGCTTCAGCTTCCCCTACGCCCCCCCCCCCAAAAAAAAGCCAATGAGTCCCTTCTTCCCCCTTTGGGGAGTGGAGACATCTGTTGACCATATTGAATTTTCCCCGCTCATGTGACTGCACAGTAGGAAACATGTGTTTCCCTTGTTTGTTTGTTTTTTCTCTGCAAACAGCAAAATGGGATAATGAGCCTGGAGAGTAAAGAGTCAACTAGGATTCTAGACACATACCTCGTGTAAAAAACCATGTTGGTACATAAAATCCCAATGGGGGAAAAATAGTCAGGGCTCAGTAGATCCTGGTCCTCCCTCCCCGGCCTATATACACATATACACACACAAGTGTACATGGGCTTTTCCTTTTTTGCATATCTAGATTGAAACAAAAATGGCAAGGCAGGATGATTCAGCAAGAAGTCCACTGGACATGAAGTGAGGACAGTGAGGTTTAGTCACATATTTAATATGGGATTCAAACAAGGTGATTTACCTCTTTGTGCCTCAGTGTCCTCATCTATAAAATGGCCTGTCCGTTCCCCATGTTGGTTGTGAAGATTAAATGAGATCATGAATATGAGACTGCCTTATTAACTTTAAAAACAATAGAAAAATGGACAAAAAGTTATCATTAATGAAACATTATTTAATTATTTTAAACCTTTGTGCTTTAGCCAAAACTTCTTAGAATTTCACATTCAAGTTTCTGTTGTTATTTTGCCCAACTTTTTGTATTCTATTTTTGTTTTTGATCAAGACATGACTTCATCAGGTAGAGGGAATTCTTAGTATGGCGATTCTCTCCATCAACCAACCACTCTCCATTCTTTCCATCAAGCAACCCCACCTTTATAACTTGTAGTCTCAGAGACTTACCTGGGAGTATGGAGAGGTTAAGTGATTCACCCATAGTCATGGAGCTATGTATCAAAGGCAGGATTTGAAATCTAGAGCTGCTTGGCTCCAAAGTGAGCTCTTTATTGGTTGGACTACGACATGCCAACTCTCTCATCTATAGCTAATTACAACAAAACCCCCAAAAAGCCAGTTGATTTTTTTAAAAGTTTTATTTACATTTTTGAAAGGGGGACTGCTTCCCCCTTTATTAGTAAAGCACAGAATCTGAATCATTTGCTGCTGTTCTCACCTGTTTTCTTTTGCAGGGTTTGGATGTTAAATATAGACAAATTTATATACTTAGAGATCTATATATTTGTAGATATATCTCTATTTCTATCTTGAACACAATCTATGTATTATACTGGGAAAGGGTATATTTACTAAAATAGACTCATTAGAAAATTGCTATAATTTAAGTTTATTAGTTTTAAAGCCTATTCCCTGTAGTATTTGAATATTTAGTGATTCAAATGACTACAATCTCTAAGGCCAGGGTATTATCTTTCACAACACAGATTGCAGCTGACCCTTGTCAGCCCCTCATGTAAGACTCTTCTCTGTGTCCTTTTATATGATCTGTATGTATTTTTTAAAAAGAGCAAATTTTAACACATCTATACCTCATTGCAAAACATTGCAAAAATATGCCATCATCAAAATTCTCTGTTGTCTATTGTTTTTCTCAGTCTTTCCCTTCAGCTATCTTTCTTTCCTTTACTTACTTCCCTTTTTTGCTTTTTCTAAAAGCATCTTCCCTCTCCCTTTGATCCCATCTGCTTGTTTCTCTCATTATACATCAGCCTCTCCTTCTCCTCTTTGAAAGACATCTAGGTAGAGGATAAACAGAAGGAAGGGCAGGGACAAGAAAGAAAAGGGGAAAAAGTAGTAGTAGTAGTAGTAGTAGTAGTAGTAGAAGTAGTAGTAGTAGTAGTAGTAGTAGTAGAAGTAGTAGAAGTAGTAGTAGTAGTAGAAGTAGTAGTAGTAGTAGAAGTAGTAGTAGTAGTAGAAGTAGTAGTAGTAGTAGAAGTAGTAGTAGTAGTAGTAGTAGAAGTAGTAGTAGTAGTAGAAGTAGTAGTAATAGTAGTAGTAGTAGTAGAAGAAGAAGTAATAGCAATATTAGTAATAATAAAAGTAGTTGGAACAAGAATAAGAGAAATAGTTTTAAGAAGAGTAATAATTGTAATAAAAGAAATAGTAATAGCAAGAGTAAATTAGTAATAGTAGTAGAAATAATAATAGTAAAATTAATAGCAGGAATGTAGTAGGAATAGTAGGGATAGCAGTAGCAATAGTAGAAGTAGTAGTAGAAGTAGTAGTAGTAGCAGTAGTAGCAGTAGTAGTAGTAGTAGTATATGGGTTAGTAGAAATAATAGTAGTATAAAAGTAGTAGTATAAATAGTAGTTGTGATAGTAAAACTAATATAAATAATAGAATAGTAATAATGAAAGCAGTAACAGAAGTAGAATGAGTTAATGCCATAGTAAAAATCATTGTATTAGTATTGTTAGAGGCAAGGAGAAGGAGAAGCAGAAGAAAAAGGAGGAGGAGGAGAAGGAAAAGGAGAAGAAATAGTAATAGTAGTGTTAGTAGTAGTAGAATCCGAGAGGAGGAGGAGGAGTGGCAGCAGTAGCAGCTGCAGTCGCCATAGCAGTATCAGTAGTAGTAGTAGTAGTAGTAGTGGAGGTGGTGGTGGTGGTGGTGGTAGTAGTAGCAGTTTAAATTCATATACCACTTAAAGGTTTGAAAAGCTCTTTCCACACATTTGATCATTGTATCCTCAATAAAGGTCAAGGTGTAGTAATTGATCAAGTTGGCCTTAAATTCAGGAAAACACATTCTGGCTATGTGACCCTGGGCAAGTCACTTGCTTTTCAGTGCCTCAGGAAGCACTATAAGTTGCATTGAAGGTACAGAGCTGAATTAATAGAAGGATTTCCTCGCTGGCTGCTCTTTACATTAGTGAAGTCTCAGGGCTAATTATTATCCTTGAGTCTCACAAAAGTCCTGTGAGGTCAGTGCATATATTCTCCCCATTTACAGAGGAGATTGTCTGAAAAAGTTTTGGGTCATGATGGCAAAAGTAGAAGGAGGAGGAAGTCTTCCATTATTCGAAACAGAAACAGATGGCTCTGACTTTGCCCTTCAGTGTGCTCCTTTTGCATTATCCGTGACCATCTCAGTCCTTTGACCTTATCATGCTTATCTAATTATCTTCTATCAAGGTGGACCAGTTGGGAAGAGAGCTGAACTTGGAGTCACGAAGACCCTAGTTCAAATCCTAGATTAGACAGTAACTAGTTATATAATCTTGGGCAAGTGACTGAATTTCTCTCAGTTTCAGTTGACTCATTTGTAAAATAGAGATAATAATAGTGCTCACCTCAAAGAATTGTTGTGAAAATAAAACTGAGATAGTATATACAGAGTATTTTGGAAACCTTAAAGTATTCTATAAATGCTAGACATTATTATGAGTTAATTTGGTGGTACGGTGGATGGACCACTGGACTTAGGAAGACCTGAGCTCAAAATCCAGCCTCAGACACATACTAGCTGTGTGACCTTGGGCAAGTCACTTAGTTTCTGTTTGCTTCAGTTTCCTCGTCTGTAAAATGGAGATAATGATAGCACCTCTCTCACAGCATTGTTATAAAAACCAAGTAAGATAACATGTAAAGTGTTTTGCAAACTTTAAAGCTTTATGTAAACTATCATTATTACTATTATATCCTTCTTCTCCTCCTCCTCCTCTCCTTCTCTTCCTCCAAGTACAGGATAAGCAAACACCCAGGTAAGTGACCTCATTCAGTGATGATACCACACACAAAGATCAAGGGCTCCAGGTCACAAAAATTTTTTACAAGCTTTTGAAAGTCATGCTTTTGTTTCTCAAGGGATGGTATGGGTCAATTAGTTGTTCTTTGTATTAGATGAGTAGGCAATCAAGCATAATGATTCCACTAAAGGAATTCTTCCTAGAAGAATGGAAGTCTTTCAATGAGGGGATTCAAGGAAGAAAGGAGAAAGATGCTAAAGATGTAAGAACGGAGTGAGAAAGGTTAAGGAATTCATAATATAAAAAAGACAGTAGGGGCAGCTAGGTGACACAGTGGATAAAGCACCAGCCCTGGATTCAGGAGGACCTGAGTTCAAATCTGGTCTCAGACACTTGACACTTACCATCTGTGTGACCCTGGGCAAGTCACTTAACCCTCATTGCCCCCAGAAAATGAAAAAAATAAAATAAAATAATTGTCTTTTAAAAAAATAGGTTGACCTGGTAAGAATAGGTAACCTTTCAGCAGAGTAATGGTGGATTAAAGGTATGGCTAAATGAGACATATATTTTCAGAAATGACTAGTGTTTTGAATCAATTTCATTGCACTTATTTGTTATAAGAGGGGGGGAGAAGAAATCATTGGAAAGGACAGTAATACAGAAACAAAATTTAAAAAAAACAAGAAAATATTATTTTAAAGAAAAGAGATCTAAATCAAGGAGAAATGTTCTAAGGATATGATGGAAAAGGCATTGGGCTTCAGTATACCTGAATCCTAGTTTCCATTCAGCAACTTACCGACTGTGTGACCTTGGACACCACTCTGGTTTTCAGTTTGCTCTATAAAATGAATGGCTTTGACTAGGTGGTCTCTAAAGTGCCCCTATCATTCTCTGTTCTGTGTCCCAATGTTAGTGTTCTAACATTCTCTGTTCTAAGGCCTCTTCCAGCTTTTACAGTCAGTGGGTCACATAAGATAAATATGGAAGGCCAACTAGTCCAGAATCCCTTTGTGGAAGATGTTAAAAGCAAAGAAAAAGAGATAAGTCCTTCTGTGGTGGGTAATAGGACTGAATGTAGGAACTCTACAATGAAGGGGAGTGGAGAAATCAAGTCTATAAATATTTATTGAGAATTCATTTTAACCTTGAAATGATTTTGTGAGGTAGTTAAGGCAGGAGGCATGAATAGGTAGGTGTGATAGAAAGAGCTAGGGGCCAAGAGATGCAGATATGAATCCTATTATAGCCACTTACTGTGTAGTTTGGATAAGTCAGAAAATTATGCAATATAAAAAGTAGAATGAACTGAGAGGTTATACTGTCCTACCTATACCTGAACAAAATAATATTATTGTGGGGCAGCTAGGTGGTGCAACGGACAAGGCACCGGCCCTGTATTCAGGAGGACTTGAGTTCAAATCCAGCCTCAGACACTTGACACTAGCTGTGTGACCCTGGGCAAGTCACTTAACCCTCAATGCCCCCCCCACACACACACACACACAAACAGATAATATTATTGTTTGTCCTTCATTCTCAAAGAGGAGCATGATATCAAAGTGATGTCATAACATGCATTAAATTGGATTTAAGTAAGGGAGGGCTATGCAAGGTCACCAACCTCACTCTCTCCTCCAGAGCCATATGGGTCCAGTGACAAGATATATATCAAGATGACTGGATGGCCCCAGGTGTTTGATGCAGTCAGGGTTAAATGTCTTTCCCAGGGTCACATAGCTAATAAGTGTCTAAGGTGATATTTGAACTCAGATCTTCCCAACTTCAGTGCCAGGGCTATATCCACTGTACCACCTAAGTTGCCCCTGGACAAGATAATGATAACATAGTGTTACCACCACTACTACTACTGCTACTACTACTACTACTTTTACTGCTACTACTACTACTACTACTACTACTACTACTACTACTACTACTACTACTACTGCTGCTGCTGCTGCTGCTGCTGCTACTACTACAGCTGTTGCCACCACCACTGCCACCATCACCACCCCCACACCACCACTACCACTACTTCCACTAATACTATTATTATGCTATATGAGATAAATAAGACAAGTCAACTACTCTAGAATCCCTTTGTGAAAGGTGTTAAAAGAAAAGAAGAAAAGTTGCTGCTGGTGCTACCGAGGATAATGATGGTGGTGATAATACCTTGGTGATGATGGCCAATGATGATGGCAATGAAAGCTAGTATTTATGTAAAACTTTAAGGTCTGTAAAGTTCTTTAGAAATATCAATTTATTTTATCCTCATAACCACCTTCAGAAGTAGGTACTATTATAACCATTTTACAGATAAGGAAACTGAGGTTTACAGGTCACAAGGTCACATAGCTAGTGGGTGTCTGAGACTGAATTTGAACTAAGATCTTCCTGACTCCAGACTCAGTTCTCTGTCTACTGTGCCACCTAGCTGCCTCTACCCGGCAAATGTTCTTCCAGATTTGGGGCCTGGAGTTAGGAAGACCCAAGTTCAAATGTGACCTCAGACACTTACCAGTTGTGTGACCTGGACAAGTCACTTAAACTCTGTTTGCCTTACTTTCTCCAAATGTAAATTTGAAGAAACTACTTCCTGAGGCTGCCCATTCTGCTTTTGGATGGGTTTGGCTCTCAGGAACCATCTTCTGACATCCAGCTTATATATGTCTGAGGCACTTTAGAGTTGACAGCTCACATTATCTTAGTTGATTCTCACCACAACCCATGAGGAGTTAATAATAATACAACTAGTATGAATCTCATTCTACATATGAGGACACTGAGGTTCAGAGAAATAAAATGACTATGGGAAAGAATGGATAGAGCAATGATTTGGAGGTCAGAACACCTGAGTTTAAATGCTGTCTCTGCTGTTTACTCTGGGTACAACAGGGAACAAGTTACTTAGAAGTCCCTGCGCCTCAGTTTCCTCAGCTATAAAATGAGGGGCTTGAAGTGGATGGCCTGAGAACCTTCCCAAATCTAGACTCATGATCCTATGGGTCTCAGAGTATCACCATTTTTCCAGGACTCTACTGATGTAGTCCATGATCATGTCAGTCTCTGGAAGCCAGTGGTAGCCACTTCATGGCAGGTGAGAAGATTTGCCTCTCTGAGTCTTTGGTCACTCTCGCCTGAAAAGCAAGGGCAATATTTGTACTGTCTGCCTTATCTGGTTGCCATAAGGTCCTAATGAGATTCTGGGTTTCTATAGGTATTCTATGATTATTGTAGATTATTAGAAATTTGACAAGCAAGGCTACTAGACTATGGATAATTCATATGACCTGCACAACGTCAAAGGTAGAGTCAAGCTTGGCCCAAACCCAGGGATTTTTTCCATCTAACTGAGTATGGTCTTTACTGACTGGGGATAAATGCACACAGATAATAACAACAACAATAACAATAACAATATATTTATATAGAGCTTGAAAGTTTACAATGTGCTTTATATATTTCATCTCATTTGATCAGATTGCTGAATCTAATCCTCCCCATTAAATCAACCTTTGGAAACAATTCAACACTCTGCCTTGTACAAATACTTCGGTCTCTCTGTCATTAGAGTGAATTAGCAAGTTTCCGTCACATTGGAACATAAAAAGAAGCCATATGAAACAAATTGCACATCCGGCTGCTTCCAGAGGGGCTATGATTTCTGCTCGGCCTCTTTCCAGATTTGTGGGAGCTGCTTTGTTGTACACTCCTTTAAAAAAAAAAGTGATTCGGAAATTATGACAAAAGCATGGACAAGCAATTTCCCTTGAGTGTTGCATCAGTGCTAAATGAAAGGGGTGATGAGAGAAACACAGGAGTGTAGCAGAAAGAAACCATGATTCAAGTCCAGGTTATCTCTCTTCTACCACATAATGCTTGCTTTCCTTGTGCAGATTCCTATTTTTCTCTGGGCCTGTTTCCTAATTAACACTAGAAGGTGGTGGTGGTGGTTGTTCAGTGGTTTCAGCCATGTCCAACTCTTTGTAACTTCATGTGGGTTTTTCTTGGCAAAGATGCTAGCATGGTTTGTTGTTTCCTTCTTCTTATTTTACAGACAAGGAAACTAAAGCAAACAGGGTTAAGTGGCTTAGCCAGGGTCACACAGCCCAGTAAGTGTCTGAGGTCAGATTTGAACTCGTCTTCCTAACTCCAGGTCCAGTCTTCTAACTACTCTGCCAAGTATTACCTTCGAAGGCAACCCATTCTACTTTAGGCTAGTCTTAATTTTTAAGAATTTTTTTTCTACCATTAGGTTTAAATTTGCCTCTGAAACCTCCACAACCATTGTTAACAGTTTTGCCCTTTGTTCAATGGGACAGACTTTCAAATATTTGACATCATTGTCATGTAGCTACTCTCCTCTCTCCCCCAATCTCATCTTTTCTTCCCCAACTAGTATGCCTCCATTTCCTTTAAGCCATCCTTATATCCCACAGACCCAAAGCTCTTTACCATTTCAGGGACTTACTCAGCTAATGAATAAGCAGGACAATGAGTTAAAATCTGAGTTTTGGAGGGGGTGGCTAGGTGGCACAGTGGATAAAGCACTGGTCCTGGATTCAGAAGGACCTGAGTTCAAACCCAGCCTTAGACACTTGACACTTAATAGCTGTGTGACCCTGGGCAAGTCACTTAACCCTCATTGCCCTGGAAAAAAAGAAGAAAATAAAACAACAAACAAATCTGAGTTTTGCTTCAGAATCTTACAGTTTTGGTTTCAAGTAAATGATTTCCCTACTCTAGGCTTCAGCTTTCTCTTCTGAAAAATAAAGCGTTTGGATTGTAAGATCCCTAGAGTCCTTTCCAGCTCTAACATTCGATGATGCTTTTTATTATAGCAGGTTCGAGCTTTCACTTATCTCTGGCAATGGGGAAGTTCCTAAACCACTCTGGCTCAGGTCAACCATTTGTTCTTGCAAAGTAGGCTCCTACTTACCACAATATACGCTTTTTCATTTTGTTAGAAAAGTTAATCAGCTAATGAGTATGGGACACAGTGTAAGATACCATCTCATCTGTTAGCTTGGCACACACTGTTTAACTGCCTAATTCATCTTATGCTTACTAAGTTTTTCCAACTGCTTATATTATCTTCACTGAAATATGAACACATCCTTAGGTAACACATCTTCTGTAATGTAAGAATTATTTCCTTCTTCATGAAATAGACTCTATAAGACTTTAACCAGTGTTGTATATTAGAAAGAACACTACAGTTGGCATGATTAGAAGGGAGCAGGTTCTATTTCTGCCTTTGATATTTATCAGTTGTATGGGACATTAGGCCCCACATCTCTCAGCTTCAATTTCCTCATCTATAAAATGGGCATGATAACACATGCCACTTTACTATACAAGTTATATATAACAAGCCATTTTACTTTTCTACCCTTCCTCATTGGTGATATGACATGGTTTGATTCTATGGTACTTCACAGTTCTATGACCTTATAAAAGATAATCTTGGGGAAGAGAAATTAAATTTATTTTGCTTGTTCCCAGTAAGTTAGGACAAATGAATAAAGTAGGGAGACATTTTATTTCCTCATATGTGTATACTGAATGATATGAATAGAACAGGGAGACATTTTATTTCCTCTTATGTGTATACTGAATGAAATTTAAGGTACTGTAAAAAGGTAAGAAGCCTGTCTCAATATCTGTGCAACTTTTTTTTTAAGCATAGAGAAAGGCAGTGTGTTACTGTAATAATTTTCCAGCTAGGAAGTAAAAAATCACAGCTGTCCACCAGGTGGTACTCTGTGTAAGCTATAGATCCAGTGGTTTTGTCTAAGACTCTCTTGCACATGCATAAAGGAGTCTCCTATACTGCCACAACATGTAGTTCTGAATATGGCTATGCAGTAATTTAAAATCCAAGGTTTTAAATTTGTCTAGAGCAAGAGTAAGCAAATTATAGCTTGAGGGCCAAATGTGGCCCACTGACTGTTCTTTCATGAGAGCTAAGAATGGCTTTTATGTTTTAAAATATAATAAAATTTCCTTTAAAATGTAAAAAAAAAAAATCTTAGTTCATGGACCATGGAAAAAGTAGATGGTTGCCCAGATTTGGTCCATAGGTAACATAGTTCATTGATCTTGGTCTAGAAGATGCTATAAAATATCATTCAAATATAGTAAAACAATAAATATATGACTCCACCACTATTCATATGCAGAATTTCTTCTTTCTGTTGAACATTCAAAGCATATTGACAGTCAACATGATAAGGCATTCTTCTAGTATAACAAGGAGATTTCCAAGCCATACTTAGCCAAAGAGAAGGGATGTGTTTAAGCCTGGTGTAAGGCACATAGTTTAATTAGGGAAGGCAGGGAAAGAATAGGGAAGAGAATCAGTTTCTCTGCCACTAACTCACCTATCTATGGGATTCGTGATACTTAATAGTCTGTGACACCTAAGACCTCTTTTTTCTCCAGTTTCCCCTTCTGCTCTCACGTCTAGGTTGCTACCACAGTACTGGTCCGGGCAATGTTCATGTGCTTCTGGTCAGTTTGTAGAAGATAAGGGCTTGAACTATAGCCTAGCACCACCTGGCAATTCCCAATACCAAAGTCTTAGCCAGTCTTGATGTCTTACCACTCCTTCTAACTGTCATGGCCAGTTAAGCATCAAACTCCCACAAAGTAAATTCTAAATTGCCCAAACATAAGATAGGAAACATAAATCAAGCTGTAGCATTTTCTGCCACCTGTGCCTTGTGTAGTTGGCAGAAAGTTTCTCTCCAGGGCAAAGGAAAAAGAACTAGGAAAGCCAATATGTTAATGTCCATGTACGGTCTCATCACTTCAAAGACTTACAAATCTGTTTTACCTATAAAAATTCCTGGGCGCCCCTTGACTCCCAACAGAGATATAAACGGAAGTGTAGAAATACCTGCCATATATTCCAAAATGAATGAACATATGTAACATGCTTTGCAAACCTTAAAACTCTATATAAATATTATTATTATTATAAATTTTTCCTATTAGTCACAATAGGTTCAATTGTACAAAAATGGAACAGGCCACCCCTTGAATTAATGAACTCCCCAGCATTGAAAGTATGAAAACTGAGAATTAAGATAAATATTACTCAGTGCTGAAAGCAAAGTCTTAAATGAAGTTTTGTCCTTGGGCCTGGGGAGGGAGGGGTACAGACAGGGCAGGTGGATGCAGTAAGAAATTCACCTGGGGTTTAGCCAAGGAATGGGCAAGATGTATGCCCCAGAACAGTGTTGTTGATGCTATTTAAATTGCAGATCATGGTCACTCTGCCCTAGTTATCCATCTTCCTGGGAAGAAACTTAGAAGTCTCAGAAGGGGCCTCAGAGACTGATGACCATTTGTCAGAAAAGCTATAGAGAAGATTCTTACATAATCATTGATATTAGACTAGAAACCTTCTAAGGTCCCTTCTAAATCTAAGATTTTCTCCTTATTTCCATAGGCTCATTTAGTTTACAAGGATTGCAATTTTTCTCTGTTATCCATATATGTTCACTAGGTCAGGTATTTCCAAGGTCATGTGGACCTCCAAAGGCCATCAAGCATATCAAGGCTTTATGGTCAATATATTATTTGAATTTTTAATTGATTTCCAGCCAATTAAATCACGAAATTTGTGGAATCCCTTTGGTGAAACATATTCCATTCTTGCTTCTCTTTATGAAAATTAATGGGTCTATTTTATTTCTTAATTCATATTCATGGTAAATTCTAGTACTTTATTCATTTCATACTGATTAGAAAGTATAGGAAAGTTTATTGAAAGCCAGGGAGTACAGTAAAAGGTTGGAAATCCCTGAACTAGAAGGTCATTTGAATCTTAAATCAGACTTCAACGAACAATTCCTCAATATTTTGGAGGCACAAATCCCTATTTGTTCAATTTCCAGACAACCTACCCCAAACCCCACATTTGCTAAAAATGCTAGATATGAGTGTTTATAAATACTTCAAAGGGAAAAAAGGCCAAAGGAAATGTTTAAATACATGTAATTTAATGCATATATTAATGTTTATGAATAATTCAAAGATTAACATAAATGTTTGTATTTAAACTGTTTTTTGACTTTTTCATGTGTGTGTATATATGTGTATGTTTCTCTCCTGAATTTCCCAGCACTTCTTCAAAGAGTTAAAGACTCTCTAGGGTTTCACAAGAATAGGATAGAGATTAAAGGGCCATTCAGAAAATTCACTTACTTATAAATTCAACAAATACTCAACAGATCTTTCCTGAACATTTAGTAATGTGTCTTGCATTGTATTAAACAACATAAAAGTGAAATGGAGAGGCAGTGTGGTACATGAAATAAAAATTAAACATCAGGACTAGTTATTAGCTGTGAGATTCTGACCAAGTCATTTCCCTCTCTAAGCTTCAGTTTCCTTATTCATAAAATGAAGGTGTTATATTAGGTTTCCTCCTAACTCTAAACCTGATGGTTTACTTCACAGTGAGAAGATCAGTTTTTAATTTGTTCATTGATATATGTTGTTTTTATACAAGAATTACCAACTTCCCACAAAAACCCACATGACACCCAGAAAAGAATTAGCCATTGTTAACAGAAAAGAGATGTGTCCCCGTAGCCTTTAACTCTGATTGATTGCATCCTGCTCATTTTAACCATTAACTCTGACCAGATTTCTGTTAGCCTTTGCTTTTAGTTTTATTTATTTTGCTATGCGTGTTGCATGCATTACTCTTTGGGATCTGCTTTCTTTACTATGCCTTACTTTTGATGAGATCTTTCATGTTTGTTTTCTGAACTCTTATTCCTCTTTCTTTGAAGAGCACTGATATGGCATTACATTCATATGCAGTACTTAGTGTCCAAATTGATTTTCCTAAAGCTTGGGTCTGACCACGTGACCCTCTCCCCCATTCATGAAACTCCCAAGATTGTCTGCTACTTCCAGGATCAAATATAAAGTGCTTAGTATGAAATGTAAAGCTTTTTATTACTTGCCTCCTTGCTACCTTTCTAGTCATTTTTTTTTAGTGAGGCAATTTGGGGTTAAGTGACTTGCCCAGGGTCACACAGCTAGTAAGTGTTAAGTGTCTGAGGCCAGAATTGAACTCAGGTACTCCTGACTCCAGGGCAGGTGCTCTATCCACTGCGCCACCTAGCTGCCCCCCCTTTCTAGTCATTTTAAACTTTACTCTTCTACATGTACTGTACAGTAAAGGTAAGTTGGCACATTTTTACTTTCTTGAACAGGTCACCCAATCTCTCATGTTTGTGGCTTGGACCTGGCTTTTCTCCATGTCTCCAATGCTCTCCCTCTTCCCCTTCCCCTTTTAATTAGCATGGATTCCTTTAAGACTCAGCTCAAGTCCCACTTTCAAAAAAACTAATCTAGCCATTTCCAGTTCCCCCCCACATATTAGTAACTTCCCCTCTGAGATTATCTCCCATCTCTTCTGTCTAGATCTTTTTCTTTTTTTTCTGCCTAATTGTTTACATACCATCTCTACTGGTAGAATGTGAATTCTTTGAGGTTAAAAACTAGTTTCACCTTTCTTTGCATCTCTAAGGTTTAGCAGAGTGCACGACACATTTAATACTTTTTGATTGGTTGGTTGGCTGCTCCCCACCCCTAATCATTGGGCATCTATCTATTTACAGCTTTATGTCACCACCAATAATGCTACTATGAACATTTCTGTACATGAGTCTTTTTGTTCGTTTGTTTTTGTTTTCTTTTTTGTTTTGCCATCAGTGATCTTCTAGGGATATCATGGAATCTCTAGGTCAATGGTTATGAAAAATCTTTAACCTTTCCTGCTTCATTTCAAGTTATATTCTAGAAAGTTTGAGGCAATTCACAGCTTTGCCAGCTGTGGATTAGCATGCTTGTCTTCCAGCAGCCCCTGAAACAATTCATTTCCACATCTTTTTTTAGCACCTTTGCTTAATGGGTATGAAGTGATACCTTAGGATTGTTTCAATTTGCATTTTTCTAAATAGTGGTGATTTTGAACATTTTTAGGTAACTAATGGCAATTCCTATTACTTCTCTTTTTAAAAAGTTGTTAATATCCTTTGATCCCTTGTCTATTAGGGCTCTAATGGTTCTTAATTTCATATTTATATCAGTTCCCTATAGATGGCAGATGACAGGCTTTTAAAAGAAATATTCAAATTTTCCCTCATTCCTTAGCTTTTTTTCTTATTCTAATTACTTCAACTTCTTTTTGAGGAAAAAGCTTTTTAATTTCATAATAATTATATTTGACTAATACTTGACAATTATATTTGGTCAAATTTGTCTTTAAATCTGGGGGTATCAGGAAAGGCCTCCTACAGAAGAAGGTAGATTATGAACCAGGTCTTGGGAAACTAAGAGATAGAGGTAAGAAAGGGAAGCATGAAAGGCATGAGGGACCAGACAGTGCAAAGACACAGAGATGAGAGTTGAGTGGTCTGTTGAAAAACACCAAGTAGGTTGGTATAAAGGGATTATGCCGCAAATAGAAAGGAGCAAAGTATAAGAAGCCTGGGAAGTTATTTACTATTTTTTATTAGCTCTGTTCATTTATGCATTCCTTCCCCCGTCTAAAATTGTAAAAGATACAATGTTATATTTTATCTTTTTATGATGTGGCATTTTACATTTAAACTTTATCTATTTGAAAGTCATTCTGGGATAAAACATAATATGCTGAGCAAAGCTTTCCCCTCGCCCCCCATGAAACTGTGTTCCAGTTTTCTCGAAAGTTTTTGTCAAAAAAGAAGTCTCTTGACCACTAATTTGTTTTCTTGTGATTATAAAATACTATATAGATGTGAAAATTTGTTTCCAGTTCCTGTTACGTTGTCTGCTCCATTTATCTATTGTTGTTGTTGTTTTTTACAATCTTTTACCAGATAGTTTTGATAATACTATTTTATGGTATAGAGATCTGATGGTACCAAACCTTGCCTGCTTAATTTTCTTCCTATTTTTTTTCATTATAGACCTTAATATTATTGATGTTCTTCTCCCCCCTCCCCCCAATGACTATGGTTATAATTTTGTTGAATACCGTAAAGTTTTCCTTTTAGTCACTTGATTAGTCTAGTAATAAATTTATAGAATAATTTAGGCAATTTCATCCTTTTTATTATGTTGAGTCAGGTCCATTATTTCTATTGAGTATTCAATAATTTAGGTTTTCTTTGTAGTTGTATTCATAGAAATCCTAATTCTGAGATGTTTAAAATTCATTTTATGATCTTAGATGGAATTTCATTTTCTATCCCTTCCTTGTGTATTTTCTTGGCAACATATAGAAACCCTTATGATTTGTGTGGATTTATTTTTAATCCTGCCCTACTAAAGCTATTATTTATATCTCACTTTTAAAAATATGTATTCTCTTTGTTTTTTATTTAAACAATTATATTATCTTCAAGAAAGGAAATTTAGCTTACTTGCTTAAATTTATTCTCTCATTTTTCTTTTTTTTCCTAATTACTATAGCAATAAGACATATAATAAAGGAAACGCTAGGCATCATTTCTTTATCCCTGGTCTTTCGGAGAAACTTTTCAATGTTTTTCCATTGAAAATAATTCCAAGGGCAGTTAGGTAGCACAGTGAATAGAGCACTGGCCTTGGAGTCAGGAGGACCTGAGTTCAAATCTGGAGTCTGACACTTGACAGTTACTAGCTGTGTGACCCTGGGCAAGTCACTTAACCCCAATTGCCTCACACACGCATACACACAAAATTAAAATAAAATAAAATAATTCCAGTTCTTGGTTTATCCAAACCTATTTAAATTATTTCAAAGGAAGATTTTTTTATTCCTTTGCTTTTTAGTGTTTTAAACACAACATAATAAGGTCAAAAGCTTTTCTCACCAGAAAATGTCAGCACTTATACACATTTACTTTACTTCATTTTGATCTTCATTATTTTCCATGCTTTGGATTTTATCCACCTTGTCCTAATGGCTGGAAGACAGGTAGATTGTCACTTTATAAAGCAGGGAAAAATTTCCTGATAATCAAAGCTGTCAAAAA
The DNA here is from genome assembly GCF_019393635.1 of Dromiciops gliroides. Lineage (NCBI taxonomy): Eukaryota > Metazoa > Chordata > Mammalia > Microbiotheria > Microbiotheriidae > Dromiciops > Dromiciops gliroides. The sequence goes on along the minus strand of NC_057863.1, from coordinate 552,992,042 downwards.
ATGGAATCATCTCTTTTTCTGGGACCTTTTGCAGGGGATTCTTATTTTAAAATGGCTTCAGGAGTTCGAACCAGGCCTAAAATTATGGTATTCTGAGATTATGGAAATCTATACTAAGTGATGAAGGGAATGGATTTAAAAAGAATTATATGTCATAGTCTCTACCCTCCCTTAGATTATGTTCTATTGGAAGAGACATCATATATATATATACCTGGTTTCATTAAATAAAAATGTTTTTTATATTTCAATGATCTATAACATCAGCTGTGTGGGTGTTCCCTTCATCCAAGCAGATCAAAGTTCATTTGACCCTTTTAAAAATGGTTTAATAATTTGAAGCTTAAAAATGTTTACCTATTGCTACTCCGTTATGAGATTTTGAATTTAGCTAGACAGGTCCTCCATTATAGACAGAGTCCATGATTAGGCACATTTTTAAAACCTCTCTAAGTTGGGGAAACCTGCCAAACATGTGCCTCTAGCATAATCTTCAAGAGCCCAACATTTCCTCTGCATCACCATAAAACATTTGGATAATTCTTTAATTAACATTAAATAATAATTAAAAAGCCACACACAATGGGTCCCCAAACTTGGAGATCAACATCTCCATTTGGAGGAAGAGCCATGCCTTAATTATCTGTGTAGCTTCTCTCTTTCCCCAAAGAGTGTTTGGCACATAGTAGAGACTTTAGAAATGAATGTGAAATGAATTCTGAATGAATGAATTACAAAGTGACATGGGCCTCCTGGTTGTCCCATGAACAAGACACTCCCTCTCTTGGCTTTGGTAATTTTCTCTAATTATCCATCATACTTGGAATATTCTCCTTACTCAGCTCTAAGTTAATTGAAAGCTTCCCTGGCTTCCTTTAAGTCCCCTTTAAAATCTTATCTTCTATAAGGAGCCTTTCCCAGTCCCTGTTAATTCTAGTGTCCTCCCTGTTAATCTTTTTTTTCCCATGTACCCTTTAGATAGCTTGGTTTTATATATTAGTTTGAATATTGTCTCCTCCATTGGATCACGAACTCCTTGAGGGCAGGGGCTGTTCTTTGCCTTTTTTGTGTCCCCAGCACTTAGCGTAGTGCCTGGCACATAGTAGGTGCTTCACAAATGTTGACGACTGATTAAAAGTTTTATCTGGTAGTTCTCCAATCTTTGGTTTGCTCAGACTCTTGATGGAAGTAGGAGCAGAGGTTTTAGAGTTGACTTTTCCTTACCACTTTTAAGAAACTTTAGTGAATTTCCCACAATTCTGAGACACTATCATATGATAGAAGGAGTGCTGGTCTTGGAGTCAGGAGAAAGCTGGGTTCAAAACCCACCTCTGATATTTAATAAATTATGTGACAAAAGTAGAGCCATTAGGAACACAGATTGAGAGCTGGAAGGAGCCTTATAGATTATCCAGACTGACAACCCCACTTCATATGGGGATCACCAATTTTTAACTAGAAGAGGATTCATAGGATATCTAGTTCAAAACACCCCCTTATTTTACAAATGAGGAAACTGAGTCCCAGAAAGGTTCAGTAACTTGCTAAAGATCACACACTTAGTAAAGCAACATGGCTATCTGAGATGGGATGTGAGCCAAGGTTTTCCTTATCCCTAGTCCGTACTCTGTCCACTGAACCACAGTTTCATCTTACTGAAGCCTAGAACGATAAAAAACTTGCCTAGGTCATACAGATAGCAGGTGGTCACCAACCCCCTTCACCCCCCACCCCAACTTTGTTTCTTTATCCCCTTCCTTCAAGCCTTAGCTCAAATGCTATCTCCTCCATGAAGTCTTCCCTGATCCTCTCAGCTAAAAGGGAGCTTTCTCTCCTCGAATTTCCCTAGAGTAATTTCTAAGACTCTCCTTTGATTCTATCACATTTTACATGATATGCACCTATATATATATATATATATATATATATATATATATATATATATATATAGCTAGCTAGCTAGCTAGCTAGCTCTATCTCTATCTCTATCTATATATATATATATCACATTTCCCCAAATAGACAGTCCTTGATTTGGTTTTTCTCAGATATTGCTTCTTAACACACAATATCTTACCTTTAGTAGACATGATTCTGCTCACTACAAAACCATAAATGTTCCAAAGTCAACAAGTCTACAGACATTTGTTAAATACCATCTATGTTCTGGGATCTAACCTGTGTTAAGAAGAATGATTTCAGACTGGGGCTTCTTAAACTTCTTTTCATTATGGATCCTTTTGGTAGTCTGGCAAAGCCTGTAGATTCCTTCTCAGAATATGGTCTTTTTTAAAACTTTTTTCCTTTATTTAGAATTTTATTTTTCCCCAATTACATGTAAAAACAATTTTTAAATCCATTGTTAAACTTTATGCTCCAAATTCTCTTCTTTCCTTTCTCCCCCCTCCCCTTAAGAAGGCAAGCTATTCAATATGTTATGCATGTGTAGTCATTCAAAACATTTCCATATTAGTCAGGTTGTGAAAAAAAACCAGAAAAACTCAAGAAAAATAAACTAAAAAATTATGCTTCAATCTGTATTCAGACACCATAAGTTCTTTCTCTGGAGATGGATCACATTTTTTATAAGTCCTTCAGAATTGTCTTGAATCATTATATTGCTGAGAATAACAGTCAGTCACAACTGATCATCCTACAATATTGCTGTTATTTTGTATATAGTACATTTCACTTTGCATCAGCTCATATAAGACTTTCCAGGTGTTTCTGAGAGCATCCTGCTCATCATTTCTTATAGCACAATAGTGTTCCATCATAATCACATCCCACAATTTGTTTAGCCATGCCCCAACTGATGGGTATCCTCTCAATTTTGAATTCTTTACACCAGAAAAGAGCTTCCATAAATATTTTTGTATATATAGGTCCTTTAACTTTTTGTTTTTTAATCTCTTTTGGATACTGACCTACAAGTGGTATTACAAGGTTAAATAGTATGTATGGTTTTATAGCCCTTTAGCCATAGTTCCAAATTGTTTTACAGAATATTTGAATCAATTTACAACTCCACCAATGGTGAATTAATGTCTCATTTTCCCTATATTCCCTACAACATCTGTCATTTTCCTTTGCTGTCCTATCATCTAATCCAGTAAGTATGAGATAGTACCCTAGAATTGTTTTGATTTGCATCTTTCTAATCAATAGTGAGTTAGAGCCTTTTTTATATGACTATAAATAGCTTTTATTATTTCATCTGAAAACTTGGAGGATGGCTCTTATTTTAATAAATTTGACTCAGTTCTCCACGTTTGAGAAATGAAGCCTTTATTGGACAAATTTGCCTCAAAAATTTTTCACAGTTACTGTTGATAACTGTATTCCCTCCATCCTATTCCTTCCTCACAACATTTACTCTATTCTCTATCTCCTTTCACCCTGTCCCTCCTCAAAAGTGTTTTGCTTCTGACTGCCCCCTCCCCCAATCTGCCTTCCCTTCTATCGTACCCCCTCCCTCCTAAAGGATAAGATAGATTTCTATACCCGAATGATTATGTATGTTATCCCCTCTTTGAACCAACTCTGATGAGAGTAAGGTTCACTAACTCCCTGAGAATAAGGTTTATAAATGGATAAAATAAGATTCATAGGGTTACAATAGCTTCTCAATATTACAGAAAATAAAGGTATAATTTTTTGCCATCCATATGTTTCCCATGCAAAGTTTAAACTGTGAAGTTTATACATAGACCCTTTAGGTTTCTATAAACCTGTGCTTAAAAAAATTTTTTTTCAAGGAATTTTGGGATTTACTGGGTCTCATTTTGGTTGGTTCTGCAAGTCTTCTTTCTCCACATAAGTAAATACCTTAGGATAAGCACAAGAGTTCTTTTTTATGTGGGAGAAGGTGAAGGAGAAGTGAGCTTGGCTCCTGCAGCAAAATGAAAAATCCTAACACTTTTCCTGACTCTAAACCAGTGCTCATGATATTCATGACATGGATCCCAGGTTAAGAACCTCTCTAATGTTTGTTGAATTATAGCAAGATACAATATGGTGCAGTGGAATAAACTAAGTTTGGAGCCAGTGAATTAAGGATTGAATCTCAGCTCTTCTAGGCAACCTGTTTGGGTCTCAGTTTTTTCCTATGTAAAAGGAAAGGACCCGACCAGAGGCTCTTTGGGGTTGCTTCTGGTTGTCCAGTTCTATTAAATCCAAGAATTAATGAGTTGTACAGCTGATGATGAATTAAGCCTAACTGCCACAGCTCCTCCCTAGGCTTTGGTAGCAAACATTTGCCCAAAGTACTTGTCATCTCAGCTATGAACGCCCTTAAACAATTTTATTTTCTGAGAGGAGGGGTTTGATTTCCCTTGGTCTGACATGCTAAAAACACCAAGTCAGTGGCATGCTTTCATTACCTTTTGATGAAGGCTTTTCTTTTTAATGGGCTGAGCTTTGCCGTAATGACTAGAAAGCCTAATTGATTGGAGCTAGAGAATATACAGTGCTCCAGGATACTTGACATGAAACAGATATTTAAGTGAGCACAGAGCTGGTGGTGGTTGGAGGACCCTGACTCATGGATTTTTAAAATGATATCTCACCTTGTGTTTCCTGAAGCCCTGATCCCCACTCCCTCAAAGACCCTGGGCAAACTTGCCATATACAGTTGTTGTGTTGTTGTTGTTGTTGTTGAGTTGTTTCAGTTGTGTCTGACTTTTCATGACCCCACATTATTAATTATTACATTATGAATTACAATTGGGGTTTTCTTGGCAAAGATGGTGGAGTGGTATGCCATTTCTTTCTCCAGCTCATTTTACAGATGAGGAAACTGAGGCAAATAGGTTAAGTGACTTAGTCACACAGCTAGTAAGTGTCTGAGGCCAGTTTTGAACTCAGGTCTTCTTGACTGAAGGTCCAACAATCTATCTTCTGTGCCATCAGCTGCCCCACCATATACATAACCTTATCTAACGATCAGAGAAAATAAAGTTAAATCTTTCCCACTGTACTTTTTTCCAACAAAGAGATACAGGTTGCAGGTAGGTGTTTACAGGGTGGGGTGGACATGTTTGGAAACAGACAGTGATAGTCATAGGGATACTCCCATATTGGGAATAGCTTAAGAAAGCTATTTTTATATAGCTATAATTTCTACCAAATCACTAATGTCAGGACAATTCCATGCGTCACAACATGTTAGGAATCATAGATTCATTTTTTCAGTTGGAGATGTTGAGGTTCAGAGAGATCAAAAGTCACATAGCTCATAAGCAGCAAAGCCAGATTCCAGTCAAGATCCTCTGTGTTCATGTCCAGGGCTATTTCCAGTAGAACACACTGACTCTTTGTATTAGGAAAATAAGACAAGCCTTGAATAACATGGCCAAGTTCATAAAATCCAAAAGCCTATCTAAAATGTTTCTACCCACCACAGGTTGATTATATGGATGGTCATGTGTCTACCAATATAAGGCTGCTTCCACAGAACACAATGCAAACCCATGCTCACTCCAAAATATTTATTGAGAACCTATTAGCTTAGCCCAGCTCCTGCCACAGAGTAGGAGCTTAATTATCCTTGTTAACTTAAATCCTTATTGACTTGATCCACTGGGTATTTGATGCTAGGCAATGGGAGACGTGACAAAACAAATAAGCTTGACTTCAAGGAATTTACAATCTTGCAGAACACTAACTTGCAATTTTGTCACCCTGAGCAAACAGCGCAGAAAAGCAAAGCAAAGCAAAACAAAACAACTAACAAAAAGAATGAGAAATATGTCCTCAAATCAACTTTGTAATTCATAATGTGAAAATAACATCTCCCATCAGGGCCAGAGTCCTCTGTATACAGTAGTTATCTAATAAATGTTTGTTGTTTTCATTAAACATTCATTAAGCTTCCACTAAATGTAAGGACTTGGGCACTTTGGGGAGAATGGGGGGAGTGATATCCCCATGAAGTTTATACTCTAGTAGATGACAGGGAATAGGAACAGGAAGAGAGACCGAACTTGTAGGCAACTCTGAGGTGAAGAACCTTCCTCTACTAATACAGGTTTAGTAACTACTCTTCATTTTATAGCCTTAGAAAATTATCTAGAGCACTGAGAGATTTAGTGACTTGTTCAGGGTCACATGGTAAGTGGGCAGGACTTGAACCCAGTTCTCTGTCTTAATGCTTTCAATTAGGTCTGGGATTCAAAGGTTTGGTACTCAGAGTACAATAAGACAGAGTCAGCATAGATAAAATAAAGCAAGCCAGCTTTATTGAGTGAAAAAAAATAAGAAAGGCAGTCAAGGACAGTGTAATCATGTCAACTCCACTGGGACCCAATGGAAGTGAGTACCAAAGTCAGTATAGCTGGATGGATTTTTTATAGGTTCTTGCCTGGGTCAAGTAGGCAAGGGAATAAGGATTCTGGAGGTAGGGAATGGTACCTTATTTATTATAGGAGAAACACCTGGGGAATTGGTGGCTAGTCAATATTCAAACTAACCAAAAGATGCTAAGGGGATTTTCTGCTAGTAAGTGCATTTGGGGGCTACTCATATCCTTCTGGTCTCCCAAGTTCAAAGGCCAGCTCTCTATCTACTATACCACATTCACTTTAGTAGAAGTTATAAGACATGGAAATGGATTACCTTGTGATGGTGCATATATTTTTCCTTTCCTAGATAGTGAAAAAATGAAGTATTTGCATACCTTAAGGAAGGTCTTTTTAAATTATTCAACCCATAAGAGGCTTCAAGTCTTCACTTTAAAATCTGAAGCATGATTCTTTCCATATTTAAAGAGATACCTTGTTGCATTTGTGCAAATGCTCCCTTTGCTGACCAATTATAAACACTGCCATGGCTTAATGAATGAGTTTTTATAAATTGAGGGGACTGAAAAAAATCCATCCCTCTTCTGCCAGTCCTCTGGGGATGGACGTCGGCATACTTAGCTGGCCTGGGGCACTATTGTCAGTCATCACTGTCCCCATTGTCAAAGCCTCTGCCACTTGGTGGGACCCACCAGAGAGTTGTCCAGAGACCTTGGTGACTGTCATGCTACAATGAGGCCACAGAGAGGCCTTTAGTGAGATGCACTTAAATTTTCTCAAAAGAAACACCTTCACACTATGAACAATGGGATTTTCTAGCCTGAAAAATGTCAGTGTCCTTAGTTCACCACACCTGTGATCTCATTGGTATAGGGGGAAGGAGCTCCTTCTGTCAATTCCAGATCAACACCTTGTCTGCGGTTTATAATTTAGGGAGTTCCCTAGAGCAGTGGTGTCAAACTTACACTATATAAGGATCCATGTGGGTCACATATTAACTTAGTTTTAAGATGTAATATTATTGATGTTTTAGTGCAATTTTTAAAAAAATTGTTAACTATTTCCCAATTACATTTTAATCAGGTTTGAGCTACATATGGGAGTGCTGTGAGCTGTATTTGATACCTAAAGCCTAGATCACTGAGACATTAACTGACTTTCCCAGGGTTAACACAGTGTGTTTCAGAGGAAAGACATGAACCCAGGTCTTCCTGTGTATGCGGTAAGTTCTTTGTATACACTACATCACCATGCTTCTCATATGACCTTATATCAATCAACATTGGCAACTATTCAAATTCTGTCCTCTGAAGTCAAGAAGAATGAGCCTAATTCCTACTCCATGTGTGAGGCCTTCAAATATCTGAAGTCAACTGGAATATATGTAGAGTGGAAAGAGTCCTGACTCTGTAGTCAAAGGATCTGGATTCAAATTCTACTCAATTCTTGCCGCTTCTCTGACCTTGGACCAGTCATTTCACTTCCCCAGTGAAATCTGAAAAAATGAGGGCATTGGACCAGGTAGCTTCTGAGGTCCCTTACAACTCAAAATCTATGATTCTGTGTCCATCTAAGTCTACTGTTCTTTGATTTAAGAATTCACAGAACTTTCACAGATTCCCTTTGGAGCATTCTAGGTCCTTTAACACTCTAGTCACACATCTGGTCTTGTCATTATTCCAACTAAAGTGGAACACCCAGAGATGAATACCATAGTTTGGGACTGGTCTGACAAGGGTCATGTTACTTTCCTTGCACTGGACACAACATTTTCACGAATATATCTTCTGCTTGTGCTAGAGTTTGGGGCTGCCATGTCATTCTCTTGACCCATATTAAGCCTGAAGAACAGTAAAATCCTCAAGTCCTTTCTATACACACTATTTCTTAACAATGGGAGTCAATGCCATGTAATAGAGACATACGACTTGGATTCAAACCCCAGCTCTGCCCCTTACTACCTGTGTGACCTTGGACTTAACCTCTTTAAACTTCTAGTGACGGGCTTGGACTCAGTGACCTCTCAGCTCCTTTGCCAGCTCTCAATCTGTTTTCCTTTGTTGCAGTCAATTTCTTCTCCATCCTGCACCTCTACTGACACTGGAGTCATAAATAGACTATTTTCCTTGCTGTGAAGAGACCAGGCTTTCAGTTCAAGGTCTGCTAATTATTAACTCTGTACTCTTGGACACCTCACTTCCCCCTCTCTGGGTGAGAATTCCCCTATCTTGAATTAACCTATTATGGGGGTTGTAACACATGCTTCACTGCCTGCCTCATGGAGTTCTTATGAGGAAAGTGTTTCATGAACTTTAACGTACTGTAGAAATGTGAGCTATTAGCACCTGCACATTCCACTTTTTAGCCCTGTTTATTCTACCTTAGAGATAGTATGTGACACAGGGGGTAAAGGGTTGGCCTTAGAGTCAATAAGACCTAGATTCAAGTCCTTCTTCTGGCCCATACTATCTCTATGACCCCAACTGAAATCATAGGATCATAGATTTCACGCCAGAAGGAACCTTGGAGGCCATGTAGTCCAACCCCCCCATTTTGCAGTTAAGCGTTCGGGTCCAGGGAAATTAAGTAACTTGACCTTGGTAATACAAGAAGTAAACATCAGAGTTAGAATTTGAACCAAAGTCCTCTGTTTCCAAATACTTCATTCTTTCCACTGTAATACACATCCACAGAACCTGTCCAACTCCCCAAGAAATTCTGTATGACTAAATTAGAGACAGTTGCAAGTCAGCTATAATGGAGAGAGTTTCCATACTAGGAGTTCCCTGCAGTGCTAAAAGCACAAATCTCTGTAGTTATGTCTGACTCTTCGTGTCCTTTTGGGGGGTTTTCTTGGAAAAGATTCTGGAGTGGTTTGCCATTTTCTTCTCCAGCTCATTTTACAAATGAGGAAACTGAGGCATACAGGGTTGAATGACTTGCCCAGGATCACATATCTAGTCAATGTCTGAGGCCAGATTAGAACTCAGGGGAGCTGTCTTCCTGATTCCAAGCCCAGTGCTTTATTTGCTGTGCCACCCAGCTACCACAAATCTAAACACTACCACCCCTCAAAAATGACCATAGAAATGTCTCCTCTATCCATCATCATTTACTTCCCTTGCCAGTACTGTAGTCTAGAACTTCGTTTCTTTATACCTGGATTATGGCATCTTAGTTGTTCTAGCTACCAATTTCCCACTTCTCCTTCCATCTAGTTTACATGTCAGTGCTAGACTACTTTGCCAAAAGCAATACCTTCACCATGTCACACCTCTACTCACACGTTGTCATTGTCTCCCGATTTTATCAAGGCCACACCCTTCTCCCTGGCTTTCAAGGCCCATAGTATTCCATCAGGCACAGAGAAGCATTCAATAAAGGTTCGTTTTCTTGCCTCTTGAGCACAAGTATAGCACAAAAGACTATGTCCAATGCTTTCCTAAAGTTTAAATATACTCTATCTACAACATCTGCCAACTTCTCAATCCAATAACTATCAGAAAAGGAAATTACTTTGGTCTGACATGATCTATTCCTGTTAAAGTCATGCTGGTTCTTCATGATCACTATTTTTCAAAGAGTAGAAGTCAAGTCCCCTGGTCCATATTTCAAGTATTCCACTCTCCAATGTTTGGAAAATTGGGACATTTGCCCTTCTGCAATCCTGTAATATTTCCCCCTTTCCCTGAGATCTTTCAAGGATTGCCAACCATAGCTCAGAAATTATATATGCTATTACTTTCAAGTATTGTAGGATTCAGTTCATCTAGGCTTTGTGACTTGCTCATTGAGAGAATCTAAATGCTACCTATCTCCTCTTTTGTGTTTACTTTTCACTCCCTGATATTTTTTTATCCTACCTAATTTAAATGTTCTCTTTCAAAGAAAAATAACAGCAAAACAGAAGTTGAATAGTTCAGTCTTCTCTTCATATTCTATTCTCATAAACATATCCATATGAGTAGGGCTTCTATCCTAGGTAAGTGGAACAGTAAGTAAAATAGATTAGGAATCTGGAGTTCAAATCCTGCTTCAGACACTCATTAGCTATTTAACCCTAGGCAAATCAATTAATCTTTCTATCCCTCAGGCTTCTTGTCTGTAAAATGATGGAATTGGACTTGATGGCTTCTAAAGTCCCACCTAGCTATAATTTTTTTTTCCTATTATTTTTCCCTTTGCCCTAGCACAGCTTACTTCTCACCTTCAAAAAAATAACCTTTTTTTTGTCCTTAGCATTCATTTACCACCAGCCTTAGATCATCCTAGGTTTCAACATTCATGACACAACTTTTAAAGAACTATGTTAATCTTTTTTTATATTAATTTTCAGTTATTTGCCCTTCTTTTCCTCTATATTTCTATTTTTGGGGGGAAGTCTTAATTAATTCTACATCGACATTGATTCATTTGAAAAGCCCCCCCCTCCCCTTTCCCTTCTTATCAGAATTATTTTTGCTTTTGTCTTCAGAATTTCATTCTTAAGAGCTTCCCCTTCCTCATGGAAGAACTTCTTTTGAGGGAAAAAAATACGAAGCCTTTGCGTCCTACCTAGCTTTTCCTTAAGTTATCTGAAATCTGCTTTTCCCAATTGTATACCACACATCAACCTATGCTTGCTGTCCTCTTCTGTTTTATCACAAATCTGATGAACTACAAATCACTTGCTCTCCACCCACACATTCTCCATGTTTGTCTCTGCATCTATTTTCTCCTGGTTGGTCAGCAATGGATCCAGATGAATATTTCCTCCTCTTTTTGAAGGGTGAAATTTTCATGAAGGCAAGTCATGCATTTGTCATCTCCTCTTCTTTTGGCAGAGATAGAGAACACAAATGACTGTCCAGATGATTGAAGTCCATCTGCAATATAGTGCTTTGGGGCCAGTTTCCCAGAATCCTTGGCTGATTTTTCCTTGGGTCCAGGTGGTTTGGGGGATAGCCATCTGACAATATGATTCTTGTTTCTCCCTTCATTGATGCTCACCCAAATACTTTTCCCTAGTGTGTTGTAGCTGAAAGAAAATTGAATCTGGAATCACAAGACCTGGGTTAAAATTCTACTTCTACCACCATGAACTTGGATAATCTATTAATCAACAGGCATTTAATAATGCTATTACCTATCAGGTATAGGTAACAGGTGCTGGAAATATAAATACAAAAAAAAATGAGACAATAGACAACCATTTTGGATCTCGTTTTCCTGATATGCAAAAGGAAAAAGTTGGACTAGTTAATTTCTCATGTCTTCCTCAGCTCTAAATCTATGATCATGTAACCTTACTCATTTAATTTTCCTTTCTATTGCTTTCTGTTCTCAACCCCACATTTGGAGGCATCCAAGTCAGAGGATTATTACTAAGTGGGTGTGGATCAGGGTGTATCCACTGCCATTATTGATGCTTTGAGCCCAGCTCTGAATAAATATGAGGTGTGTTCCCTGTGTCCTCAACCACCAGATTCCTCCCCAGTGTTCAAGTAACCAGCAGGAAGTCTGAGTGCCCCTTTTCATCTTTATGGAATGAATAGAGTACATCCACTTTCTTCTCCTTTTTGAAAATAAACTACTTCCAGGCAAACTAGCTTTGGTACAGAGGGGTCTTTGTTTCTGATAACAGATGGATGACAACTATGGGAGAAAAAGCAGGGGGCACGGGCACTTTGAGGATTAGCAAATCAGCCCTCAGAAGTTGAGGACCTTGGGGAAAATGTGCCAACTTGCTTTCGTGCTTCTCAGGTGCAGAAGATGGAGCTAACTGTGTCTGAGGAACAATCTCTGGCTTGCCACCTTCCCTCTTACTAGTCACTTTATCAGGAGCTAGAGCTCAGTAAAGGAGGGTCCATTTACAGGGCCACTGGTTGAATCCAGAGGAAAGGAAGGATTGAGAAATGTTCATTAAACACTCTCTTGGGTAGTAATAATAATAACTCACATTTAGCTCTTTTAAGCTTGTGAAGGGATAACTCTGGCCTCACTCTTTGGAGTGAGACAAGCCACTTACATCAGCCCCTTGGTGCTCTAGGAGTGCCCCTGAGGAGTTGGGACTATCTTTCCTTAATGCCATCCATGGCTTAAGTGTATTCTCCCCACTTTCAGCTGCCAGTGATTAATGACACAATTCTATTGAATCAATTAACATCAATTAGCTTTTACAAAGAGCTTTTTACTTCAAAGTTATAGCAAGAAAAGAAGTAAATGAACATTTCTGCCCCTGCCCTTCCCTTCCACCCACCCCCAGTGGCCTGGGCAGGCATAATGTTCCCTCTTCCACTTCATGTCTAAGGAGAGCACAGGGGTCAGACTAAATGCAGTTTCTACATAGCAATCAGTGGACCAAATTCATTTCCAAATGGGCATGTGTGGTTGAAGGATGAGCAGGTCTGAATCTCTGCCTCCCTTGGCCTACATTCCCAGAATCACTCCTAGGAGCTTCAACCCTGGACTGGCTGACCACATAACTGGACATAAACTCCTTTGTTGGACCTAATCATGGCCTATTCTCCTGACCTTTCCAAGACCTTAAGATCATAGCCAGCTTAAATCTCCTTTACTTAAAGCAGAAAGAAAGGACACAACAGACACATGAGCAATAGCAAGGTCACAGTCTCTTGGTTTACTGTGGAAGCCATCCCCTGAGCTGCATTTTAAAGGAAAAGAGGAAGTGTAAAGAGGAGAACATCACAGAGTTGTGGGATAACCAGGGTAAAGGCACAAAGATGCAAGATGGAGTATTGTATTCAAGGAACATAGATCACAGTACCATAGATTTGGAGCTAGAAGGGAACTTGGAGGGCATTGAGTTCTAATTTATTTTATTTTTTATTTTATTTATTCATTCATTCATTCATTCATTTATCTATTTATTTATTTATTCACTCATTCATTCATTTTTGCAAGGCAATGAGGTTTAAATGACTTGCCCAGGGTCACACAGCTAGTAAGTGTCAAGTGTCTGAGGACAGATTTGAACTCAGGTCCTCCTGAATCCAAGGCTGGTACATTATCCACTGTGCCACCTAGCTTCCCCAAGTCCCTAATTTTACAGAGGAGGGAAATGCAGCACAAAGAAGTTGTCATTTACCTAAGGTCACATGGCTTTTACACATCTGTGTTAGGATTTGAACCCAGGTCTTCCTGATTCCAAGGGTACCACCAAGGGTACCCTCTCCATTACACCATGGTTTTCCCTCCGGATGTGAAGGAATTAATCAAAGTAATAGTATTCTCTTCCTCTCTCCATTTACAAAGGTGGAAATTAAGGAATGGAAAAATTGTGGTTTGTCCATAATCGTCTCGCTAATAAGAGTTTTAGTCTAGATTCAAACCCAGCAGTCTCCCCATCTCTAAGCTCCTTAAAACAAGGCTTCCAGCATTCTTATAGTTGGGGAACACCGTTCCCCCAGCCCATAATAATGATGACTCTACTGCCTGAAACAATCAGATACACAGTCAATGAGCTCCACCTTGATGTCACATTTGTGCCAAGTTTTCATTTCCATCAGGAAGGCTATTGTTCTTGGCCTTTACACTAATCAATGACACCTGGGCCCTCTACACCAGATGTATGTCTATGGGTTATTGTCATTATAAATCCTATGGGCTAAAGAAGGAGCCACAGAACATAAAATATTCAAGTGGGAGGGGACCTTACAATATAGTATGTCAGAACTAGAAGAAAGATTATAGAAGAGAATTGTAAGGCAGGAAGAGACCTTAATTTTATTTATTTATTTTTTTTTTTTGTGGGGTAATGCGGGTTAAGTGACTTGCCCAGGATCACACCGCCAGTAAGTGTCAAGTGTCTGAGGCCAGATTTAAACTCAGGTCCTCCTGAATCCAGGGCCGGTGCTTTATCCACCGTGCCACCTAGCCGCCCCCAGGAAGAGAACTTAAAACAAAAAAAAAAATACCAGATGCTGTAAGGGACTTTAGAACATAGAATACTGGAGCTGGAAAGGACCTTAGAACAGAGGATTCCAGAGCTAGAAGGGACCATAGAATGTGAAATGTCAGGGTTTGGAGGAAATTGTGTTATGGAAGAAAGAGCACATCAGTTTGAGTCAGAGGATTCCAGTTCAAAATCTGTTTTCTGACACTGTGATCCTGGGAAAATCCTTCAATTTCTTTGCCAGGGCACTCATAATATTTAAACTTTACAAAGTGCTCTCCTCACAATAGCCCTGTGATGTAGTTTAAATGAGTATTTTCACTATTTTAAGAATGGGGAAACTGAGGCATCTCATCCTCAAAATGAAGATTTTAGACTAGAGGGTCTCTGATTTGCCTTCCAAATTTAGATCTATGATCCCATGGGTCTGACCTCAGAACATGGAAGATTAAAACAGGAAAGTCCTTTGAAACTCAAACCTATGTCTCCTGACTCATAACCTCCCATACCGCACTTCATCTATTTTCCTCTCTTTGCATTTTTGCAAGTAGTTGTGATTTCTTCAGTCTTTGATTTTTCACCTTCCATTACTCACCTTCTGTTACTTTTGTAACATGCCTGTTTTTTATCATACCACTCTGCTAGCTTTATTTGCTCAGTTAGGTCATTCTGCCAAACTTTTCTAATTTCCAGGTGATTCCAATGCTTGATGGGGAATGGGTTATATTTGAAATCAAGATTGTCCAACAAAGTCCTTGATATATGGTTGTCATGGCACTCTTAACAGCTCGTGTTTAAGGTTTACAAAGTGGTTTCCTTATAAGAGCCCTATGAGGGTAAGACAAATAAGTATTATTTTCACCATTTTAAGGATGGGGAACTGGGGCGCCAGGGGGAAAAATAACTTCAGTCAATAACAGACCTTTAATTCCCCTACTCTACTACAGATTGATTCAGTGGAAAGAGTAAAAACATGCTGCATGAAGACCTGGGTTTTGATTCCCACCACTGATACTTTTTGTCTATGTCACAGCCTCTTAGAATTTCTGTTTTCTCAACCATAAGAGGGAAATAACTATCTTGCACTATCTACTTCACAAGGTCCTTATACAGAAAATCCTTCAAACACATTAATAATGTACATTATTATTTTTTTTTGGTGCAGCAATTGGGGTTAAGTGACTTGCCCAGGGTCACACGGCTAGTAAGTGTGAAAAGTGTCTGAGGCTGGATTTGAACTCGGGTCCTCCTGAATCCAGGGCTGGTGCTCTATCTACTGCGCCACTTAGCTGCCCCAATGTACATTATTATTAAAAGACAGTAAGTTCATTGAGGCCTTGTGAAGACTTTTCTTGATCTGGATATCCCCTTGAAGGACCTAGCACAGTTCATTAACCCATCAGAGGTACTCAACAATTAGCAAATGAATGAATGAATGACTATCAGATAACTAACCAATGGGTTTTTATAACATATAAAATAAGTTCAAAGGGAGATGATATCATTCTGGGATGGATTAGTCAGAGAGACTTTATGGAGGAGATGAACCTTGAATAGTGGGAAGAATTCAGATAGGCAGAAGGGAGGAAAAAGAGAATACAGGTTACCCTAACACAAGGCCTTCCACACAGCATGCACCCAGGGGATATTTGTTGAAAGAATGTTGTCTTCAAGTATTTAAAGGGATGTCATGTGGAAGAAGGATTAGGCTTGCATTGCTTGGCCCTAGAGAAAAGAACTAGGAGCGATACTTGTAGGTTGCAAAGTAGAGGACTATGATTGGGTATAGGAAGACCGTCTTAATAATTGGAGCTGTCCAGTTATGGAGTTTTCTCTCTCCAGAGATAGTGGGTTCCCATCATTGGAGGTATACAATTAGATTCTGGCTCATTGTGAAAAGAAGTCACATGTAACATTAGCACCCTCCTCCCTCCTTGGACTAAGGATGAAATCAATACATTAATGAATGAGATTAACCCAATACAGGGCATCCCAAAAGTCTCAGGGCAATTTTAAGCTATTAATTGCTAAGTTTTAATCTATTGATGCATTGTCCTTATTTTACTTGTTAATAACTTAAAACTGCCCTGAGATTTTTGGGACATGCTTCGTATCTATTTGGTGTTTGCACAGATAAATTTTATTATCTCTTAATCCATTAATGCTAGGAAGTTAAGTTAATAAGAGGCAGCTAGGCAGTAAAGTCAATAGAGTGCTTGATTTGGTTTCTGGAGGATCCAAGTTAAAATACTGTTTTAAGGACTCCCTAGCAAGATACTAGGTAAGTTACATGTCCTCTTTCAGTCTCAGTTTCCTTATCTGTAAAATGGGAATCAAGTAGTACGTCTCACAAAGATTGTTGTGAAGATCAAATGAAATAATATACCTAAAGTGTGTCACAAACTTTAAAAGCATCATACAAATGTTAGCTACTACTATTATTTTTTAATACATGTCAGAGGTGCAGGGGGAGAAACATAAAACAAAGTGTTAAACTTTGAATCGGGAGATCTGAGCTTGAATTCCATCCAAACATATACGTAGCTTTGTGACACTATTCCCTCTGAGAGTCAATCTCTTCATTTTAAAAATGGGAATAATAGGACTCACATTGCTTTTCTTGCATGGTTATGATGAGGAAGCCATTTTGCATACTTTAAAGCGTGAAAGAAATAGGATCTGCTGTCTGACATTTTTTTCCCTTGAAGATCTGGGAACAGGTCTCAACAAAGGTCAGTTTAGGCTGGGAATGCAAACTTCTGGAACTTTTCCTGATCCAGAATAGATCAACAACAGCTTTTCTTAGGATAACAGATCTAAAAGGGACCATCAAGTCCTTTGAGTCAAACCCTCCCATTTTACAGATGAGGAAACTGAGGCACAGAAAAGTTAAATAACTTCTCCCAACTTACCATTTGATAAATGGCAGAGTCAGGACTTGGACCCTTAATAATAATTGATATTCATATAACATTTTCAATCTTTCTTTGTTGTTTTTGTTGTCATTTTTGTGGGCAGTGAGGGTTAAGTGACTTGCCTAGTGTCACACAGCTGGTAAGTGTCAAGTGTCTGAAGCCAGATTTGAACTCAGGTCCTCCCGAATATATGGCCAGTACTTTATCCACTGTTCCAGCTAGCTGCCCCCTAATACTTTAAATCTTGAAAGATACCTCACATTATTTTTCTTTTTTTGGAGGTAGTTGGGATCAAATGACATGGCCAGAGTCATGCAGCTAGTAAGTATCTGAGGCAAGATTTGAACCTAGGTCCATACTGACTCCAAGTCTAATTCTCTATTCATCAATACCAATTTTTTTTTTTATTTCATATCAGTCTCTGTTCAAATAATCTTTGTAATGCAATGCTCTGATCATAGGTGTATGATTTTTAGCTGTAAGGAATTTAAGAAAATTTAATCCAATTTCTATTATTCACCCATTCAAAAAAATTCAGTAGCTGTCCATTTTCTACCGAGAACAAGAACTCTTTATGTTGGCATTCAAGGCCCTCTCCTATCTGGCTTCAATCTGTATTTCAAGTTTTATCTTCCAATAGTGTCTTCCATGTGTTCTTTGTTATAACCAGACTTGCCTGGATCCATCTCTATATCTTTGATCAAGCTATCTCCAATCCCTAGAATGGATCTTTTAGTTCCTTCTCTCCACTCCCACCCCTCCTTTTCTTTTCTTTTTTTTTTTTTTTTGGTGGTTGGGGGGGGTTATTTTCTTTCTTAAAATAGCATTTTATTTTATTTTTTTCCAATTACATGTAAAGATAATTTTCAACATTCATTTTTGTAAGATTTTGAGTTCCAAGTTTTTCTCCCTCTTGTTTCCCTCCCCCTTCCTGAAGCCAGCAAGTAATCTGATATAGGTTATACATTATAATCATGTTAAACATATTTCCACATTAGTCATGTTATGAGAGAGGAATCAGAACAAAAGGAAAAAAACACAAGAAAGAAGAAAGAGCAACAACAACAACAATAATAACAACAACAAAACAACAAAAGTGAAAATAGTCTGCTTCCATCTGCATTCAGATCCCATAGTTCTTTTGCTGGGTGTGGAGAGCATTTTCCATCATGAGTGGTTGGGTTATTTTCTAACACTGATATTAACTCAGTATTTAAAAGCTTTTGGGTGAGTCACTTGTCATTTATATTTGATTCATTTTTTTTCCCCATCTGTCAAATGCAGACAGCAATCAGAGATACCTCAGGGAAACAGAAAGAACCCCAGCTGGAAGTCTTTTGCATTGACTTTAAGTTCCAGTTCTGCTAGTCTCTTGTGTGACCTTGGGCGAGTCACTTCTCTTTGAGCCTCTATTCGTTCATCAGGATACTAGTTTTGACACTACTGAGTAAGGAAAGTGGTTTGTATACTGTGAGGTGCTAAGGAAATGTGAGCTTTTACTGTATATAAATTGCTACATATAAATTTAAATTTTTTATCACTGTTATTCATGTAACTACAAAAGGGTTAAGAAAGTTAGTTAGATTGAATGGGCAATTGGTTTGTTTGGTTAGGATCAGAGTAGAGGATCCCTTTTACTGTCAAATCTATGGAATCCTAGAATATGGGGATCTTTTCAAAGTAAATTCTGGGTCAGGGAAATATAAGTGAAAAAAAATTTTTTTTGTCTTAGGGTTATTCCCAAGACTAGACCTGAACTTTGCGAGAACAGACAAAGAGAGGGAACATAGCATGGGATAGGAGGTGTATGGGCCAAATTTAGTATAGGGAGAGTTAATTGGGTGGCTCACTGTGTTTTTAGTTATTTCTCTCAGACTGATAAGAAAAGAGATTAACAGCCTCTTTTCCACAAAAAAAAATCAGGTTTTATTAATGGGAACAAAATTTAAAACACAAATGAAGTTAATAGGTCCAGGGACTATGAGAAAGGAGATAGAGAAAGAGAAAAAAATGTCCCACTTCTCAGATGGTTAGAATCTAAATCTCTAGGGTGAAAAAGGCCCCCAGGCACCTCGAACAAGCCCTGCCTCCCTAGCTACTCAGAACAGCCCAGCTCAAAGAGCCAATCTCGATTCAACAACACAAACTCACCACCACCTGGAATCTGTAGTTCTAAGTCTCTCCGGGCTTAGTCTGAAGATCAACCACCAACAGCTCTTCTCCCTCTATCTCCCAGTTTAAAAAGCGCCCCTCGGTCCTCCATCCTCCCAGAAGCCTCCTGAGAAACAGGAAACAGGGCCATACACACATACACAGCTCCAAGCTAGTTGGCTGGCAACTTTGATCAACAGGACCCACAAAAAAACCCATCACTTCCTGAAGCTGAAGCCGCATGGCTTTTCAAGATAACATCTTTTTCAGTCTGACCATAAGGAAGCAAAGATGGGGTCATGGAAACCCCAAATCACAATTAATTCCTTACAGAGGACTGGGTCATGTATTAGAAGAGAAACAAGAACTGGAAGTTGAGTTAGCCATGACAATCTGAGGGAAGTTTCTCAACCAGTGTCTTCCTAAGTACATAGGGTTCTACAGCTCTAAGAGGATTTGCCTGAAGAAAGAAAAGGCCTGATCAGGACATAGAACTTGTTTATCTCAAAAACAAGAGCTAAATAGGCCAATGAAAGAGTCCCAAGTGGCTTTGACTAAATCATTTTGTTTAGTTTTGAAACAAGAAGCAAAATTATAAGAGGCATCCTGCTCTAGCAGAAAGAGCATAGTCTGGGAGTCCAAAGGGTTAAGTCAATTCAATAAGCATTAAGGGCTGACAGTCAAAAATCTTCTTAGAATAGTAATAACTAAAATTTATGTAGCACTTTGAAGTATGCAGAGGGCTTTACTTATCTTATGTTATTTTATCTCCACAACTATCTGATGAGATAAGATTATTATCTCCATTTTACAAATGGGGAAGATAAGACTGAAAGCATTGACTTGCCCAGGATCAAACAGTAAGTGCCTGAATTAGGATTTGAATCCATGTCTTCTTGACTCAAAGCCTAGCTTTGGAATTGCCTATGAAGCTGTAATTGGCAATAGGGATACAAAGCTAGAAGATAACACATTTCTTGACCTCAAAGAGCTTTAAATCTAATGGGAAGGGGAATTGTAGATCTAGATTCCATTACCAGTTCAGCAGCCTTGTAGCTGGATAACCTTGGAAAAGTCACAGAACTTCTTTCTGCCTCAGTTTCCCCCCTTTGTAAATTAAGGGTGGGGAATTGGACTAGATGATATCTCAATGTTCCTTGTAGTTTGAAGTCAAATGAGTTAGCACATGCAAAGTATTGTGTATACTTTAAGGTGTTATTTATATACATCCTAGTTATTATTACTAATTATTTTTAAATACTGTGAAATCCAATAATATTTCAGGAAGGCAGATTTTTGACAAAAGAAAAAAGTAAGGCAATACAGAAGAATAGCATATTTTGACTTAAAAACAGTTTTCTTTAAAAAAAAATGTTATCCTAAATTGGAAAAAGGAGTGCTTCAGAGAGTAATGAGTTCCCTATCATGGGAAGGCTTCTAAGGGAAGCTAGATAGTTTTGTAAAGGGGATTCTTTGTCAGATATGGGCTGGACTAGAAGTTCTTAATTTGTAGTCCATGGACTTGGTGTTAAAAGAAAAATTGATGACTATTTCAATATAATTGGTTTCCTTGACAACTCTACTTTTTTTTTTTTGTTCCATGAATTTAAAAACACTACTCTGAGAAGGGTTCCATGCGCTTCAACAGAATGCCAAACGGCTCAATAATCCCTTTGGTAATGGTTAAGACACCTGGCCTATCTTCAGCTCTGGCACTCTCCCATTGTCCCTAACCAACTTGAAAACGTGAATAGTATTTGTATTTCTAGTTCTTCTTTGGACAATTGGGGTTTGAGAGTGAATTGTTTGGGGAGGGGGCTATTCTATCTTATAAAAAAAACTGGGTAGTAAATTAGAATCAATCATTCTGTTTTGACTCCTCCAATCAAAAATAAGGATTTTAATTTTAACATGAAAATTTGATGAGGAGAGTGTGGGTTGTTGCCTGGGTCGATATCTACATTTCAAATGCATTTACTGTCATTACTGTAAGAAATCACCACTTGGTGAACCATTAAGACAAAACAGTGAGCTGAATTAGCTAAATCCTGTGGAGGGCAACAGCTTTTTATGACTTATGGGGGGTGGGAGGGGGAATCTCTCTTCCTGCAAGGAAAGAGACCTTTCTGGAAAAGCACCTTCCTAGAACAGCAAGTATGTCTAATCAGTACAGGAATAAGTAGAAATGGGAGGGTTTCCATCTCTTTCATGTGACATTGGACAAGACTTATCTCAGAGAATTTTAGAGCAGCTCTGGACCTTCAAGGTTATCTAGGGAGGCAATGAGGTAAAGTGGAAAGAGAACTCCTTCCTAGTAGAGTGAGAGAACATGGGTTCAAATCCTACCTCTCCTCCTTACTACCTCTTCATGTTGTTGAACCTTTCTGGTTCTCATTTGTAAAGTAGGAAGCGGAGGAGGCTGTCTGTATAGACGGCCTCCATCTCTAGATCTCTGGTTGGCTGTAATCTACATCGGAGATAGCCTATTAGACGGGGCCTTATCCATCCATTTTGGAGTCATGGAACCCTTTAGCAGTCTTGTGAAGCCTTCATACCCCTTTGTATAATGAGGCTTTCAAATGCATATAATAAAATACATAGGATTGCATAGGTGATGAATTATTTTGAAATACTTATGAAAAAAATGCTTAAATTTTATAGACCATCGAGTCCAACCCCGTCATTTTGAAGATGAGGAAGCTGGAGTATAAGGGAGTTTCAGTGACTTACCCAAGGTCACATAGTTATTAACTGTCAGAGGAAGGATTTGAACCCAGGTCCTCTTACTCCATAATTGGTGTTTTTCTTCTAAAGTATAATGCTGTCTACTCCCCTACTAAGTGGGCTAGGAGTCCACTCTCTTCTCCGGATGAATCAGTTGTGTTTGTGGAGAGGAGTAATGGGAGTTGATCTTGGAGCAATAAATTGGGTCCAATCTAGAGTGGGACTCACATAAGACATGAGCAGAAAAGGGGCCCAATTCCTTCACTTCAGCAGCTGCTGTAAGGAGCTGAAGCATTTCACCAGAGTGCCGCCTTTGACAATGACCTCAAAGCTAGGGACTATGACTGATCAGTGAATGGTCAGCATTCAGACACCTGGAGTCTTATAGTTGAAGAAGCTCAGAGCATCCATGGAAGGCAGCTGTCTCTTTACAAAGGAGGATGCAGACACTCCAGAGAGGGGGAGTAACTTGTCCAAAGTCACACAGGGAATTGGTAACAGAGCCAGGAACTTCTTCCAGCTCCCTTGGCTTGCAGGACAATATTCAGGAGTGGATCGGGTTTTTTGTTGTTGTTGTTGTTGTTGTTTGGTTTTTTGGTTGTTTGGTTTTTAGCAGGCTAGGAGGCTGAAAGGGAGAGTCCGTCAGTACCCACAGGTTAGGTATCTAACAGACACAAGAACAAAGAAGGGAAGGCTCCACCCACCTATTCACAGTGTGGGGAAAATACAGTCTTTCACTGGGGTCTTCACCGTCCAATTCAGACAGAGGTCTATATCAGCAGCATTTCTAAGTATGAGTGAGAGAGACTTGATTATGACACACCTGTGGCATCTTCCCACTCTAGAGACTATTTTTAGTCTTAGCTCTGTTGCTTAATAACAGTGTGACCCCAAGAAAACGTGTAATTGGTCTTGTCCTCAACTACGTCCTATGAAAAATGAAAGAAATAAACTAGATTATATTAAATATCTCTTATAGGTAGAAATCTTGGTTTTCCTGGAAGCATTATTTTAGCCCCTTAAGATGTCATGTTAAGGAAGAGCATTTGAAGGCTTATTTCATTACCAAGACTTAGGGAGAAACTATGATCTTTATCTTCAAAGACAGAGATTCAAGTGTTTAAAGGGGATTAGATTTTTCCCTCCTGCTTGGCCCTAGAGCATGCAGCTAGGACCAATGAATGGAGCATACAGGGAAACAGGTTTTGGCTTACTATGAGAAATCATTTTCTAACAGTTTTGTGTTGTCCAACACTGTAATGGGCCACCGAGTGATCTCCCTATTTAGAGAAGATCAAATTAGAAGACCAACAGCCCGGGATACTATAAAGGCAATTTAAAGAATCATAGAATGCCAGATTTGAATTGAGAGATCATCTAGCACAGCCCTCAATATGAATGTGGTTGCCCTTCTACTTTATCTGTGACAAGTAGCCTCTGGCTAAAGACCTCCAGGCAGGAAGAATCCATGACTTCTTAGAGCACCCAAGGTCACTTGTGGACTGCTCTAAGAGCTGGGCAGGTTTTCCTTATGTTGAGGTGTGAATTGCCACTCTATCATTTCTACCCTGTGGTTCTTTTCTCACTCTCTGAGGCCAAACAGAATAAGCTTAAACCCTTTTCTATAGTAATACAGGGTGGGCCAACAATCACAAATATTTAATAACTCCTTTTTTTTGGTTTGTTTTTAACTTAGAGTACCATAGTATCATATACAGTTTACATAAAAAAAATGAATTGAAATTACATGTGAAAAATCAAATCTTGTAAATGGCAAAAAATAAAAATAATTTTCAAAAAGTTATTAAAACATCAAAACCCTTTGTGACTTTTGTCCTGCTCTGTATTTCTCACTTTTTCACTGGATGAGAAATATAATTAAATTAAAATTGGTAGACATTTATGTTCCTGTGTGCACAGTACTGAACTAGGTTCCAGAAAAGAGTGTGATTTAGTGAACAGCACAGTGCCCTAGGAGTCAGGCAATGGATCATATACCCTGGTTCTGTATCTCCTAATTTACTATTGTCAACTCCCCATTGTAGACCTCTGATTCGTCATAAGAAAGGGCTTAGACCATAGAAAGTCCCTTCCAACTTGATATCCTATAAATAGACTTATAAGAGGTAGTCTCAGGTTCAAATCCTAGCCTCAGACACTTGACACTTACTAGCTGTGTGACTTTGGGCAAGTCACTTACCCCTTGTTGCCCTGCCAAAAAAAAGAGGTAGTCTCTGCCTTCCTGAGACATATGGTTTACTTATGATATGTGACATGTACTCACAAACAACCGTAGTACAACATAATGCATGGAAAGTGTTTGAGAGATGTAAGCAGACTAGGAGAAAAGACCAGCATAAAACAGGAGAAAATCCCATTGAATAAGGGGGGAGGGGAAAGGGGAGAACAAGGAAAGGCTACCTAAAGAAGATTGTATTGAACAAGTTCTAGGTTGTTTTCCACCTATGAGTGTGTAGAAGTTGCCCAACCCAATCTTTTTCAAAGAGATGCTTCTAAGTTGTTTTGCCATCCCCAATTCATGTACATGAATCCTTCTCTCTGAGGTGATGTCACCAATTTAATAATGAATGAATCTAATACTACATGAGGAAACAAAAAAAAAATAACTAGCTATTCTGATGCCCAAAGCAAACCCCCAAAAAACTCTGGGTCACAAAGTAGGAAAAACCATGAGGAAAGTGCCCTGAAATCAACTTTGGAGCAGTGAGGGATATCAGAACTCATTATATACTGTCTCTTGCAGAGAGAGACCCTGAAAAATCATCATGTGTATTTGTGCATCTTTGTGTGTGTGTGTGTGTGTGTGTGTGTGTGTGTGTGTGTGTGAGAGAGACAGACAGACAGACAGACAGACAGACCAGATGGTATAAGGTGACTATTAGGAGGATCTTTGGGATCAGGAAGCAAAGCAGTTCAAGACCTGGGGATCGTCTAGGATGCAGCTGCCAGTGGTGAAGAAATGGAGGGCAAGAAAGTCCTCCAGAGAGGTAGTACTGTGTTTTAAACTAATTATTCCTGCTAAATAGGTGTTAAGCTCAATTGTTTCTACCTTCTGGAGCACAAATGCTTTCAGTGCTCTAAATTTCAGCTCCCTAAATAAAACTCCATTTGATCTGTCTTAGTTATGGCTTTCATTTCACAAAACAAACATCACCCTATCCAGGCAAGATTTTTTCTTTAATAGGAACTATGTTGTGCACAATAAGGCTCCTTGTTTCAAGGTGGAATAAGCCTTTGGATTGCCATGAAGAAGGGGCTTTGTAAAACACCAAGCACAATATAAATGTAAACTATTTGTGCATCTAGTAAAGAGGACAAGAGAATACAGGATGGAGAGGGAGAAGAGAAGGGGGAATCCAGGAAGAGGGAGAGAAAGAGACGGGGGAGTGGGGGGGGGGGGATGGGGGGGGGGGGAGTGATTGTCTTTTCTATAATACAAAATGTCTTTGAAATTTGTTTAAGTTATAAAAGATGGAGCCCTTTGAAATATCTGCCAATTCTCACTTGTTTTCCAGGTGTCAGACTCAATCACATATTGAATTTCAGGTGTCTGTTATCTTAATAGCCTCTTGTTCTCTACAGAAATTGGTAGAAATCAGCATTAGGTCTTTGAAAATGGTATGAAACTAATTACTAAGCGATAATCTGGCAACTCTGTAGCTCAGTAGGCCTGAAGTCAGTAAGACCTTGGTTCAAATAAGGATGTTTACTAGCTCTATGACCGTGGCCAAGTCATTCAACCCTATCTGCCTCAATTTCCCCATCTGTAAATGGGGAAAATAATAACAACTTTCTGGGGCAGCTAGGTGGCACAGTCAATAGAGCACTGGCCCTGGATTCAGGAGGACCTGAGTTCAAATCCGGTCTCAGACACTTGACACTTCACTAGCTGTGTGACCTTGGGCAAGTCACAACCCCAATTGCCTCACCAAATAATAATAATAATAAAACAATAACAATAACACCTTCCTTCTAGGGTTGTTGTGAGAATAAAATGATTTAATAGTTGTAAAGTGCTTTTCAAACCTTAAAGCTCTGTATAAATTCTAGTTACTTTTTCTTTCTCCTCTTCCACCTCCTTCTCCTTCTCCTCCTCCAATTACTACTTCCACTACTACTACCACAACTGCTACTATTATTATTACTACTACTATCACCACCACTACTACTACTACTACCATTACTCTTCCTTCTTCTCCTCTTCCTTTTCTCCTTCTCCTCCTCCTCCTCCTACTACTACTAATCATTTCTTACCTGGCTGCATTCCTTGGGACTTCTTTGAATGAATTCTGTACCCCACCCCAGGAAATGGAATTATTAGGATCCCCTCATCATTCTATAAGATCTCATCAGTCTTGGTTGCCCACTTCATCAGTACCCTCTGTTTCTTTGTTTCACATATGGGGCCATGAACTCCCAGCCTCCATTGAAGGAGGGAGCTTAGCTCAGACATCTCATTTCTCACCTAGCTGCTCTACTTTGGAACTACTTTGACTTCCCCACCATTCCCCAGAATTGGGCACCTTCTCCTCCCTCTCCCATCTGTTGGGTTCTCCCATTAGATTATAAGGCTCCTTGAGGACCAGATCTATCGTTCTTTTTTTCTTATTTGTATCCCCAGTCCTTAGCACTTTGCCTGACACACAAAGCAGGCACTTAATAAATGTTTAATGACTATTACTACTGCTACTGATAACCCAGAGTTCCTCCTACTTCTTCCTAATCTCTTTTTATACTATGCCACATTTGCTGAAAATTAGTCAATACTTTTAGGAAACTAAGAGAAATTAGCATCCAGACCAAGATGAAGGATATGTCACAACTGAGAGATAGTTGAGATCTTACTTCTTTTGGGTATTATTACCAGGACCTATATAACTAACTATGATGTATTTTCAAAGTGATTTAAAGTTACATACCTGGTAAAGTAGTTGTCTCTGGGATACAGGCCCAGTAGAACCACTGGGGAAATTTAGAGTCCACAGGGACTAAGTTACAGTCTTTTCTGGAGTATGATTTCTTTTCTGGACATTTTCCATAACCACTCCCACAGTTCCCTGGCTCTTTTTCACTCTGCCCCCACATTTCATGGTGCCCCACCTGGTTTAGCTATGCCACTAAGCCACACCTCAATAGCTCTCACAGTGAATTACAGAAACTCCACTTTAGGATATTCTACAGAACATCCTCCCTCCATCAAAGGGCCCAAGATAGGATCTAACACAGGATCCAGTTTAATTCCTGACAGACCTATACTGCTGCTCCCCATCAGCTGGGCCTTCCCACAACCTGTTCCTGCTGGCTAGATGGTAAAAAACAAGAACAAACATATTTTAGGAGGGACCTTGATTAACTGGGGAGTACCTGGAGAAGGGCAAGTGGGATGATGAAAGGCTGAGACAAAAAAATCATGTAAAGACCTTTCCCCTCCAAGCCCCACACTGGGATCTCACATAGAACTTTGTATGCCTCCTAGCTGCTTCCTGGATTTAAGACCAGTAAAGGACCTAAGAGATAATATAATCTAACCTCCTTATTTAACAGATGACTAAAGACCAAAGATTGGACCAGAGTGAAATGGTTAAAAATAGTGAAGAAACAAATGTGGTATTGATGAGAGATGGGGGGAAAAAATTATAATAATTAGACGTGTCTGAAAGTGGAATGAGATGCCTTGGGAGATGATGATTCTCCCTTACTCTCTAGCAAAGGTTGGATAACAACCTGTCAGATGTGTTAGAATGGGGATTCCTTTTTAAGTGTGTATTGGCCCAGATACTCTTTCAACTCTCACATTCTATGATTCTATAAGACTTATGTAAGATAGCACAAGTGATAAGTAGTAGTTAGGAGATACTGAGAAGAGAGCCCAGGAGAAGAGAGTCAGGAATACTACTTCAAATTCGGCCTCAGACACTTACTAGCTATGGGCAAATCAATCAACCACTTCCTGCCTCAGTTTCCTCATCTGTAAAGATGGGGAAAAAAATAGCACTTACCTTCCAGAGTTGTTCTGAGGCTCAAAGGAGATGATTTTTGTAAAGTATTTAGCACAGTGTCTGGCACATGGTAGGCTCTACATAGTTATTATGATTATTAACTATGGTTGTTATTACTATTACCTACCTCCTGTAGGTATTTTGAAAGTGCTCCACAGACCTTAAAGTGCTATATAAGTTCTTGTTATTGTTATTATTATTGTCTACATTCGAACCCAAGTCCTCTGGCACTGTACCATATTCTATCTACCATGTACTAGAGTGAGGCCCTTGGAAAGCTAGAACAACAGGAGTCTGTGACCAGAAAGAGGATGTGATCATTCAAGATCTTTTTAGACCTCAATTTCTAGCAAAACTGTTGCACCTAAATTTTCTGTAACTCTGAAATGCCTTTCCTGTGATTTCAGACTCTTGTCCTTCTACCTGGCCTAGTGCCTCACTCCCCTCCTTCTAAACTTACTTTTTGCCATGAATTTCACTTCCTCTCTCCCTCTGTGACTCCTTGTATTCCCACTCCTTTGTTCTGTCTCTCCCTTCCTCCAGTTATAGCTAGTTAAGCCGATAGTTAACCAGTTCAATAATAGATTATAGCTGGGTACTGATCAGTGCCAACATGGAATCTCCTTAAGTGATAGCATTATTTGAAATCACATTGCATAGTTCTTTTAGGCTGCATAATTCTAACTTTGAATAATGTGTATTTTAATACTTTTGACCACTTTAGGGGAATTCATTATTCTCCCTAATGGAGACCTGGATGTATTCTCTCTCTCTCTCTCTTTTTTTTTGGTCTATTCAATGGTTTTGGGGGGTTTTTTGGGTTTTTTGTTGGGTTTTTTTGCAGGGCAATGAGGGTTAAGTGACTTGCACAGGGTTCTTTTCAATCTTAAGAGTATTTTTTTTTCAGTTACTTGTAAAGATATTTTCAACATTTATTAAGATTTTCAGTTCAAATTTTTCTTCCCCCCTCCTCAAGACAACAACCAATCTGATATAGGTTTTATATGTACAATCATGTTAAACATAGTCTGGATATATTCTTTCCCTTGCATAATACACCCCTTTTTCTTCCTCCTCTCATTCTTGTCTTACCGGCCATCAGACCTGGTTTACTCCAAGCATCTGCCTTCTCTGGTGCTACTTCTTTTTTTTTTTTCTCCAATGCAACAAACATTTATTTTATTTTTTTCCAGTTATATGTAAGGGTAGTTTTCAACATTCTTTTTTTTTTTTGTGGGGAAATGGGGGTTAAGTGACTTGCCCATGGTCCAAAATTCATTTTCATAAGATTTAGAGTTCCAAAATTTTTCCCTCCCACCCTTTCCTCCCTCCTCCACAAGACATTAACCAATCTGATATAGGTTATATATGTACAATCCACAAGTGCTCTTTTTTTCAGTTCTTTCTATGGGGGTGGATAGTAAGTTTCATCATTAGTCCCTTGGGATTGTATCAGATCATTGTATTGCTGAGAGTAGTTAAGTCATTCACAATTGCTCATCTAATAATACCACTGTCACTATGTACAATGTCCTCCCTGTTCTGCTCACTTCACTATACATCAGTTCCTGAGACTCTCCAGGTTTTTCTGGTATCATCCTGTTTGTCATTTCCTATAGCACAATACCATTCCACTACAATCATAGACCACAGCTTCAGTCATTCCTCAATTGATGGACATTCCCTTGGTTCCTACTTCTTAGCCACCACAAAGAGTTGCTATAAATATTTTTTGTACAATTTCCCCCTTTTATCGTTTTCATGATTACTATTGTTAACTATTTCCCTCTATCCTATTCCCTTCCCCTATATATATATATATATATATTATATATGTGGGTTTGGGTTGTTTTTTTTTTTGGTAAGGCAATTGGGGTTAAGTGACTTGCCCAGGGTCACACAGCTAGTGTTAAGTGTCTGAGCCCGGATTTGAACTCAGGTACTCCTGAATCCAGGGCTGGTGCTTTATCCCCTGCGCCACCTAGCTGCCCCCCTTCCCCATTATATTTACTCTATTGTCAATCTTATTTCACCCTATCCCTCTTCAAAAGGGATTTGTTTCTGTCTGTCCCTTCCCCAATCTGCCCTCCCTTCTTTTGCCTCTCTCTCTTTATCCCCTTCCCCAACTATTTTCCTGTAGGGTTAGATAGATTACTTGAACTAATTGATTCTGTAGGTTATTCCCTCCTTCTAAGGACATTGAGGTCTTTGAGTCAATTCTGATGAGTGTTAGGCTCATTTATTGCCCAGATTAAATAAATAGATTACTCCACCCAGTTGGGGGTGTGTGTTAATTCCTCCTTGAGGCAACTCTGATGAGATTAGGATCTTTGAGCCTATTCTGATGAGTATAAAATTCATTTACTGCCCTGTTCCTCCCCCATCTCTTCCCCCACTCCATAAACCATTTCCTGTTTCTTTTACCTCATGCTACCTCTGCCCTTCCCCTTGCCCCAGTGCATTCCCCTCACCCCTCAATTTAACCCTAAAGATGTCATCATGGGGCAGCTAGGGGACACAGTGGACAAAGCATCCACCCTGGACCCAGGGGGATCCCAGCCAAAACCTGGCCTCAGACACAATACATTCACCCACTGAATGACCCCAGGTATGTCCTCCAACTGCAATTTTTTATGGTTATCTAGGCTCTTGTATTTTAAAGTAAAATTTGCCATTCAGTTCAGGTCTTTTCATCACAAATACCTGAAAGTACTCTTTTTCATTGAAGTCCCATTTTTTCCTCTGAAAGATTATGTGAAGTTTTGCTGCATACATGATTCTTGGTTGTAATCCCAATTCCTTTGCCCTCTGGTATATCATATGCCATGCCTTCCAGTCCTTTATTAATGTAGAAGCTGTTAGATCTTGTGATTGGGACTCCACAGTACTTGAATTCCTTCTTTTTGGCAGCTTGCAATATTTTCTCCTTGACCTGAGAGTTCTGGAATTTGGCTATGATATTCCTAGGAGTTTTCCTTTTGGGATCTCTTTCAGGAGGTGATCCGTGGATTCTATCAAGTTCTATTTTACATTCTGCTTCTAGAATATCAGGGGAATTTTCGCTGACAATTTCTTGGAAGATGATGTCAAGCTTTTTCCTTGGTCATGGTTTTCAAGTAGACCAATATTTTCAAATTATCTCTCCTGGACCTATTTTCCAGGTCAGCAGTTTTTCCCAGAAGATATTTCACATTGCCCTCTATTTATTTATTCATTTGGATTTGCTTTATTGTGTCTTGGTTTCTCATAAAGTCACTAGTTTCCATTTGTTCAATCCTAATTCTTAGGCAATTATTTTCATCAGAGAGCTTTTGTACCTCCTTTTCCATTTGGCCAATTTGGCTTTTCAAGCTGTTCACTTTTTTTCTCATGTATTTCCTGCATCACCCTCATTTCGCTTTCCATTTTCCCCTCTAACTCTCTAACTTTATCTTCAAAGTCCTTTTTGAGTAACTCTATGGCCTATGACCAATTCATATTTTTCTTGGAAGCTTTAAATATAGGGGTCCTGACACTGACTTCTTCCTCTGAGGATGCACCTCGATCTTCCTTGTCACTAAAGAAACTTTCTATGGTCCTCACCTTTCTCTGTTTGCTCATCTTGCCTTTCTTTTACTTGACTTTTAGCTCCTTAGAGTAGGGCACTGTTCCCAAGCTGCACTATCCCAAGCTTCAAAAGGTCCCAGGTGGTATTATTTAAGGAGGATCAGGTTCTTCACTCACCTGGCCTATTCCATGGTCTGTAAATGACCCCAGACCAACTTGCTAATCAACTAGCTTTGTGTGTTGTGGTTGTCAGCTCCCACAAGCCTGTGCTCCTCCCCGACCTGGGTCACTGCTACTCAAGCCTACCTCCTGGTTTCAAGCAGGGATGAAAAACCCAAGTTCTGCCTCAGCACCAGCATAGATCCCTGTAAACTCCCCACTGCCATGGGCCCAGCCCTCTCATCAGACTGTGAATTTAGTTCTAGATGACAGTGGCACTGCAGCTGATTCAAAGGATCTCTTTCTCTGGCAAGGCCTTCCTGGGACTGGATCTGTGTCAGGATGACTGTGGGGTTAGGTTCAACTCCTGTCTCAGCACAGCAGCTCTCTCCTTCCGATCTTCCAAGCTATCCTTCACTGGAAGCTGATTTCAGCACATTCTTCTGTGGGTTTTGCTGCTCCAGGAATTGTCCTATGGCATTGTTTGCTGGTGCTACTTCTAATCTTTAAAATGATTCTGGAATAAGGCATACAACCATGTTTACTGGGTCTACTATATATTCATGCTATCTAATCATAACTGGACCTTCCCTGCTCCATAGAAATCCATTCATTTCTCCTTGACTTACTCACCATCCCCCTACCAGCAGGTGTTTGCAAACCTTTTTCCTCAAGCCTCATCTCTCCATCTTATAGCAAACAACTTACTCTTCAATGTATCTGAGAAAAGCTAGTCTATTCATGGTAAAGCCTCTGATCTCCCATCTTCTGAACCTTCAAACCCTTTCTGCCTCCACTTCTCCTCCTATAGTCCTGTGTCCAATGAAGCTATTATTATTCTTCCTGGAGAATCTTTTACGTATACTTTTGATCTCAAAACTTTCCTTTTCAAATCAAATCAAAATGAAACATTTTAATTATTTATTTCATATTTTATTTAACCCAATTATATGTAAAAAATTTCAGCATTTGTTTTTAAAATTTTGAGTTTCAAACTCTCTTCCTCCTTCCCCACTCCACCTCCTTGAAAAGGCACACAATTCGATAGTTTTACCTGCAAAACCATTTTCCATATTATTCATGTTGCAAAAGAAAACATAGAAAAAACCCAAGAAAAATAGTTTAAAAGGTATGTTTCAGTCTGTATTCATACTCTATCAGTTCTTTCTCTGGGGAAGGATAGCATTTTTCATCATAGGTCCTTCAGAATTGTCCTGGATCATTGTATTGCTGAAAAGAGCTAAGTCAGTCACAGCTGATCATCTTACAATACTGTGTACAATGTTATCCTGGTTCTACTCATTTCACTTTGCATCAATTCCTCTAAGTCTTTCCAGGTTTTTCTGAGAACATCTTGCTCATCATTTTTATAGCACAATAGTATTCCATTATACTCATATACCACAACTTGTTCAGCCATTCCCCAATTGATGGACATC
The DNA here is from genome assembly GCF_019393635.1 of Dromiciops gliroides. NCBI lineage: Eukaryota > Metazoa > Chordata > Mammalia > Microbiotheria > Microbiotheriidae > Dromiciops > Dromiciops gliroides. Next base: position 552,958,895 of record NC_057863.1, on the reverse strand, counting down.
CCCTCAATTTCTAATTCTTTGACACCAGAAACAAGCTGCTATAAATATTTCTGTACATATAGATTCTTTTCCTTTTCTTTTTTCATCTTTTTTTGGTATATAAACCTGGTAGTGGTATTACTAGGTCAAAGGATATGCGCGGTTTTATAGGCTTTGGGGCATAGTTCCAAATTGCTCTACCTAATGGCTGAATCTATTCATAACTCTACCAAAAAACAATGCATTACTGTTTTAATTTTCCCATATCCCTGTATCATTTGTTATTTCTTTTTCTGTCCTATTAGCCAATCTAATAGGTGTGAGGTAGTATCTCAGAATTGCTTTAATTTGCCTTTCTCTAATCAATAGTGATCTAGTGCATTTTTCTATTTGGCTATAGATAGCTTTGATTACTTCTTCTGAAAATTGATTGTTCATATCTTTTGATCATCTATCAATTGTTGAATGTCTCTTATTTTTTTTTACAAATTTTACTCATTTGTCTGCATACAAAATCAATTTTTTAAAAAAGCATTTACTACGTACTTACTATGTGTCAGGCACTGTGCTACGTGCTTGAAGTACAAAGAAAGACAAAAATATAGTTCCTGACCTCAAGGAGCTCACATTCTACTGTGTATAAGTAGGTACATAGAGAAAGAGATATGTAAAGTATATGGTTGGTACTCTCAGAGGAAGGCAATACCACTTGAGGGGACTGGGAATAATTGCTTATAGAAAGTGAGATTTAAGTTGAGAGTTGAACGAAACCAGGGAGACTAAAAGGCAGAAGAATGTAGCATATTCCAAGCAAGGGTATAGTACAGATAAGTATTTAACCACTGGTTCTGCCAAACCAGGACACACTATATAGTGTTTTTGTTGTTGTTGTTGTTGTTGTTGTTGTTTTGGGGATGGGGGGGATTGTGATCAGTTTTGTTCAATGATTGGCCCTCCCTGCAGAGGAAGAAGCAGGCCTCTAGGTGGCAGCAGCAGGGGATGGTCACTTGAAGATCTTGCCCTGATTGAAGGGTTTGCCCATGTACTAGAAGACCCCCTCCCAGGAGAAGTACTCTTTGACCATAGTCTGGACCTCCTCACTGCTGGGATCCAGCTTGCGCCAAGTGTAGGACCCATAGTCCACCTGTCAATCTGGGCTTAGTGGGAAGGCAAGCTCCTGGCCCCGGAAAACCCAGACTCCCAAAATTGCGCTGTTGTTGGTGGTGGTGCCGAAGAGGATGACGCTGGCGAAGGCGTTCTTCCTCAGCTTGTCCAAGTGCTGGAACATGCCAGTGATGAGGTTGCAGCTCATGAAGGTCTGGCTGAGTTACTGGGGGAAGTGATACTCGCTATACCACAGGGACCAGCCGTCGCCGTCGAAGTGGTCCCAGAAGTACTGCAGAGCCACCATCGGCAGGGCCACAGTCAGCATGTCCTCGTTGGAGTATTTTAGTTTAAACTCATCCAACACAAAGGTACTCTTGGGCAGATGAGCAAAGCGATCCTTGACCTTGGGCTCCGCAGCCAGAGCCTGCTCACACTAGTCCATCTCCTCCGCGGGCCGGGGGCTGCAGCTGCCTTCTTCTCTTCCTTCCGCTCTGCCTGGGCCTTCTGCTTCTCTTCTCGTGACTGTCCCTTCTCTTTTCTTGGAACCTCCTTCTTCGGCTGACTCTCGGCAAACTTTTTAGCATAAAACTGCGCCATCTTCTCACAGAGCTTCACCTCTCCTGAGATCGTCCGGAACTGGGACTGGTGAATGCAGGTGAGGAACCAGCGGTTGGTGTTGGGAAAGGCTTGCCGGAAGGATGGCCCTGCTTATAGAGCCACAAGAGGGTGCACACAACGGTGATGTCATCCAGAGTCACATGCTCCCCCACCAGGAAGGTCTGAGTCTTCAGGTGGGCGTCCAGGAGCCCAAGAACTTGCCTCACCTCCTCTTTGGCGTTCTCTGTGGCCAGTTTGTTGTGGTGCATGATGCCCAGTGTGGGGAACACCCGGATACTGACAACAATGTCACTGTCAGCAAAGCTCCCCCACTGGATGACCTGGGCAGCTGCCTCTAGAGTCGAGCCCCGAAGCTCATCACTGCTCATGTAGTGTGTGATGGTGTTGCTCTAAAACACACAGGACCCATCCTCCTCCTCAAATGCTGGGACCTTGCCCGCAGGAAATTTGTGGAGAAATTCGGGTGCGGTTGGTCTGGCCAAAATGGAAGTGGGGAGGTATGGACAACACGCGGATCTGGGCCCCACTGTACTGTGCAGCAATGAGGGCCTTGAAGGGCCGCCAGTTTTCAGGGTATGTGTACAGGGTCCCGGCCGCCACGGTGATTCCGCAGAGAAAGGGGGTGGGGACGTCAGACCATCGGAGCTGTCACAAAGTGAGTCTGGCTTGGGGAGGGGGGAGACACACACTATATATAGTTTAATCTTCATTAAGATCATCTCCATCACCTTTTAAGTTTAGAGAATTAATGGAATATTGAATAAACCATTGATTTGTAGTGGCTTTTGTTTTATTGCTGAGATGTAAATGCTCACCCTAAAAAGTATGCTGATTTAAACTGGCTCCTTACTGGTGTAAGGTAAGAGGAATAGGAAGTAGACCAGCTTAGAGACTGTATGGAGAAGGCCAAAGCATAAGAAAAGGGGAAAGGTAGGAAGGGGCTAGGGCATTAAGAGCTTGCAGTACCAAACTTTATAGTGGAGCCTGGGGGTAATAGGGAGCCACTGGAGTTCATGACATTAATTTCTTCCCTCTCTCTTATTAGTATGATACTCTAGAAAGAACAATAGATATTTGAATCAGAAGACCTGTGTTTCAGTCTCTAATCTGCCACTTACCGTCTGCTGGAGCTTTGGCAGATTAATTTGACTAAACCTTACTTTCCTTATCTCCAAAATGAAGGAAAGGATTGGATTAGCTAGGGATCTAAGACCTAACTCTAGCTGCTGTGATAGTATTAGGGACATCTAGATGGTATAGTGAATGGAGCTCCAGGCCTGGAGTCAAGAAGACTCAACTTCAAGAGTTCAGATCTGGCCTCAGACACTTCCTAGCTGTGTGACCCTGGGTAAGTCACTTAACCCTATCAGCATCAGTTCTTCATCTGTAAAATGAGCTGGAGAAGGAAATGGCAAACCACTGCAATATCTCTGCCAAGAAAATCCCAAATGGGGTCGCAAAGAGTGAGACACAACTGATATCACTGAAGAAGCAGTAGTCTTTCCCATTAGTTTGTTTTGCTTCTAAGGTCAAATTCATTGTGGATTGAATATGGACAGAAAGAAAGGACACTGATTGGAGTCTTGATTAGGAATTTTCGTACCTGGAGTAAATGGCATGAAGCTTAGCCTTGGTCACAAGCTGGGGACAGAACACCACCCAATGGCAGCGAGGCAAAGATTTCAAATAAGCAACCAACCATCTGGTAACTTTCTGCTTGCATTTATTTTCCTTAAGCCTTACTACTTTTATGATGCTAAAAGATTGCAAATATGACCAGTATCCTCTCAATGTCACTCTGTAGGGCAAAGCTCTGGTCCTAACTTTGCTGTATCTGTTTATTGTTGGTTCTGTTATTTTTATTTGTTTTCATTACAAATGTGTGATTTCATAAGGATGAAGGAATTCGTTTGCCAAATCTCTCCATCAGTGCAAATAAACAACACATCTGTAACTTACCATCTTAGGGAGTTTTAGGAGGTCAGTCACTGGGGTGTTGAGGGAATTTTCCATGGTCCCACATATGTCAGATGAAAGATTTCATCCCACATCTTCCTCAAACCACTAAGCTATAATGCTTTTCATTTGTGCTTTAACCCAAGAAAACTACAATTGCTATTGTTCAGTCATTCAGTCATGTCTGACTCTTTCTGACCCCATGGATTTGTCCATGGAGTTTTCTTGACAAATATACTACACTAGCTTGTCATTTCCTTCTCCAGTGTATTCCCACTTTACAGATGAGGAACTGAGGCAAAAGTGACTTGGCCACGGTCACACAGCTCATAATTTTCTGCGGCCAAATTTGAACTCAAATCTTTCGGACTCCAGGCCTGATGCTCTATCCATCTATCTGCTCCCAGAAACTAGAGTGGTATTTTTTAATTCTAGGAGGACAGATAATTAAGTTGCCTCTGTGTCCAAGCTATGTTTTCCTGACTACTAATTGTCATATGATAAAATTTTTGTAAGCCCTAGGAAGGGAATCTGTTTTGGCAGATCAAAGCCCATGTTTCTTTTAGGCATGACAAGGGAAGTTATAACTAAAGAGGAGTATGTGTATAATTACATGACAAAACATATTTTGAAAAATGGTTTTCAACTTTTCAATTTTCCTAGTGAGAATTTAACAAACTAGAGAAAGGATAAAGCAACAACAAACTCTGTGGTAGAGTGTCTCAGAGAAGTCACTAGGGAAGGAAGAGATGGAGTTTATCACCTATTGAAACTCTAAGGTCAGAAGGAACCTTCAGACTTCACCTCAGTCAACTAGTTTATTACTCAACAAACGTTTATTAAGTAATTCCTGTTAGTTGACTATGTGCTAAGTATTTTGCTGGTGAAACAAAGAAAGGCAAAAACAGTCCCTGCCCTCAAGATGCTTACATTCTAATGAAGGAGATGACACATCTGTGTATAGGTATGTCTGTGTTATGTTTATGTGTATGTGTATATATGTATGTATATATGTAGGTCTGTATATATATATATATATATATATATATATATATATATATATGTGTGTGTGTGTGTGTGTGTGTGTGTGTGTATGTATGTGTACACACACACATAAATGGAAAGTAACCTCAGATGCCAACAGTTGGTTGGGCCAGAAAAGCACTTGAGCAGAAAGTGGCATTTGAGTTTTGAAGGTAGCCATATATTTTAAGACGTTGAGGTAAGGAGAGCCTTCCAGGCATGGGGGAGAGCCCTGCGTGAGGTACAATAAGACTCCCATGACTGGATTATAAAGTGCATAGAGGGGAGTAGAGTGAGAGTACTGGAAAGAGAGGGAGGAGCCAGGTTATGAAGCTCTATAAATGTAAAAAACAAAAAAAGGACTTTATGGTTGATCCAAGGGGTAACATGAGGCTATTGGAGTTTATTAAATAGGACAAGCAAGGAGGATAGGGAGATGACATGGTCAAACCTACACTTTAGAAAAACCACTTGGATTGTTCCCAGTATCCACCTCTTTGGTCTTTCCCTATTCTAAGATGACACGATGACTCTTTCTCAAGGTTCCTGTTATTTCCCTTTCACTAGGAAACTGCTCTTCATTGGTCAGAAGCAGGTTCAATGTCCCAACTCCTATTTTACTTCCTCAGTCTTCTTTGAGATGACATGAGCAGAGGCCAAAAAAGTAATTGAGGGTGTCCTCTGTCCACTCCTCTCTGTCCATTGGCCCCTTACCCATACTCTAAAGTCTTGCTTTAAGGTAACTTTCTTCCTGAAGCCTTCCCTTTTCCTATCAAATGGAAGCAAACACCCCATTATCCAAAGGTATTATCTTTGTCATGATCATAATTTTTCCTATAAATCATATATATATATATATATATATATACACACACACACATATATATTACACACATGCACACACACACACACACATATATATATATATATGTCAACCAATCAAAAAGCATGGATGCATGGGTATAATCCATGTGCCTTCTGTGTATCAGGTATTACACTAGGAGCTGTGATTCAAAGAAAAAAGTCAAATGGTCATTCCCTGAAGGAACCTTACAGTCTAACAGGGAAGACAAAATTTACATATATAAATATACATAAAACAGATAGAGGGTAACCAAAGGGGCTCAGGGACCTTTTTTATTGACTATTTTTTAACTTCCCAAGTACCAATATCATAGTACATACACACAGTAGTTGGTTATTATTAATAAGTCTGCTGAATAAATCAAGAAATGAGTGAGAATGTATATTTTGTATCTATTTTACTTTTACTTATCTTTATAAATGTAATATCCCCTCACATAGAATATAAATTTCTTGAGGGCAGGAAATGATTTATTGGATTCTCTTTTTTGTCCCTTTTGGCTAGCCCAATTTCTCATATACAGTATGTGTTTAATAACTATTTGTTGAGTGAATAGATGGATTGATGATTGAACAGTTACAATGGGTGCTCATTAAATCCTGATGACTGAAGAGGGTTGAAGCAACACCTGCCTTTTCAGGTGGAAGGCATGTTAGACATGCCCTATTCTATTTAACAGATGACAGATATCTTGGGGGAAAAATAAGAGAGTGGTGCCTACAGGAGGAAAATCCTTACAGTGGAGTTAGAAGCCATACCTTCTCCAGCTCCAAAAGGCAGAGCAGTAAGGAGAAAGAAGAAGCATTGACTCTTCCCCTCTAGCCTAGAATGTTAGCCTAGACAAGGTCTTTTTTTTTTTTGTGGGGCAGTGACTTGCCCAGGGTCACACAGCTAGTAAGTGTCAAGTGTCTGAGGCCGGATTTGAACTTAGGTCCTCCTGAATCCAGGGCCAGTGCTTTATCCACTGTGACACCTAGTTGCCCTAGGGTGTCTTCTAATGCTGTTGGCTCAAGACCCCATTCTGGTGCATTCTCCCCAATATCAGTAGCCAGTGATTTCACAGATTACAACCAATTAGCTTTTTGCAAAGACCTATTTACTGAGAAGAGAGAACAGGAACAGAAGCAGAAGCATTTCCTCCCAGGGACTCCCCTCCCCCACCACTTTAGTCCCTCTGTGTATAGTCATTGCTACAGAGCATTTGCCCCACCAAGTTCACACCCATTGCAGCACGGCCAATGGATAGAGCTGATCTCTGGTGTCTTGGAAGGTGGGTCAGTCCATGGAGGGTCTGTGCCCACCTGGTCTCTTCAGATTTCCATCAGACAAGGTCCTTCAACAAACCCAAAATGAGAAAGTTGAAAAGTATCCTAAAACACAAGTTGTTAGGATGCAAATTGTTCAAGCCATAAGGGACCTGAGAAGCTCATCAGTGCCAATCCTTTCATTTTGCAGAGGAAAGAACAGACCCAGTTAGGTAAAGTTAGTTGACCAAGGTTATATGACCAGGAATTTATGGGAAGAACTAAAACCTGAACCCAGATCTCACTATAAAGTCAGTCATTTTGTTTCCTTTTTTACAAATGAAACTATTCAGTTTGCCAAAGTGCCTGAGGTAGAATTTGAATCCAGGGTTTCAGATTGAAGAGCCAGTGCTTTCTCCAGTGTATATATAGGATACAATGTACCAAAATACATAGAAGTAGATAGCATCTGAGATCTTTTTCAAGTGTAATTTTGTGCTCTTGCCTCTCCCAAGAGACACCACAGTATAGTAGAGAGAACATTGAATCTCAAATCAGAAGATCGGAACTCAAATCCAAGTCCTTACTGCCTGGGTGACCATGGACAGGTCCTTCCCTTCTCTGAGTCTTAGGTATTTGTTCTACAAGAAAAAGGGGATGAACTTCATCATCCCGAAGATCCCTTCAAGTTTTAAATCCTGTGATTCCTAGTTAAAAGAAGGGCTTAGGACCAGGGGATGGTAGAGATTAAAATCGGACAGAAAATATTCTCAAAAATGTAATGGATTGAGAATCATCCCCCTGGCAAATGGGAAGAAGGAAAGCAACAGAGATTGGAAAGACCAATACCCTGTAGGACCACACTAGTCAGGGCAGCTTATTAACCTGATTGTCAATAATGTCAGGGTAAACGTTCCTAATGTTTTCTTAAAAGCCTCCAAGCATTTTATTGTATCTGACCCTCCATCTAATAAAGTTATCTGGCAAAGCCCAGCCAGTATCAGCACATGACATTTAGCAGGAGGACAGAATCCATTGCAAAACCCTTTGCAGGGTAGAGGCAGGGGTAGTGCCAGAAATTCCAGGATGAAAAACATTCCTCCCCCCCACCCTGCCCCTGCCCACATACACCCCAGCATCATATCTGGCTAATTTATATGTAGCTCACACATCCCCACAGATGATGGTAAGTCAGCAATTTACCCAAGCTTAGGTTGCATACATGGTGAGGCACAGTGTTCTATTCATATCTTACCCCCAACACTTACCAGCTGGGTGACTGTGAATCAGTCACACCAACTGTGAGCCTCAGTTTTCTTTTTTTCTTTCTTTTTTTTTTTTCTTTTTGGTTTTTTTGGTGAGGCAGTTGGGGTTAAGTGACTTGCCCAGGGTCACACAGCTAGTAAGTGTCAAGTGTCTGAGGCTGGATTTGAACTCAGGTCCTCCTGAATCCAGGGCCAGTGCTCTATCCACTGCGCCACCTAGCTGCCCCGAGCCTCAGTTTTCTTACTGGCAAAATAGTAATTATATTATCCCAAAGCAAGTGGTAGCAGAATAGATAGAGTGCCAAGCATAGAGTCAAGAAAACATGAGTTTAAATGTAGCCACAGACACTTTATAGCTGTGTGACCTTAGGCAAGTCATTTCACCTCTGTTTGCCTCTGTTTCCTCAACTATAAAATGAGGTTAACAATAGCATCTACCTCAAATGGTTGTGATAAGGATCAAATGAGGAAAATCTTTGTAAAAATGCTTAGTTGATCTCAAGAAGTTCAAGGACTCTAGTGTGACAGTATTAGATTTATTCTGCTTTCCTCTAGAAGGTAGAACTAAGAAAAGACCATGTGTCATAGTGGAGAGGGCATTCAATTTGGAGTTAGGAAGATCTGGTCCAGATCCTACTTGTGCTGCTAACTAGCTTCATTACCTCTTCTGTGCAATGAGGGGGTTGGACTTGACCTCTTAGCTCCAAATTTATGATCTTATTAATACTAGGTTGAAATTACCAGGAGGAAGAATTTGATTCAGCAGAGAAAACTTCCTAATTCTAAAAGAAGTCTAACAATGGAATGATATGTAGTGAATACCCAATCATCAGAGGCATGCAGACAGATCCTGGATAATCACGTTGGGGAGATGTCATAGAAAAGAATTTAAGTTTAGTTAGAGTTGGATTAGATAATTGCTGAAGTCCCTTCCAACTCTAGGTTTTAAGGATTCTTCATTTCTTTCACCAACTTCCTTTTGGTGGTATTTTAGAGTTGGGAAATGGACAAGAGATGAGACACACAAAAACAGGGAGCCCTCACTAATAACTCAACTGTATCAGCCCTGCTCTGGCTTGTTGGGAGTTAAGAACCTAAGTAAAAGGACCCTAACTAGGCTAACTCCCCCAATATTCGGTCTCTGGCTGCATTGTGAGGCCGTGTGTCATGGAGGTATCTGATAGTTGGTTACCATTTAGCTGGATTTATTTCTGGTCATATTTGAGAGGCAGTTTTGGCATAATGGACAGAGAGAGTCAGCCTTGATGTCAAAAAGACATGGGATTAAGTCCTGCGTTTGATAAATAGTGCTACCCTGTTCAAATCTTTTAACTCGTTGGTGCCCCAGGCAATGGTCTAAGGCCATAGTTGCTGAACAGTTAGCGATTTTCATTGCTCGATAGAACTTGATTCTGTTACTCCAATGAAACTTCATGTCCTGACCAAACATATAAAGCAGGGCTGTATTATAGCAACAGCAATAACAACAGCAACAGTCATTACTTCCCCTTTCATTATATAGTAGTTTACAAGAGCATCTCTTCTCATTTGATCCTTACAATAGTTGTCAGGAGCCCAAATATTATTATGCCCATTGGAAACTGAGGCTGAGAGAGATGAAGTTATTTGTCTGTGGTCATATACTTAATAAGGGTCAGCAGAGAGAGACTTTCTATATTATATATGTATCAGGTATTACACTATTCTCAATACTTCACAGCACTGGCTCAATCCATAGCCATTATTCATAAAATGACATTTGTGATGTAAATCCCTGCCAATTCTTTATTAAGAATATGACCAAGAGCAAATCGCAATGTCTTTAAGTCTTAATTTCCTCATCCACAAAATGGGGGTAATATCACTTACACTACTCCTCTTACATGGTTGTTGTGGAGAAAAAGATATTCTTTGTAATTCTTAAATTCAGAACTAAATGTCTGACTAACTTATCCCCTGCTCCAGAATCTTCGGTGATCCCTTATTGTCTGCAGAAAAATTTATAAAGTCTCTGCTAAGTGCCCTTCACAGTCCAGCTCCAGATTCTCTTTCCAACTTGTTTGTCATTACCCTTCCCTTACACATTCTATTTCCAATCCAAATTAGCCTTCTTGTTTTTCTGTACCATATGCATCATCTTCTGCCCCAAGACCCTTTGCACGGGCTATGCCCATGACTCCAATTCTCTCTCTCTACCTCACATCTCAGAATCCCTAGCTCCATTCAAGGTTAAAGGGTTCTCTACAATCATCTGAGAGAGTCAGGCTATAGATTTCACAATCCAAAGAAATCCAAAGGTACCTAACACTTAGTAGGTGCCTAATAAATGCTTATTGAGTTGAATCAAATTGAATGGAAACTCTTATTGAATGAATTGAATTGGCTTGAACTGAATCAATTGAATGCTATAGTTTCTGAAATTTTATATCTACGGAAAATGGTTCAATAGAGTTAGAATCCCTGCTCCTTCTTTAGGAATTCATGTAAGAAATCATGAAACTGGCAAACCCGAAAAATTAATTGTGGGCATGTCTCAGCATGAACCCTTTTCCTAGCTGGGTCCTTCTTTTCCTTCATAACACAATGGGAAGTCAAAAGGCTTATTTATTAGCAGGGCACTCTGCAGGTTAATTGGAGGGCCTAGGCCTATAGCTTTGGCCGTGAAACAATAATAATAATTTTCAGACATATTTCTAAATTCAAAGGGTCTACTAAATCTTATCCCCGCCTGGGAATAATTTACCCTGCTTCACTGGCCAGCTGAGGCTCCCTGGATATAGCCCTTTTTTCCCCCCTCATAATATGAACCTAAAGCCTCCAGCCATTAGTGAGTAAAATTAAAATGATTTTTTATTATCCAATGAATTTGAAGGTGGGTTTGTGTGTATGTGTGTGTATACATATCTATGTTTATAGCTAGGTCTAAACATGCAAAGGATCAGAGGGAGAGAGGCACCAATGTGTCAGCCATTTTCACTCACCAGAAAATTATATGAGCTAGAATCAAGGACATCCCTTAAATTACTTTGCATTCATTTAAATATGCCTTTATAGGTGCCTTTTTTCTACCTCTGCTAGAGAGGGTAGGATCCTTGAGGCCACAGATTGTTTCTCTGTTTTATCCCCAGCACTTAGCACAGTGCCCAACACACAGTGGATACTTAATAAATGTTCCATCTATCAGTTAATAAACATTTATTAAGCACCTACTAAGTGCCAGATACTGTTCTAACTGCTAGGAATAAAGAAAAAGGTAAAAGTCCCTGCTCTCAAGGAGCTCAGTCTAGTCGGGGAGAAAACAGACAAACAATGAAGTATAAATAAGATATTTACAGGATTAATTGGAAATAATCAACAGAGGGAAGGCACTAGAATTAACATGAATTAGGGAAAGCTTCCTCTAGAAGATGAGATTTTAACTTGGACTTAAAGTAAGGATAGAGAAGTAAGAGGCAGAGATGAGGATAGAGAGCATTTTGTGCCTGAAGGACAGCCAGTGACAATACCTGGAGATGGGAGAGAGAATGTCTTGTTTGAGATGCAGCAAGGCGGCCAGTGTCACTGAACTTCAGAAATTGTAGTGGTGTGTAAGGTAAAAGAAAACTTGAAAGATAGGGGCCAGGTTATGAGAGGCTTTGAATGCCAAATGATATTTTATATTTGTTCCTAACTGAGATAGGGAGCCATTGAAGTTTATTCAGTAAGATTGTAACATAGTCAGCTTGCACTTTAGGAAACTGACAATGGCAAATGTGTAGAGCATAGATTGGACTGAGGAGAGCTTGTGGCAGTAAGGTCAACCAGCAGACTTTTGCAGTAGTTCAGGTGTGAGGTGATGAGGGCCTGCACAAAGGTGGGCAGTGTCAGAGGGCAGAACAGTGCTTGTGCAAGAGATGTTACAAAGGTAAAATGGGTCTTGTCAACAAATTGGCTATGGAGGGGTGAGAGAAAGCAAAGAGTGTCAGATTTTAGGTAGGCTGCAAACCTGGGAGACTGGAAGGATGGTGCTACCCTCCACAAAATAGGGAAGTTTTGAAGGATGAGAATTTAGGGGAGAAAATATTGAGTTTCAGTTTTGGACTGGTTGAGATTGATATGTCCACAGGACATCCAGTTCAAGATATGATGTAGCAGTTGGAGAGACAGATCTGGATAAAAAAAGATCTGAGAATCATCTACACAGAGATGATAATTGAATCCATGAGAGCTGATGAGATCACCAAGTCAAATGGTATGGAGGAAGAAGAGAAGGCTCAGCACAGAGTCCTATGGGACACCCACAGTGAATCAATGGATCGATTCATTAATTAGATAGCCACAGAACAAAACCACTCTTCCTGCAGTACTTCACATGATGGTGCAAGGTGTTGGGTGCATTATCATTCCCATTTTAAAGGGCCAGAAAGCACCTCACAGGCTCTCTAGTTCAACCTTTCATTTTACAGTTGAGGAAAGTGAGGCCTTAGAGGAAACAGGGAGGACAAGGGACTTCCCTAATGACATATCAGTAGCATGCTTCAGAGGCAGGACTCTAACTTCAAAGCCAGGATGCTTTTTATTGCACCGAAATTCTAGTGCTATCTCTCCAACAGACTTATTGTGTGGCCTGGGATGGGGAGAATCATGCGATTTCAGTTTAAAGGGACCTCAGCAACCACTTGAGCCTGTCGGTCAGTCAACAAGTATTTCTTAAGTGTTTAATCTGGCAGTACAAAGAAAGGCAAGAAGAGTCCTTGTCCTCAACAGAGTTCAAACAATCACTGGAAAAACAAAAAGGCATGCAGGGAACACTGGCGCCTCTGGTGCCAGGGCTTGCTGAGCCCTTTTCAGAGATGCTCATTCACCTTTGACTCACCCAGTTCTCAACAGTGGCTCCAAGAAGCTGTAGCATGTGCAGAGACCACACTCTAGTAAACTGTTTTGGAAGACAGGTAAACCAGGGAGAAGGTAAACAAGGGGCCTCAAACCCATTGGTGAGCTGAGGGGTGGGGTGGCTACCCCCAGCCTTCCTCTGGCAGAATGGGAGGATAAGAATAATTTGTCCAAAGGTTGTGAAGGAGACTAAAGCACATACTGTGGAGCGCTTAGAGCTTGGTCAGACATGAAAGGCACCAAAGTCATCTACCACATCCCAGGCCATCATCAATCATCCTGACTTGGTCTTGCCACTGGACTCTGATGACTCTGGAAGAGACTGTGTGGCTGATGACTTCATGCAGCTCGGCCTCACTTAAATCCAGTTGATGCATGAGTCAAAAGATATCACCCATACCATTTTTTCTCTATCTATCTATCATCTATCTACCTCCCTACATATCTCTATCTCTATCTATTTATATAAATATAGAGAGAAAAGGAGAGGTATAAGGAGAGAGAGAGAGAGTTCAAAAACATGGGCTGTGTTTTTAAGAAGTTTACATTCCAGTGAAGGAGAGAACACATCCATAAGTCAAAGATGCATACTGTAACGATTGGAATGACACCACCTGCTGGAGACTTACTGTAGAAAAGCCACGCCATGAAGTGAAGGTCTTTGAGGGCAAGACCAGGAGTCTTTCCTTTGGTGTCAGGAAGTGACATTTGCTTGTGAGAGGAAGAAGGGGGGAGCCTGGCACTCTGTCTGGGGCTCTTTCCTGGAGACTCTGGTGGAGAGCAGAGCTAGAAATGTGCTCTTCCTTTAATAGATAGATGAATGTAGGCCTTTCTCTCTCTCTTTCCCAAATTCTTATTCTCCTTAATAAATGCTTAAAAGCCTAACTCTTGCTAAAGCTTATAATTTATTGGCGACCGCTCATTAGATATTTTAGACAGACTAGCTAGAATTTTAGCCCTTAACAATACAGAGATACAAGGCAGTCTTAGAGGAGAAGGCACTAGAATCTGGGGGAGGGGAGGGGGGATGCAGAAGGGGGCAAAGGATAGGAGGGGTGACCAGAGACAAGGAAAAGCCTCCTGTAGGATGTAGCATTTGAGCTGAATCTTGAAGGAAGGCAGGGATTCCAGGAGGAAAAAAGAATGGAGAAGAGCATTCTAGCTATAGGGAAGAGTCAGTGAAAAGGTATGGAAATAGGGGATGAAGTATCATAAGCAAGAAATAGCACTTTGAGAGCTTTATGCCAAAAAAAAGGAAAGTTCCTATTCCTAGGAAGCTTCATTCTCATTAGAGATAATAGGGAAATCAACAGCCTATGACAGTTACTTATTTATTTATTTTTAACAGACCTGTGATTTCATCCATATATGGAATGCTGGTGAAGGATCTTCCTTTATCAATCCTGATAGGATTCTTTTCTTCCCCCTATCATGCAAGAGTATTGTATGAGAGCAAAGAGAGTTAAGTGACTTGCCCAGGGTAACCCCCGCAGTATGTCAGAAGTGGGACTTACTCAAGCCTTCTTGAACCCAAGGCTATCTCTCTATGCTACTTCTCATGACATTTCATACCACTGCCACATAATCTTCCTAATGCCGTGTTTAATAATAGGACAAACACATTTAAAATGAGAAGGTGCCATATAAATGATGTACTCCAAACCTGATACCTCTCGGCTCAGAAATGTTAAAGTGGCTCCGTTTTGCTTACTGATGAAAGCACAAACACTTTATTGTGGCCTTGTGTATATTGCTCTCCTGATTCAGCTGTAATGATTCATTTTAGCATTTGACAGTTTATAAAAATGCTTTTCACGAAGACTCTGTGAGGGACACCGGGCAGGCCTTGTGATATCTTTCCTTCAGATGATTGCTTGAGGCTCAGTGAGGTAAAATCACTTGGACAAGGTCACACGCCTAGTTAGTGGCAAGCCATAATTAGAATCCCCAGTTTTCCAATTCAACAGACATTTGAAACATCTCCTATATATGTGTGTAAGGCACCTTGCTTGCAATACTAGCACAGTATTTGAAAGCAGACAGGCATTAGGGAGCCTGAGGAGCCCAAGGGCAGAGAGAAGAGGCACAAGAAAAGAGAAGAATGAAACAGGAGTGAAGAGATTTATTTAGTGGGCTAGGGGATTCTCAGAGGCAGGAAAGGAAGGCCTGGGGGGAAATAGAGAACCGAGGGAGAAATCTTGTGGATTTTAGATGCTAAAGGGAGATTAAAGACAAATGATCAGTATCAGTATTTAGGAAATATAGCTACTTATTCTTCCCCAGATGCAGCATCTCTCTCCTACTTTTATCACTTTGCACAAGTGCTGCCCCCCACTTTTGCTCCTTCTTTACCTCGGAGGCAACTAGGTGGTGCAGTGAATTAAACACTGGCCCTGAATTCAGGAGGACCTGAGTTCAAATATGACTTCAGACACTTGACACTAGCTATGTGACCCTGGGCAAATCACTTAACCCTCATCGTCCTGCAAAAACAAAGAAACAAACCAAAATAACCTTCCTCCTTTACCTCAGCTCTATAGATGAAAAACCACATACTATGTGCCTGTACCATGAAGCTTAATATCTAATGAAATGGTTAAAATATGCACAATAGATAATTTACATTATAAGGCAAAATATGAAAGGGACAAAGGATGGGTTCTGATTGTGTTACATGAAAATATGAAGAGAGAGAGATCCCTTCTAGCTGGGAAATCAAGGAAATCAATTAATAAATTATTAGAAAGGAATTTATTAAGCACCTCTGTGTCAAACACTTCTCTGCTGAGGGCTGGGAGCAGAAAAGAAAGATGCTCTCTCATTTCAGGGAGCTCACTTTTGAACTGGGGAAGAAAACTTAGAGGAGAAAGATCAGCTAGAGGAGAGATGGGAAAGTCCAGAGGTTCTGATCCAAGATTTTGTAGTGCTGTTTGTTCCTGAGGCAGACCCTAAATCAGGGATTCTTAACCCTTTTTGTGCATGTGTTAAGCAGCCCTTTGGCAATCTGGTTAAACTATAGACCCCATTTCAGAATAATGTTTTTAAATGATTAAATTAATTACATAGGATTATAAAGAAAAAAGATATTTAAATATGGTTATCTCTTTTTTTTCTGGATGAATAGTGTTAGGGCAGAGTAAATTATTAAGCCCCACCACTATTCCAAACAGCTAGAAGGTACTTTAATATTATTATAATAACATATAATTAATATAATATAATGTATTAATATAATGTAATTATAACATTGATAAGTAGGCAGACAGGCTCCTAACAATAGGTTGGAAGCAAGCTGAGAAGGGCCTTGGTTATCAAACTAAACCTTCTTAAGTCTTCTGATTGCTGGTCTATTGGGTTTTTTTTTAGCACTGATCCTGAATACAATTGGCCTAAACTTTGGAAAACCTAAAGGAGACCTTGTAGGTCCTGAATATTAGAAAAAGCAGCAACCACCTGCCTACCTTACTGCTTAATGTCATAATAAGATGAATTTGCTATTTACCTGATGGCTAGAGAGGGCAAAGGAGGGACTATAGACTTGAGAGATGCTCAAAATTATAAGCTCTGGGATTATTGACGAGGTAGATCAGATAATCCCACACCTATGGAAGCATAATGAATATTTCATTCTGGTGACATTTATTTATGTGCGTGCCCAGCTCTGTGTGTGAAAATACCCTTTGAGACTATAACAGGCGAAAGGTTTAATTAAATGCACAGTGTAATCCAGTTAAAATGGGCTAATTGGGAAGAACCTGATTCTCCCTGTTGCCCCCTCTGTTTGAAAGCAGACAGGCATTAGGGTGCCTAGGGATTTCAAGGGTAGCGAGGAGATAGATGCTTAAGAAGGGAGAAGAATGAAACAGGAGTTAAGAGATTTAATGGGGTAGGGACATCTCAGAGGCAGGAAAGGAGGGCCTGTGGGAAGATAGAGAAGAGAGGGAGAAATCTTGTGGATTTTAGATGCTAAAGGGAGATTAAAGATAAATGGCCAGTATTCCTCTCTTTATGAAATATGACTGCTTGCTCTTCCCCAGATACAACATTCTCTCTCCTACTTTGATGACATTGCACAAGCAGTCCCATGCTTGTACTCTCTTTTTATCTCCGTTCTGGAGAATCCCTAGCTTTCTTCAAAGTTCACCTCTGGTGCCACCCACCATATAACCCTTCCTCCCCCAGTTATTTGCAGTTTTGAAATTACTTCTGTTTCTTTAAAATATTTATTGTATTTCTTTATTTTCACAAGTTATACATTCTCAGATGAATATAAGCTCTTTGAGTTCAGGGACTGTTTCCCCTTACAATTAGATAATATATTTGATCCTTACTAAATGATTGGTAAGTTGATTGTTTTATTCCAAATAAGTGGTTCATATAGCAAATTTCTCTACAGTAAATTTCATTTTCCCATGGACTTCCATGAAGAGAAGCCAATTTTCATTACCAAGGGGGTCAAAAGACATCTCCTAGTAGACTGACTATTGGAATTGTGTGAGTAAGGGTTTCTAGCTTGGAGTAGCCAGAGCATGATGGCCTTTCTTACTCACAAAGAGTAAATCTCTAGGTTTTATTTTCTTTTTTGCTGCACATTTAGCTCTAGATTTTATCATTTAGAATGATAAAAACCAAGAGTCTTCCTCCAATGCCTAATTGTGGTACAGAGTGTTTCTGAGTCATCTAGAGTAATCTCCAATGACTACCTCCACTTCCTATTGAGTTCTTGACCCTAAGCAATCTTGCCTCTAAAACCACTACTTGAAGGCTTCTTACTAGCACGCTGGCTACATTGTCCTACCAAGATGAAGAGACTTCTAGTGTTGGTCCAGGGCTGGACTGTAAGTGTGTTTACCACGGATTAGTTTATGAGAAAACTCATCCAGTTAACCAAAGGGTAATAAACATTTTAGCTCAGTAGTTATTCAATACTATATAGCATTAGAACAACATTTAAAAAGTCATATTATACACGTGTGTGAATATATACCTCTAAATACACATATAATATCTATATGTATAATGGATAGAGGGGCAGCTAGATGGCTGAGGCTTGGAGACACGAAGACTCATCTCCCTGAGTTCAAATTTGACCTCAGACACTTACTAGATGTTTGACCCTGGGTAAGTCTCTTAACCCTGTTGGCCTTAGTTTCCTCATATGTAAAAATGAACTGGAGAAGGAAATGGCCAACCACTCCAGTATCATTGTCAAGAAAACCCCAAAATGGGATCATGAAGAGTTGGACATGACAGAAAATGAACAAGAATAAAAAGATCAGAATGCTCTTCATCATCAATAGAATAGGTTGTGACTGGAGAAGAAAGCTAAGGGTTCCCAGAAAGGACTTTCTTGACAATATTGGAGGAAAGAGGGGAATCAGAGAAGGGATAGGACTGTGGTGTGCTGGAGGCAGTTCATACCAACTCCAAGAGTCAATTATTAAATTTTCTTTGTGAACACTGACAATTCAGATGTCAGCAAATGCTACAAATCAGGACTTGATTGATTGTCTTCTTGATTGTCTAGGCTTAAGAAAGCAAAGGAGAAAATGTGAATAATGCAGATTAAACTTAAAAGTATGTGTTGCATACCATTTTTTCCCCAGAGATTCAATTGCTAATCCTTTATCATCATATTGCTGAATAGGACCACTTCTTGGGGTGAAAGGGAGGATGATTATGGAGGATGACCAGGATAGCTAGCTTTTATATAGCACTTTAAGGTTGGAAAAGTGTTTTACAAACATCTCATTTTATCTTCACAACACTGGGAGGTAGGTGCTATTATTAGTCGCATTTTGCAAATGAGAAAACTGAGGGAGACAGAAGTTAAGTGACTTGCCCAAGGTCACTCAGATAGTGTCTGAGGCTGGATTTAAACTCAAGCCTTCCTCACTCCAATCCCAACATCCCATCCATTGCAAAAGTGCTAATCAGTGGTTCATTTTGCTTCTATTTTCTATACCCTGAAAATGACTAAACAGAAATGGCTAATAAGGACCGCTGGCACCCAAGGTCAAAGGAGAGATCTTTAAAGAGTATATGGTTAGGGGCAGCTAGTTGGCACAGTGGATAAGCACCGGCCCTGGATTCAGGAGTACCTGAGTTCAAATCCGGCCTCAGACACTTACTAGCTGTGTGACCCTGGGCAAGTCACTTAACCCCAATTGCCTCACCAAAACAAAAAAAAAAAAAAGCAAAAACAAAAACAAAAAAAAGAGTATATGGTTGCCCTCAATTAGTCACCCAGCCCAGATGACAGATTCGTGGGTACCACAAGAATTTGCAAATGTGATTACTTAGCTTATGTCAGTGATATCTGAAAGTTCATGGAAAATGAGAGAGGTACCATGGGACTAGAGGAGAAAAAAAAGAGAATAGAATCTGAAAACCATAGGCCAGGGAGATTTACTTTAATTCTTAGAAAAATTCTAAAACGAATCATCAAAAAGATTGTTAGAAAGTATCTAGAAAGGGATGTGGTAGTTCCCAGCATGACTTTATCAGGAATAAATCATGCTAGACTAACTATATTGACTTTTTTTCTCAGAGTTGTTAAACTAGTATAATAGGACAATACTGCAAATATAGTTTACTGAGACATTAGCAATTTCCAGTTAGATAAACTCAGGGTTGGATGAAGAGCTACACTCAAAGATTATTCATTATTGGTTCAATGGCCACTTGTCAGGAGGTCTCCAGTGGAGTACCTGAGGAATCTGTGCTTGACCCTATGCTATTTAACATTTTTATCAATGATTTGGATAAAGGAACAGATGACTTGACCATCACAGGTGTCTTAAAATTTGGAGGAATAGTTAACAAGCTGGACTGCAGAGTCAAGATCCTTATAAGAAGTCATAAATAGGTTAAGATATTTTACTTAATCTAATGAGATGAAACCAGAACCACAGTTAGACATCAGTATTAAAGTAATCTAGGGGCTTTGGTGAACCCCTATAGGTCAAAAGAATGATGTGGGAACAGAAGAGGTAATGGAATTTTGGGCAGCACTAAGAAGCATGGGTTCTACTAATAATTCCCTCTGTACTCTGCTTGGATCATACTCCATCTGGGGTTATTGTACTGAGTTCCTAAAACCACAGTATAATAAGGGCATTGATAAGCTAGAGAATACCCAGAGGATGGCAACCAGGCTGGCAAAGGGCCTTGACTCTTGAGTCCATGTCCACCTAATGAGGGCATCAAATCCTTATTAGCAGTGTTTGTTTTGTTATTTTCAGGGCACAGGAAATAATCCTTTATTAAGTGCCTACTATGTGCCAGACACTGTGCTAATAAAAAGCACTTTGTAAATATTATCTCATTTCATCCTCATCACCCTGAGAAATAGGTGCTATTATTATTCCCACTTTAGAGTTGAGGAAACTAAGTCAGAAAAAGGTGCCCAGGGTCACCCAACTCTTAAGTGTCTGAGGAAGGATTTGAGTTCAGGCCCAGCATTCTATTCACTACAACCACCTAGGAATCACCTAGGGTTAGATTTGCTCTGCTTGATTCCAGAGGGCAAAAGTGCCTGTCCTGTCTCCCTCCCCCAGCACCAAGTGAAAATTACAAAGAGGCCATTTTATGCTTGATCTGAGAAAAAAAAAATACTTCTAGTAACTGTAACTCTCCAGAAGAGGAATGGGCAGCAGGGAAGTGGGGATTGGGGTGGGGGGTGGCTCTGCTTCCTTGAATGTCTTCAGGCAGAGGTGGGATAGCCACTTGTTGCATATGTAACAGTAGGGATTCTCTTTGAGTTATGGATTGTACTTGGTGGCCACTAAAGTTCCTTCAAACTCTCCAATTCTGCATTTGCCCAAGTTATAGGAGGCCTGTCATCCGAGTCAGGGAGTACTCACAGCACCAAAATTATAGATCCTTAATCCTGATGATGTGAATATGAATACTTATAAAAATGCATATGCATATATATGCATATGCCCATATATACATATATAATGTAAAATTATAGAATATTAGAGCTAGAAAAGCTCTTAGATGTCATCTGCTAATCTGATCTGTGTCCTTTTACAAAAAAAAAAAAAAAAACACATCCAGAGAGATGTGACTTGTCCATTTGGATTCTAGAGTCCGAAGATTTTGTACAGGAGGTGAGCTTAGATAGGGTAATATTAGCAAACTGTATTAAAGCTGGAAGGGACTTTAAAATTGAAAATATTAAAATACAGGGGAGTTCAAACGTCTTAAAACTGTCAGACCACGCTTTATCAAATTAGAAACTTAGGCGTGAGAGACCATAGACATCATCACATCCAAGCCATCCCTGGAATGCTTCTCCAGCCTACCTCATTGCATTATAAGATGGACAGCCAGACACCTGATAAGTATTGTACTTACATATTTGCCCCATCTTCTCCCCTAAAAAAGATATAGCTCTTGTAGCCCTCTCCACACCTTTAATAGCAGACAAGTGGCAAGAAGAGTTTAAGATGAGGTTATTTCAGCACAGCTCAATCAGAAACAGCTTCCATTCAAGAGAGGATTTTGATAACTGAAACTAGTTTCTGTTCAGGAAGGATTGTTCTATTAAGCCCACATTGTGCTTAATTAAGTGGATTTTGCCATACAGGAAATAATATCTACTGAGAGAGATAACTGCCAACTATAGAAACTTTCAGATTTGCTACAGGTAAGAAACTGCTCAGGGCCGGTGGCAGGAGGAAAAGTTGAATGGCTATCTTGATTTGGAAGATCTTTTTAAACAACTATATCAGTGACTGAAATTCACTTATATGAAATTGATTTCCTTTTCTGCACAATATCTTTGGGCTTAGAATTATAGAATCTAAACCCGGAAAGAGTCTTGGAACAGACTTAAGGAACTAGAAGAATCTTAGAACATTTAATTTCAGAATTATAAGGTACCTTTGAATATAGAATTTTGGAACGCAGAATTTTTTTTTGCCTTGCTAGAGAAGTCAGAGTATCAGAATAATGACTCATCTACCCTTGCTGCCTCTACTTCCTCATTTCCAAGTTAGATCTGGACCCTTTGCAATCTGATTTCCAATCCCACTATTTTATTGAAATTACTCTTTCAATGGTCACTTAATATATGTTATTGACCAACTATTATTAGTTATTTCTTAAGTCCTAATATCCTTGACCTTTTTTCTGTTACTTTCCTACTATCTTCCCACATTTTAATGTATTACTGACATTCTTCTGTCCTTGCATGACAATCATGTCCCACTCCCACCTCCAAAGTGAACCCTCCCTGATACCTCAGGAGCATATCCTCTTCTATACCATTTCAGTCTCTTGGTGGGAATAGGCTCAACTTAGCTGTTCCTACATAGCAGTAGCAAAGAAAAATAATTGAGCAAAAGTATCCTATACAAAGACTATGTCTGACCACATCCAATGATTTCCATGCTGATCCCATCCTACTTCTCTGCTCTGAGGGAGGCGGTGTTTTTCATTCTCTCCTCTCCATTCCATTCCTTCATTTTTCTGTTTCTCAGAACTCAGCTTCCTTTTAGTGAAGCTCTTCATTTACACTGTTGCAGTCACCACATATATTGTTCTCTTGGCTTTGCTTATTTTGTGCGGCATCGGTTCATCTAAACCTTTCCATTTGTCTGAATTCTTGATATTTATCATTTGGTTTTTCACAGTAATATAAGACCTCCTCACTACTGGTTGGAGGGCAGGAGGGGCGGGGCACGGGGCAGAGTCTACAAAATACTCTTCTGTTGATAATGGATGAGTAGCAAGATCTTTGTTTTTAAACATAAAAATCATAGCCAGACCACCCCTTCTTACTTCTTCATTATAGGACCCTCCAATAATTAGGGTAACTTAGATTTATGCAACTGCAGACCCTGTCATCATCTCATTTGATCCCTGTCCTCCCAATTGCCCTTTGAGATAGGTTAATGTTGTAGTATCAGCACTATTGAAATTTCTCTGGTCTGCACTTTATCCAAGCCCTAGTCTGTGTCCCTCCCAGCTTTCGGTCTTTCAATCCTAAATGTCACTTAACCTTTCTGGGCTTTAACTTTTTTTACCTTTAAAATGGAGATACAATGACTTCTTTACTTTTGAGAGCTATTGGTGGGTCTAAAGGGGACTTTGCCAAAGAGTTAGATGAGATGGTCAGTGCTAAAAGCTCTAGGCTCTTTTATTTGACTTGGTTAAGGGAAAACCACATGGTTTAACTGGAGTTACCAAGGAGAATATGGATAGCAGGACAATAGTAAGAAGCAAAGTGTATTAATGTTCCATCATTGACTTAGAACTCCCTATTTCCCCACCTCTCCTCTGCAACCTTCCATATACTTCCGTAGTGAGTACAACCTGCTTCTCTTCTAGGCCAGATCTGATACATCTCCCCCCAAGATTTTAGGGTACTCTGAATAAGTTGGAGTGTTTCTTTTCCTACTGTCATCAGTGTGAGCCTTCATTAGCTATGTTCTCTCCATTAATAGAGTGCTTTCTTAGTGACTGGTGCCCTAATTCCATTTAAACACTTAATTATCATTTGGCTCCTACAAAGAGATATTTACTTCAAAGTTATAGCAAGAACATACATGTAAACAGTGTCCCCTAATACATTTGGAACATATTCTCCCCTATACCCTTACAGTCTCTGGGATAGAATAGACTCAACTTAACTGTTCCTACATAGCAGTAGTCTTACCAAGTTCATGTCCCAATGCATCATGACTTCCAGGTACTCAGACATAAGGGTCCCAGGGGTCATTTCTGAAGGTCACTCCTTGTTCCTTAGAACATCAATATTGTCCTGGATCTGGAAAAAAAAGATTCTGGAAAACCCAAATGACAGAGACTCCCAATCTTTTGAATTCACAAGGGCATAAAAGTTCCAATGTCCTTCACTTAAAAATTTTAAAAGAACCAACACAAATGCCAAGGACCAAGACCCTTTCACAGAGGCATATGACTTCGGGGGGGGGGAGGGAAGGCCACCCAGCCCCTGCTTTTTCACCATTGTCTCCCACCAGATACCATAAGTGAAAGAATCATTGAATGGACCAAGAGAAAGTGGCTGAAGCAGAGAGACTTCTTTGGATGTCATCATGACCAATTGGAACTAGTTGTAGTATATTCATACATATATGCCCCACAATCTCTCCAAGGTACTTCCAATCTATGGCTTTCCTTCTCCCATAAATAAGCCCTCTAGTTGCTGCTATACAGAGAGACATCATCTAAGGCACCTTGTAT
Source organism: Dromiciops gliroides (assembly GCF_019393635.1). Lineage (NCBI taxonomy): Eukaryota > Metazoa > Chordata > Mammalia > Microbiotheria > Microbiotheriidae > Dromiciops > Dromiciops gliroides. The sequence continues at coordinate 552,934,749 of NC_057863.1, read as the reverse complement.
ATGAGCCAGACCCCCATACACTTCAGAACTGTCTATTCTAGAAAATATAACTGCTAAGTCTTCCTTGCCTGTGACCTCAGCCATGAGAACCAATGAAAGCCTTCTGATCAGAACTCGACCCATCTATGACTAAACTTGACCCTTTTCCATTTCCCCTTAAATATCAGAGTTTCCCTGAGCTTACCCGGCCCCCAAGGATGCCAAAAAGAACCAGCTATATCAATACACCAAGCCTTAGCAACACTCTCTCCAACAGCATCATGGAAATCGTCTTGGAAAAAGCAAAACATTGTATCAGGGTGCCCTAACATCATCTCCCATTGTATCCCTTCCCCTACCCTTTGCAATTCAGCTTTGCCCATATCAGTCCTGACCCCAGGGTGAGGGTGAAAGCACATTCTCCTTCTTACCTTTGACCTTTCCTTCATGCTCTAATTGATGATTCTAGTTAAACTATAGAGTGTGGCCTTAGGAATGCCAAATAAAAGGGCCTGTGGCTTTCAGCACTGCCTGCCTCATCTAATTCTTCTGCAAATCCCCTTTAGAACAAGCAACAAACTCACTCCAGCAGTTAGGCAGTCATTAGTATCTCTCTTCTGGAGATTATTAAACTAAGGATCAGAAAAGTCAAGTGATTGATTGGATTGTAAGACTGAGAAATGGAAGAGATCTTAGACTCCCTCGCTTTATAGTCCCGGAGACTGAGACGCAAAGAAAACAGACTCGTGATCACAACTTTTAAATGACAGAGCCAAGATTTGAACCCAGGTCACCCTACTCCAAGTTCAGTATTCTTTCCAATACACCATTACTTCTCTTTGTACCTTACAGTATTCCCCTGCTTTTCTGTTGTTGTTTTTAAACTGTTCCTCAATGGCAAAAAGAACATATTTTGCCAGAATTATTCAGATAATTGGCACTAAGTAGAAGCGGCCTAAACACCCGTATTTAAATCTAGGCAGGCATCTAGGTGAGAGTTGAATGGCTGCCATCTGGTATGTGGGAGTCTATAATTCTACAAATGACCCCTGATTGGCATGTTTAGAAGTACACTGTGCACCAGCTTCTCTCCCTCCTCTACTCTAAGGGGAAAAAATGGGTCTTAATGGCACCTCTCAGTGTTTCTTCCCACCTGTTCCTTTTCAACAAATATAATGACATTCTTGGGATATTGTATCAATGGGACAGACGCCTTATCTTGGGCTGTGTGATTTTAAAAAGGAAGGCAAATGCTCACTCATCAGCATTGCTGCCATCCTCACTCCTACTTTCTTTCTTTAAAAACAAGGCCCTGTATTTCATCAGCTTGGAGGGATGCCACCCTCTCATAGTTCCCCTGATTTTTGTAATGTAGTGAAAAAGACAAGATCAGTACAGAGGGAGAGGGAGGGCTGAGGAGGACTTGGGAAAAGGATGTTGGAAATGTGGGAAACATGGAATCTATTCTGAATGATAACAACTATTTAGATGATGCCTTGATATAATAAAGATCACTAAACTGGTGGCTAGATTTTAGTCCAGACACCTCCACCAACATATATGGTGACTTATATAAGCCTTGACCCCTTTGAATTTTAGTTTCTTCCTCTATAAAATGAGAGGGGACTAGCAAATTATTGGTAATTACTGAGATTCTTTCTATCTCTCAGAGAATGATCTATCTTGCCTGGTGAGGAAGTGAATGAAAATTTACCTAGCTCGCTATATTTTGCCAGATTCATACCAGACTAGGTTTTCTATGCCATCTCTAGCCATCCATTCCAGACATCTTACCATTATTCTTGCTCTTTTGGACATTCTCTCTCCTTACCTTCCTTCCTTTCCTCCTTAGGACACAGAAGGCAAATCTTTGCTATTAGCAGCAGAAAGCATGGTGATCAACTGCCCTATGTATCAACACTCTACCCAGACTCCCCAGATGAAAATTCCTTTTCCTTGTTGTTATTCCCCTATGTGTTATCTCCCTTATTGAATGTGAGCTTATTGGGTTCAAGGATGACTTTTTTTATATTGAAATTTGCATCTCAGTCTGAAACATACTCTAGCTTAATAATGACCTATTCATTCATTCATTCATTCATTCATTCATCCATCTACCCACCCACCCACCTAACCATCCATCCATTGATCCATCCATCCATCCATCCATCTGTAAGGGCTAAAATTCTAGCTATACTGTCTAAAATATCTAATGAGTGGTCGCCAATCAATTATAAGCTTTAGCAAGAGTTAGACTTTTAAGCATTTATTAAGGAGAATAAGAATTTGGTAAAGAGAGAGAGAGGCCTAGATTCATCTATCTATTAAAGGGAGAGCGCATTTCTAGCTCCCTTCTCCACCAGAGTTCTCAGGAAAGAGAGGGAGTCAGAGCGCCAGCCTCCCCCTTCTTCCTCACACAAGCCAAAGTCACTTCCTGACGCCAAAGGAAAGCCGCATGGTCCTGCCCTCAGAGGCCCTCTCCTCATTTTGGAGCTTTCCTACAGTAAATCTCCAGCAGGTGGCATTCCAATCGTTACACATCCATCCCTTTATTAATTCATTCTAAGGTCTCTACCACCTCTAACATTTCATATGAGGGTAGAATAGACCAAATTAAGCTTGTGCTGCTTGTTGGGTAGCAAACTAATATCATGAACTGATAACATAAAGGTACCTACATGGAAATTTGGTAGAAAAGTTGCCTACAAGGAAATTGCTCTGTGGGGGAGCAGGCATACAACCTTCCTGAATCCAAAGAGACTTACCTCAGTTATCATCATCACCTAACAATCAGCCAAAAATACTGCAAGGAAAAAGGGTTGGATACAGGCTAATGATCCACTAGAAGTTGTCACCACCCTTGTTCCTCTTCAGATATCCCAGCAAAACACTTCCACTCCCGCACTCTGATGATGTCAGTACCATGACCAACTATGCAGTTCACTAGTTCCTGGCTCCATTGCTTCCCCAGCCCCTGTACTAATTACACCCATCTCAGCACAGCCCTGGCTTGTAAAGCTAGCTAGCTGTTTATAGATATGCACCTCTGGACGTTAGGACTCCTCTCAGAACCACAGTTCTCTTATCTTGTTTTTTTGGTTTTTTTTTTTCAGGGCAATGAGGGTTAAGTGATTTGCCCAGGGTCACACAGCTAGTGAGTGTCAAGCACAGTTCTCTTATCTTAAATAGAAATAATATCTGCCCCTGCAAGCTCCTAGCTCTGTTGTCACCATTAGCCTCAACAAAGGATGAAATGAAATGATGTGTTTGAAAGTGATTTGTTACTTCAAATTGTTATAAAAACTTAAGTTGTAATAACATTATTAATATATCTGGTTAAAGGATATTTATCTCCTGATAATTTTCTGAATTTTCTTCTACTATTTTTTTATTTTTCTCAGTAAAGCACTAATAAGAAAGGGAGAAGAAATAGTTTATGTCCAAATTCCATAATTTTTTTTAGAGTTGGCATAGTATTAGAATTAGAAGGTACTTCAGAGGAGAAAGAAATAGCAAACCACTCCATTATCTTTGCCAAGAAAACACAATGAAAAGGATGGCTGACAGGGTCATGAAGAGTTGGAGAAGACTGAACAACTCAACAGCAACAATAACAATACCAAACAAGGGATCACCTCCCTTCCTACTTCAAGCTTCTGAATAAGATGTCACCTAACCTCTACTAAACCTAACCTCTAATAAAATATTTCTAGTAATGGGGAATTTGCTACCAAATGAGATAGCTCATCTAATTTTGGGGATAGCTCTAATTATGAAGTTGTTCCTCATATTACATGGAGAAGGGCCTACCTCTTCATAAAGTCCACTCACTAGCACATCGTCTTCCCTATCTAAGTTGACTGTCTCTTCCCTTCAGATGTCTAAAGAGAATATAATAATCCTTCAGCTATTTAAAGATAGTTATCATTCCCTTGCTCCATCCCAATTTTGTTTTTATCTCCAAGATAAATCGTCCCAGTTCTTTCTCCTGATCTTTATATGTCATGACTTCAAATCCTATCACCCTCCCTAGGACAAAGTTTATGTTATGTAATATCCTTCATAAAATGCAGTGCTCAGAAGAGAATATGATACTCCATTTGTGGCATGACCATATGAGAGGATATTGAGGCTCTCACCATCTGACTTGGGTTCTTCCCAGCATGCCTATTCCAGCCATTCTCTGGCTAGGTACTTTTCCTGAAAAAGATTGCTTTGTGACTTTGGATGATTACTTCCACCATCCATTTAACCTCTGCTCCCTGCTCTAGCATCCCTTCTCCCTTCCCTTTAGTAAGAACTCTGGACTTTATTTTAGGTCAAGGAATATTAGCTCTTCCAATCCTAGATGCAGCTAGCCTGAACCTTCTACCCTATATATAATGTCTACATGAAACAAGGAGCAGCTAGGTCTATAAGGAGTGGGAAAGGAAGGTATTTGAGGGCTAGAGTGAAACACCTTTCCATCACCCTGCAAATCAGACCATGCAGGTGGATGAATATACTACCTGTGTTGCCAGGGAGTCTTAATTGTGTGTCATATTAGGGGAGAATAATGACTCTTTTGAGGTACCCAAGGCTAATTGACATGACCACTGGGTAATTCTCCAGCTGATGTCAGTCATAAGCCCTGAAACTATATAGAATCAGGAGAGGGAAGGCAGAGTGCTGCCCGTGTCCTTCCAAACTCAGTAGGGACAATTGGATGAATTAAGTTCTGAACTCAATTATCTGCACCAATGGAGGGGATCCATGGCTTGGATAAGCCTAAACAGTGGATAATCCCCAAATCACTTGTGTTTGGCTTTGGAATGTGCTGCGATTACTCTGCAGCCCAATTATGCTTTGCTTAGGCTAATATGTAAATCAGGTTTTCATTTCCTGAGCACACCCTGACTGATGATAGGAAGAGGTAGTACAGAAGAACCCTGTGTGCTAGAGCAAAACCAACCTTCTGTCATCGCAGACAACCCTGGATGCAAACGCAAAGCACTAGGATAGAGGAAGCATAAATGCACAACTACAAACAGAGGGAGGAGGTGGAATGGTAGTCAAGCAGGTGGAAGACTTCATCTGCTCATGCATCCTCCACCTTGTAAAGGAAGCAACTCAGAAAGATAAAAAACAGGCAGAGCTCAACACTGGTGATCTGGACTGGCTGGCTGTCTCTGATCATACAAGGTGAATTATTACTGGGGGACATTGGAACTTTAAGAGTGGGATAATAATAAAAACCAGGAACTTCCTTATTTTTTTGGCCTAAGATTCTTTACCTTTTACCACTTTGGGTTCATGTCTCTCAGTGTGTCAGCCTTAGAATCCACCCATTTGGCTTAGGGTCTGGGCGTCTCTGTCACTTGTCCCAGGAATCAGAGTCTCTAGGTGTCTATAGGCATATTTTGGGAGGGAACAGGGAAAATGATCTCAGTGAATCTGATTCCTAGGCTTTCTTCTGGAAGTTAGACTCAGCCCCAAACTGGTTTCATAGGATTGAGGGATCATAGATATAGACATGGAAGGGAACTTGGAGGTGATCAAGTCCAGTCCTCTCATTGTGCAGGTGAGGAAACTGAGGCTGGAAGTATTCATCCAGTCTCTGAAAATCTGAAAAGAAGGAACACAGCCTCCCAATATAGCCCATTCAACCTTGAGGAGGCTCCAATTTTGAATAAAGGCACTCTTAAATCCAACACAAACCTGCCTTTCAGATATTCCATCTAGTTCTGCTTTGGGGGACCAAGCAGAATAAATTGATTCCCTTTGCTACATGAAAGTTTGTCAATTTTCAAAGATTGTCCCTCACTAACCCTCATTTATCTATCTTATCCTCAATTCTTTGATATACAACAGTTGTTTTAGTTTTTTTATTTCTTTGTTTTGGTTCTCTAACTATCTTGATCATCTTCTCTGAATATGTTCCGATGGGTCTATTTATTTCCTAAAATATGGCTCCATGAACTCAACATAGTAATCCAGTTGTGAGCTAACTAGGATAGAGTATAATTTAACACATATCACCATTATTCTTGATACATTGCCTCCTCCCTTTATACAATCCATTTTATTATCGTCCTTTTTGGTTACCATGTTGAATTGCTGATTCTTAACAGTACTTTGTTAAAATACCCAGATTTCTTTCCCCCTGTCTAGCCTCATTTCCTTCATCCTACATTTAAAATTGATTTTTGTACCCATGTGTTGAATATTGTATTTATCACGTATTAGATATCATCTTTAAAGAACTATTCTAACCTTCAAGAGTATCATTTACAAATACTGTCATTCAATATGTCATAAATCCCTCCAAGCTTCTGCAGATGTGATAAAAATATTGTTGATGCCATCATCTAAATTATTGGGGGGGGGGCAATGAGGGTTAAGTGACTTGCCCAAGGTCACACAGCTAGTAAGTGTCAAGTGTCTGAGGCTGGATTTGAACTCAGGTACTCCTGATTCCAGGGCCAGTGCTCTATCCACTGCACCACCTAGCTGCCCCATCATCTAAATTATTGATAGAAGCATTGAAACCCACTAGACCAAGCACAGATCTCCACTAGAGTTCCTTCCATAAATGACATAAAAGTTTTAATGACTTATCTTTGGATCTTCCCATTCAAATGCTTCATAGTCCATATAACTGTACTATCATTTAGCTCATGTACATCCCCTTTAGCTACAAGCATAATATAAGGAACTTTGTCAAAGCCTTTATTAAAATCTAGGTATCCTGCATCTATAATATTCCCTTATTCTACCAATCTAGTAACTTATTTTTTTAAAAGGGATATTAGGTCAGATGACCTCTTCTTGGCAAAGTCATATTGGCTTTTGGGGGGGGGCAATGGGGGTTAAGTGACTTGCCCAGGGTCACACAGCTAGTAAATATCAAGTATCTGAGACCGGATTTGAACTCAGGTACTCCTGAATCTAGGGCTGGTGCTTTATCCACTGCGCCACCTAGTTACCCCATCATATTGGCTTTTAATGATAACTGCTCCCTGTTCTAAGTGTTCACAAACCATCTCCTTAATATACTGTTTTAGATTTCTTACCAGGAATGAAAAATCTCCCAGTTCTATATTTTAAACAATTTACTCTCTTATTTAAAAAAAAAGAAACTGACACATTTGCTCTTCTCTAATTCTATGGGACTTTTCCTCTTCTCCATGTTCTTCAAACAGAGGTTTAAGAATCACCCCTACCAACCTACTCAAATCTGTAGTTCACCTAGGATTGGCTACAGAGAGATTGGTGCAATGGATAGCAGCACTTGGGATGGGAACCCAGGAATTTCTGACTTCAATTCCTCAAACATTTACTGTATGTATAATCTTGGAAAAGTTACTTAATCTTGCTGAGTCTCACTTTCTTCATAGTACCTACTTCCCAGGGTTATTGTGAGACTCTAATGAGACAATGTCTCTAAAGCACTTTGCAATCTTGAAAGTGTTATGTAAAGATGGATTATTAATATTATTATAATCACATTCTAATCTTTATCTTCAATGGAGCTCAGAAGAAATGATCCTAAAGCAATGCATGGTCCTGTTATTGTTCTTTTAGGTTTATTATCCATCAAACTAATGTGCAAAGGACAAGCTGATCCGTTTTGATATTGGTTGAAGGTATTAGGATGTAGGCTTTTGTAAAGCTCACAAAAATCATTGTTGAGACAATTCCAGTAGCAGACAGAATTGTGGGGATGTTCTTTCTGTTCCCACATGGTTTTTATTTGTTCCACAAGGTTTCTATTCTTTGGAAGCTTTTTATCCCATGTATTTCTAGTGCTTTCTATGACCACATCAATTAAAATTTTATTCTCAAATTTTTATGGAGAAATTTTATGTTCAGGAGATTATGGATGATGGTTTTATTTATGATAATGCTCTCAATCCAGTGTAATTTATTTCTTCAATTCTCAAGGATATTTTGAGGTTTGTATTTGTCTTTTGTTAACTGATGAAGAATAGCAAGTTTTGTAATTCTCTCATGTCTTCCTAGAGTTTTGTTGGTGTTATATATTTTTATTATAAATTTACCCAAACCAAATAAAATGATTATTTTATATACATTATGAGATAGATTATTTTTTAAAATAAATGTTATTAATGTCTTTTGTTTCACATCACATAGATTTCCACGTTTATCCCTTCCAGTTCCCTGAGGGCAATCCAAAATAACAAAGAATTTTTAAAAGAAAAGAAAAAAGAAAAATAACAGAAAAAAAGCGTCTAATAAATAAATAGAAAAATGTGGCAATCTATATGTTTCACACCCATAAACCCCACCAATACCACCACCTCTGCAAAGAAGTTGGGGGAAGTAGCTGTCGTCTTGTATCTTTCTTTGGGGCCAAGTTTGTTCTTTGTAATTCTGCAACATTCATTTTCAAAATTTTGAATTTGTTTGTACTTTCCATTTAGATTCTTGTGATCATTGTATATATTGTATTCTGGCCCAGCTTACTTCACTGTACATCAGTTCACATAAGTCTTTTTATGTTTCTCTGCAGTTATCACATTCATTATTTCTAACAGCACAGTAATGTTCCATTACATTCAAGTATTCACATGCCATAATTTTTTTAGCCATTCTTTATTATTATTATTATTATTATTATTATTATTATTATTATTATTATTTTGTGGGGCAGTGAGGGTTAAGTGACTTGCCCAGGGTCACACAGCTAGTAAATGTCAAGTGTCTGAGGTCAAATTTGAACTCAGGTCCTCCTGAATCCAGGGTCGGTGCTTTATCCACTGCGCCACCTAACTGCCCATCTTTTTAGCCATTCTTTAGCCAGTGGGTTGAATTCTACTTTCTTTCTAGTTCTTTGCTCCACCAAAAAGTGCTGCTATAAATGAATATGAGGCTTTTTTAGAAATAGCAATTTCAGTGAGATATATCCCTGAGGCAGAGATCTAGTATGGATCTTTTGTATCTATTTTGTAACCTCTTTTTATAATTCCAAAGTGCTTTAAAAATAGTTGTACTACTTCACAGCTCCACTAACAGTTCATTAGTGTGCCTTCTTCTCCACAACTTCTCTAAAATTGACTATTCTCCTATTTTGTTAGCTCTACCAATTTTCTGGGTGTGAAGTGAAATCTCACAATGAAACCATTGAAACCAAATGAGACCTTAATTTCACTGATTATTAGTACCTTAGAGTAATTTCTTTTTAGTTGCTAATAGTTTGTAATTAATCTTTTTAGAACAGTTAACTCATATCCATTGAATACTTATCTATTGGAGAATGTCTTTTGTCTTAAATATATTCTGTTATTTGTCTTGATATTTTGGAAGGTAGGTAGCCCAGTGGATAGAGCCCTGGGCCTAGAATAGGAAGACCTGAGTTCAAATTCAGCCTCTCACACTTACTAAGTGACCCCAAACAAGTCACTTCACTTGTTTGCCTTACTTTCTTCATCTGTAAAATTAGGATAATAATAGCAGCTATCTCTCAAGGTTGTCATGAGAATCAAGTGAGATAATCATTGTAAAGTGCTTAGTAGAGTTCCTGACACATAGTAGGCATTATATAAATGTTAGCTATTGTTATTATATATTTAAGAAATCTAGTACAAAGGGATTTTTTTTAAATCATTTGACCACTTCAGAAGGAGAGAATGGTACAGAATTTGTAAATCTTTATTATATAAAACTTAAATTCAACATAGGGGCAGCTAGGTGGCGCAATGGATAAAGCACTGCCTCTGGATTCAGGAGGACCTGAGTTCAAATCCTATCTCAAATACTTGACACTACCTGTGTGACCCTGGACGAGTGACTTAACTCTTATTGCCCTAAAAAAAAAAAAAAGGGATAATAAATTCAACATGTAACTTTTTAAACTATCTTGCTTGTCTGTGATTCCTTCTGTCCTAACTTCTGCTTGCTTCTAATTTTTTTTGGAGGGAGCCCTGTTCCTAACCCATTCATCCTCCTACCCACCCCTTCCCATTGACAGAAGAAAAAGAAACCTTTTATAATAAATGTGCAAAGTCCAATGCTATTTTTTGCAAACTATGGTTATGTTGCATATTTTCTACCATTTCCTTGCTAACTCTGAATCAGTCCTTAATAATGAGTTTTCTATAGTTTTCAGTTGTAATGGCTTGATTTATTATCATTTATATATTTATATATTCACTTATTTATTCATTCAACTATTCACTCATTCATTTGTTTATTTATTTTCTTTGTTGTTTTTATCATTCTTGCTATTGTTGTGTTCTATGAGGAGATCTTCATGATCTTTCATTTCAGCTCCCAGCTAACCATTTTGTTCTATGATTCTCAATGGAAAGGAAAGGGAATAAAATACGCATTTGTTAATTGCCTATTATATGCCAAGTACTGTGCTAACTGCTTTGCAAATACTATCTTGTTTGATTCTCAAATCAACCATGGGCAGCAGTGGCTATTATTAGCCCCATTTTACATTTGGGGAAACTGAGGCAGACTAAAGCAACGTGACTTGCACAGAATCATAAAACTAGTAGGTTTCTGAGTCTGGATTTGTACTCAGTTTATCCTGACTCCAGGTCCAGCACTCTGTATCTTGAGCCACCTAGCTATCCCCAAGATCATTCTTCTTATTAGAGAAAACAAAATAAACAGGATCAAAGTTAACTAAATAAAAATTTAGAAGTGCTGACTTCTCTCTGTTGTCAGGGATCATCCTATTCTCACTAAACCACAGTTTTACTGTGTCCCCAAAATAGGGGTATAAGAGAAACCCTGTTTCTTGTTTTTATCATCCATCACCCCCATGTCTCAGTCATGTTCCAGACACAATTTTTTTTCTTTTTTTTTTTCAGGGCAGTGAGGGTTAAGTGACTTGCCCAGGGTCACACAGCTAGTAAGTGTCAAGTGTCTGAGGCCAGATTTGAATTCAGGTCATCCTGAATCCAGGGCCAATGCTTTATCCACTGCTATCTTGCTCTTCTTTTCTATGAATCAAACAATACCACAAGCATAACTTTGAGCATTTAATTAACTGTACTAGAATCAGAGCATTACGATAGGTAAAACTATCATTTGTAACCTCCTGAATATAACACTTATCCATAAAAATGTAAGAAATAATTTGTTTGGAGAGAGGGAGAGGGAGAGACAGACAGGCAGGCAGAGAGAGAGAGAGAGAGAGAGAGAGAGAGAGAGATTCCCATGACAATCAATCAGAACCTCCAAACACATGGAATCAAAAGTCTTCATAGTACAGAGACCTTGAAAACTTGTGGGAACAAAAATAAGCACTTATCTTTCTCCATAGTTTTATCTACTCCTGGAGCTGCCTTGAAGACACGTATCATAGAGCTAGAGCCATAAGGGAGCATCGAGGTTATCTTATTCCCTCTTTTTTACAAATGAGGAACCTGAAACTCAGAAAAATTAAATGACTTTGTCCAAGGTCACACAGGCAACAAGTGGCAGAGTCAGCATTTGAATTCAGATCCTGTGATCCCAAGTTCAGGACTCTTTTCACTGCCTCCCACTGCCTTAATTTCTAAGGTTCCATGATGAGTCTTATGTTTCATAGATTTCTAAAAACACTCATCTTTACAGTACCCAGAAAATCTTCTTTTTAAAAAAAAAATTCAGTCTATTTCAGTTGATGAGTTCACTGGGCACATACATCTGGCTTTTTATGTACCTCCTGTTTTCCTTCCTCCGTATAATCAATCCTACTTGTGTCTTCAAAAATTCATTTCTGAAAGCTTACCCTCCCTCTTGGACCAACTTCTACCATAAATATTTTTCCCATTGAATACTGCCTATCATTTCCCAGAATTCTTTGAAATCTGTTCTCTCAAAATCTATATTGCATGCCATTTTGCACCTGGAATCCCTTTCCTCTCTCATAAACCCTATGATAACTTGCCTCCAGTGTCCCTGTTGTCCCTGCACCTACATGTCTATAGTTCCTCCTTATAGGGCAGAATCAGGTCCAGGTTAGCAGTTCACCTTCTGAAGGATTAATTTGCATTGTGACAGTTACAAATGGATCAGCTTTTCTGATTCAAAGAGAGGCCACCCTTGTGGTCTCAGATCCAGATGCAGGAAGGCTTTGCCAGAGAAAGAGATCCCCAAGAGCCTCTGAATCAGCTGCACCACCAGTGGCATCTGGAACTAAGTTGAAAGTCTGATGAGAGGGCTGGGCCCTTGGCAGGGGGGATATTACAGGGGTCTATGCTGGTGCTGAGGAAGAACTTTGGTTTTTCACCCCATCTTGGAACCCGGAGGTAGCCTTGAGTAGCAGTGACCGAGGTGGGGGAGGGACACAGGCTTGTGGGAGCTGAACACCACAAAACGCAAGGCTGGTTGATTGGCAAGTTGGTCTGGGGTCATTTACAGATGAGAGAATAGGCCAGGCTAGTAAAGAACCTGCTCCTCCTTAAATCATACCACTTGGGACCTTCTGAAGCTTGGGATAGTGCAGCTTAGGAACAGTGCCCTACTTTAAGAAGCTAAAAGTCAAGTAAAAGAAAGCAAGATGAGCAGACAGAGAAAGGTGAGGACCATAGTAAGTTTCTTTAGTGACAAGGAGGATTGAGGTGCACCCTCAGAGAAAGATGTCAGTGTCAGGACCCCTATATCTAAAGCTTCCAAGAAAAATATGAATTGGTCATAGGTCATAGAGTTACTCAAAAAGGACTTTAAAAATAAAGTTAGAGAGTTAGAGGGGAAAATGGAAAGCGAAATGAGGGTGATGCAGGAAAGACATGAGAAAAAAGTCAACAGCTTGAAAATCCAAATGGGCCAAATGGAAAAGGAGGTACAAAAGCTCTCTGATAAAAATAATTGCCTAAGAATTAGGATTGAACAAATGGAAGCTAGTGACTTTATGAGAAACCAAGACACAATAAAGCAAATCCAAATGAATAAATAAATAGAGGACAATGTGAAATATCTTCTGGGAAAAACTGCTGACCTGGAAAATAGGTCCAGGAGAGAGAATCTGAAAATTATTGGTCTATCTGAAAACCATGATCAAGGAAAGAGCTTAGACATCATCTTTGAAGAAATTGTCAGTGAAAATTCCCCTGATATTCTAGAAGCAGAAGGTAAAATAGAACTTGATAGAATCCACAGATCACCTCCTGAAAGAGATCCCAAAAGGAAAACTCCTAGGAATATCATAGCCAAATTTCAGAACTCTCAGGTCAAGGAGAACATATTGCAAGCTGCCAAAAAGAAGGAATTCAAGTACTGTGGAGCCCCACTCAGGATAGCACAAGATCTAGCAGGTTCTGCATTAAAGGACCAGAAGGAATGGAATATAATATTCTAGAGGGCAAAGGAATTGGGATTACAACCAAGAATCATGTATCCAGCAAAACTTAACATAATCTTTCAGAGGAAAAAATGGGGCTTCAATGAAAAAGAGGATTTTCAGGTATTTGTGATGAACAGACCTGAACTGAATGGCAAATTTGACTTTCAAATACAAGACCCTAGGGAACCATAAAAAATTCGAGTGGGTCCTGCAGTGGGTGACTGTCTTGTGTCTGAGGCCAGGTTTTGGCTGGGATCCCCCTGGGTCCAGGGTGGATCCTTTGTCCACTGCGTCACCTAGCTGCCCCATGATGACATCTTTACAGTTAAATTGAGGGGAAGGTACTTGGGGAGGGGGAAGGGAAGAGGTAGCATAGGGTGAAATCCCACATGAATGAAACAGGAAAGGGCTTATGGAGTGGGGGAAGAGATGGGGGAGGAGCAGGGCAGTAAACTTTATATTCATCAGAATAGGGTCAAAGACCTTAATCTCATCAGAGTTGCCTCAAGGAGGGATTAACATACACACCCAATTAGGTGGAGTAATCTATTTAATATGGACAGTAAATGAGCCTAACACTCATAAGAAAGGACTCAAGGAGAGAATAATTTATATACTCAATTGGGTGGAGTAATCTATCTAACCCTGCAGGAAAATAGGAGGGGAAGGGAATAAAGAGAGAGGGGCAAAAGAAGGGAGGGCTGATTGGGGGAGGGGACAGACAGAAACAAATCCCTTTTGAAGAGGGATAGGGTGAACCAAGATTGATAATAGAGTAAATATCATGAAGAAGGGAATAGGATGGAGGGAAACAGTTAACCATAGTAATCATGAAAAAGAGAAAAGGGGGAAAATGTAAAAAAAATATTTATAGCAACTCTTTGTGGTGGCTAAGAATTGGGAACTAAGCAAATGTCCATCACTTGAGGAATGACTGAAGTTGTGGTCTATGATTGTAGTGGAATGGTCTTGTGCTATAGGAAATGACAAACAGGATGATACCAGAAAAACCTGGAAAGACTCATGAACTGATGTATAGTGAAGTGAGCAGAACTGGGAGGACATTGTGCATAGTGACAGCAGTATTGTTCAATGACCAATTGTGAATGACACCTATGCTCAGCAATGCAATGATCCAAGATAATCCCCAGGGACTAATTGATGAAGCATACTATCCACCCCCATAGAAAGAACTGAAAAAAGAGCACTTGTGGATTGTACATATATAACCTATATCAGATTGGTTGATGTCTTGCGGAGAGGAGAGGATAGGGAGGGAGGGAGAAAATTTGGAACTCTAAATCTTATGAAAATAAATGCTAAAAACTACCTTTACATGTAATGGGAAAAAATAAAATAAACGTTTGTTGGAAAAAACAAACAAACAAACAAACAAACAAACAAAAACCTTTCTATCTGAGACTTTGGGGCAGCCAGGCGATACAATGGACAGAGCACAGGAGGCAGGAAGATTCATCTTCCTGAGTACAAATCTGGCCTCAGACCCTTACTAGCTATGTGACCCTGAGCAAGTCGCTGAACTCTGTTCACCTTAGTTTCCTCATCTGTAAAATGAGCTGGAGAAGGGAATGGCAAACCACTCCAGTATCCTTGCCAAGAAGACCCCAAATAGAGTCATGAAGAGGTGTACATGACTGAAAAACAACTGAACAATAGCATAAAATGCTGAGATGACCTTCATTTTTACTGCATATATCTTGTATGTACATAGCTGTTTGCAAGTTGTCTCCCCCAATAAACTGTGAGCTCCTTAAGGGAAAAGATTGTGGGGTTGGTTTTTTGGTTTTTTTTTTTTTACTTTTCTTTGTATCTCCAGGGGGATATGCCTGGCATATAGTAGATGCTTAATAAATGCTTATTGACTTTCCTTCTAATCTAATCTAATCAACATTTATTAAGCACGGAGAACATGCCACTATGATAAACACAGGGGATATAGTTAATAAAATGTAAAGTAGTTCCTGCCCTTAATGAGCTTACAGTCTAAAGGAGACAAACACAAAAGGAGGCAGGAAAGCAGGGGGGTGGGGACAGGACACCAGGGGGTACATGGGTGCACAGACATCTTGTTTCATGAAGTAGAAACCAAGCAGGGCAGTAGATACAAAGTCCAGTTTCTACCCTCTATAAAGAAGGGCATTGGAGGGGTTTAATACTCTTCCCTACAGCCCTCCAAACAGAGAGAAAAGGATACTGAGGACAGTGAAGTCAATCAAGGCTTGATTAGCAGTATGATGGTGAGTTTAAAGGTGATGAACTTTCGTGTGAAAAGAGCCTCTTATTCCATGGAGTTGAAAATAGGTAGGGTAGCAGATGGCAGGTGAAGTGATATGACTGAAATGTCAAAACTGGAAGGAACCTTAGAACTTAGTACATATGAACTGGGGGAAAAGCTTTAGAAGGGAAAATATTAGAGCTGGAAGAAATTTAGAAGGAATATATGATATTGTTATTATCATTATTAGAATAGATATGATATTATATATTAGAACACAAAATGTACAATGTGGAAATGAGAAAAGACAGAATGTTGGAGCTCTCACAGAATATAGAGCTTTAAAACACAGAACCCCAAATGTTAGAGACACCTTAGAACAGAATTAAAATGCAGAATGATGGTAGAATGAGGAAGGCCTTCAAGGACAAATAACACTTTTCATTTATTACACAATAAATGTGACTCTGTATAAAAGAAATCAGGTTATTTGCCCAAATTCACATAGTTAGCAATTAGACTATTCAGGATTTGAACCTAGTATCCCTGATTCCTCTGTATTTTATTAACCTGTCCATCTTGAGCAAGGCACTAAGGCTCACTGCACCTTAGTTTCCTTATCTGGAAAAGAGGGATAAGAATCTCAAGGGAGGCTTTCTTGCCAAGAAAGTAGTTTGTAAAATGAAATACACTATGGAAATTTCAGTTGTTTTTCCTTTTTATGATTATCATCTGCTCCATAATGGGGCAATGAAATTGGCAAGAGTAGGCCATCCATACTCTCTTGGTTAATTCTATGTGTTTACATGAAAGTTGGCCAGGATATGTGATATAGTCACCAAGGAACAAATTCCTCACTTTAGAACCACATATATGATTGTGACATGATATTATTGTGATATAAAATGACAAGCAGGATGATTTCAGAAAGGCCTGGAAAGATTTGTATGAACTGATGTATAGTGAGGTGAGCAGAAGCAGGAGAACATTTTGTTCCATGACAGCAATACTGTTTGATTAAGAACTGTGAATGACTTAACTCTTCTCAGCAATACAATGATCCAAGGCAATCACAAAGGACTAATGATGAAGCATACTATCGACCTCCAAAGAAAGAACTGATATTCATTGAACACAGACTAAAACATGCTATTTTTCACTTTCTTTCATTTTTTTTCATTTATAAAAGTTTCCTTATACAAAATCACTAATATGATAGTATTTTACATAATTGCACATGTATAACCTATATCTGATTGTTTCCTACCTTGAACAGGGGGGAGGCAAGGGAGGGAAGAAGGGATAAAATTGGGATCTCAAAACATTAAATAAAAATGTTTATTATTATTTTTTAAGTAGAACCACATCCCGAGAGTCACTAAATTGTACATCATCTTGAGCCAATAATTTTACAATTAGGTACCCAAAGAGATGAGAATAAAGAGAAGGACCCATATATAAAAGAATATTTGTAGCAGGGTTTTATGAAATAATAAAGAAATAGAAATGAAATAGTTACCTTTCCATTGGAGAATATCTGACCAAACTATGGTATATGAAGATAATGCAATGTGATTGCATAATCAAAAATGATACATATGATGAATTATGAAAAAACACGAGAGGACTGGTACGAATTGATGCAGAGTCAAGTGAGCAGGACCAAGACAACAGTTTACATGATGACAACAGTGACATGAAGAAAAGCAATTTTGAAACACCTCAGAACTCTGATCAAAGCACTGTATGATAGTTACTTCAAAAATGTGCTAATGAAACATAGCTCCTACCCATTGACAGGGAGGTAATTGACTGAAGATGCAGAATGAAATATGCATTTTCAGACATGAATGGTGTGTTGTTTTGTTTCCCTGGAGTCTACATTACAAGGAAGAACTACTACTCACAAAAGAGGGATGGGATGATAGGTTAGTGGGTAGTGGAAAATATGATAAAATTCATTAAAAACATATTTTTTTAAACAGAAATAAACAAAAAAAATGGAGAATAGGACACAGAATACATAGGGCAGTTTTACTACTATGTTGCTGAAATTTATAATATATATTTATTTTTAAAAGGTACATAAAAAGTTCAGAGTGTCTTCTGCATACATCTTATTCTTTGTATATTGAAAGGCTTAAATTTATTGATTATTAAGTTCATAATAAAAAAGAATTTAATTTTAAAGATACACTATTGTATATAACACTTGTGGGGTTAAGCTTTTGTAATCTGGAAATGATTTTATATATACATATATCATACATATGTATATATACACATGTATGACAACATATATTTGTGTGTATATGTATGTGTATATATACACATACATATGCATGATGTGTGTGTGTGTGTGTATATATAAAATTTGGCAGCAGATCTTTGATGTCATTGTTATGGATACCTCCTAACGAGTCAACTCTGTCCACCAATGCAGACTGCCAACTCTTCTCTAGCTTGTAATATTACAGAGTTACCAGGGGTGGGGGGAGGGCACTGAAAGGGTCAATGACTTGCCTAGTTATGCTGTCAGAAGTAGGACTTGAACCCAGATCTTTCCTACTCCAAAGAAAGCTTTGTTTCTATTAGGTTATACCGTACCTCAATAATAATAATAATTTATGTTGTATCTTTGTCTCATAGTCTAGGAAACACTATATCTCATTTGATTCTTATAACACTCCTGTAAGAAGTGAAGACATTTTATCCTCATTTGAGTGGTGAAACAACTGAGGCTCAGGAAATTTAAGACTTGCCTGATATTGTGTATCTAATAAGTTACAAAGCCGAGATTCAACCCCACATCATCTAACTAGATGCTCTTCACCATGACTACATCTTCATTTCTTTAAAAATCTCATTCCTCAATGATAACATTGGCATTTTTATCCCTCAGCACACTCAGCTTTCAGTGATGCAAAACCACATGTGTGCATTTTCTTAGATTCCTTGCACATAGTTCTCTAAGGACAGTTACTCCCATTTAGATGTCACTTTACAGTTACAAAAACTTTCTATCCATTACCTATTTTTTTTCCTCACAAAAATCTTATGGATTAGATGTAGAAGCTAATGTTATCCCCATTTTTTTTTCAGAAGAAAAAACTGAGGTCCAGAGATATAGAATAACTTGCCCATGTAAAACGACAGAGCTAGTATTCTAACCCAAGTCTTGTGACCCCAAGTCCAAAGGCCTGTTTTGCACCAGCAGCTCCCTTCTCATTTATTATTGAAAATTGCCTTCCATGCTTCTTTACAATGTTAATATTGCTCTATATTTATTTCACCCTTATTATCATTTTTTCTATCATTCTTCAGTTTATAGTTAGTGCTTTAGATGATGCAAGCAGAAGATATGAAATCCTTCGGTACGTTTGCCGGCTTTAAATTGTTAGTGTATTATTCATTGGCATATTAATATTTCATTGACTGCATTTTTATATGCAATTTAAAGAACAGGTAGCTTAAAAAGGGAGGGAGACAATATTATCAGATCAATCAGAAGGTTGCATATGCTGCCCAGAGCTTTTAAATTGATCATGCCTGGCAGTTGGGTGAGAGGACACACTGTTAGAAATTTAATGGATCTGATCTCAGGGGTCATCTGCAAAAGTAAAATCCATCCCAGTCTGGACATGGAAAGAAGAAAGATTAGGAGAGAAGCCTGGTGCTTTGGAAAGAGATCTACGTTTGGCCTCAAGAGACCTGAAATCGAATTCTGGTTCTGCAACTTTCAGACCTGTGTTAATGTACCCTTATATTTCCTCATCTATGAAGAAATACTCCCTAATTTCTAGGGTTCCTATAAACATTTAAATGTTTTATATCAGTGTGAGTTATTATTATCCTCAATGGCAATTAAAAAACATATTCCTTGTGTTGAATGGGCTACCAGTGCCTCATCATAGGATAAAGGTCATACTACATACTCAAAGACAGTGCCTTCGGGACAAAACTTCTAGCAAGTCTTTCAAGTAGAGAAGGATTGCATGTCTATTATATGAAGAATCACCCTATCAAAGTTCAGGGCGGTTGAGCCAGCCTCTAATAGTGGACACTAAGGTTTGAATTTTGGTTTAGGGACAGGGAGACTCATGAAACTCTTTTCTAAAGAATGCTTATAAGATCTGGGGCCTAGAACAGTAGAAGGAAACCCCTCACTGATGAAATTTTGTATCCTTGAAATGCTGAATAAATGCATGGATAGATGGATAAATGAATTGAATGAGTGAACAAGAAAAATATTATGTACTCGCTATGTGCCAAGCACTATGCCGTGTACAGGGGACAGAAATATAAGCAAGCAAAATAGTCGCCAAGGACCATCAGCTCAAGGACCTTACATCTCTTTTTTTTGTTTCTTTGTGTTTTTTTTTTGGGGGGGGGGTTTCAGTAAGGCAATTGGGGTTAAGTGACTTGCCCAATCCAAGAAACCCCTAATTCCTTTACTAGGAGACAAAGCATGCATGTCTACAATCTTGAAGAACATCTAGTTCAATCTACTCATTTGCTAAGCAAAGAAAGTGAGCTAGTAAGTGTTAAGTGTCTGAGGCCGAATTTGAACTCGGGTACTCCTGAATCCAGGGCCGGTGCTTTATCCACTGCGCCACCTAGCTGCCCCAAGGACCTTACATCTTAATGGAAAAAGACAACATAGAAAAGGGTGCTAGAAAGAGGGAGGTGGGGTTGACATGCTCTAGAAGTGATGTGAAGGCAGAGCTCAGAGTCCCTGCAACACAGTTAAGTTCTGAAAGAAAAGACAACAAGGAAGACAGCTATAGTGTCAGCAGAGTGATTTGGAAATAGCTAGAAAATATGGTTTCCATGATAGAAGGATTCTTCACTTCTGTGCAACTCAGTACAGGTTACAAAACACTTTCTTTAAAATGACTGATGTCACTCACTAGCTGTGTGACCCTGGGCAAGTCACTTAACCCCCATTGCCCCGCAAAAAAACAAACAAAAAAAGATTTAAAATGACTTATGTAGCAATTATTATGGGCACCATTCTACAGATGAGGAACCTGAATTTCCAAGAAGGGAAGTGATTTGTCCAGGGTCACACAGCAAGTCAGTGGCCTTGCTCCCATTTTTAAATGCAAGGCTTTTCCCTTGTACCATGCCTCCCTGATACGAGAAGATAGACCTTTATAGCATTCCTATAGGTTTAATTAATGTAATGTGACCCATGGGGATAACAACAAACAACATTATGATATACCCTTCTCCCCTTCTATAGCAACACCTGTCTCACTGCTCAGGCTTTCATGTTCTCACCTTTATCCTCTTCAACATTTGCACTAACAGAAAGTACTTGCTATTAGTGAGATATGCTTTAGTATGATTAAATCAATATATTATTGTTTCTTGTAAGCATATTCTTGTAAGGATATGTACAGTATGGGCAACTATATAGCACACTGGACAGAGTTCCAAGCTTCGAGTCAGGAAGACTCATCTTAAGTTCAAATTTGACCTCAGACACTTACTAGCTGTGTGACCCTGAGCACATCACCCTTAACCCTGCTTGCCTCTGTTTTCTCATCTGTAATAAATGAGCTAGAGAAGGAAATGGCAAAACCACTCCAGTATCTTTGCCAAGAAAATTCCAAATGAGGTCATGAAGAGTCAGACACAACTGAAGCAGCTAAAACACAACAAACAGTATGGTATAGTTGAGAAAGAGATTTAGGATGGGAATCAGAGGCTTAGATTCTGGTCCCAGCTCTGCCATTAATGATTAATGTGACTTCTCTGGGCCTCACTTTCTTTGCTTAGCAAATGAGTAGATTGAACTAGATGTTCTTCAAGATTGTGGACATGCATGCTTTGTCTCCTAGTAAAGGAATTAGGGGTGTCTTGGATTAAATAAATTTCTGATGAGAGCGATTTGGGATGAGAAGCTGTGGTATCTTCCTGGTACTTATAAAATTCAACAAGAATCAATTAATGTCTTCAGAGGCTGTGCTAGTCCATGGTTAGTACTGAAAGATAAGGAAGGAGGGAGGGGAGGGAGGGAGAAAAAATTGAAATTGGAAATCTTATATAAACAAATGTTGAAAACTATCTCTACATGTAACTGGAAAATAATAAAATACTATTATTTATAAAAAAGAAAGATAAGGAAAATATTGTTCCTACTCTCATAGAGTTTACAGTCTAGTAGAGGGGAAAAATAACACATATATCAAAAAGTCCAATATGAAATGTATCTGAACCATAAAAGTTTGCATTTATATAGTGTTTTCAACTTGCAAAGTATTTCATATACATTAGCTCCTTTGATTCTCACAACAAGCCTATAAGGTAGTTACTATAAACATTATCCTCCTTCAGCAGGTTAAGAAACCAAGGTTGAAAAACATAAAGCACCTTGTTCATAGTCATAGATGATTCAAATCCAGGTCCTGGCTGACTCTGAGTGACAAGTACAATGTTTTCCATGGTGAAAGGATAGAAAGGCAGCTACCTCCTTTGTCCATGGGTAAAGCCAGTCTAACTGACACTCGAGAAACATGCTACAAAGATGCAGATAGAATGATGCTCAAACATTCCTTGGATTGGGGCCCCAGGATGTTGCTGTTATCCTCTAAATGAGCTAAAACCCCAGAGACTGCCAGAACTATTGAGTTATCAGATGTAAGAAGTTGCAGTAAGCATCCATTCTCTCTCTGTCCTACATCCAGAGAGGCCAATGAAGACTGGAAATAGTGCACGTGCTGGGGAAATGGTAAATGATTGCCCTACAGAGCACCATAAAGATTCACTGGGAGCCGAGAGTGGGATTTTGCTAGCAAGCCCCTCTTCTAATTACTACCGGCCATAAAATAATTTATTGTTCTATCACTATCACTCAGTGGAGGAAGAAAGGTCTCATAGGTACAGTACTTTTCTGAGCCCTAATATCAGACTGAATCGTGATCTGGGAGACCAAAAAAAAATCCAGCAGACCCGCATGAGAATGTGGTTCTTTATTATGAGGACCTCATGTCCAGCCATTTTACTGATGGCTGAGTTAAGATCCCAGAATCCTTTGCTCCCTTCAACTTCCCCCTCTTCTCCATAAGGGCAATCCTTAAATCTGGGAACCTTTTACCATATTATCTTTCTGCTTCCACTTTGAGACAGCCAAGTATGTTGCAGTCAGTCACAGAACAGTAGTCACTGGCTCTACCACAGATATATGCTATTTAACCCCAGCTGGGTCCTCACTGCAGCTTGGAAATCATTTTATTCATCTCTAGTTGACAATCTATATCTTTCTCCAGGGTGTCACTTCCAAACCTTTTACACATTCCTCAAACTCCCTTTCTGAGCCCCAGGAAACAAATAGCTATGTGTCCTTAATCACTAAACTAACCCTGCTTCCCTGTCTACATTGTTACCTTTTTTTTCTGTTCTTACTTATTTTCTAGGAATCTAATCCAACAAGCATTTATTAAACTACTTCTGTGTGCAAAATGAAAAATGGTTCATTTCTTTAAGGATTTCTCATTCTGTTGTGGGGTGAGGAATACAGTGTAGTAACAGACAAGCGTATACATACATGATCATTTGAAGGTAGGATGGTTCAAGTACTAACAAGGAGAATCAGAAAAAGGCTTCCAGCAGATTATACTTGACTTGAGCCTTGAAAGATGACAGGGATTTTATGAAGCAAAGGGGGAATGTATTACAAGTGCATTCCGAGTATGGGGTATAGCTTATGCAAAAATATGGAGGTAAAAGTTCAGGAAAGCACAATGAGGGCAATGTGGCAGCAATGTAGAGTATGCAAAGGACAGCAATATACAGTGAGCTCTGAATGGTCAGTTGGAGTCAGACTGGGAAGGGTGTTAAATGTTGAACAGGGGGGATTTTTCTTTTATCCTACATGAAGTAAGGAGACATTGAAGTTATGGACCTACCTGGCTAATGATGATTATTTTATACATGGTGCTTTCTAATTTGCCCCAAGAGGGATTTATCTGACTTAAGACCAGCTTCGTACTATCCATGGTATCAGAAGCAGCTGTGTGGCAAAGAGCTAGAATCTAAGGGGGGTACTCATCTATTGGTGAATGGCTGAACAAAGTTCAATACATGAATGTAATGATGGGATACTATTGTCCCTTAAGAAATGAGAGGTGGTTTTAGTGAAATCTGAGATTTGTATAAACTGATACAGAGTGAAATGACCAGAAGCAGGAGATCAACTTAAACAATAACAACATGATAGGAAAGAAAACCAATTTTGAAATATGCAAGAACTCTGATCAATGTAGTGGCCAATTGAAAAGGACTAAAGACAAAACTTGCTACCTGTTTTCTGATAGAGAAGGGACTGACTTAAGCTGCCAAATGAGACATTTTTTTTGGCTTGGTTCCTCCCAAAAGTTCTCATTCTTTATATCTCAGCAGCACTTTATTGACTTAACCCTTCTTCTTGATACTCAAGTTTCCTTGACCCTCTGTTAAAATATATGTACCACTTTATTTGTCCTATCTCATTTACTATCTTCTGGAATAGCTCCTTTTCCTTCTGCTTTCTTCTAATAAGTTCCCCCGCTGTGTTGTTTAAAAATCTAAATGTAGGTTCTAATCTGTCCTCCCCCCCCCCCCGCCAGTTTTTGGGAGAAACTGGCTAAAATCACTAAGTTCACTAAGAGTTTAGGCTTTTAAGGGTTTATTAAAAGATATGAGATAGTAAAGAGAGAGAAAGATTGAGAACAGATTTCTTATAGCATGGAAATCCTAGCCTTCCTAACCTCCCACCTGAAGTCCTGCCACCAAACCTATGTCTTGAACCCAAAGAGGAAGTAAGCCCTCAGCCAGTGTCTGCTTCCTACTTCGTGTTCTCCTCCCAGCAATGGGAGGCTCCTCAAGTTGATTGGCTGGTAACTTTGATAGACAGTACACATGAGCAAACGTCACTTCCTAATGCCAAGGAACTTGACCACATGGCTTGCCCTCAGATGCCTTCTCCTCATGGCACAGCTTTCCTACAGTAACTCTCCAGCAGGTGGCATCACTCCAATCATTATACCCCCAAGGCTTTGATCTCTGCCATCTCCTATTATTTCCCCATATTCTCTCAATTTTCTTTCCAGTAAGTTGTGAGGATAAAATGAGATGTGTTTGTTAAGCACTTTGCAAACCATAAAATGTTATGTTAATATTATCATTATCATTATTATTATCAGGTACCACCACATCCTTTAAATTTTCCCCTGATGTCCTTAGCTTTGCTCTGTCCTTGTATCTCCACTATTGGCCTCCACTGTGATTCCCAGACCTATATCTGCATCCTGACCAGCTCAGGTTCCATATTTGTTTTCCTGCCAATGCCTCAAACTCAACAAGTGCTATATGGAACTCATCAAATACCCCTCTCTCCAAAAAGAGAAAGAATCAGAAAAAGGCTTCCAGCAGATTATACTTGACTTGAGCCTTGAAAGATGACAGGGATTTTATGAAGCAAAGGGGGAATGTATTACAAGTGCATTCCGAGTATGGGGTATAGCTTATGCAAAAATATGGAGGTAAAATTTCTTTCTTTTCTTGCCTTTCTCTCTTCTTTCCTTCCCTAGTGTCCAGGTCCCTAAACCCCAGGGTTTTGAACAAGTCCTACTTCTTCCTTACAAGTGAGAAAACAGGTTAAATCCTTTTGACTTTTTCTTCAAAATCTCTCCCACACTCATCCATTCTTTTCCATTTCTTCCTGCCAGGTTCTCATGGCCCCAAATCATATGTTCCCCATTGAGATAGCCTCCATATACCCTTCCCACCTCCAGCCTTTTTGCTACTTCAACAATTTTCCAAAAACCTAACTCTGGTCAAAGTCAAATAGCTGCTTAAAACCTTCTGAGGTTCCCTATTGTCCACCAAATACAGTCTAAATTCCTTGAAATAGTATTTAAGGGAATTCTTACCTCAATCTACTTTTTGAGATTGATTTCATTTTTGTTGTTAAAATTTATTTTCTTCAATTAAAAAAATCTATCTTTTCTCTCTTCTACTTCTTCCCTCTGCTGGAAAGAAAGGAGGAAAGACAGAAAGAAAGAAACAATGAAAGAAAGTAACAAATACATATAATACAATCAAGCAAAACAAATATATATATATATATATGTACTATTTATGTGTATGTATGTGTGTGTTGGACAGGTTTTACCAATCACCTCTCTATCAGATATGAGAAATAGGGGTAGCATTTCTCCTTATCAGCCCTCTGGAAAGGAAACACTATGATAATTGTGTTGATTACCAGAGATCGTAAGTTCCAGGTTTATTACCCCAAAGCTCTTCTACATAAGTTCTGTAAATGTTCAACTTTTGTTACCTCCATAATGAAGCCTTTTTAAACATCCCCACTAGTTAGCACTCTTCTCCCTCGTTTTAATTTGTCAACAAACTTACTTGTACATGTCACATCCTAGATTGAAATGTAAGCTTGTTGAGAGCAGGGGCTGTCACTTGTTTCTTTGTATATTGAATCCATTGCACATAGTAGGCACTTCATAAATGTTTGCAATAGCCTTGGGTTTAAGTTAAGGAACTTGATTGGTGGACTAGGAGCTTGTGATCTAATTTAACCAAAAATAGCAAGCTTCAAGAGGTAGGTCTATATGAGTCCTTCCATGCTGAGCATCTAGTTTCTTCTTGATGTTTTCAAGAAAGCAGCTATTGGTTTACACTCCAGGCCCCTCTTCACTTCTGATTGACAGTAAACTTTGGGCTCTGTTCTTATCCTTCCGTTCCACTGGGTTATTGTGTGAAGGCTTCTCATGTTCTTTCCCCATTCCCCTTTTTCTAGAGTCTTGAGCAGAGGATCAGAGGCTAACTCCTACTTTCCTGTTTGCTTTTTTTTCCTTCTCTATTTGTAGTTGGGAGGAAATCCACTTGGCCTCAAATCCAGAGAGCATTGCCCCCACCTTGGGTCTAGTACAAGTATTGATTTTAAATCAATGCCATCTCTTTCCAGGAGTAACTGAGTGTATGGCATTGTTAGGATAATTATTAATTATTGTCTTTTAATTATGCAATTCAATTTTGACTAGTTTTGTATGTGCATTACTCAGTGTTTCACCCAATATTCCATATGCATGACAGTAGGTCTGTATTGATTTAATTTCTTCTAATAGTTCATGTGTTTGCTCATTACTATTGAATTTCTTCCATGAACAAAATTCAGTCTTTGTTTTGTAAGATTAAATTTTGCTGGTGAACAAAGGCACCAAGACCCCTTGTCTCCTAGCACATTTATATAACCAGCACCTATATAGTGCTTTAATATTTGCCATAAAGTCTTGGACCAGTTTCTCTTAGCAGCAGGTATGGTAGATGCTGGGGTGAAAAGGAAGAAGAATGAATTGAATATTTACCTGTAACCACTCAATAGCTCTCAGAGTTTTTCAATTGTCATCTCTAGAATTAAATTTGCACAAGGCCAAAACTTTAAGGGAAAGTGATAGTAGGAATGCACACCCATTCAATGGTATATTCCATCAGTCCTAGTCATCAAGCAAAATCTACAGAAGAATGGGAATCCTCAGGGACTGACAAATTCCATTTCAAACCTAGACCCCAAGGGGGTAATTCGATAATGCATGTGATTCTCCACAAATCCTGACATGAAGTGACAGGAGGAAGCCCAGTGAGTCCCAAAGAGCTGGATAGATAAGAAAAAAAATGAGATGGGGGCAGCTAGATGGCACAGTGGAAAAAGCCCTAGTCCTGGATTCAGGAGTACCTGAGTTCAAATATGGCCTCAGACACTTGACACTTACTAGCTGTGTGACCTTTGGCAAGTCACTTTACCCTCATTGCCCAGCAAATTAAAAAAAATGAGAGAGGTAGGAAATCATACACATAAACCCAGTGTCTCTGCTTAGGGAAAAATGGGAAATGAGTGTGTACTGGGAAGAACATGGGACCAAGAAAATTGAGATTCTGGATAGGGACAAAATTTAATTTATTGACATATGGACAGTTATGTAGTACAATAGATAAGGTACTGGGCATGGAGTTAGGGAGGACTGAATTTAAGATACTTACTAGTTGTGTCACCCTGGGCAAGTCACTTGCCTCCTGGTTGCTTCATTTTCTTCATATGGATTTGATGACATTTTTATTTCAACGTTCTCCTCCTACCCATTTGATCACTACTGATCTATCTCTTTTTCTAAGTCACCATACAGTTGATGCCTACTAATTAGGTGGTGCCCAAAACTGTTCTAAATCCACTTCTTACATATTTTTTATATTCTCTCACGTGGTGACCTCATCAATTCCAATGTATTTAAGTATCATTTCTATACTGATGGTGTGTATTTTTGTGTGCATATGTATGTGTACCTCCAGCACTGTTCCTTCTTGAGCTCTAGTCCACTGGCTTGTTGGACATTTTGAACTGGTTATCTTATAGGCATCTTAAAGTCAACATATCCAAAAGATAATTCATTACCTTTCCCCCAAAACTTAACCTTCTTCCATAGTTCCCAATTACTGTTAAGTCCACCACCATCCTCCAGGTTCTCAACTTCAGCATCATTCTCAACCCTCACTGTCACTCACCCAACACAGCCAGTCAAGTACAAAATGTAATGCTTTATACCTCCATAATATATCTTCTTCCTCTTCTCACCACTTATACAGCCACCGCCTTACTTCAGACTTCCATTACCCCTTGCCTGGGAGGTTGTCTCCTAATTGGAAGGCAATTGACTTCCCGTTCCATTCTGTCCTCCACACAAGCACCAGAATAATTAATTTCACTCACCATTTCACTACTTCCTGCCCTCACTCAACATAATGTAATAGCTCCCAATTACTTCCAGGATGAAATATAAAATCTTTTGTTTGCCATTTAAAATTCTTCCCATCCCAAGTCATTTCCTACCTTTCAGGTCTTCTTACACATTGCTTCCTTCCTACACAGACCCACTTGCTGTTCTACATATTCAATGTTCTTCCTCCCATTTCTCTGCCTTTGCACACAACCCTGGAATACAATCCTTACTCACTTCTGCCTCCTCAAAATCCATGGTGTTCTTCAAGACTCAGCTCAAGCACTGTGTTCTACTTGAAGACTTTCCTGTGGACCACCCAGTTATTATGCTTTATACCCCCATACTTCCTTATATTCCTTTTGTATACATCCTATATGTGCTTTATTTACATATTTTTTCTCCTCCATTAGAATGTAAACCCTTTGAGGCCAAGACATGTTTCACTTCTGTCTTTATTCCCAGTGCTTAACCTATGGTAGGTGCTTGAATACTATTTAATTGATTAGTTGAAGACTGTCTTTCATTCCCACTACTTTCTTATAAGTAGCATTGTGATGAAATGGGAAGAGCACTAGACTGGGCATAAGAAATTTCATTTCAGTCTCAGCTCAGCAACTTGCTAGCTATGTGAACTTACACAAGTGACTTTTCTTCTCCCTACTTCTCTTTCATATTTTGAAAAATGAATGGAATGGTTAAAATTACTACCAAAGTCCTTCCTATAATAATGTATATCTCTGAGGATTTATGATTCTATGGAAAAAGGAAGGAATCAAAGGTTCAGAGACCATCCATGGAGCCCAGGTTAGGAATTCAACCCACTCCATTTTCAACTAAGCAAACAAAGGGCCCAAAAAATGAAGTAACTTATCTAAGGTCACAAAGAGGTAGAACAGTCGGAATTCTAACCCACATTTCTTGGCTTCAAACCCAGCTCTCTTGCCACTGCATCATGTAGCTTCCACTCTAAAGCAGAGCAAATACAATGCTGTAATAAGTGTTTTAAGATGTGGTAGGTAGAAATTCCCACAAAAGTAGATATGTAGAACTGATGCTGAGTGAGATGAGCAGAACCAGGAAAACATTGTACGCAGTATCAATAACATAGTGTGTTGATCAACTACAATAAACTTGACTCGTCTCAGTAATGCAATGGTCCAAGATAGTTCCAAAGGACTCATGATGGAAAATGCTCTCCAAATCCAGGAGGAATAAAGAACTTTGGAATCTAGATGGAGATTGAACCATACTATCTCTATTTTTTGGTTTGTTTTTCTTTTTTGAGGTTTTTCCTTTTTACTCTGATTCTTCTTGCACAGTATGACTAATGCAGAAATATGTTTAATGTGATTGTACATATATAACCTATATCGGATTGCTTGATGTCTTGGGGAGTGGGAGGGAGGGAGAAAAAATTGAAACTAGAAATCTTATAAAAACAAATGTTGCAAACTATCTCTACATGTAACTAGAAAATAATAAAATACTTCTATGGAAAAAAGTAAGTATGCAATTATTAATAACTCATATCTAAAAATACTCCATGTACATTGTCTCATTTGATCCTCCTAACAGCTGTCTGAGGTGTGTACTATTATTCTCTCTAATTGGAGAATGAGAAAATAGTCCAAGAGAATGTAAGTGAGTTGCCCAGGGTCACAAAGCAAATAAGTATATGAGAGGGGACTAGAATCCAAGTCTACCTGCCTTCTATTCATTATCACCAGATTACCTTTAATTGCTAAGCACAGACATTGTAGAAATTCAATGAGGTGGATAAAGGTGTCATAAGTACTAAGGTTTACTTAATATTCTAAAGGGTTTTAAATACTCCAACATGCAATAAGAACTAGAGTTCACAGAGGTCTACTAAATTCTAAAGTGCTCCGAGTCCTAAGGCTCATAACAACATTGACTAAAGATATTTACAAAGTACGAAGACTCACCAAGGTGCTGAAAGTCATGCAAAGGGTCAAGGTATATTAAATACTATGACTTTCAAGGCCACACATGTCTTCCAAGTACTTAAGTGTCCCCTAATCAGTCTCATTTGGGCTAAACCTCTCTTCCCATTCTTTAGTCAACAGGTAAAACTCAAGCTGTCCATGGTCAGTTGCAGGCCTGAACCCAGATGCACCTTTTGGCTGAAAAAAGCAACCTGGAAAATCACCAACTCATTTCAGCCCCTCAGGTTTCCATGGAGTTCTTGCTAACAGTGTATTTGCATATTAATTTGCATCTCCTATGTCCTCTAGAAAAAAAAGTACAACTCCTTCAGCTGTCTGATAAATAGGTTTAATCTCGCCGGGAGGGAGATGCTGTGTCACCAAATTCTCCCTCGAAACACCTGAAACAGGATGGTACTCACAGACCTCTCAACTCATCACATCAGACCCAGAAACACCTGATTGTTTATTGCACTGTCTCATTTGGGGTTGGCTCATTTGCATCCTTGTAATCACAGCCTCCATTAAACTGGATTGTGTCTCTTACCGGATATATGACTGAGCATCCTGTAACTGCAGAGAGTGATAATAGTGTTTTTCTCTCCTTCAGTAGTTATGGAGGAGTCACCTACTAGGGTATTGATGGATGACTCAGTGCTAGCATCTTTGTCACCAATGTCCAATAATTACCATTGTAGGATCAGAGTTAGAAAAGGCTTAGTATCAGGAGATTAGAGCTAAAAGAAAACATACAAATCAATTGGTCCAACCCCAAAATTTTATGAGGGAGAAAAAAGAGGTATTCAATGACCTGACCAAGGTCTCACAAGTAGAGTAACAAGTGTAACAGCCAGGATTCCAACCTAAATCATCTGGGCCCAGATCCTGTGTTCTCTCCATAGTTTAGGCTTAATTTAGTTCAATTAAGCCAATGTTTATTAAACCTCTGTGTGCAAGGACCTTAACTTATCTTTGTATGCCAAGATGAATTAAGATACAGTATTTTCACTCAAAAAGCTTTGTCTAATAGAGATAGAGAATAAGAAATTTACACAAGCAATAACAACCACATAAAATGAAAAGTAATATCAATGGAAAAGAGGCATTTTTTCTACTTTATTAAATATTTATTAATATCAGAGTGTTATTAAGATTTTTGGTAAAGAAATACAGTTTTTAACTAGGGGATCAGTCAAGGCTTTAAAGAGAAATATATACCTGAACTAGATCTTGTAGGAAGAGGGGTTCCAAAAAGTAACTATTGGGGTTAGAAGAGTCTGTTCTAAGCATGTGAGATATAATATGTGCAAAGAAATAGAAATAGAAAAGGAAACACAAATTCAGGATACAGGGAAGGATAAATATAATACATCACTGAGTCTCTTTGGAAAGGTGTTTTCTCTATCTAGGCCTCAATTTCCTTATAGATAAAAGAAGAGAAGTTTTTACCAGCCAGTTTCTGATATTTTATTTCTCTTTTAGAAGTTATTTAAGGGGGCAGTTAGGTGGCACAGTGGATAAAGCACTGGCTCTGGATTCAGGAGGACCTGAGTTAAAATCTGGCAGTATCAGACAGATAGTATCAGACAATTGATACTATCTATGTGGCCCTGGGCAAGTCACTTAACCCTCATTGCCCTGCAAAAACAAAACAAATCAAAACAAAACAAAAAAACCATAAAAGTTATTTTATTCTTATTAATGACTTTAATGATTATTAATACCTTTTGTTTTATTATTACCCTAATCTCTAAGCATATCCTTTCTCCTCCCCTATATAAAAATGCATCCTGTTTGACAAAGAATAGCTACAAAACTAACATATCATTCAAATCTGACAGTATTTGCAATATTCTATAGCTGTCATCTCCTATCTTTGCAAAAGAGAGAGAGAGAGAGAGAGAGAGAGAAGAGAAAGGGGTGTACATTTTTTTCATCTCTTCTTTGGGCCTACAGTTATTCATGATAATTATATAGTGTTTAGTTGGGGATTTTTGGTTCATTCCATTTTTAATGTTGTAGTCATTGTATATATATTTTTAAACTATTTCTGTCTTCCTCTCCCCCTCTCCCCTTTATTGTTTCTATGTATCATTTTTTTATGGCAAAGCAATTTCCTTTACATTCAAGCACCACAATATTGTTTAGTCATGTCCCAATCAATAGGTATCCAATTTGTTTCCAGTTCTTTGCTACTAAAATGTTGCTATAAGTATTTTGGTGTTTGAAGACCCTGATTTTCTATCTTTAACTGGCTTGAGGTATATGTCTAGCAATGTAATTTCTAGGTCAAATGTTTTTTTATAATTTAAGTAACTTTTTAGAGCATAATTACAAATTGCTTTTCAGAAAAGTTGCATTGATTCACAATCCTTCTAGAAGCATTCTAATGTGTTTTTCTTCTCATAGTGCCTCTAACATTGACTTTGGTCAATTTTGATATCTTGCCCAACTTTCTAGATGTGAGCTACAACGTCTTAGTCATTTTGATGTGCAATTCTCTTATCAGTAATTTTTAGCATACTTTAATATGACTGTCCACATTTTGCAATTCTGAGAATAAGTTGTTTATATCCTTTAAACACATCCATTGTAGATTAGCTCTTGGTCTTATTTGTTTATGCTAATTTTCTACATATCTTAGACATCAGATCTTAATCAGAAATACTTGGTGCAAAGAATATTTCCCCCTAATTGATGACTTCTCTTCTTATCCTGGCTTTATCAGTTTTGTAAGTATAAAATATCTTCATCTTAATTTAATCAAAATTATTTTATCTCTCCATTCTTTGGTTAAAATTTTTCTTAATAGCCATAGTTTAAAAAGAGATCTAATCTTGTACTCTTCTATTTTTTACATTATGTTTATATTCAGATTGTTTATGCATTTTGAGCTAATTATGGTATATATTATCACATGTTGGTCTACAACTAATTTCTCCCAAACTACTTTCCATTTTTCTTATCATTTCTTGCCAAGTAGAGGATTATTCCCCAAGTAATGTATGGCTTCTGGTTTATAGGACATTTGACTAGAGAGTTCAGTTGTTTTTTTCTTGTTCTTATTTACCTAGTCTAATCTATTAATCTTTCCTGTACTCTTTTTAAACCAATATCACATAGGTTTTATAATTACTGTTTTTTAATGTATTTAATATTTTCATCTTTCTTAAGCATGTAAATGTTCTAAGGTCCCTTCCTATTCTAAAAGCTTATGTTCTAAGACCTTCACCAGCTTTAACACTCTTTGTTCTACATTCTAGCATTCTACAACTTCAGATCCATTATAGTTTTCACCTTATATAACCCTCTCTTTGGCTACACAGTTCCCAAAAGATAGGCAAATTGCTCTGTTGGACATTTCCTCTGTTAATCAAGTCTTTAGAAATACAGCCTTTCCCATGGGAAATCAAAAGGTAACCATGAAGTGGCCTTTCTCATTGTGTTTTGCTGTACTTGAACAGAGGACTACATTTGCTTCCCTATGGAAACAAGGTATGCATGATGTTGAGAGTGAGGACTCTAATTGCACCCCTGTAAAAGAATGTGCCTTAAGTTAAAAATCTAGAATCATCCTTTCTGCCTAATGAGTCATTGTGCAGTCAACAAGTAGATTGGTTAGCAAGTATTAAATTAATATAAGGAGGAATAAACATGTGTTAAGTACCTGCTATGTGCTGGGCATACTGTGCTAAGCACTTTCCAAATGTCTCATATGATCTCCACAACTCTGGAAGGTAGATGCTATTATTACTTGCATTTTAAAGTTGAGGAAACTGAAACAGATAGAGGTTAAGTGACTTGTCCAAGGTTACACAGGTATTATGTGTTTGTGACCTGATTTGAACTCAGGAGTTCCTGACTCCATCCCAGGTTCTTTATCCAATGCACCACTTAGCCACCTCATTCTTAGATATTTAATTCATGTAGATACAATATCCTCTGTGAACACAATAGGAGGCATCATGGCGCAATGGAAGGAGCATGGGATCTGGAGTCAATTGGACATTGGGTCAAATTCCCAGCTTTGTCTGTGACGACCAGTGTGATATTAGTAAAGTCACTTAACCTACATGGGTCTCAGTTTCATCATCTGTAAAAAAAGGGAATTGAATTAGGTATCCTATAAGCATTGTGTGGGAAGTCTCCAAATATCTGAAGGACCCTCACATGAAAGAGACATTAGAATTATTCTTCTTGGCCCCTGGCAAAAGAATTACTGGAGAAATAATTGAAGAAACTTCCGAGGAAATAGAGTTTATCTTAACAGGAGAAGAACATAATAATTAGAAATGGCCGACAGTGGAACTGGTT
Organism: Dromiciops gliroides; assembly: GCF_019393635.1. Lineage (NCBI taxonomy): Eukaryota > Metazoa > Chordata > Mammalia > Microbiotheria > Microbiotheriidae > Dromiciops > Dromiciops gliroides. Next base: position 552,900,216 of record NC_057863.1, on the reverse strand, counting down.
GCTTCAGGAAATAATGAGGTCCCTATCATTGGAAGCTGAGTCTGTATGAACATATGTTAATGATGCTATAGATGGGATTCCTACATGAGAAAAGAGATTGAACTGGATAACTTCTGAGATTCTTTGTAACTCTGAAATTCTATGATTCTATTCAGTGTGGGTCAATCACAGAATCACTTTTAAAGATTACCCCCACCCACCAAGTTCTTTTCTTGGTTCCCTTTATCTTACTTCAGTGGAAAGTAATCATATCAATTTGGGTATTCACTGCAGAGGTGCAGTTCATAACTTATCTATCATTCTCATCTATATAAGTCTTGTCCATGTACTTCGATAGAACTTCCAGGAAGAATCCTATACACTAGAAGTCTTCTTCTAGGTCAAAGCTTCTTAAACTGTGGGTCACAATCCCTGATGGGATCACATAACTGAATGTGGGGAGCCATGAAAAATTTGGTAAGAATAAAAGACTATGTATACCTATTTTATATTCCTATATACCTGGGGTCACATAAAAATTGCTTGGGTGTAAAGGGATCATGAGTAGAAAAATTTAAGAAGCCCTATTCGATGTTTTCCCTCTCTGCCCTCCCCCCCCCCGCCCCTGCCCCCGCATTCCCTGGTTTATAATAGGGCACTTAGGCTACCTTCTTTTCCCATTATCTATTTTCTCAGTATTATTCCTTATGACATTTCTTGATCACAGGTCATCACTGGAAATATGTTTTAGCCTATATCGGTTCAATTCACTGACATTTCTTAAACACCTACAAAGCACCATCATGTTTTGTACTAGAGATGAAAAGACAAAGAAGAATTTTACTGGCGAGGGAAAGGGATACAAGATGTACACAGATAAGTCAATAAGAAAATATGGCCGTGTACCCACCATGCCTCTTTTCATTGTCTTGCAGATTGCTTATAATTTCAATTCCTTAGAGATTATAACTGATGTTCTAATAGTTAAAACCATACCTTATTATAGGAAAAACATTTTTGTCAAAAATATTAGACTTTGTACTGGAGAGCAGCTTAGAATTATATTTCTTCTTTATCATTAAGCAAAAATAGGTTAAAGTATCTTCCTATGGAAAAATCATCTCAGAATTACCAAGGACATCAAAAAAAGAGAGTTTGACTCAAAGATAACAGGAAATTCATGTCTATGTCTAGTGTCCCACCACTGGCTTTTGTTTGGAACTTGGTTGTGTTTAATACATTCTTTTTCAGAGTGACTGAGAGGAGGGAGTCTGCTTAATAGGTTCTGAAAGTAAGGGATCTGATTAATGGATCATGAGATCCTTGAGAATCCTAAGATTTTCCCTTTTACAAAATGCTAACATGGCCAAGTTTCTGTGATTTAAACCTCTGTGGCCTCCCTCCAATAGTTTATGCCTTAGCGTATACCAATGACCTCTTCTTACCAAGAGCCAATCAACTTGATTTTTTCCCATAAAACTCAAGAGGTCTGGAGCCCTGCCTATTTGTGGTAACTCTCTGCTTCCCTTCTCCCATCTGCATCCACTGACAGATCCAGAAGACATCATTTTACCTTCTATCCACCTTCTCAGGAAGACAAGGAAAGAACTTACAGACAGTGTTATATTGCCATAGCACAATAAGATGGATTCCTTAGCAAGCAGACAAGAGAACTTACCTATCCCAAGGAGTGTTGTTTACATCAGAGCATGAATCTTTGGAAATAGCTCCCTTACCCCAAACAGGTTGACAGAGCTCAGACCTTCTATAACTCTCTTTGGCAGTGGCCTTCAAAGACAGACTTGAAGCCAAGGAAAAAAGTCAGCCTGATTCCATTATGGTCACATTTTTTTTTTTTTAATGAAAATACCATTCCCTATGTTGATAGGCATTTTTTCACCAGTCTTGACTTGAAATGACTTCTAGCTGATGCCACAAATTAAATCAACTTCCAAGAATGAATTTTTTTTCCAATTACTAATGATAAGACCCTAATATCAAGGCCTTCATTTACATTATAGGTGAAGAAACTGAGGCTCAAAGAGAAAAGTGAATTGTCCACTCATACTAAGTGAGTGACAGCTGGATTTGTACTTCCCTCTTCCGAATCCAAATCCAGCAATCTTTCCATATTTTATTCAAAAGAACATGCTGCAGGGAATTAACATTCATTAATAAGTCTCGCTTATCATTAATGAAACCTTTTCTTGACCCTGGCATCTTCTCAAACTATCATCATATATCTCTCTTCTCTTTCATTGTCAAACTCAAAGGACTGATTAATCTAAACTTGCTGTCTCTACTCTTTTAGTATCTTCAGCTAGATGGCACAGTGGATAGAGTGTTGGCCCTGGAATCACAAAGATCTGAGTTCTAATCCATTCTTACTAGTTAGGTGACTCTGGGCAAGTCACTTAATCTCTGCCTCAGTTTCCTCATCTTAAAATGGTAATAATAATAATAATAGCATGAACCTCATAAACCTTGTTCTAAGGATTAAATGAGATGATATTTACAAAGCATCTTGCACAGTGACTAATGCCTAGCTGGCACTTAATATATATTCATTTACTTCTCTTTTTTAATTCCTTGGACACCTAAAATCTGTCCTTCAATCCTACTACTCTGTAAAAATTGTTATTTCAGAGGCTACCAACAGCTTTCTAAATAATAAATGTGACTGACTTTTCTCAGTCAACATTTTCCTTAACTTTTCACTATCGTTTAGTAATGTCAACTTCAGTCAGTCAAGAAGTGCTTTGTGTTGGATATGCCAGGTACATGACTAGTAGGGGAAGTATTTGCCCTTAGGGACCCTCCATTCAAATAGTGTGTGTGTGTGTATGAGTGTGTATGTATATTGTCTATTTTATATATATATATATATTTGTGCCATTATTCCCATATATAAATTACATGTGTATGTGTATGTGTGTGTGCATGCAAATATGCACACACAAATACTAGGTACAAATTATGTACATACATAAGTATTCATATATGCCTGCGTGTATGTATACAATGCATCTACACATCAATTAATACATATACATGTGTATATATGTATACTCATATATACATGTGTACATGCATGTAATTTGTACCTAGTGTGTGATGTACATATACATGCATAATACATACATGTGTATATGTATGTATGTATGTGTATATGTGAATTTGTCCCTTGTGTGTTTGTATATGCATTGTAAATAGAAAGTAACATCTCCAAGTATTTATTAAGTGCTTATTTTGTGCCAGACTTGGCACATAAACTCATTCATTTCTGCTTTCTGGCCAGGTGGTTTGTAGTATAGCCAAAAATATCATATGTCTTTCTCCTTTAACCTAAATTCAAATGTTGTCCAATGTAATTCCACTTTCTGATTCTTTGCTTCATGTGAATACTGTTTCTTAATATGTAATGCTACTCCCCAGACCCACTACATACACATATTTTAACTATCCTGTTCCATACGAATAAGCTGTACCCTTCCATATCCATAATTTAATCATAGGTATTTCCACCAACTCTCACTAATAACTATGACATAAAATTTGTTTCCTTGTTAGCCTTGCTTTTTCCTTCTACTTGGTATATTTGTGTGTAAACATAGGAAGCCATGAGGTTTACTGCTATTTTCTTTCTTAGATTTTATCTACTGTGAATTTCTGGGTGCCCCTACTGCTATTCTTCCTACATCGTATCAGTTCTCTAGGGCATCTAGCTTGATAGATAAACAGAAACTTTTTTTTTCATTTTAAAGCACTTCTCATTATATCTGGAGGATTCCAGGCAAACATCACTGTATTTTAAACCACAGTGCAGAAATCTAAATGCTATTTTCAGATATTTTCTTTTTAACCAGCTGCTCACTTCCCAAATATTCCATTCTCTTATGAAGCCCTTGCTTCCAGTAGGGAGCATTCACAAAAACACCACCTGTGCCCCCATGGTTTTTGATTTCTTGCCCAAGATTTCATAATCCTGTTAGAATAATATATATGGCTCTGTTGTAATCATAAAGTGCTATCTAAATTTTAGAGCTTATAAAATTCATATTCTAACAAAGTTGATGGCTTTAGGCCCCTGTGATCTGGGCAAATAAGAAATTTCCCTAAAACCCACTTGCCATTTCCAGGCAACGTGTTAATTAGTTGGATAGCACTGACTAAATTGCCATTTCCCAGAGTGAGTTAATTAATAAACTGATTTCAGGATGATTAACAGGGGGCATGGTTAACATGGTTTTAATGGGAAAGAGCCAATGAAGCACAAACCCATTAACGTAAAATTATTTCCCGCCTCGGCAGCCTTGTCAGAGTCTACTTTTCATGAAGGAAGTTAGGAAAACCCTAGTATATGGAATTGTGATTTTGAGCTACTGAGAATCCCTAAGGGCAGGATACACTCCTGAAAAAGACTGTTAAATATTAATTTTAATGATACCCATTTTCCTCTTCTCTTTTTAAGAGTCTAATGAATTTGATAAATTAAGTAAGATATTCATCATAGTTGAAGAAAAAGTGAAAACCTGGGATGCCCATCAATCAGGGAGTGGCTGAACAAGTTGCGGTTTATGACTGTGATGGAATACTGTTGTGCTATAAGAAATGACAAGTAGGATGATTTCAGGAAAAAAAAACTAGAAAGACTTACAAGAACTGATGCAAAGTGAAGTTAGCAGAACCAGGAGAACATTATACACAATGACAGCAATATTTTATGACGATCAACTGTGAATGACTTAGCTATTCTCAGAAATTCAAGGATGTAAGACAATCCCAAAGGATTCATGATTTTTTAAAAAATGCTATTCATTTCCAGAAAAAAGAACTGATGTGGTCTTACTGCAGATTAAAACATGTATTTATTTGACTTTCTTTTTTGATCTCTTTTCTTTCACAATATGTAAATCCATTTCACTTATATGGAAATATGTTTTGTATGACTACACAGGTATAATATATCAAATTACTTGCCTTTTCAATGAGGAAGGAAGGGAGAGAGGGATGGAGAGAATTTAAAACAATTTTTTAAATGAATGTTTAAAATGTTCTACATGTAATTGGAAAAAATAAAATGATTAAATTTAAAATAATACATATAATAATTTCTTTTTAAAGATCAAAAAAATGAAAACTATCATCTCATATCTGTTGATCTACTAACAGTAAAAAGTAGTTTATGTTTACATACACATTTGAATTAGTTATCTCTTATTGTTCCAACATACTAAGACCCAATGAATATCCATATTGATTATTTTGAATTCTCTTCCTTCCATCATTGTTTAAATAACCACAATATTGGATTATCTCATAATGTCTTCAGCTGAAAATATTGCCAACTGTGGTTGTACAGTATCTATCATTTAGACAAATTATCTCTTTCTGTTTATCAGTCTTGCTACATGGATCCCACAGTGTGTTTTGTTTTGTGAGGTTTTTTTCCATTTTAGAGCTCTCCAAAATTTATTTTCCAGGATAAATAATCTTAATTTATTTTTCTTTTCCTTTGCCTTGTTTTTCAAATATATGTTTATTTATATTTGTTTCTTTCTCATTTCTTTTTAAAATTATTTTTCCAATTAACATTTTTTTTTCCTTTTTTACCCCCTCCCAATTATAAAAAGAAAGGAAAACAAAAACCCTCTTAATAAATATGCAGAGTTAAGCAAAATGATTTCCTACATTGGCCCTGTCCAAAAAGAAGATGTCTTATTCTAAGTCTTGAGCCCATAACCGTACTGCCAGAAGAAATCTATCAACATATTTTGCCATGAGTTGGCATTGACCAGAGATCATGTCTTTCCAAATTGGTTATATTTACAATGTTATTATTATACAAATTGCTCTTCTACTTCCATTTATTTCACTGTGCATCAGTTCATACTAGTACTCCCAAGTTTCTCTGAAACCATTGCTTTAATAATTTCTTAGGATGCATTATTATTCAATTACATTCATGCACATTAATCTGTTCATTAATTCCCCCAAGCTAAAGCTACCTACCACCAGTTTCCAGTTCCATGACATCACCGAAAGAGTTGATATAAATATCCTTTTACATATGGATCACTTTCCTCTTTGCCTGATTTTCTTGTATTCAGCACATCATTGGGTCAAATGATATGCTGAGTTTTGCAATTTTGGAGAAAGAGTTCCAAACTGCCTCCTGGAATGACTGTACCAGTTTACATCTCCATTATATGTTATTAATGTGCCTGTTTACCCACAGACCCTTGGGCATATCAATTTCAATTTTTGTCAAATTTGTCAATCTAATAATGTGTATGAGATGAAAACTGAGTTGCTTCACTTTGCATTTATGTAATTATTAGGGTTTTTATGACTTTTTTTTTTTTTAGCGAGGCAGTTGGGGTTAAGTGACTTGCCCAGGGTCACACAGCTAATAAGTGTTAAGTGTCTGAGGCCGGATTTGAACTCAGGTACTCCTGACTCCAGGGCCAGTGCTCTATCCACTGCGCCACCTAGCTGCCCCTGTAATTATGAGTTTTTTAAAGGATTCCTTGAGCACATGTCAATTGGAAAATGGCCCTAATACTTAGAAATTTAAATCAGTTCCCCATATATCTTGCAAATGAGATCTTTTCTCCCTACCAAGTTCTCCCCTCCTACACACACAGAGTTTGCCTATGTTCCTTCTAATTGTAGCTGCATTGGTTTTGTTTGTGCAAAATCTTTCTTATTTTATGCAATCAAAATGGTCCATTTTCACTTCTGGGATCCTTTCTATCATATGTTTGATCTAAGAAGATCTGAGGATATATTATTTTCCTTGGTTCTCTAATTTGATTATGTTGTTACACATTATGTCTGTCATGTTGTCTTCTATGAGAGAATTTTTAACAATATGAGATGTTCTATAACTAGTTTCTGGCAAATTGCTTTGCAATTTTCCAAGCAGTTTGTGTTTAATAGTGAGTTCTTATCCACATTGTTTGGACCTCTGAGTTTATCAAAGTTATGTCTGATTGCTTCTTGAAGTTGTATCACCAATCAACTTCTCTCTTTCTTTACAATTACCAAATCATTTGAATGATTACTGCTTTGTGGTATAATTTTAGATATGGTACTGCTGGGTCCCCTTCTTTCTCATTTTATTAGTTCCCTTAAGATTCTTGATGTTTTGTTACTAAAGATGAATTTTGTGCTTACTTTATTTCCCCTAGTTCTTTAAAGTAAAACTTTCATGGTTTTATTGGTATGGCACTGAAGTAAATTAATTTAAGTAGTATTGTCATTTTAATTGCATTGGGTTGGCCTTTTGTTGTTGTTATTTAGTTGTTTCAGTCATGTCTGACTCTTTGTGACCCCATTTGGCAAAGATACTGAAGTATCTTTTGCAGGGCAATTGGGGTTAAGTGACTTGCCCAGGGTCACACAGCTAGTTAAGTGTCAAGTGTCTGAGGTCAAATTTGAATTCAGGTCCTCTTGAATCCAGGGCCAGTGCTTTATCCACTGTGCCACCAAGCTGCCCCATTTGTGACCCCATTTGGCAAAGATACTGAAGGAGTGTGCCATTTCCTTCTCCGGCTCATTTTACAGATGAGGAAATTGAGATAACCAGGGTTAAGTGACTTGCCCAGGATCACACAGCTAGGAAGTGTCTGACACTAGATTTGAACTTAGGAAGATGAGTCTTCCTGACTTCAGGACCAGTACTCTATCCACTGTTCCACCTAACTACTCTTTGGTTTGGCCTTTAAGTTGGCCTACCCATATCCAATTAATAACTGTCCAATTATTTAGGTCTGTATTTATGTAGAGTGTTTCATAGTTGTATTCATATAGTTCCTGTGTGTGTCTTGGTAGGTAGATTTCCAAGTGTTTTATACATTTTATATTAATTTAAATGTAATTTCTCTTTCTATCTCGTCCTGCTTGATTTTGCTTGCAATATACAGAAGTGGTAGTGATTTGTGTGAGTGTTTTATATGCTGCAACTTTGATGCATTTTTTTCAATAATTTTTCATTGATTCTGTAAATCACCATATCATCCACAAAAGTGATGGTTTTCTTTCCTCTTTGCTTATGCTTTATTCCTTCAACTTTTTTTTCTTTTATTATTGCTACAAAAAGATTTTCTAGAACCTATATCAAATAGTAGTAGTGATAATAGATATCCTTGCTTTACCACTAAACTTAATGGAAATACCTCCAGTTTATCTCCATTACATATAATACTGGCTCTTGGTTTTAGATAGATACTCTTTACTATAATAAGGAATACTCCTATTTTTTAGTGTTTTAATAAGAATAGGTGTTATATCTTGTCAAGAAGCTTTTTTAGCTTCCATTTATATAGTAATTTTTGTTGTTCTTGCAACTAATATAGTCCATTATGTTTAAAGTTTTACTAATATTGAATCAATCTTGTAGTTCTCATATAAACAAGCCTAAGTATAGTGTGTCATCTTTGTGATGTGTTGCTCAAGTCTCCTTACTAGTGTTTTATATTCATGAAGGATATTGTTCTATAGTTTTATTTCTCTTTTTCTTTGACCTTCACTGGTTTAGGTATGAAGACTACGCTTATATCATAGAAATAATTTTGTAGGAGTCCTTTTATCATTCTATCAAACAACTAGTATATTGTCAAAATAAATTATTTTCTGAATGTTTAATATAATTTGCTTGAAAATCCATCTGTTTTTTTCCTTTCAGAGCTCATTTTTGTTCTATTTAATTTATTTTCCTGAGTGTGAGTTATTATAAGTCATCTATTTCTTGTTCTTTTAATCTGGGGATTTGATTTTTTGTAAATATTGATCTCTTTCCTTCAGGTTGCCAGTTTTATTAGCATAGATAATTGGATAAAATACTTTTCTAATAATTTCCTTTATTTTTCTTCATTGTAAATATATTTCTCATTTTTATATTAGTAATTTCATTTTCCTCCTTCTTTTTAAAAATCAAATTGGCTAATGGTTTATCTATTTTATCATTTTAAACCAGTTCCTAATTTTATTTATCATAAATTCATAAATTATTTATTAATTCAGTACACCTAGTGCACTTTTTGCAGTAAGCTATATCCACTTCCAAGGCTACCTTAATATTCTATGGAATTCCTCATTTGTCATGCCACCAAAAAAAATGTTTCACATGTGGTGACCATGAGCTTATACTCTTCTCATTTTGTATTTGGTAAATCACCACTACAGCAATACTGTGTATTTAAATGCTTCTGCTCTGATCTTCGTACCCACCTTCTCATCAATCAGTATAGTACATATGTGTTGGAATAAATCAAATATCATCTTTTGGTCTATCTTCCACTGGTGCTCTTTCTGCTGATGCCAGCCACTGTGGCCATATTTGATTATTTCCTTGATATACTCTGTTTCTTGGGAGCAGTGTTTTGTTCACATTTCCTTTGTTTTTTTACTGACGTTCATTTCTGAGACAACCAGCTGAGCAAGCCCCTGCAGCTCTCAGGTTTTTTCTTAGAGCTCCAGGACACCATTTGTAAATAAGACACAATCCTATATTTAAATCATATCCATGAGTGATTAACAATCAACTATAATTGTCTTCTTTCTAGTCAAGGTACTAGAGCACCACTCAAGATAAGTAAAGTAGAAACAGAATAGAATATATAGAAAGGGCTTGGTGGAATGGGTAATGGGCACAGAGGAGTACAGGCCTCTAGGAGTGAAACTCAGTTAATCAGATTCTATTGAAAACATACCAGCTCACTCTCTGGATGACCTCTACTTTGGGATGACTTAGTGTCTTTGCATATTCATCTTTCAATGAATATTTACTAAAGTTCTTAGAAGGAATCTAGGTGATGGAGCATATAGAGAACTGTAATAGGAGTCAAAGAGATATGGGTGCCCACGATAGACATTTAATAGTTGGTTGACCCTAAGCAAAGCACTTAACTTCTCTGAACCTCACTCTCCTCATCTATAAAATGGGGGTAATATTTGCCCCTACCTCACAGAGCTGCTAGGAGGATTAAAGTAGATATTACATCTAAAATGTTTTGTAAACCTTAAAATAAATGTTATTATTATCAATATATTATTTCTGATGTTGACTGAATGTCTTATCATGGTGTGGAGGTGACTGAAGGTAATGTCAGCAGACTTCTGGCATATATTACTATGCTCTAGAATAATAGTCCTTAATCATTTTTGTATCATGGACCCATTTGGTAAACTGATAAAACATATAGGCCCCTTCTTAAGATAATATTTTTAAATGCTCATAATAAATACCTAGGATTACAAAGGAAACCAAATATTACTGAAAATAGAGTTGTAATTTTTTCCATCCAAGTTTATGAGCTCCCTGAAACCTATCCACAGACCCCTTATGGGTTATGTAGGTTCCAGGTTAAGAACCTCTGATCTAAAAGACTTCAGGCATGTACTCCAGAAACAGACAAATAAAAAGTGTCCTTTCAATAGTTCTTAAACATTATCCAAAAAATAAATTTACCCCTTTGACATTCCTAGCATGTAGACTGGGAAAACCAATTCTCTTCCCCACATACCTTAATGATACCCCTTCTCTTCTAAAAAACAAACACATACACACAAAAACAAAAAACAAAACTACAATGGATTCCAAAGTCCTAAGTTCATTATTAACTGTCAAAATCTGGTCCTAGTTAACCACAAAATGTAGAGGAAAGAGCAATGGATTGAGCGACAGAAAACCTACATTCAAATATTGACTCAGCTACTTACTGTATGATTTTGGTTAAGCCTCTGGGATTCAGTTCCTTCATCTGTAAAATTAGGGGGTTAGAACAGATGGTCTTTGAAGTCACTTGCAGCTTTAGATCTCCAGTCCTGTGTCCTTGAGCAAATCACTCCATATTTCAGGACCTTAATTTCCATATATCTCTATCTATACCCATATATCTTTATCTCTCTATATCTGTATCTATCTACATCTTTGTCAATGTTGATTTCTATAATATCTACCTCTGCACCTACACCTATACCTGTACCTACATCTACATCTATATATATCTACAGCTGTCTATATAGCTTTATGTCTATCTACCTGTACATCCATCTACGTGTACATCTATATCAGTACTGATTTCTATACTATCTACATCTGCATCTATACCTACACCTGGACCTATATCCATATATATCCATATATATATGTATATATATATATATGTATGTATATATATGTATATATAAAATGAAGGGAGGTTGGACTAAATCATCTTAAAGACCTAGTGTAGCTCTAAGTCCTTTAGCTTTCCTCCTTTTCCTCTTACTACTATGCTCTATGTGCCCTATGATCTAGCTCAACTAGATATTCACTGTATTTTGGGCTGCCCCCTCTTCATTTTCTAAGGGAAAACTGGTTGTCCCATTCTATGATGGATCCCATAACAATCATCTCATAAAAGGTCACAGTTGGAAGGGACCCTGGAGGGGATGTAAACCAGTTCTGGCCTGAACAAGAATTGGAATTACATTGAGAGGTGGTACAGTATGATGGAAAGAGCATTGGACCTGGAATCAAGTAAGAAGACCCGATTTGGAATTCTGCCTCTGATGTGTACTTGTTACCTACTTGGGGTTAATCCTTTTACCCCTTTGAGCTTCACTTTCCTCATATGTAAAATAGGGGATAATAATACCCAAACTCCTGTGGTGGTTATAAAGATCCAGCGAACTACTGTATTAAAAGGGTTTCTTGTACCCCAAAGTGTCATGTAAATGCCAGCTGTGAATCATATCCCCCAATGAGTGGTCATCCAAACTTTTCTTTGAAGACTTTGAGTGAGGATGAACCCAAGGAATTCTTTGGGTTAGCTCTGCTTGCTAGAAAGTTTTTCCTCTGTATCAAGGTGAAACCAGTTCTCTTTGCATCTCCCATCTGTCTGTGTCTGAGTCTGATTGTTTGACGACAGTATTTTCAGAATTAGCAGAGAACTCAATGGCTATCCAGTCCAACGTATACCTGAAATGAATCCCCTCTACAATATCTCCAACAAAGGGTTATCAAGACCTTGACTGAAGACTTCTAATAATGGGGAAACACATCCCCCCATCAATAAATCCCATTCCACTTTGGAATAGTTCCAGTTGTTAGGAAGTTTTCCTATACATCAAGTTAATGTTTTTAAAAAAGACTAATTCATATTAATTCCTTGATGAACATTTATTAAACACCTGCAGTAGAAGGTATAAGGTCCTTTGTCAGAAAAGGGGAATACAAAAAGCAATAACAATGAAGGTGGCTTCAGTCCCTGAATTGTTGCTGACCTGCCCTCTAAGATAGTGAATTACAGACACAGGGCTGCCTGGGAGCCTGATGGATCTTCCAGGCTCAGGGGTGGTTAGGCAAATCCCAGGATTGATGCTTCTCAATTGGCCAAAGAGAGTGATCATTTTCCTGGCTGCTTCAAAGGAGATGGAGCCACTGCCTTGTTATGGCTCTCTGTCTTGTACGACAGCATCACTCACATCATGGTGGGCAAGAGTTATTGCTGTCCCATTCCCCCAGCACTTGTCTATCAATTGTGGGCCCTGCGAAGTACATACATATTACGGGTAGAGAAAAATCCATCTGGCACAAACATATGTCTTAACAGTGGTGAGAAAAAAAAAATCAATGCTCTCTTCCTTCCCCCATCCCAACTCACAAACAAAATCACATGTGTACATTCTTCTTTTCCCTAGGCAGGTAGAGGCACTGTCCTTGTGACAGAAAAAAATAGTCTGGGTTTACTTATAGGTAATATGAACTTGCAAGTTCTGGGAGTGACTGAGTTTAGTTAATTATTTCAACAATGAAGAGAACATTTCCTATCAGGGGTTAGGCCTTGGGTAAGTGACTTAATCTCTGTTTGCTTCAGTTTCCTGTTCTGTAAAATGGGGATAATAATAGCTTCAATAGGATCAAATGAGATAATAATTGTAAAGTATGTAACATGGTACCTGGCACATAATAAGCTATATACATATATAGAGATTGTTATTATTATTATTATTAAGTAGGCCCATAGGACCTAAAATAAGAAAGAAACTCAGAAAAGATTTAGCCCAGCTCTCTCATTCTTCAAACAGGAAAAGAACAAGTCACAGGGGGAAATGATTTGCCCAAAGTCACACAAATAGTAAGAAACAGAGCAGGTCTTTGAACCCCAGTTCTTGTGACTCCCAATGCAGTGTTCTTTTTCCACCATGCCAGAGTTACCTCCATCAACGAAGGAAGTTCTAATTAATTCAACAACCAACTATTAAGAAGCTACTTGATGCAGATCCCTGCATTAGGAACCAAAGGAGATACAAAGAAGCAGTAGGATTCAGTCCCTACCTTCATAAAGCTTTTGTTGTTGTTGAGTCATTTCAGTCATGGCCAACTCTATGTGACCTCATTTTGGAGTTTTCTTGGCAAAGATACTAGACAAGTTTGAAATTTCCTTCTCCAGCTCATTTTACACATGAGAAAACTGAGGCAAGTAGGGTTAAGTGACTTATCCAGGGTCCACACCTTATAAGGGCCTGAGCCCAGATTTGAAATCAAGTTTGAACTCAGAGTTTAAATAGTACTAAATATAGGTATAAAACTTCAAATTACTTACATAAAATAAGCATTTACCAAGTACTTGCTACATAGTAGGCACTAAGCCAGGTACTAGAGACATGAAGACTGTATGGGGCTAAAATTCTAGCTAGACTGCCTAAAAATCTAATGAGTGGTCGCCATAAATTATAAGCTTTAGCAGGAGTTTAGACTTTTAAGTATTGATTAAGGAACATAAGAATTTGGTGAGGAGAGATAAAAAAAAAACCTTCATCTATCTATCTCAGGGAGCCATTATCTCAGCTCCACTCAGAATGAGGTCCCAGGTGAAAATGAGCTTGCTTGCCCCTTCCTCCTCCCAGAAACCTCCTTTCCAAGCAGAAACAGTGCTTTACACACACACACACACAGCTTCAAGCTAAGTAGCTCTGATTGACAAGTCCCACAGGAGGTTCTATAGATGTAACTTCTGGACACTAAAGTCACATAGTCTCTAAATCACATACTTTCTCTTCATGGCAGAGCTTCCCTACAGTATCTCTCCAGTAGGGGGTGCAATTCCAATTCTCACAGTCAAAAAAAGGAATAGCTTCTGACTTTAGTGAGCATAGAGTTGGCTAGACTCATATAACATACAAAGATAAGTAAACACAAAATAAATGTGTGGTGGCGTGACCAGGCAGAGATTGCTAACAATGAACAGTTAGGAGAAAAGGATCTTTCCTGTTGGATATACACTTGAGCTTCTCTTTAAAGAGATCCTGAGATTCCAAGTTTTAGAAGTTAGAATCTAGAAAATTTCAGGTATGGGGAAGAGACTTGATAAGGAACAGCTGCGAGAGATGATAACATTATGTATGGAGCACAAGAATCATTACAGTCCTGACCCTCAAAGAGTTTACATTCTAATGGAGAAATTTAACACAGATGAAGAGTGGGGCCTAGAGAATGGAGTTTTGGACTGTTGTGTCACAGTAATGATGAATGAACCAGCTGAGAGTCATATCAAATTCTGTAGCACAGATATGATTACTGTTTTCATAGCCAGAATAAACGGTGGTAAGTGGGGTGGATTAATGGATTAATCATCCATTAATTTCAAAATAGTTTCTATTTTATAGTGTTTGGCACTTGACAAAGCATTTTTTGCAGTCACCCCTTAGATAGGCAGTATCCCAATTTTAAAGATGAGAATTCTCAGTCTAACAGAGAGGAACTGACTTTCCCAAGGTCACACACAGACTTAACTAATACCGCTATACCCACATGGTAAGAAAATATGTTCTGTTGGGTTTTTTTTTTAAGTGCGTGTAGGTGTATGTGCACATCTATGAGTCTGTATGTGTATGGGTATCTAGGATCCATTAATTTCAGTCACCTTAATGAAGATGAAGCATACCTTCTAAGGCTATCCTGCAGACTTCAAGTAACCTCTGGACAGGTCTCATCTGGCGTGTCTCATCATTGGGGAAGGTGAAGGAAGTACACATTTATTAGATTATTGCTATGTTCCAGGTACTATACTTAGTGCTCTACAAATTTCCTAGAGGATTTTGTCTAGATCTCTTCTTTGCTCCTATCATAATCTACCTAATATATATATATATATACATACATACATACACATACATATATATTAACTAGAGTTTGTATAACAATAACTATCACTTATATAGTGTGCTAAGATTGCTTTTTGCAAATCATGCCTAATTTGGTCCTCATAATAACCCTGGGAGGTAGGTACTGTTGTAATCCTCATTTTACAGATGTGGAAACTGAGGCAGACAGAGGTCAGGTGATTTGCCATGGGTCACAAAACTAATAAATATCTAAGACTAGGTTTTAACTTAGATTTTCCTGATTCCAGGCCTAGGGCACTGTCCCAGCTCATCAGATAGAGTTCCCTATAACTGGAGGTATTCAGAGATTGGTTGATAATTTCCCTGGAGAAGACTGATGTGTTAAACAGGAGTTGAATAAAATGACCTCTGAGTACCCCCTCTCGTAGTCTATGACTCATCAGCCCACAGTCAGGATCATGACTGCTACAAGGGAGGCCTCCTGAATCAGTTCCTAAGGAAACTTTTGTAGGAGACACCTTGCACCTGAACCAACACTGCTTGTGGAAACGTTCATCTCCAATTCCTCCTGAAACCGCCAAACCAATTTTCCAAGGCATCACAAGACCTATTCTCCTGTGCTGTGGGTAGAAATATATGCACCTGATAAAATAAAAAGAATTTGCACCAAACCACCCAAATCATAAAGTAGGGAAGGATCTTGGCAAGTTGTCTGAAATCCAAGGGGTTTAACTTGCGGGGGACAACTTGGCTGTAATATGCAAACCAAAAAGAACCTTAGGTCCTTTGAGATCTCAGTCTTTTTCCTTTTACAAAGACTGGAGCTTGCTTCCCAGATAGATGGGAGGTTTCCAGAAACACACACATACTCACAAACACAGATAGGTCACACAATGAATCTGGAGTAACCGATCCTTGTGTATCTCTCTGATGGACTGTGTGTACTAGGAAATGAACCCCCTAAATATTTCTCAACCAGATAGTTTTGTAGTAGCTAACATTTCATGAAAGTGGGCTGCTGAAGGGAAGATAATGTTAGCCAGCTAAACATCACTCAGGGCAAAAAACCACAAACATTCATGAAAGGGCCTATAAGTTTAGGACCCTCATGGTTCTCCCTTGTCTTTTCTTAAGGTTCTGAATACCATTGCTAAAATCTTGGAGTTCTGATGGGCCCCAAGGGCATTGGAGAGTTCCCAGAAGGCATAGCTCTACCTGTTATTAAGTTTCTATCACTTGGGTGTCCATTTCTTTATGTATTTCCTGACCTCTCCTCTGTCATGTAAAAGTAGCTAGCCTGGGGCAGCTAGGTGGTGTACTGGCCCTGGATTCAGGAGGACCCAAGTTCAAATCCGGCCTCAGACACTTAATACTTATTAGCTGTGTGACCCTGGGCAAATCATTTAACCCCAATTGCCTCACCAAAAATAAAATAAAAATAAAAGTAGCTAGCCTCTTTGTACTATTTCCCAGCTGACTTTTAGAACAGCAACCCTATGAGGTACTTAATGATACTAATGCTATTCATCTATTTATTCAACAAATGTTTATTAAACATCTGCAATGTGCTGGGCACTGTGTTGATACATAGACAAAAATGAAACAGATCTTGATTCATAAGCTATTTTTTCTTTCTATTCATTCTCTCTCTCTCTCTCTCTCTCTCTCTCTCTCTCTCTCTCTCTCTCTCTCTTTCTCATCCCCTCCCCCTGTTGGAGGGGAGATGATGGGGTGAAGTACCATGTATATATAAATCATTAATATCATCGCACTCCACTCATCTTGCTCAATGAAATTCAGGTAGAAGTGGTCCTAGAACAAGTCTCCATCTTATTATTCTCTTGTATTTTTTGCAATTGTCTAAAGGACCCTACATCCTAGCTTCTTAAACTGTTTTGTGACCCCAGGTGGTGTCACATATCTGAATGTGTGGTTTGCAAAAAATGTGGTAATAGTAAAAGGTTATGTACACCTATTTTATATACCTATATACCCAGACTCATGTAAAAATTTCTCAGGCAAAAAGGGGTCACTAGTGGAAAAAGTATAAGTCCTGAGTTAAATGACTACTCCCACTGCTAGGATGAGCAGAGCCTCATTAACTATAATTCCTCTGGTAAAATAAAGGATCACATAGGCTTTTACCACTGTGCCCTCAGGACCACCTGACCTTGCTAGTACTTCCAGAACCCAGGGCCTTGTAATCTGATCTTTCCATGAACATAAACAGTCTGACCTTCCATTCTAAGAATGCTTGGAACTTGGCATCTACCCCACCTCTGAATTTTGATGAGCACTAGCCCATTCTATTCACCTTGTGGATTCCCAGTATGCGCCATCTCTGCAAATGAAAATGTTTTCTGTTTGTATCCCTGCTCAGAGCTTGTCACAGAGGAAGTGTTTCCTTGCGTGCTTTTTCACCCATGGATTCATTTATTAAATATGGGTTAATAACAGGATAGAGATTTGCCCCAGGTCCATTTCTATTTGAACTCCATAGGATACTATGAGGAAAATGAGATAATAATTCTAATGTAAAGTTCTTTTAAAACTTTAAAATGCTGCATAAATGTCAGTTATTATTATTCAGTCAGAGGCTATGTAAACACTTGCTGGAGAAGGTTGTGGAGCATATTCCAACTAGGATAGGTCAGAATAGGTGAGCTCTAATCTCCCTTCCTACTTTAAAATTCTTTGAATGTTAGAACTAGAGGGTATCTTAGAGATTGCTTAAACCAACTTCCTGGTTTGACAGATGAGAAAACTGAGGCCTCTATAAATTCAAGAGTTCTTTGTTCTACCATCCTGGTAAAGTGAGGGAGCCTATTTTCAAATGCAGGTTTTCTGACTTCAAAGCTAGTGTTATTTCTGCTACAGGGGCAGCTAGCTAGTGTAGTGGATAGAGCACTGGCTATGGAGTCAGGAGGACCTGAGTTCAGATCTTACCTCAGACACTCACTAGCTGTGTGATCCTGGGCAAGTCACTTAACCCCAATTGCCTTAAAACATCCAGGGCCATCTCTAGTCATCCTGATATATCTCTTGCCACTGGACCCAGATGGCTCTGGACAAAAGAGTGAGGTTGGTGACCTTGCACAGCCCTCCTTCATTTAACTCCAATTGAGGGCAAATCATGACATCACCCTGATGTTACCATCCTCTTCCAAAATGGACAAACATTAACAACAATATTGCTGCTACACCAAGCTGCCTCCTAACAAATAAAAATATTGCTGGCTTTCTTGTCCTTCCTTCCTTCCTTCCTTCCTTCCTTCCTTCCTTCCTTCCTTCCTTCCTTCCTTCCTCCCTTCTTTCCTCCCTCCCTCCCTCCCTTCCTTCCTTCCTTCCTTCCTTCCTTCCTTCCTTCCTTCCTTCCTTCCTTCCTTCCTTCCTTCCTTCCCTCCCTCCATTCCTCCCTCCTTCCTTTCTTCCCTTCCTTCCTTCTCCTACCTTTCCTTTCCTTTCCTTTCCTTTTTTTTTTTTAGTGAGGCAATTGAAGTTAAGTGACTTGCCCAGGGTCACACAGCTAGTAAGTGGTAAGTGTCTGAAGAGGTCGGATTTGAACTCAGATACTCCTGACTCCAGGGCCAGTGCTCTATCCACTGCGCCACCTAGCTGCCCCTCTAATCACTTTTCAAGACTGCTTCTTACTTAGAAAAAAAAATATTATAATTTGTTAAAGTCGAAAACTAGAAGATGGTTCCCATGTGCTTCCCACCCCCAAAGGCAATACCCCCAATTGAGTTTATCCTCAGACATTCCTACCTGGCCCAATTTCCCCTGGATATCATTGTACTACACGGTTTCTTCATGGCATCTTGAGCCTTCTACCCATGAGTACTATACTTCCTCCCAACATTTGGGGGGCATTTTGTACCTCTTATCATGAACACAAAAATTGCTGATCACCACTCTATCTCCTATCCACTTATCTCCAAGCTTCTCTTCAAGAAAGATAGATTGTCAGAGCTTGCAAAAATCTCACATACCTTCTTGTTAGAAGAGGTTTGCATTAGGGTTTAGAGATGGAAGTGACCTTGGAGATCATCTTGTTCAATCTCCTTTCATAGATGGAGAAACTGAGCCCCAGAGAGGTAAGATGACTGACTTGTCCACAGACACAAAGCCTTTCTAAGTGGCAGAACTAGAATTTGATCCCACAGTTTCTTGAACCCAATATGAGGGGTAAATCAGGAAACTGAGGCCAACTGGTACGCTGACAACTTGTCCAGAGTTACAAAGTTATTGAAAGAGCCTGGACAGGTGTACTGGTTCCCAGACTGCCCGTTCTTCCCTATGACTACTATCTAGCTATTGGGTGAGGCCACCACAATTCCCATTGCTTCCCACATCACAATACCTAATGAGAGGTTCTGTTCCCATACGTAAAATTCGGCAACTACTGAGAAATTTAAATCCTTTGGTCCAATTGGGCCACTGTATAACCGCAATGCAGGTGTGTGATTTGGATCTTTCTTCCTCCTCCTCTTAGAAAGGACATCAGATGCGGGTTACACCTCCTTATTTATATGAGTGCTTTGAAATACACAACTTCTCTCTAACCTGCTCCCATAGACTCTTCTTAGTCTCTCCTATTATGTCTCTTGGCAGCTCTGCATTGTTTCTACCTTGCATCAGAAAGGAGCATTCCTTTCTTTGCCAACAGAGATTGAACCTGACAGGTTGGAAATGATTTATGAAAACTTGATGTGCATCAGCACCAAGAGTATTCAATAGCCTGGGCTGCTCCATGGGTATGGTGCCCACTAGCACAGTGGAGGAGATTCACTGCATACCTAGTAGGCTCTTCTTAGCTCTATGTGGCTGTCTAGGGAAGTCATAAAATAAGAGAGAGTGTCAGAGCTGAAAAGGACCTTACAAGAGAATACAGAATATAGAACTGGGCAAGATCTTAGAAGATAGACTATCAGAGCTGGAAGGGGTCTTAGAATAGAAAATTCTAGAACAAGAGGGGATTTTAATATGTAGAATATAGATGGAAGGGTCTGAAGAATTTAAAATGTTAGACCTAGGGGCAGCTAGGTGGCGCAGTGGATAAAGCATAGGCCCTGGATTTAAGAGGACCTGAGTTCAAATCCAGCCTCAGACACTTGTCACTTACTAGCTGTGTGACCTTGGGCAAGTCACTTAACCCCCATTGCCTCACCAAAAATAAATAAATAAATAAATAAAATGTTAAACCTAGAAGGGACTTCACGTCATAGAATGTTAGAGTTGGAACTTACCTTAGAATGTTAGAGGTAGAAAAGCTCTTAAAATATATAATTTTACAGCAAAAATAAACCCTATGATATAATAATAATGGTAATGATGATTATAACATTTATATAGTGCTTTAAGGATTCCAAAATGCTTTACAAATATTATCTCATGTCATCCTCACAACAAAGCTGGGTGAAAGGTACGATGATCATCCCCATTTTACAGATGAGGAAACTGAGGCAGACAGAAATTAAGTGACTTGCCCAGGTTCTCACAGCTCCCATATGTCAGATCTTGGATGAGCCTTAGTATAATAAATGTTAAATAGAATGTAGAAGGTTAGAGCTGAAAGGCACCAGAGAAATCACCTAATCCATCCTTTCATTAAAAATAACACTAACTGTGCTCGCTTCGGCAGCACATATACTAAAATTGGAACGATACAGAGAAGATTAGCATGGCCCCTGCGCAAGGATGACACGCAAATTCGTGAAGCGTTCCATATTTAAAAAAAAAAAAAATAACACTAACTTATCTCAGTCTCAGAGATGACTTTTTCCCCTGGCCCACTGTTCACAATGGATAAAAGGCAGTTGGAAGCAGTGACTTTTCAGCTTTTCATTGGATTGCCAAATTGCTTTGAGCTTTGGCACTCCCGTTTAAAGACAGAGCTCATGTTGGGTCACCCCAAGTGGAAGGACGTGATTCCTCTTCTTGACATGATGCCAAGGACATATCAGAGACCCTTAGTGTTAGAAGGGACCTTAGAGTTCATTCGATTCCAATCCCTACCTAAAGCATGAATTTCTTCCCTAAGACTCTGCTTTTCAAAAGCAGATACAGATTTGGCCCAGGGAAGAACCCTGGCAAAGAAAGATATGGTCAAAGAGCAGTGAAATTGGGAAGCTAGGTGGTGCAGTGGATAAAGCATTGGCCCTGGATTCAGGAGGACCTGAGTTCAAATCTGGTCTCAGACCTTGACACTTACTAACTGTGTGACCCTAGGCAAGTCACTTAACACTCATTGCCCTGCCAAAAAAAAAGAAGAAGAAGAAGTAGTGAAATCCCAAACATATTCCTTGTTGGTCCCTTGGTCCCTCAATGTCTTTCCCACTTCTTTAATTCCATCCAGTGCAAGGAACATTTATTAAGTGCCTACTACATGTAAGACACTGTGCTTGGCACTGAGGCCACAAAACCAAAATTCAATAGGCCTTGCCCTCAGGAAACTTACATTGTGCTGAAAGGATACAACAATTACATAGATAAGAAAAAACCCAAAATATGTACAAAGTAAATAGAAAATATTTGAGGAAGCTAGAAGGCACTGTCACAGTCCCTAAGCCTACTGTCAGGAAGACCTGAGTTCATATTCATCCTTAGGCACTTTCTATGTGACTATGGGCAAGTCACATAACCGCTGCTTGCCTCGGTTTCCTCATCTGTAAAATGAGGATAACAATTGCACCTACCTACCTACCGGGTTATTGGGAGGATCAAATAAGATAATATAAAGCACTTAGTACAGTACCCAATGTGCCTGGCACATAGTAGGTTTGTTTCCTTCATTCTTTCCTAATCTGGATTAGCTGCTACCTGCTAAAGTGATTCTGATCATAAGAATACTAATTTCATGGGTCTGGTGGAATGTATTCTAGCTTAACTGTCCACATTCAGTTTAGATGTTATCCATGACTTTCACGGCATGACCCATATATTCCCTTCTCTAATGATACATTTCTCATTATCTCCTTTCTGCTCTATTTTTTGCACATAGTTCATCACTGAGAATATGCTACCAACTGCTCATGCACAATACCTCTCTCCATTACCCTTTGCATCAGTGACACAAAGGGAAGCTTCCAGCACATTGTGTCTGCTCAGGTGAATGGAGTGCTGGATTTAGATTCAAAGAATATGAGTGTAATTCCTGGTTTTCCTACTTTCTACATTTATGATCTTGGATGTCACTTAACTTCTTAGGGTCTCAATTTTCTCATCTATGAAATGAGAGAGTTGACTTCAGAGATGTTTAAGGCTTCTTTCAACTTTAAATCTATGTAACTATGATCCTTCCTAAAATGTGGCATTGAGAACTTAACAAAATTCTCTATATGCGATCTGACTAGGGCATAGAACATTAGTGCTTAACCCTCTCTCCTTATGGTGATCACATCAGATTTTTCGAATGCTAAAATTTGCAGTTCACTGAAACTTCTGGATCTTTTGTTTCTCCTTACTTGACTATTATCTAATCATGCAGCTCCCAACCTATCCATGTAAATCTGATTTGAACCCAAGTAAAATTTCAGTTATCTCTATTAAACTATGCCCTATGTGATATGGCCCATCATTCTAGGCCTTTTGGATACTATGTCATCCAGTATGCTGACTGTCCTACCTAGTTTTGGGTCATAGGTAAATTTAATAATATTTTGATTTATAAATTTAGTCAAGTCATTGATGAAAATATTGAACAAAGTCCCAAACAGACTCTTATGGTATTCCATTGAAGACATCCTTACAAGCTAACATTGGAACATTAATGACTATTCCTTGGGTTCAATCATTCTGCAACTCGAGAATTCACCAAAACATGATTATGTGTTTTACATCAGTCTGCCTTGTCTACAAAGACAGCATTAAACATGTTGCCAGATGTTTTACTGAAATCTAGTTGTCTTATATCTATAGTATTCTCTCAATCTACCAATCTGTTTACCTACCCTGTCAAAAAAGAAAAGGAACAAACTCTGTTATGATCAATCAATGATGAAGCCATGTTAGCTTTTAGTGATCATTGCTTCCCTTTTTAAATACTAACAAACATTCCCCTTAATAATATATCCTAGAATTCTGCCAGGAATTGGAGGCAAGTCCATACTTTGTAGACTCAATTCTCTTTCCTCCATTAAAACTGGAACAACAGTTGTCTTTCCCTAATCCTGTGGTTCTACTATTTTTCACAATGTTTCAAAGATATCCTAGAATCACTCATCGAGCTCATTTGCTAGTTCTTTCAATAACCTATGATATAATTCTTGAAAGCCGAGTGACTTGAAATCTTTAAAGGCAGCTTGCTTCTGTAACTATTTACTTATTTATCTTCAATTTCAGCTCCCTGTTAAGCATTTCTATTCTCTCCTTCCCAGGCCAAAGATTATTCTTTTTTTGGCAGGAAAAGAAAGGAAGCAAAATACAAGTCAAGCAGCTCTGCCTCCTCTCCCTAGCCCATTCCCATTTTTCCATTCACACTGCGTAATAGTCGTTTTCCCTCTTTGTGCTTCCTTTTTCTACCATCATAGTTTTAAAGATTTTTTTTCTGAGTTTTCCTCCTCTACTACAGTGCATTCTGAGCTTTAATTGCTCCCAGCACTATTCTTAGAGGACTATGCTACACTTTTGTATTTATTCTACAATACCTGCCCTTGCTTCCCATGTTTGGTAGTGGTGTTTATTTGTTGTTTAAACTGAGTCCATCGATGAGATTCTTTTGAAACCAAAACCTCTTTAGACAGTATTCCCTTTTCTTCCTTGTTGAATTATTTTCATCTGAATTTTATTCCTGAGTCCCCTTCCTTGCCAGATCAAGCTCCCCAGAACAATATTAAGCTCCAGTTTCCTACCTATCCGTTATAGGAACCCTTTGAAATCCTTTCTCTCAAATCTAACACACGTATCAAATTATTCCCAGATATCCTTATCTATCAGGAATTCTAAAACTGATTAGTTACTTTGTCCCCAGGATCCCTGTCATTTCATTGTTAGGCTTTTTTTTTTTTTTTCTGGTTAGATATTATTCAGGAGTTTCTGTATCTTTGTGATCCCATTTGGGGCAAAGATATTGAAATGGTTTACCAGCTCATTTTACAGTTGAGGAACTGAGGGAAAGAGTTTGGGTTAAGTGACTTGCCCAGGGTCACACAGCTAGGATGTGTCTGAGGACAGATTTGAACTCGGGAAGAGGAGTTTTCCTGACTTCAGGTCCAGAAATCTATCCACTGCATCAACTACCTGCTCCCAAATCATAATACTCCTTGATGTGTCTTCTCCCTTAATTCAATCAATCCGTATACATTTATTAATGACAAAACTATTAGATCTGAAAAAGATCAACTCACCCAAATTAGGTGAGGAAACTTTGGGTCACCAAGGCTAAATGTCTTTGCTAAAGTCATACCAATAATAGTAGAACCAGCATTAGAACCTTGCTCTCTCGATTCTCAATTAAGCTACAATGTACGTTTTGAGATTAAGCCATTTTGTGAAACTAAATGATTGCAGAAACAAATATGCCACAAGCATATATTTGTGGGACACCTCACTTCTTTCACTGACATTAATCGCTCTATGGAAGAATCAAACAGATCCTTAAGAACGTTCTTAATTAAAGTCTGCTTAATCCAGCTTTTCATATGTAGCACAGCCTTTGAGGCAAAACTACATTAACTCTCATTTGCACTCATTGGGTCCCCATAGTAGAGTTGTGACATACTGTCAGGGGGCCAAACCTAAAGAATGGGGGGGGGGGGTTCTTCTAATAATAGCTCATGAGCACCCTTGAGTGTGTTCCCTAACATAAATATAAGATTGTCTTAAGAAGAGATTGTTCTAGGGGACAGCTAGATGGAGCAGTGGATAAATCGCCAGCTCTAGATTCAGGAGGACCTGAGTTCAAATCCTGCCTAAGACACGACACTTACTAGCTGTGTGACCCTGGGCAAGTCACTTAACCTTCATTGCCCTGCCAAAAAAAAAAAGAAGAGATTGTTCTACTCTTTGTACTTTTATAGCCAGTGCAGAGCACAATGCCTGGCACATAGTAGGCAATCAATAAATGATTGATGACTAATTGATAATTATTGGTTGATATAAGTGAGCTAGACTTAATTGCCTTTTATAAATGGTTATTTACTCAGTTGTAAGAATAGTTTTTACAAAATATCCCTCACCCCAAAATCTGTGACTCGCTATCCCAGAAGTGCATACAGAATCCAAAGGAAAGTTGGCTCCCACTTAGAGAGAAATTATGGGAAAGAGATAGCTCAGAGCTCCTAGAATATTTGCTTCCCCTTAAGTATACCCATATGTTCTTGCTGCTGCTGCTGCTGTTGTTGTTGTTGTTGTTGTGTTCTTCTGGCTTCTTTATATAGCCTTGAAATAACATCTGATCTGTCTTTGACTCTCAACTCAGATAAAATCATCAGCTGTTACAGAGCAATTCTATGGTATTGATGGGAAGTTCAAAATCCTTCCTACCTAAAAAGTTTACAAGGTCCTCCTCCAACCAAGAGGGTAGATAAAGAAGGCAAGCAACTCTCCCTTCCCAAGGCCACCAAGTGATTTCTTCCCAGGGGTGTAACTGGAATGTTCCCTTCTCCCTTATGAGGCACTCGAATCTCTCAAGCCTGAACTAGTTCAATATTTTACAGATGAACCACAGGGTGTGACCAAATTTTGTCAGCCAATCAAAACACACTTCCTATGTAACATCATTCCAGTTGATAAAGGATTTCTTTGCACTTAGCCAAAAGCCTATGATTGATTGATTCCAGAGAGAATAGTTCTCACATGTTTAAGGTGTCAGGGCTCACCATCTTGACAGTTCCTTTTAGGGGGGATAGGGTGATTACTCAAGGGACCCCCTAGCTTTACAATAAAAAGACCCAGCCCTTTACAGACCACTCCCAGCAAGGAATCTTCAATCATTCTATATTTCCTAACAGTGATTCCATCAGTCCAGGGAGCTCTTTCATCATTTCTGTTGATTTGTACTTATCCAGAGTCAATCACATTTGGACACGATCACTTGAGCTAGTACTCATTTTTGCAGAACCCAGAAACCTATCATATAGAGTTGACCTATCACTTCAAGTCAGCTACATAGAGAGTAGTTGTTGAAGTTCCCTATTCTGTTCAAACTGAAGGTTGCCAAGATCAGATATCACATAGGATCAACTATATCAAACAAAAAGATAAGAGCCTTTGCCACTGACTTGCCCTCACATAAGAGAGAACAGAAACTGGTTGACTTCATCAGTCAGGAATAGCATGGAGGTAGGAGTTGATCTATTCTGATGTGGATTGGAGTAGATGTGCTCCGATGTCCTTTCCAAATGAGAGGGTCTGTGATTCTCTCTGCAACTACCACAGGGGCTTCTGCCTATCAAAAATACTCCCTGCCCTTCAAGGTTCGGTTCAGATCTCACCTCTTAAAAGCTTTTCCTGATCATGCCAACCCACAGTGATCTCTCCCTCCTCTAAACTCCCATCCCATTTATCACCAATATCAATTATTTGGCACTTTCTTGATCCTATATATCTGTAAGTAAATCTTCATATATCATAGTCTCATCCCCAATTATACTGCTCCTTCAGGATCAGTGTCACATTGTATGCTTCCATATAATCCTTATAGGACTTTTGTTGTTATTACTGTGGTTCAGATTTTAGTCATGTCTGACTTTTGGTGACCCCATTTGGGTGGAGCAGGGGGGTTGGCAAAGATATTGGAATAGTTTGCCATTTCCTTCTCCAGCCAATTTTTCCCATTTCCTTCTCCAGCTCATTTTATAGATGATGAAACTGGAATAAACAGGGTTAAGTGACTTGCCCAGGGTTACACAGCAAGGAAGTATCTGAGGCCAGATTTTAACTCCAGAAGATGAGTCTTCCTGACTCCAGGCCTGGTGTTCTATCCACTGAGCCACCAAACTGCCCCCTTGTAGGATTTATCAAAGGATTAAGTACATAGATATTAACTTCCCACCTATATGCAGCCCTGTGGACCAGACTCCATCATGCCTTGAGAATCTCATCATCAGGAAACTCAGCATTTTGTTACTCACCCCTCATCATGAGCCTTAGCACCCTCTGCTCACCTCTGATTGGATGGCTGGAGAACAGAGCAAATAATTCCTCTCAAAGCCTTCATAAGGAAGGCTTCCAGGCTAGTGATCCTTAACTGGCTACAGCCCTTTGAACTTGACTCCATTATTTTCTGCACCAGATATCTCCCCTTCCTTCATCCATTTCATCTTCCTTTTTTGTGTTGTCTTCCCCCATTAGATTGTGAGTGCCTTGAGGGTGTGAGGACTGAAATTTAATATATGGAGCATTAATTGGGTGAGTCACCGCAAAAATAATTTTTACCACAAGGGGAGGGACTATTTTCTTTTTAATAATTGTATCTCCAGTACTTAGCACAGTGCCTGGCATATAATAGGCTTTTAATAAATTGTTTATTGACTGAATGAGTAGTTGCACTAAATTATTATTACATTTTTGCCAATGATGGGAAAGCTTGGAACACCTATTAAAGTTAATTTACACTTACCACTTAAGTTCAGCTCAGTAGAAGAGATTTGTTGTATTGGAAAATAAGCTGGACTTGACATTAGAAGGCCAGCTTTGAATTCTAACTTTGACACTTAGTAGACATGTGACGTTGGGCCAGTCACTAACCCATTTCTGAGCTTCTTTTCCTCTTCTGTAAAATGGGGACAATATTACATGCCTTACCTACCTCAGGTTATGAGAGAAGTGCTCTATATTTGTAAGGCATCATTACCACTTGCAGATCAGCAATGATCCTGATAACAGTCTAGGATGGAATTTAAAGCTCATGTATGTGAGCATGATTGATGCTCTTTTTCCTCTTTTTATTTTTTATTTCCTGGAGACAGCCAAATCTCATTTAACAACTTAGGCAATTTGTTCCAAGCAGCCAACGAGCCTTCTGGTGCTGAGGGGAAACTCCAGGGGCCGTATTAGGCAGGAATGAGAGTGTAGAAAGATCCAGCTGATCAAAAATGAATTAGTCTGAAGACGTCGAGAGTTACATGATCAGGAAAGAGGCTTCATAGGAAGAGCATCTGGTAATCTGGAATTTTGTCCTAAAGAAAGAAGCTACGTTGTGGTGTGACCTTGAATAGGTCTCTTCCCTTCTCCGTGTTTTAGTTCTTAATCTGAAAATGATGAATTTGAGTCAAGGACTAAAGGGAGGAATTAATGTTGTGAAATGAGGGACTCAAGTTAGATGATAACTAAGCCCCATCCAGACCTAAATTCCTGTGTTCTAATATGCCTCGCGGCTCTAATGTTCTATGATCTAAAGCCTCTCCTAGCTCTAGCTCTGATTGTTTATTGTCATTGCTCATCCTTGAAGAGGACCAATGACATTAGGAGGGGGATGTCTTGACTTGCAAGTGAATTGGATTTAAGTGAGGCAGAGCTGTGCAAAGTCATCTCTCTTCCAGAGTCATCGGAGTCCAGTGCCAAGACATAGGTCAGGACAAGTGGCGATAGCCCGGATGCAATGGGAGACCTTGGCCTTTTTAACCTAAGGTCTTTCTCAGGTCTCCCTTTAGCCTAGCTCTGTTATTGTATGTTGGAAGGTATATTCTGGCTCTTAAAACCCATGCCCTTCCACCTCTATCACTCTGTGTTCTAAAGCAGCCTCCCAACTCCGATATTATGTTTGACGGCCCCTTCCAACTCTAACATTCAATGTTTTAAAGTCCTTTCAAGTTCTGATATTGTACCTTCTAAGGTACTTTGCAGGTCTAACACTCTCAAGTCTGAGGGCCCTTCCAGTTTTGACATTCTGTATTCTAAAATCTAACATCAGCCCCTGCAGAAAAGAATCATCTGTTTATCATCACCAGGTCCTATAGGACCAAATTCTTTCATAAACCCATAGAAACTACCCTTAAAAGAAGAAAATTAATGACAAATAAACAGGGTTTTTTCCATTTGAAAAAAGAGAGAGCAAAAGTAAGAAACAGTAGAAGTGTTTAAAGACCTGTGGTGAAGATTAGGTGGCTATATTTGCTTCTGGAAACTCTGCTGCCCTAATGTCTATTGCCCACTGCCCACTTCTGGGTTTCAATGAGTCAAGGCCCCTCATCCTTGTGGACTCTCGCTGGGCACACCTACCATACTTTGGATCAAAACAGGCCGTGAGGGCTGAACACTATAATGAGTATCCAATGGTCTTGGATGTGAGATCAGTCGATCAATCAATCAAAA
This sequence comes from Dromiciops gliroides, assembly GCF_019393635.1. Taxonomy (NCBI): domain Eukaryota; kingdom Metazoa; phylum Chordata; class Mammalia; order Microbiotheria; family Microbiotheriidae; genus Dromiciops; species Dromiciops gliroides. Next base: position 552,870,867 of record NC_057863.1, on the reverse strand, counting down.
GAATTAGCTTTTGCTCATGGCTATCAAGAACTCCCAGAAATAAAACCATAAAAACAGATAGAAGAAATGGACTTCTTGTGTCCCCAGCATATTTAACTCAATACATTTGACTGGTTGAGTCACAAAATACTGTCATCACACAATCAGTGCCATGAAACCTTCTCTTCCTTAACCTCAGCTTAGGACTAACCTCTTCCAAGAAGCCTTCCTTGATCCACCACAGCTGCAAGTGATATCCCCTCTTCTCCAATTTCCTAGAGTACCTCATCTGGATCTCTTCTTTGCTCCTACCACACCTTTTATCTCATGTTATATTTCATCTGTGTATAAAGTGTATAAATAAGTCTTTCTATAGCATTTTAAGATTTGCGAAAGCTTTCCCAATATCACTTCATTTTATCCTTACAACCATGGGAGGTGGGTTCTGTTATGATTCCCATTATGCAAATGAGGAAACTGAGGCAGACAAAGGTTAAATGACACATCCTGAGGCTGTATTTGAACTCTGGTTTTCCTCACTAAAGACCCACAGTTCTAGCCATTCAGCCAGATAGCTGCCTCCAATTAGTAGGTCTGAGAATTATAGAATCTCCAAGCTGCAAGGACCCTCAGAGGCCATCTAATCCAACCTGGATCTGACCGAGCACCCCCTCTACTACATACTGAATAAGTAGTCTTTCAGTCTTTGCCTCATGACTTCAAGTGAGGGGGAATCAGCCTTTCAAGGGAGCCATTCTTCTTTAGGACAGATAGAATTGTTAGAATTGTTTTATCATCCAGCCTTAATCTTCCTTTCTGTAACATACGCATTTTACTTCTAAACTCAGGGATCAAGAAGAAAAAAAAAAATCCTCTACCCCATGGCAGTCATTCAAATACTTAAAGACCACTGCCACATGAACCCCTTAAGATACTGTTCTTTAGGTTAAAGATGCTAAAGGATCATAGATTTAGAAATGGAAGGGACCCCAAAGTTCCTCTAGTCCAACCCAGCTCATCTTGTAGATGAAGAAACTGAGACATGGAGATGTTAAGTGGCTTGCACAGAGTCACATAGCTACTAATGTCACAATGATTGCTCTACCCACCATGCCAACTTTTTCTTCAGCAATTATTTTTTGCGGGGCAATGAGGGTTAAGTGACTTGCTCAGGGTCACACAGCTAGTAAGTGTCAAGGATCTGAGGCCGGATTTGAACTCAGGTCATCCTGAATCCAGGGCCAGTGCTTTATCCACTGCACCACCTAGCTACTCCCCTCTTCAGTTATTCTTGATAAGGTTTGGTCTTCAGTCTCTTCACCATGTTCCTTATCCTCATTTGGGTGTTCTCTAGCTTATCCAGCAATAAGCATTTATTAACAGGTCAACAAGCATTCATCAAGTACTCACCATGTCCTAGGCACTGTGAGAAGCCCCAGGGATATAAATACCAGCAAAAACGAAAAAAAATCCTGCCCTCAAAGATCTTACATTCTTATGGGGGAACACAAGAACAACACAGAAACACAACATAAGAAACAATGTCCTTCCTAAAATATGGCACTCAGAGCTAACCATGAGACTTGAGGTATGGTCTTACCAGAGCAAAGGACAGTAGTCCTAAACTAGACACAGCTAGGTGGAGCAATAGATGGAAAGCTAGGCCTGGCAGAAAGACCTGTCTTTAAATATATCCCCAGATACTTACTTGCTGTGTGACCCTGGGCAAGTCATTTAAATCTGTCTGCCTCAGTTTCCTCATCTATAAAATAGGGGCAATAATAATAATACCTACCTCACAGGGTTGTTATGAGGATCAAATGAGATAATATTTGTAAAGCACTTAGAATAATGCCTGGCACATAGTAGGTACTTAATAAATGCTTCCTTCCATCCTTTCTTTTCCTTTGTCCCATCTTCTTTCCTTCCTTTCTTCCTTTCTTCTTTCCTCCCTTCCTTCCCATTATTATGGTTTTAATGCAGCCTAAGATCACATTAACTTTTCTGGAAAATTTTAAGTAAGTCACTTGATTTCTGCAGGCCTTGGTTTTGTTCTCTGTAAAGTGTGATTATAATTCCTACACTGCTTACTTCACAACCATGTGGAAAGGATTCAATGAGATATTAGAAGCAAGAAGGCTTTACACACTGTAAAGCCTCAGATTGATCTAGAATTGAAAGAGGCCTTAGAGATAAGTCTAAAAGCCTTGCCGTTGTAATAATAGCAATAATATCAAGAACAATAATGATGGTGCCATTACTGTTGACTGTGGGCAATGAGATTTTCTCCCTCCTATATTGAGCTTCCTTCTCTGTAAGAGGAAACAGCTGGAGTTCATGCTCTTTAAGCTCCCTTTTGACTTAAAATCTGTGGTATGCTGATGACAATAACTGGCAGCAACAAAGGACTAATGTGATGAAGCGCTGCTCCCTGTGATTCATTCATTTACCCAACAAACATTTATTACACTACTGCTGTGTTCTGGGTCCCATGCTGGGCATCAGAGTAGATCCAAAGATAAATAAGACGCTTCTTCTTGTCTTCAGGAAGCTTATAATCTAGCAGAGAAGAGGATACATACTCCAATAAGTATAATAAACATAAAATGTGATGTGTTCTGAGAACTCAATTAGAGAGAGACGGTTTCCCATTGGAAAGATCAGGGATAGTTTCAGCTGCACATGCAAGGGAAGTTCCTAGGTCTCAGCTGCCACAAACCCTTTCAAATGCAGATCCTCAGGCCCCAGCTGTTGGGTTCTTATTACAGGTTTCCATATAAAGAGGGAAGATCAATATTCAACAGGTACCCTCCCCTTGCCCAAGGCCCAGGAGAAGCCCCTCAGAACATGCCCAAGGTGGCATCCGCTTGTTTTGAAAAAGAATCCGAGAGAAAACCATTTCTTCTCATTTCTCATTTTCAGATAGTGACACTTGAAATGGATTTCAGGCATCTTGTCAAAGCTTGGCTCACTGTCCACCAGGCCCAGCAAGGGGGAGTGAGAGCGGCTGCCACTGGGATGACTAGGAGTTTTGCATGTCACATCTGCTCTCGGTCCTACGGTGCTGGTTTCAAGATTGATTTAGAGAGTTCACTTCATAATAAATTGCTTCTTTCCTTCCCCACAACAGGGGGGCAGATTCTCCTGCCTTTCCCATCACAGAGGACACAACTTTGTGTTTAGAATGAAAAGAGAGCAGATGTGAGGCTTCCAATCTCCTTGAAATTAGACACAGATTTGGGTCTTTGTTCCTGTTTGATCTGTTTGTTTGTTTGCTTGTTTGTTTTTTCCTATGTGACTGTCCTCTGGTAGGAGAAATACCAGATGGAAGAATCAAAAGACCTAGGTTTGAGTCCTGGTTCCTTCACTTATAACCTGTAGGAATTTGGTCACTAGTCTTTATTTTCTCATATGTAAAAATATATATTAAAAATATATGTTATATGTAAAAATATATGTTAAAAGTCCAAAGTGGGCTTTGCCATGAGCACAAAGACTCATCAAATAGGATTCACCATGAACACAAAGCCTCTTTTTTCTTTTGATATAAAACTCTCAGTGGCCAACACAGCCTTGTTCATAATAGGCCCTTCATACTTTTTTGTTGTTTCCTTTGTTGTTTTTGTTTTTGTTTGCGGGGCAATGAGGGTTAAGTGACTTGCCCAGGGTCACACAGCTAGTTAAGTGTCAAGTGTCTAGGCTGAATTTGAACTCAGGTCCTCCTGAAGCCAGGGCAGGTGCTTTATCCACTGTGCCACCTAGCTGCCCCCACTTCATACGTATTGGTTGTTGAATTTATTTGGCTCCCTACTCTCCTCCTATCAATAGACAGCATTTGGTACAGTTGATAGCACCTTCCACCTTGATTTTCACTCACTCTTTCTTGCTGCCTTCCACTACTATAACTCTGTTCTACAATGGTCCCCCCAACCCAATTCTCTGACCTCTACTTCCTTATTGCCTTCACTGGTTCCCCATCTTCCTTTTCCCTCTTAAATCTACATATTTCCCCAAAACTATTTTTAGCCCTTTTCACTTCCTAGTGAATCAGCCTTTGATATAATAAATCAAATCTACCTGTATTTTAGAAGGAATTCATAGTCAGTATGTTAATGGTAGACTGCTGAACTTGAAATCAGTATAAGATATGGATTCAAATCTCACCCTTTATCCCCAGTACGTACATACTCACTAGCTATGTGATCCTGAGCAAATCACTTAAACTCTGAAACTCAATTTCCTCCTCTGTCAAATAGGGATAAGCAGAGCACCTACCTCACATGGTAATTGAGAGGAGCAAATAGAAAAATATACATAAAGGATCTTGCATACTCTAGAGATGCTTGTCAGCAATGATGATGGTGACGATGACGATGACGATGATAACAATGGCGGTTGTGGTGGTGGTGATGATCATTGCTAGTAATGTAGAATAGTGGATAGGAACACGGCCTCAGAGTCAGGAAGCACTGGGTTCAAATCCAGCCTTTGACCCATCCTCACTGTGTGACCCTGAGCAAGTCTGTTAACCTCCCAGTGTCCCAAGCCCAGACTACAAATTACAAATCAGGCAATGGGCTTGAGGGAGTTTCTTCATTGGCAGGTTCCTATTTACGAAATCATAGTACCAGTAAAAAAAAGAGAGATTAGATAAATATATACATATATATACACACATAATATGTACACATATGTTTATGTATATAAATATATACACATATATTGCTATTATCATGATTGTATTATAAATCCTCTGAGATTCTGCAATTCTGTATTTGTTGACAGAGATAAATAAGATGCAGTTATTGCTCCCAGGTTGCATACGTACTATAGTTATCCATATTGCTAAACCCCTGTAAGAGTGGAGGGAAGAGCTGCCTCTTAGATTAAAGGATTATAGGATCATGGATTTAGACCTAAAAGGGACCTTAGAGATCAACGAGTCCAGCCCCTTTATTTTATAGGGAAGGAAACTGAGGCCCATAGTGGCTAATCCACTTGCCACAGTCAAACAGGTAATGTCAGAGCTGACATAAGAGAATAGAGTTGTCATATGATAAAAGCAAATTCACATTTTCCACAAAAGCTTTGTTTTCTCCCCCTCTCTCTGACCCCTTTAAAAAAAAAAAGAGAGAGAGAAGCAGTCCACCAGCACAGGCAGGTGAGTGCATTCTGATCCAATAATCCTTCTGGCTTCCTCTTCCTAATTGCAGAATGGGCCTGAACAGGCCGAGGGATGAGGGAATGGTTTCCACTGTCTTCATTACTCCCTGGAAGCACATCCGCTCGGCCCCCTCTCTTCCCCACCCACACAGCCACACCCCACCCCAAAGATGACTCATTTTCTCCCTCCCAGAAAATGCTTCTTACAAATTGGCTACACAGTAATATCCCAGAAGTAAAGCATTGACTTGCCTTTTTATACTAGAAGTTAAAAAAATAGGCTAATACTTCATCTTCCCACACCCACTCCTGCCCAAAGAAAACCAATATAATGGGTGCACCTGGGTCACACCACAGAGGGCACACCAATGCCAAAATGCCAGGAAGAGTACAGGGAAAGAAAAGATGGCAAAGGCCCAAGTGATAAGAGGTAGAACTGAGATTAGAATCTAGTTCTATTGGTTCATCTATAATAAAGTAGAAAACTCACTGGATCTGGAATCAGGACCCCAGAGATTCTATCATGTCTCTTAGCTAATGTGACTCTGGACAAGTCACCCCATCTCTCTGTGCCTCAATTCAATTGTCTATAAAATGAGAGAATTAGACTTGAAAACCTCTAAGGTCTCTTCCATCACTAAATCTGTATTTTGATGAATTATAAGTTGGGGATAATCAAATTTGGGCTACCTAACAGAGAGTGTTACTGTGAGAAGAGCACCTTGTAACCCTTAAAGTGCTTTAGAAATGGAAATTATACCCAACTGTCTACCTAAAACAGAAAAATATATATATATTTTTTTTTTCAAGGCCAGAGAGTGTTCAGGCTACACCAGGTTTCTGTTTTAGCTTCATTGATAGGCATTTACATTCTCACCTAGTAGGATGCCTTAAAATTCCTTGTTGCCTTCAAAAAGCTGTTCAATACCTCTTCCTTATTGAGCAAGCTAGTATCAAGTCCCCACACCATTCCCATAAAATGCCTTTATTATGTTTATTTCATAAATATTTTGTATGCCCATGTTGTCTCCGTTATCAAAATATAGGCATCTTGAGGGCAGGGATTGGGAGGGGCCAAATGTGGAACTTACAGCAAATTTGTCTCCTTTCTATGGCCTTTCTACCCCACAGTACAGCCTTAGATTTCCCCATTCTAGAAGATCTGCCTGTTCGTTATTCCATGATGCTTCATCTCCTTTCTTTAAAAGAGAATATTAATTCCCCTCTCTTGCTTTAGGAAAGAGTATGAATGATTTATAGCGCCCGAGTGGGACTATTTGAATATTCTTTTGAGGCCTCATATTTTAAAAGTTGCAAGAGAACCAAGCTGTGATACCTGTTGCTACAATAATTCATGATCTCAACAGAAAAGGGAGATTTTTGTTGTTGTCGTTATTTGTTGTTGTTGTTTTTCCTTTAATCAGGACTTTGCTTCATGGAATATTCATTACATATGAGGCTGTGTCTGTCACATTGTCCTACTGGCTCCATGCAGATCTTAGAGCACTGGCCCATCTGAGCACTAAAAGTCTTTTCCCCTTTCTTTTGGCAATACTGCTAAGCGACTGTGGGTACTTCACATGTCATCTGTGTATTACCATTCATTATTAATAACTATCATGTCATTTATGATTTGTTATTCATTATTAATAACTATTACTAGGACATACAATGTTTATACTTTGGTCCTGCTAGGATCCCTGATTGTATTGGTGTGCATTGTCCCTTCTCCAACATAGATCTTGATGCTTAACCTCCCTGGGCCTCACTTTCCTCAGTATGTAAAATGAAGAGGGTATACTCGATCAGTGGGGTCAAATTAAAGTAGAAACTGGACCATACATAAGGATTCCTATAGAGTAGATATCAACTGAGAAAAACCACATATTAACTTTATCTGTGTTCTATTGTGTTTTTATTTTGTTAAATATTTTCTGATTACATTTTATTCTACTTATGCCACTAATGTTGAGCAACACTTTGAAGAGCATGTGTGTGATACCTTTGGACCAGCTGGCTTCTGATTATGATTATGATCTAGATTATGATCTTTTTAAACCTTCATATCTTTTTTGTTTTGTTTTGTTTTTGTTTTTGTGGGGCAATGAGGGTTAAGTGACTTGCCTAGGGTCCCACAGCTAGTAAAGTGTCAAGTGTCTGAAGCTGGATTTGAACTCAGGTTCTCCTGAATCCAAGGCCAGTGCTTTATTCACTGTGCCACCTAGCTGCTCCCTACCCCCCTTAGGTCTTAATAGTTTTCATGAGTAGCTATGGCAACAATTATCTCTTTCCTCGTGGCCAACCCTCTGGTGATCAATCAGTCAACAAGCATTTATCAAGTGCCTATCAAATATCAGGTACAGTGCTAGGTGCTGGGAACACAAAAACAAAGATGAAACACTTGCTGCCTTCAATGTGCTTATGTTCTCTTGGGAGAACTCAATCAACATTCATTTAGTTGCCTCTCTTGCATGTCAGGTACTGTCCTAGACAGTAGGGATACAAGATCAAAAAAAAAAAAAAAGAAATAATGCCTACTTTCAACAAGCTTACATTTTAATGGTGAAGACTATAAGTATATCAATAAATACACACTATAAATTTCAATTGAAAAAATACAAATATATACAAATCAATTAAATGCAAAGTAGTTTGGGAAAAAATGCATTAGCAGTTGAAGGGATCAGGAAAAGTTCCACATAAAGAATAGTGTTTAAGCTGTGTTTTAAAGGTAGATACTTTTTATGAGGTGGCAGCCAGGAAAGAGTGATTTCTGGGTATGGCAGATAGCCAATGCAAAGGCACAGAAATGAGGGAGGGAGGATTATAAGTACGAAACTGAGAGAAGACCACTCTGAATGGATCAGAGGGAGAAGAATATCCACTGAGGCTGGGAAAATAAGACAGGGACAGATTGTAAAGGGCTTTTCAAAGGTCAACACAGTAATTTCATAGGCTCTTTTTTTGGAGGGTGAGGCAATTGGGGTCAAGTGACTTGCCCAGGGTCACACAGCTAGTAAGTATGTCAAGTGTCTGAGGTCAGATTTGAACTCAAGTCCTCCTGACTCCAGGGCCAGTGCTCTATCCACTGCACAACCTAGCTGCCCCAACACAGTAATTTTATATCATCTTCTAGAGGCAATAGGCAGTGACTGGAACTGATTGAATAGATCTATGCTTAAGGGGAATCATTTTGGTAGCAGTGTGTAGGATGGAGCTGAGTGGTGAGATACTTGAGGCAGAGAGACCATATAGGAGGCTGTTGCATTTATCTAGGAGAGAAATTATGAGGTCCTGAACTAAGAGGTAACCATGTGAGTGGAGAGAAAGGGGCAAATGCAACAGATGCTATGGAGAGAGGAGAGGTAAGAGTTGGCAAATGATTGAAAACATGGGGTGATAAAACTAGATGAGCTTGCCTAGACTGATCTCTGGTCTGAGCTATCTTTGGACTCATACTTCAAGCCTTATCAAAGTGATAGGCTTGCCAAAGCTTGTGGTATACTGGCCTGATATTTGAAAAGGTAGAGTCCCTCCTGTGCCCCATGGAGCCATTGGAGGACGACTCTAGTGAAGGGTAACAAACCTGGAAGATGGCAGAACCAGCTCTCCCAACTCTGACTCCAGAATTCTTTCTAGGACACAGCACTGCTGCTCATCCATCACAGTGCCCAGCCAGCCTGATCATGTAACAAAGTGATCTGTCACCTGTCAGCCCTCTGAGAGTGAGCCTCTCCACAATCAGCACAGCCGGTCCTCGGACAAAAGCTTCATGTTCAAAGCCTTTGCATCTTGGTGGCATCTGCCATGGCCAGGGCTCCACCAGCTTGTTTGAGAGAACCTAGAGTCCCCTCCATGCATTGGGGCAACATCAGAAGAAAACTTATCAGAGAATAAAATTATTATGTCACTGTAATTGTAAGATAACATAATGATTTAACAACTGATGTTTATAAAGGATCATGGCATAATGGAATCATAGATTTGGAATTAGAAGAGATCTTAGAGGTGATTGAGTACAACCCCCACATTTTACAGACAAGGAAACTGAGGCACGGTGAAGTGAAATGATGGCCACTGGAGGCTCGATGAGAGATAAGGAAGTTTGGATGTGTTACCATGGAGAATAGACTAGTGTATCAATTAGAGAGGGATGAGGTAATTATCTTGCTTGAGTGAGAATCTAGTTGAGATGTAATTAAGAAAAAAAAAAAAGATTGTAGTGTATACAGCCAACATCCTCCAGCTCTGGTCAGAAGCACATGAGTTGGGAACACACTCTCTCCTCTAATTGATATAAGGTCACTAGTCTTGCCTCTACCCCAACTTATGCATCCTCTATAACAGAGGTTCTTTACCTTTTTTATGTTATGGGTTTCTTTGGCAGTCTGGGGAAGTCTATTCCTTTTCAGAATCATGAGTATGAATATATCAAATAAAACATAAAATTACAAAGAAAATCACCTATTTTGAAATAATGATTTAATTCTCCCCCCAAGTTTCTGTACCCCCCCCAAGATATATCCACGAACCTGTTAAGGATCCACGTGCTCCAAGTTAAGAACCCCTGGTCCACTGCATAATTAACAAGCAGCTTCTACCTGAAGACCCCCACCACTAGAAGGATCACTCTCAAAAGCAGACCATTCCCTTTTGGAAATACCTTAGGAAGTTCTCTACTAGGTCAACTTAAAATCAACCCTTTTTGTGACTTCTACCCACTTTGTTTTTAGTTCTGCCCCATAGGGCCAAGCAGAACTGATCCAATCCTTCTCCCAAGCAAACCAAATCTAATCCCTCTTGAAACACTTTATCTGGGCCACATGAGTTGCGTGGTGCTTGCTGCCCCAAAGGCAAAGCAGAAGGATTAGATGAGCTCCCAAGATTTCTCCTCCTTGCGATTCTCTGAAGTGTGTGCCCAGAACAGCCTCATGCCACCAGCATTTATGGACTTGGCCCAACCAGAAAGAAGTTATAAAGACAGCGAGAGAGAGAGAGAGAGAGAGAGAGAGAGAGAGAGAGAGAGAGAGAGAGAGAGAGAGAGAGAGAGAGAGAGAGAGAGGGGAAGAGGGGAGAGGGGAGAGGGGAGAGGGAGGAAGAGGACTGTAACTCCCCAGAGTTGAGGACTGAAACTATGCGTAGCCTTGGGATGGAGTAACACTGCTCTCAGGTCATGGGCCATCCTCTCCCTCTCTAGAAGGGCAAAGCCTCAGAAGAGATCGCTTTCCCTCACAAAGGCTGAGCAGGGGACTCTTTGAATCTTCACCCCCCACCACCCCAACCCCCACCCCCTCAGCACCCTTGTCTGCTGGGTAGGTGTCCTCTAAGTCAGTTTGCTTAAAGGGACCTTGTCAAGACTGACAGGCTCAATTTAACACACATTAAGTAGGGCTCAGCTTGATGCCTCAATTCTAAAATGGCCACCAGTGCCCCTGAGAGTGTCAGCCTCCATGCAAGGTTAAAAGATCTGTTCAAGGAAAACAGCAGCACAGTTCAGCAACTTCCTAATCACTTCATTTTGTTTTTACAACATCCTGGTTCTCATTTGGAAAATATTATTGCTGCATATTCCAAATCCTAATGGCCTGGGTCCTCCTGAGATACCCCAAGCATATTTTACATGTATTAACTGTCAGAGTGTTTCAATCCTTCACCCAATTGGAACAATGCAACCAACAGCGTACGGCCCCTGACAGATCAGAGAGGCGACTCAAGCAAGCCCCTATAAACTCCTTTTATATTGGCCTAATGCAATTTATAGTGTTAAAATATTAAGGTTGAAAGGAACCTTAGAACATAGAATGACAAAACTGGGAGAGAGCTGAGAATATAGACTCTTAGTGCTGAAATAGACCTTGGCACATAGAGTGTCACAACTGGGAGGCACCTTAGAATCTAGAATGTTAAAACTGAAATGAAATGTCAGTACAAAGGGGCCTTAGAAGACAAGATGTTAGAACACAAAAGAGAGAATCTCTTTAGAACAGAAAAGAGAGAATGGATGAGCAGCAGTGCTGTGTCCAAGAGGAACCTGAGAGGCCATTTGGACCTCCCAGGAGATTTGTTGATAGATTCCAGGGGATACGTGAGCTTAGATGAGAAAAAAGACATCTTTGTTTTCACTAATCTCTCAATGAAATTTAACATTTCCTTCAATTATGAATACAGGCACCAAAAATTTATCCGCGATGGGTTCCATAGGCTTCACCTGACAGCCAGAGAGATTTAAGATACACAAAAAGGTTAAGAACCCTTTTTTAAAAAAATTAAAAAACAAAAAACCCCAACCCTGAGATTCAGAGAATGGTTAAATGACTTCCCTCCCAAATCCCCTTGGTGGCATAGCCCTGACCTGGTCTTCTGGCTCCCAAACCCAAAGCCCTTTCTGCTCTCCCTGCTGCTGGGATCTGGAATGACACATCTTAATTAAAGACGCCAAAGGCAGTTCTGACACAGGGGTGCCTCTCTTAGATCTATCTGATGATACTTCTAGACTCCTAGAATGTTCGAGCTAGAAGGGGCCTCAGAGACCTACCTGTTCTGATAAAAGCAGACTCACACACATCAAGGAGAAGAGCCTTTGAGGCATAGTTTCCTGACAGGATGGGAGAAATCTCAGCTGCTGTAATGCCAAATGAAAGTGGGAAAAGAGCAATTTAATGACAATTTTGTCTTAAGCTCAGAGAAAAAGATGGGAGAAAGCTGGGGAGGGGGTGAGGCATCTGGGAGATAGTCAGGGAGTTGATGAATTTCTTTCTTCCCAAAGTCACAGAGGGCAGCAGACAGAGTAACCTAAGCTAGTCTGGCTGACATTGAGTTCCATCTGAGTGGTCTTTTTCCACTGAGGGGAGGATAAATGTTTGGATGGGAGCTATAGGGCGGAGTAGAAGTGTGAAGCCGCAGAGATCCAAAGATGGAGATGACTGGTCCTCTGAGTCACAAAAGTCAAAAGGAAGGGGGGTTGTCACAGGAAAGAGAAATTAGATTGTTCTGTGTAGCCCTGGAGGGCAAAATTAGGAGCAATGAGCAGAGTCACAGGGATGCTGCTTCAGTGCAAAGGAAGGGAAAAAAGATGTCTAATGGACATCCAGATGTCTAAAAGGCAATCAGAGATGCAAGATTAGAGATCAGCAGAGAGTTTGGGGCACGATGGAAAGATCTGAGCCATTTCTATCCAATTTTCTCATTTTGTAGATGAGGAAACTGAGGCCCAAGGAGGTTGAATGATTTATCCAAGGTTCCAGCAGGTAGTCAGTAATGCCAAGTCTTGGTTTCTTTTTGTTTTTGTTTTTGCAGGGCAATGAGGGTTGAGTGACTTGCCCAGGGTCACATAGCTAGTTAAGTGTCAAGTGTCTGAGGCTGGATTTGAACTCAGATCCTCCTGAACCCAAGGCCAGTGCTTTATCTACTGCACCCAGTAATGCCCCCAGTAATGCCAAGTCTTGAACATCAGTTTCCTGATTCTTAGTCCAGTTTTCTTTCCACTTCAGTGTTTTGCCTGCCTAGTGGTAGAAGCTTTAAACTCTGTAGATAAAGATAGTGATGCCTTAGTAGGGCAAGAGCAGAAATATTGGGAGGTATGTTAGGTCTTATATTGCCCTAACACTTTTACTATGAAAATGACTGATAACCTACAAGGTCAGCTCCACACAGGAGAAGCACAAGGGCCCCCATCACAGTTTTCTCCAAACTCCTTATCCTGACACTGAAAGCTTCCTTCAAGAGGTCTTCAAACTATCTCATCTACTTCATGCCATAGCCAAGTCAGTCTTCTTTTTCCCTGCAGGATGCTATAATAGAAAACAACAATAACAACAACAAACAGTGGCTTTGTATTCAGAGGATGTGGATTCAAGTTAAAACTCTATTACTTACCTGTCTATCCACTGTGAGACCTATGGCAGGCCACTGAACCTCACTAAGTTTCATTTTCTAAATTTGTAAAATAAGAGTTAAACTAGATGATCAGGCTTCCTTTGGGCTTGAAAATCAAGACATATGGATTTAGAGGTGGAAGCCATCTAATTCCATTTCTCTTTTATTGTATAGGAGAGGAAACTGAGGCACATGGAGTCAAGGTGGTTTTGTGGTCAAAGCCACAAAATTCGTATCAGAGATGGGATTTGAACCTGGGTTCTCTGACTCCAGAAAGTATTCTTTCCATTATATCATTCTTCATCCCATATAGCATTGGGCATTTTTTCCAAAGAGCACTGAACTCACTAATGAATCTAATGAAAGTCAGGAGACTTGGGTTCAAGAACTACCTCTGCCACTTATGAGCCATGTGGCCTGATCCAAAACCCTTAACTTCCCAGATTCTCAGTGTCCTCATTTGTGTAATAGGCTGACAAATAATTTCCTTTCCTACGTCTTAGAATTAATGTGAGGGAAATATTTAGTAAACAAAAAAAATATAGAGATTAATTTATTATTGTTATTGTTGTTGTTACTACTACTACTATTTATTTTTATTACAACTCACACTGTTCTCTACAGTGGTATTGTTCTCTATCTCTCCATTCCTTCCCTCTCCCCAACCCCCAACCCTGGAAACAGCACTGACTCTCAATACAGATGACATAGGTTCAAATTTCATCTCTTCCATTTGCAGCCTATATGGGCTTGAGAAATCACTTAACCTCTCTTGGTCCCAGTTTCCTCATCTGGAAAATAAGGAGATTGGGTAAGATGATCTCTAAAGTTCCTCCAGCTTCAAATCTGTGATTCTCTGGCCCAAATACTACTTGTTAAACTCTTACATTTTCTTCAAGTCCCAAATCAAATAGCAGCTATCCACCCTGACCTCCATAAATGTCTCGTATATTTCCTCAAGTGAAAGGACTCCCTCTTGGCTGCCCTAGCCTTTTCTGTGATATTTCTCACATTCTACTTGGTATTCTGTTTTAGAGAGGAGGAAACCCAGTCCTAGGGTAGTTAAATGACTTGACTAAGGTCACCTAGGTAGCAGGTATCTGAGGTATTCTGATCGTATTGTACTTATCCATTTCCATGTCTGTTCACATCTGTCTTCTAAGCCATTAAAGCCTAGAGGACAAATGGCTTTTAATTAGTCTTTGTAGATACCACACAGCTGAACACACAGGGTCCTGCAAATAATAGGAGTTTGGCGCATATTTGTTCAGCTTAAATTTGTTGAAGTCCTGAGCATGAAGGAGAAATTCAGGCTTCCCTGGTTAGACCACAAAGCTAATGAACAGCTCACTCTGGTCTCCAGCTCTATAGTGGAATCAAATACTTTTATTCTTACTGAAGAAGCTTGGTACATAAAATATAGAATGCTGGATGTATTCTAGTCTATTACATCTGGGTTCCAATTTCAGCTTTGGCATTTAGTAACTTTGTGACCTTGGGCCAAGCTACCTGACTATCCCCAGTATCCATTTTTTCAAAGTGGCACAGTGCATAGGGTGCTGAACCTGGAATCAGGAAGATCTGAGTTCAAATCCTGCCTCAGATGCTTATTGGCCCTGTGACCCTGGGCAAGTCACTTGTGATGAACAAATGAGATAATATTTATAAAGAGCTTTGGAAACTTCAAAGCCCTATATAAGTGCTTTGTTGTTGTTGAATCATTTCAGTCCTGTCTCACTCTTTATGACCCCATTTTGGGGTTTTCTTGGCAAAGATACTAGAGTGGTTTGCCGGTTCTTTCTCTGGCTCATTTTACAGATGAGAAAACAGAGGCAAGCAGGATTGCATGCCTTATTCAGGGTCACACAGCTAGAAAGTGTCTGAGGATGGCTTTGAATTCAGAAAGATGAGTCTTCTTGGTTCCACTCCCAGTGCTCTATCCACAGTGCCACCTAGATACCTTATATAAATACTAGCCATTGTTATTTATAACATGGAACAATAATCCAAACAACTGTAGCTATTCTGTCGTGTCTGGCCCTTCATGACCCCATGTGAGGTTTTCTTGGCAAAAAGACTAGAGTGGTTTGCCATCTCCTTCTCCAGTGGATCCATTTTTTCAAGAAATCTGAGGTTGTGACTTGCCCATGGCTAGGCAGTGTCTGAGGATGAATTTGAACTCAGGTCTTCCTGACTCCAGGCCTAGTACTCTGTCCACTTAGTCACTGACTGTCTCTAATACAAACAATAATATAACATTAATTATTATTATCAATAATATAATAAACAATAATACAAAATATTATATTTTATTATATAAACATAGTATATTTTATTGTATACAAATAAAAATATAAAATAGATCAACAAGCCTTAATTAAGTGCTTCCTCTGTCTCAGGCACCCATCTTAGAGCATCCATGAGTTGTAATTATATCCTCCAAAGTTAATTATTGTCTTCATCTCACCAGTGTTTGTTGACTACATATTTTTTCCAGGACACACTACTTGTATGACCACTTATTTCTTAGACCCTATAAGCTTTAAAAAGAGATTCCTTCTCCAAAGGTCCTCATCCTTTTTTGCCTCCATGTTGCCTACATGGAGTTTATAGTCTAGGAGAAGGGTAAGAGCCAAACACAGCAAGCCCGATGCCTGTTAAAAAGCCTGAGAGGGACTGAACAAAGCTCCTTGTGTTCTGCAGGATTCCTCAGCTATCCATTGCAGAGTCTGGGACATTTGGACTCCATTATCACCTCATTAAGGCCTATTCACTGGCTGAGTGAAGGGTTGGTTAAGCTAATGAGGTGATAATGGGTGAGAATCTATCCTAGCCCAGTTAAGTCACAGTACTGTTTTGTACTCAGCTCAACCAACTTTCTAATCCCTCCTCAGTTAATAGCCTTGGGAGGACCACCCAGTTCTTCTAGGCCAAGAATATCAATTCCTTTCAAATGACTATTGAGAGAGAATGATAGCCTGGCAATTAGCAGGTACCCTGGAACAGCATGGGAGCACTGCTTAGCAGCACTAAGGGACAGTATGGCCTATTGGGGATTGCATTGGAATCTGACTTGGTGTCAGAACATGGGTTCAAAATCTGGCTCTTTCACTTACTCGCTAACTACAAGACCCCAGTCTGTCCCCCAAGCCTGGAATTTCCTCCTTCCTCACCTTCCCCTTTTTAGAATCCCTGGTTTCCTTTAAGACTCAGCTCAAACAGTCCTCTGGACTGCTAATGCCATTCCTTCTAGGTACCAAAGATTAGATAGATAGATAGATAGATAGATAGATAGATAGATAGATAGATAGATAGATAGATAGATAGATAGATAGATAGATAGATAGATAGATAGATAGATAGATGGATGGGAGGGTAGGTAGGAAGATAAATAAATGAATATGCAAACATATATACATATATACACATACACACATATATTCATATTTATAGCTATTATATATATACACATATATTATACATATACTCCTATTTTACTATATGTTGCATCTTGGGACTGTCTTTGTCTTTTCTTTGTGTGACGAGCACTTAGTACATATTGGTGCATATTGGAAGAAATTAATAAATATTCTGTGGATTGATTAGCCTCACCTCCCTGAGCCTCAGTTTTTTTCCTCTGCAAAATGGGGACAATAGTCCTTACACTATCTTCCTCCTTGGGTTACCTCCCTCAAATGGTAGTTGTTAAACAAAAACTTTATAATCCATAAAGTGCCAGAAAAAAAAAACATAAAGAAGAAAATGAGTTAAAAGAGAGGAAGATAATATTACTTACATTTACATAGGACTCTATAATTCACAAAGAAGTTTCATGTATAGTTTCTCATTTTCACCCCTCCCAGCAACCTTGTGAGGCTGGAAGAACAGGAATCCTTGTCCTCATTTTACAGAGAAGGAAACTGAGGCTCAGAGAAGGAACCAGATTTGCCTAGGTTCACACAGCTATCAGTAGCATGGCCATGACTGCCTTCCAAGAAGGCTCTAGTTTCCAGTTCTTTACCCAGTAAAACTCTGGATCTTTCATCATTCATTTGCCCATCAGCCTTCTTTCATTGCCAGCTCTGTCACTTACTAGCTGTGAGATCTTAGTGAAGTCACTTCGATTCTCTGAGACCCAGTTTACTCATCTGTAATAGGAAAGACTTGGACTAGAGCAGGAGTTCTTAACCTTTATTGTGTTGGTGGAGCCAACGAACTCCTTTTCAGAATGATGGTTTTGCATGCATTAAAAAAAATACACCAAGACAAAAGAAATCAATTATATTGAAATATATTTATCAATTTTCAAAAAACATGCTTATGGAGCCCAATTAAAAACAACTGGATTAGATGCTTTCTAAGGCACTTTCTAGTTCTAAACATTCTCTGGTTATTTGAATTTCATGGCTCAAGTTTTAGGTAACCAAGTAAGAGAATTGCTGTTATGTGCATGGATTCCATCTCCCAAACTCCCATCCCTTTCCAAATCTAACTTACTTTCAACCCCATTGTACCAATCACTTCATTTCTCTGAAGTCCCCTCATCTGTAAAATGGAGGTTATAAGACCTTCACTGCCTACCTCACAGGGCTGTTATGAGGATTAAATGAGACAATGGGCCTGGAATGCTTTATAAACTGCAATATACTATATCAGCATCAGGTATCACCACCACCACCACCACCACCATCATCCGACATGTTAAGCTGTGAAGATACCCAGTAGCACCACTTGTGAGACATTATACACAAGAAATCTAGTCCAAGAAACATGGCAATAAAGACAATACTGTTGCTAAACCTTTACAAAATAGTAATGGTTAGAATTTATAAGGTGTTTTATGGCAGAGGTAGAGAGGTGGTGCAATGGATTGAGCACTGGGCAGGGAGTCAGGTAGACCAGAGTTCAAATCCAGACACAGATATTTCCTAGCTATGTGACCCTGGGTGAATTGCTCTGATCTCTGCTTGAATCAGTTTCCTCATCTAGAAAAATGGGGATAATAATAGTACCTGTCCTTGTTGTAAGGATAAAATATTGTAAGACATTTTGTAAACTTTAAAGTTCTATATAAATGCTGGCTATTACACATCGACTGAAGTTCAGAGACTCAAAGTAACTGGTCAAAAGTCCCAAATCTCCCAATGAGCAAAGAGTACCTCTGGGTCTCAGTCTTCCTATCTAAAAATGGGAATAATAATACTTGTACTGTCTCCCTACAAGCCCCTGACATAGTGTTTTATAAATTTTTAATGCTATAGAAATGGGTCATTGTAATTTATTATTACAATATCTTGTTGAAAGTAGAATTTTAAAGGCCATCACATTTATTGATCTTGCTTTCTGTTTAAATGTGATTTGGGGGTAACTTGTGCATTCTTGTTTTCCCTTTAAGGAAGTGACTCTGCTCTTGAACTGACCTAGAGGTTCTACACCCCCTCTATTACCCCTTGATTAGCACATTTTCATTGTACTCACTCTAGCTTTTAGCACAAATGTATTTTTAAATTCATCAGAAATTAGAATTAACAAATTGAAGTATTTGTGAATTCATCATCTGATCATTGGAAACATCTCTCAAATGGCAGAATTAATAAAATAAAATCATATAATGTTTGAGGAGGAACCTTAGAGGCTGTCTAATCTAACCCTCAGCCTGATATATCATAGACAGAAGAGGAAGGGCCTTAACATCCTGTCATCTCACAAATGAGGAAATCAAACCAAAAAATGGCAAGTGATTTGTTCAAGGTCACACAGGGAATGTAAATCCAAATCATCCAAATCCCCAGTGTACCATACATCCCTTTTATTTCCAGTTGGTGATCATCTACTCTTTGCTTGAACACTTCCATTGATGAGCTCACTACCTTTAAGGCATTCCATTGCATTTTGGGTAATGTGAGATGGTTTTTCCCTATTCAAAATCTCTACATTGTATTAAGCCAAAATCTATTTCCCGTCAACTTCTGCTCACTGGTCTTAATTCTACTCTCCAGATCTACAAACTGAAGCCAGTATTATTTCTCTAGCAGAATACCCTGGACTGGTAGAGAACTGACCTCATCCCCTTTGAAGGCAATGATCTGTGTATATATGTGTGTGAGTGTGCGCGCATGTGTGTGCTTGTACACCATAACTCACTCTGCATCCCTTCTCCTTGCTCCAGCCTGAAAAAGAATCTTTCAAATTCATAGCCACCTCTTGCAATTAAGGACGTAAGACCTGCTGCCTTAATTGAGTTCAGTACAATTTCTCACTTCAAACTTTGAAAATTATGTGTAAGGAAAGATTTATATGCCATTCCAATCAGCCCAAGTTGACAGAAGAAAAACTTCTGATCATTCAGCCATTAAACAAATGTTCACAATGGTGCCAGTCTAATTACTGTGGATTTAATTTTTATTTTAAAATACAACACCAAACGTGGTAAATTCTGTATATGCCGGGAATCAATAGCTTTTATCTTTTCTAAGGTATCCTTTGTGCTTTCAGAAGGACTAGCCATCTACCCATGAAATACTTATTAGATTGGGTGACCTCCAGGTTGAGGCGATAATGTTATCTTTCTCATATACACTCTGTTTTATACTTAGCAAGGCACTTTTCCTGCCCCCCTTAGATACAAGTGATCTTCCTCTCATCTGGAATCTCCAGCTCTGAACCCATGGCTTTATCAGTGCGAGGCATTCCTGGTATGAAAACTCTTTCGATGAATTCAGATTGGCAACTTCCCCATTATTGAGAGTCTTTATGTTTCCTGGGCCAGACAGACCCATCCATGGGCACACAGCTAGAACTATCCAGAGGCAGAACTTTGACCCAGGTCTTCCTGACTCCAAGATAAGACATCTACCCACTGCACCACCCTGACTGCAATGGGATTCAAAAATTCAATTCAGAAAACACTAAATGCCTTCCAGGTATAATAGGCATTTGGCTAAGCACTAGGGATACATAGACAAAAACCAAATATCTTCTTTCTTCAAGGAGCTTACATTATGTTTAGGAGATGGGGGGGTGCAACAGGTACCCCAAAAGACAACTAAATAGAACAGCAGATAGAGTGTTGGAGCTGGAGTCAGGAAGTCCTGAGTTTAAATTTAGCCTCAGACATTAGTTGGATGACCTCTTAATATCCTTCTGCTTTAGTTTTCTCATTTATAAAATAGGGGTAATAATAGTAATAATAAAAAATAACCTGCCTTGCAGCATTGTTGTAAGGATAAAAGGGCATACTATTTGTAAATTCCTTCACAAATCTTAAGGTACTATATAAATATATTATGCAAATGCTAGGTATTATTAGTATTACTATTCGATAAATAAATGCAAAGTATATAAAAATAAGATTGGATCCCAAAATGTTAAAACTGGAAATAGGGACCTTAGAGATCAATGGGTCCAACCCTCTCATTTTGTCACTAAGGCCCAGAAAGCAAAACCAACTTTCCCAAGGTCATCCCGCAGACTCAAGCCCATACCAGAGTCCTGGATCAAAGCCAGCTTGTCTTACTTCAAATCCTACAGCTCCTTCCACCAGTCTTGGAAGAAAGAAATATGCACATGTTAATAATTTTTTTTGTCAATTCAGGAAATGCTATTACAATGTGCTAAGAACTCTTAATGAGATTATCAACCCTTTATCATGTGAGTGGTATATTGGGTAGTTAGCATCAAATGTTGGGTTTCTTTTTTTCTCCAGACCTGTAATTTCAAAAATGCTGGGAAATTCAATTAAGCAATACTTATTAAGCACCTATTTTGAGCTAGGCACCAGGCTAGGCCCTGGGAGTACAATGTTAAACTGCTAGAGGAGTTTACATTGTGCCATCTTTCCTCTTCCCATGATCCTTGGACTTTGCCCTTGGGACCTGGGCCCTAATAGGTGAACATCTGCATTATCTTGTCTCAAATAGGCTTCCAGTCCCCCACCAAGCACCATTTCCAAATCATGCTGCCTCCCTCCTATACCACCTCCTAGTAGCTCCCCTTTATGGCTATCTTTCCTCATTAGGATAGATGGTCCTTGAAGGCAAGAATGGTATCATCTGCTTATATTTGTGTAGCCACTACCTAGCACAGTGCCTGACACATGGTAATGTCCTGATAAATGCTTTCCCTGTTCTGCTGAGGTCATGCAATGTTTAAATAGATGAATATAATTTATTTTAAGGAGGGAGAAATAACTGATAATTATGAAAGTTAGGAACAATTTCTGCTAGGAGGTGATATCTAAGTTTATCCTGGAAGGAAAATAACTCAGTCAGTTAAGAAGTATTTTTTGAGTTCTCACTATGCACTAGACCCTGTGCCTAAATGAATAGTATAATGGCAGTAATGGCAGAGGCAACATGCGAATAATTATATAGAGACATGATATAGATATATCTATATAGATATAGATATTAGATATAGATATAGATATATAAAGAGAGAGAGAGAGAAATGGAAACAATCAAGAGAGGGAAGGTGCTAAGAATTAAAGAGGATCAGGAAGGATTTCTTGCAGACAATGAGATTTTAACTCTCACTTGAAGGAAGTCAGGGAAGCCAAGAGATGGGAAGGGAAAGAATTCCAGGTATGGAGGACAGCAAGGGAGAATGCCCAGAGTTGGGAGATGAAGCGTCTTGTGTGAGGAGAACAAAGCCCACCACCTGCTTTGGAATTCAGAGTATTCGGCAGAGGGAATAGGGTGCAAGGTGCAAGAAGATTGGAGAAGTAGAAGGGGGAAGGTAAGAAATGGTTTCCAATACCAAGCAGAGTAGTTGCTTTTTGATCCTGTAAGCAATAGGGAACCACTCCACTTTATTGACTAGAAAGGAAACGCTCAGATTTTAGGAAGGTCACTTTGACAGTGGAGGGGAGAATGGAATGGAATAGGGAGAAATGTGAGGCAAGGAAACTAACCAGAAGGCAAGTGTGAAAGTCCAGGCTTGAGATGCTAAAGGTCTGCACCAAGGTATTGGTAGTGTAAAAGAAGAGAAGGGGGTCAAAGGTAGAATCAGCAGGACCTGGGAATAGATTGGATATGGAGAGTGAGAGACAGGGAGGAATCCAGGTTGACAACTAGGTTGTAAGCCTGACAAATGGGCAGTGGGTGGAGTAAATGTAGGGGTCCTGAAAAATTTGGCAGTAAATTTTAAATTTGTATACCTATTTTATATACCTATATACCCAGGGTCATGTAAAAATTTCTCAGGCAAAAAGGGATGGCGAGTGGAAAAAGTTTAAGAATCCCTGTTCTAGAGTTTAATAAGGAAGTTAGGAAGAAGTGAGGGTTTTGTGGGAAAGGTGAGTAAACATGTTGAATTTTAAGATGGCTATGAGACATCCAGTTTGAGATATCTAATGAACAGCTGAAGATGCCAGAGTGGAGGTTAGCAGAGAGATGGCTGGATAAGTAGATCTGGGAATCAACAGCATAAAGATGGTTGTTGAATCTAAGGGGAACTGATGAGATAATAGAAATAGTGCTGTGGGAAAAGAGCCCAGAACAGAGCCTTGGAGGATAGTGATAAATGATAATTGAACTGCTAATATGTATAAAACACTGTGCTTTACCTCAAGAAGTATGTAATGATAACCAAGACCTACTCCTTGCCCTCAAAAAGTTTGTGATCTAATTAGGACAAGACATATACAGACATATACACAGATATACATATATGTATGTTATACATATATCTGTTGTTTTTCAGTCATCCCTGACTCTTTGTGACCCCATTTGGGGTTTTCTTGGCAAAGATACTATAGTGGTTTGTCATTTCTTTCTCCAGCTCATTTTACAGATGAGGAAACTGAGGCAAACAGAGTTAAGTGACTTGTCTAGGGTCACACAGAAAGAAAGTATCTAAAGCTGAATTTGAACTCGGGTCTTCCTGACCCCAGGCCCGGCACTCTAACCACTGAGCCATCTAGCTACTCCCTCTGGACCTCAGTTTCCCTTTTAAAATAAGATCATTCAACATTGATCTTCTCTAAAGATTCTTTCAGCTCTGTAACTATGATCCTATCACTTCCAGGGTCATCTCTTGAAAATTTCATACGGTGTCCATTATTTCATTATCCCACTCCCTACTTCCCATCTGCAAATGCTAGAGGTGTTCAGTTTCAGAACTCAAAGAACACTGGTCATCAAGTCCCTCCCTATAATCCATGAAAGGGCCACCCAGAAACACCTCCAGGCTCCTGAAAACACATTCTTGTTTGTAAAGAGTAAAGCTGAGCCTCTTGCTTCAAACAGGACATTGGTGAGTGGCAACAGGTGTGCGTTCTATCACTCAGCACTTTCCTGGGAAATTAGGAAAACGGAGGGGGTGGGGGTCATGGGAAATGGGGGGATGGTTCTAAATGATTTTGAAATCAATACATCCATAAATAAAGAAGGAACCACCCACAGAGGCAGGCCCTGAAGCATCCTCTAGCCCCATGTGTTTTGAAACTGAGCAGTAAGAGATGGTCAGAAGGCCAAGCATGGTTTGGGAACACAGAAGCCATTGTTGAGACTTTGTTGATGTTTCCAGCAAAGAACTCCCTCGGTGTTCTTGCTTTGTGTCTAACAGGACTACTGAGTGGGTAGCAGGAAGTAAAGCCAGGTAGAAAATGAGAATGAGGTGAAGAAGTTAGGAATGTTCAGTCTGAAAGATAATATTGAGAGTGATCACTCTATATTCTGGGTGGCAGCATGGTATGCTGGGAAGGGCACCGACTGTAAAGTCAAAGAACATGCAATTAGACCACACCTCTGCCTGACCTTGGGCGATTCACTGAACCTCTCTGTGCCTCAGTTTCCTCAATTGTAAAATTATGGGCTTAGACTATATGGCCTCTAAAGACCAACTCTAGCTCAATAATCCTAATATTTAAAGGGCTGTCAGATGGGAGACAAAGTAAGAAAAGTCTAATTGGAGAATAACTAGGGTCACCAGGTGGAAGTTGTAGAGAGTTAATTTGTGGCTGTGTAAAGAAAAACTTCCTAATAACTGTTGCTGCCCCAAAGCAGAATTGAAGTGGTGAGTTCCTTATCACTAGAGATCTTCAAGTAGAAGTTAGATGTTTGGATGTTGGAGAAGGGACTCCTAGTTCACGTACAGGTTAAACTAGGTGAACTCTGAAGTCTCTTCTAACTTTGTGGTTCTCTAATTCAGTGTATAGCTGGTCTAAAGCCCTTTACTAGATTTAAGAGTCATTAGGGCCCTTCTAGTGTTACATTTTTAATAATTACTCTTAATAACTTGCTTTAACAAACCAACACTTATTTAGAGCCTTCTGTGTAGAAGGCCCTATACCAGATGGTTGGGCCATCTACAAAGATAGATACAACACACAATGGCAATGAAGGAAAGTCAGGGAGATGACTCAGTCAGGGCAAGCTTTCTTAGCTAAAGTGACTAGAAGTCACCAGTACAAGAGCTCTTTGTAGGTGCTATTATTAATCCTATTTATAGATAAGGACAAGGAGCCTCAGATAGGTTGATTGACCTACCCAGGGTTACACAGCTAGTAAGAGTCTGAGGTCTGATTTGAACTCAGGTCCTCCCAACTTCAGGGACAGTGATCTATTCACTGAGCCACCTACCTGCATGCCCCCATCCCCATCTGTAAAACTAGCTGGAGAAGGAAATGGAAAACCACTTGAGTATGTTTGCCAATAAAACCCCAAATGGGGTCACAGAGAGTTGGACACACTGAAATGAATGAACAACAAAAAGGAAATAATTAAAAGAAAGCACTGGAGTTAAGAGGGCTTAGGGAAGACTCCCTGCAGAAGGTGGCATTTTAGTTAGGAGTTAAAGGAAGATAACAGTGACAAGAGAATCTTTAGGGAAAAGAAAAGTGACAATATGAAGAGTTAGAATGCATGAATACAAGAGGAGTGGGTCCTGGGAGAAGGATAGAATGAAATGCAAAGGACTTAGTGGAAGACGTGGGCAGCAGAGAATTAGGATTAGATGGGAGGAAGGAAGAGTTGTCTGGGTAAATGGGGACAGAATTCCTGGGGGAGGTAGCTGCAGAGCTAGATTTCTTTCTAGGGAAGTCCACCTGATTGATAGGGATTAGGAATTGTTATGTAGTGAGCTAGAGGGGGCCATCAGCTCTACAGGGAAGAGTGAGGTGGGGGCTCTGTTTATAACATCAGTGACAGAGCATCCATAGCTTGGTGACTCTCACAAGTTCACTCCTTGATTTCATGGCTGGCCTGTGGGTGAAGAGCATTGGATCTGGAATCAGAAAATTTACCCTGGTTCTAATGTGTGTGGCCACAGACAAGTCAATTGCCCCTCTATTAGCCTCAGTTTCCCCATTTGCAAAATGTATAGATTAGACTAGATGACCCCTGAGGTCCCTTCTGTCTCTAAGATCCTGTCATCTTTGTGCATCCTTGTGAGAGCCAGTATGGCATAGTAGAGAGAAGTGTTGGATTCAAATCCTACCTGCTGTGTTTACTATGAGACCATGGGTGTTGAAGTAGATAGAGCATTGACTTGACTCATTAAAACCTGAGAGGCACTTATTAGCTATGTGACCCTGGACAAGTCATTTAACCTCTATCTGCCTCAGTTTCTTCATCTGTAAAATGATTTAATGAACTTAATAACCTCTAAGGTCCCTTCTAGCTCTGTCTAACATCCTAAGGACAAGACATTTAATTTCTGAGCTCAGTTTGCTTATTTGTAAAATTAGGACACTCTCTACCCCTGACTACAGTATTTCAATCTGAAGATGTGGAAATCTTCAGGTGCCCTGTAAATATCATTATTAGGAGCATGGTACCTGAGCACAGTAAGACAGATGATGCATTAACAGCCACAGGATAAGATATGTTTATCATGGGCATGTTGGCTTGAGTGGAATCCACAGGGGCCAGTGCAAAAGTCCCAGTCCTTGGCTCTCTCTGCTCAGGGGGGACGGCCCCTTTGGGATTCTTGGATATTCAAAGTGGACTCCTGCCAGTGCGGACATGGAACAACAGGGTCTGTTAATTGGTTAAATTGGCTTTAATGTCTGTCCACCAGGTGGCAGAGACACCATTAGGCCACACAAAGCCTGTTTTTCATTTTCCCAGTCTTTTCTTCTGTGCCTGCCAGCCCCGGCCAGAGAGAGAAGGGATTGCCTCCCTTCAATTTCCCCATGGCCTGCGGCTTCCTAAATTTGGAACCGTCTCCAGGACTGTGACGCTCCCATCTGTCTTGGCTTATTTTGCCATTTCCCCCATTACTGATCCCAAGCATTTCCCACCAAACAGACAAAGGCTATTGATCTTTGGGGATTTGCAAGGAAGACAAGCTAGTTGTATGCCTTTCCTTCAGAGCTCCTTAGGAAAAAAGAAAATTGGGAGAGAAAAGGCTTTCTAACACTAAAGTAAGAAGGAGTACAGGACAGGGGAAATCACTCTGCATAAGGAGGCCCAGGATGTGGGCTTTGCCTGGCATTCAAGGCCTTCCACAATCTACTGCCAATGCTACCTTGGCAATGTTATCTCCCATTATTTTCCTCCATGAACAGCATCCAAACTGGGCTGGTCTCTGCCAACTTTTCCCTCCCAGCTTATGCTGTAGTAGTTTATCTCTGTGCCTTTGCTCATGTCATTTCCTAGGCATGGAATGTCCTCCCTCATGTTCTTTGCCTATTAAATTTCTTCTCATCCTTCAAAGCCCAATTCAGATTATTCCATCTCTATCTCTGTGAAGTCTTCCTCGATTCCAGTATGTAATTATTAGCTTTGTTGGTACAGTGGATAGGGTGGTAGACTTGGAATCAGGGAAAACTAGGCTTCAATCCCATCTCAGAGCTGCATGACTCTGGACAAGTCCCTTAACATTCTCCGCGTTTCATTTTCCTCATCGGTAAAATATGAGGGTTAAACTGACTTCTAAGGTGTCTTCTGTTTCTGAACTGAGGAGTACCTGAGTGAACAGAGCACTCTGTCTTGTAGTTCTCTGCTATTATTATAGTTTTCTCTGTTTGCATCTTAGCCCCTTTTCTCATAGAGCTAGTAAGAGGATATGTCTTAACTCTGTATCTTACCCATCACCTTCATGGTGCTCTATACATAGTATTTTAAAATATGCATTGAATGAAGATTGTTGATTAATGAGCAGGTAGCTAGGTGGTACAATGGATAGAGCACTGGGCCTGGAATCAAGAAGACACGAGTTCAAATCCAGAGTCAGACAATTAATAGCCATATGACCCTGGGAAAGTTACTTAACCCCTGTTTGTCTCAGTTTTCTCATCTGTAAAATGGGGATAATAATAACACCTACCTCCCACGGTTGCTGTGAGTATCAGATGATATAACAGTTGTAAAACAAAAATGCTTAACACAGTACCTAGCACATAGTAAGCACTATATAAATGCTGCTGCTTCTTCTTCTTCCTCCTCCTCCTCCTCCTCCTCCTCATCCTCATCCTCATCATCATCCTCATCATCATAACATATTATTATAATACATTACTCCGTGGAAAGTCATTCAACTCTCTGGGCCTCAGTTTCCCCAACTATAAAATAAGGAGTTTACACCATAAGTTCTTGTGTAGCTGTAACACTCTATGAATCTTGGGGGCAGCTAGATGGCACATGGATAAAGCATAAGCCCTGGATTCAGGAGGACCTGAGTTCAAATCTAGCCTCAGACACTTGACACTTACTAGTTGTGTGACCCTGGGCAAGTCACTTAACCCTTATTGCCCCACAAAAAAAAAAACACTCTATGTATCTGTGATTTCTGGACTTAGTATCCCAAATTACCAATTAGCATCTTTAAAAAAAACTCATTTCCCTATTTCAGATTTTCTGAAAGTTGGAAATTGCTGAAATGTTTCATCCCCAACCCATAAAGCTCAGAGAAAGGTGACGTGCACAGTCCCTCTGTCCCCTGCCCCCGACCTCCCACCAGGCTGCCTTTATTTCCATTTCACTTGACTCTGTAGGTAACAAGCAACTTGTTATGATGGGCAAAGCTATGGATTCAATTCCTGAAAGGAACAGCTTGTGTAAATTTTCTGTTATAGGATCCAAAAATGTGAGGGCTGGGGGAGGGCTGGGGGAAAGAGGGGGAGTGTTAGGACATACAATGTTAAACCTGGAAAGGGACTTAGAACATAAATTACAGAATAGTGGATCTGAAAGAAAACCTAAAGTACAGTGCTCTATGACAGACTGCATATGAAATAGCAGAATAATAGCACCTGCCTCCCAGGGTTGTTGTGAGGATCTGATGAGGTAATACCTTTTAATGTGCTTAGCATAGGCATGCACATAGTAGGCACTTAATAAAGGCTTCTTTTAAAAATCCTAGAATGGGAAGAGATCTCAACTTATCCACACTGCTCATTTTATAGAAGAGGACCCCTGAGACCCAAAAAGAAATTACCTGCTTATAGTTAAACAATGAAACCAGTGGTGTGGCCATATTTTTGGAAGTCCAGTTTTTCTTTCTGTTTTCACTATAGAGCTCTTTTCTCAGACTAACCTGAGGCCCATCCCTTGTAAAGAGAACTACTTGTTATAATGTTTAAGTCATGTGCTCCTGTATCTCTCACCATGGGGGAGAGAAGAAGAACAGATCCCCAACCCCTCATCCCCACCTACTGCTAGCTCACAGCAGGCTACTGAACAAAAAACAGTTTCTCCTTGGTCTGAGCCTATTTGTAAATTCCCTCAGTGATACTGTGGGTACCCTCCTGAATCATTCCCCCACATACATACTCCCACCCCCACTCCCCCCAGAATGAAGAGAGAGAAACCTGGTAAGCCTTACTATAGCTAGCCTGTCAATATTCAGGAAAAAATCAAGTGGGAACAGTAGCCTCTTCCCTTTCTTAATGCCTGGGACAGTATAGAGGGTCTGTGGTTGCTGGAGGAAATATAGACACCAACCACAGAGAAATAGGAGAGGGCAGAATATTATTATTGAATTCTAGTGAAGATAGCTCTGGGAACAAAGGTAAAGGCAGACAGAATTCTAAGTTTTATGCTCTGATACCTCATGTGGCTATATTCATTCATTCATTCATTCATTCATTCATTCATTCATTCATTCATTCATTCATTCATTAAGCAATTCAGCAATTCAGCAAAAATATTGAGATCCTACTATGGACCGGGAGGCTGAATTCTCCAACAGAAAGCACACTCACCTTGTATTATGGAGACTTGGACTCACACCCTAGCTCTGTTACTTACAGTCATGTGCAAATTAACTGGAAACAAAATAATTATATGTATCAGTATGCCACAAACTTTACAACTTTTTAAAAATCTTTACAAAACTTTTCATATATAATACATCCTTTTGCTGTAGTCATATATTATATTTGCTTTGGCAATAAGTTCACAAGACTTTGACACTTTAAAAAATTTATCAGCACAAAAACACACTTTCATCACATTGGATATTAAACATATCTTTGATGTAGAGTCCATTTTTCCAAGTCTAAACTTGACTATAGCCCATAGGTGTTCAATGAAGTTTAAATCATGCAAGTTCCCAAGCTGCTAAAGCATATTTATTTCTATCTCTTTTACAAATTTCTTAAGTTTATATAATGTATTAGAGTGTAAGGTCATGTCGTAGTATTCCATCTTTATTTGGGAATTTCAGTCATTTCAAAACAAATCTACTTCTGAAAATATCAAATGTTCATAAGAATTCATTATTCCCTCAAAGGAAAAAAGACCTCCATACCTACCAAAAGTTTAAAAAATTGCTCACCTTCAAGAAGGATGTTTTACAATTTGATGAACATTCCCAGATAGTATAAGGTTTACCTGTCTAACTTTGTCGGACAATGTGTTGGTTTTTTTTTTATGGTACTGAATGAAAAAGTCAGTTTCATCAGTAAAAATTACCTTTTTCCAATATTCAGTATTCTAGACTTAGTATTTTCTTGCCTCTCCCCACCAAAAATTATATTTCTTCAAAGAACAGAAGCTTAAAAAAGAAATCTGGTTTTCTCAATCCTCTGCCAACTTCAAGAAGCTTATGTCACATGATAAACAAGTCAATAACAATACCCATCCAAGCTATCAGTCCCTCCCCACCCCACCCTACATCCCCCCACACTTGTTTTTAAGGATTAATTAGGTTATTGCATAGCAGTAGTATGTCATTTGTAAATTCTTTGATTTCTATTTTGTACCACACTTCTCTTTTTACTTCAGTTTAGTTGATCCTGTTTCATTGTGGACTTTAATGATCTTTAAAAAAATTTCACTTCTGCACAAGTCATTGTAATATCTCTAAGTCACTAAAGTGTATTCCTTAAGTTTTGCACATTTCGTTGAAGTAATTGCCACACTTAAAAACAACCGAATTAAAAACACAGCAAAAGAGAGCAATGAAATATATTTAGCAAAAATAGTAATAATAATAATAAGCTAGCAGTCAGCTACAGAGAACTAAGTATAAATAGGGAAACTAATTCAGTCCAGTTTTATCTGGTTATGGTCAGCTGATCTCAGTTATCCTAGTGTCAATAGAATCACACCAAGGGAACATTTCATAAAATGAAATAATATATTAAAATTAGCTCTTGTCCCAAGTAATTTTTGTCCCACTATATTTTTTATAAGACCTTGGACAAGTCACATAAACTCTTTGGGTTTTCATTTACTTATCTGTAGAATGAAAAGATAGGCAAGACGGTCAATAAGATTCATTTTCCTCTTCTTCTGTCTCAGTGCTTTTCCGATGACTGGAATAACTTCCACCCATGTCAGCCTGTTGACATCCTCTTCCTTAAGGCTTAGCTCAAATCTCATCTTCTCCATGAAGACTTCCCAGATTTCTCCCTGCTTGAAGTGGAATCTCTTTCCTATGATCTCTTAGAATTTTGAACTCTTCTTAGGCACTTAAAATCTTTCAATTTTTATTAGAAGTACCAATATGTGTGCAATATTTCCCCTACTACATTGGAAATTCTCTGAGAATAGGGTGCCATGGATTTTTTAAAAAATTCTTAACTCAGAAAATGGGTGGGGGGGAGCCTCCAGTTTAATGGAACAATCATCTATAAAGGTTTTACAGAAAGTCATAGTGATGAATAATACAACATGAAAAGATTTCAAATGAAACCTGAATAGTTGGAAAGGATTATATATCCAGATGACAGCATGAATACAGGACTCCACCAAAGTATCCAAGTGTAGACTAGCAAACCAGCAAAAAAGAATTGCATTTTGGTAAAAAAACCTGGATGGAATGCCATGTTTTCATCCTTACTACCTTAGATAATTCAGTTTCTTTCTCTGAGCCTTGGTTTTGCCATACAACAAATAAGAAAATTGAACCTGAATGAAATTGCCTATCACAGCATGATTTTGACCAAAGGCTAGATGATCACTTATAAGGGATGCATTGTAGATGCAGGACAGACTATATGCATGGTGAGGTTTCTTTTGATAGTTAGGTCAATAAAGCCTTTATTAAAGACTTACTGTGGGCCAAGCACAATAATAAGCACTGGAGATATAAGTACCAGCAAGCAAGACAGTCTGTCTCTCCCTACTCTCAAAGTGCTTATATTCCAACTGGGGAAGACAACACATACAGAGAGACTAGAAAGGAAGGCAGGAAAGATCAAGGCAAGGAGACAGAGGTAGAGAAAAGCAAGAGTGAAGTGAATAATACTTGGCATCCTTCTTAAAATGGTGTTCCCAGGGAAGAGATCTCCAAAAAAAGAAAAGGGTCCCAGGGGGAAAGTTTGCCAGAGGGAACTTGTGACCATCTAGAAGAAAGTGGAGCCTGGAGCACCAATGACATTATCTCTAAGGCTCCTTCCAGCCTAACATACCAAGCCAAGAGAATGGGCACACCTCTGTAGCATTTGGCTTTTGACTTGTTCCTTGCGGTTAGGGAAGGGGGGAAATGTCTCATCAAAAGAAAGAGACTCAGAATTCCTGGCAAGTGTTTTTCCATTCTTTCCTTTCACTTGCTTATGAGACATGTCCTGTCCTTGGTCAGCAAGGACCCTGCGGGCTATGAGAGATAGTCAGGGCATTAATAATGGTGCTCAATGTGGCTGAAAGGTGATGTGAGTTTCCATGCCTGGGTGGCCCAAGCCTAAGAACATTAGGGACATGGAATTGAAAGGCTGCAATTTACTCCTGGAGTCTGCCTGAACAAACTAGCCTAGCTGCTACTTCTGCATTTACAATTAGATGGTATTATTCATCACAGTAATATTTTATTTAAAGAAACCAATAAAGCAGATGGAGACCTTATAGGATGTGTCTATTTTAACGGGCACATTTGTTTGAGGGCTGGTTCAGTAATACAGATGCAGAAGGGTGGATAAGGCAAGGGAAAAAACAATTATTTTAATGTACCCAAACTTGCAAAGGAAGGTTGTATTTTTTTTTTTGCCCTTCAAAGAATGGGAAAGGGTTAGAATCCTAAAGGATAATAAAAATAAGGCCATCAACCATTTCTATAATGCGTTATGATTACAGTTTACATATCACAATAGAAATCATGTCATGGTGAATGGGGAAAGAAACTAGGGTTGTTAAGCCTAGAGAAGAGAAGGCTTTGGGGATGACAGACTGGGCCATGCATGATCAGACACTTTCTAACATGCATTAGACATGCACTAAAATGGAATGGACTATTTAAGTGACTATAGGGCAGGTAGGTGGCACAGTACACCAGACCTGAAGTCATGAAAACCTGAGTTCAAACCCTGGGCAAGTCACTTAACCCTGTTTTCCTCATTTTCCTCATCCACAAAATGAGCTAGACAAGGAAATGGCTAACAGCTATGGTATCTTTACCAAGATAACCCTGCAAAGGACTGAACAACAAAGTTAAGGGATTAATGATTCCTTTTAAATTTTTTTTGGTAAGGCAATTGGGGTTAAGTGACTTGCCCAGGGTCACACAGCTAGTCATTATTAAGTGTCTGAGGTCAGATTTGAACTCAGTTCCTCCTGAATCCAGTGCTGGTTCTCTATCCACTGTGCCACCTAGCTGCCCCCGATGATTCCTTTAAAAACAAATTACCCAAGTCCATTTATTCAGTAGTAATAACAACAGGTTATGGAAAACAAAGAGGTTTTTATTTGCTTGGTTACTTGTTTGTTTGTTTTCTTTTAAGATTATCATAATTGAAAAGAACTCTTTCTTAGTGCAGAAAACCCTCAGCCTACAGAATGCAAGGCAGAAATGAATTAGGACTTTTTAAAGAAAAAAAAAAACTGATGTAGATGAGATTCATGTTTTAGGGAGGAGTCAGACTAGTTCACCTTTGAAACCCCTTCTATCTCCAAGTCATTGATATAAATGTACTTTCACATACATTATCTCATTAGACTCTCACAGCAATCCTGTGAGGGAGGTAGTTCAATTATTATTACCTTTATTTTATAGAAGAGACAACTGAAGCTCCTTAAAGGGAAGTAATTTGCTCACAGCAACATAAAGAGTAAACAGCAGAGCAAGGATTAGCACCTAATTCTTTTCACTATAAATCTAGTAGTAAACCAAAGAAGAAGAAGAAGAAGAAGAAGAAAATTCACAGGGGATCATCAGTCAATTGGGTGCTGAATACACACATGTAGCAGGCCACATATTTCATTCCATGCTCTATCTCATGACTATTGTTTGGAATTTTGAAACCCAGAATACTTTATCAATGGTAGAAGGTTGTCTGCTCTGCTATAAACGTTAAGTCTTGCTTTGTCCATTCCTTTTTACATTCTAAATGAGGCTCCTCGAAATGATTATAGAAGCCCTATTTTTAGGTATAAAAATTCAAAACCTAGAAAAATGAATGTTACAGCTGTAAATATCATTAGAGCAGGCAAGAAGCCAATTAGGACAGTCCACAAGTTATGTTCTAACCAGATGGGTACATTGGGAAGGGAGAGGCAGCATGGTATCATGGAACAATGACTACCTCTGAAGCAAAAGAACATGGATTCATATCTTTCTTCTTCTTCTTCTTCTTCTTCTTCTTCTTCTTCTTCTTCTTCTTCTTCTTCTTCTTCCTTCTTCTTTCTTCCTTCTTCCTTCTTCCTTCTTCCTTCTTTCTTCTTCCTTCTTCTGGCAGTGAGGGTTAAGTGACTTGCCCAGGGTCACACAGCTAGTGAATGTCAAGTTTCTGAGGCCAGATTTGAACTCCAGTCCTCCTGAATCCAGGGCTGGTGCTTTATCCACTGAGCCACCCAGCTGCTCCCCATATCCCACTTATGACATTTATATTGTGTGACTGGGAAATTTATTTAACCTCTTTGGGGCTCAGTTCCATCATATATAAAATGATGCAGTTGGTCAATATGATCTCTAAGATATTTTCCAATTCCAATATTTGTGAACCTATGAAAAAGCTTGGGGCTGTGGTCAGAGATTTTTGGTTGGAAGCTTGGCCTTGTTACTTGCTACCTGTGTGACCTTAGTTGTTACTTTACCTGTGGTACCTCTTTACCTTTCATCTATAGATTGAGATTATTGGATTAAAAGAACTCTGAGGTCCCTTCCCCTTCTAAATCTATGATTTTATGATGCTTTGAAGATTTGAATCTTCATTCCTTAGTAGAGCAATGCAAGGGAGAGAAGTTCCAGGTTAAATTACAGTAGGTCTCTCTTAATGTGAATAATGAATTCCATGAAATCTTCTGCATGTATGCAAATTCTCACTATTTGAAATTATAGCTATGTAAAATTTGGTCATTGGTTCCTGCCCAATAATATGATCATTTCATGTTATTCATTATTCACACTAATAAGTACCTGATTGTACAAGATTTCAGAATGACCAGAGGTAAGCAGAGTTTTCACCTTAATTTTGAGCAAGCACTCTTGCTCACTTAATCTTTAGACCAGTGACAACACCTTTATGAGACGGACAGTTATGACTACACTTTCTGCAGTATGGTGTCATGAAAAGGGTTCTAGACTGAGAGCCAGAATATCAGAGTTTGAATCCTGGCTCCACCATTTTATTCTCTGAGTGAACTTGGGTAAATCTCTGGGCTGCCTTTTATCTATAAAATAGACAAGATTATTTCTAAGATCCCTTCCAGAACTCAAGTTCTCTGTTCTAAGGTGCTTCTTGGCTATAATGCTCTAAGGTCTTTTCTAGATCATAAATTAGAAGGTGTCTTCCAGATGTTGCATTCAATATATATGCAAAGATACCTTCTAGTTCTAGCAGTCTACATTCTAAAATTCTATTTTGTAAGGCTCCTTCTGATGGAAAAGTTTCATTCTAAATTCTAGTCTTGGTTGGCATCTCCTCTCCTTCCCTTCCCTTCCCTCTCCCTCGTCTCTGTCTCTGTCTCATCTCTGTCTGTCTCTGCATCTCTCTGTCTCTCTCCCTCTCTCTTTCTCTCTCTCTGTCTCTCTCTCTGTCTCTCTGTCTTTCTCTGTCTCTGTCTCTGTCTCTGTCTCTGTCTCTCTGTCTCTGTCTCTCTGTCTCTCTGTCTCTCTGTCTCTCTCTCTCTCTCTCTCTCTCTCTCTCTCTCTGTCTCTCTCTCATATTCTATCCTCATCTCTCCCAAGCCTCTTGCTCTGTTTGTCATCTCCATTTCTTCCTCTATGTTTTTTTCCCCTTCTGTTCCTGTGCCCTAGACCAATCTGGAGGTCCCGTAGGTATCATTTACATCTGCTAGTTGTGCCAGGGATTAAAAAGTGGTCCAGAAACTGGTCAAATAAAAAAAAATGAGTCAGTGTCTTTTCTGTCTAGGTACCCCAGATCTCTTTAAGCTAGGCTACTTAACATGAAGCTAAGTGTTAGTCTCAATGAAACATTTTTTAAAAATAGCTTTGTTCCACCACTATAATGGTCAGGAGATTTGGGGGAACAATGAATAATCCAGTTTTGTTGTAGCATAGGAGGTGTGAAAGGTAGTACAGTGAGAAAATATTTGAAAGATAGCAGCATTGGGGCAGCTAGGTGGCGCAGTGGATAGAGCACCGGCCCTGGAATCAGGAGTACCTGAGTTCAAATCCGGCCTCAGACACTTAACACTTACTAGCTGTGTGACCCTCGGCAAGTCACTTAACCCCAATTGTCTCACCAAAAAAAAGAAGAAGAGAAGAAGGAGAAGGAGAAGGAGAAGGATAGCAGCATTTCCAAGCTGGAAAGGACTTCAGTGCCATCTAGTCCAATTCATATCAGAAAAAAAATCCTCTTTACAAAATCCTCTCTGATATCATACAGACTTTGCTTAAGGATCTCCAGCAAGGAATGAAACACCACTTCTCAAGGCAGATCAATCTGTTTTGAGTTAACTATATTTATTAGAAAGTTTTTCCTTGATTGCTTACTGCCTCAGGGAGGGGGAAGGGGAAAGAGGGATAAAATTTGGAACTGAAAACCATAAATAAAAATGTTTATTATTTTTAAAAGATATTTTTTTTAATTTTTTTCCATATGTCAAGCCAAATGAATTTGTCTCATTGCAACCTCCACTCATTGGGCCTAGTTCTGCCTTCTGGAGCTAAACAGAACAAGTCTCTTCTTTTTTCTTCATGACAACCATCTGATGACTTAAAGTTAGCTATTATGTCCTCCCCGGTCCATTTTCTCTCTAAGGTCTGCATTCCCAGGTTCCTTCATCTGATCCTCACGTGGCATTCCTTCACCCTACTCTAAATAGTCTCTGCCTTATTAGTATATTACCTAAAATGTGATTTCCAGAACTAGAAACAATATTCCAGGTTAGAGCAAGATTTTGGAGAGCCATGAATGATTGACCTTTATTATTAGCAACAGGGAGCCACGAAAGGCTTTTGAACAAAGGAATCCCATGTAACAAGAAGACAAATACAGTATACAATTGGTTGGGAAGGATGGATTAGAGTAGGGTAAGTGCTGGAGGCAGAAGGGCAACCTGATTCAGTGGTAGGCCAGGGCTATACTTAGAGAATAGAGGTAGAAGCATAGGAGCTGTGTAGCACTGGGAGTTTTGTGACAGATGGGGTGGTTGTGCTAGCTGCTAATTGCAGCAGTTGGCTGGTACAATTTACCGTATTTGTATTATTCAAGCTGGCAGAGTTTCAAGTGTCAATGATATTTACAGCTTCTTTGATGTCTCTATTAGGCATCTTTAAGAAGGTTCAAGTTACCATCCCCCTCTCCCCTCCCCCAAAGAAAAAAACAAAATGGAGACACATACCCTCTGTGAAATCATTAATTCCTTGCTGTTGGGAAGACCTAGTTTAAACCTAGAACTAGTAGCCAGAAAGTAATAAAGAAGGAGTAGGGACAAATAAGAGAACAAAAAGGCTCAGGGAAAGAAGAGAGTATTTCAGTTAAGTAATCAATGCCTCTACTTACAACCCCAATGTAGGAGTTCATAGAATCATAGTAATTATAACTGGAAGAGACCTTAGAGATAATCTTGGTCAACCCCTTCATAAGACCTTGAAGTTGTCACATAATCGTCAATAAACACTTTTTAAATATCAATTAAACATTTATTAACGACCTGTGTTAAGCACTGGGAATTCAAAGAAAGGTAAAGGACTGTCCCTGTTCTCAAGTAACTCAGAGTCTAATGGGAGACAACATTCAAATAGCTATGAAAAATCAATCTATATACTAGATATACTAAAAATAACCAATAAGAGAGAAGGTACCAAAATTAAGGGAGATAAAGAAAAATTTCCTGTAGAAGGTGGGACTTTAGCTGGGACTTAAAGGAAGCCAGTGAAACCAGGAAGCAGAGATGGAGTAGGAGACCATTCCAGGCATGGGTATCAGTCAGAGGAAATGCCCCAAGTTGGAAGATGGAGTGTCTTATGTGGGGAATAGAGAGAAAACCAGTGGAATTGTGGGAAAGGAAGGAGGTATAACATGTAAGGCTGGAAGGGGAGGGGAGGGTGATAATGAAAGACTTTGAGTGTGAAATAGGATTTTGTTTTGTTGTTTGTTTTTGTTTTTGCAGGGCAATGGTGGTTAAGTGACTTGACCAGGGTCACACAGCTAGTAAGTGTCAAGTGTGCAAGGTTGAATTTGAACTCAGGTCCTCCTGAATCCCGGGCTGGTGCTTTATCCACTGCACCACCTAGCTGCCCCTCTGAAACATAGGATTTTATTTGGATTCTATAGGTCATAGGAAGCCCATTGGAGTTTATGGAGGAGAAGGATAACATGGTCAGAAAGATCATTTTGATAGCTGAATGGAGAATGGACTGGAGTAGAAAGAGACTTGTGGTAGGGAGATCGATCAGAAATGGAATACAGTTCCTCTAACTCTGGCTCATATTCTTTTGACTTCCTTATGCTATTTCTCTCTGATTCTGTGCTTCTTTCTTATTTGATTCAGGAAACGTTTATTATAGAACCTTCCCTAAGATCCCTTTCAGTTCTAGGTCTGTGATCCTTGGAACAAGTAAGTTAGCATTTGGAAAGTACTATGCAGAGCATTGGATACAAATGGTAAAGTGAGATACTCCTTTAGTGCCTGGCTCATAGTAGGTACTGAATAAAATTGTTTTGGTTGATTGTTGAATGAATGAATGAATGAATGAACGAACAAAACAATGAATGAACAAGCAAATTACAAGAACTGGATAAACATGAAATGAATTTATGTAAATAGAGTCAATCTATATTTCTCCTGAAGGAGAATAGCAGAGAAGGGAAGAAATTCATTTCCTAGACTTTGATTAGTCAGAGAGCAAATGAGGCATCTATGCCTCTGATCATAAAAGGCACGTTCTGGACAGTTGGATTCCATCATTCCTTAGCTGCATTTCCGAGATACTGAAAATGTCTCAGAGATATCCCTATGCCCTGGAAGTAAGTTTCCAAAGTGCTGACAGCAGGATAGGATTAGTGAAGGTTCAGTTTGCCTTCAGTCATAATCTCTAACTCAGGTCTCAATAATGATACAGAGCATCCTGGAGGGTCACAGTCTCCATTATAATGACAACTTCTTAGATATTTGTATTCCTAATAGTTCACAAAGGATTTTCACATTTATCATTTTACTAGATCTTCATAACAACCAGTTATTAAGTCATGCAAATATTATTTCTATTTTAAAGGTAAAGAAACAGGCCTAGAGAGTTTACATGGCTTTATTTATAAGTATTCTTTTTAAATTTTTTTATCTTTATTCTTTGAAGTTATAAATCATGGGGTTTTTTGTTTGTTTTGTAGCGCAATGAGGGTTAATTGACTTTCCCAAGGTCACACAGCTAGTAAGTCTCAAGCGTCTGAGGTCAGATTTGAACTCAGGTCCTCCTGAATCCAGGGCTGGTGCCTTATCCCCTGCTCCACCTAGCTGCCCCCTATTTATAAGTATTCTTATTTTTACAGATACCTTTTTCTATTTTTCAATCATCATCATTTAGTGATAGCATTTATATCATGCTTTGAGATTTGCAAAGCACTTTACATACATTATCTAATTTCCTAATATATTCCTCCCACCTCTGTATAGAGTGAGCCATCCTTTGAAACAATAATTTTAAAAGAGGAGAGAAAGACAACTTGGCAAAGCCAACCAACTTATCAAGCATATCTGAAAGTAATATGTTAATAGTCTTGTTATTCCACCTCTGGGGGGAAAATGGAGGGAGATGCATTTTCTCAACTTTTCTGCAGGGCCAAGCTTGGTGATTATAATTATATAATATTTAGGTTCCTATTTGGGGCATTTTTTTATTATTGTCATTCTCATATTTACATTGTAGTCACTGTGTATATTTTTTCTTATTTCTATTTCTTCTTTCTGCTTTAGTTCATATATGTCTACCCATGCTTCTATGAGTTCTTCATAGTTATCATTTCTTGCAGTAATAATATTCCATTACACCACAATTTTAGCCATTCCTAAATCAGTAAATATCTATTTTGTTTACAAGTCTTTGCTACCACAAAAAGTGCTGCTAGGAATATATGGTTTTATTTAGGATCACTCTTTTTGTATTTAATCTCCTTGATGCATATTGCTAGAATTTTAATCTCTGGGTCAGAGAGTATGAATTACACACATGTTCTTTGAATTATTCAAATTGTTTTCCTGAATAATCAGACTACTTTATAGCTCCCCAAGGATGCATTGACATGCCTGTCTTTCCACAGGCTCTCCAACATTAACTATTTCTTTCTTTTAATCTTTTCCTGTTTTCTAGATATGAGATAAAACCTCCGATTTTTGTTGGTTGGTTGGTTTGTGTCATCATCATTGGTGATTTAGAGCAGTGTTTCACATGATTGGTTGTCAGTAGTTTGCAGTTCTTCTGAGAGCCAATTGTTCAAACCCTTTATCACTTGTCAAATGGGAAATGACTTTTATTCTCATATATTTGTAGTTTCATATATATTTTTCAATATGTATCTTGGCTATTCATGACATTTTAAGATATTATCAACATTGTACATATGAGTCAAATTAAAGGATGGAGTCATCCTCATTATAACAATATTGTCATTGTTTTCATTTTATTTATTTTTAACATTCTTTTTATTTAAATTTTGTGTTCCAAATTCTCCCTTTTTTCTCCAGTCTCTCCACCATCCATTGAGAAGCAAGCAGTGCCATACCCATTATACATCATAACAATGTAAGCAATAATAACTCACATTTTAATGGTGCTTTAAGGTTTCCAAAATGATCTCCTTAGTCAGAGGCAGCTGGTGGCTCAGTAGATAGAGCTCTGGGCTCTATCCTGGATTCAGAAAGTCCTGAGTTTCAAATCTGGCCTCAGACATTTAATATCTATTTGACCCTAGTCAAATCACCTAACATCTCTTTTGCCTCAGTTTCCTTGACTGTAAATTGGGGATAATAATAGCACCTGCCTCCTAGGGTTGGGAAGATCAGAGAGATAATATTTGGTAAAAGGTCTTACCATTGGGCTTCATATATTATAGTCCTTTTCCTTCTTTTTATTCCTTCTCAGCAGTTCTATTAGGTCAGTAGTATCTACATTATTATCTTTGTTTTACAGGTAAGGAAGGTAAAGCCAGCCTAGCATCACACAGGTAACAAGTGGCTGAGTCACTCAGATCTATTGACTCCTAGTTTGGTTCTGGATGGGTTACAATTTGTACTAATGGAAGAAATGCACATATTGATGAGATTGAAGACCCAATTGATCATTAAAATATTTCCAGTTCTGCTTTCAGGGCCTTTTTACAGAGTAAACACTTAGTACAAATTTGAATTTAGCTAAAAGTGTTATGAGAGTTCATAGAAGGGTAGAGGTGACTTACATTTGGGAGCAAAATCAGAGAGTTTAATAAATGAGATGTCATTTGAACTAGTCTTGAAAGATGAGTATTATTTCAGCAATTGATGAGGAAATTACAGACATAGGGACTGGCAAGACCAAAGGTTAAGAGAATGGCAAGATGGGCAATTAGGTGGCACAGTGGATAGAGCACCAGCCCTGGATTCAGGAGGACCTGAGTTCAAATCCGGCCTCAGACACTTGACACTTACTAGCTGTGTGACCCTGGGCAAGTCACTTAACCCCAAATGCCTCACCAAAAAAAAAAAAAAAAAAAAAGAGGATGGCAAGAACAAAGACAGAGATGATGGAGAGGTCTGGGAATGGTGAGTTATTCAGTTGTCTTTTGCAAGATTAAATCTAGAGACTAGAGGACTGAGAGACTGCTATTGAGAGAGGCAAGATATATCAGAAAGGGAAGAGAATAAGTTTGTATTAAGTGCCTACTATGTGCTAGGTACTTTACAAATATCTTACTTGATCCTTACAATAAAACCCTGTGAGGCAGGTGCTTCTACAACCTCATTTTACAGTTGAGGAAACTGAAGCAGAGTTTAAGTGATTTCTCCACAGTCACATAGTTACTAAGTGGTTAAGACTGGATTTGAACTCAGGACTTCTCAACTCCAGACCCTGCTCTCTATCCACTGTGCAACCTAGCTGCAGGAGACCAGAAATCTACTCCTTCTGCCTCTAACTCACTGTATATTCTTAGGCAAAACATTTTTCTTTCCTTGATCTATTTTTTCATTTCAAATAAGGGGGGGGGCATATTAGATAATCATCAAGGTACTTTATAGCTCTAACATTCTTTGTTCCAAGTTCCCTTCCCCCTCTAACATTATTTTTCTGTCTTCCAATATTCTGCATTGAGTCCTTCTTACTCTAATGTTGTATGGTCTTTGTTCTGAGATTCTCTCTTCTAAGATCCAGACCTAAAATTCTGTGAATTAGGTTATTCCATCAAAACTATAGGGGAGGAGGTGAGAAATTGAACTGAACAAGGTATTTTAAAGATTAGGGATTTCCTTAGCCCAAGGCACAAGAATATAGTGCATAAGAGATCCAGATTTGGTCATCAGGATAGCAAACACTGAATAGCCTCCCACAAATTATTGATTAAATTCTAGCCCATGAAACCTCTCTTTCTATAAGAATAGCTGACCTGTCACCTCAAGCTATGGTGCCCAAGCCACCTATCTGCTAAAACTCCCCCTCTGTCTTTCCTTCCATTTCATGTTGACATCTGAAAAGATGACATTGAGGAGAGGGATTCAGCCCAGACTGATAAAAACAATGTGAAGCAGTGAGATTGGAGCTTATCAGCCAAACAGGACAGGCGATAGAAAAAGTAATCAACTTAAAACTCTTATCGAAATCTCTGCTGAGAAAAAGCTTTAAAATTCTGTCATTGCTCAAGGAAAAATTATCGGATTATTTTAAAGGAATTCCATTAGCCACATATTGGACAGTGTACATATAAGACAACACAATGCATGGCAGAAGCACAAGGTGGTTTGTGTTTTGAGTGTCTAGACTCTATAGAAATAAATACTTCCAAATTTCAAATATTTTATGATAGCATCAGTATGATTACTGCTTCTGGCAGGAGGAATCCCACCTACTCTGACTCATTATCTCAGTAGACAACTGTCCAGGAGCTCCTGAGGCTAGAGGTAAAATACTAATAATGATGACGATAATGATAATTCTCCAAATTTAACTAGGCTGGTCCTTCAATGACAGATCCATAGTCTTTGTCCAGGTCTACAGCTGAAAAGTGTCCAGTTTGCTAGGACTTAGAGGTAGTAGCCCTCCATTCCTTTTAAAGGATATGGAGTTACATATATGCTATGAATATCTTCTCTAAAGATAACTTTAGTGTACAAAGGCAATCAAGCCTAAAGAAAAAGAGAGGGAAGAAAGAGGAAAAGGGGATCACCTACTCAATGCAGCACACTCTGTAATTTCTGTGTGGAATACTTAGTTTGTTGACCAAAATACCAAAGGTGTACCCAATGACCTAAAGTAGCAATTCTCAAAATGTGATGCGTTGACCCATGGGGTCCAAGACCCTTATGGGAGGTCACTGAAATCAAAATTATTTTTATAATAATACTAAAATATCATCTGGCTATTACAATACTCATACATTTCCCAGCTATATATATATATATATATATATATATATATATATATAAGACCAGATATTCATCATAGACTTCAATAAAAACAATATATCATGACAGATTAAATGCAGAAGCAGATATGGGAATGTTAATATCTTATATTAAGCCAGACATTAAAGAAATTTGCAAAAAATATGTAAAACAATGCCTCTCTTATCACTCATTTTTATTTTGTAAAATATAGTTATTTTCCCAACAAAATAAGTCATTTCTATTTACACATGGTGGGTTTATTGTTGTTAAATGAATTAATAAATATTTTAATGTGTTGGGTTTGATTTCTAATAGAATACTTAGCAATCCATATAACCTACATAAACAAATTTTGGTATCCTCAACATTTTTAAGAGTGTAAAAGATCTCTGAGACCAACAAGCTTGATAACTGTTGACCTAAAGGATCACCATTAGGGAGGAAACAGTAACTATAACAATGAAGATAATAAAGATATAACAAAAATATGTATTTGATATTAACAAATCAAGTCACCTAGCCCAGATAAATGACATCCCCAGGTACCAAAAGAAAAGAATGTCAGATGTTACTGATAAACCACTGTCAGTAATATGTGAATGACTGCCAAAAATGGGAGAGATCCTACAAAATTGGAAAAGTATATCCCCAAATGTTGTTTTAATTTTAGAAAGGGGAGGGGAGAGAAGAGACTGCAAACTATAAGCTAGTAAACTTGACTTTATTTCCTGGGCAACTATGTAGTGCAGTGGATAGAATGCCAGATCTAAAGTCAGGAAGGCCTGAATTCAAATCCAACTTAAGACAACATATGTGTGACCCTGGGCAAGTCACTTAATTCTGTTTGCCTCAGTTTCCTCATTTGTAAAATGAGCTAAAGAAGGAAATGACCAGCCACTCCAGTATCTTTGCCAAGAAAACCTCAAACAGGGTCACAAAGAGTTAGACACAACTGAACAAGATTTCCTGGAAAAACTCTAGGATAAATCATTAAGAAATAGTTGAACATTTCAAAAAGGGCC
Organism: Dromiciops gliroides; assembly: GCF_019393635.1. Lineage (NCBI taxonomy): Eukaryota > Metazoa > Chordata > Mammalia > Microbiotheria > Microbiotheriidae > Dromiciops > Dromiciops gliroides. The sequence continues at coordinate 552,826,469 of NC_057863.1, read as the reverse complement.
AATGGGCTTCACCTAGAACAGGTCATACCAGATTCAACTAATTTCCTTTTTTGACAGTGTGAGAATTGGAATTGTACCCCCCTACTGGAGAGATATTATAGGGAAGCTCTGCCATGAGGAGGAAAGCATGTGATTTAGAGACCATGTGACTTTAGTGTCTGGAAGTTACATTTATAGAACCACCTGTGGGACTTGTCAATCTGAGCTACCAGCCAATTAGCTTGGAGCTGTGTGTGTGGACGGCCCTGTTTCCTGTTAGAGAGGAGGTTTCTGGGAGGAGGAAGGAGCAAGCACACGCCTCTCTTTCAAGGGGACCATGGGTAGAGTGGAGCTGAGATGCTGGCTCCCTGAGATAAATAGATGAAGGAATCTTGGCCTCTTACTCTCTCCTCACCAAATTCTTATGCTCCTTAATAAATACTTAAAAGTCTAAACTTCTGCTAAAGCTTATAATTTAGGGTGACCACTCATTAGATTTTTAGGCAGTCTAGCTAGAATTTTAGCCACCGTACAGATAGCAACATTACAACAGGATTACTAAACCAGTAGAGGAGGGAACTTCCATGGATATAGTTTACCTATGTTTTAGCTACATTTTTGATAGATTATCTCATAGTATTCTTGTGGACAGACATAAGCTAAACAATAGTACAACTCCATAGTTCAAAGCCGGTTGGTTGGCCAGATTCACAGTGATTATTCATAGTTCAATGTTAGCATGGAAAGTGTTCTTGGAGGACCCAAGTATAAGATCTACAATTGGATATTAGATCATAAATCTCCCCTCTTTAACCTTTCCCTTAATTTATCTCCCAGACTAGTAAATGGAAGAAGCTTCTGGTTTTCTAGTTAGAGCTTTTATTGTATGGTAGTTACCAGGTGATGTTGACTAGAGGGATAGGAAAGTAGAAATACAATACAAATCATCTTAAGTCTAAGCTTAGTCTATATTCCGTATAAAAACTCACCAAAAGCCCAAGGCCACCTTTGGGGAGAGAGAGAGACCGAGTCAAGCGAGTGCTGCTGCTAACCGCGAGCCCGGCCGAGTCGAACTCCCGTCAGCATCTCTCTGTACAGCACAGTCAGGAGACCAGCAGAACAGGAAAAAGCTCCCACTTCCGTTCTCTCTTTGCCTTTTAAGCTCGCACCCTGGAAGTGGAGTGCTAGCAGGCAGAATGGCGTGAGTAGCTCATGATGTTGGTCTCCTCCCCAAAAGGGTGGTCCTTAAAGAAAAACTGGTGTCTCTCCATTATCGCTAACTGACTGTTAAAACTTTTTACCACTCAAGTGATCTGCTGTAAATTGTGTGCTTTTTAACATTTTTATCAATGATTAGGTTGAAGTCAAATTTGCTGTTGACATAAAGCTAGGAAAGCAAGCTACCACATTAAAGTAAGAGAGTAGGAGTCCAAAAAGATCTTGTTAGAGCAGGGTGGTCTTTAAACTCTTTAGACAACGTACCTTTATCAGTTAAAAAATTAGTCTATACCTCTAATATATGTGTATATATTATCTGTCTGTCTGTCTGTATGTTACTGTAAAAGCCTAAACCAAACAAAAAGGAGGGAATGAGGAAATAAAGTGGTGCAATGTTCTTTCTGCTGCCCCAGAGTACACAGCCCACCCTCTGGGATTAAAGAAGGTAGACTTTTGAAGTAGTGTGGGAAGTAAAGACTGGATACACTAAAGAGGGAAGATCATTTTCCCAATGTCATCATAGCTGCTGCTGGAAGATGGGGAAGAAAGTAGGGATTGCTTTAAAACTTCCCTGAAGGGGCAGCTAGGTGGTGCAGTGGGTAGAGCACCGGCCCTGGAGTCAGGAGGACCTGAGTTCAAATCCAGCCTCAGACACTTGACACTTACTAGATGTGTGACCTTAGGCAAGTCACTTAACCCCCATTGCCTCACCAAAAACAAAAACAAACAAACAAAAAACTTCCCTGGGGATACGACATGAGTGGGGAGCTTGAAGCTTCACACCAGTGGGAAGAGGAAGAGTTCACGAAGTATTAGAGGATCATGGGTAAAAGGGAAGTGTGATTGTGTTGGAGACAAATGCCGTAGCGGGCTATTGCAGGGATAATGGGATTCAATCCATTTTCCACCCTGTAATTAATTGACCACACCTCCTTTGAAACTGTGCCATTTCTCCTCTGTCACTCCCTGCCATGTGGCCCCAGGCCCTGAAATAAAGAACACTAGATGGGAGCATTGGGAAGAATCTAAGAAGATGTAATGATATGAAATTTAGTAGAAATAAACATTATGTCTTATACACAGGTATAAAAGATCTACTTCACATGGGAGAACCACTAGTTCTCATAAAAAGAGGTGGGTTTTTTAGGGGATTTCAAGCTTCATAGGACTGAGGTATTGTAATATAATGTGATATAGCAATAAAAAATATTTTCTAACATAATCTTGGGCTGCATTAAGTGAGACATAATTTCCAGGAATTAGGGAGGCAAGAATCAATTCTAATGTGTTCTGCCTTTGTCAGGGTTCATCTGGAGTGTTGTGTTAAGTTCTAAAGCACCAAAGTTTAAGAACATTTCACAGTATCCAGAGAACAGTGACCAGAATATGAAAATTAGTCGGAACTTGATATGAGTAGCCTGGAAGGAAAAAAGAAGGAAAGAAAATAAGCATTGTATTGTGCCTGCTGTGTACTCTACACTATGCTAAGCACTGTACAACTATTATCTCATTTGATCTTCACATCAAGCCTATGAGTTATTTTCTGTTATTATCCCCATTTTACATTTGAGGAAACTGAGGCAAAGAAAGGTCAAGTGATTTCCCTAGGGACAACTAGTAAGTGTCTGAGACTGGATTTAAGCTTAGGCCTTCCTTGCTTCTGGCCCAGTTCTCTCGATTTCTGTGTTTTTGTGATGATAAAAGTAACACATTTTTATTAATTCCATAACTAAGTGATACAGTAGATAGAGCTTTTGACCTGAAATCAGGAAGAATTGAGCTTAGATCCAGACTCAAACATTTACTAGCTGTGTGACCCTGGACAAGTCACTTTACCTTCACCTGCCTCAGTTTCGTTGCCTGTAAAAGGAGGGGGGAGGGGTAATGATAACATCCAACTCCCAGGGTTATTGTGAAGATCAAATAAGGTAAAGCTTATAAAATGCCTTGCAAACCTTAAAGTTCTATATAAATGCTAGCTACAATTAAATGATAACTCTTCTGTTTGCCTGAAGAAATAAATAATAGCCTGAAATTACAGAGCACCAATAACTTTTTAGTCAAGGGCTAGATAGGTTTTTTTTTTTAAGAATATAATTTAAGTCAAAGAATGTGTCAGCCTAAAATACATATATAATTCAATCCAGCTCAGCAAACATTAAGCCCAAATAAAAATGGTCCCTGTCCTGATTGACCTCATTATCACTTAGGGTAATGAGATGCAAACACAGGTGATTATTTAATACAAAAGTGAAATGTATTTCCATGAAATATCTGCTTCCTTTCTTCAATACTCCACTTCACTTTGCCTCAGTTAGTGTTAAAATGCCCTCGTATTAGCCCCTGAAGCATCTTGTTTCTTAGCTTTCAAATTGCAAATTAAGTAAGAGAAGGCATTGAGAGAGGTAGACACCTTATTTTTCACCCATTCATCCTCCTAGTGCATTCAAGCCCACCAAAACACACATCTGGCAGAGGAACAAAAAATCCTCTTTCCCATGTGAAAGCCTTTCTGTGATATCAAAGGTAACAGGCCCACTGAGAACTGCATAGAACCTCTTCCCTGAACATTCCAAACATGGGCACCCTCGCTCCTATAATCAAGCCTGAGCAATAATACTCAGCCCAATAAAGGCTGATTTTAGAGATCAGGAAAATATGACACTGTCCATGGTCACAAATAGGACTCTCCCAGCCTTATAGCTAGGATGCCATCATTCATTTAGATAACAGTTAATTAGTGTCTCCTGGGAACAGACTCTTCTGGCCCCTGAAATTGTCATTTGTAGCAATTGCCTAACTTTGTGGAACAGGCTCAGCTTAACTTCCCTGAGACTCTTTCTTTCCATTGGAAGTTGGGTTTAACTTTTTTTCTACTCTTCCATCAAAGATACCAGGTGGTGTGTCCTTGGCAGCAGAGCCCTCTGCATTAAGTCCCTGCCAACCAGAGTCATAATTTCAGGATTCTGACACCTGAGGCCAACTGAGATCAGGGGAGAATCTTCTAAGCTATGATCATCCCTTCTAGACATGATTAAGGTAGGCTGGAGGCATGGGACTTGAGAGCTAAGGAGAGTAAGGATCTAGGAGTCCAAGGTGTTAAAAGAGGGCAGGATGCTGCTGCTGCTGCTGCTGGTGGTGGTGATGATGAATGCAGAAAGGTAGCTGTTGAATAATGGATGCTGAGTGAGGGATCTGAAAGTGTCAGCAAAAACAAGGGATATACTGGTTCTTCTTCCTTGCCCCGGATATCTTGGGTAGAAGTGAAGGTGGCAGACATCTCTGGGAAAAGTGCTACGAGATGTGGTATGTTCAAGAGGAAACTGGTTTTCCATAAGCGCTTCAAGAAGGAAGGAAGGGGAGGGGATTCTATAGGACTTTATGTTTAATGCAAGAAAAGGAGAAGAGGTCATCAATTCCAACCCTCCAGGTCAAAAAGGTAATAAATAGAAGTTTTAGGGGTTGAACTCTGATCCCTTGGCTCTAAATTTAGCAGTCTTTCTAGGACACCACAGTAGAGGAAGACCATAGAGGGCCTATTGAGAGCAAAGAAAAGTAAGGAAATGCAAGTGCTAGGGTTCAATTTACTGTTTCAGAGGAGGGAGGCAGCAGACAGTGTAGGTGCAGCCAGTAACTAGCTGATTTCACGTGAATCCTCTATATTCCTTATAGGGCAAGTCCCTAGGCTACCTGACCAATGGAGGATAAGAAGTCAGTGTGTGGCCCTGAGGTAGAAGGGGAGAAAGAGAGCCAGAGTAAGCAAGATATGGAGATCTAGTAGTAAAGAGAAGTTGGAAATGCTGGGCTGGGGAGAAGCAATTGGGTGGCCTAGTGAATAGAGAGATGGACTTGGGGTCAGAAAGATTTAAACTTAAATTCTGCCCCAGGCACTAGCTGGGTGACACTGGACAACCAGCTTAGCTTCGATTTCCTCATATGTTAAATGTAGAGTTTAATAGCACCTACATCACAGGGTCATTGTAAGGATCAAAGGAAATAATATGTATATAAAGTACTTTGCATATAGTATAGTCTTATATAAAGCTAATTATTATTTTATATGTTAACAATTATAATATTAATAATATATAATATATTAGATATAATGTAGCATCTGTTACATTAATTATCATATAATGCAATGTATAATAATGCATCATATATTTATTATTTTTTTTATTGGAACAAGGGAGATAGTAAGAGGGCTTTCTTCCCAGGAATTAAGCTCCATGAGATGTTAATATGTGGGACACAGCCCCACTCTACCCAGCTGGCTCATCTTCCAACAAAACTTGACTGTCATCCCTTGTAAAACATGGCACCTAAAACTAAATATAATATTCCAATTGTGATCTGACCAGAAAGGGGTCCAATGAAGCTACACTCTCTCTTATCCCAGATGCTAGACCTTTGTAAATGACCAAAGAATGTACTACTTTTCTTGCTGCCAATTTGCATTGTGGACTCATAACAGTTTGAATTTGCTAGAATTGTTGGAACTTTTTTTTGTTTGCTTTAATATGAACATATCTATTCCCATTTCCCAAGTGCCCCACTCCTACGATTGGAATATACCTAAGTATAAGTACTTGAATATACTTGAGTATAAGTAAAGCTTATTCAAAAGAAACATGTAAAAGGAGATGGAGAAAGGGATTAGGTAGCATTGTATATGAAGATAAAATATCCATGTAAGAAAATTCAGGAACCGGAAAAAATAAGTATTATCAAGAGAGACTTTAGGTAAAGATCAATGGAAAGATAAAAAGAAACAATTTTGTCATCAGATTATTCTACAGACCACCTGGACAGAAAGAGGAAAAAGATGAGATTAGAAAACAGATCATAAGCTTGGCACAAAAGCATGACATAGTAGTGAGAGGGAACTTCAATTATCTAGACATTAGTTTTCCCTCTCTCCCTCTCCTCTCCCTCTCCTCTCCCTCTCTCCTCTACGTCCCCATCAACCCCCCCACACACACACACACATAATCATTGCTTAGGGGTGAATAAGAAAATAATAATGAATAATAACAACAACATTTATATAGTACTTTACTGTTTGCAAAATGCTTTTCATCTATGTGTATATATATATATATATTTCTATTCAGTCTTCACAACTATCCTATGAGATAAGTATTACTAATATCCCCATGTTAAAAATAAAGAAACTGTGACATAGAGAGATAAAGTGACTTGTTCACAGTCCCAGAGCTAAGTAACCATCTGAGGCAGTTTTTGAACTGGGTCTACATGACTCCATGCCCAGCAATCTCTCCACTGCAGGAGATAATAATTGACAAAAAAGAGCAGAGAAAGCTTCTCAATAAAGGTATTAGAAAGCTTAAATAGTTTAGTTATGCCACTTATTCCCGTTTTGATTTTGGGCAAGTAACTTCTTTCTGGGCCTTTGTTTCTTTATCTATGAAGTGAAGGAATTGGACAAGATGCTCCCTAAGTTGGTCCCATTGAGCTCTAACTTCCCTAATGTCAATACTACCACTGTTTGCTGCAATTCCAGAAGGTTCTGCCGGCCCAATAATGTCACTGTAGCCTTTGTGCTTTTCCCTTTTGTCAGACTTCTCAGAACAATTTCCTGAAGCCTAATTATGAAAAGTATTATCATCACTGGTTGCTCTCATTACCAGCAAAACTGCCATCTTACCTTGCAAGGCTACTGAAGCTGTAATTTTTCTAATGGACAGCTGAACACACCCTTTAGAGCAGTTCTTAACCTGAGGTCCAGGAATTTGGCTTTTAAATATTTCCTTACTTCAGTAAAAATATTTCTATATTTCAATATAGTACAATTCAATAAAACTATTTCAATAAAATCAATAGTTGTCACATACTGCTGTAAGGTTTGCAAAATGCTTTACAATGATCTCATTTAATACTCACAACAACCAGAGGAAATAGATACTTATCATTATCCAAATTTTACAGATAAAGAAACTGAGATAATAAGAGATTTAAGTGACTTGTCCAGCATCACACAACTAGTAGGTACATAAGGTTGGATTTGACCTCGGAACTTCCTGACTTCAAAGCCGACACTCTGCCACCTAAATTGGTTTTCTTTGTAAGGCTATGTATTTTATTTCTGCATTTTAAAATGTTGTTCTGAGAAAGGGTCTAAAAGGCTTCACCTGACTGCCAAAGGGGATCATAACATACACAAAAGGTTAAGAACCTCTGCTTTAAAGGGAATCAAAAGGCAATGCTGGAGCTTAGCCTTTGGGAAATCAATAAGATTCATTGGCATGGTCCAGAAGCTAAAGTCAAACAGTGTTAATGGTGAGCTCTTTTTTTGTTTGTTTGTTTTTTTGGTGAGGCAATTAGAGTTATGTGATTTTCCCAGGGTCACACAGCTAGTAAGTGTTAAGGTTCTGAGGTCCGATTTGAACTCAGGTCCTCCTGACTCCAGGGCCAGTGATCTATCCACTACGCCATCTAGCTGCCCCATAATGGAGAGCTCTTAATAAAGAACCAGAGTGATACCCAACATCCCATTCTAGAGTTACAGCCTTTATGGTCACGGGGGGCATTTCCCACACTTTCCATATGGTTTGGACTGAAGCCCCATCACTTCAGAAATTTAGTCTCCAGGCCAGGGCAGATTATATTGTATTATATTATATCCAGAGAGCAAGGATGTTATTAGTCTCGTTGAGAAACAGGACTTTGAAAGTTAGAGAGCTGCTAAGAGGCCTAGAATACTGATAGGAGGGACTCTAGAGGCAAACTCTAGGAGTTACGAGAACCTAATGCTAGGCCAGACTCTTCCACTGACAAGCTCTGTCAGTTGGGGAAAGTCCCTTCCATTCTCTGGACATCATTGTCTCTTCTTTAAAAATGTGAAAGTTGGGCTAAATGATTTCTAAGGACCCTTCCAGCTCTGATAATCTTACTACCACACCACCTGCAAGGGATCACAGAGGCCTATGATTCTAAGTAAATGTTAGAAAGGGAAAGGAGAAGATAATGGACTAAATCTGACGCTTATTGTAATATGAACATTGGAATGGGAGTGGAAAAAGTTAAGGGCAGGAACACACAGTCCACCAGTTCATATTCTCTTCCCATATAGAGCTGCCAGTTCAGAAAGGATGTGGTTTGAGACGGGTCCTACCAAGGAGATTTGTGGCCTTTTCTGTTTTCCTTGGGGTCAGAAATTCTGAGGGAAATTTTGGCAGGATTTCAGTGCTTTTGAATCACAGAACTACAGGATTTTAGATCTGAAGGTACTTTGGGAGCATCTAATCTAACCTATACCTGAAAAAAATAGTTCCCTCTAAAGCAGACACCATAAACAATCACCCACCCTTTGCTTCAAGACCTCTGATTACAGGGAGCTTGCTATTTCCCAAGGCAGTGCTGGCAACAACTAAGGGTTGGGATGTTTTCCATACATCGATCTGAAATCCCTCTTTTCAGTTTCTGCCCACTATTCCAAGTTCTTCACTCTGGGACCAAGCAAAATAAATATAATCTATCTCCCCCATTAAAATCCTTCAAAAGTTTGAAGGCAGCTAGCTATCATGCCTTTTAAATGTAGTTATTACTTTTAATTTGTTTTCAAGTAATAAGTTTTGTTAATCTATCTTTCCCACTAACCCTCTACATTTAGCAAATTTAAAACAAAGAAAACAATAAATCACTCCACACATTTCTACTTGCTATTGTTGTTGTTTAGTTGTATCCAGCTCTTCATGACCCCATGGACCATCACATGCTAATACTATCCATGTCATTTTCTTGGCAAAGAGTAATTTGCCATTTCCTTTTCCAGTAGATTAAGGCAAACATAGGTTAAGTGATTTGCCTAGTATCACACAGCTAGTAAGTGTCTAAGGCTGGATTTGAAATCAAGACTTTCTAATTCCAGGCCCAGTGCTCTATCCACTCGGCCACCTAGCTGCCTCTATCCACGTGGCTTAACAAAATAAATTCCCACATTAGGCATCTCCAAAAATATACATCTCTTTCTGCATATTAACAAGTTTCTTATTGAACAAATTGTTATACTAGTTCTGCTCCCTTGGCTCTGTATCAGTTCATAAAGGTCTTCCCATTTCCTCTGAAATTGCTCATTTCATCATTTCTTATGGCATAATAAAAGCCAATCATATTCATATGTCCTAGCTTCTCTACACTAAGCACCTATAGTTCCTATGATCCATCTTCATTTGTTATCCTGGTTTCTCCCATCTGGAAACACCCCACTTTTTCCGTGTGACACCCAGAATTGAGCACAGTGCTTTAGGTATTCTCTGACCAGGGCAGAGTATAGAAAGATCGATAGATTGGTGAATGATTAAGCCCAACTGATACATTATGTGTCACCAGCCACATGCCCAGACCATAAGAGCACACTTCTTCCTATCCAGTTGTCCACCACAGGACCATCTTTTGATTTCTCCTTGCCACATAATACCTAAGAATTTGACCATCAGCAGACTCCCCTCCATCACTCCCCTACCAGGTGTCAGAGGAGTTCAACCATTTAGCTTTGGTGCTCTCATCCTGGGACTAAGCTCACCTTGATAACTGAATGAATGACCATGTACAAATTCATCTAGCCATCCTCTGCCCCCAAACAAAGAGACCATGCACAACATGGCACCTGGCCGGCCATCTTACCGTCTTCTCTTCTGTCATGAATATATTTACTCCCTCCTCACCTCTCCACTTGCTCTTGCTCAGGCACAGTAACACAATCAGTAATGACACTGTTCCTAGAAGGAGCCGTGTCCATCATCTTCCCTATGCATCAGCCCACCATTCCTGTGACTCCCCAAACAATCCCTTCCATGGCCACTATATCTAGCTATGTGTTACTTCCCTCTGTTATACTGTAACTTCTGTGACTGTCTCACTTTTATACTGTTATCCCCTTTGCTTAGCACAGTGCCTGGTACATTTTAAAAATTTATTCAGCAGCATCATCTCCTTATTGCAGGATGGTGTGGCTCTTTGAACATAGCTAAGATTACATTCGCTTTTTTGCCTATCATATAACACTGATTCATTGAATTTGCAATCGACCTGGTATCACCTTCTCCATAAAACCTTCCCTAGTCTCCTAGCTAGACATGATCTCTCATCCCTATCTTTGACATCTCCTGTGCATTGATCACAGTATAATTAGTAACTGGCTACCAAATTATAAGCTCTTTGAGGACAGGAATTATGTCATGTTTCCTCTATGTTTCCTTAAAACATATTATATTAATAATGCCATATAGAAATCATATAATGAAAAGAAACTGAGTTTGATATCAAAAGACATGGGTGCAAGTCCCAAATACAGTAATTACAAGCTGTGTGGCCTTAAGTAAGTTGTTCTGACTCTTTAAATTTTCTTTTTTTCATCAGAAAAAAATCAGTGGGTTGGATTAGATAATAATTGTGACAGAAAGAAAAAAGGGATCTGGGTTCTCAGAACATGAGTTCAAATGCCATCTTTATTACTTATGACCTGAGTACCTTTGGGTCATTCATATCTCTCTAGGCCTCAGTTTTCTCAGCTATAAAATTAGGGAGATTGGATTAGACGGCCCCTAACATCCATCTCTAACATTTATTAAAGTGAAATTGTAAAATTTACAAAGTGTTTTGCATAATATATAGTATTAACTGACCTTCAAATGAATTTATGAAATAGGTCTTAAGTCTTAGTCCCATTTTAGTGGTGAGGTAGATGAGAAGTCAAGTGATTTGCCCAAGGTCACACAACTAGAAAGTGGAAGGATTAGAATCCAGATTTTCAGCCTCAGAACCATTTCCATTTACCCTTGGAAGGCCAAACTTGTTAGGTTCTCTTGGGATTTCAGTCTGGCCCTTTTTGAGAATGCAGTAACAGTAACTTCTGGTATTAGAGCTTATGATAATGATATCCAAAATGCCAAAGTTAGATATGAAATGGACTCTTAGAGAATGGAGTTCTCTCTTGCCCAGAAAAAGAAACTAAGACCCTACTAAGAAGTAGCTACTTGATGAATTTTGTGGAGTTGAGTCAAATGAAATTCGAATGGCAGAATTTGAATGAAAATGAGGCAGTGCAGTTGAACAAAATGAAAACAATAAGAAAAACTTCCTACTCACCTGTTCGGAGAGCTCCATGGATTCTAGTTAAAGCCAGTTCTTCCCTTCTGGGAACATCATTCACTTGGAGGAACCTCAGAGAAACCACCATGTGGGTAAAGCAACTCAAATTCTCCCGAAAAGTTGGGCTGTAGCTTAGCCCTCCTCCAAGCAGCTTCCTTTATGAAGTGAGGAACCAGGATGATAAGCACAGAAATGAAAATTAAACATCTGTTTACTTTAGCCCCTTTCCAACATATTTTCACTCGTTAAAGGGAATGTCTTTCACACCCACAGATGTGTTATTTCACAGGGATGTTTGTATGGTGAGATTTTTCCCCCTCTGAATAAAAGGATCTTATGGCAATGTGGGCTCTGACAGCCACAAAGAGAAGACGATGAAAGAGAAAGGCATGAAGCTGCAATAGAAATGCTACCAATATGGATCCATGCCCAGAGACCAACTTCTACTGTGATGTGTGATGTGTGTATGCTTCACAGTCTTGAAATACCAAACTACCCAAGGAAAATCAACTGTCACTCCCCTGCCCTGAAATTCAACTAAGTAGTAAAGCCAGAATTTTCAGTCCTAGGGCCCGATTGCTATCTCAAGGAAACTTGGCAAGGTTGGCCACCCATGGGTGGATGGAGGTAGAGTGGAGTTCTTAACCCCCTTTACAGAGCTAAATAAATACAGGACTGAGAGTCTGGGGCCTTGGGGTCTATTCCTGGACAGGTCACCAACAAGCTATGTGACTTTGAGTAAATTATTACTTTATTCAGCCCCTACTTACAATACACATTTGCTACATGGACTCAAGACACTAGATGTGTAACCGTGGGTAAGTCACTTAACCCTATTTGCCTCAGTTTCCTCATCTGTAAAATAAGGTAGAGGGGGAAATGACAAACCACTCAAGCATCTTTGCCAAGAAAACCACAATGTAAACACAAAGAGTCAGACATGACTGAAACAACTGAACAACATGTAAACCTAGGCAAGTTACTTTATGTGTCAGTCTCCCTAAGACTATAAGATGTAGAGAAGGTACCAGCTTACATCAGTAAAGAGTATTTCCTAATCCAAAATTCCCTACACCACTGATATTACAGTTCTGGTCTCTATCCCCTATCCCTTCTACATTTGTAATATGAAGGTATTGGACTCTAAAGTGTTGTATTCTCCCACCCCCCTTTTTTTGAGGCAGTCAGGGTTAAGTGACTTGCCAGGGTCATTTAGATAGTGTTTGAGGCCCCATTTTCACTCAGGTACTTCTGACTTCAGGGGCTGTACTCTTTCCACTGCACCACCTAGCTACCCATAATGGGTCATGTTCTAAGGTCCTTTCTAGCTCTTACATTCAATGGTTGAATATTCTATATCTTCTTAAGTCCCTCACTCCTGCAAGATTCTATATGCTGGGGGAAGCTAGGTGGAGCAGTGGATAAAGCACCGACCCTGGATTCAGTAGAACCTGAGTTCAAATCCAGCCTCAGACACTTGACACTTAATAGCTGTGTGACCTTGGGCAAGTCACTTAACCCTCAATGCCCTGCCAAAAAAAAAAAAAAGATTCTATGTACTATGCCATAGTCTCTGCCAGTTCTCCCTCTGACAAGGCTCATGGACAAAAGCTAAACCATTCTCCCACTGCACTGGGCATCTGGCCCAGGTTCTAATGAATGCTCTGGCCAGGTACAAAGAGAGGGTCTCCTGCATGGTCTTACAGAGCTAACTAGAGAAAGCCAAGGAGAACTGTTACTAATAATACAAATATATAGACTTTGCATCCATTGATTAAGAGCACTCTCCAATAAGCTTACTTTAGTTATATAAACTGATTAATGTTCAGTATACAGTCAATGAGACAGTTTAGGACCAAAGTCAGTCTGTGTGGTCTCCTAGAAAGAGCACTGGACCCAAAGTCAGGGGACCCAGATTCATGTCTGATGCCATTTTGTAAAATTAGGATAATAGCACTTGTTTCACATTAGCTCACTGGATTGTTATGGAGAAAGCACAATGTAAAACACTGGTATGCAAATGTGTTATTAAGAAGAAAGGGATGGATGCTAATTCATTAAATTAAAAAAATATAATATAAACTTAATGTGCTCAATGAACTGTGCCAGGGAGACAGAAAGATTAATAACTCACTCTCCCTGTCCTCAAAGAACTTACCTAAGTCGGCTTGGTGGCACTGTGTGTACAGCATGGAAATTGAAGTCAGGAAGACCTGAGTCCATATTCCTGCCTAGAAACTTACTAGCTATAAAATCACTTAATCTCTCTGTATGTCAGTTTCTTCATCTGAAAAATGGGGATAATAATGGCATCTATCTCACAGAGTTTTTGTGAGGATGAAATTAATCAACATGTAAATCTCTAAGCAAATCTTAAAATGTTGTGTAAATGCTAGGATAGTGCTATATGAATTTTTGAGAAGGAAGACAAGAGACAGTAAGTATACCTACTATGCTAGTTACTGAGGACACAAATTTAAAATGTCCCTGCCCTCAAAGAGCTTACATTTTATCAAGGAAGACATATACATGTGATATATGTAAAATAAATCTATAAATCCAAGATAATTTTATGAAGAAGGCACCGCCAGCTAAGGGAATCAGGAAAGACCTCCTGGAGGAAGTGACCTTTGACCTGAGCTTGGAGGGTAAGCTAGGGAATATAAGAGGAATAAGTGAGGAGAGAATACACTCCAGATAGAATGTATTCATAGATTCTAAGAATTAGAAGGGACCTCACAGGCTATCTAATCTAACCCATCTCTGGTTAAGAATTCAGCTGACACGTGCTGACATGTGACAAGTCCAGCTTCAGTTTGAAGACTTTTAACTGGGGATGGGGGAGGGAGAAGCCAGTTTGGTTTTTGGTCACCTGATTGTTAAAAAACAAAAAAACAAAAATATCTTCTTTACATTGAGCCTAAATCTGCCTCTCTCCAACTTTCACTACAACCTCCAGGGTAATTAGCTAAATATCACACACACACACACACACCCTCCGTGAACCCTCCCCCCCCAAAAAAACCCCACTGTTCTTTGCTTGAATTAAGAACTAAAGTCCTTCCATCCCTCACGACTTTCTGAGGTCATCACTTCATCATACTTCCTCTCCCTTCTCTTTCCTCCCTTTACAACCTTGACCCATACTTAACCAGTTTGACCTCTTTCTCTCCTCTCTGGCCCCCTTGTTGTATTGCCACTCAAACCTTGTCAAGATCTAGTCCAGGGCCTAGATTATTCTTAGCACCCATCTCCTCCATACACCTACCCACATGCTGCTGGACAAAGCTGGAGGAAGCCATGAAACCCTACTGACGGAGACCACTGCAAATTAAGTCATCTAATCTCAGATGAACCTTCCCTCCTTTTGTATTTCTCTGATTGATTCATTCTCCACCAAAACTGTTCCAAAGCTTTTCCTTGCTTCTCAAGGTTCCCACACCTCCCCTCCCCTACCTCCTGCCTCTCACCTCCTGCCCCTTTCCTGTCTCTAGGCTCAAGATCTAACCACTTTCTTTATAAAGAAAAGCCCTCACTCTCTCCTCCTTTGCTCCAATCTCTATAAGAAAGCAGCTTTTTTCTCAACTACATGACAGTGTCTCAAATGCAAATCTGATGCTCTATATGTCTTCCTTTCTGATAGTTCTCCCACGGCATCATCCCCTGCTCTCTCACCTTACTGACTTCTTCTGGGCATCTCCCAGAATGTTCCCACCCATCTTAAAGCATAATACCTAGGACTGAACACAGTTTTCCAGATGGTGTGGTACAAAGGCATATTACAGCACAACTATGCATCCTGTGCTCTGGATATAATGCTTTCTTTATACAGCCTGAAGACACACAAGCCAAATTATGCTGTTGACCCACGTTAAGCTTGCTGTTCATGAAAATCCCCAGATTGTTCCACAGATTATCTAGTTATGCCTTCTCTAGCTGATCTGTGAAGGGTAAGGCCCTTGTAAAGCTGTTTCTTTAACCCATTGGAGAACATAACTTTGTCTTTATTAAATATCATCTTGCTAGATTAAATACAGCATCCTATGCTATCGACATCTTCTTGGATTCTAACACTGTCTGTCATGTGTGGAAGATGTGTGTCTGCTTGTTTGTCTTTACATGTACCCATGTAAGATATATGTGTCCACATGGGGTTCTAAATGCAGTTCACAGGAGACATTAATGATACAATTTTACATCTAAACCACTCCTGGAGAAAAAAAGAGAGCCTTCAGAAAAGGAAAGAAGGAAAGAAGGCAGGAAGGAAGGAAGGAAGGAGGGAGGGAAAGAGGGAGGGAGGAAACACATTTATTAAACATCTACTATGTGGCAGGAACTGTGTTAGATACTTTACAAATGTTATTTCATTTGATCCTCACAACACTACTTCAAAGGAGGTGATATTATTACACCCATTTTACAGTTGAGGAAACTGAGGCAGACAGAGGCTTAAATGATTTGCCCAGAGTCACATGGCTAGTATGTGCCTGATGCTAAATTTGAACTCAGACACATGGCCCAAGTGTCACTCTGTGCACTATGTCACCACCTAGCTGTCTCTAATTGCTTTGTGTCTACTTTGTATATATTTTATATTTTCTTATGTGTTCTCCCAGTACATAACCACACCTCAACCTATCTTTGCAGCAAGTGGAGCAAAAGAGGCACCAACTAGTCTCAGAGTCAAAAGACATGGGTTTGAGACTTGTTTATGACATTTAATACCTGTGTAATTCTGGTCAAGAAAGATTTGTCCTCAGGGCAGCTAGGTAGTGCATAAAGCACCATCCCTGGATTCAGGAGGACCTGAGTTCAAATCTGGCCTCAGACACTTGACACTTACTAGTGATACAGGAGGCAAAAAAGGGGTTAATAGAAAAACCTAAGGTCCAAGCTCGATTTCAGATATTAGCTCTAAAAGGGATTCAGACCCCAGTTAATGGATAACTTACAAGTCAGGATGCTAAGTTCTTTTACCTACATAAATCAGTACCCATAACAGGAACTGAGGAAGAGAGGCCATGAAAACCTCAGACTATAACAATGAAAAAATAACAGGCTATAGAAATTTAGACTAGAAATAAAAGAGATGGGAAGATATTTTGAAACTAGTCAATAGGAAACAGAAAGAGACATGCGCAGAAAAGGCTAAATTTGTCTCCAGATTCACCTTATGACATGTAAACCCCCAAAACACACCTCCACTGAAAAAGGTACCTGCCTCGATGGTTGGCTTAGGACCCCAGGAACTCCAAATTAAGGTAAGCCCTCCTCTGTACCTCCCAAAGGTGGAGATTATTATAATGAGACTGATAATCAATTTATCCATACTATAAATATAACTGTCTTTTCTTTCACTATTTGAGAGATTCCTTTCTGTATTTCTTTTGTGGTCACTCATAGTATTGCAATAAAACTTGGGAAACTGAGTCACTGAGTCTTGTAATTCTTTTGGGATGACTCACAATCAATTTGGCCCTAATTCCATCCCACATCATCAGCTGTGTGACCCTGGGCAAGTCACTTAACCCTCATTGGCCCAGAAAAAAAAAAAAAAAGATTCACCCTCTATTTTAGTTCCCTCATCTGTCAAATGAGTATAATAATGACAATGTCTACAAAATGCTTTGCCAACTTTGAAGTGATATATAGATATAGATATATTAATATGTGCATATATGTGTGTGTATAGACTGTTGTCATCAATGTTGTTATCGTGGTTGTTTTAATACAGCCAAGTCCCAATTAGTACCAATAAGACTCCTGCAAAGTTGTCTCACGATTTGAATTCACACTATATTTTTTTCTTTGGTTTGGGACCAGTTACCATATTTTAATATAATTACAACTACAAATAGTGTAAATTTAAACACATGTGAACACTTCAAGGGATTCATTATTCTTCACACTAAGAAGGATCTAGGTGTATAAAGAGAAATCAAATCCATAGGAAGATGCCTGCTCCAGGGTAGAGTAGAAAGTGCACACTGGGCTTGGAGATAGAAGCCCTGTCTGGGTCCAACCTGTCTCTGTCATCATTGACTGACTGTCATTTATCCCCATGGGCAGTTTCCTCCACTATGGAAAGTGGAGGAGCGGGGAGAGATTATCATATTTGCACAACAAAAGGTGTTGTGAGGAAACTGTTTAGTAAACTTTGGACTCAGGTTCCACTTGATTTTGATATAATTAAGGGCTTAAGTCTTCTCTTACCATGATATGGGACATCCTGGAAGTAAACAAGCCTAAGAAAGCAGGAAGCATAGAATTGATACCAAGATACACAGCAGAACACTTATTGATGGTAGCAAAGAACAAAATAAAAAACAAAACAAAACCTGTCAACAGGGCAGATGGCCATCATTTGGGGAATGAATGACCAAATTGTGATATGAGAATGTTAATGAAATATTATGGTGACATAAGAAATGACAAACAAAAGGGATTAAGAGAAGCTTGACAAGGCTTGTATGAACTGATGCATAGAAGGGGAAAAAAGAATCAGGAGAATAATACAAACAATTACTATGGCCTCATAAATGGAAAGAACACTGAAAAGGCAGCCCAATTCACATTAATTGCCATGATCAATCTTGGTCCCAGAGAACAGATGAAAAACACTCCCTTACTCTGAGGACAGAGGTGGGGGAATTAGGGTGAGGAGTGCTGCATGTGTTGTCAGATGGGATTGCTTTTGTCTGTTGGTTTCCAATGAACTGCTCTTTGTTCTAAAGAGGGGTGGGTGGATGGGTGGGTAGGGGTGTATATTGAGAAATAGCTGTGATGTGAAAAACAAAAGGCATAAATAAAACATTTTTTTTCAAATAGGGGCATAGACACCCAGATTCCCTCTTCTCTAAATGATCTTCCATAAAAGGACATGAAATTGCTTCTGCCCAATTTTCTCTTCACAAAGCCCTGTTGATTGCTGTACAACTTGTCACTGCTGAGGCTTGGAATAGCCCAGGGCTCCTTCCTTAACTCTCCACTCCAGTTCTTTATACAATAAACCACATTACTGCCTTGTGCTTTAAGAATTTTCCTCTCTCTTCCCAAATTGCTCTGTGTGCATCTCTCTCTTCCATCCTGACAATGTCTTCCTCTCTCAGGGTTTGACCCATAATGGGATTCTGATTGCCATCTGGCAGTGTGCTGCTGAGGGATGCAGGGGATGCTAAAATGAGGGACACCTCCCCCAATTGTCTGGAATAGGAAGGGGGAGGGGAGCAAAGAACTCCTCCCCTCCCATCACTGAGGGCTTATCCCTTAAGTACCAACAACTGGAATTTAATCACTTCGAAGGGAAATAGTACAATTGAAGGATCTCAATTTCATATGAGACTATGGAGATCTGTTTGACCTGAAAAGCTTTTTCTTCAACATATCTGAAAAATTACCACCTGGCTCTCCCTTGAAGACCTCCAGTGACAGAGAACTCACTACTTTCCTACAACCCCCTTTCACCTTGGGACATCTTTAAGACAGTTTTTAATCTGAGATCCATGAACTTTTCTCTTTATATAGATATAGAGATAGATATTTTTATTTCAACATAATTAATTTCCTTTGTAATTGTATATATTTTATTTTCTGCATTTTATATATATGTATGTATATGTCTGTGTATATGTATGTATGTATATATACACACACACACATATATTCTCAGGAAAGGTCCATAGACATAACCAGGCTTCCAGAGGGGCACATTACCCAAACAATGTTAAGAATCATTGCTCTAAGGAAAAGGACCTCGTAGGGAAGCCACATCAACACTCCAGTGGTTCTGTGAAGTCATCGAGGTCGGGTTTTTTTCCAGATCATGTCTATCCTTGCCTTTGCTGCCAAAGTCTTAAGGTAGTAGGCAGGTAGTTTCTTTAGGTAGCACTGGATCTAGACGTAGGAAGACCTGAGGTCAGATCTGGCCTCAGATTTACTGGCTATGAGATCCTGGGCAAATCACTTAATCTGTTAGCCTCAGTTTCCTCATCTCTAAAATGAGCTTAATGATAGCACCTAGCTCCTAGGGCTATGTGGGGATAAAATGAGATAATATTTGTAGGGAATTTTGCAAACCTAAAAGTACTACATAAATGCTAGCTTTTATTCTTAGAATAATGTGTTTAGGGGGCAGCTAAGTGGTGCAGTGGATAAAGCACCAGCCCTGGATTCAGGATGACCTGAGTTCAAATCCGGCCTCAGACACTTGACACTTACTAGCTGTGTGACCCTGGGCAAGTCACTTAACCCTCATTGCCCCGCAAAAAGAAAAAATTTGAATAATGTGTTTAAATACATAATACCCATCACATTATGAAAAAAATATATATTATCATATTGAAATACAGTTGTTTTAAAAAAAAGTTCATGGAGTGGGGTTAAGAACCTCTGCAGCCATCATTATAAAGAGATGGGTGGTCCAGTGGATTGAGTGCTTGACCTGGCATTAGGAAGACCTCAATTCAGATCCTGTCTCAGACTCTATGACTCTGGGCAAGTCCCTTAACTTTATTACTCAATTTCAATTTCTGTAAAGTAGAGATAATAATAGTACTTACCTTACAGGTTGCTGTGAGGATATAAAATAATATAAGATCTATAAAGTACTTTGTAAATCTTAAAGGACTATATAAATATTAGCTTTCTGTTATATGCATCTCTCCATATCTATATCTCTACACACAAGAATCAGTCATCCTCACTGTCTTACTGAGATCCATAGGATTCTTTGCCCCATACTAAAAAAGTGAAAGGTTCCAGAGCACTGTGTACTTCGAGTTCTCATGACTGCTTTTTACAGATGTGTTGTGTTGCTCCTCTGTGTCAGATTGTGTACTGTCATTGTCATATGCTGTCCAAGAGCCACATGTCTTGTAGCAGCCCCTCTCCCCATTTCCAGTTTCTTGCTTTTAATCTTTGTACATGGGAGAATGTGATAATTATCATACAGGATTGGAAGAGGTAAAGGAGTCAATGGAAGGAATAGGCATATTGATGAGATGGCAAATATATTTTCATATTTAATTTTTTGTGGCCTTAGAAGCCAGATGACAAAACTTGTTAGGGTAGTATATTAATTAAGAGTAAGGGGGCAGCTAGCTGGGGCAGTGGATAGAGCACTGGCTCTGGATTCAGGAGGGCCTGAGTTCAAATCTGGCCTCAGACACTTGACACTTACTAGCTGTGTGACCCTGGGCAAGTCACTTAACCCCAATTGCGTCACTTAAAAAAAAAAGTAAGTAGGCTCTGAATAAAGTCTCCCTTTGGAGTAAAGTACAAAGGATTTAGTTAATGCGCTTTGTGACATCTACATTGACTAACTAGAGGTTTTTTGTTTGTTTGTTTGTTTCTGATTTCAGAAATACAGACTGAAATCCAGAAAGGAAAGACTTTGATTTGAAAGCCCTTGCCTGCCTTTTTCCTAATATATAGCAAAACCCATATTAAAAAGAATGCTTGCAGAATAGGGGTGGGGGGGTAGGAATATATATATTGTTTTCTTTTTTTAATTTATGGGATAAAACAACCATTTCCATAACAAATTTTACAATTACAATTAAAAAGATGATTGCAGATGAAATTGCAAATCTACTATGTATACAACAAAGTTATCATACACATTTCCTCCCCCCCTTCCATTTTTTCTCCCCACCCCCATCCCAGAGATGGCTACAATTAGACACAAATAGGTATATATATTTCTATACATACTTCTATCAATCAGTTCTTTTTCTGGATGCAGATAAAGTCTTTCCTCATATGTCCTTTATAGTTATCTTGGGTATTTATATTAGTCAAAATGACTAATTCACTCAAAATCATTCTTAAAACTGTATATGGGGGCAGCTAGATGGCACAGTGGTAAAGCACCGGCCCTGGATTCAGGAGTACCTGAGTTCAAATCCGTCCTCAGACACTTAATACTTACTAGCTGTGTGACCCTAGGCAAGTCACTTAACCCCAATTGCCTCACTAAAAAAAAAAAAACAACTGTATATGGTGTTGTCTTGGTTCTGCTCATTTCAATCTTCATTATTTCAAGCAAGTTTTTCCATGTTTTTCTAAGATCACTGATCTCATCATTTCTTATAGCACAGTAGCATAACATCACAATCATATACCACATCTTGTTCATCCATTCTCCAGCTGATGGGCATGCCTGCAATTTTGAGTTCTTTGCCACTACAAAGAAAGTTGTTATAAAGATTTTAGAAAATATAAGTTTTTTCCTTTTGTCCCTAATCCTCTTTAGAAATAGACCTAGTAGGGGGTGGCTAGGTGGTACAGTGGATAAAGTACTAGCCCTGGATTCAGGAGTACCTGAGTTCAAATCTGGCCTCAGACACTTGACACTTACTAGCTGTGTGACCCTGGGCAAATCACTTAACCCCCATTGCCCCACAAAAACAAAACAAAACAAAAAGAAATAGACCTAGTAGTAGTATTGCTAGGTCAAAGGGTATAGGTAGTTTAATAACTCTTTGGTCCTAATTCCAAATTGCTCTCCAAAATGGATGAATCAGTTCACAATTTCACTAGCAATGAATTAGTGTCCTAATTGTTCCATATCCCCTCCAACATTTGTCACTTCCCCCTTCAATCATTTTAGTCAGTCTGATAGGTGTAAATGATATCTCAAGGTTGGTTTAATTTGCATTTCTCTAATTAATAATGATTTAGAGCATTTTATATGACTATAAATTATTTTGATTTCTTCATTGGAAAATTGCCTCTTCCCATCCTTTGACCATTTATCCATTGGGTAATTACCTATATTTTTATAGGTTTGACAAAGTTCTTTATATATTTGAGATATAATATATGTATATACATACATATATACACATATATGTATATATTCTTGTGTATTTAATGGAAATTTTTTTCTCAGTGGATTCTATTGCCAGGAAAATTGGTTTTGGAATCAAACTTGCCACTTCTTATCTATGTGGCCTTGAGAACATTTTAGTTCTTTTAGCCTCAGTTTCTTCATCTATAAAATGGGTATGATGTTACCTGTACCATCTCCTGATGATAATAGAGTTGTAGAAGGAAAAAGTCTCTACAAATCTTCATGCATTATAAAAATGAACATCATTCATGAGCACCCCTTTTTCTTTCAATTCTTCAAGGCAAACATGTTCCTAAAAAGGCTTAATCCTCTTTCACACATTAGTAAGCATAGTGAACATAATGAAATTTTTCCTCAATTGCAGACACTCTCTTGGGCCCTCAAGTCAACATTCTGAGAGATGATTCTCAATGTTTGGGATGCAAATGAAGAGGGAAAGTATTGATGTTTAGTTCGTCCATGGGCAAAGGATCAAAGGCTCCTAGATCTGGAAGGGACCATGAGGACCACCTACTCAGCCCCAACCCAAGGCCAGGTTCTATTCCATGGAATTAGCCAAACACATTGACTAAAGATCTCCATCAGTGGGCAACTTACTACCTCCAGAAGCTGACCTTTTGTTTTCAGAACACTCTGAAAACTATAAAATCTGTTTTCCAAAATCTATCCCCACCCATTGCTCTCAAGTCTATTCTCTGGAGCTAAACAAAACAGCCCTTCAAATATTTGAATAAATGATCATTTCCCCTAATGCCATAACCCAGTATTCTTTTCCACCACCATCTTTTCCACTATGACCCACCCCCTCCACCCCACATTGATTCAGATGACCTATAAATGATATGTTTTCAAGTCCTTGTTTCATCCTGGTCCCCCTCCTATTAATATGCTATAGCATGTCAATGTTCTTCCCTAAATGTGTAACCTACAACTTCAGCCATTTACTTGCATGCTGCCCTGATAATGCAGCGGAAAGAAGGAAGGAAGGGAGGGAGGGAGGGAGGGAGAGAGAGAGGGAGGGAAGGAAAGAGGAAGGAAGGAAATGTTTACTATGTGTCAGGCACTGTGCTAAGCACTTTACAAATATTACCTCATTTGATCCTTACAATAACCCTGTGAGGTAGGTGTTATATGTATCTTCATTTTACAGATGAAGAAACTGAGGCAGATAAAGATTGACTGACTTCCTTGAGGTCACACAGCTAGTAAGGGTCTGAAGCCATATTTAAGTCTAGGTCTTGCTGCCTCCAGGCCCAGCACTCTTTCCACTGTACCATCCAACTGCCTCTAGGTAGTGTAGCCAGAGGTCATGCTTTAGTGGCAAGAGGTCATTTCCTAGGTATTTAACCTTCTCAGTTCTAGAACTCCTAGTTAAGGGCCCACATTGTCCTGATAAGTGATTGCCACCCATGGTCTCCTCTATCCAGCCAACCCTAACCATGTCTTTTTTTTACCTTACCATCTTCCTGTCTACCATACTGTTTATCTTCCTCACTTTCCAGCTCTGAAAACATAATTAACTCAATAATGTCATAACTACTAAAAAGGCTATGTATCCAATCTCCTATGGCTCCACTTACCATTTCTGTGACTTTCTAAGCCCAAACACCCCTGCTCCATCACTCTCCTTGCAATGTTAGCTTCTCAAAGGCAAGGCCTATCTTGGGTTTTTTGCCTTTGTATCTCCTGTGCTTAACACCACACAACACACTAAGTCTTCAACCCAAAGGAAGGTGCTCTCTTCCACTTCTGAGATTTGGTAATAATGGATCTACTTAATCAATTTTTGCCCACAAGTAACTCATAGGCTATATCAAATAGAAACCATTTCATAGTGTCTTCACAACTGCCTTGATAAGGTAAGTAATTTAAAAATTATTATGTCCACTTTATAACTGGGGAAGCCAAGTTTAGTGCTAGACAACTCTTCTCAATTTATAATACCAAGGAATCTTAGAAACTTTTCCCCCTGCTTATATTACATTATATACTCTAACAAAGCATTTTATCTTCATTATCTCAGTTGATCCTCTCAGCCACCCTTCAAGGTAATCAGTGTAAAATTCACTCTATTTTTCAGCTGAGGAAATTAAACATCAAAGAGATGAAGCATCATTCCCCCTTAGGAAAATGTCAGAGCATGGGAGAGAACCCAGGTCTCCTGATATTCAGTCCAAGGCTCTTTACGCCACATCATCTTGCCTCTCTTTGGCCCTTTCTTTTCCTTTGTTAATTCTCTCTTCAGCTAATCTTCAGTCACTTCAGAATATTGTATGCTATTAATTTCTAAGCGGGGTGGGGAGGAGGGGGGAGGACATGGACACTCTGCCAACTCGGTAAATGATGGAGTGTTTTCTTAATTCCTTAAAAATCTTTCATCTGCCCTTGAAATAACAGGTTTTAAACATAGTAATCTTCTCTCTCCAAAAGCTACAATGAATTGGTATTTGGAGTATAGCCAACTGTAGTGAAAGTGAATACACACTGGAATGGGGTGGGGGGAAAGGGAAGCATTCAAAATTGCCCTCTGTTAAAGAATAAGCTCTTACTTTGAGGCAAATTAGCTTTCTTTGATTGTTGAACTGCATTTTTAGAAAAAGAAGCAAGGCTTTTTTCACTTATAAGGAATAGAGTCCCAAAAGTATGCAAACCAGGGAAGTTTTCGGTAAATAGAATAAAACAATTGGAAAGTGACCTAGTCTGGGACTGAGATCCTGGTTCTAATCCCTGCATATGTTGGGGAAGTCATTTTCCCTCTCTGGACATCTGTTTCCTTAACAATTTGTTATTGTTGTTCTAAAGGCAGTACAGTGGAAAGCATAACAGACCAGCAATCCTAAGACCTTGTTTGATGTCCTGGTCTGATTATTTTATGTGGAACTAAACCTCTCTGTTTCTTTCTTCATCTATAAGATGGCATGGTTAATGCAGGTTGCCTCAAGCTCAGACTATTGGAGAAAAGTCATGAAAAATAGAGTCAAAATGGCAGGGTGGGACCACATTGTGGAAGCCCTTGAATGGCAAACAGAATAAATTCCATTTGATTGATCGATCAATGTATCTATCTATCTATCTACCTATCTACTCATTCATTTATTCATTAATTCAGTTATTTACTTATTTATTTATTTATTCATTTATTTATCTATCCATCCATTCATTCATTTATTTGTGTGTTTTGGGTTTTTGGTTTTTTGTTTTGTTTTTTGTTTTTTGCTGGGCAATGAGGGTTAAGTGACTTGCCCAAGGTCACACAGCTAGTAAGTGTCAAGTGTCTGAGGCCAGATTTGAACTCAGGTCCTCCTGAATCCAGGGCCAGTGCTTTATCCACTGTGCCACCTAGCTGCCCCCAAATTTCATTTTATTTAGAGGGCAATAGAGAGCCTTTGATAATCAGGTCATCCAGTTCACACTACTCTTTTCTAGCAGGACATCCAATGCTGCCAATTCTTTCCTTAAAGACCCTTAAGGAAAGAAAACCCAAAATGATTCTTTCTCAGCAAAATTGACCAATCCATTGCTAGGCCTGATTAGATTGAAAAAGTTTGTCCTATGGTTATTCTACTACTTCAATGTTAGGTGCTATATAGCCTGCAAACATGAGAGGGGATCCCACCTTCAAGAAGCTTTTAGTCTAATAAAGGAAATAGGACAGAGGCAAGATTACAAAAATGTAAGAATATGTGTAGTGGAGTAGCCAAAAGGGTATTACAGAGAGATTTGAGGAGGGAGAAATCGCTATCACCGGGAGGCCATTAGGAGAGGGTTCCCTGGGAAGGGAACACCTGACTTGGGCTTCAAAAGAAAAGAGTGATTTGAATAGGTGAGGAGAGAAACTGTGAAGAAGGTGGAGTCTCTTTTAGGCTTCTTGTTATTTGTTCTTTGTTTTCGAAGAGAACCATGACATCAGGAGGTGATGTCATAATTTGCTGTGGATTGGATTTAAGTGAGGGAGGACTATGCAAGATCACTAACCTCACTCTCTTCTCCAGAGCCATCTGGATCCAGTAGCAAGATATAGATCAGGATGACTGGATATGGCCCCGGATGTTTAAGACAATTAGGGTTAGTTGACTTGCCCAAGGTTGCACAGCTCGTGTCTGACTTGAGATTTGAACTCAGATCCTTCCAACTTCAAGGACAGTGCTCTATGCACTGCACCACCTAGCTGCCCCCCCCCCCATTTTAGGCATGGTGTAGGTAAAGGCACAAGGGAAGGAATGTGTAAGGCAAGAAAATGACAAGCAAATCAATTTAGCTGAAACAGAGAGTAGTGTGAAAAGACAGAATGAAGTGAAATTGAGAAGGACCAAACAAATATATTGTACATCATTTGGCAAGTAGGTATCAATAGACTGAGCCTTTATTAAGCCTTTTGTATGCCAGACACTGGGCCAATTGTTAAAGAGACAAAAATAAGCAAGCAAGATAGCACCTGGACTCAAGGAACTTCTATTCTAATGGGAGCTGGAAAGGGAGTGGGGAAGGATGGGCTGACAGCGGCATGGTGTGGATAAAGCTAAATCTTGCCAATCATTGTACTAGGGACTCCAGTGGGAGGGGGTGAGGATGATGACTGAAGAGCAGGCCATATGATATGGAAAGAGCCCGAAGGTAACAGGGGGTGACCTCTGTGAGCATGCATCTTACCTAGGCTACCTCTCTGGCAAGAAACTTCTTCAGACCCAGCTAGAGAGCTCAGCTGGGAATCAGGAGAGAAACTTGAGTTTAAATTCTGCTGTGACATTGGCTAGCTAAAGCCAAGTCTCTTGGCTACTCAGAGACTCGGTCTCTACCTCTAGAAGAATGGGAACAATAAGACACTGTGCCTCACACAGCTTTTGGGAGGACTGTGCTTTCTAAGGCTTAAACGTAACATGAGAGTTGTGGGTTCCTGGAAGAAACCCAGTTCTCATTGGGCCTATGTCTTAGCTTTAGCAGAGTGCTTCAGACATAGTAAATGCTTAATAAATGTTTGTCAGTTAAATGACTAGGCCTAAATTTAAAGCCTTTTCAGCTTGGTAGGGCCTTCCAGAATTCATGTCTCATTGGCCCACCTATTGAGAACCCAGATTCCCCTGCATGCCACAAGGAGGCTTCCTATCTCTATTCATCATTGTGTTGATAAACAACATCATCTATAAATTTGGCCTTGGCCCTGCAGGATAGAGCCATGGGTGTCTCCAAGAAGGGAGTTGAACCACCAAGTTCCTCCAAAAACCTTGCAAAGTAATTCACGTGCACATCATATTCTGAAGGATCCAGTCAAGCTTGAACAGAGCAGTAGGTGTTTCCTTAGTATTCAGTAGCTTATGAATATTTAAAGGTAATAAATGTCAAATTAAGTGTTTAACGATCTTGTTTACATGTAAAAGTCCTTGAGAAGGGTCCATTAAAGATGAAGCTGGTCCCAGCATCAAATTGTCCTTAAGGCCTTTGAGGTTTCTTCTCAGGTGATTCACTTAATACAAAATGAACTTTGTGGATGGTAAGCTTCAGTTTCATAATTACTATAGGATATCTCTCTGGGAGCCAGGAGACCCGGGTTCTGGTCCCACTTTCTGCTGTGTGGCCTTGGGCATATTAATTCCCTCTCTAGACTTCATTTTACTCATTTCCAAAATAAATATGTTACATTAATTTATAAGTTCCCTCGAGGTCCTAATTCTTTGTTTTGTGGTCAAATATTGTGCATTCTCTGCTCTAAGGGCCCTTCCAGCTCTAGAATCTTGTAATTCAATGTAAGCATTTGGATAGTTTGTCTAGAATTCTAGTCGTTTTCCAAGAATGTTATGTCTAATGATGTTTTTTAAAAAAAAGAAATCTTAAGGAATTTTTAGAATAAATCTCTTCCCTCCCATTCATTGTTTGTACTTAATGACTTTTAGGACCCTTCCAATTCTAAATCTACTATCTTATGATTCCTGAGCCCAAATAACACATCTGCATTATTTAAAAAATTCACATTTATATCATGCTATGAGAGACAATGGATCAGAATTGGTAGAAAACTAGTCTCTGAGTCAGGACAAAAAGAATTGATGATTCTTTCTTATACATTCTGGCTATGTGACCTAGGGAAAGTCACTTATATTCTCAGTACCCTCAGGCTTCTCTTTAAGGTGCAGAGTAAGTACTGATCCATATTGATAGGAGGAGCTTCCTTACTGGAAATTCCCTAATGAAATCATAAGTTAAAATTAATATAGATAGGGCCAGCTAGATGGCGCAGTGGATAGAGCACCGGCCCTGGATTCCGGAGGACCCGAGTTCAAATCTGACCTCAGACACTTAACACTTACTAGCTGTGTGACCCGGGGCAAGTCATTTAACCCCAACTGCTTGGCCAAAAAAAACAAACAAAAAAAATTAATATAGATATGTGTATTGCTATACATGATTATAAGGTTTACATGTTTTCTTCAAACATCCCTGTGAAGTAGATAACACAATAGGTATTATGCTCATTTTATAGATGAGGAAAATGGGGCTTGAGAGATTTATCACCCAACCAAAAATTAGTAGACACCTGGCTTCAAACCTAGATCTTTCTGTTTCTAAGGGCCGTGTTCATTTGGTTTAGTTTCTAAATTTTACTTTGTTATTTTCAAATGAAATTCTGCTTTTTCTCCCTCTCACCTCCTTTCCTTCCCATGCAGAAAAGCAAGAAAACCCAAACCCAGGCTAAAACATGTATAGTCAAGCAAAACAAATCCCTCCATTGGCTCTGTCCAAAATATCAGTCTCAAGCAGCACTCTGAACCCATCACCTCTCTATCAGAAGGTAGGCAGTATGTTCTATCATGAATCTTATGGAATTAGGGTTGGTCATTATGTTGATGCCAAGCCCCAAGACATAATATTCTTTACACTGCACCAGTTCATTAGTCACGTTCATTTAGTTCCTCTCCTTCAACATGCCTAGCCAGTGTTTTTTGTTTGTTTGTTTGTTTTTTTGTTTTTTTAGTGAGGCAATTGGGGTTAAGTGACTTGCCCAGGGTCACACAGCTAGTAAGTGTTAAGTGTCTGAGGCCGGATTTGAACTCAGGTACTCCTGAATCCAGGACCGGTGCTCTATCCACTGTGCCACCTAGCTGCCCCTCTAGCCAGTGTTTTTAAGCTTTGCTCTTACACCACAAAAGAAATGAAATTCACAAATATTTTATAGAGTGCCTACCATGTTAACAAAAAATTTTTCAAATAGGTGAGCCTTGAGAAACCTGATGAAATAATTGATCTTACTGTAAACTGACATTCAAATGAAAATGGAAAAGTCAGCCAATTATCCAGATATTTGTTCTCTAATGCAATTCCATTAGACAGACCCCAACCCAAAGTCAGCTACACATAAAGCACTATGCTCAGTGCTGTCAGAACATTAAATGAACAGAGACAAGGTCCCTATATTCAAGGCTCAGGTGCCTTGATGTCTCCTCTTGCTGACTGGACTTCATTTATAGGATGACTCACTAATACAATGTCCAGTTTCTGTTATTCCTTAACAAGGGATAGTATTTTAAGTCATTCATGGTACTCACAGTCCCATTATAATTCTTAGTGAAATTCCACCTCTTACTCTTCAAATTCCAGTTATAGGGCTCCATAGCTTCCCAAGTATCTCCATCCTACTGCCATCGCTGTCATTCTCATCAGCTAACCACTTCTGTCCAACCTCTCCCATGTCCCCTCCCAACTCTGCCCATTGATTCCATGGAGCCCTCTATAATCACTGTTGTGTCTTTAACAAACTTCCCTTTATCTTACATGTCCTCTACTCAATTTTCCTTCCATCTTCTAGTGGTCCCACTTTACAGTTGAGAAAACTGAGGCAGACAGAAGTGACTTGCCTAGGGTCACATAGTAAATGACTGAGGACAGATCTGAACTCAGGTCTTCCTGACTCAAGGTCCAGCATTCCATCCACTGCTCTACCTAGCTTGCCTCTGAACTTGTTACTCTTTAAATGAATTAAAGTGCATAAAACCCAGGTTAAGAACATCTGCCTTAGAACCTATCTAGTCTAATTCATTTCCCAGGTAAGAAAACAAAAGGAAATGACTTGCCCAAGATCACACAAATTATCCTTGGAATTAAATCTAGAGTCTTATTTTGTACCCACCATGTACTCATCTGTTAATTACTTATTAATACTTCTTGGGGCAGCTAAGTGGCTCAATAGATAGAACCCTGGGCCTGAAGTTGAAAGGACCTGAGTTCAAACCTTACCTCAGACACTTGCTAGCTATGTGAATTTGGGCAAGTCACTTAACCCCAATTGCCTTAAACATCCAGAGCCATCTCCACTTGTCCCAATATCTATTTTGCCACTGGACCCAGATGGCTCTGGAGGAAAGAATGAGGTTGGTAACCTTGCACATCCCTCTATCATTAAAACCCAATTCAGTGCAAGTCACAACATCACCCCAACATCATGGTCCTCTTTGATAATGAAGGACAAATAAAATAATTAATACTTCTTACTTCATCAACCCATGATTCCACTAAGGTGAGGCATCCCTCCACTAACCCAGACTTTTATGTTTCTATACCTAAAATGATACAAACCTAGTGGTTGGCCTTCAAGTGTACCTGGGCTGTACTCAGACAACAGACACATAGAGACCATTGCAGGGTGAATATTCGAGTTGTTCCTTTCTTGATATAAGAGCTTATATATCAATGCTAGAGCCTTTAGAAACCCAGTCAGAACTCCATGACCCTAGCAGCCACTTGAAGATGACTTCAGGGCTCTATCTCAATAAAAGTTCAAATTTCTATGGTATTTTCCCCAAACCTCCCAAAGGACATTCTTCACAACAATGCACAGGGGTAGTAAG
Organism: Dromiciops gliroides; assembly: GCF_019393635.1. NCBI lineage: Eukaryota > Metazoa > Chordata > Mammalia > Microbiotheria > Microbiotheriidae > Dromiciops > Dromiciops gliroides. The sequence continues at coordinate 552,795,470 of NC_057863.1, read as the reverse complement.
CATTAGCTTTATAAGGAGTAAACTGAGGCTTAGAGCAGTAAAGAGATTTGTCCATGCACACACAACTGATTTTTTTTTAATTATCAGTTGCATTGTAGTCTTTCAGACAGAGTTGAAGCACTTATTTCTCAGTATTCTGTCTGTTCTATAAGGAACATTCATTGTTTTGTGTAGATTTTTTTTTTCCATTGGGGAGGATGGGGTCCGCTCTTTCACAAGTTAGGCTTAATCAATGAACTCTCTTCTCTGATGGAAATGAGGCTGGGCACTCAAAACAAAGACAGAAAAGCTCCTTGTGGGCCTTGTGTCTCACTGTGCCTGGCTTCTGAGTGGTCTGAGCTTGAGAGAAATGAGCTCTCCTGTGGTGGTGAAGGATCCCACTAATGAAAATGAGCTGGCACAATCAGGGAAGTTACTATGACACCCAAAGCAAGAATACCGCTGCCTGCAAATGTGGAGATAAGAGGAGTTCGAATGACACAGGGAACCCAGGTTAAAATACTTTCCCCATTCTGCATTTTCTCAGGCACATGGCTCTTCCTGGCTTGTTTGTAAAAGTCCAGGCTAAAGGATGATGTTCACCGAAGGTGACCTTACCCATAGACTAGCATTTGGAAAGAGAGGAGCCCCTAGCACCATCAGCCTGAATTTGGATTTTGCATCCTCCTGCAAAAGGGCACTCATGGATATGAGGGACTTTTCCAGCCTGTCTCTCCCATTATCCTTCCATCCTCAGCTGCTAGTCATTTTCCTAAAATGCATAAAAATGTATGTAAAAGCATTTCTCACCAGGCTGCATTCCGAGAGACTTCTTCATCCTACCCTCTCCATCCAACAAGATCATATCTGCCCTAGAAAAAACACCTCATCAGTACCCTCTGCCCTGAGACACCTCCCTCCCTCAGATTGGAAGATGGAGACCAAGCCTCCCAAAATCTCCATTAAAGAGGGTGCCCAGGTCAGCCATTTTTCCATTTCTTCCTTGCCTGCTCTCCGCTGGACTTCTCCATCATGCTCCCTAGCCAGGTACCTTCTCCTCCCCAACTTTTCAGCATTTTTCAATATTCTTTTCCCCCAATTTGATTGTAATCTCCTTAAGGGCAGGGCATGGTCTTTTGCCTTGCTTTGTAGCACCAGCACTTAGCACAGTGCCTAGCATAGAGAAGGAACTTAATAGATGGTTTTGGGTTTTTTTGTTTTGTTTTTTGATTAATTGACTGCTTATTCTATACCAGGACTCAGTATGCTCAGTTCTAGAGATACAAATATCTTAAAAAGAGACAGTCTTTGCCCTCCAAAAGCTTACCCCAAGAGAGGAAGGCAGCATATATAGGGAAATGGTGACCAGGGAAGAGTGTTTTGTTGAGTGAAGGCAGAATGAGGCTTGGGGTAAGGAAGATTGTAAGATGACCTGGCTAGATGGATATTAAGCTGAAGCATGGTCTGGTGTCTAAAAATAGCCAAAATATTTATAGTGGCCTAAATGGGCCAGTTTATACCCATTCATTCAAGTCAGTTGGGTTAGGTCCTAGAGTGGGAGTTTCAAAAATTAGTGGATTAATTTTCCCAACAACTGAGGACTGGATTCAGAAAGACTTATACATGGAGGTCTAGGTCTCAGGCCATGTGTGGAGGATAATAGTCCAGATGGGGAGGAATAAGTAAGCAGCAGCAGGAAGAGGGTGGCCATATGGCTCTCTTCACAGGCTGTTCCTGCTCAAAAGATCGCACTAGCTCCCTATGAAAGAGAGGGCAGACCCTGTAGTTGACCATTCTATTGTGGTGCCATTGCTTACTGACTCTTTGTGCCCCATTTGGGATTTTCTTGGCCTAGATACTAGAGTGGTTTTCTATTTCCTTCTCCAGCTCATTTTACAGATAAGGAAACTGAGGCAAACAAGGTTAAGTGACTTGCCCAGGATCACACAGCTAGTAAGTGTGTGAGATTAGATTTGAACTCATAAAGATGAGTCTTCCTGATTCCATGCTCAGTGCTTCATCCACTGAGCCATCTAGCTGATCTGTTGGCCCTCCTATCTTCTTCCAAAATCTGACTCTACTGACTATTCTAGCTTTATCTAAACACTTTTATTTTAAGTTCCAGGTAACTTCAGTTCCTTATCAGCCCTTCAAGTTGCCCCTTGGTTCCCCACCTCCATCACTTTGTACTTGGAATGCTCTCCATTCCTCCCATCCCCTCTCATGTCCCATAAAATCCATCTGCTGAAGGCCTTTATATTCTTTAAGGCCCACATCAGGCACCGCCACCTCCTCTGAAATCTTTTCTTTTCTCACCAGCAGGTAGATATTTTAGGAATAGGGAAGTGATAGTCCAATTGTACCCTGTCTTAGTCAGGTCACATCTCAAGTATTTTGTTCTCTTCCAGGCCCCTAGATTTTTTTTTTTGTGGGACTATGGGGGTTAAGTGACTTGCCCAGGGTCACACAGCTAGTAAGTGTCAAGTGTCTGAGGCTGGATTTGAACTCAGATCCTCCTGAATCCAGGGCCAGTGCTTTATCCACTGTGCCACCTAGCTAACCCCCTGGGCCCCTAGATTTTAAAAGGGCCTTGATAAGCTGAAGAGTGTACAGAGGAAGGTAATTAGGAGAGTGAAGAGCCTTGAGTCAATGTAATATGGGGCCTGGTTGAAGGAAGTGGGGATACTTATCCTGGAGAAGAGAAAATGCAAAATAGTTATGTTCAAGTTTCTGAAGAGCAGTAAATGAGCCTAACACTCATCAGAACTGGCTCAAAGACCTTAATCTTATCAGAATTGGATCAAAGAGGGAATAACATACACACTCAACTGGGTGGAGTAATCTATCTAACCCCAAAGGAAAATAGGAGGGAAAGGGGATAAAAAGAGAGGGGCAAAAGAAGAGAGGGCAGATTGGGGGAGGGGACAGACAGAAGCAAAACTCTTTTGAAGAGGGGTAGGGTGAAAGAAGATAGATAATAGAGTAAATATCATGGGGAAGGGAATAGGATGGAGGGAAAGAGTTAACAATAGAGAGTTAACAAAAGAGAAAAGGGGGGGAAACTGTACCAAAAAAATTTATAGCAACTCTTTGTGGTGGCTTAGAATTGGGAATAAAGAGAATGTCCATCAATTGAGGAATGACTGAAGAAACTGTGGTGGTATCTAATTGTAGTGGAATGGTATTGTGGTATAGGAAATGACAAACAGGATGATCCCAGAAAAACCTGGAAAGACTCATATGAACTGATGTATAGTGAAATGAGCAGGACTGTGAGGACATTGTGCATAGTGACAGCACTATTATTCAATGAGCAATTGTGAATGACTGAAAGTAGAATGGCTTTTCTTTGTTTTATGGTTTGTTTTTTTCAGGGGAATGAGGGCTAAGTGACTTGCCCAGGGTCACACCTTTAGTAAGTGTCAAGTGTCTGAGGCCAGATTTGAACTCAGGTCCTCCTGAATCCAGGGCCAGTACTTTATCCACTGTGCCACCTAGATGCCCTTGGAATGGACTTTCTTGACAGGTAGTGGATTCACTATCCTTGAAAATCTTCAAGCAGAGACTCAACAACCTCTGATCAAGTTTGTTATGGTGGAGATTTTTCACCTATGTGTTGAAGTAGGTGACCACTGAGGCCCCTTCCAATTCTCCTATTCCAGTACCCCTATGTCTCCATTTTATAAATGAAGAAAGAGACTCAGAGTGGTACCAGGATTCTTCTGTGGTCACACAGTGAATAAGAGCCAGGGCTGAGACCCAAACCCAATCTTTCCTTTCTAAGGCGAGTGTTCTTTCTATTACACTCTGTCATGTCAGCAATGAATGAATGGGTGTTAAGTCCCTTCTTATGAGAAATTCAAAATCCATTGCAAACCTCTGAGCTGCTGCTGACAGAAAGAAAGGAGGCAATTATTCTGTTTTAGGAGACTTAATAACAGGTAATTTACAATATTATTCCCTCAAGGCCAGTTAGAGTTAAGGTATTTTCTAAAAGTGACTAATATACTCCTTAAGCTACTTCGTCCTTTTCCACCATGAAAGTTGCTGCTGCAATGCCATTGTCAGTATAAGTAACAGAGAAGATCATTGCCAGACCACCAGGCCTGCAGAAGGAATGCTTCTTTTCTTTTTTTTTTTTTGGGGGGGGGGGCGGGGTTGTTGTTGTTTTTGCAGGGCAATGAGGGTTAAGTGACTTGCCCAGGGTCACACAGCTAGTAAATGTCAAGTGTCTGAGGCCAGATTTGAACTCAGATACTCCTGAATCCAAGGCCGGTGTTTTATCCACTATGCCACCTAGCTGCCCCTTATTTCCCTCATTTTACACATAAAGACAACCAAGGAAGAGAAATGTATTTGCTCAAATCACATTGAGAATCAATGGCAGATCTGGAATTAGGGGCTCTATCCTCGACTCTCAGAACAATCTCCTTTCACTCTAAAGTGCTTTATTGTAGGATCCCTCCTGACCCTAAAATAGTTCTGATACTATTATTTCCACCAATCTGTATTCTAAGATGCTTTCCTGTGGTCTAGTCCTTTCCTACCTTGCTGGAGTCTCATTCCTACCTCTATGATCCCTGGTTAGCTAATTAACAAACAACCCAATTTTTCAAGGTTCCTACAGAGTTCCTGTTTGTTGAGATTTCCTAATTTCCTCCCCTTCCAGGCATTACCAATATGCCTTTCTTAATGCATAGTTCATGCATCTCATGGTCCCCCACGCTGAACTCTCAGCTAGAAACCAGGAAAACAAAGATTGACTGATGGAGCCTCTCAATGTGTGGTCTGTGCTTCTGTCCTTGAGTTGTGACTGGGGTGTTTCTGATTAGAAAACAGGATAATGGTTATCATTTCCCTGGGATGTAGGCAGCCCATGACCCAGAGAGAGACAGAGGACTGAGAATCCTAGAGTTTGAAGGGAGCTTGGAGGTTATCTGGTCCAACAAAGGTGGCTTGAAGAAAGCCCAAAGTTACTGAAAGCTTTGAGCAATAGGAAAATTATATATTTTTTTAAATGAGCTATAATAATGGTTAATCAAGAGGCATTTATTAAGGTCTTACTGTATGCACGAGAAGAATACTTGGGGAGCCAGAAAATTGTATGGCTTTGGCCAACCTGTCTTCAAGAATCTAAGTTAAAATCTTGGAATTCCAGGTAAAGCTCTGTGTGGTTTCCCACCTTTAGTTCCCCCTTATCCATCTTGTCTTCACCAAGTTGCAAGTAGGAATCATGTCTCCTTATAAGTCCTTGAATACTTCAGAGGTTACTTAAGTAAAGGCTATACCTATAACTCTTTCATGATAGAGTTTCAATGTTATATAAAGCTTCAATAAAAGCACCTACCATGAATCAGCCATTATGCTAAGCACTGGGGGCACAATGATAAAAACAAGACAGGACTTGCCCTCAAGGAGCTTACATTCTAAGCATTTATATAATGCCAAGGTTTGCCAAGTGCTTTGCATCACCTTCATATATCATAGTGCAGTGGAAAGCGTTCTCAATTTGGAATCAGAGGACCTAGATTCAAATCTGGGTTTGACCATGAGAAATTTTGAAAGGGTCCTTGGCTCAAAATTATGGCTCAAAATCTCCAAGCAATGAATAATTTATGAGGGAGGGCCCATTCCTTATTCCTGTTTTGTTGACCAATGGGTTGAATCTTAGAAGAGCTAAGTACCCAGGTTCATACAACTAGTACATTTTTGAGGTAGGGTTTGGACCCATGCCTTCATGACTGCACATCCAACATGCTTCTTATTTCACCAGACTTACTCTCTCCCCATAAGCCAGGGACAATTATTTACCTGGTGGCAGCTGGCTCAGATTGAAGACTCAGTGCCTAGATGAAATGAGACAGCCTCATTCAGGCAAGTCTGCTCAACCCAAACCTATCAATGTCACTGTTCCATTGGGCCTGGAAGGCTCATTGAGCTCTCCAATTTACTGACAGCATGTACCCTGCTAAGCAACACGTAGTGGTAGTGAGTTTTATCTTACTTGGTGCTGTTCCAATGGACCCTTAAAAAGGACTTGCTGGGAATGATTCCTCTTCAGGTCATGGATGGACTAGCTACCTCTTGGTTCCCTTCCAACAAAGACAGTCAAGAATTCTGCAGGATCTAATGACAACTCAAAACACCCCTGTGATTATTTCATTAGGAGGAATTTGGAAGTGGGGCATTGGCCTTTTTCTTGGGTCACCGTTGTTATTCTGAGACATGAAACCCCAAGAATGATAGCATCAGAGGATAGCCTCCCTGCAACCACAGAATGGCTCTTAACATAGAGCAAACTCTTTTTGCTTTTCCCATACTGCTTCATATAAAATCAGAATGTGGTTTTTATTGTTTTGGAAAGGGATAGAGGCCAAGAAGTGTGATTTCATCGATAGAAACACCCTTCACTAGTCTACACTGAGAAGTCCTCTATAACATAGATAATTGACCAGTACAAAATAAAAATGTGTTAACTAGTGAAAAATTAAGTCATGTTTCTCTTGTTCAAGGTCATGCACAGCTAATATATGTCAAAGGCATGATTTGAACTCATAGCTTCTTGACTCCAAGAATGGCTCTCTATCACCCTATGCCACACTACTAATCAGATGTCTTATGTTCTGTATAATTTTTCAGTGTATATCTACTTATAGTTTTTTTTCCTTTTAAAGCTATCCCACTTTAGGACTGCAGTCTATATTCAGGACTAACCTATATTTGGACTAAGAAGGTCTTTGTACAAAGGCAGCCTTTCCTTAAACCATTAGGGGAGTCATTGACAAGGACAATTTTCTTTCTATTAGGAAAATGAGATCTGTGATTATTCAATTCTGCTATTAATCACAGGTCTGTGAAATTCCCCCCTCCCCTTCCCCCCACTTTTTTTCCCTTCTCCTTCCCTCCCCTCTCAGTCTTCTCTCCCTTTTCTTCTCCTCCTCTAATCTCCCCTCTGCTTCTTCCCCCCTTCTCTTCATCTCCCCAGACAAGAAACAACTATTTCTTTAAACAAGTGACATTTACTTCCAACTATACCCTGAGTAGAGAGACAATTAGAGGAAATTAATTAAAAGAATAAAACACCCTGTAATTAACATCTCCATCGTTATTCTTTCGTGGGAGGCTTTCCTATATTCTGAGCAACCCCCCCCCAATTCTTTAGCAATAACATTAATGTTAACAATCTCTAAAAATGCATTTTCATATTTTAATTGCCAAAAAGATTATCATAATAATGCCTGGATTTAGAGGCTACCTTTCCTTCCAAAAGGACAGTGAGCTACAAAAACAAACCAAGACAGAATTGTCTGACAATTAACAAACAAAAACTTACAAAATCAACCAATGTAAAATTGCTTTAGGAAAACTAAAAGAACATATCCCTCATGTACTGTTCTTTCTCAATACTGGGGAACTGACTAGTTTTTTCATTCATTCATTCATTCATTCATTCATTCATTCATTCATTCACAGGTGAATGTTACACACAAACCTTAACACAGAGAATGTCAGAGCTAGGAGGGAGTAAAGTATGGAATGTTACATCGCAAATAAAAATGGTTAGAGGTAGATTTGAGCTTATAACATAACATGTTGGAGTTGGAAAGGACCTTATTCCATAAAATGTTAAAATACAGGACACAGATGATCAGAGCCAGATGGGGCCTCAGAATGCAGAATGCCATGGCTGGAAGGGAATCCAGAATGCAGGTTGTTAAAGCTAGAAGAGACCTTCTAGAATGTTAGAACTGGAAGGTCCTTTAACATTACAGAATCCTAGTAAGAAGAATGTCAGAACTGGAAGGGACCTGAGAGATTAGATTGTTCAACCCCCTTATTTTATAGATGAGAAGACTGCAGTGGTACAAGTATTAAATCTCCTAGCTGATTTTCAGACCAATACTCCAACGTTAGGTCCAGATCTCTTCTCTCTACTACATATTACTTCAGATAGGAGGGCCAAGGAGCTAAAGCAATTCACTCAAGATCATAGAGTTATTAAGTGGTGGAGGTACACACCTGGTATGTTTTCCCCTGTATCTCATAAAGAGAGAGAATGGGGAGAGTATTTCTGACTGGGAATCAGAAAGTCCTGAGTTCAAATGTGGCTTTAGACACCTACTAGTTGTGTAACGCATGGATAGCATTGTCATCATCACCCCTGGGGGGCATGGTGACATTTTCAACAAATTCTCCAAGTAAAATTGATTTTAATTATTTTTTTTTTGGTGGGGGAGAGGGGGCAATGAGGGTTAAGTGACTTACCCAGGGATAACATAAGTGAGACAGAAGAGGTTAAGTGACTTGTTCTAGAGTGAGTCACTAATATAGGAGGCTAGATTTGAACCCAGATCTTTGCAACTCATTGTTTGGAGGACTAATGATCGTCATTATAGACCAGGTTGGCCAAAGTAGAGGTTTAGGTAATGGTGATATGATAAGGATGGAAAATAGAAGTTTAGATCAGGTTATAGAATGCTTTAAATGTCAGGCTAAGAAGAGAGGAATTTATCATGTAGGCAATGATGAAATGAGTCCTTATAACCAGGATATAGTCTCATTTGAAGTCAACCTCCGGAATCCAGGGCCAGTGCTTTACCCACTGTGCCACCTAGCTGCCCCCAATTTTCATTCATATTAATTAAGTCTATTGTTATTCAATTGTTTCCTAAATTCCATGACTCCATTTGGGGTTTGTTCAGCAAAGGTACTGTAATGGTTTGCCATTTCCTTCTCCAGATCATTTTACAGTTGAGGAAACTGAGGCAAACAGTGTTAAGTGACTTGCCCAGGGTCACACAACTAGTAAATGTCAGAGGATGGATTTGAACTCAGGAAGATGAGTCTTCCTGACTCCAGGCCCAGCACTTTTATCTAAGGTGTTACCTACCTACCCCCTTTAATTAAGTACATTCACATGTATAACACAGAATCAACTTTGGAAGGGATTATGGAAGATGTTCCTCATGAATGGCCTTTGTGTTACCTTCATGACCGGCCATGGTGATTTATCAAGGGAGAATTTTGATGATGGAATTAAGCAATGAATCCATAAAAATACATAAATGTATGAAAAAATGAATATTTTCATTGTGTGAAAACAGAAACAAAATCCATAGATAGCACTGTGTATAGGGAATGAGTGCCTAGAATTTCATAGTCAGCCAGGTTTGAGCAAGAGAAGCTATTTCCTCTTTTCCTAAGCAGACTTCATGAATGATGTAAGCTGCCTAGGGTTCACAACTTCAGCTGTTTGGGGATTTCTTTGGAATTAGAACTTTATCCTAACTTTCATCTAAACATCCTGGGAAGCTCTCTGAGTATGAAAGAAAAGTATTGGCCATAATTGATCCTCTTTGAACTGATACTTGTAAACTTAGTCAGTGGTGAGAACTTTCCCAGCAGTAGAATTCATTGAGGTTAAGGATTCCAGTGGTAGGTCTCTATTTTCCTATTGAAATTTGGCCTAATTGAATATATGGAATATAAACCTCTTAAAAGCAAGAACTATTTATTTCACTTATGTTTTTATATTCCCAGCATTTAGGATAGTTCATGCATATATTAGGCACTTACTAAATGCTGGCTGAATAGAAAGAAAGAAGCATTAAGTATGTAGTGGGGTTGGGGGTATAATGGAAAGATTCATCTTCCTGAGTTCAAATCTGACTTCAGACACTATCTGTGTGACCCTGGGCAAGTCACTTCACCCTGTTTGCCTCAGTTTCTTCATGTATAAAATGAGCTAGAGAAAGGAATGGTAAACACACTCCAGTACCTTTGCCAAGTAAACCCCAAATACAATCACAAAGGGTTGGGCACAGCTGAGAATAACTGAATAACAAAAGCCATACTATTTGCCAGGCAATTTACAATTATTATCTCATTTGATCCCCACAACAGCCAGAAATAGGTGGAATTATTAACATCCCTCTCCCCCCACCTCACCTTATTTATTTATTTATTTATTTGTTTGTTTGTTTGTTTAGTTATTTTTACAGACTAGTAAACTGAAGCCAGCAGAGGTTAAGTGACTTGCCTGGGGTCACACACCTAGTAAGTATCTGTTGCTTATTTGAACTCAGGTCTTTCTGACTTCAGGCCTAACGTTTTATCTGCTGTGCCTATCAGCTGTTCCATTTGGAATCAACTCCTCTAAGCAGGAATAGTTAAACATGGCAGGACACAAGTCATTATTGGTTTAAGTGGTGTCTGGAGCTAGTGCCTTCCCTCAGTGGGTTATCTCCTGTACAGAACTTGCTTGTGCATAGTCATTTGCATATCGTTTCCCCTATTAGACTGAGCTCTTTGAGAACAGGGACTGTCTTTTGCCTCACTTTGTAACCCCAGAGCTCAGCTTGGTATCTGGCACACAGTAATCACTTCCTTAATGCTTGCTTGCTGACTGACTGAGGGGGTTGAGGATAGTCTTGACAGAAGCATACCATTTCCCCAAGAGAGAGACACCCATTCCATAGTGAAGAGTGTAATATACAACTGGAAAGATTCCTGGTCAGGGAGTCAGGAGACCTCTGAGCCTCCATTTCCTCAACAGCAAAACAGGGATAATAATCCTTCCATTCCCTCTCTCACAGGGCTGTAGTGAGAGCAAATGAGACAGTGCATGTGAAAGTGCCCGAGAAAAGTATAAAGCTCAATGCTTAGAGTTGTGAACGATTATGATGACTTTCTAGCCAGTCTCAAACTCTACCTACAGCATAAAAGCTGTATCTCAGATATATGCTTATAAACTCATTTCTGGAGACTTGGCATTTCTAAATGCATCAATGGAGACTAATTGGATACCACACATGGTGCAAGGAGAAGAAAATAGGAAAAAAGGAGAGATAAAAAATGTCTGCATTGTTGATGTATTCAATTAAGAAAGCAAAGTGACTGAAATCAATAGGGGTATAGACTGATGGGAGGGTCCTAATGTTTATCATTTGTAGTTCTATCCATCTCAATTCATAGGCACTGACACCTGTACCCAGCCAAAGGAGAGTGACTAAAATATAAAGATGTCAATTTGGGAATCTTTGCTTCTTCCTTTCTTCTTCTCTCAAAAGGGGATCTAAAATCATGTAATGTCAGGGATGGAAAAGACTTTAGAATACAGAATGTCATGCCTGGAAAAGGTTTTGGAAAGCAGAATGTGGAAAATGAAAGGTATTTAAGAACAAAGAATGTCAGACCTGGAGGAAAAAAAAATGTAGTCCATGGAATATTGGCACAGGGAGGCACCTCAGGAACATAAAGTGTCAGAACTTAAGGGCACCATATTATTACATGAAATGTCAGAGCTAGAAGGAATCTGAGGATATGCTTTAGAACTTCCTGACCAATGTCCTTTACGTGAAAAGCATTGTGCAATTTACCAAAGAGAATTCAGCCCACCCTCCCCTTCCTATTCATTTCTGGGCCCAGTTCATTGCCCATTTATGGTGTCTGCCCAGGACATATGTACTGATTGGCCAGCTTTACGGATTGTCCACATAGGCTGAATATGATGCCTTAATCTAGACAATAGGCATTTTTCATCCACTTCGGTTTCCTGATGTGAATTATTCAGGCTGAACTCTTTTCAGTGAACATGGAGCTCATTGGGAGGCTCTATAATACTAAAGGAGCTTATGGGGCAGCTAGGTGGTGCAGTGGATAGAGCACTGGCCCTGGAGTCAGGAGTACCTGAGTTCAAATCCGGCCTCAGACACTTAACACTTACTAGCTGTGTGACCCTAGGCAAGTCACTTAACCCCAATTGCCTCACTAAAAAAAAAAAAAGAAAGAAAGAAAATACTAAAGGAGCTTGCCCAAGGTTTCATGGATAGTAAGTGTTAGAGGCAAGATTGAAACCTAGATTTCATTATCACAAATTTAGATCCTCATGACGACCTTAGAGGAATTCCAATCTGATCACTTCATTTTACAGGTTAAAACATTGTGGTTCATAAACATTAAATGCCCAGGGTAACACAATTTATAAGGATCTGAAACAGGGTTTGAACTCAGGTTTTCTTGACCTCCAAGGCTAATACTCTCTCTTTTATGCCATGTTGCCCATAATAATTGGTGAACAAGAAAATTTGTCAGCGTTAGATGAAAAATATAAAAGAAAACCAAGGGTTATAGGTATCACAGAACCTTAAAATTTGCACACTAGATTGGCCTACAGTGATTATCTGGCCATCCATTTTATAAAGGAGGAAACCAATACCCAGAGAGAAGTGCTCTTTCCCAAAGATGGTGGGATATGGAAAGGGGGTAACTTGGGACAAGAGCAGAAAAGGTCTTATCTGGAAAGAGGGAGAACACTATGAGAGCTTCCATGGATAAGTCCTCACCTCTCAGGGGCATAGAAGGTCAGATGGTACCATCTTTCTGTAGATTTTGCATTGTATCTGGAGCCAGATGTAATTCTGGTACCATGATTGGCCTGCCATCTTCCTAAAGGACAAGCTGACCTTTCACATCCATTTTTTAATGTCTTTGTCCATCTGTTTGCCCTTGGACCAAGGGCTGCCAAAAATACAGTAGGTCTCGGGGTCCAACTTCATCTCAGGACTGCTACTGATTCAATCAACAATAAAAATCTTTTATAGTTCATAGTGTTTGAAGGTTTATAAAGGATTTACCTCACCGTGAGTCCATAAAATATGCTGGGAAAGCATTATTCTGTCTGCTTTAAATATGAACAACTTGCCCAAGGTGATACCTCTGCCTATTCCTGCCTGCTATGAGATAGACATCCTAGAAAACAACAATATGACCACTTTCTTCCCCTTATATTATACCCTCTGGAATACCTGTTCCATAATTAACAAAGTCTCCATCTTAAACCTCTCCTTTTTCACTCTTATGATACTAGAGACCATGTCTGGAAATGTCTATAAATTTTGTCCTAATATTCCTGTCTCTCTGCAGTGAGGAGGGAGGTATGCTTCATTTTCAGTTCTCAAGGACAATTTTTAAAAATTAATCAGAAATTCTATCTTTATAGCTGAGAAAAAAGGTCCAGAGAGAAGGAAGGAAGGAAGGAGGAAAGAAAGAAAGAAAGAAAGAAAGAAAGAAAGAAAGAAAGAAAGAAAGAAAGAAAGAAAGAAAGAAAGAAAGAAAGAAAGAAAGAAAGAAGGAAAGAGAAGGAAGGAAGGAAAGAGAAGGAAGGAAGGAAAGAGAAGGAAGGAAGGAAAGAGATAGAAAGATAGATGAAAGAATATAAGTGCAACAGGTTGGACATGAAATGATGAGAATCTATCATATTGTTTTTAGGCTTAGAAGGAGCCAGGCTTCTATTCCCACACAAATCTTTGCAGCTGCAAGATCTCAACAACCTACAAATGCCTGCCAGCAGGGTGGGGATCCCTGAGAAACAGACATCCCCCTTTGGCTCCAAACAGATCCTGGCCCCCACTGAGGGGTAATGTTATCTGCAACTCACAAGTTCCTTGGAAGAACTTGATCCCTTCCAGGGCCATAATTGTCATGTTATTAAGCATATGTGTTTAGCACTCTGTACCAAGATGATCATTTTTCTTACACCACTCTTCCCGCCCTCCCCACCACAGAGGAAAATTACAACCATTAATCTCAATAAAAAGAAATATCGGACTTTGATTTCCATGCCATGGGCCCCCATTATTCATACTTTAAATGTTCAGAACAGCTGAGCATGACAGCATAGAAACAAACAGCCATAGAGAGGCAGTGCCCATATCCTGATAGAGGATTTTTTTTTCTTCTTCCAGGACAGGAAGTTACAGATAACATCCATTAGTCATTTCCCCCCTTTTAACCAATGAGTTGATTGGCAAATTCTATTTATAATGCAAACTTGAATACTGACAAATTATTTTTTTTAATTAAGTCTGACAGATTCACAGAATGTTTGAGCTTGGAAAGACCTTAGAACATACAATGTTAGAATTAAATGAGACTTTATAATGCAAAATGTTAGAGGTGGAAGGTATATAACTAAAGAATATAGAACATTAAAGGTGGAAGGAAGCAGAATGCATAGGATGCTAGAGTTAGAATGTTAGCATGCAGAAGATACACAGTAGAATATAGGATGCTAGAACTTATACTGAGAATAGGGATCAGGGGCAGCTAGGTGTCTCAATGAATAAAGTACTAACCCTGGATTCAGGAGGACCTGAGTTAAAATCCAGTCTCAGATTTGTGACACTTACTAACTGTGTGACCCTGGGCAAGTCACTTAACCCTCACTGCCCTGCAAAGAAAGAAAGAAAGAAAGAAAGAAAGAAAGAAAGAAAGAAAGAAAGAAAGAAAGGAAGGAAGGAAGGAAGGAAGGAAGGAAGGAAGGAAGGAAGGAAGGAAGGAAGGAAGGAAGGAAGGAAGGAAGGAAGGAAGGAAGGAAGGAAGGAAGAAAGGAAGAAAGAAAGAAAGAAAGAAAGAAAGAAAGGAAGGAAGGAAGGAAGGAAGGAAAGAAGGAAGGAAGAAAGAAAGAAAGAAAGAAAGAAAGAAAGAAAGAAAGAAAGAAAGAAAGAAAGAAAGAAAGAAAGAAAGAAAGAAAGAGAAAGCAAGAAGGAAAGGAAATAGTGATCGTCATGAGTTCTTGGTACTAATGAACTTAGAAACCATTGCCAGGCAAACAGTATGCCCTGAGGAAGGGGTTCTACATTCTTCATCCAGGAAGAGACACATTCCTAGGGGTTCATGTTTTACCTCTGGCCTAGAATTTACATCTATTCAAAAATTTAATGAATTTTCAGTTTAAAAAAGAAAAGACAATAGGAATCGTGTAATCTTTTTCATTTTACCAGTGGGGAAAGCAGTCTTGCAAAAGGGGAAGTGTATGTGAGTAAGTGATCTTACTCAAGACAATGCAGTGAGTAGATAGTAAGTAAATGTCGTTCTTAAACCCAGATCTCTTAGCCTTCCATTAAGGGCACTTTCCACTACCCTATGCTGCTTCATTTATTTTTTTCAAATCTATTTTCTGCCAGTTTTTCAGATCTTTAACTTGTACACTAACTTTTCTCACCAAGGCAAGAGTTTTGCTAAAGTTAAAAAGGCGGAGGGGCATTAAGTAATATCTTTGGGGCATCAGTCAAAGAGCAAAAAAAAAAAAATCCAGGAATTCAACAGTTTTCCTTTCCCTTTCTGTTGAAAGGTTTGTGGTCCACTCACTCTAGAGTCAGGATTTCAGATTTCTTTGTCCAAGAGGCTCTGAAGGAATTCAATACAAACAGAGCTATTTTTCAGTATCATCTTACTGGGTTTGGGAATGTGGAAAGAGAAATGTGAAAATGTCAACGAAAATGGCTCTGAGCTGAGCCAGAGCCTGCCCAAAGGCAAGAAAAACAAATCTGAGTATGGAAAAAGTACTGAAAGAGTGTCTATGCCAATCAATGTGTTTCCATCTTTTTTCATAATTTAGAGAATGACTGGAAGAATTCAAGACAATCTAGTCCCATCCTCTCAATTTAGAAATGAGACAAATGAAAATCACGAAGACTGAGGGGGCCATCCAAGAGCACTTATCTAGTTAAAATCAGAGCCAGAATTTCAACAGTCTGTCCCTGTGATTCATTATCTGTGTAATACTGGAAGGTGTCACTGGTAACACAATGGATAGAGCACTTGGCCTGGAGTCAGGAACACCCAAGTTCTAATCTAGCCTCAGATACTTACTAGCTGTGTGACTCTGGACAAGTCACTTAACTTCTGTCTCAACTTTCTCATTTGCAAAAAGGGGACAATAGGAGCAGCTACCTCCCAAAGTTATTTTGAGGATCAAATGAGATTGTAATTGTGTGTGTGTGTGTGTGTGTGTGTGTGTTAGTGATTATTAGCTATAAAATTCTCTCTGAAGAATTTTGGAATCAATTGTGAGACATGCAGGGAAATGGAACAAGACTGCCCACCATGGCCTGCCCACATCAAAGAAGGTGCTGTACTCTATGAGCAAAGCAGAATTGCAGTAGCTCAAAAGAAACATGAGATATACAATTTTAAAGACATCTACACTCCAAATGTTCAGATGGACTATTTACTCATATGGACCACCTGTGGTAGAGACTTCCAAGCTCTTGTTGGTCTGATCAGACACAGTCAGACATACTATACCTTGACCCCAACATAATGATACCCTTTTGTTCCTTTTCAAGAAGGAACAACAACAACCAATTAGCTATTATTAAGGGAGGGTAGAGTTAGCTCTTCAATTCACTCCTTCCTCCCTTTTACATACGAGGAAAGCTGAGTCCTTCCAAAGGTCTGTTTATCTCTAATCTGGAGGGTGGGTTAGAGCATGATTTTTATTACTATTACAGCCCTCTCTTCCCTACCACCTTTTATAACCAATCATGTTTTTTTGCTTTTTAGCTTAGGGGTAATATCATGACCCCTATATCTGTATCATCCCTTTCTCTACTTGGGGAATCAGTTGACCATGGTCCAAATCTGGTCTCCTATTTCTTTTTGTGTGGCCCCCAATTTTTTAAAAAATATTTTAAAATAAATCTTTATTATATTTAAAAATGTAAAAGAAAAACATGCTTAGCTTGCCAGGCATGCAAAAACAGGTGGCAGGCCAGATTTGGCCCATAGATTATAGCTTGCCAACTCCTACTCTATTTTACAGGTAAAAAAGTATTAATACAATCATAATTAGCTTACAGCTTCCACTTAGGAAAATTCCCTACATTTAGACAGAAGCTTGATTCTGCTCTGATGTGTATACACACACACACACACACACACACACACATACATACATACATATATACATATATATATATATATACACACACACACATGCATATGTAGGTGTGAGTATTTATTTATTTATTTAGTACTCACTAACCTTTGGCCTCCTTATGCTTGAAACAAAAATCAGGATAAAGAAAACATTTAGTCTATTTTTTTCTTTTTTTTTCTTTTTATCCCCCCAGACAATGAGGGTTAAGTGACTTGCACAGGGTTGTACAACTAGTACATGTCAAGTGTCTGAGGCTGGATTTGAACTCAGGTCCTAATGAAGCCAGGGCTGGTGCTTTATCCACTCCGCCACCTAGCTTCCCAAAATCATTTAGTCTAAAGAAATGAAGAGAGCATGTTATGGTATCTGTTACAGGAGAGGCATGGGAATAGGAAGTTGGAGAAAGAGAAGACCATTTAAGGGGAAACTTCTCTGTCCTTCAAGAGAGGGGTACCAAGAGTAGCTACAACTTGAGCCTTCTGCCCTGAGATGTGTCTGGGGTCCTAATGAGCCTCTTTGATCTCTCCTCTACTTTCTCTCTCTCTCTCTCTCTCTCTCTCTCTCTCTCTCTCTCTCTCTCTCTCTCTCTCTCTCTCTCCCTCTCTCTGCCCCTCCCTCCCTCCCTCCTAGAGCTCAGACTTCCTTTCACTTTTGTGTTAAGTCTCTTTCATTTCTTTTTTCACCTGTCGCCCTGGTACTACCAATTCTTTTCATCTCAGCTCATTAAATCCTGGGCCAGGGTTGGGGGAGACCTTTTCTTCACTGAAGCTGTTCAGTTCGTACAGACCTCAATATTTCAATCAATCAATCAACAAGCATTGTTTAAGCAGCACCATGCTTCAGCTTGATTATTGCTGGGGCTACAAGTTTAAGGGAAAAAAAAAAATCCCTATTCACAGAGACCTTACATTCTAATGGGGAAGACAAGTACATAGAAAAATATGTGCAGAAAAAAAGGAGGAATGTATAGAAAGAGAATAAATACAAAGTAGTGAAATGCAAGGTATTTGAGAGAAAGGGTACTAGCATTGAAGAGGGGCATGAAGTCATCATGTAGAAGGTGCTGCTTGACTTGTGTCTAAAGGAAGAGAGGGATTCTTTGAGGAGAATGTGAGCAGGGAGTGTATTCTAGGCATGGGAAGGAAGGAAGAAGGAAATAAACTTTTATGGAGCACCAGCTATGTGTCAGGAACTGGCTAAGCACTTTACAAATGTTATCTCATTGGATTCTCATGGAGAATCAATGACATAGGTGCTATATGGGGATAATGATCCCCATTTTATAGATGTGGAAACTTACACAGAGATTAAGTAACTTGCCCAGGGTCACACAGCTGGTAAGCATCTGAGGCCAAAGTTAAACTCAGATCTTCCTGGCTCCTGCCCTTCTGCTCTATCCACTGAATCACCTGAGTGCCATAGCAAAGGGAAGATGGAGTGTCATGTATGAGTTGCAAAGAAAGGGCCAGTTTGGCTGAATCACAGAGTGAAGAGGGAGAGTAAGTCCAAGGAGCCTGGAAAGATAGGTTGGACACAGCTTGTGAAGGGGTCAAAAAGTTAAACATAGGAGTTTATATGTGATTGCAAAGGAAATAGGGAGCCATTGAAGTTTATTGAGTGGTGTAGTAACACGGTCAGATCTGTGCTTAAGGAAAATCACTTCAGCAGCAATGTGTAAGATGAGCTGAGTCAGGGGAACCAAAGTATGAGGCTGTTTCAGTAATCTAGGCCAGAAGCTTCAGGCAATAACCAAAATGGTGTCTGTGGAGTAGAGAGAAGAGGTAAGATATAAGAGATATTATAGAGGTAAAAATGCCAAGAGATAGAGAGACTGTGAAATATTCAAAATATGAAAAGAATAATGCTAAAGTAAGGACCAGAAGGATCGGGGTGCCTCTGACAGAAATAGGAAATTTTGGAAAAAGTTGGGGCAGAGGGGGCAAAGATATCATGAATTCTTTTTTTAACAGGTTGTGGTTGAGCTATTTTCAAGATCAAAGGTGTAAAATGTTCAATAGTCATTTTATGATATGGACCTCAGTGGAGCCCAAGGGAAGGGTGAATAGAGAGAATTCTATATTCAGAATGGGTGTGTCCCTGGGGCCTGACTCATCTGTATACTAGCTCAAAGACCATAATACCACCCAAATTCTCTCAGGGCTGAGAATGAATACATGTCCCTCTGAACTATAAATCCCAGGATTCCAATTGGTTCTCAAACCCCTATTCTATCCTTGTGGCACTGGGGAAGTATTGTCCATCTCTGGGCCTCATTCTGCTTCTCTGAAAATGAAAGGTTTGAACTAGCTGTTCTCCAATAATCTTTCAGGTTCTAAGTCCTATGCATACAGACCTTCCAAATCTAAGTCCAGTGGTCATTCAACTATGCCTAAAATAGGAAGATAAACTGATATTACAGACAAAGTTTTGAATATTGACTTAGCAGGACATGTATTCAAATCCTACCATAGACCTTAAGAATATGGGCTAGTCACTGACCCTCTCTCACCTTCAGTTTCCTTATTTATCAATGGGGGGGGGGTGCCAAAATAGCACCTACCTGAGACTTAAGAGGTGGTTAGGTGGGACAGTGAATAAATCACTGGGCCTGGAGTCAGGAAAATCTGAGTACAAATTTAACCTCAGATACTTACTAGTTGTGTGACCTTGGGCTAGTCACTTAACCTTGTTTGCCTCAGTTTCCTGTGCTGTAAAATGAGTTGGAGAAGAAAATGCAAACCAGTCCAGTCTCTTTGCCAAGAAAACCCCAAATGTGGTCACAAAGAGTTGGATACCACTGAAAGAACTGAACAACAACAGCAAAAGAGATTTAAGAGCCTCAGAGGAAATAATTTACAGTGTATACTGTGCTTTGTAAACCTTAAAGTACTATGTAAATGTGAGCCATTATTACTTTTATAGTATACTCCTTAATACAGTGGAATGAGCTCTGTTGAAACCTGTGGAACCCTTCTCAGAAAAATGTATTTAAACATAAGTAAACATACGAATAATAAATGAATAAATACATAAACATATGAATTAAAATGCAGATGATTAGAAAGAAAACCAAATGCATTGAATGAAATGTATTAGGCAACCAGGTGGATAGAGTGTAGGACCTGGAGTGAGCAAGTCTTAAATTTAAATCCAACATCAGACACTTACTAGCAGGGTAACCCTGAGCAATTAATTCATTCAACTTTTGTCTGCCTCAGTTTCCTCATCTATAAAATGGAAAGAACAATAAGACCCACCTCACTGATTTTGAGTGAGAATCAAATGAGATATTTGTAAAATGGTTTGTAATCTTTAATGTTCTACATAAATGCTATTGTTATTCAAATGCAATTAATAAAACATTGAAAAAACATATTCAAGAATTCCTGGAAATCTATCCGTAGACACTGTGGGGGTCCATGGAAAACGCTGCTCCAGAAAAAAAAATGCTGAAACATGAATTCTAGGCCATTATTAGAAGTCACTTACCATTCCCCTACTGTGGCCCTAGAGGCAGCTAGGTGGTACAGTGGATAGAGCACTGGGCCCAGGGTCAGGAAGACCTGAGTTCAAATCATACTTTGTGACCCTGGGCAAGTCCTTTAACCCTGTTTGCCTCAGTTTCCTCATATGTAAAATGAGATGGAGAAGGAAGTGGCAAACCACTCCAGGTTATTTGCCAAGAAAACCCCAAATGAGGGTCACAAAGAGTCAGACACAACTGAAACTACCAAACAACAACAGATCTATGGCCCTCATTCTTCTCATCTGCAAAAGGATAGAGCTGGACCAGATCACTTGTAAAAACCCATGGAATGTCAGAGTCTTGTGTTTCTATGCCAAGGACCTTTTCAGAGTGAAAGAAATCCCCAACTTCTTTTTTGGTGAAAAGCGACATTGCTCTTCACCTTGCCTGAAAGCTGTATGATGAAGGTGAAAAAGGAACACAGTGTTGGGGGAGGTGTTTGTTAGAGAGAAGGGAACAGGGATCTGACCAGTGTGGAGACTGGATTGAAGTTTTAGCTTTAAAGAATATGACAAAATATGGGGCTAAGACACAGGCAAAATTTCTGCTAGCAAACCATAAACATAACTCTACCTTATGTACAGTACAGTGAAAAAGGTTCTGGGCTTGGATTTAAGAGGCCTGGGTTCTGGTCCCTGCTACTAATTGTGATGTGAGCTTGTAACATAATTTCATTTCTCTTGGCTTCATCCTTAACAGAGGAATCATAACCCTATACTCCTTACTTCACAGTATTGTTGTGAGAATTCAGATGAGGCAATAGATATGAAGAGCTTTGTTCATCTAAAGGGTTATATTAATGTAAATTATTATCAAATTATGCCAACACCTGTGGTCATTCTAATAACCATGCCCCGTTCCTGCCAGAAATGCCTTGAGATACAGGGAGGAAGCCAAGCTTGCTGCTACTTTCCATATTTCCCCTTCACTGACTCTTAGGGTCTCAAAAACAGCATCAGTCCTGGGTTTCACCCCACTCCTTGTGGCCACTAGCATTTCTAGCCAGTTTTTCCATCAAGCTTGGCCAACTGGGGACCCCCGCTGTAGTTCCACATCCCCTCATTCACCTTAGACTGCCAGACATGACTCCAGGACAATGTTGCCACTGAAATTAAGGCAATTAACATGTAGATTGCAGACATGATGGAGTTGGATTTTTCACGACTGAATCACTTCAAGTTCAACAGGGGGAAAAAAATCCAGGTGGGACATAAAAGGCTGTTTATTATTTCAGATTTCTACATCGAAAAGGCTGTTGGAATGTTTTAAAGCCCCACTTTAAAATGTTCACTCAGAGAACAATTTGCTCCATAAATTCCTGCTAAACTTCTTCAGTCGTGGGATGTATAAAAACAAAAAGAAAAAAAAAAAACAGAAGAGGTTAACATGAAATCACAGCACTTAGAGAATGTGAGACCTGGAAAAGATCTTTGACCCCAAAATGTCAAAGCACAGGAAAGAGAATGTTAATACCAGGAGAGTTCTTAGAATATTAGAACACAATACAGAAAATACGAACTCTCTAGGATGCAGTTTCAAAGAGTCACAGACTGTTAGACCTGAAGGAAACCTGAGAAATTCCCTAATTTAACCTCTTCATATGACAGATGGAGAAATCAAGTCCACAGGAGGCTACATAAATCACCTATATTCACTTAGTAATTGAGAAAGCCAAAACGGAGTCCTTTGTATTGGCTTCCAAATTAAGCACTATTTTTTCCCTCGTTTAATTGGATTTCCCCCCAATTTCACATAAAGATAATTTTCAACATTCACTTTTGTAAGATTTTGAGTCCCAATTTTTTTCTTCCTTCTGCCGTCTCTTCCCCCCTCCCTAAGACAGCAAGCAAATTGATACAGGTTATTCATGTGCGATCATGTTAAACCTATTTCCACATGAGTCATGTTGTGAAAGAAGAATTAGAACAAAAGGGAAAAACCACAAGAAAGAAGAAAAGGTGAAAACAGTATGCTTTGTTCTGCATTCAGACTCCATAGTTCTTTCTCTACACGTGGAGGATATTTTCCATCATGAATCTTTTGGAATCATCTTGGATCACTGTATTGCTGAGAAGAGCTAAGTCCATCATAGTTGATCATCTCACAATGTTGCTGTTACTGTGTATAATGTTCTCCTGGTTCTGTCCAGTACTTTTTAAATTCAGAACATTCAAACAGAGAATGCTAGAAATACCAGAGATAATGATCACCTCATCACTTCTCATTTTACAGATAAAGAAACTGAGGGCCAAAGAAATTAAATGACAGGATGAGGCCAGAACTCAGGGCTTCCAACTTCAAGTCCAATGTCCTCACCACACTACTTCCAAAGAGCAAACAGCCTTCCAAACACCTGGGTAGGATGATGGTTAAAAAAAAAATGAAAAAGAACAAAACAATATACTTCATCAATTCAGGAAAGATGTGACTGCTGCAAATAAAAGGAAATTGCTCTAATTGCAGACAAAATGCAGCTTTGGTTATTTCATTTATGAATTTCAATTGCAGTTAGATTAACAAGGATTTTAAGGAGGAAAACTTAGCATTGCAAACTCCTTTTCCTATTGAACATGTAAATACCATCTCTTCAAATGCCTCACAATAGTAAAGAGATTGCTAAGGGGAGCTGGAATACAGAACTTTCTCTTGCTGATCTCATTGTTTTCAAAAGTTTAGTTAGTATGTCTATGCAGATAATGTCCAGGTCAATCTATCCAACCCCACTATCTCTCCTGAGCTCCATTTTAGCATCATCAGTGACCCATTCAACAGTTCCAACAAGAAGTCACATAGTCATTTCAAACTCAATATGTCCAAATTAGAAATTTATTTTGTTTTATTTCCCTGGAAAAAAAAATCCTACACCTCTTCTGAACTTTCCTGTTTCTGTCAAAGTTACCACAGTCTTTCTAGTCAACCATGTTTGAAATTTTGTAGCCATCTTTGATTCTTTACTCTTTCATCTCACACATTAAATTCTCCCACCTATACCCTTCTTTCTTTCTTTCTTTCTTTCTTTCTTTCTTTCTTTCTTTCTTTTTTTTTGGGGGGGGCAGGGCAATGAGGGTTAAGTTACTTGCCCAGGGTCACACAGCTAGTAAGTGTCAAACATCTGAGGCCAGATTTGAACTCAGGTCCTCCTGAATCCAGGGCCAGTGCTTTATCCACTGTGTCACCTAGCTGCTCCCTTATCCCCTTCTTTCTAAAAGATACATGACATAGGGGATGGAGTCAGGAAGACCCGAGTTCAAATCTAGCCTCAGTCACTTCCTAGTTGCATGTTCCCCCACCCACCCCCCCATTCCCCCAAACAGACCAATTAATCTCTCTCAGTGTCAGTGTCCTCATTATAAGATAGGGGTGATAATAATAGCACCTACCTCCATTGTGAGGATAAGATGAGAGATTTTGTAAAGCTCTTAGCACAGTGTCTGAAACATAGTAACACCTAATAAAGGCTTATTCCCTTCTCTTCTCCCTCTGCCTCAGACACTAGCAGTATGATCCTGGGCAAGTCACTTAATGCTGTTTGCCTCAGTTCCCTCATCTGTAAAATGAGCTGGAGAAGGAAATGACAAACCACTCCAGTGTCTCTACCAAGAACATCCCAAATGGGGTCATGAAGAGTCAGACATGACTGAAACAACTCAACAACAACAACAAAAATAGTCACTGAAAAATTGTGGTAGCCGGCTCCAGCACACTCCTATGGAGCAGTAAGTAGGCCAGTATGAATTATTCTTAGAGTACACAGAGGGAATGGAGTTTAAGAAGACCTGGAATGAAGGAAGGGGACACATCTTGAGGGGGTTTAAATGTCATGGAGAATTTTGTATTTGATCCTGTAGGAAACAGAGAGCCATTAGGACTTGCCAAGTAGGGAGAATGATGTGGTCATATCGACTCCACTTTAGGAAAATCAGCTTGGGAGCTGAGGGAAAGATGGACTAGAGTAGGGAAGGACTTTACAATAATTCTCTGAGATAGGTGTCATTATAATCCTTCTTTTATAGGTAAGGATAAATGACATAGCTAGTAAATGTCTGAGCTAGAACAAAAACCCGAGTCTTATGGATTCCAAGTCAACTACTGTATCCACTACTGTACATTATTGTTATCACTTCCAGTTGCACTGTCAATAAAGGCTTCATGTAGGAGGGCATACTTGAAATGGATTTTAGGATTTGGCCAGAGTTTCTAAGATTAGCTATCATTTATATAGCACCTTAGGTTTTGTAAAATGTCATTTACAAATATTGGTTTATTCTATTAACCCTCACAACAATAGGTGTTGTCCCCAGTTTATAGATAACATAAGTGAGACAGAAGAGGTTAAGTGACTTGTTCTAGAGTGAGTCACTAATATATGAGGCTAGATTTGAACCCAGATCTTTGCAACTCATTTTTTGGAGGACTAATGATCGTCATTATAGACCAGGTTGGCCAAAGTAGAGGGTTTAGGTAATGGTGATATGATAAGGATGGAAAATAGAAGTTTAGATCAGGTTATAGAATGCTTTAAATGTCAGGCTAAGAAGAGAGGAATTTATCATGTAGGCAATGATGAAATGAGTCTTATAACTAGTATATAGTCTCATTTGAAGTCAAGAATTGAGATAGAGGGAGGTGATGCCTGCTAGGTTTAGCTATAGGAAACCTGGTTCAAGTCCTAGCCCTACTTAATAAACTCTAGTTGCTCTTCATCACCTTCAGGGTAAAATATGAAATCCCCTTTTTGGCATTCAAAGCCTTGCATAACCTGCCCCCTCTCTCATTATCCCATTATCCCAGTCTTCTCACACCTTACACTTCTCCTGAAACCCCCATCAGTGATCCAAATGTCCTCATGCACAGCTCTCCAACTCCTAACGACAGGCATTTTTACTTAGTGTCCACCATACTGGAAATGTTCTCTCCCTCTTCATCTCTCCCTCCCAACTTCCTTGAAGTCTCAGATAAAACCCCATCTTTTGTAGGTAACTTCTCCCAATCCCTCTTAATTCTATTACCTTTACTCTAGTGCTTATTTCCGATGTATCTTGTCTAGATCTTGTTTGTAAGTAGTTGCTTGCATGTTGTCTCCCCATTAGACTATGAGCTTCATGTGAACAAGGTCTGTCTCTTACCCTTTCTTTATAGCACCAGAGCTAAGCATAGTATCTGACACACAGTAGGAGCTTTTAATGTACTGACTATCAATCTTATTACATCGGACAAATCATGTGGATCCTCCAAGTTTCTGTTATCTCCTCATTGATAAAATGGGAATAAAAATGCTAGCACTTCCTCCCTGATAGGGTCAATATGAAGAAAAAGGCAAGTTCTCTGAAAATATGAGCTCTTCTTAATTGAACCAAGGAAACACTGTGCCTAACTTTTAAATCATACAGAGTTTCCTGATTTTCTTTGTAGTCTATATATTGCTTTAGAAAATAAGAATGAGACTGCTTAAGAGAAAGGTAGAAACCAACTCTGCATGTTGTCTTTTATAGTCTACTACTGCTATATAAACTTTTGAGAAAAATCTTGTTTGCTCAGCCACCCCATCATTCCATTCATGATAGGGTTAAAGTGCCCAAGAAATTTGAAGATCAGCCATGACTAACAATGGCAACAACGCCAATGAGGAGAAGGAAGAGAAGGAGGAGGAAGAGGAAAAGAGGGAGAAGAGGAGGAAGAAGAGGAGAATAAGGAAGATGGAAGAAGGAGAAAGAAAGAAGGAAGAAGAGCATTAAATGCATATAGTGCATTAAAGTTTGAAAAGTACTTCAAATGAGTTATTTCATTTTACCTACATAGTTCAAACAAATTGGGAATGATTACACTCACCTAGCAACACCTATACTCTCTTTTATAATCATACGGCAATCCCATTGTCCCCACTCACTGACAGTGACATTAGATGAAACACCATTACAATGGATGCTTTCAGCTGAGTTCCCAGCACTCCCTTGGATCATCCCCAGCTGTCCAATTTTCGCCTCAGGCAATGAAGATAATAACTACTTGCCTTACATGAAGGAAAAGATGTTTTTTGAACCTTAAAGCATTATATAATTATCATATAAGTAGTTATTATTGTTGTTATTATTGTCATTTTCAGTTTGATTGGTCAAGGGAAGCTTTTTCTAGTTACCAGAATCAATAGCAATAGTCAGTTAAATGTGATCCCATTGACATGAACTATCTAATTGACCATCTCCATTGACCAAACTAACTGCATGATGGACTTCTCCACTATACTTATAGTCATCTATGTACAAATTAAAGGAGATAAAAAACAGACATTTTTTCGATAATTCAGGCCAACAAAGACCACCACCACTATCAAAAAGTCCATCTTCATTTAAACATTGAAACTCAGTAAAAAAAAAAAGACTTTAATTGAAATGAGGGATTCAGATAAAATCATCAAAGTTTAGAGGTACATGGGTTTTGAGGGCATAAAATATCAGAGGTAGAAGTAATTTCAGAACACAAAATATAAAATATTAGAATATTGTCATTGTTTGTTCAAAAAGGACCAATAACATCACAGAGTGATGACTTGATTTATTCATGAATTGTACAAAATCATCAGCCCTAGTCTCTCTTCCTGATTCATCAAAGTCCAGTGGCAGGACAAAAATCAAGACAACTGGCAAAAGTCCAGGATGCAATTTGACCAACCTCTAAGTGCTCCATAGTGCCTTAGCTGCCTTCATGACCATTAGAATAAATTGTTCTCAACTAGCCATTCCATCAAGGAAAATCTTCATATGCTTGAGGTCGACACCCCCCCCCCAACTCAACAACAGGTTTGGAGCCTGTTTGTTACCCTCAACCTGTTTGTTAACCTCAACCTTAGCTCATCTGCTAAGATGGTTTACCAGGGTGTGATTACTGCACATGCTACAGCTTCTTAGAGCCACAGGTGAGAGTTGGGTGAAGCAAGTAGACCCCAACAGTGAACAAGCAGCCCTGAAAAGAGCTTGACAAGCCATTACACCAAAGGTGCTAGTCCTCCTGAATACCCCATAGACCCCATTAGAACATATAACATAGTATGTAAGAACTAGAAAGAATCTTAACATCTTAGAACATAGAACTTAGAAAAATGGCAGACAATGGAACACAAAACATTAGAACAGATAATGTATAATAACATCAGAATCAAAAGGGACCTTAAGTTATATAATATTGGAGTATAGACCATAACATGTCAGGAGCTGAAAGGGATACTAAGACATAAAGCATCAGAACACAGAATATCAGAGATGAGAGAAGTACCTTAAAAACTATCTAGACTGGGGGCTCTTAACATTTCTATGTCATAGATACTTTTGTCAAACTGGTAAAGCCTATGCACCCTTTATCATAATGTTTTAATACATCAAATAAATACATAGGATTACAAAGAAATCAATTATGTTGAAAAATATCAATAATTATATATGTGTACATTGTGATGTTTAAAATCTAATTGTGATGTCTAAAAATCTAATGTGTGGTCCCCTTAAATTGGAAACTCATAGCACCAGTATTTGGGGCATTAAGCATTTATTAAAGTATAATAGGGATTAGTAAAGAGAACATGTGGAGTTCAGAAGGAAAAGACCCCTAGCTCCCTGCCCCTCCCTGTTCCTACCTCAACCTCCAATGGGAAGACAGATCCCTCATTCTCTCCAGCAGAAGCTCTCTCTGGGACCGCAAGAGAGGGTGGTCCCCACACACAGCTCCAAGCAAATTGGCTGGTAGCATTGATTGACATAATTTACAGGCAGTTCTATGAGTAGATGTAATTTCTGGACACTAGTCACATCCTTTCTCCTCTGGGTGGCGCTGCCCTGGTTCTCACAATGTCTTTCTCAGCAGGGGGGTGTCACTCTGATTCTCACAACATATACATATATATATATATATGTGTGTGTATGTGTTTATATATATGTGTGTGTGTGCTATGTATGTATATATATATATACATGCACACATACATACTCACATATATTTTTATATATATTTACATATTCCAGATTAAGCCCTCTTATCTAGCCCAAGCTCATTTTATAGAGGAGGAAACCAAGGACCCAACTCATGAAATAATATAAACCAGATCACACAGAAAGTCCAAGTTGGACTCTGAACTAAATCCTAAGTTTCTTGGTTCCTAGACAAAGCTCTAACAATGAAACTAATTATTTCAAGTATCTTGTTTGAGTCTACTCATGCGGATCCTATCCAGTTGTCTGAGAGTCATTCATTCATTCATTCATTCCATAAATATTTATTGTTCACCTACCATGAATAAGGCCTTGTACTTGCCTCCATGACAGCCATAACTCCTTCTCCAGGCCTCCCTTTGGATTCCATCACAAGTACTTTGTGTCAGTCAGAGCCTCCATGAGAATGTGTCATGGAGAACTAGCAAGCTGTGGGTGTGATACCAAAACTGCAAATTTTACGTCTTCACTGACAGCTCTTCTGAAATCACATTATCTCCCATGTGTGGGATTTCTCATACATGTCTCTCTCAACCCATCCAATGGATAATGCTCCTCTCTTTTTAAAAAAAATTCTTAAAACCATGGTATGAAATGCAAGATCACAGCAGCTAAACTGCCTCCTTATTAGCATTATAACTATAGTCAAAACACATTATACTTGGCTAATAAATTTATTTTTTATGTAATGGAAATGCCATCAAAGCATAGTTAATCTGAATTGAATTAGATTATAATTGGAGTTCTTGTGCACAAGGAATGGAAATTATTCTTTATTGTTGCAGAATGACAATACCCCATTTGTAATTTTTTTTTAAAAAGTAAATGGCAGTTGTAGCCTGCAGGGATGCAATTCTCCTGCCCCTTGCCCAGCAGTCTACAGTGTCATCATACTCGTTTCACTGGGTCCTGCAGAGTGGGAAAAGATACATAATATTAGGAATCCCAGTGTAATAATGATAACAACAACAACATTGTTATTTTTCAGTCATTTCAGTCACATCTGACTCTCTGTGATCCCATTTGGGGTTTTCTTGGCAAAGATATTGGAATGGTTCGCTACTTCCTTCTCTAGCTCATTTTATAGATGAAGAAACTGAGGCAAACAGGATGAAGTGACTTGCCCAGGGACCACAGCTAATAAGTGTGTGAGGTCAGATTTGATTGAGATCTTCCTGAATCTAGGCCAAGTGCTCTATCCACTACACTATCCCACTGTACACCCTAGCTGCCCCCCAAGTAATAACATTTTCTTGTTTGGTCAATTCAGTTGTGTCTGACTTTTCATGACCTCATTTGGGATTTTCTTGGCAGAGATAGTGGAGTGGGTTTTCCATGTCCCTTCTCCCAGCTCATTTTACAGATGAGGAACTGAGGCAAATAGGGTTAAGTAAACTTACCCCAGGGTCACACAGGTAGTAAATTATTGATGCCAGATTTGAACTCAAGAAGATGATCTTCCTGAATTCAGACCCAGCACTCTGTTTACTGTGCTACCTAGGCACCCAGACCCCTCAGAGTCACTATTTGGTTCTAGAAAATATAAATTGTATGTCTGGGGTTCTCAAAAGAGATGGGGTACAGTCTCCACATACTTTGTCAGCTAAGCAGCTAAAGCTGAAACTGAAGTCCCTGACCATCATACCCTCAGTTTCTTAATGAACAAACTAACTCCTCCAGTCTCAGAGCTCAGCTTCAAGAAGGATGTCTAGAGAAAACGAGAGACACAAACACCAGTCCTCTACCTTCCAGTGTTATTAGGAAGATCAATTAGATATAACTGCAAATGTTAAAGCACTATATAATTGCCATTATAATAATAAATATATAATATAACTAATTATTATTATATAAATAACATATTGTAATATACCACATAAATAGAATAATGTTATGTTTTTCATTCTTTGTTTTTTGAAGAGGACCAATGACATCATGAGTGATGTCTTGACTTATGTATAAATTGGATCTAAGCGAGGCAGAATTGCACCAAGTTGCTGGCTTCACTTTCTCTTCCTGAGCCATTAAAGTCCAGCAGCAGGACAAATGTCAAGATGATCAGCTAGGTAGTGCAGTGGATAAAGCACTGGCCCTGGATTCAGGAGGACCTGAGTCAAACTCCTGCCTCAGACATTGACACTTACTAGCTGTGTGACCCCTGGGCAAGTCACTTAACCCTCATTGCCCTGCAAAAAAAAAAAAAAAAAAAAAAGATGATCAGAGATGGCCCAGGATGACCTTAATGTCTTCAATGCCCGATGAGCGCCTAAGCATTCCACAGCACCTACTTCAGTTTGCCTTCCAGGCAGTTGGGACAATTTGTTTACATCTACCTATTCCACCAAGGAAGTCTTCACATGCTTAGGGTAGGCATCCCCCTAACCCACCTACAGGTTGAAGCTTCAGCTGACTTAGCATGTTTGCTAAGATGGTTTACAAGGGTTCAACTACTGTACATGCTACAGCTTCTTAGAGTCATAGGTGAGAGTTGGGTGAAAGGTGGACACCAAAGTGTTTGAGCAGTACTGAAAAGGGCTCAACAAGCTATCACGCCAGAGGTGCTAGTCCTCCTGAACATCCCATACATATAATTTATATAATATTATAAAATGATTTAATTGTATTGCTATGTAATCATAAATTATACAATTAAATATAATATAATAATTATAGCATTTAAAATATTTATATAGTAACATTTATCTATTTCTATAATAATTATTGTAATTCCTGTTGTTAATGATGGTGTTTCTGTTGATGTTATTATTTTTTTTAATCATACTCAACACCTAATTAGTTGCCTTCCCAGTGGGACAACATAGCTGAAGGACACACACTGTATATGAAAAACTGGAAATACTATATGACTCAAATTGTCATAGAATTCTATACTCATATATGATTTACCGGTCCAGTTCCTCTTTCATTGCTAACCAAAATCAATACATTTATGACCAATCTTATATCCATCATCAGTAGAAATCCCTCTCTCTTCACCCTAAATGCCCTGTCTAGACACCATTTCTGTATGTAGAAAATGAGAGGAAAGAAAGTATAACTCATGAAGCTTCACAGCTTGTTCCCTTCTACTCCACAGCTGTCCTGAATTCCACAATTCCAACAATTCTCATGTAAAACGAGAGGGTTGAATTAGACATCTTCTGAGGCTCCAGCTAAGTCAAGTTCTACAATGTTTCAAACTATCTACAATGATTCTTTGCTCCTATTTTTGTGTGCCATTTTAGTCTGAATTTAATACATATACCTAAATGAAATACTTAAAAAAAATAGAGGTAAAAAACAGAGAAAAGAGAAAGATATAGATATAAATACAGAAGCCAAACAGAGAGAAGGTAGATAGAGGATAGAATAGAGTTAGAAATAGAGATGATAAGACAGATAGGAATACAGGTATAGATACACACCAGTATATAAGCTACAAGAATATTCTATATTCAATCAATTTTTTTAACTAGATCTGTGAATCTAAACAATGTAGAGCTATTCCAGTGAGAACTTCTCTCAATACAGATTAGCTCCTTTTCCTGTGGCCTAGAATCTTACTGTGTTGTTGGGAAGGGGAAGTGAAGGGAATATTAATATTTATATAGCATCTACGTTCGTAGGTTGCTATGTGAAATGTTTTTATTTGTTTATTTGCTTGCTTTGGCCAATATTACCTCAATTGATAATTCCTGGATTACTTAGATGTTAAGTGACTTGCCCCAGGTCACACAGCCAGTGTGTGGAAGAAAAACCTGGTCTTCCTGACACCAAGATGAACTCTCTATTCCTGACTCTTATTCAACTCATATGGGACATTATCATGTGTTTGCTTCTTTTTTCTCTTCAGGAAGTTTCTTTCATCAGGTCAAGTAGAATTCCTCACTTCTCTATAGAAAGCTAAGTCCAAGAATTTGGCACTATCCTATCAATTCCCCACTCCTGCCCCAGAATTGCCCAGTTTCCTAGATTTGGAGACTCCCCAGCTATCCCTCAAACTATAGTAATCCATAAGCAATATTCTAGCCACCTTATTGTTATCCCCCTGCTTGAAATTTACTCCCATGCTTCCTCCTCTGGCCCATTTAAGTTCTATTTTTCCTTTAAGATCCCACCTAAGACCTACCTTCTCTGTCAAATTTTCTCTGACCTCCCCCATCCTGAATGAGACTCCTAAACCATCTCAGAATCATCTGACCCAATTTCTTTTGCTTCCTGATGTGTGAATTCCCCTCAATATCATGCCTAGGAAGTATTCATCTAGTCTCTACTTGAGTACTTCTGATAATATTTAAATCACTACCTCCAAGGCACTGTTGAACAGCTCTGATTTTTAGAAAGTTCTTCCCTACATTGAGCCTTTAAACCTCCCTTTTTGGTAACTTCCAACCAGTGGTCTTATAGCTATGTGGAGTCCTATCCATCTCCCTCTTGAACATAATCAGCATCCAAATATTGAAAGTAGTTGTCTTGTCTACTTCTTCTAGAGCCTTCACTTATTTTCTTTGTCTTTAATAAAATATTTTATATTTCCCAGTTACATATTACATATAAGGATAGTTTTCAACATCTGCCCTCACTGGACTTTTAGTTCCAATTTTTTTTTCTCTCCCCCCTCCCTCCCTCCTCCCCCAAGACAGAAAGCAGTCTGATATAGGCTGTATATGTACAATCACATTAACACCCCTTTACATTAGTCATCTTGTGAAAGAAGAATCAGAGCACAGAGGAAAAACCTCAAACAAGAAGGGAAAAAAAAAAAACAGCCCAAAAGTAGAAATAGTATGGTTCAATCCGCATTCATAATTCACAGTTCTTCTTTTTTCTTGGATGTTGAGAACATTTTCCATCACGAGTTCTTTGGAACTGTTTTGGATCATTGCACTGCTGAGAAGAGCCGAGTCTAGCCCCCATTGTTCTCACACACATGTTGCGTTCTGTGTAAAATGTTCTCCTGGTGCTGCAGAGCCTTCACTTCTTCAGGT
Organism: Dromiciops gliroides; assembly: GCF_019393635.1. Taxonomy (NCBI): domain Eukaryota; kingdom Metazoa; phylum Chordata; class Mammalia; order Microbiotheria; family Microbiotheriidae; genus Dromiciops; species Dromiciops gliroides. Next base: position 552,762,275 of record NC_057863.1, on the reverse strand, counting down.
GAAACCTTAGTGTCTTCAATTGATCATTTTGATGACATGGATTTGAGTCTCCTCACAAAGTTTATAGAACTTAGGTCTGGAAGCATATTACAGATCATCTGTCTACTCCCCTCAATTGAATGTTTCCATAAGCAAACAAACACCTACTGTGTGCAAGGTACTGGGAATACGAAGACATAGGTAGAAGCAGTCCCTGCTTCAGAGAGCTTTACATTCTATTGAAAGGAAATAATAGGTACACAAATAAATAAATGCAAGGAATGTGAAGGAGAATGGAAAGCTAGCAGAGAATCGGACATGTTCATGGAAGAGTCTTGGAAAAAGATCATATCTCAGAAGCATAAGTAAAACAATATATTTCAGCTCTGGAGAAAGACATATGCAGAATCCTGGAGATAGAAGATAGAATGTTAAGTTTCTAGAATAGCTAGCATCCAGTTTGTCTGGAATGTGAAAGGCATGAATGGGTTGTACTACAAAATAGGTTAGAGAATTAGATTGGAACTCTAGAAAACCTTAATTGTCACATGGAAAACTTTGGGTTTTTTCTAGAGACAGCAGGGAGCTACTGAAAGCTTTGAGCAAGGAAATGACACAAACCAGACCTGTGCTTTAGCAAGATCCTTTTGTCAACTATGTAGAGGATGGACTTAGAGTGGGATGAACTGGAAACAATGAGTAGACAATAACAAGAGTCTGAGAACAGGTGATAGAGAGCTAAATTAGGATGGTGGCCATATGAGTGAAGACAAGGGGATGATTGCAAGATATGTCAGGAAATAAGTCCAGGACTTGGCAATTAATTGGCCATAGGGTATCAGGGAGGAGGAAGAGGCAAGGATTATTCCACAGTGTCTGCCCTTGGCACAAACAAACAAGTGTGTAAGAATGTCATGTTTAAGAGGGACATGATGAGTTCCATTTTGGACCCCTGAGGCTCATACTTTTTTTTTCTTTTCTTTGTTTTTTCCTTTCTTTCTTTCTTTTTTCTTTTTCTTTTTAGCTGGGCAATGAGAATTAAGTGACTTGCCCAGGGTCACACTAGTGTCTGAGGCCAGATTTGAACTCAAGTCCTCCTGAATTCAGGGCCAGCGCTTTACCTACTGCACTACCTAGCTGCCCTTGAGACTCAGATTTTTTATTCTCTATCATACGTGGGTCACCTTCACAAGCGTTGATTCAGTGTCCCAGTACATGGTCAGTAGTATGTCAAGTCCCATGGAGGATATAATTGTGATGAGATATCAGGTCTGCTTTAGAGGCCCAGACAGCATAATTTTGGAGACAAGATTTTCACACATGCCACAAAGGTTAAGAAAAAATATAACTAGCAATGTTGAATGTGTAGACTTGGCAATGATGAGTGTAGAAAAGTGTAGAGAGTAGAGGATGATTTGCCTGGAGTGGTAAGCATTAAAAATTCAAGGGAAAAGGGTCATTGTAAAACAAGGAAAGAAGACCTGGCATTTGGAGTCAAGGGGAACTGAGTTCAAATCCAGCTCTGCCACTTGCTACCTGTGTGATGTTGAACAAGTAATTTAACCTTTACAATCCTCAGTTTTCTCCTCTGCCAAATGAGGGTAGTTGAACAAATAACATGTATGGTCCCTCTCTAATCCTAACTTATGATGCTACAGAATTGGACTGAGCCTGGAAGGAAAAGAAAATTTGAAAACTTAGAGGTCTCCTAGCCCTCTAGGATGGAGCAGTTCAATGGCTCAGTGGATAGAGTTCTGGGTCTGGAGCAGGAAGACCTGAGTTCACATTTAGCCTCAGACACATACAAGGTTACTCATGTAACCTTGACCAAGTCACTTAACTCCTGTTTGCCTGGGAAGCAGCTAGATGACTTGATGCAGAGAAGTTCCAGGCCTAGAGTCAGGAAGACCTGAGTGCAAATCCAGCCTCAGACACTTACTAGCTGTGTGACCCTGGTAAGTCACGTAACCTTCATTTGTCTTAATCCATTGGAGAAGAAAATGACCAAGCACTCCAATATCTTTGCCAAGAAAAACCTCATGGACAGTATGGTCTTCGGGGTCATGAAGAGTCAAATATAACCAAATGACTGAACAAACAGCAGCAACTTACCCCAGAGAGTAGAGGAGCTATTTTCGGAGTAGAAGTTACCTGAGCTGATGGAGGGAAGACCCACACCCAGAAATCACTAGGCATGGAAGTAGAGAAATGTTCCTACTGGGAAATTTTTTTACATTCTTTCTATTAAGACAAGAATATTTTTATTCATTGTTAGCCTTTTCCCCTCACACTTTGCTTTTTGTTCTCATCCCTCCAGTCTTCCTATGATCGCATAATTACTCAGTTCACAAAGGTACTATGCAGCTAGGTTGCACTGGCCATGTTGGGAGAGGAGGGGAGATAGAGGGGATCATGGTAGAAAAACAGACCAGGCCCCTGCTCACAAAGACCTTTGGCTCGACCTATGACTTGCACTCTGGTTTTATACTGGCCACATTGAGGGGAAATATATGAGATATTCCCAGATCATTAGGGAAGAGACATTTTTATCCACAGTGAAGAAATTTGTAACATGGGATTTTGAATTTGAAAGAACAATAGTGACGAAATCTAACAAAACCCCAGAGTTAGAAGTGATTTCATAGAAATGTAGCTGAACAATCATATCTGATAAGGAATTCCCTCTATAACAGGGATTTATTAGTTGGTGACAGAGCCTAAAGGCTAGGACCCAGAATTTGAGGCCAGTGCTACCACAAGGCCCTCTCCAAAGATAATTGATAAAAACTAAAGGAAAGTAGTGCCTCGCTTGCTCTTTCTCTCTGTCTCTCTCTGTCTCTCTCTGTCTCTGTCTCTGTCTCTCTCTGTCTCTCTGTCTCTCTCTGTCTCTGTCTCTGTCTCTCTCTGTCCTCTCTGTCTCTCTCTCTCTCTCTCTCCTTCTCTCCCCTTCCCTCCCCTCCTTCTCTTCCCTCCCCAGCAACAACTTTACACAAAGCTACTATCTTCCATATCCTGCCACACACAGCCTCCTCAGTGATCTGCCGGCACCAGATGCTGGGAAACTATCGTAATTACTGGCAGTAGTTTGGGGGGCATCATTTTTTTCTGTCCTCACCACAGGTAGAACAAGTGGTAACTGATGTTAACATGGTGTCAGATGTCGAGAGTCATACCACCAGTGGTCTGTTTTGGTGAATCAGACATCTGCTTCTGTCTCCTCTGTGTTCAGGCAACACAGTAGGGAAGGTTGACTTCACTGGGATTACTTAAGAGTCACACAGACTACGAGGTTACCCAAGGGCCTTCAAGATCTCTGCACAAGCCTTCCTTTGCTGAGGAGAAAATAAAGGCCCAGAGAAGAAAAGTGATTTGCCCCACATCACAGAGCAAGGTTGTTGCAAATGTGAGACTTTGGAGTCTTTGAAAGGTCAGCCCCCTTCAGAGCAAGGAAATGGTGAATTTTTATTTCACTTTTAATTTTGGATTTGAATCGACAGTGCCTGGCACACAGTCCCTTAGAAGGCCCAAGGTGCTTAATAAATGCTCATTTTATTTGATTTGACTGATGGATTCATCCAGATCCATCCCATTTCTTTGGCTGTAAGCCCCTCCATCAGGAGCCCTCCAGACATTTCTGTGTTGTTGCTATTCTTCAAGAGTCCTGTAGGTATATTCAGGTCAGATAGAACTAAAGAAATTTCCAACATTGCTCTTTACTAATTTTCCCTGATGGAATAATCCCATCCTTCATAACTCTACTCAGATTCCACCCCTTTCCCTAAGGCAAGACAGTACGGTGGTGATGGTAAGAGAACTAGATTTAGAGAGACAGAAAAAGCTTGAGTTCAAATGGGGGGGTCTGCTACTGACTAGCTGGGTAACTTGAATGTATCACTTCATATCTCCAAGCCTCAATTTCCTCATCTGTATAATGAGGGAAGGGGTTGTTCTAGATAACTCTAAGGTCCCCTCCAGCTCTAAGTCTGTCATTTGGAAAACCTTAGCATACTATATCCATCTTTAAGGATCTCTCCCTTGTTGGGACTGCTTTCGTACTTCAAGTCTGTGCACTCTTCCTAATCAGATTATAAATGGTTCAGTGAAAATTAACTTTGGAGTCAGAAAGACTTGGGTTCAAATCCTACTCAGATAATCCTAGCTGTGTGACCCTGGGCAAGTCACTAACATTTTCAGCCTCTAATTTTCTTTTAATCTAGGACTGTATTCTGCTAATCTTGGACTTAATGGCCAAATAGAAAAGATAAGACAAATACCTAAATAATTATTATATAAAATAGAAAACAAGTTTGTATCTTCCATACTGAGCACCCCATTAGGATGTGATTGGCCTGGGTCTGTGAATTCTTTGACACGGGTCCTCCCAGGTGAGGAAACTCCTTCTCTGGATACAGATTGGTGCTTTTTCTGCTTCATAGCCTTATATGTATTTAAGGAGGAGTGGCACCTCAGGTGTAAGAACTTGCTAGGGCATTTTCAGGGCTGCTCATCTATCTTTGGTCTCTGCCTGGCACTTAACTCCCACTTAGCTCAAGAAGCTGTAGCATACGCAGTGGCCACACCCCTTGTAAAATCTTCTTGGGCGACTGACTAAACTAGGTTAAGGGTTACTTACAGGCTACAAACCCATCAGTGATTTAGGGGGACATCTACCCAAAGCTTGGGACAACTAGGGAGATGGGCAAATGAGAACAGTTCGTACTGACTACCTTGACCAGAGGCTAAAGCAGCTGGCTGGGGAAGCAATTAGAGCCTAGTCAGATATCAAAGACACCCAAGCCATCCACGGCATGCTGAGCCATGACAGTCCATCTTGACCTTTGTCCTGCCACTGGACTTTGATGATTCTGAAAGAGAGGGTGGGGTCAGTGATTTTGTGCAACTCTGCCTCACTCCAATCCAATTCACACATGAGTCAAGACCATCACCCATGATGTCATGATACCTTCAAAAACAAAGGATGGACAACAACCGCCCTTTGGGATTAAGAAGTCCAATGACTTGGGGCAGCTAGGTGGCACCGTGGATAAAGCACTGGACCTGGATTGGGAGGACCTGAGTTCAATCTGGCCTCAGACACTTGGACACTAAGTAGCTGCATGACCCTGGCAAGTCACTTAACCCTCATTGCCCCCACAAAAACAACAAACAAGAAGTCCCAATGACTTGTGGAGGACACTTTGCTAGCATTTGGAACCAGTTCTTCTTTGCTCTTAGATGAACTCTCCATCCACTATGCCATAGCTGCCTCTAGGTACACATAGATACTGAATAAATTCAGCCCATAATACGAGGGTCTACTATATATCAGACCATGAACTCAGAGGGATGCCTTTGATTCCATTCAACGAGCACTTTCCTATGAGTGAGGGTCAATGCTAAATCTGCAAAAGGAAATGAACAGTCCTTTCTTTCTAGGGGGCTCCCATTCTGCTGGAAGACAGGGCAGAGACAGAGACAGGGAAATAGATCTAGGTCATTAGAGGGGGAAGACAGTGCTAACACCTAGAAGAAAGAGGAAAGTCTCCAAGGAGGTGGTGACAACCTGAGCTAAGCCTGAAGGAAGTAATGATTCTTGAGACAGAGATAAGGATAGGTGCATTCCAGATAAGGAGAAGAGCCTATCAAAGTGTCCAAAGGCTGGAGAGAGAATGCTGAATTCATGGAATAACTAATAGGTTATTGAAGGAAGAATTCATGGATGAGAGTGATAGAGAAGAAGGCTAGAAAGGTAGAGAGGAGTCAGATAGTGGAGAGCTTAAGTTAATCAGTCAACAAACATTGATGAAGTGTCTGCTATGTGCCACTCCCCCTCCTAAATTCTGGGGATAGGAAGAAAGGGCAGAGGGGCAATAACATTTCCTGCTCTCAAGAAGCTCACAGGCTAATGCAACAACCATGCACAAACAAGATAAATGGAGGATATGTTGGGGGTCTCTAGAGGGAAGCCAGTAAGATGAAGGATGGTTGGGAAAGGTCCTTTATGGAAGGTGGGAATTTAGATGAGTCTTGAAGCAAGTGAGAGAAACAAAGGGGCTGAGATGAGGAAGGAGAGCCTCCCAGGCATGGGGAACAGCCAGTGGAAACAGTCAGATCAGGACATGGAGTATCTTGTTTGAGGGATAGCTCAGAGGTCAGTGTCACTGGATGTGGAGGGAAATATAAGGTGGAATAAGACTGGAAATATAGGAAGTGACTGGATTATAAAGGGCCCTAAATGCCAGAGAGAGGCTTTAATTTTTGATCCTGGAGACAGTGTGTATTGAATGTTAATTGAATGGGGGAGGAGGGGTAATATGGTCAGACCTGAGTCTTTAGAAGCTCAGTCTGACAGTTGTGTGGAAGATGGATTGGAGTGGCGAGAGACTTGTGGCAAGGAGACAAAACAGCAGTCTATTGCAATAGTCCAGGCACAAGGTGATGAAGACCTCCATCAGGGAGGTTTCTGTGTTGGAGGAGGGAAGGGGGCATACAGGGAGCTATTACAAAAAAAAGAAATGACAGGAATTCAAGTGACAAACTGAGGAATTGAAATTTGATCCGAGTAACAGCAGGTAGCAACCCAAGATTTTAACCAGGGGAGACGACATGGTCCATTGTGTGCATTAGGAAGATTAGTTTTGGCAGCCATACAATGCATGAGTAGAAAACAGAAAGACTAACAGATGAGACAGTAATTAGGAGCTAATATGATTATAGAGGTAAGAGATGACATTCTGTACTGGGACAATCACATATAGGTAGACAGAAGTCATTGAATTGAAAAAGCCATCATAGAGCAAGATACTTATCTGGGGTCCATTACTTTTTTTTTTTTTGGTCTTTGGGAGGCAAGGATGCTAAGTGACCGTTCCAGGGTCACACAGCTGGTAAGTGTCTGAGGCTGAATTTTTAACTCAGGTCGACCTGGCTCCATGGCCAGTGCTCTATCCACTGTGCCACCTAGCTGCCCCGGTCCATTACTTTTTATATTTTAATAACTGCATTTTAATATTTGTGGATGCACAATAAAGATAAAAGATAGTACTCTGGGTATTCATTCAAGGTTTTTAAAAAATCACTTCTAGCTGGAAGTGGTAAAGGAAGTTTTATGGAGGAGCTGATCTTTGAGGATAGGTAAGATTTCAAGAATTGGAAATAGTGAAACGTGGTGATGGTGTTGGGAGATCATTATAGGTACAGGAAACAGACAGAGACATGTTTGAAAGATTACAAATAGTCCACTTTGAAATGTAGAAAACTTGAAAGAAAAAAGTGGGGGATAATGCTAGAAAGGTGGTAGGAGCCAGATTGTCCTGGGACTTGAAAGCAAGGCTGAATTTGGAGTCGGTTGGTTGATTGATTGGCAAAGTCAGTATAAAAGTCAAGAAGAGTTGTTTGGAAGGGCTTAAGGATGCTGGCTTTACAAACCCATTTGCCAAGAATCAGCAGGGGCTGTTTTAAGCCCTACTGGGACTCTACAAAGAAAGGTCCCATATTAGTTGAGCTTTGCTAGACGAGATTGTGTTAGTCTCGTTTATCAACACCATGGTAATCAAGTGGCAACAATGGCCACAGTATCATAGACTCATAGACTTATCAGAGCCAGAGAGAGCTAAAATATTAGAACCAGAAGGCCCTTTAGAACACAGAATTGGAGCAGAAAGGGCCTCCCAAGCACAGAATGTTAGGGCTGGAAGAAACACCCAACATCACATTTTTAGCAAAAAGGGTACTCAAGATTTTTGAACTTCCTCATGTTAAAAAAAAAAAAAAAAAGAACCTGAGACCCAGAAAAATGAAGTGATTTACCCCAAATCAGTCAGTAAGCAGGAGACAGAGTCAGAACTGGGCCCCAAGTCACCTGACCCAATGTAATGCACTTAAAACCACAACACACTGTTGTGTATTGGAATCCCAGGATTGAAGGGTGTTATTCTCTTTTATATTTTCTAAACTCTTCCATAAAGTCTAGGCATTTCTTGAGGCAGGGACAAAGCACTGTGTTTTATCATATGATAAACAATGCATTAAGCCTGGAGACCAGACTTCTGTTCCTGGACTTTGCCACTACTTTGTTGTGTGGTCTTTCACCAGTTGTATCCCTTGGGGGGGGGGGAGTTGGTTCCTTATGCATTAATGAGCACAAATTGATTAGATTATCTCTAAGAGTTCCTTTCAATTCTAATAATCATAATTCTTTCACCCCTTACAATGGGGATTGCACCAGCACTATGCTTTAACCAAAGTTTTGGAATGACCTGAAATTTTTATTATATTTTAATCTCCAAGAACCAGAGACAGGGCAGAGAGAGATTGGGAAGGGAATACTCATTGCCCAAAGGTTGATGAGCACCTGGAGACCTGTGATATCACTGCTGGTTTTTGAAAAATAGAAAAATCTTAGTCGAGGTCTATGAACTTTTAAAAAATAGATATTTTGGGGGCACGCTAGGTTGGCGCAGTGGATAGAGCACCAGCCCTGGAGTCAGGAGTACCTGAGTTCAAATCCGGCCTCCAGACACTTAACACTTACTAGCTGTGTGACCCTGGGCAAGTCATTTAACCCCAATTGCCTCACTAAAAAAAAATAGATATTTTGATAAGTATATTTCAATAAAATTATTTTCTTTATAATCCTATGAATTTTATTTATGCATTTAACAGCATTATCTGAGAAGGACCAACAGCTTCACCAGATTGCTAAAGCGGTTCATGTCACTGTAAAGGTTAAGGACCCCTGCTTCAAAATCCAGCCTCTTCGTTTCTGCCCAGTATTTTTTGGCTTATAATAATAGTTCGCAGTGAAATGATTCCAGATCCTCTCACATAAATAGACTCACTTGACTCAGTATAGACAGACAGGGAGATCTGAGGCCCAGAGAGGGAAAATAATTTGCCTGAAGTCACACTGCTTGGAAGTAGAAGAGCTAGGTTTTCTGACTGGGACTCACTTTTACAATAGCAATACCTTCCCTCTCATCTGTTATCACTTCTTATATGCGATTGTCATTTCCTATTTCCTTGTATCCATGTCTTATCCTCCCCAAGTAGACTATAAATTTCTTGGGGGGGAAAAAAAAAAGACAAAATCCTAAATTAAATGTATAGTTCCTTCCTCACCTACAAAGCAATGTTTTGGACAAAGTAGGTGCTTATTGCATGTTTGAATAAATTAATCAATGGATACACCCAGATGAATGTCAACTGAACACTTACATGTGAGTGTGCTTGTATTCAGCTGCTGAAAAACTTTGCTCTACTATAATAATAATTGCTGGCGTTTTTAAACTCATATAGGTTCACAAACCATTTTGCACACATCCTCCAGTCGCTCCAAGTCCTTGAGAACACAGACATTCATTTTGTGTATATGTGTCCCCATGCCTAGCCCAGTGCCTGCACAAAGGTCATTGAAATGGTTTGGGAACCTCAACGATCTAGAAGTTCTCTTCAGTGATTCAGCTCCCAACCCATCTATGTCTGCCCAGTGTGTGCCTTTGGTTCATGCCCTCCCAACAAAAGGGGTTCACCCCACCCAATGGAGGCCTTCTTCATTTCTTCTGATCAGGGTACTAGTAGGGCTCTCTGGGTGGCCTCTTGTCACCTCTGATTCTTATCATATAACCAGTCCATCTTCTCATTCTATCATAGTTTTCCTAAGAATGTCTTTTCATTCCTGCTCTTTGTCGGGAGTTCCTTGGGTGGTTAAATATCGCATCCTGTTTACACCTATTCTGCATCCCTCTAATGTCCTCTGAGTGATATTCACCTTTAGTTCTTTGGGGGTAATGGTATTCCATGTCTCACTGCCACATAGTGATAACAGCTGAATGAAAAGATGAGCCTTTTCTCTCATGGGAAGCTTTTGGGGTTAGCAAAGGAACTCTGGCAATTTCCTCAAAACAACTCTGACCCTTTTCCTCTTCCTAGTAACACTTGCGAATACATCAATAGGCTGAAGAATGTCTATGCCCAAATTTCAAAAATCATTTGGAAGATACCATATTGAGCTTGTCCAACAGTCTGTCTCTCCAGGACAGAAGAACAGATGGAAAAGAGTTGGGCCCAGACTTGAACAGGCCCATAGCAGACTTAATAAATGTGGAATTGGAATTGAACTGAATGACGGAGGGTATGGTTATTTCAGGAGGGGGAGGAGAAAAGGCAATTTTGCATGGAGAGACAGAGAGACAAAGAAATGAAGATATAGAGGGAGAGAATGCTTTTAACTCCCTTCTCTTCCCCTTTCAACATTTATATTAAAAGCATTTAAATAAAGCAACTGGATTTTTAAATCTGAGTGATTTTTAATGTCTGATGGTTTGGCTGTTTAATTCTTGCTGTTCTGTTTCCAATAGCCTTGTTTTAAGCATAGCTTTCCACTGTGAAATTGGACAAAAACAACAATGGCAACAACAACAAAACCCCCAGAGTACTCAACCCCAACAGAAGAAGGGACAATTTTTCCAACCCACATAAAAATACATGCAAGTGCAGCTTCAGATTTCTACAGGATCATGACATGATACCACACACCTTCTGTCCCTATTGCTAATCATCCAGGTGCCCTATCCCTACTTCTCCATTTTAGAAAGAACAATTTCAATAGAATAAAGGGATAGCAATTATAAATACTCTTTTTTACAGTTTGTCAATGCAGGGGAATTAAATATATATATGCATTTCATAAACACTTTTTGGTTTACAAAACCATCTTCACTCAACAACTCTGTGAAGTTACCCTATATCTACTATATATCTGGCTTATAGAAACCTATGCACTTTTGGTCTCTTCTTGAGGGCAGGGACAATAATCTTGTTGTACTCCCAATGTTAAGCACAGTATCTGGCACATAAGTTCATAATCAATGTTTTTGATTAATTGATCAGGTCTTACCATTCCTATCTTACAGATGTGGAATTTTCGACTTAATAATAATATAATATATGTGTGTATGTATAATATGTTTACATATGCACATGTATGCCTATATAATGACCAGCAAATGATTTTAAGCTGATAATGTACAACTAAAGGGCTATTTCCTTTATCTTTGATGTGGTAATTACATTGACCATCTTATCTGGCTGAGCTTTTTAACTCTCCATGTTGAATTTCTTTTTATATTTATTAGTTAAATTGTGCATTTTGCTTTTTCTGTTCTGTTTTCTTCCCCTGTATCACTTTATATGAGATCTTACTAATTTCTCTGAGTTTCTTCTCATTTTTAATTCCTTGTGGTCCTGTACTAGTGCCACTACATAGATGCCTGCATCAGATGACCAATTTATTCAGCCACTCAGTGAACATGGCATTATTTGAAACTTTTTCGTCATAACTAATGGTCTTATGAACATTTTTGCACAAGTGGGTCTCTTCTTGCTATCAACAACTTCCATTTTCCAATTATTCCCAATAGTGGGGTCTCTGGGTCAGAATAAATGAAAAAAAATGGTAATTTTCTTTCATGATTTCAAATTGTCTCTCAGTGGGATTAAATAAAATCTTAGCTCGTATTAGTGTGCCTCGCCCATCTCACAGTCCCTCTCACAATGAGTTTTCTCATCATTTAGCACTTTGCTGGCTTATGATTATAATCAAAGTTATCTTGGAATTACCATACTTATACTTATTAGTGATTTTAATTACTCAGGTGATACTAAAAACTAATAAGTCTCTTTGGAACATTCTCCTGTCTTTTGACCACTCTGTCTATTAGAGAATGGTTCTTCCAGATTATGATCAGTTCCCTATGGGATGTCAAACTTAGGTCAAAGATTTTTTAATACAAAGATTTTTTCTCTCTCTGCTTTTGTAATTGCCATCCATAAAAAAAACTGTCTAACTTCAATTAGGCAAAACTATTTACCCATTCCTCCCCTCATCTGGCTTTTCGTACAGATTATTCTCAAATTCGAGAAATTCCCTTCAGCTTCTGCTCCACCAATCTACCCTCACTTTTCCTTTTCCAAAACTAGTCAAAATTCATCTTGCCCAGAAAACTTGTCTAATTAACTGCAGTGTAGTCCAGTTTTTTCATTTAGGTCACATCTTATACACCTTCCTAATATTTACATTAATCAGTTCAATTCAACAAACATTTATTAATTGCTGTTGATGGTAGAGCTAAGTGCAGAGCTACGAACACGGTTCTAAGAACGTTTTCTATTCTTTTCTAAATGTTAAGGAGATAATCAATCTTCCTTGATTCCTCTTCTACTTGTTTTAGCTGCCATCAAATGTGAGAGATGATGGAAAGTGTCTCAGAACATAAACAGATACAGAACACCTTGGTGGACACAATAGTAAATGGAATGTAGAGGTAGAAGAGACTTTAGATATTATCTACTCAAAACTCTTCATTTTACATATGAGGAAAGAAGGTCCCAGATAAGGGATGATCACACAGCTAATTATTGGTGGATGAGCTAAGTCAGTAATTCTACTAGGGAGTACACAACAGAAATGAGAGGAAGGAAATGTTATTGTTCAGTTGTTTTCAGTCATGTCTGATTCTTCAATGCCCCCATTGGGGGTTTTTTGGCAAAAGATACTGGAGTGGTTTGCCATTTCCTTCTCCAGATCTGTTACAGCTGAAGAAAAGTGAGGCAAACAGGGTTAAGTGACTTGCCCAAAGTCACACAGCTAGTAAGTGTCTGAGACTGGATTTGAATTCCAGAAAGAGGAGTCTTTCTGACTCCAGGCCCCATGTTTATCCATAGTACCACCCCTAGCAGCCTAAGGAAAATGGTTAAGCCTTCAAATCTTTTGCCAAAGAGGGAGTACAAGAAACAAAAAGCTCCCGGGGGGATTTGATGATTCTCTGGTAATTTTTTTTATCTAAAATATAGGATGACTACTTTGCCAAATCAAAAGCATAGTATACATGCCAAGGTAAAATTAATATCAGAGAAATATCATCTTTCAAGGAAAAGAAACTGGAGTCAAAATTAAGAGACTATTTTAGTTCCAGACTCTGCCACTAACTCAACTTCATCTATTCACTTAACTTCCTCTATAGCTTAGTTTCTTTTTTTTATTGGCACTACGCATTAATTTTTAATTAATATCAAATATTAGTAAACAATTGACCATGTAGCATTTCCCTAACTTCTTCATAATCACAGAATTACCGGCCTAAACAATTACATACCCAGCACATTTGGACAAGTAGGAGAGAGGAGAGGGTGTGTGGCGAGTTCAAGAGAGTCCCAGAAAAAGACAGTAAGCCTCCTGCGGTCCCGGTCCCCTTCCTCCTTCTGATAGAGGCAGCTCCTTATCCACTGATCAAAGTATGGCTTAGTTTCAACATCAGTTTCCCATGTAGCTACATAGTATGAATCTACGTGTACACACATATACACATAAATGTCAGCTTATGTTGTTATTTAATCTCACACAAGATCGCTTAGCATTTTATATTCTCTTTATGCACTGGATTCTTAGTCCGTTCCCTTCATACATAAGTGCATAAACAAATATTTATTGTTTAAATATTCATTCTAATTATATTAGAGCTATCTGTGTTTATGTCTTATTGAAGTTAATGTGTACATTTTATTCATCTTTGTATCTCTCTCTGGTGGCTAGCACAGGATCTAGCCTACAACTAATAAATGACTGCCACAGAATGGTAAGGGGATCGCTTCAATGATAGGAGGCTGAGCTCTTATAATCACTGCTGACTGTAAAGCTCAGGAATCCATGAAAGAACACAAACTATGAAAGCAGAACCCCTGTGGCACTCAGGTGTATGCAATCGCTGGCACGGAAAACCCGTCCCCTCCCCTTTCTGTGTTAGAGGGAAATATAACTCCCCAATAAAGTTGAAAAAAAATTGGAAAGAAACCCCCCAGATGCTAAATTATAGTTTATTTGTGGGCCAAGAGAATAATTAATATGATTTTGCATTTTCAATTGACTTTTCCGAAATAATAACAGAGGGCCATTCTACATGGGCAAGTTCCTTTTAGTTTTAAGGAAATCGAGGCACTGCCAGAGGCTGTTTCTTCCTAAGACAACACATTGAGATCCTTCAGCCAAAGAACGGTTCTTCCCCAGCTTACAACTGTTGGACTGTTTTTTCTTCCCTTTGGGAAATGTCATATTTTGTAATAATGGGGACTTGGGGGGGTCTAGTCACAATCTGCTACCAACTAGTTTTGCAAATTATTAAGTGATCATTAAGGTCCCATTTGACATTAACATTCCACATGCTAATGCCCTTCCAGCTCTAAAATTCTATCTTCTAACATTTTGTTTTTTAATCAGGTTCTAATAGTCTGGGGTTTGTGCTTAAACGTTCTTACCAAGATTCTTTCAAAATCTAACATTTTTATATTCTAAGGACCCTTCCAACTATAGCTTTTTTTTTTTTTTAAGTGAGGCAATTGGGGTTAAGTGATTGCCCAAGGTCCCACAGCTAGTAAGATCAAGTGTTTGAGGGCTGGATTTGAACTCAGGTATTCCTGACTCCAGAGCCGATGCTCTATCCACTGCACCACCTGGCTGCCCCAAACTAAGCTTTTAAGTACAAGGAATTTGGCTTGAGGAACAATGAACAGAACTTTACAGACTTTTAACATGAAGAGTAACACTCTTTCCTCCACTCAAATAAACTCTTCTCCCTTCATTAATTCAGCACATACTGTAGAAGCTTCAAGCATCAAACACAAAGGTGAAAATAATCCCTGCCCTTGAGATCTGATGGTCTATTGTAGAGAAATAAGGAATCAGGAGATAATGAAGTGCAACATAAAGATTGGGAAGACCAATATGCTTAAAATATCTTGATACTTAAATGCTCCCATATATGTGTGGATATAATCCAGCATGGATTTCTCCCTTTCTGTTTGTCATTCCAGCTATTCTTCCAATGTTAATTTAATGAACACCAGAATCTAATGTAGTGTTTCTACTGTTATTGATGATGGTGGGAGACAAAAAATCACTACTGGAATAGCTAGTCAAGTCTATTGTCCCCTAGTCAACTATTTTTTTACATACATTTGAGTATTTTATACCCTAGTGCATAGAAATTTTTTATAATTGTTCCATGTGGTCAAGTCAGCAAGCATTATTAAGCTGCTACTCTGTCAGGAACTGTGTGAAACATGGGGATACTAAGAAAAGCAAAAACAGTCCTTACCTCAAGGAGTTCAAAATCTAATGGGAGAGATAGATGCAAACAATTGTAGGCATATCTCATTTTGTTGTGCTTTGCTTTATTGCAAATCACAGATTTTTTTTTATTTTTTATTTTTTTTACAAATGAAGGTTTGTGGCAAACCCTATGATGAACAAGTAGATGGTGCATTTTTCCAACAGCACGTGCTCACATTATTTATCTGTATCATAAGTTGATAATTTCTCAGTATTTCAAACTTTTTTCCTTATATCTGTTATTTGGATCATCGATGTTACTATTGTTATTGTTTGGGGTGCCACAAACCATGCATGTAAGATGGTGAATTTGTAAGATGGTGAATTTATCAATCAGTGTTGTGTGTGTTCTGACTGCTACACCAACAGCTATTCCCCAGGTTCTTTCCTTCTTCCCAGTCTTCCTCTTTCAGAGACACAACAATATTGAAAATTAGGTAATTAATAAGCAACCACTAGCCTCTAAGGTTTCAAATGAAAGAAAAAGCCAATCAGTGAGGCACATTTCATTGTTGGCTTATTTTAAGAAATTGCCACAGCCACTCCAACCTTCATCACCATCAGCTGATCAGTCAGGCAAGACTTTCTACCAGCAAAAAGATCTGAAGGCTCAGATGATGGTCAACATTTTTAGCAATAAAGTATTTTTAATTAAGGTATATACATCTGTGTTGATTTCCTATTTTCAGATCTTTTCTTCTTCATCACTTATCTTCTTTAAAGTGCTGCCTTCATCATCATTCCTTGTGTATTTGATAAAGCAACCTCTCACTGATCCCTCTCTGTTTTTCATTGTTGTTTTTGTTGTGATTATTACACCAAATAGGCATTATTTTTTCTTTTTTTCTCCTTTTTATTCTGGAGTAATATATTCTGTTGCTAGTGATTTCCTTGGTGGCTGTATTTATTTATTTTTCTTATGTTTCTGTTCTCTAGTGTAGCAGAGTGAATAATTTGTTGGCATCTTTAAAAAAATATTTCCAACATCTCTATTATTGACCTGTCCATCTTTTAAAATGACTATCTGGTTCAGGTTTGCAGGGCATACACCTTGGGTTGCATTTTGAGTTTCTTTTCTCTTCAGAACACATTATTCCATTCCCTCCTGTGTTTCTGGCAGGTTCTGAATAGTCTTGTGTTACTCAATTTTCTTCTCAATTTATAATTAAAGGTTTTTCCTGGTCACCTTACAGATATGTTTTGTTTGTCAATGGAATTATTAAATTTAACTGTTATGTCTTGGAGTTCGACAAATGGAGGTTTACTTTTTTCTGTAGACAATTTTGTGGCTTCTTTTGATTGACATTTCTTTTTGTTTTCAGAAGTTCTGAGCCGTGTTGTATTATCTTCTTGTATCTTTGATGTTCAGGATTTGTTTTTGTGTTTTTTTTACTTGTCCCATTCTTCTGGGAGAGCTATAATCCTTAACTTGTCTCTATCCATCCTCCCTTTAGATTCATTATGGTTTTTTGTTTTGTTTTGTTTTGTTTTTTGTGAGGCAATTGGGGTTAAGTGACTTGCCCAGGGTCACACAGCTAGTAAGTGTTAAGTGTCTGGGGTGGATTTGAACTAGGTCCTTCTGACTCAGGGCTGGTATTCTATCCACTGCGCCACCTAGCTCCCTGTAGATCATTATGTTTTTATTGTCAGAGTTTATATTTTTATATTGCTTTTTGTATCTCTTTTTCTGACATGATCCTTCATGCCTATACATTTGCATTTCCTAATCAGTTATTCAATCTTTGGGTGTTTTGTTTTGGTTTGTTTTTGTTGAGGTTTGCTATCATAGATTCAAGCCACCAATATTTCAGTTGTATAGACCACTAAGTTTCTTATGATACTTATTTCTCTATTGACCCATTCTGGAACGTTCTGCTACAGTTCCAAAACACTTTCCTAGCAATAATGCTATGAAACAGGTAGATCAATCAATCAGTAAACACTTTATTAAGTGCATACTATGTGTCAGGCACTGTGTTAAGTGCCAAGTATGCAAAAAGGTGTTAAAGACAGTCCTTGCCTTAGAGAAGCTTCCAAACTAGTGGAGTAGCTTAATTCATTAGTAGAGCACAGATTATTTGTCCCATTTTATAGGAAACAAACGTGAGAAAAGTTAAATGATTTGATCATGGGCCACACAGGTGGTGAATTTCAGAACTAAAATCCAAATTTAGATCTTTCCAGAATGTGGTCTAATGTTCTTTCACTGCTTCATAATACCTCTAGATCAGACCTTCTTAACCTGGGTTTATGAACTTGGTTTAAAAACACACACACGGGGCAGCTAGGTGGCATAGTGGATAAAGCACTGGCCTTGGATGCAGGAGGACCTGAGTTCAAATCCGGCCTCAGACACTTGACACTTACTAGCTGAGTGACCCTGGGCAAGTCACTTAACCCCCCATTGCCCTACCAAAACAACACAACACCACACACACACACACACAAACACCACACACATGGCAGGTAGATGTACCGTGGATAGAGAACTGGCCCTGGAGTCAGGAGGACTGAGTTCAAAATCTGGCTCAAACACTTGACACTTATTAGCTGTGTGACCCTGGGAAGTCACTTAACCCCAATTGCCTCAAAAAGAAATAAGCAGGAAGGAAGGAAGGAAGGAAGAAAGCACATAAATACATATATGTATATACACCCAATTATATTTCATGGTCATTTTTCCTTTGTAATCCTTGTATTTTGTTTTATGCATTTTAGAACATGATTCTGAGAAGGGTCCCCCAGATTCACCAAGATTACCAAAGAGATCTATGACACACTAAAAAGATTAAGCCCCTCCCCCACCTGTTCTACAAAGCACTTTCTTCACAATAACTCTCTAAGATGCATTATAGATATGTTTCACTCCATATCACAGATGAGGACAATGAGAGTAGGAAAAGAGGAGTGACTTGTCTGAGGCCACACAGAGAGTTAAGGATGGAGACAGTATTCAAACCCAGGCCTTCTCACCACTAGTCTACAGTTCTTTCTCTGGAGCAGGCTCTGAAGAGCTCCAGGCTGATGGTCAGGGTATTTAGGTGTAAAACAATCTCAAACATCCTTTCCCAAGCAGACAATCTGAATCCAGTGTCCTCTGAACATCTGGATTTAATTTTTCACTTTTTTAAGTCCCCTTAGCTGCCAGGCCTTATAGTGCTCTCATAAAATTTAAAGTCTTTTTAAATAATTAAGAGCAAAGCTCAGTGCAGTGGTCAAAGGGAAGGACATTTGCCTGTGGCCCTGTAAATTATCCTGGCTTCTGGCCCAGGGCCCATCCCTGACTGAAGCACAGATCCACATAAGAGATAGTCATTCAAGCTCCCAATTAAAAAAGACTCAAGTAATCTCTCCCCCCCCCCCCCACCCTTTCTTCTTGAAGATGAATTATGGAAAGAAGTTGGATAAATGACTCTCATCTTTCTGACAGCAAGAACTCTTTCTGACAGATTTAGGGTTTTGCACACACCTCTGCCCCATTCTCTAATTGAGTCCTTGTGACATTCACCTCAACAGCTTTTTAAGTCAAAAGATGTGCATTCTTGTCCTGGCTCACCATTTGCCTATTTTGTGACTTTACGAAGGCCACTTAACAGCTTTGAGTCTCAGTTTTTTCATCTGTAAAGTGGAGCTAATAAGCCTTGGATTATGGGACTTTCACAAGATAGTGGAGAAAGAAGCTCTCCATAAATCTAAAAGTGCTGTTTATTCCCATTTTGATGGTACTTTAAGATTTCCAAAGAGCTTCCTCCTCCACTATCTTGTGTGAGTTTTTATATTCTCCTCCAAACTTCAGCAGACTGTTGGGCCACTTCTGTGTCTTCTGACCTGTCTCCTACCACACTCAGTTTATTCTGATTGTAGAAACACAGTACTAGAATGAACTTGAGGACAGCTAAAGACAGCTAGGTATTGCAGTGAACAGAATACCTGACCTGGACGCAATAAGTTCTGAGTTCAAATTTTGCTTCAGACACTAGCTGTGTGACCCTGGATAAGTCACATAATATGCTCTTTGCCTCAGTTTCCTCATCTGTAAAATGTGGATAATAATAATAGCACCTACCTCCCCCGGTTGTTGTAAAGCACTTTGCAAATCTTACATTTCTGTATAGATACTAGTGGTGATGGTGGTGATGATGGTGATACTCCAAGCTCAACGAACCATTCTGTCCATCATTTTAAAAACACTGTGACCTTGGTGGTATTATTACAGTTGACAAACCTGAGACAGATAGAGAGAAAATGATTTATTTAGGGTCATTCAACTAGCAAGAGTCTAGGGCAAAATTTGGCTTGGGACTTCCTGCCTCTAGATCCAGAATTCTATGTGTTTAAACATCTAGCCACCTAGCTTATCTTGTCTGCTCAGTGAGATTAAAACATCCTTGGGGGAGGGGGGGGCATTCAGCTAGGTGGTGCAGTGGATAGAGCATTGGCTCTGGATTCAGGAGGACCTGAGTTCAAATATGGCCTCAGACTCTTGACACTTGCTAGCTGTGTGACTCTGGGCAAGTCACTTAACCCTCATTGTCCCACAAAAAAACAAAAACAAAAAAGGGGCATCTAGGTGGTGCAATGGATAGAGAACCAGCCCTGGCTTCAGAGGGACCTGAGTTCAAATCTGACCTCAGATACTTGATACTTAGTAGCTGTGTGACCCTAGGCAAGTCACTTAACCCTCATTGCCCTGCTTACAAAAACAAAATCATTCTTGGGGGTGGAGACAATAAGTTATATTTATTCAATAGTTTCAGTAGGCCCTAGAAACATCCTGAGTGTACAGTAGATGTTTGACAAATGTTTATTGAATGTCAGAGTTTTATATGGATTCACATTCCAGCCCTGCTTCTCGCTAGCTGTGTGATCTTAGCCAAGTCATTGAACTTCCTTGTGCCTCAGTTTCCTTAACTGTTAAATGAAGGGATTGGATCCAATAACCTTTTTCCCCTTGTACTCCTAAAGGAATAATCCTAGTGTTCTATGAACTCTCTACTAAAACCTCTTCAATACTAGTTTCCTATTTCTCAGACATCTCTTAAAAGTGTTTCAAGCCCCAAAGATACACAAAAATAGATTTTGACTTCTAGGAGAAACTGGGAGACATCAAGAGCTATCCTTGGGCCTTCCAGTTTCTTGGCCTCAATTTCTCCATTTGGAAAATGAGAGGATTGGACAAGATAGCCTTTTAGATCCTTCTTAGCTTGAACAGTATATGATTCTGTAACTCTCTTACTGTAGCTGCCAAGTGTTTTCATTCCATCCTGCTGCTTCTCAACTCAATCTCCCCTCTATTCATGTGCCTTAATGGGAAGATTGGGCAGCTAGTGACTGCTGTGGATACAGCAGCAGGCCCCTGAATCAGAAAGACCTGAATTCCAATCCAGCCTCAGACACTCACTAGCTGTGTGACCTTGGGCAAGTGACCCTTAACCCTGTTTGCCTTACTTTTCCTCATCTGTAACATGCTCTGGAAAAGGAAATGGCAAATCGCTACTGTATCCTTGCCAAGAAACCCCAAATGGGGTCATAAACAGTCAGACACAAACTGAACAACGATATGATTGAGACTCCCATATGTTGAATCAGAAAACCAGCGGATCCCCAGTGGCAGCGCTGCCTTATAAAATTGTTCTGACTCTGGACAGATCATTTCTTCTTTCTGAAGATGTTTCTTCAACTAGAAAATGAGTGTCGTGATTCCCTACCCTGCCTCCCTCACAAGGCTACTATAGAAATGAGGATCATGGAAGCCCTATCTATCCCTCTTCTATGCTGAATGTGTTAAATGCCTCTACTGTACTAGACTGGGCCTGTCTAGTACAAAACCCACTTAAGCTACCTTAAGCTAACTGTGTGACCTGGGCAAGACCTAACCCTCTCTAAACCTCCGTCTTCTAACTTTCAAATTTGGAAGGTTGTATTGGATGATCCCTGAGGTCCCTCCTGCTCTGTGTCTGTGACCCTGTGGTGCCATGAATAGTCCCTTCCCTCAGACAGGTTATATTCAAATCCATTCATCTGTTTCCCCTTCATATCAGAGGACTCTTCAGTATCAAGTGTCTTTTTTTTTTTTTCAGGGCAATGAGGGTTAAGTGACTTGCCCAGGGTCACACAGCTAGTGTCAAGTGTCTGAGGGTCAGAATTGAACTCAGGTCCTTCTGAATCCAAGGCTGGTGCTTCATCCACTGCGCCACCTAGCTTCCCCTCAAGTGTCTTTTTTTGTCCCCTTTTAATGCAATGTTTTATTGTACACCAAATAAAAGGCCAAAAGAAATCTCTGCAGAGAAAACTATAAGGAGAAGAGCGAGCTCGCTTTACACATCATTGTCCACATAATCATTCCATGAAGAGGGGAGGGGGGAGGGAAGGAGCAGAGGGGGGACCCTCTCCCCCAAAACATTCCGACATATTGGGACTAAAATAAAATGAAGAAAGGCATTCTTTGGACAGCAGTAGCAAATGGGGTCAAAGGGCAGGTGGGGGCAGAAGCCTCTCCACTGTCCTCGCCAGGGGGTCTGTGAGGGGCTGGACACAACTTCTTCAGGTCCTCTCTAAAACCCCCACAAGCCAAGAAGTGAAGAGCCTGGTGCTGGACCCCCAGTCGTATCTTTTAACACTACCCCACAAAGTAGACAAAGTCTGTTAACCATACAGAGAAACAGGTAATGTCTGGCATACAGCAGGCACTTAATAAATGCTTGTTGGCTTGGTGTTATAGAAAGAGAATCTGACTCATGGTTAGAAAACCTGAGTTCAAGTTAGTACCTATATAACAGTGGCCCAATCGTGCACTCTAAGCCTCTATTTCTAGAGCTTTATAATAGTCTTTCCCACCTACTGCCACTGCCCAGAGACTGATGAACCACCCCCACCCCTGATCCCTGCCCTTGCCACTCACTCTGGGCACAGAACATTCAGTCAGGGATAAAAATGAGCTGATGCATTCTGAGCAGGCTAAGAGATATGATAACATGGCAGCCTACATGTGAAGACTAACTGAGCAAGAAGCTGAATTATCCAATGAGGACAGGAATCCTCTCTGTTGCTTACAAAAATGTTGCTGGGGTCTGAAGGTCATCTTGGAAGGTTGTGTCAAGTATTGAACAAAAGACAGAAGGTGCTGAGGAAAATATAACAAGCCAGCAGATGGCCTGAGAATGCAGAGAGAAAATTGAGACCGCACCAAGAGATATCTGTAATGATGAACTGTCTCCCTTGGAAGAGTTCTTGATTCTTAATGCTTCCCAATCAGGAAGCAAAGTTTTCTATTTGAAAATGAAAGACTATGACTGTTACTTGACTGAGGTTGCTGCTGGTGATGACAAGAGAGGAATAGTGAATCAATCGAAAGAAGCATGTCAAGAAACATTTGAAATCAGCAAAAAGGAGATGCAACCAATGCCTCCTATAAGTTGTGTCTAGCCTTGAACTTCTCTGAGTTCTATTATGAGATCCTAAACTCTCCAAAGGAAGCCTGCTCCCAGGCAAAAGCAGCTTTGGGTGAAGCCATTGCTGAACTTGATACATTAAGTGAAGAATCATACAAAGACAGTCCTTAATAATGCAAATACTCAGAGACAACTCAACATCATGGACCCAACTCAACATCATTCACCCAGTGAGATGAAGCTGAAGCAGGAGAGGGAGGGGAGAATTAACCAGCTTTCTGACTTTTGTCTGCCACATTCTCAAATTTACACAGCAGCCCATTTGTCATCTATGGCATCCCGCATTACAGGTTCCTGTTACTTCTGTTGGATTTCTTTATTTCCCCTGTGGTTTTGATGTTTAATATTAGGGGAGTAGAGCCAGTTAACATTTGGAGAATTATCTGTTTTCATATGAGGTGACCAATATGGGGATATGGAATTTTTATACACGTTTTACATGTTTGGCATAGTATTTTGGGTACCCTGTGATTTCACAAGATTGGTGTTAAAATAGCTTCCATGTCTAAGCAAAGAAAACTGCCTACTGGTTGGCCTGTCATGGTGGAGAGAGAAAGGGATAATTGGTTCAGCCACAGGTGTAGTTATTGTGGGTACTTTAGGTTGGAGCTGGGGTAGAAAAAGATGTCCCATAGATATTACATTTGATTCTATGTGTATATGTGGAATACCCGATCTCAGTGTGTACGCCTTTATGATTGCAGTTTCAAAAGTGTTCCTTAAGACCAAGTTTTAACTCAGTTGATTTACTCTAGAAAGGGCAGAAACAGTTAACATTCCATTATTTATAAAATTACCTGCTGTTCGCTTTCATAATTTTTGAGACACTCATTTTATTTGTATTTAAATGGTTTAGGCAACCTAAGAACAAATGTACAAGTAAAGATGCAGTAAAAATGAAACACCAGATATTCATAAACTCACTGTATATCAAGCACTGCAGTAAAACAAATTTTAAAATCCATTCATTTAGCTTTTTTTAGGGTGTTTTTTTTTTTACTTTTGTGATTTTTTGATACTTGCCTAACATGCATGTGCTGTAAAAAATAGTTAGCAGGAAAATAACTTGAGATGATGGCTAGCTTTGTTGAATGTCTTATAAAATTTTCATGAACAATCCAAGCGTAATTGTAAAGAACATGCGTATTAAGTTGATGTAAGTGAAATAAAAGTTTTATGAATGAACTTTTCAAAAAAATACTCTATTCCACAAGGATGTTGTGATGATTAATGAAATAATGTATGTGAAGTACTTTGGAAAACTTAAAGTGCTATATAAATGAGTCATTATTAAATTCTGCTGGTAATTAGGTTAAAGAAACTGCCTGAAATACTAATAATAGTACTACTGCTACTAATGATGATGATGATGATGATAAACAGCCCCCACTAATATAGTACTTACAAAAGAATCCAAGATATCTTGGAAGCTGTGTGCAAGGCCTGAATGACAATGCAGCCTAGGAAGGAATAGAAAAGTTCAACATTAATGAGAAATGACCTTCATAACTCACTTGGTCTCCTTTGAGTTTCATTTATAGAATATTCCATATTTTTTCATATCTAATTCCAATCCATCTCCCTTATCACCATTGTAGAAATATTAATAAAGATAGTTTTGTTTAGGGTTCTTTTTTATAAAATTACTTCCATTCCCCCTTTTTTAAAAAGTAATTGTAATATTTTAATATCCTAATATATGAAGTTGATATTCTTAGCTGTCTGCTATCTGGAAGAGCTTGGATAAGTATCGAGTGACCCCAAACTATGACCCTTCTAGGGCTGCCTCTCACTGATTTCCTGGACTTTGGGCAAGCAGTTTACTAAAATCACCATGAGTTTATTTCTATATTCTTGTCCTATAGCTAGAATTACTTTTTAGTTTCTTTCTCTTCCTCTCATCTTCCTTTTTGTAATCTTGTAATGATAATAGTAACTGATATTTACAAATTCATCTTTATAACTGATGTTTACATATTGATCAATAATGATAACTGATCTTTGCACATTAATCAACAACTGATATTGACATTTACATATTAATCAATGATGATGACTTATATTTACACGTTGATACTGATAAGGGTATTTGCATATTACATATTGCAAATTGCCTTACATATGCTTTCTCATTTAAACCCTCAACAAATCTGTGATGAAAATATTACAGCTATTATTATACTTCTTATTCTCATTTTACAAATGAATAAACTGATACTCAAAGAGATTAAATAACTTGATATGGTGAGGTGACTAGTAGGTGTTAAAGAGAGGAGTGATAGATTTTCCTGGTGCTAGGTTTACTATGCCTTTCTGGTTGATGTTGCAGAGGCGTTGGTCTCTGGAGAGAGATAAAGAAAGTCAGGGGTGGATTGAAGGGGGAAGGCAGGTAACAGGTGTAGTAGTGGATAGAGTCTGTTTCTGATTAGGGAAGACCTGAGTTCATGGCTTGACTCTGCCACATATCAGCCATGGGACCAAGGACAATCGATTAACCTCACAAATCTTCAAGCACCTATTCCAAGACTGTCAGTTACAGGGCAGTTGTCCATCTTCATTGGTAAAGGGAACTTTCTCATCAGTATCAATCAATCAATCAATAAACATTCATTAAGTACTTCCCATGTGCCAAATACTATGCTTTGTTCTGAGGATACAAAAGAAGAAAAATATAGAAAATATGCCCTCAAGGAGCTTACAATCTATTGAAATGCCCTATGCCAATAAAATCTCGTCATGTCATACATACACACACACACAACACACACACACACACACACACACAACCCAGAAACATTAAGAACCTTTTTATTCAACTCTATTCAGGGTAAGCCAAAAGTCTTATTACTGTTTTAAGTCATTAAAACATAAAAACTGCACTGAGATTTTGGGGACACCCGGTTTAACATTTATAGAGAAACGTGATGACAATAATACAATAATTTTATTCTGCCACACAATGAGATTTTTGTCTCAGTTTTTGTGGTTTAAGAGGATAGAAACAGGAATAATACCAGCAACTGTAGTCTAAGAAATGACATCTCCTTGAATTACCAAAATAAAGAAGACTCATATGCTGCTGAATAGAATTAGAGAAAGTCGCAAAATTTAGCCGAGTGGGTCTATTACAAATTAATGTTATCTAACCTTCATCTGAAAAATGTCTCTTACCAAGAAATGGAATTTGGCATATCTGAAGATAGCCAGTAACAAATCATCCTTTTTTTTTTAAACCAACCCTCCACAGAGCTATGTCCAGCAGTTCAACCTGGGATTGTCAGCTTTCCTTTCTCTATGCCTGGCTTTGTTTCTCAAGGACATTTATTACCCCAGAGCAGGATTCTTGTTGTTGTTCACCCTTTGTTTTCAGAGGACCATGGCATCAGGAGGGGGATGTCTTGACTTGCAAGTGAATTGGGTTCAAGTGAGGCAGGGCTGTGCAAAGTCACCAGCCTTACTCTCTCCTCCATAGCCATCTGGGTCAAGTGGCAAGATACAGATCAAGATGACTGGAGATGGCCCAGATGCAGTGGGGGACCATGGCCTTTTTGAGCTAAGGTCTTTCCCAAGTCTCAGTTTGTCTGAGGCAATGCCCATTCAGTGATTAAGTCTAGGAAAGAAGGAGGCAAAAGATGACCTCTTTTACCTAATAAAAAAAAATCAATCTGGGAGAAGAAGACTCTCAGGATTTCTGGCCAAAAGAGAAACAATTGCTGTTTACACTCATGCTGAGCCATCAGAGCCCAATGACCAAGTGAGAATAGCCAGAGTGATTCATATTTAAGGCCTGGTCCTTAAAAAGAAATCTAGCCTATAAACCCCAAGATATATTATGAGGTAGAGCAGGAGGCCACTCTAACAAGAGCTCACATTGATATACCTCTTTAGAGTTACACAGAGATTTTGTATAGATTAGCTCCTCTTGTCCTTTCCAGATGCTTGCGAGGATAGCAGTCCAGGTAATACCACCACCATTTTACAGAAGAGAAAATTAGTCTCAAAGAGGGAAGGTAACTTTCCATGATTACACAGAATATCATGAACTGTCACCAAGATGGACTGACTTCTTGTGCGTTTCTCTTTGGACTACACCATGTCCTAATATCTTTCCCCTCATTTTTTTTTTGGGGGGGGGCTGGGGTGGCAGGGCAGGGCAATGAGGGTTAAGTGACTTGCCCAGAGTCACACAGTTAGTAAGTGTCAAGTGTCTGAGGTCATATCTGAACTCAGGTCCTCCTGAATCCAGGGCTGGTGCTCTATCCACTACGCCACCTAGCTGCCCCTTTCCCCTCCTTTTTGTCCATATATTGAATGATAAAATCCTAGAGGCAGAAAAGACCTCAGGTCTTCCCTTCTATAAGCCCCATACTCTATCCATTTCACTACCAAGCTGCCCCAAGTAATTATCTACCCTGTGCTTGAAGACCTCTAGTTAGGCAAACTCTCAAGGCAGCTCATTCTACTATTGGACAACCATAAGGAAATTTCTTCCAGACATCATTACCTTAAATTTGACTCTTTGCATTTTCCCACTTTTGATCTGAGACATGACAACAGCGCATGTTTCCTCCATTTCAATAAATACTATGCCATGGAGCCTCTCTCCTGCAGTTTTTCTGGGCTGCCAAGGAACTGTGGAGACACAAAAATAAATAAGACATAGTTTCTGTCTCTCAGGAGCTGCCACTGTAATACAAGTCAGAATGTACAATGTCTTAGAGAGGTATGAACACAGCGATACGAGAGGAGGAAATCACTTCTGCCTCCCTTCACCTTGTAATCCCAAATCGACTACCTGCCTATGGAGGCCCCCATTTTAGCATTCATTTGACAAATATCTATTGAGCATCTACTGTGTAGAACCCTGTTCTGGTTGTGGAGGAAGATTCATCAATTTATTCAAGATTTTTGTGGATTCGATGCTGACTCTAGATTATGTATCACACTCAGTCCTCCCAAGTTTCTGCATTTAACCCTGGCACAGCTCCAGCTGCCCAGGCACACATTCTGACCCCTTGTTGGAGGTTTGTAGAAGGGATTTCTGGTCAGACAGGGCTTCCACCCTACATGTCCTCTGGAGTCTGTTCCAACTCCAAGCATGAGATTCTGTGAGTTGATTTCTCCTCCCTCCTGATAGGTGCATGGTAGGGATATGACAAGCTATCCATTTGACCTTGGGAAAGTCACTTTCCAGCTCACAGCCCCTTTTTCCTATTTTTTTTTCACGATGTTAATTGGGATTCCATCTGTCAGCTTTGCAATTTGGGGTAAGTCACTAACCTCTATGAGCCTCATTTTCATTATCAATAAAATGAGAGGAATGAATTAAGTGATGTCAAAGGTGAGTTTCAATTATAAATCTATGATACTATAGTCATAGAAAGGGGACAAATGGTCTCGGTGCCTTCCATACCACTCCCTTTCTTGCTTTCTTGATGTACCATCACAAAATCATGGGATAATAAATTGAGAAGTGGAAGTGCCCTTGGAGGTTCTCAAGTACAGTACCCTTCCCCCTCCCCTGACTCCATTTTACCCATGAACTAACTAAGGACCCAGAAAGCTTAAGTTTCATATTATCCCCTTCCTGTCCTATCATCTCTCCATGAGGCCATAAGTCTCTTTATGCTTTAACACCTAAACTTATTCTTTATTCATTTTAACCTTCAAAAGCTCCATCCCTCGGTGTTTTCTCGGGCTGTTACCCTTGCTATGATTTCACTTTTCTCCTCTTTCCCATAATCCACCTCCACACTTTTTTTTCTCTACTCTCAAATCCCACAATTGCTTATGCTACCACTGCTTCTGGCTCGTCAAACCCCAGCACTAAATTACTCCCACCATCTGCCTCCTCCTCTCCTACTCCTATGCTGCTGAATGGAAGCAGAGGAAGGTGAACACCTCCTTACTCTTAACGACCCTTTGCAAAGCACTAGATTCTCTCTGAAGTTCCTGACATAGTCTCCCAATAAAGTTAAACACTATGGCCCTCTAACTTCTGCCAAAATCCTGATTCACCAGTGAAGAGAGGTTCCCTTTTTAGTAATCTCCCTATAGTAATCTATCAGGTTCTTACAGTGTAAGATTCTTCCCTCTTGCAGATGAGAAGACTGAGGCATGGAGATTTAAAGTGACTTTCCTCAGCTCACACAGCCAGTCAATGACTGATCTGGGATTTGAACCCAGATCTCATCACTCTGTACCCAGTAGTCTATGAAAAACCTTACTCTCTTCACTCCAATGCAGTGGCCAGTTGCATCCCTGAAGCCTTCCTTGATCTCTGCTGATCTCTTTTACCCTGGTCACAGTCTTCTTTATATCATTATTATTTACTTACATGTCTCAGGCCTTCTCCAAGACAGAGGCTCCACTCATTCATTCAGCCAACATTTATTATTTACTGCATACAGGAAGCCAGGGGGCAGAGATAAATATAGTATATATTATAGAATATACCATGCATAGGTGATGGGAGGCAATCCAAGGTGGTCGGATACCCAAGGTACAGAGGCCATTAAGAAAAATCGGGGGCAGCTAGGTGGCACAGTGGATAAAGCACCGGCTCTGGATTCAGGAGGACCTGAGTTCAAATTGACCTCAGACACTTGACACTTACTAGCTGTGTGACCCTGGCAAGTCACTTAACTCTCATTGCCCCACAAAAAAAAAAAAGAAAAGAAAAGAAATTAAAAGCAAAATTGGTCACAGATTACTCAGCCTATTCTAACACATTAACTTTCTGACTCTTCCTAAGTCACTTGACATCTCTGAACCTCACTTTCTTCATCTACTAACAGAAAGCAGCCATACTTGCAAGACTGGTAGGAGGACACTTAAAGGATAAATTCCAATGATAGCTTGGTTCTGATTCACCTCAACCCCACCCCCTCCACAAAAATACACTCTCTTTAACAGATAATTTTAAATGACCAGATAAAAGGTGACTCTTCAAACAATTGGGAACAGCACAGTAACATTACCAACCCTGTACTAAGTACACTGGACCTGAAGATGTCAATGATCATGATAAGGCCTTACAAGAGAGAAAGAAAAAGCAAAAGGCCTGAATAAGGAACGCCCTAGGTGTTATGATAATTCAGGTGATGAGAGTGTAAGAAAAACTTTTTCAACCATCTTCCCCCACCAGGTTCATTTGCTTCCCTCATTAATGCACAAACATAGGATGTAACTGGTCAAACTTTTGCTACCTCCTTAGCATATGTGGGGTCAGTTTTCCATGCCACAAATACAATGTATAATAGTGTGGTTTTCACTATGGAATTGGAAAGTCCCAATGACAGTTTATAGCAAAGATCAAAGAAAATTTGAGCTTTCAGAATTATGAGTTGATAGGTCCGGTGATTCTAGCTGGGCATTCTTAGAATCATAGGCTCTTGGAACCCTCAGATCACAGAGTCTAAAACCTCTAAATCTTAGACTCACAAAGAGAAATCAAATTTCCTTAAAACATTATCTTACATTCTTAGACTAGGATGGTCTTAATGCCATAGAATTTCTCATCGAATTGTAGCATAACCCTGGGCTCCTAGAAATACTGAGGTATCTGACCCTGGAGAGTCTTTCTAGTTTTCTTAGGCACATTGTGGACAATGTGGGTTAATAAATTTTGCATAGCATGGCCTGAGCTGCTCCCAATGTAATACTCTCTATTTATAGGACATTCAAAGCCACAAATCCAATATCAAAGCATTTAATTAAGACACAAATCAGTATAAAACAAACAGGAGAGAAACAATAGTAGAATAGCAGACTCACTCTCTGCTCCATATACAAATGGATGCAACTCACTTTAAATCTCTGAGGATATACTCTAATACTCCCTAATCCCTACTAATCCCCCAAAGTAAAATAAGAGAGAGATATAGGCACTTCAGATTTCAGTAAAAAGCTTAGGCTTTGGAGTCATCTCTCCCTCTCTGAGTTATACAATAGTCTCTCAGATTAGGCTACAAAATGCTGAAGTGTCTTGGCTTGTCCTCCAGAGTTATCAAGATTCTGCTAGGACTTGTCTGTTTTTGTGGGGTACCACAAGCTTCCCCTTCCACCTCTCTTCTTTAACTGAAGAACTCATTTTTTTCTATCCATCTCTGCTGTCTCCTACTACTTCAGAAGCCCTATTTTTTCCTCCATTTTTTCTAAGTTAATTTTCCTTTCTCATTTCTCCATAGATGTTTCCTGACACAATCCCCACATCCATATGCATATCTCCAGGATTTCTGACTCTGGTGCAGATTCCTTGCTTTTTGTCATTGTGAGCACTTGAAAACCATTCTGAGAAAACCCCATTATGGGCACTTGAAACCTCCCTATTGCATTAGAAACAAACATCTTCTCATTTTATACTACAAGAATCTTAGACTCTAGAATCTTCAATTTATCAACTCATAGAATCATCTAATCTTAGCAAAGAGGATTATCTCACCCAAAACCTCATATCAAAAAGTTCTTCCCTGTCTCTGTGTGTTGCCTCATCTCTGATCTCTTTAGGCCTTTAAGGGCCTAGCATGTATGATAACATATAAGCATTAAATAAGTTATGAATTAAGGGGTGATCCACCTGGTCCCACAAAAGGATAGAATCAGTCACTCAGTAAGCATTTATCAAGTACCAACTTTGTGTCAGGAGATTTTGCTAAGCATACTGAAGACACAAAGAAAGGTAAAAGGCAGTCCCTGATCTTAAAGTAATTCACAGTCTAATTTGGGGAGAGAACATTTAAACACAACTATATATAAACAAGATAAGACAGGATAAGTTGGGGAGAATCAAGAGAGGGAAGAGCACTATGCTTATGGAACCTAAGAAAGGCTTTTTAGAGAAGCTAAGACTTGAAGGAAGCCAGGAGGTAGAGTTTAGGAAGTCAGAGACATGGAGGACATCAGTGAAAATGCATGGAGTTGGGGCAGCTAGGTGGCACAGTGGATAAAGCACTTGCCTGGATTCAGGAGGACCTGAGTTCAAATCCAGTCTCAGACACTTCACACTTACTAGCTGTGTGATCCTGTGGCAAGTCACTTAACCCTCATTGCCCCACCAAGTGAAAGAAAGAAAGAAGAAAGTAAGAAAAAGACAAGAGGAAAGAAGAAAAAAAGAACAACAAGAAAAAAAAACGAAAGAAAGAAAGAAAGAAATGCATGGAGTCAGGAAATGGAGGGGAATTGTTCAAGGTACAGCAAGGAAGCAGTGTCACTGGATCTTGGAGTATGTACAGAGGAAAAATGTATAAGACTAGAAAGGTATGAAGGGGCCAGGTTATGAAGGGCTTTAAAGCCAAGCACAGGGTTTTATATTTGATCCTAGAGATATAGGTAGTAAGCAGTTATTGAGTACAGGGTGACGTGGTCAGACCTCAGTTTTAAGCAGATCGGTTTGTTATCAAAGTCCAGCAAGCACAAGATGAAGGTCAAGATGACTGGTGATAACCAGGATGCAGTGGATGACTTTGGCCTTCCAAAATTAAGGTCTTTCCAGGGTCTCAGTTTATCTGAGGCTCATGCCTATTCTATGACTAAGAACTGGATAAGAATTTGAGGCAAATATATCTCAATTTACCCATCAGAAACATATCAATATGGGAAGGGGGGGACTCTCAGAGTTTCTGGCTAGAAAAGAAAACAATTGCTATTTACACCTCATTCTAATCCATCAAAACCTAAAAAAATGAGCCACAGAGGCTTGAGTTGGGGTTATTATTGGCCATTCAATGAAAGCCAAAGATATCTGGGTCTTAAGGTGGAATCAAGTAGCTCCATTTAAAAATACACTGGGCTTTTAAAGCCTATCTTTCAGAGCTATATTTGAAGAAATCAAAAGTGAAAGTCACCAGGACAAAAAGTAAATTGCCTCAACTTTTTTGGAAAACAAAAAGAAAAGAAATAGAAGGTGAGAAAGTGAAGGAAAAGGTAAAGAAGAAAGAGAAGGAGGAGAAGGAAAGAGAGAAAGAGAGGAAGGGAGGAAGGAAGGAAGAGAGAGAAAGATAGAGAGAAAGGAAGGAAAGAAGAAAGAAAGGAAGGAAGACGGAAGGAAGGAAGGAAGGAAGGAAGGAAGGAAGGAAGGAAGGAAGGAAGGAAGGAGGAAGGAAGGAAGGAAGAAAGCATTCACCAACTTGGCAGTTGGGCCCCCAGAGGGCAGTGACTACTATCCTTGGATAACAAGGTAAACACAGTTAATAAAAAACAATCTCCTAAGAAACCTAGTTAACTTCTTCCCCCAAATACAGCCTCCATAGAAGAAGTAAGCTTAGACTTAGCCCTCCATAATTGTAGTGGACACACATTTAAGAAATATGTGTAACATAAACTCACAACACCTGCTCTGGATGTCCTCTTTGTGTAGAGACTCCATGTTGTCCTTGTTGGTATTGTTCTTTGTCTTTCATTTCTTTTTTTCTTTTTTTTTTAGTGAGTCAATTGGGGTTAAGTGACTTGCCCAGGGTCACACACGCTGTAAGTGTCAAGTACTGAGGTCGATTGAACTCAGATCCTCCTGAATCAGGGCTGGTGCGCTATCACTGCACCACCTAGCTGCCCCCCTTTGTCGTTCATTCTTGAAGAGGACCAATGACATCACTAGGGTGATGTCTTGACTTTCCATGAATTGGACATGAATATGGCAGAGTTGCACAAAGTCATCAATTTGATAGCTGAGTGAAGGATGGACTGGAGTGGGGAGATTCTTCTGCAGGGAGATGACCGAGAAGGCTATTGCATTAATGTAGGAATGAGAGATGAATGCCTGCATCCAGATAGTGCGGTCCAGAGGGAGAGAACAGGAAACGTGGAAGAGATGGTATATAGGAAAATCAGGGCTAGCCGAAATCAGCAGACCTTGGCAAGTGATTGGATACAGCAGTTAAGGGTAGTGAGGAGTTGAAGATAGAACTTAGGTTTCTAGCCTGGGTGGCTAGGAGGATGGTTGGAACCCTTACAGTAATAGGGAAGTTCGGAAGAGGGGAGAATTTGGGGGGAAAGATAATATCCTTCAGTTTGGGACATGCAATATTGAAGATCTCTGAGACAAGCATTTGAAGATAATCCAATAGATACTGTAAATGAAATGAAGGAATGTTGCTAAAACCAAACTCATGCAAAAACAAGAAAGCAGGAATGAAGGGAATTTATACCAGACAGTAAAACTCCTGGCTTCAGTTCCCCACCCACCTGGAAAGGGTCATGATAACCTTTATAAAATCTTTCTCAGGGGGTTATTGTGTGCTTCGAAGGAAGATCAGAGAATTCTAACAATGAAAGGTACCTCAGAGGCCTCAACCAATGAAAAAACCTGGGTAACAGTGTCCTCTACAACAACACTCTCACCCAGCAGCCTTGTGACATTTGATTGAGGGGGAACTCATTGCTCATTAAGGTAGCCCATCCAACTTTTGGATAGTACCCATTGTTAGGAAATTTCCTTCTCTTTTTTCATAACAATGAGTATAAATTCATCTCTTTCCAACTTCTATCCATTGCTTCCTGATTTGAGCCTTAGGAACAATTGATAAATCAATTACTCAAGTATTTATTAAGTATTTACTATGGGCAAACACTGTGCTAAGTGCTCAGGGAAGAAGGAAAGAAGAGACAAAAGGAAATAGTCCATGCCCTCACTAGTTTACATTCTAATATCACTTTTTTTTTTGGGGGGGGGAGGGGGGAGGCAATTGGGGTTTAAGTGACTTGCCCAGGGTCACACAGCTAGTGTCGAGTGTCTGAGTCAGATTTGAACTCAGTTCTTCCTGACTCCAGGGCCAGTGCTTTATCCACTTTGACACCTAGTTGCTCCCCTATTTTACATTATAATGGGGAGGCAATATAAATACAAACAGATTTATCTATCTGTCTGTATATATCTGTATGTGGTACACCTATCTGTATGTATGTATATGTGTATGTGTATATGTGTATATGCATACACACACACAATAAACCTCTGCGGAAGATTGGACAAGTGTTACAACTTTTTTTTCAAGGGGGATGAGGAACTGAGGACAGGAGTTTAACCTCTAGTATATTTACATATTTATGAATACATACATATACATATGTGTGTTTTATATACACATATGTGTGTGTATATACACATACATACACATAAAATCAATATAAGCAGAACAAGTAAAATCTTTCTTCCACGTGATAGCTAACCCTTCTAATTATAAGAAAGCTCTCCTACTTTTCTAAGTCTTCTCTTTTCCAGGCTCAGACTCACACTATCTTCATTGAATATTCACATTATGGCAAGATCTTGAGACTCTTAATCATCCTTGTTACCCTCCTTTGGAACCCCTTCATTTTATTGATGTCCGTCCTAAAATATGGTGGCCATAAACTTTAACCCCGAAATCCCAGCAGCGTATTCTCTATCTTTCGTGACTTTTGGTAACTTCCATTAAGACTGTGAGTTCCTTGAGAGCAGGGAATATCCCTGATCTCCCCTTGCATCCCTAGTTCCAGGCAGTGCTTGGCATATAGAAGGTCTTTGATGAATGTTTATTGATTGATTGGCACTGAAGATGCAGAGATATGCAAAGGCAAATATGAAGAGCTTTTACTCTACTGAGGAAATAGCTAACTGAAAATGCACTCAATTAAAGTTGTGAGGTTTTCTGTTAAATTATTTGAATAAATGTGTTATCTCTCCATGTCCAACCTCAAAAAAATTTCCTTAGAATCAGGTCCCCATCCAGTGGAGAAATAAGAGTCCCTCTCCCAAATATCCCTCCTTCTGTAAAAACAGAAAAACAAACAAACAAACAAAAAAGCTAGGGAAAATGCCTAAACGGAGGCTTACTCCACTCTGGGCAAGAAGAAGCACTATTCAATTAATTGCATCTTTTGTTGTTTTTTCCTTAACTTTGAAGGACCAAGGTCAGAAGGTATTTAGTATATGACAGGTGCCACAAGCAGAAATTGCCCAACATTGCCACATCCTTGTCATCACCATCTTCCTCTAGAATGCTGACTCCCATTTCTAGTCTGCATCAGCATTTCCAGAGCCTTTCCCATACCAGCCCTGTGAGGTAGGCTGTACAATATTACTTTTCCCCATTTCACAAAATCCTTGCGTGCAGCCCTGATTGTAAATGATAAATCATAGAGGTCAGTCATAGAGGAAGCCAGTTAGCAACAGATAGCTGCACAGCTCAGTGCATGGTAACAGAATCACAGAATGTCAAATTTGG
Source organism: Dromiciops gliroides (assembly GCF_019393635.1). NCBI lineage: Eukaryota > Metazoa > Chordata > Mammalia > Microbiotheria > Microbiotheriidae > Dromiciops > Dromiciops gliroides. Next base: position 552,726,480 of record NC_057863.1, on the reverse strand, counting down.
AAGAGGCTAAGAGGACATATGACCAACCTATAACTACATATAGATCCCATGGCATGTTGGATGTTCAAATCCTGCTTCTTCTCCATGCCAGTGATGTGACTTTGAATATCTTTTAACCTCTCTAAGCTTCAGTTTTCTTATCTGTAAAATGAGAGGATTGGCTTAGATGACATCAGAGACCCCACCCCCTGTAATGAGAATGCCTCTACAACACCTGTGATGAATAAATGGTCACCTAACCTCAGCTTGAAGATCTTTGGGAATTGGTAGCTAACTCCCTCCCAACTCAGCCTATTCCTCTTTGGGAGAATTCTAATTCTGTTAATTGTCCTTTTTCCCTTACCTCAACCCTAAATCTGCCTTTTTACAGCGTCTATCCAGTCCTCCCAGTTTCTTTCCTCCACGGTTCAGCAAAACATCTCACCCCTCTTCAAGGGTGTGATGGAGCTGATTGTTAAATTTTCAGTGTAAGCATTTATACCTAACAAATCAGCAAACACTACAAATCAGGGCTTGATTTATTGTTTTATTGATTGTCTAGACTTAAGAAAGTGATAAAGAAAATATTAATAATTCAGGTTAAATTTTAAAGTGTATCGTGCAAACATTGTTTTTTCAGAGAGTCAGTTATTAAACATTAACTAGTACACCACTGCCCTCTTCCACCTTCAAATACCTGACCACAGCAAACATGCCCCAACATTGTCTTCTTTTTCTTTTTTGAATAAACACTTCTACTTCCTTAAATTGATCCTCCTCCCATAGCATACCCTCATGTATCTTAACATCCTACTTTCCCTCCTCAGTATCATTCTAGTTTGTCCTCATCGTTGCTAAAATTCATTCTTCTCCAGGCTACTCACCTCCTGAGGACATTCTCTTCCATGCCATAGAAAGCTCTTCTCCCTAAAAGTTCTTTCCACCATGAAACTACTTTTCATTCAAGTACCCTCTGCCCAGAGGCCTCTCCTTCTGATTGGCTGGTTCCTCCCAGAACCCCCAATGCAAGGCAGAGATCCAGGACCACAGCTGCTTACTCATCTCCATAGGGCTCTCTCCACTATGCTATCTCATGGGTACCTTCACACCTCCCCTTTTTAGCTCTCTCTTAAGTGTCATCTTCCCCCATTAGAATGTAATGAGGACAGGGACTGTATTTCTGCTTCTATTGGTATTCCAGCTTTAGCATAGGGTTAATAATATGGCTTAGGAAATGGTTGTTGACTTGACTCATTGACTAAAATGCAAAATGGAATACAATACTCCAGATGTCACTGGATCAGAGCTGAGTATAGTGGAGTTATCACCTCTGTCACTCTGGATTGCTCTGCCTTTTTGGTCATGGTCTATGATCATTGCCTTACCTTCTCCAGAAATCATATCATGCTTGTTGTTTAAGCACTTTCAATTCTATGTGACCCCATGGACTTTTGTCTATAGGATTTTCTTGGTAAAGATATTAGAGTGATTTGCCACTTCATTCTCTAGTGTGTCCCATTTTACAGATGAGGAACCAAGGCAAATAGGGGTTAAGTGATTTGCCTAGGGTCACCTACCTAGTAAGTTTCCAAGCTCATTTTTTTTTGCAGGGCAATGAGGGTTAAGTGACTTACCCAGGGTCACACAGCTAGTTAATGTCAAGTGTCTGAGGCTGGATTTGAACTCAGTTCCTCCCGAATCCAGGGCTGGTGCTTTATCCACTGTGCCACCTAGCTAACCCCAAGCTCATATTTGAACTCATATCCTCCTGAATCCAATCCCAGTTCTCTTATCCACTGAACCACCTAACTGCCCCACCATGTCACACTATGGATACCTATTGAGCTGGCCATCTACTAAGACTCTCAGATTATTTCCCCATGGAGTATTGTCCAGCCACATCTCCCTCTGTCAGAGACCTAAAATGGTGACACAAATGAAGGGATTCAGGAGAATTAGGAGGTTCTGGTAGACCAAGGAATACATTTGAACTGTGACAGTAGAAGAGCCTGCCTATGGAGACCCAATAATCATGACTGCAGATCCAATACTTGAATCAGTGATGCCTCAGCTTGCCAGACTAGCAAATGCTGGCAATGGAGTTCCCGGCCAAGGCATTTCCCATTATTTGCCCTCCTGTAGAACTATCCTCCACATTGGAAGCTTTGCAGGAAGAGATACAAACTTGGTTTTCACCTTGCTACTGACAGGGGAAGATTTGGCCCGTCAGATGTTGAACACGTTGCTGGGCATGTCACCTAGCCAAGGCTGTTCATTCTATAAGGAGAGGTAATTGCCAGCAGCTCCATGACTCTGGACTCCCTCTGTGTGCTGCAGAGGGACTGGCATTGATGTCAGCTTCAAAGACAGCTGTACATTCACCATTTGGGAACAAAGGTGCTAAGAAGTGACAGATATCAAAGCAACGAGGAGAGACAGATAAAAAGGAAGGGGGCAGGGGTAAAGAGAGAGACAGCCTCTGACTACCTTTGAAGATAGTGGGATGGAAAACATTTATTTTCATGATGGAGGCAAAGGAATCTTGTTCTCTATTTGTAAGATGTAGATTTTCTTCCCTTGGACAGAATCTAGCTTAAAACAGGGCAGGGCACTGAAATATATAGTCTAACTGTAGCAAGAAATAGACTAGAATGAAACTGAACACTTTCCAGAGCAATGTCAAATGTCAAGAAATCAGCCAGTGCTGGGTTATTGTGTAAAGCAGTAGGAGATCAGCCAATCAACAAGCTTTAATTAAGCACCTACTATATACCTGGTACAGTGCTGGGTGCTAAGGATACAAAGATAGGATATGAAATGGGTGAATATGCATTTCAAATAGTATGAGTGTTCCCTCCTCTAGGCAGGGTCAGCCTTATGGTATAAGTCCCTTGAAGACAAAAGTCATGTCTTATTTACTTTCATGTAAGTGAGGGTGGGGGGAATATTCTTTTCTACTTCCCTCTCATGCTCAGTTGATGTAGTCATTATATATTAAGGCATCCCCCAAAGTAATGGAGACAGAGCTTTGCAAGTAGCATCATAGAATTGTACAATGTTTGAGCCAAAAAGGACCGTCTGGTCTGATCCCCCTTCCACAACAAAGGAGGAAATTGAGTCCAAAAGAGAAGTGGCTTTCCAAGGTCACCAAGTGAGAGGCAAATTGAAAACTAAGAAACCAGGCTTCCTGACCGCCAATCCAAATGAGTGAAGACAACAGAGAGTGACTTGTACAGAAATGAGAAGAGATTCTACTGTAAAGTGGTAGATGTTACTATACAAGGAGAGGTGTTAGAGACCTCGAATATAATCTAGTTCAGTCTCCTCATTTTACAGAGATCGTATATGATTTAACTGTTGTGACTTGTTATGTATAGCAAAGTCAGCACTTGAATTGAGATATTCTGACATAAAATCCAAGGCTCTTTCTCCCACAAAATTCTGCTTTCCTCTTGACCCAAATTTCTTCTCCAGTGACCTGCCTCACTGATTAAAATTCTAGAATTAGGGAAAGACATTCCTTTGGGTCAAGGCATACAACATCCCTTGAGAAAATGCAGAGAGAGAGAGATCACATATTAAGCTACCATCAGTCATCATAAACAAAGATACTTTACCCCAGTCTTTTCAAGAAGACACATTAATAAAGTGGGTCTATATTGGATTGCAAGTGGAAGTAGAGATAGAGAATGTATTTAAATACATAAATAGGCAACTGGGAGTCGAAAAAATAAGGAGTTCTTTATAAAATAGGAAAGTCAGTCCAGTGGCATCTGAGAATAATATGTGATAGGCAGACAAAAGATAGCATGAAAACAGAGGAGCTTAGATTCAAGGGAGTGAAGAGTGTAAAAATTGATATAGAATGCGATAAGGGGCAGCTAGGTGGTGTAGTGGATAAAGCACCAGCCTTGGAGTCAGGAAGACCTGAGTTCTCAGGCCTCAGACACTTGACATGTACTAGCTGTGTGACCCTAGGCAAGTCACTTAACCCCAATTGCCTCACCAAAAAAAAGAAGAAGAAGAAGAAGAAAGAAATAGAATGGGATATGGACCATAAATGCCTATTCATTGTCACTAACTTCGTAAGATAAGAATATTGGGTTATTGTTCCACTGGGGTAGCATACTTTTTTCATTTTTCATCTTAGACTGTAAGTTCCCTGAAGGTAAGAACTATATGTGTTTCTTTGGAACATGGTTTAGAAAAAAATTATTCTGATCAATATTACCCTTCATGGAAAACTAGACAAATAAAGGGATACAGCAAAAAGCATTTGGAATTTTCTTGATTCGGGGTCCATTTAGGCAGTATGATTATTATTATCTCATCTTTTCTAGCTTTCTTTTGTTTTTGTTTTTTTGTTTTTGTGGGGCAATGGGGGTTAAGTGACTTGCCCAGGGTCACACGGCTAGTAAGTGTCAAGTGTCTGAGGCCAGATTTGAACTCAGGTACTCCTGAATTCAGGGCTGGTGCTTTATCTACTGTGCCACCTAGTCACCCCCTTTTCTAGCTTTCTCAATGGATTTCAGATAAAAATTAGACTAGAACAGGTCAGTATCTTCCTATTCTGTTTTATGTAATGTTCTAAAGCCTGTTACCCCAGTAGATTGAATAAATGTTATTCTTGCAAATGAATAGAAGTGTTAGTCTGCAAACTCATCTTCTAAAGTTTCCCTGAAAGCATCATTGGTAAAATTCTAGTAGCAGACAGGACTATGGGAATAATATATATCTCATCTTGCTCCCACAATATTTCAATCTTCTCGGCTAGATACTATTTATGTATTTTGTTTGCCTTTCATTTCTCATACCTTAGAGATTATGAGTGTTTCACATGAAGATGTGTTGAAAATGTTGTTCTTAAGTTTTTATGGATCAATGTTAAATGTATATGTTGTGGGCAAGTTTTGATGGTGATAAGTTTAGTTGAGCACTCCAGGTTTTGATTTGTCATATTAGTCCATTAAAAGCAGTGAGCTTTGGTTATATAATTCTAGCCGCCATATTTTTACAACCTGTAGTGATATGCTGCATGGTTTCTGTTGTTTTCAAGCATAATTAACATTAATCGCTGAATCTGGGCTCTTATAATTTCTGATAATAATGATTTGGTCCTGAATTGCCATCTTAAATTATTCCATCTCTACAAAGTAATTGGAAAATCTTTTTTTTTTTTTTATCAGATCACTGATTGCTCTCTGCCAAGTGATCCCATTTGCTGACTTTGCTTCTGCACACATGCTACTGAGTGAAGGTAGAGAAAGTCATGCAGCCATTCTAATTGGGTCTACTACAAATTTATGTCACATAACTTCAGGGGAACCCTCACCTCCCTCATCAAATCACGCCCACTCTTTACAGTGACTCTTCCAAACTTTCCAAACTTACAGTGACTCTTCCAAGCTTTCATTCCTCCTCAAACCTCCTTACCCCACATTCTCAACTGAGAACCTCATATCATATTTTATAGGAAAAAAGAGGACATTCACATAAACTGCTTCTTCTCCCCTCTTCCTCATCTCCTATCATTCATATTACTGGTCACAATCTCTTCCTTCACCCCTATCTCATAGGAAGAAGTGGTCCTACTAATTAACAAGGTTAACCCTGCACCAGGAATCTCATTTCATCCCATCTCTTTCAAGAGATTATTTCCACTGTTATTCCCACTCTATCACTTATATTCAATCTCTCCCTGTCTACTAACTCATTCCATACAAACATGTCCATATCTCCTCTATTGTGAAAAAATCCCCACTCAATTATTCTATTCATGCTAACCATCCTCCTATTTCTCTTCTGCCCTTTGTAGCTAAACTCATGAAGGCCATCTACAATAAGTGCCGTCACTTTTTCTCCTCTTACTCTCTTCTTAACCCTTCACAACCTGGCTTCTGGCCACATCATTCCTCTGACGATGCTCTCTCAAAAGTTACCAATGTTCTCTTAGTTGCTAAATACAATGGGCCTTTTCTCAAACCTTATTCTCCTTGACCTCTACACAGGCTTTGGCACTTCTGATCACCCATTTCTTCTGATAACTCAATTTTCCAGTGTTTATTTTGTTTGTTTGTTTGGTTTGGTTTGTTTTAATGGGCATAATGTTGATTGAGTTCATGTGAACGTCAGTCATGTGGGGCCTTTTGATTCCATTCTTGGATCCTAGGCATTTCATAGACTTCAATCTCTTTTGGTTATCTTTGACAAATTCAATGCCTTATACTTGTTGTCATCCTTAATCTTGTTTGAGAGTCACATCTTGTTCCAAAAATATTTCTGTAGGCTTCCAACCCATTTATCAAGTACTCGAAGAATTTATTTTAATCCTCTTCTTCCTTTCTAACAATCAAGTCCTAATATTTACCTTATTTATTATTATGATAATTATTATAGATATTATCCTTTAGGATAGTGAGCCCCATGTTTCTTAACATTGTATAGGTTTTTGTTAGCGTACTTTTCAAATCTGTTCTGATCTATTTTACAATACCAAAGATATATTATATGGCATAGGCATTAATTGCTTTTAGAGTATTCTTCCAATTCAGCTTTGATTTCAAAATGGCACTGTCATTTAAAGTTATTTTTTGATAACACAGTTAATATATATATACACACACACATACAAACATCACATATATCTATATCTATATCTATCTGTCTATCTCTCTCTCTCTCTCTCTCTGTATATATATATATATATATATATATATATATATATATACACATATATTGTATGTGTATGTATTTATGGTTGATGGGTCTTTCCATTATTTTAACACAACCTCCAGATTCAAGTTTGGAGTCCCTCCTTGCCTGGAATTCTCTCCCTCATCTCCACCTCCTGGCTTTCCTAGCTTTCTTCAAGTCTCAGGTAAAATCCCACCTTCTGTAAGAAGCTTTTTGCCATCCCCCTGAATTCTGGTGCCTTCCCTCTTGATTATTTCAAATCAAATGTATCCTGTTTTTAGCTTATTTGAACATCATTTTTTGTTTACATTTGGTCTCCTCCATTAAATTCTGAGCTCCTTTAGAGCAAGAACTGTCTTTTATTTTTTTTGTATCCCCAGTATTTATCACATAGTAGGATCTTAATAAATGCTTATTGACTAACATCTCTACCTTTTTTCACTTGGTATATGTTAAGAATTTTAACCTGATCAAGTACAAATAACATTTTCACACCACTGAAGAAAAATTTCATGAGATGAAAGAGCTGTTTAGTATATCACTTTCTGGGAAACTATTTAACTTCATGTCATCAATGTATATCAAGTGATTAATAAGATAATTTGGCTCAACTTCCTTTTTAATTTGGAAGGCATAATTCTATTTGGGAGAGATTATTTTTGAGAATGGGGACAGAATAGGGTTTGTATTATTAATAATATTAATAACTCCCATTCCTAATGCCAAGATTTTGATTTCATTCTTGGATCTTAGGCATCTCATAGACTTCAAACTCTTTTGGTTATCTTCCCTCATAACAACTCTGTGAAGCAGATAGTATAAATTTTATGGTCCCATTTTAGAGATGAGATACTATGAGTCAGAGAGATCACATGACCAGGTCCTTATCAAATATCTAGTCAGTGTCCAAGCAGGGACTAACACAACATTCTGTTTCACATACCCCTTTGAACCAAGTCAATATCATCCAATAGTGTGAAGCGGCACTGTGATCATTAAAAGAATCAGAGATGTAACTTGCCCAAGGTCAAACAGCCTTACAGGCTAGAACTTGAACCTGAGTATTCTAACCCCAAGTCTAGTGCTCCTTCCTTTCTAGTATGCTTCTCAGTTGTTGATCTTCCTTTTCTCTATATCCTTAGAATATATAATAAATGGGACTTGGAAGGGTAGCAAACTCCGCTTCCCTTGGGGCCTTGAAAAATGCCCAGATTGAAACATGTATGTGAGCCAGAGCAAATGGACTTGTGTTCCCTTTTAAGTCCCTCTGAAATTCTGTGAGCCTAGCAGAGTGCTTGGAGCATAGGAGATGCTTAATAAATATTGAATTGTTGTTTTATCAGGACTCTTTAGGGCAGGAAACTCCCCTCTACCAATGTAGATCTGCACTTTATAGACATAAAGAGATGCTAATAAAACAGAGTGCCTGCCCCGTATTATGCACTTATAATCAATGCATATTGACTGACTGACAGATGTCAAGTGGGCAGTTTGGTGCTTTGGGAATCTGAGTCCTTTCTATCACCAATTCCTTGTTTGACTTTGGACAAATCGATTTGCTTCCCTGGGCTTTCATTTCACAATTTTTCAAAAAGGGATAAAAGTTACCACTCTGCTTATCTTCCAAGGATGTTGCAAGGATCATAGTTGAAGGGAAACATCTTTAAGGTTCCTTTCTAACTCTGTGCTTCTAGGAGCCTAGCAGATGGCTCTGCATTCAGTAGGAATTAATAAGTATTCGTTGAATTGAAGTTAGTTGAATTACAATGAACTGAAATGATTCTGTGAAATGAAACCTAAGAAATAATGATAATAAGGTGGCATAGCAGAATAGGCACTGTGTTTTGAGTTAGAAAGACCTGAATTCAAATTCAGCCTCAGGCACTTACTTGCTGTGTGACCCCAGGTAGGTCTTGCAATTTCTCTGCCAGTTTCCTCATCTGTACAAGGGTTGAACTCAATGGCCTCTTAGAGTCCTTCCAGCTCTAAAATCTGTGATCCTAAGAGTATAGGTCACATACTATAATGGAAAGAGTATTGAAAGAGGAGGTTGGAATCAGGGTTAAAATGTGTAGATTCCAATCCTTAGTGTCTGTATCACCTTAGGCAATTTCATATAGTGTTTCTCATCCATAAAATGAAGGAGTTGGGTAATATGATCTTTAAGGTCCAGATATCTCTGAAATTCTAGGAGCCTGCCTGATTGTTGTTGGCACAGAAGCTACTTAATATATAAGGTGGTATTGTTTTTCTCCTAGACATATCTTATTAAGGTAGGGAACTCCCTCTACCAATGCATAACTGCATGTGTTTCCCAATCTATAACTTAGAAAATTGACTAAGGTCCCTGAAAGCTTCAGTGATTTGCCTAGAATCATATGGTCAGTTTGTATAGAAGACAAAACTTGAACCCAAGTCACCTGACTTTCATGGGTTGTATCTCTACCCACTAAGCCATTCTGGCTCCCAACAATAAATGCTTGTTGAACTGAACTAAAATAAGGTTATGAGTTGATGACAGACAGATAGATAGATGATGATACATAATAGATAGTTAGATGATAAATACATACATACATACATATATACATACATAGGCAGCTAGGTGGCGCAGTGGATAAAGCACCAGCCCTGGATTCAGATGGACCTGAATTCAAATCTGACCTTGAACATTTGATACTTATTAGCTATGTGACCCTGGGAAAGTCACTTAACTCCCATTGTCCCACACAAAAAAAATAGACAGATAGATAGATGTATGAAAAGAATAGGTAGCAAAGGATAGTGGGAGGAAAAAACAAATGCTAGATTTGGCCTTAGTTTCAAATCCCGGCTCTGCTACTAAATCTTTGACCTTGGATAAGTTATTTCCTTTCCTTGACCTCAGTGTGTTATGTTTTGTCTTATTCTTATGTTTTGTCTCTTTTATTTTAGACCTGGAATGTGATTCCACTGATACAGAAAATACCAAGTAAGGAATGTCACCCATCAAATGCACATAAGCAACTATTCTATCATTTATAGGCCACTGAGAGATTAAGGGCCTTGCCCATCAGTATTTATCAGAGCCTAGTCTTCCAGAGATTTCTGCTCTCTACTCACTATGCCAACCTACCTCATACTCAACTGTAAAATGAAGCAGTTAGACTAAATTCCTCGGGCATCAATGAAACCCCAGGGCGAGTCCCTAGCTCTAGCCCTTCCTTCTTGAAATCCCATGAAATAGTGGCAATACAGTGTTTCGTTATCATTATGGCTATCTTTTATCTTTAGGATTCTGTAAAACTGAATGAGATGGCTGAGCTGCTCTTTACTAAGGACAAGGCCGTAGGATCATAAATGTAGAATTAGAAGGATTCTGAGAGGTCATCAAGTTTAATTTTCATTTTACAGATGAAGAAACTGAGAATTCAGGGAAGTCAAGACTTGCTTAATGTCACATGGCTAGTAAATGCCTGAGGCAGGCTTCAAACCCTTCACTCCCTGACTTCAGGGCCAACATTCTATTCACTAAATTATGTTGCCCCAACATGAGCATCAAGTTCAACTACAAAGGGAGAATGGTTTAATTCAGTTTTGTGATGGGCCTTGCAGCTGGGGTGTGAGACAGTGGAAAAGCTTACTCAGGGAGATTATGCAATCTTCTTCCCTGGAGAATTTAGGGTGAAGGTTAGATCCCAAAGTGAGCTAGGGTGTGGCTCTGACTGGAGGAAAGGGGAGGAGAGGGGATGACATCCCGAGGTCCCTATCAGCACAGAGGATTTTAAGAAAGAGCCATAACTTTGTATGCCGTCACTCTCTTCTGAGTGGTAGTGGGTGGGCCAGAGCTCTGACCTTTCTGTCATGTCATCTTGTCTATAACTGCCTCTCACAAAGGGATCTGCTGTCAAAATTCTACTCACCCTCATTCTTGAAGATGCCCACAAGAATCCTCTGCCCTTGTGGGAAAAGATGCAATGCACTAGTACTTGAGAATCGGTAGACTTGGGTCCCATTCTAAGTCCTGCTGTTTTCTGGATGTGTGACCCCAATTGGCAATCACTTTTTGTCTCTGGCTCTCACGAACTTACAACTATAAAATGAGAGGTTTGCATTGGTTAGGCTAAGGAGTGAGTGATCCTGGCTAGAAACCAACTACTTCTCCACTCACTCATTAGTTGTGAGCACCCAGTTTCTCTGAGCTGACTTTTTTTTTTTTTTGGTGTCTAAAATAGTGAGAATTCCCCATAACTCGTAGCTTATAGGATTTTTCTAATTAATGTTATAATTAATTAATAATAATAACTAACATTCATAAAGTGCTCTGTAACGATTGGAATAACGCCACCTGCTGGAGACTTACTGTAGAAGAGTTCTGCCCATGAAGCGAAGGTCTTTGAGCGCAAGACCAGGAGTCTTTTCTTTGGCGTCAGGAAGTGACGCGAGCTAGTGGGAGGAGGAAGGAAGAGACTGGCGCTCGTTCTCAGGCTCTTTCCTGAGACTCTGGTGGAGAGGGGAGCTAGAAATGTGCTCTCCCTTTAATAGATAGAAATCTAGGCCTTTCTCTCTCTTTATCAAATTCTTATTCTCCTTAATAAATGCTTAAAAGTCTAACTCTTGCTAAAGCTTATAATTTATTGGCGACCACTCATTAGATATTTTAGACAGTTTAGCTAGAATTTTAGCCCTTAACAGCTGTAAGGTTTGCAAAGTACTTTATAAATGTTATTATCTTACACAACCTTGGGATTTGGGTGCTGTTATTATCCCCATTTTACAAATGAGGAAACTGAGGCTAGCCAGTCACACATCTAGTAAGTGTTGAGGCCAGATTTAACCTCAGGTATTCCTGATTCCAGATCTGGTGTTCTATCCATTGTGCTTCTTAGAAATACTAATGTCCTTGAAGCTGCTTTGAAAGGTAAAGTTCTCTACATTAGAAGGCATTTTTATTCTTGTTTTGTTCCCTCAGTTAGATGGAAAAGACAACAGTGGGCATTATGCCCTCTGCTTCCTTTCTGTTCCTAAACATAGGCAAACAATAAAAATATCTTATGATTGAATGAACAGTGGTCATAACAGAGTCATGATTTTAAGAGAATTTTTTTTAATTGCCATGACTTTATAAGGGAAATAATACTGGGCCAAGAATTAAATGACTTTGACTATGGTCCCATCTCTGAAAGCAACTCTTATGACCTTGGGCAAGTCATCTCCCCTTCTTTGGCCTCAGTTTTCCCACATACAAAATGAAGGGATTGTATTAGGTTATCCCCCAAATTCCTCTTACCTTCAATAGTCTATATTCCAAGATCTCCTCTGGCTCTGACATTTTATAGATATGTTGGCAATGTTAACTAAAGATCCTTTTCAAACTTTACCCTTCTATGTTGTACATTCTGATATTCTCCTTTATGTTTGAAGGACTCTCCTAGCTCCAACATTTTATTTTCTGTGTTTAAACAGAGCTGAAGAGCCCTTCTGGGCTTTAACATTTTATGTGCTACTCTTCCAACATTCTCTGTCCTGAGGTTCCTTTGTGTTCCAACATTCTATTCAATTCAAATCTAGATAGCACTTAATGAGCACCTACTATGTGCACAGCAGTATGCTAAGAGCTAGAGAAGGCTTGGATTTAGATAAGGTTTAGATATTCGGTGCCTGCCTTCATGGAGCTTACAGTCTAGATGGAAGATATAAGACATATACAGATGTTTATAAGAGTAAACAAGCATTTATTGTGTCTGCTGTATGTCAGACACTGTGCTAAGTTGTCGAAACACAAGGAAACACAAAAAAGCAGACCAAAATGGATTTTTTAAAAATAATACATGTTATCAGAGATATTAAAAGACCCAAAAGCTGAGTCCTAAATTTCGTATTCTATTTTTTTCTGAACTAAAATCCCTCTTAGCTGACATTGTATGTTCTTTTTTGTTTGTTTGTTTGTTTGTGTTGGGGCAGGGCAATGAGGGTTAAGTGACTTGCCCAGGGTCACACAGCTAGTAAGTGTCTAGAGTCAGATTTGAACTCAGGTCCTCCTGAATCCAGGGCTGGTGCTTTATCCACTGTGCCACCTAGTTGCCCCAACATTGTATGTTCTAAGGCCACTTTCAGCTCTGAAAGTCTATGTTCTAAAATTGCTTCTAACTCCAACAATCCTAGGACTGAATTTTTCTCTAACAATCATTACTGAAGATGTTATTTTTAATTTGGGAACAGGAGTTGAATCTTTCAAGTCACACCAGGAAGGTAGCTATTTACTCTTCCTATCCATAAAGTCAAGGAAACTCCAACCAGAGGGCAAAATCCAAGAACCATCAACTTAAAATGTTTTCTTTCTAAAGGATGATGATGACGATGGTAGCTCATATTTATATATCACCTGCTATGTTCCAGTCACTGTTCTAAGCACTTTATAAATCCTATCTCATTTAATCCTCACAAGAACCCTGAGAGGTAGTTGAAGAAACTGAGGCAAACAGAGGTTGCCTAAGGACACACAACTTAAATGTCTGAGAACAGATTTGAACCCAGGTCTTACTCCAGGCCTAGTGCTAGTACATAGCACTACCTAGCTGCCTCAATAAAGTTTTACTGTATTTAGCATTGTAAAAGCCATGCTAAATAAGGCTAGATTTGGCCCTTGGGCCATGGTTCGCCAACTCATGAGATAAAACTTTTTATAAATATCCTCAGAAGAGACCTTAGGTGAGAAATACCAACATTGCTTGGATCTGTTACTGGAATTTAAAGTTATGATTTCCCTATTAATGGGTATAATCAAGTGGGAATTTGTTGATCATTTATCAGGGATGATATATGGCAGATTCATACTTCATTCAGGGACAGGCCAGATTTCCAACTCCAAAATTCTGCAAATCTATTAATGTTTCTTGAAATCAAAGACATATCATTTGGGACTCCAGAAAATTAATCCAAATTACCAAGAAGAGAAATAAACACTGAAGGAATGGGGGCAGAGAGTGTTTATCTTAGAAAAGAGCAAAGATAGGGTAGACATGCTCTTTAAATATTCAAAGGGCTCTTAGTAAGAAGAGTTAGTTATTAGACTCACTATAATTCATCTCAGAGAGCGAGGAAGAGATACAGGGAGACAGATTTCTATACAACACACACAAAAAAATAACTACCCTTCAGTCAGATTTAGGCAACAATGATGTGGTCTGCCTCAGTAATAACAGCAAACTTTTAGGTAGTTTTTAAAGGTTTTCAAAGTGTATTCGTGCAGTTGATTCTTACAATAACCCAGTGAAGTAGGTACTATTATCCTCATTCTACAGATGAAGAAACTGAGGGAGCTTAAGTGATTTGTGTAGAATCACATAGCTAGTAAGTGTCTAAAGCAAAATTTAAAATGAAATCTTCCTGATTCTAAGGCTTGAACTCTTATCAACTTTGTCCCTGATCTACCTGGGTAGATAGTGAGCTCCCATCTATTAGAGGTAGTTAAGTAAAAGCTAAATGGAAACTTGGGTGAGTTTTTTCTAGAGATTATCCCTGTTTTTTTATTCAGATATGGGATTATATTAGATGACCTCTGGAGTCCAATCTAACTCAATTTTTTTTTTCCTTTTATGACTAGAAGTTTACACTACAAAACAGCAGATTTTCCAAAAGTCATTGGGGTTTTTGTTTTGTTTTGTTTTTTGTATTTAATTTAAAGTCCTTTCCCCTTTCATCATTTGTTCATGTGAAAGGTGGTTTGTGACAGGTTTCTGGCAAGCTCCCAGATGTGGAAACTTGGAAATTTCATGAATGAGGATGCTTTTAAGACTTTCCTAAGTCTTCATTACATATCAAGGAAAAAGTTCATTTCCCTACGTGACTGAACTACCTTTCCTTCCCTCTCAGTTAGAACCTTTGATGGATGCATCTTTGATGTCTCCTTGTGATAAAGGGAAATATGAAAGCTAAGAAAAATAACAGCTTCCAAGCTCCATGCACTGTAAGCAAAACAGAGTAGTACAGTGGAAGGAAGAGATCATTAGATTTTAGAGGCCATTGAGGTAATCCTCCTTAATCTATAGAGGAGAAGAAGGCTCAGAGATGTGACACTGCTCAAGGTCACACAGTTAGTTAGTAGTGTCAGTGAGACTTTAGCTCAATTAAATCAACCAAAGAAGATTAAAGGACTTATAATATACCATTGATAAGCATAGGGGACACAAAGGAAGGTAAAACTCTGGTCATCTGACTTTCAGTTTATACATTGGAAATGGGATTTGTGGTAAAATGATGTTAAAATCTTGTTTTTCGGGGAAGCTAGGTGGCGCAGTGGATAGAGCAACGGCCCTGGAGTCAGGAGTACCTGAGTTCAAATCCGGCCTCAGACACTTGACACTTACTAGCTGTGTGACCCTGGGCAAGTCACTTGACCCCAATTGCCTCACTAAAAATAAATAAATAAATAAAATATTGTTTTTCCAAATGGATGTTGAAATGGGCTACCTCAGGAAGGAGGGAGTTTTCTGTCTGGAGAATTCATCATGGAGATCCATACAGGCCTGAATGAGCCTTTGTCAAGTTTATTATAAAATAGAATTGTGCTTCCTACACGAGTTTAGACTAGATAGATCCCTAAGGTCCCTTCCAATTCTAAATACTTTGACTAAGATTCTAGCCCACTTTCTTCTGAACTCTGCCTATGCTTGCAGAAGAATGTGCCCTTAGTTGGGGGGGGGAGAGGATATTTGTAGCAACTCTATTTATTCTACCATCTTGGTAAATCTTTATTTCTAAAACCTCATTATCTGGCTGGCTAATTGATATCAACTGATAATCACAAGAAAAAAAGTTGGCTGAGCCTAGGCCCCTAATAGGATAGAAGGATATAATCCTACAAGGAGCTAGAAGTGATCTTTAACAGAATAGGAGTAAACTATTGAGGGGAAAAACATGCTAAGAATCACCCTGTTTTCAATTTTTTTTTTTTTAGCGAGGCAATTGGGGTTCAGTGAATTGCCCAGGGTCACACAGCTAGTAAGTGTTAAATGTCTGAGGTCGGATTTGAACTCAGGTACTCCTGACTCCAGAGCCGGTGCTCTATCCACTGCGCCACCTAGCTGCCCCTCAGATTATTTTTAAATCCAAGCTGGAGCAGGTAGGTGGCACAGTGCATAGATAGAGCACTGGTTCTGGAGTGAAGAGGACCTGAGTTCAAATCTCACCTCAGACACTTACTAGCTCCATGATCCCAGGCAAGTTACTTAACTCCAATTGCCTTAAACATCCAGGGCCATCTCCAGTTGTCATGATACATGTCTTGCCACTGGACCCAGATAGCTCTGGAGGAAATAGTGAGGTTGGTAACCTTGTGCAGCCCTCCCTCACTTAAATCTACTTCACTGAAAGTCATGGCATCACCCCAGTGTCATTGTCCTCTTCGAGAATGAAGGACAAACACTACCAACAAATCCAAGCTAAGGTGTTGTTACACTAAAGGCTAGAACCTGGCCCAGTAGCCAACAAATTGGATGCACTAGAACTACTAGAATTGTTTTTTCTTGTGCTTCTCAGTTGATATCAATTAGCCACCCAGATAATAAGCATTTAGAAATGGGGAATTACCAAGATCTTAGGGTAAAGAGAGTCCCTTCAAATATCCCCCCAAACCAAGGGCACACTCTCCTGCAAGTATTGGCAGAGTTCAGGAGAAAGTAGGATAGAATCTTAGTCAAAAATTATAGGACAGAGACTGTCAGAACTGAAGGGAATGTCATAATAGGGAACTAAGAATGTTAAAACCATAAGGAAGGGCAGCTAGGTGGCGCAGTGGATAGAGCACCAGCCCTGGAGTCAGGAGTACCTGAGTTCAAATCTGGCCTCAGACACTTAAACCTTACTAGCTGTGTGACCTTGGGCAAGTCACTTAACCCCAATTGCCTCACTAAAAAAAAAAAAAAACCAAAAACCATAAGGGACCTTAGTGATCAATTAATCACTGGAAAATAGATCTAGAAAGGATCTCATCCAGCCTCTTTATTTTAATTTCATAGATAAGGGAGGGGAAAGGGGCAGTGACCCACTAAACATCACACATTTTGTTTGTAGCCAAGCCAAGTCTCCTGCCTTTCAGTTCAGTACTCTTTCTGCAAGTATTGGCAGAGTTCAGGAGAAAGTAGGATAGAATCTTAGTCAAAAATTATAGGACAGAGACTGTCAGAACTGAAGGGAATGTCATAATAGGGAACTAAGAATGTTAAAACCATAAGGAAGGGCAGCTAGGTGGCGCAGTGGATAGAGCACCAGCCCTGGAGTCAGGAGTACCTGAGTTCAAATCTGGCCTCAGACACTTAAACCTTACTAGCTGTGTGACCTTGGGCAAGTCACTTAACCCCAATTGCCTCACTAAAAAAAAAAACAAAAACCATAAGGGACCTTAGTGATCAATTAATCACTGGAAAATAGATCTAGAAAGGATCTCATCCAGCCTCTTTATTTTAATTTCATAGATAAGGGAGGGGAAAGGGGCAGTGACCCACTAAACATCACACATTTTGTTTGTAGCCAAGCCAAGTCTCCTGCCTTTCAGTTCAGTACTCTTTCTGCTACCCCACAAT
The DNA here is from genome assembly GCF_019393635.1 of Dromiciops gliroides. Lineage (NCBI taxonomy): Eukaryota > Metazoa > Chordata > Mammalia > Microbiotheria > Microbiotheriidae > Dromiciops > Dromiciops gliroides. The sequence goes on along the minus strand of NC_057863.1, from coordinate 552,709,246 downwards.
GCTGTGTATGTTCTGTCTAATGAGGATAGTTAAAATAACAATTATGTGGAGAACCAAAATGTCAGCACAGCATAATCCATTAATTTGCTTATCATTGATCTACATTAACCACAGTACTATATATGCCCATATTGCAAAAGTGTACATGGATTTAAATGCATTGCTTGTTAAGACTAAGATTCCTGATGAAGACCATGAGGCTTAGAGGGGCTAAGTGACTCACTTGCCCATGCTCACACTCCTAGTGTCAGAGCTGATTTTCAATCTTCTATCTCCAAAGCCTGTGCTTTTTACACCATACTATTAGTTTGGGGGGAAGTGAGTTACTTCCAGCTAGATTATATGGTAGGGAAGAAAGAACCAGAAACCATTCATTCATTAATTCAACATCTCGTAAATGTCTACTTTGTATGTAGCCCTGTCCTAGGTGCTGATAGAGATGCAAAGTTTAGACAACAAATGATCCCTGCCTTCATGGAGTTTCTAGTCTATTAAGAAGGTGCTGAAAACCTGATGCTGTCTTCCAGTTCTAAATGGATGACCCTTTGATTTAGAGTTAGAGGTCCTAGATTCAAATCGTAATGAATGCTTATTGATTGATTGCCCCACTCTCTGCCTCTTACTACCTCATTACCTTACGCTTTCCCTCTTTACAATTCCAGTCATCTTAGACATGAGATCAGGAAGACAGATGAGACTTACAGGGTCCCTTCCAACTCTAAGTGGAAAAGAGCATTTAGATGTGGCCATATAATTCCTCCATTCACAAAATCTTCAGTCATTTCCTATTTCCTGCTAAGGGAAATTTAGATCTCCTTGCCTAGAATTGGAAACCCTCCACAAGTTGGCATTGGCTCGCCTTTCCAGAATGATCTCATGATCTCTGTCCCGACTACCTCAGCATGCCGTCTCCCACTTCTGCGCCTTTGGTCCTGCTGTTCCCTCTGCATATCGTGCCCTCTCTTTACCTCTTCATTTGATGAATTCCTGTCCATCCTTTCCTATTTATACTCTAAAAGCCCAACTCAGAGATTACACTTCCGCCATGAAGTTTTCCCTGATCATTAATGATCTGGCCCCAGCAGCCTCACATGGCACTTAGTTTTGTAATTAGCTAATGGACTTTTTATATGCCATTGTTTACTATTGACATGTATGTTAATGTCTTTTCTCCCACTAAACTGTAACCTCCAAGAATACCAGGACTCCATGTTATCAAAATTTATATTAATCCCAACACCTTGTACAGGACTCTGCTCAACATAAGTAATTAATAAATGTTTGTTGATTGAATAAATGGCAAGACCTGAGTTTCTTTCATAGACTGAGCTCTCTTCTCTCAGCCTTTTTCAAAAACTCAGCCTGAATTTCCACATCTGTAAAGCAAACAGGGAAAACATTACCTGCCTAGCCAACATATCAGGAGTGCAAGAAGGGTCACCTCAGTTAATATATGTGAAAGCTAAGGCACAAAAGAAAAGCGGGAGAACTAATCTATTCCTCTTTCCTCAATCAAATCTTAGTAGCAACTGCTTAAATCATACCAACTTCTTGTTGAGAGGATCATAGTAAGAAGAGGGAAGAAAGTTCATTGTGAAGATAGAACCCATGGGTTCTTCCATTCTGAGACCCAATGACCAAGAAAGAAAAGTTCAAGAAGAACTTTGTTGGTCAGGGCTTCTTCTGAGTCCAGAGACACAAGGCCAGTGCACCAATGCAGACTCCAACATTTACTAGCTACCCAAATCTTTTCCCCTCTCCTGGCTTCAATTTTCTCATCTACAAACTGAACTGGTGGGGCTAGATGCTGTCCAAGGACCCTTCCCATTCTCACATTCTGTATGTTGTGATTCAGCCAGGAATAATCATCTCTCTGCAGAAGCTGTAGGTTGTCAGTACCTGAGTGGGGATGTCTGGACTTGTTTGGGAGGCTCTAAGCCTTATCCTACATACTGAAGCCTCATCTCCCTAGCAGGAACTCCAGTCAAGATCGTTCATTTCAGGCCAGGGTCTTCCCACCTGGTCCCCTCATTGACTGTTAGAAGTGGAAGATGCTTCAGAGATCATTCTCCTGATTTTACAGATGAGGGAACAAGCCCCAAGAAACAAGGTCACTTGCTCAAGATTACATAGTAATGAATGGAGCGGTGCTCATCTGGAGGAAGAGGAAAAAAGCAAAATATTATGCTCAGTTAAACAAGCATTAGAACACATTAACTTATGATATTAGCTAATTGGAAAGGACCTTACCTCCAAGGTTACCTTGTATTAGTTTTGGATATAATTGGGGTATGTCTGTGTGTGTATATATATATACACATATATACATACAGACATATGTATGTGTGGATACATGTATGCCTGTATGTTTTCTCCTCTCTGCCCAACCAAGGGCTTTCCCACATAAAGTTTACTTCATTTCTTGAAGTAAGGAACAGATAACAGAGGGAACCAAAAAGTATAAAGTGTGTCTATATCCTGTTACTCCTTTACAAATCGTGACAAACTTTTCTGATTGAATTGGAAGGGGAGATGGCTATTGACTAGGAAAATTGTCCATGACCTTTAAGAGAGAACCCTGTTAGGGGGCGGCTAGGTGGTGCAGTGGATAGAGCACCGGTCCTGGAGTCAGGAGTACCTGAGTTCAAATCCGGCCTCAGACATATAACACTTACTAGCTGTGTGACCCTGGGCAAGTCACTTAACCCCAATTGCCTCACTAAAAAAAAAAAAAAAAAAAAAGAGAGAGAACCCTGTTAGACAGGAGAGGTGTTTAAGGCAGAGAGTAGTCTGAATAGCATGACCCCTGAACTACCTTTGGGTAGAGGTAAAGGAAAAATATATTTTTCTCTAACGTTGTCCCCATAAACCATAGCATCTAGAAGCAAAACCACTACTCTTGCAGAAGACAAGGAAGCAGAGACAAACACCCTCCCACCAGATGCAAAAAGAACAAGGTCATATTAAAGATAGGAGTGAGACTTTGGACAGCAGATAAGAGAGAGAAATCTGGATTCAAGAAAGAACTAGCCTTAACAGTTAAGATTTCAACTCTGGAGAGGAACAGACCCAGGGAACCAAGAAGACTGGCTTGCAAGAGATATTGTCCCCGGGGGAGAGCAGCAGAAAGTTGCCATCAGAAGAACAGGTATATAGGCAACTTGGTGGTACTGGGATAGTGTGATAGTACACTGGACATAGAGTCAGGGAGACCTGAGCTGAAATCCTGCTTCAGACACTAGCTCTATGAACCTAGACAAGTCACTTAACCCCTGTCTACCTAAGTTTCCTCATCTGTAAAATGGGAATAATAATAACACCTACTTCCTAGGATAAAGACCAAATGAGATATCTAAAATGCTTTGCAAGTCATAAAGCACTAAATAGATGTCAATTATTAGTATTGTTATTGTTTTTACTACACTGAAGGTCGCCAGCATTTGAAACATGAGTTGTCTTGGCTACAAATTTTACCTGTGTGTTTCACAGTGTGCTCTGTTCACCTTTCCCACTGATGCTATGCATATCTATGGGCAAATGTTCTCTAGTTTCATGGGAGTATGTTTTGTAACTTTTTCTACTATACCATATGAGTAAATGTCTTTGCTCTGAGTCATTTGTGTCTTCTGGCTGACTACTAAAGGTAATCTCACTGCTGGGTACTCCTGAAATAGTGTTTAAGGAGTAAAGACTAGGGTGTACCTTTGAAGCATGAGAGTAATGGTCTCTCCTCTGGGAACTATGCCTGCAAATCTACAAGTGAGGAGTTTAGTGAGTTAACACCCCAAGGATATGTGATACTAGCACCAGACAATATTCAGTGATCTGTGTGCAAAGATAGAATAGGCTTGGTGGGCTTGGCAGTGAGAGAATTGAGCTAGATGGCTAAGGAGAAATTGAATTGATGTAGGGTTGAAATATGTGCTGATTTACTTTGAAGGATCTCCTCAAGTCCTCAGAATTTGTCTATTATACCTTATCCCCTGATACTTATGTTGGTACTTAAGCTGTAATTCTTTTCATGGTGGTCTGGTACCTAACTACTTATCACAAACACTGAAATAAGAGATGACCAAATTCCCCATAATATTTCTTGTTGCTCTTGGACAAAATAAAATCAACTCCACCAATCCTTTTATTTGTTTCTCCAAGGAGAACCTACGAGCCATTCCTCCATTAAGTAGCAGTTTCTTCTTATCTACTAGTTCCATTTAATGTGAGAATGCCAAGGTTAATATGATTTAGTTCTCCTAGTAGCATATCCACTTTGTTGGCCACTGGGTCAGGATCAAGCCTTTAGAGTAACAGTTCCTAAGCCTGGATTTAGAGATAATCTGAAAATACTGAGATCCTTAGCACATCCCTCCCTGATTACCTCTATTTGGCTAAGCATCACTTCCAAAATAGATGGGAAGCACAGAAGACCAGGGATCCTTATGTATTTGTCATTTTTTCATGTCTTACTATGGTCACAGGTTCCATCACCATGCCTCTAGTATGATATTGATAAGCAGCCTCACAGGTGATAAGCCTAGTCCTCAGAAAGCAGACCTAATCCGTTGCTGGGATAATACTTGAAGCCCTTCCAACGTGGTAGAACCTACCAGCTCTTGTGCTCTGCTGACTTAGCTTTCTTTTTTTTCTTTCTTTTTTTAATGTAATAAACATTTTTGTTTTTATTTTTGGGGTTCCAATTTTTATCTTTCCTCTCTTCCCTTCCCTTTCCCCTCCCTGAGGCAGCAAGCAATCAGATATGGGTTATACATGTATGATTATATAAAACATTACCATATTTGTCATTTTGTACAAGAAAACTTGATTAAAAGAAAAAATGAAAGAAAGTGAAAAATAACATGCTTCAGTCTCTTCCATCAACATCAGTTCTTTCTTTAGAGGTGGATAGTATGTTTCATCAGTAGTCCTTTGGGATTGTCTTGGATCATTGTATTGTTGAGAATAGTCAAGTCATTCACAGCTCTTCATCATACAATATTGCTGTCTCTATGCGCAATGTTCTCTTGGTTCTGCTCACTTCACTATACATCAGTTCATACAAGTCTTTCCAGGCCTTTCTGAAGTCATCCTGCTTGTCCTTCCTTCCTTCCTTCCTTCCTTCCTTCCTTCCTTCCTTCCTTTCTTTTTCTGGGCAATGAGAGTTAAGTGACTTGCCCAGGGTCACACAGCTAATAAGTGTCAAGTGTCTGAGGCTGGATTTGAACTCAAGTCCTCCTGAATCCAGGGCTGGTACTTTATCTACTGTGCCACCTAACTGCCCCCTTGCTTCTCATTTCTTAACTGACTTAGCTTTCAAGAACCTACAGCTACCTCCATACAATGAGGCTTCAGAGTAAGACTCTGTAGAAGCTGATATGATAACTGCTTTCAAAGTCTAATTCATTATTTTTGAGAAAAACATATTTGCTTGATCCCAGATGATAAAAGCAGGCAATATATGTTTTTAAAAAATGTAGTGGGCTGCCTGAGGAGGAAGCTTGTTTCATTTTGCCAGTCAAGAAGCTGAGACCAAAGAAAGGAAATGACTGGACCAAAGCAATGTGGTTCATTTGGGGGAGATCCAGAAATAGATCCCAGGTATCCTGTTTCCAAGTCAGTGATCTTGCTGCTACATTAGCACTGCCTATTAATAGCTTAGTGTGTCTTCCATCATTTAAAAATCCCCACTTTGTAGAAAAGAAAAAGCATTTCTTTTATCTTCCTTTGTATTCTTCTGGGCTTCTTTATGATTAAGCGGCCTTTTTAGCTAAGAGAAATGCTTTTCTTTTTCCCTCCCTGAGATTCATTCAGGGGCAAATGGGTGTTGGCTGTCCGTATATGGGTGTTCTGAACACCAGTGATGTACTCTTGTCTTTGAAGCCAGATTTTTGTGTCTGTGGTTGAAGCATGTCCTCATTTAGCCTCCAGATTCTTGAGTTTTTATATTGGGTGTCTTCATCATAGCAAGAGCTCAAATTTGCAAATGTTTTAAGGTTTAAAAGGATTGTCCTCACAACTATCCAGTGAGGTAGATAGTATATAATATCCATTGTACAAATGACCAGAATGAGGCTCTCGTAAGTTTAAAGGGCCAATGTAACTCTCTCTCTCTCATTCTCTCTTTCTCTTGCTCTAACTCTGTCTTACTCATGCTCTTGTTCTCACTCTCACTCTCACTCTCTCATTCTTTCTCTTTAGCTCTCTCTCTCTCTTACACACACACACACACACACACACACACACACACAGAGGACTTGAATTTTGATTCTGACATTGGTTTTAGGACTTTGGAAAGAAAGAAGGAAGCAAGCATTTATTAAGTGCCTACTATGTACCAGACACTGTGCTAAGCACTTTACAAAGATTATTTCATTTAATCTTCACAACAGCCTTGGGAAGTAAGTACCATCATGATCCCCGTTTTACTTTTATAAGGAAAATAAGGCAGACAGTGGTTAAATGAAGACTTGCCTGGGGTCACACAGCTAGTAAATTATCTGAGGCTAGATTTGAACTCGGTTCTTCCTGACTCCAGGCCAAGTGCTCTATCCACTTTGCCATTTAACTTGCCTTTGAGTAAGCCACTTCCCCCATCTGTGCCTCACTTTCCTCATCTGTAAAATGTCAGTATTGGACTAGATGGTCTCCAAAGTCATTTTACAAGCAAGTATAAAACGTTCTTAATAGTACCTGATTTTTGTAGGATCATGTAGTAATTATCAGCATGCTCTTTCCACTGCTCCACACTGTTGCTCAAGCAGCAGGTTGCAAGCAATGACAAGTTGAATCCTGAAAATGGAAGGATTATTTTTATTGACATTAGAAAGTTTCTGCTTTTATTAAATTGCCTCATGTCTTTCTAAGTGGAATAGAGGAAAGGGGAGACTGGCCTAGAATCAGACAGCCTAGGTCTAGCTCTAAGTGCAGTTTGACTTTGAGAAACTTACAGAATTTCTGTCAGTTTCATTTCCCTCTCCCAGGAAATGATGGACCTGGACTACCCATGGCTGTAATGAGTTGTTTCAGAGTCCAGAAAAGGAAGTGCCCACAAAATGTCCTTAATGTAACTTTGTAATTCATGATGTGAAAATAATATCCTAAGTAATTAAGGGGAATTCAACTGAGCAAAAGAAAGAAATGCTGAAAGAGCATATTGTTGAATTTTTGCACCCTCTAGATCTCTGTATTCTGATACAAAACTGTGGTCACTCTGTTGAGATAAGGTCATCTCTATGGTCCCTCCCACCTCTACCAGGTCCTTATTTCTTCTGTTCTCTTCTCTTCCATTCTATTCTAAAAGTTTTTACCGATATCACTTTGTAGGTTCAAAGTAGATCTTGTTGCTGGCCTGAGGAGGTTTCTTGAACTTAATAATATAATTTTCTTGCTCCTTATCATGTGTTGTACACTTGTTTTATAGAGTCATATTTGAATAAAATTCACTTTCCTTGAAAGACCCTGACATCTCAAAAGTCAGCTTCAGAAGGCAACTCTTTGCAAGGTTATTCTAGCCTAACAAAACATCACTCCATCTGGTGGTAGCAACCCAAATTGCAGTCACTAACCCTTAAATAATTGAAGTTCGAGCATGTTTGACTTGTCAACACAACCCTCTTATAGGTGACACAAACATAAAGTTTGGTTGGGGAAGTGCCTCATCTTTTCCTTCCCTACCTGTTAGCCCAGTTCTTCAGAATCTATACTTAACTCAGTTTTTCTTTTCTTTCTAGTTCCCAATTACCACCTTTGTTTACCTTTGTTTACTTTGCAAATTATTTAATCATATTTATATAGCACGTTTCAACTTTTTTTCAAAGAATTTCATGTCTATTATTCTACTTACAGTTAAAAGAAGACTTTAAGGTAATAAGGATATATATGTATATATAATTGCTATTATTATTATTATTATTATTAGCTAGCATTTCTATCATGCTTTAAGGTTTGCAAAGTACTTACAAATATCTCATTTGATCCTCACACCAATCCTGTGAAATAGGTGCTATTATTGGACCTATTTTAAAAGTGTGGAAATTGAGGCTGAGAAAGGTTAAGTGACTAACCCGTGGCCACTCAGCTAATGTCTGACACAGGATATGAACTCAGGCTTTCCACATTCCAAGTAAAATGTTCTATCCATTGAGCTACCTAGCTCATATAATTATGTATTTATCTATCTCTCTATTTATTTGTATTTATTCCATTTTACAGATAAATAATCAAGACAGATTCATTAAGTGGTTTACCTGATGTCCCATAGTTGGTCCTTTGCTGAGCTGGCTCTAGAACCCAGGCCACTTTCCATTAGGATAGCCAGCCTTTTAAACTCAGGCAATTTACTTCTCAAAGATAAAAATGAAAGAGAGTAGTGTTGGGAGCCTCCTCCCCAAAAAATTCTGGATTTGAGTTTTAAGCTGCTCTCACTCTTGCTAGAAAAATGGCTTTGAACATGTTACCAAGTTTTTTTCATCGATAAAATGGTGACATATCCTATTTATCTCATGGGATTGTTAGGAAGATTGAACAAAATAGCTAATGAGATCATGCTTTATAATCACGAAAGTATTATGCAAATTTAAACAACTATTGTACACAATGCTCCTCATCATGGAATCACAGTATTTCTGGGTTAGAAAGGACCTCAGAAGCCATCTCCACCAGCCGATGCTCCCCAGTGATCTCTTCCAAGGCACATCTGACAGGGAGCCATCCAGTTAACCTTCTTCAATGAGGGGGGATTGCTAGACTCTGGGAGCAGCCTATTCCATTTGGGAAGAATCCTCCTTGATAGGAAGTTTTTCTTTTCTGTCAATCCTAACTTTACCAGCGTGTAGATTCCATCTAGCGCTGCTAGTGAATCTCTTTTGGGACAAAACAAAACAAGTCTAACCTCTCTTTCCCAGGGCAGCCTTTCAAGTACTTTCTTTAAAACCAGGATGCATATTGACACACTAGTCAAAAGTCCCGCTTGTGTTGCTCAACCCTCAGGCCAAAACAAGTTCAGACACACATGCTACCTCCCTTGTTCTTGTTACAATATGTCTCTGTGGTGCCCTCTAACTCCTCCCCACCCCCATTTCTCTTTCAACAGGGAAGAGGCACAGATCAATAGCTGGAGTTCAGTAAGTCGCCATACATTGTCTGATGGATATTTGAAGTCTCCTTCGGTTTCTGTTTTCACTTAAGAATCATAAAACATACAATGTTAAGACTGAAAAGAAACCTTTGAACATAGAATATTAGAACATAAAATGTTAGAATAGGAAGGGTCTTAGAACAAGTATTGAAGGTAGAAAGGACCTTTGAACTTAAATTGTTTAGACACAAAACATAGAATGGATAGAGGCAGAGTTGCATAGTGGAAAACAGTGGATTTTGAGTTGAAGAACCTTGTTTTAGTTCCTAGATCTATCAGCCACTTATTACTAGTGTGACCTTGGCCAACAACAACAACAACAACAGGAATAATAATAATAATAGTAGCTAGAATTTATGTAGTGCCTTAAGGTACAAACATGATCTCATTTGATTCTCACAACAACCCCATTGTACAGATGAGGAAACTGAGGCCCTTAGAAGTTAAATGACTTGGACTTCAGTTTCCTCATCCATAAAGTGAAAGGTTTGCACTAGAAAACTTACGTGATTCTAGATCAGCCCTAAACCTGTTACCCTATGATCATTTGGTATAACCCTTTGGTTTTCTATTTTACATAGAAATATAAATAGCCCTTTTTATATAGCCCTCTCATTTAAGGAAACTGAGGCCCAGAGAGATTAATTGTATGGTAAAACCATTACAAATGATATAAAACAATTTTTTTAATCTTTCTAATACCTAAGGTATTTAAAACAACATCACAATTGTGTTAAATGGATGATTCATCATGTCTTGGGGAGCACTCACTGGGTTAGATGTTTTGTAGGAAATAGAAGTGAAGATTGTTTTTGACACATCCCTTCATCCACCATGTCAAAGTGAAAGAAAGATCAGTTTTACAGCTGGTTTCAAGGTGGTGAACTTAACTTTGTAGTTTCACCTCCATGGCCAGTACTAACTGATGAAAATTGACCACATGTGTCTTGCTGCCAAAGACACGGAATGCAGCAGGGGGAGAGCATCAGGGATCTCAATATTATACAAACCCCTTTCTGAAAGAAAAAAAAAACTAGTCCCCTAAAGAAATAGATGTCTGTTTCCATTCTGCAGATTTCCTTTTGTATTTAAGCTAAATGATTTGGGGTGTTTTTGTTAGATAGTAGGAGTGAAAACTATCCCTTGTCCCTTTCTTTGTTTTTCCTGGTTCTGATCCCTTTACAGTTAATCAAGGAAAGAATAATGGATCCTGGCATATGGGCCTTTACTTCATTTTGAGAGGGGCTTTTAGATTTGGCCACATTTCCTTTTTTTAAGTTCTGGAATAAAAATAAAACTGTATTTATTTGGGGAAAGTAAGAGTGATGTGTTGGCAGGAGGAAGCTAAGAGAACTCTAGCTGCCTGACCCAATCCGCTGAAAAAAATCAGGAGCTGCTCAATGAATTAACATATTTTTCCTTCTTTCTCAGTCACAGATTCTGAGACGTGTAGAGCTGGTAGGGACATTAGAGATCACCTAGTTTTACAGAGGAAGAAACTGAGGCCCAGATAGGTTAAATAACTTGCTCAAAGTCACACAGCTTGTTAATGGTAGAACTGAAACTTTAACTCAAGTTTTCTTCTGATTCCAAAATTGTGTTCTTTTCCAAATTTCATGCTGTATTCCAGTCACACTGCTGCATTGTTTTCCCCCAACCCACCTTTCCTTAGAGAAAACTTTTTGTTCCCAATAACCTTTTATACTCTGAAAAATTGAGGATACCCCCAATAGCTTTTTTTTTTTTTTGCAGGGCAATGGGGGTTAAGTGACTTGCCCAGGGTCACACAGCTAGTAAGTATCAAGTGTCTGAGGCCGGATTTGAACTCAGGTACTCCTGAATCCAGGGCCGGTGCTCTATCCACTGCGCCACCTAGCTGCCCCCCCCATAGCTTTTTTTTTTTTTTTTTTTTTTTTTTTTTTTTTTTTTTTTTTTTTAGTGAGGCAATTGGGGTTAAGTGACTTTGCCCACGGTCACACAGCTAGTAAGTGTTAAGTGTCTGAGGCCGGATTTGAACTCAGGTACTCCTGACTCCAGGGCCAGTGCTCTATCCACTGCGCCACCTAGCTGCCCCCCCCCATAGCTTTTTAAAAAAAATTTTATTGTATGGGTATATATCCGGATAGATACCATAATAACATTTTTAATGTCAGTATTATTTTGAAAACCATTTTGACCTCATGGACCTCCTGAAAGCATCTCAGGAACCGTCAGGGGTTCCTAGACCATGTGATGGGGACTGCTGCCCTCAAGAAATACATTTGGCGGGGTAGCTAGGCAGCACGGTGGATAGAGCACTTGCCCTAGATTCAGGAGGACCTGAGTTCAAATCCAGCCTCAAATACTTGACACTTCCAGCTGTGTGACCCTGGGAAAGTCATTTAACCCAAATTGCCTCACCAAAAAAAAGAAAGAAAGAAAAGAAAAGAAAAGAAAAGAAAAGAAAAGAAAAGGAAAGGAAAGGAAAGGAAAGGAAAGGAAAGGAAAGAGGAGAAAAGAAAAACATTTGGCAATCTACCAAAGACTTTTCTCAGTCACCCCCTTCTAATGACCTTTTGTTTCCCTCCTTGCTCATATGTGATGAACCAATTGGCTGTTTTTCTATCTAGAATTATAGAACCGTCAATTCCATTTTCTTGTTATAATAGCAGGTTACTACATTTCCATTGCAAAGTTTAGAAAGCACTTTCCTCACAAGCTCCCTTTGAGATAAAAACTATCTCCATTTTATGGATAAAGAGATTGAGACATGGAGAAAAGAAGTGATTTCTCCAACATCATACAGCTAGGAGTTATCAAAGGCCTGGCTCTAATCTAAATTTCCTGATCTTCTACATGACATTGCCTATCATTTTTGCTAAGTTGATATATGATGAATAAACCTGGATATTTCTCGGAGAACTCTACTTGGCCATCTTTTTCCTTTGTACTCTCTTCCTCAATGATCTAATCCGCTCTTGTTTTTTGTTTTGTTTTGTTTTTGTTTTTGTTTTTGTTTTTGTTTTTTTGCAGGGCAATGAAGGTTAAGTGACTTGCCCAGGGTCACACAGCTAGTAAGTGTCAAGTGTCTGAGACCAGATCTGAATTCAGATCCTCCTGAATCCAGGTCCAGTGCTTTATCCACTGTGCCACCTAGCTGCCCCCACCCCCAATCCATTCTTTTTTTTTTCTTTTTTTTTTTTTTTGGTGAGGCAATTGGGGTTAAGTGACTTGCCCAGGGTCACACAGCTAGTAAGTGTTAAGTGTCTGAGGCCAGATTTGAACTCAGGTCCTCCTGAATCCAGGGCCGGTGCTCTATCCACTGCGCCACCTAGCTGCCCCTCCCCAATCCATTCTTAACAGTCACCTCTGTACATGACTCCAAAAATCTCCGTCTTTAACCTTTAGTTAAAATGGACCACTCACCATCTTCTCACATGGTTCCCATTTTCTATCAGCATATTTTTGCTTGTGTTTTCCTTTGTCTGGTTCCATCTTTCTCATTCCTACCAATTCTTCAAGACCCAGGTCCAATGCTACATCCTCAATGGAACCCTACTCAGGAGTTAACCATCTCTCCCATGGAACACTTTATACCTTTTTAAAATTAAATTTCCACATTCTACTGTGCATTAGAGTGTCTCGTGTCTATGTGCTAGTTTCCCAGCCAAAGTATCAGTTCTTTGAGGCCAGGGGACTGGGTTTCCTTCATATTTCTAATCCCCCAAACTCTGAGCACTGTATATAGTAAGCAATGATTAAATGACTACTCTGTAAATTGTTTTAATGCATGAGTCACAAAAGACTTTAGACTCTAGAATGTCAGAGGTAGAAAGGATCTTAGAATGTGTTTTGTTGGAAACTAAGAGATAGAATGTTAGAACCTGGGGGCACTGGAGAATAGCTTTTCTAATCCTTTCATTTTACAAACGATAAAGCTAAGATCCAAAGAAATGTAATGACTTTTCAAAGATCTCATAAGTAATCAGTGGCAAAGATGAGACTAGAACCCATATCTCCTAACTCCAAGATTGGTGCTTTTTCTACTGCACAGTGACAGCTAGGTGGTGCAATGGATAGAGTGCTAGGCCTGAAAGCAGGAAGACTCTTCTTCCTGAGTTGAAATCCAGTCTCAGACACTTACTAGCTGAATGAATTTGGACAAGTCACTTAACCCCATTTGCCTCAGTTTCTTCATCTGTAAAATGAGATGGAAAAGTAAATGGAAAAGCACCGAAGAATCTTTTCCAAGAAAATCCCAAATGAGGTCATTAAGACTACCACATAACTGAAAAATGACTAAACAACTGAACAATATTCTTTTCCTCTATTCATTTGATATTCATTTAGTTGCTCTCTCAATTACAATTTTTGAGTTCTGATGTCTATTTTTTTTTAAATTGTCTCCTTCCTTGTTATCTGAATTGTAGACATTGATTCTATTAGTATATTTTATAAATAATAATGTGGTCATCATTTAATCATCTATTTCTGGATTATATATTTCATGGTTGAAAGAAGATGTATAACCACAACAGGATAACTAGAGCTTTGACCCAGCTCTGGAGGAGTACACGTCCTGACCAATGTAAGCCTCTGGGCTTACTGGCCCACCTGAACTGACTTTCTTACCTCCCATTATACTCAATGCCTTGTCTAGCCCCCAGCCACCATACATAGGTCCTATCACTGTGAAAACTGCCTTTCCAGAGTCCACCCCTATCTATTGCATTGCACATGCAAACTAGCATGATATATTGTTGTGGTTCAGTGAGCTCTTTGTGACCCCATTTTGGGGTTTTCTTGGAAATTAGACTAGTTTGCCACTTCCTTCTCCAGCTCATTTTGCAGATAAGGAAACTGAGGCAAACAGGGTTAAGTGACTTTCCCAGAGACACATAGCTATTAAGTGTCTGAGATTAGATTTGAACTCATGAGGATGAGTCTTCCCAATTCCAAGCCCAGTCCTCTATCCACTAGTGCCTAATTAAGGCACTGGATAACAGCACTAGTCATAGACTGACTTTTTTTGTTGTTGTTGTGGTTTTTTTTTTTCTCAAAGTATCAACAAATATTTATTTTATTTTTTTCCAGTAACATGTAAGGGTAGTTCTCAACATTCATTTTCATAAGATTTAGAGATCCAAATTTTCCTCCCTCCCTTTCCTCCCCCCTCCACAAGACAGCAACCAGGTTATATATGTACAATCCACTCTTTTTATCAGTTCTTTCTATGGGTGTGGATAGTAAGCTTTGTGATTAGTCCCTTGGGATTGTCTTGGATCATTGCATTGCTGAGAGTAGTTAAGTCATTTACAATTACTCATTGAACAATACTGATGTCACTATGCACAATGTCCTCCCAGCTCTGCTCACTTCACTATACATCAGTTCATGAGTCTTTCCAGGTTTTTTCTGGGATCATCCTGTTTGTCATTTCCTATAGCACAAGACCATTCCACCACAATTATATACCACAACTTCTTCCATCATTCCTCAATTGATGGACATTTCCTTGGTTCTCAATTCTTAGCCACCACAAAGAGTTGCTATAAATATTTTTTGTACAATTTTCCCCCCTTTTCTCTTTTTCATGATTACTATTGTTAACTATTTCCCTTTTATCTTATTCCCTTCCTCATGATATTTATTCTATTATCCATTTTCTTTCATCCTATCCCTCTTTAAAAGGAATTTGCGGGGCAGCTACATGGTGCAGTGGATAGAGCACTGGCCCTGGATTCAAGACCTGAGTTCAAATCTGGCCTCAGACACTTAACAATTACTAGCTGTGTGACCCTGGGCAACTCACTTAAACCCCAATTGCCTCACAAAAAAAAAAAAAAAAAGGAATTTGCTTCTATCTGTCCCCTACCCCAATCTGCCCTCCCTTCTTTTGCCCCTCTCTCTTTATCCCCTTCCCCTCCTATTTTCCTGCAGGGTTAGAGAGATTACTCCACCCAATTGAGTGTGTATATTATTCCCTCCTTGACCCAATTCTGATGAGATTGAGGTCTTTGAGCCAATTCTGATGAGTGTTAGGCTCATTTACTGCCCAGATTAAATAGATTACTCCACCCAGTTGGGGGTGTGTGTTAATCCCTCCTTGAGGCAACTCTGATGAGGTTAAGGTCTTTGAGCCTTTTCTGATGAGCATAAAATTCATTTCCTGCACTACTCCTCCCCCATCTCTTCCCCTACTCCATAAGCCCTTTCCTGTTTCTTTCATGTAGGATTTCACCTCTGCCCTTGTCCCTCCCCCAGTGCATTCCCCTCACTCCTCAATTTAACTGTAAATATGTCATCATGGGGCAGCTAGGTGACACTGGGGACAAAGCATCCACCCTGGACCCAGGGGGATTCCAGCCAAAACCTGGCCTCAGACACAAGACAGTCACCCAGTGCATGACCCTAGATATGTCCCCCAACTCCAATTTTTATGGTTCTCTAGGGTCTTGTATTTTAAAGTCAAATTTGCCATTCACTTCAGGTCTTTTCATCACAAATACATAAAAGTCCTATTTTTTTTTCATTAAAGTCCCACTTTTTCCTCTGAAAGATTATGCTCAGTTTTGCTGGGTAGGTGATTCTTGGTTGTAATCCAAATTCCTTTGCCCTCTGGAATATCATTCTATGCCCTGTGGTACTTTAATGTAGAAGCTGCTAGATCTTGTGCTATCCTGACTGGGGCTCCACAGTACCTGAATTCTTTCTTTTTGGCAGCTTGCAATATTTTCTCCTTGACCTGAGAGCTCTGGAATTTTTCTATAATGTTCCTAGAGTTTTCCTTCTGGGATCTCTTTCTGGAGGTGATTGGTGGATTCTTTCCATTTCTATTTTATCTTCTGCTTCTATAATATCAGGGCAATTTTCCATGAGAATATCTTGGAAGATGGTGTCTAAGCTCTTTCCCTGATCATGGTTTTCAGGTAAACCAATAATTTTCAAATTATCTCTCCTGGACCTATTTTCCAGGTCAGCAATTTTTCCCAGAAGATATTTCACATTGCCCTCTATTTTTTTATTCATTTGGATTTGCTTTATTATGTCTTGGTTTCTCATAAAGTCACTAGCTTCCATTTGTTCAATCCTAATTCTTAGGCAATTATTTTCATCAGAGAGCTTTTGTACCTCCTTTTCCGTTTGGCCAATTTGACTTTTCAAGCTGTTGACTTTTTTCTCATGTCTTTCCTGCATCACCCTCATTTATCTTTCCATTTTTTCCTCTACCTCTCTAATTTTATCTTCAAAGTCCTTTTTGAGTTCCTCTATAGCCTGAGACCAATTAATATTTTTCTTGGAAGCTTTAGATATAGGAGCCCTGACATTAACATCTTCCTATGAGGGTGCACTTTGATCTTCCTTCTCACTGAAGAAACTTTCTATGGTCCTCACCTTTCTCTGTCTATTCTTCTTGCCTTTCTTTTACTTGACTTTCAGCTGCAGTATACCAAGCTTCAGAAGATGGATGGATGGATGGATGGGTGGATGGATGGGTGGATGGATGGGATGTATTTATCATATTCATTTTACAGATGAGAAAACTTAGAGTTATAGAGAGATTAAGTGACTTGTCAAGGATCATGCTGTTAGTGTCATCTCTGGAACCAGATATCTACATAACAGGTCTAAGTACTCCTCTGACCTAATATTGTACAAAGACTTTGTAGAACAAGGATTGATATGTGCTTACTACCTTGTGATCTTGTACAAGTCACTTAACCTTTTTGTGAAATAAGATTAGATGCAAAGAACTCTGGGTTCCCTTCCAGCTCTAGATAAATGGTCACCAAATGATTAAAGCAAAAACTAATTTGTACATTTTCTTCATCAAAGTTGTTACTGAGGAATTTTTTTTTAATATGGGTCAGAGTAGTGATGCTGGCACATCAGAACAAAGGAATGTCCAATGGGAAAGGGAGGGGCATGCACCAAGGATAGTCTGATCATGGATGGAATTGTGTCAGGAGATTGGCTAGTCCATACCCTGAAGACTGGATACTTAAGGATGGCCAAGGGGTTTTTATCTTTGTCTCCTTGAAGTATAAAAGTCTTAGCCCTGTAAGAAATTGCATCAGAGATAATTCTGGAGTTCCAGCTATCATAGGTTGCCTTCCTCAGGGACTAGCATTTTATATCTTGCTAACTCTAACATTTCATTCTTTTCATTTCCTATTAGTAAAGTTGTCTTCAGTTGTATGTTATGATCCAAAGTGATTTGGGGGTATTTCAGAAAATTGCCCTAAAGAGAAGGCCAATGATATCTTACTTCAATATTTCAAAAAGTGATCCCCTCCAGGGAATGTCTTAGTACCCTTAGCTAGGTTGGTCTTCAAATGACACATATATACCAGGGCTTCTTAAATGTCTTCTAGTCATAACCCCTTTTCACCTGCAAAATTTTTTACATGGTCCTGGGTATATAGGTATTTAAAATAGGTATACATAACCTTTTACTGTTGCCAGATTTTTCACGACCCACACATTCAGTTAATTAACCCCATATGGGTTCATGACTCACCATTCAAGAAGCTTTGAAATATGTATTTATATGTATGTATATGTATATACATATATATGCACATGTATAAATACACACATACACGTATATATACATATATGTGCACATGTATAGATACACATGCACACACACATATATGTGTGTGTATGTATGTATATATATATATATATATATATATATCTTATCCCAGAATCCAGGCCTTTCTAGATACATGAGACCTGCTAGAGTTTATGCTCTAATGGTAATGCCTTCACCTCTACATAACAAAAATGGGTACTAGAAAAATGAATAAATGAGTGAGTGAGTGGATGGACAGATGGATGGATGGATGGAGGGATGGATGGATGGATGGATGGATGGATGGATGGATGGATGGATGGATGGAAGGAATGTATTTATTAAGCTCTTACAATGTGACAAGCACTATGCTAAGTGCTGAGGATGTGAGTTGATAAAACAAGACATCCCCTGCTCTCAGTGAGTTCATGCTCTGTGTTGGATAGACAATATATATGGAAGAGTTCAGCTGTAAGGCATATGGAAGAGCCTGGATGTAAAGTCTGGAGCTGTAGGGCAGATAGCAGGGGTCCTTAAGATGCATTGGCAGGTCAGATAACAGTGCTTAGATATCAGAAAGGTTTAGTGGTGGAGCAGATGGGAAGACCCTTTTACTGGACAATGATCACTTCTATCTTCTCCCCCATGGAAGGGCACTCAAAGCCCCTGCATTTGCAGGAAAGGCTGGTGGAGGGAGCACAGCAGAGCTCGATTTCCTATTGGGTCTGGGGAATGAAGAACCAAGCTAAACAGGTGGACTCAGTGAGAGGAGGTGAAGGAAATGGCATCAAGGGAGAAATACTGTTGTTGCTGCTGCTGCTGCTACAGTAGTTGCTGTTGCTATTGTTGTTATTCAATTACAAAAGGCAGCCTTTGCAAGAGCCCAGAGAAGATTAAGTATAAAAGAAGAGAAAATGACTTATCTGAGAACTATTTCTTTCTAAATTCCTTTGAAAAAATAAGAATATTTGTGATGATGATGATCATGGTGATATCAACAAGAACATCAGGAATTTCTAAAGCACTTTCTGGTTACAAAGCAATTTTCAATCTCTAACCCTGTGAGGCAGGTTCTTACAAGCTTCCAGATGAGAAAATGGAGGTCCAAAGAGATGAAGTCACTGATATAAGGGAAAGTTAATATGAAGGTAGTGGTAGAGCTGGAACTCAGATTCGTCTTTTATTTTTCTCCCTTGGGGTCTCTTTGACAGAACTCACAGTCATGTGTGCACCCTCCCCTCCCCAGCCCATGCCAATATCTAGAACCAAGCACCTCCCTGTTTTTAATAAGATTGTTCATTCCCTCTCCCATACTGAGACTTGTGGGAGATATTTTGTGTGTGTGCAAATCCACTCTTAATAGATTCTTTTGGCCAATTCATTCCCCTGATTTTACATTTGAAAGAATATTTGACTTTTCACTCAGCCTATCTCAAGGGGGCCCTTAGAAAGGTTTGGAAACCTGTCAGAGATTAACTTCTTTGGAGATAATGCAGCCTTCACCCAGGATCCCAGCAGCCTTCCTATGTGCTGACAGGGCAGCCAACCAGCCGGCTTCTCTTGCCACTGCTATTCTCCCCTCACCTATAAAAGAGAACCCGTGACCCAGGCAATTTTGGGAAAGAAAGCAATAAACAAAAACATACTTTCAGCCAAAAGCTTTTGCATGGGAGCCATATTTTACTCCCAAAGCAAACCATATTTGGAAAAAGGAAGCAGAGGAAAATAGATATATAGCAACTGGTAACCTTCTCTTCCCCCTGCTTAATACCCTTTTACCTCCATCAAGCTTCCTTAATGTTTAGGGGTGCCTTTGCCTCTCTAGTAGGATAGATAGAAAGATAGACAAACAGATAGACATGGAGAAAGACAAATAGATGAGAAAGTGTAATTATTAAGCATATATGTGTATTATGTGCTAGATACTGTGCTAAATGCTGGGCTTATAAATACATACAAGTAAGTATAGCCCATTTATGCTCTGAGGATCTGTATCCCAGCCCCCATAGTTATAAATGAGTCTTGGTTTCCAGATTAGGGCTGCATATTCCCCTAGGAATACCCTTGAGTATTTGGGAGTAATTCTCTAGTGCTATCTGCTTGAGACCCCACTAATGTGCTCCCCACCCCCAGATTAGGCGTTGAGAAAGATTTAAGTTTCATACTTTGTCTAAAGACCACTTTGATTGAGTGGTCTTCTCCCTCTTTTTTGTTTGTTTGTTTTGTTTTTGTGAGGCAATTGGGGTTAAGCGACTTGCCCAGGGTCACACACCTAGTAAGTGTCATGTGTCCGAGGCAGATTTGAACTCAGGTCCTCCTCAATCCAGGGCTCGTGCTCTATCCACTGTGCCACCTAGCTGCCCCCATCTTCTCCCTCTTAAAGACTACAGTGGGGTAGAGTAGTTTTGACTCTCTTCTTACACAAGACAATCCCTAACCTCATGGAGCTTGCTTCCTAAAGAGGGAAAGTAACTAATGGCAAAGGAGGTGGGAACAAAGGCTGGAACAGAGACAGCATGGTTTGAAGTTGGTGACCTGGAAATGATCTGGAGGCTTGGTTCTGGGTAAAATAAGGCAAAAGCACAGAGAAAGTGTAGGGGTAGAGTCCAGGTTTCCTTTTAGGAGAAGGAGGCACAATTTGGAGCTGGTGGCTAGGAAGAGTAGCAATCAACTCTCTCCCATTCTCCTCTCTCTCTGGTTCATTTCCTACACACTGGTTGAGATTATAGTCTGTTAGGTGATATGCGTGCCCTTATCATTTTTGTTTCATTGACAAGAGCATTAGCTCTGGACTCAGAAGACCCAGGTTCAAATACTGCCTCTGACCTGTAGAAATTTTGAGAAGTTCTCAAGAGTGTGGTCTGGAGACTCATTTGGGGGTTCCCAAGGTCAAAACTATTTTTATAATAAGACTAAAATGTTTCTAATATGGTAAATAAATAAAAATATGACAAATCAACCCATATGAACAAAATCTCTTGGGAGAGGGTTGTCAATAATTTTGAAGACTATAAAAGGATCCAGAAACCAAAAGCTGTGAAAACTGCTCCTTTAAAAATAACTCAAACACTACCTCCATTCCACTGAGTCCTCATATAGCACCTTGTTCCGTAACTTTGTAACAATTATAATGTAACATTCTTAATATAGATAGAAAGAATATTGCATTATAATTGTGTTTTATATATGGGTGTATGTCTTACATATACTTTTATAATCTAATAAATAGGTACATATGTATAAACAGCTGTTACATATTATGTTATATATGGCATATATGTGCTGGCCATTATATCCTCTATCTTTACTAGACTCTAAGTTTAGTGAGGGCAAGGACCTTGTCTTAATGGATTAAAGAAACAGAAATGTTGTATAATAGAAAGAACCCTCAACTTTGGGTTAAGAGACCCCAAATATTTCCTCTAACACTTGCTGGTTGTATGACCTTAAGTTTTTAGTTTGGGTTTTGGTTTTGTTTTGTTTGTTTGATTTTGTGGGGCAATGAGGGTTCAGTGACTTGCCCAGGGTCACACAGCTAATAAGTGTCAAGTGTGTGAATCCAGGGTCAGTGCTTTATTTACTGTGCCACCTAGATGTCCCCTATATGACCTTAAGTTAATCTCTGTTTACTTCAGTTCATCTGTAAAATGGGGATAATAGTACCTATATTACCAACCTTATAGGATTGGAAGGAAAGTGCTTTGTAGATTTTTAAATATTATACAAAGTGCCCCAAAAGTCTTGCAACAGTTTTCAGCTCTGATAACCTAAATCTGCACCAAGTCATTTGAAACATCCTGTATAAATGCATGCTCTTGCTGCACATAGTAGGTAAGTAAAATTTATTTGTTGAATGAATGAATTCAGGAACAAATAAATAGTAGATTTTTCTGTCCACTACAGCCCTCTTTCCCAGCATCCATTCTTGAAGACTTTCAAGATTGGTAAGACCTACCACAATAGATGTTCTACTGGCATTGGCTTTTTGTAACCAGGATAATTTCCATTCTAAAATAAACCATCGGGGATGATGCTGGGATCTCAAAGCCAGGGTCAGCAGAGTGGATGCTCTGGAAAGTCCTATCAAACTGAAAAGACTTCAGATATGGGAAAAATAAAATACTATTCACATTAAAAAAAAAACAGGCCCAATGATGGATAGGCTGGCTAATTTATAACAGCAATGATGATAATAATAACAACCATAAAAATAACTAACAAGCATAGTAATAAGAACAAACAATAATAATAGCTCACATTTATATAGTGCTTTATAAATATCATCACATTTGATCCTCACAACAACCCTGGGAGGTAGGTGTCATTACCCCCCATTTTACAGATGAAGAAACTGAGGCAGACAGCGAGGTTAAGTGACTATCCCAGAGTCACACAGCTAGTAAGTGCCTGAGGTTGGACTTAAACCTAAGTATTCCTGACTTCAGGTTCAGCACTTTATCCATTGCACTAACAAGGACAGAAGGGGAAGGGAAGGCAGAGATGATTCCCTGTTCCACCATTAAAATTGTGGAGAGAGAGCACAGGTGCTGATGGATAGCAGTGACAGACAGTAGTTGCTTAGAAATAAGTCTCTGCCTGACACACTGGACCCAGGTGATCACATGGCAGCAGGAGGTTGCCGGGAAGAGCAGCAGATGCAAACTTGCTTCCCTATAGCGAACTCCCCAAACTCACTGGTACTTTCAGCCCCCTCTCTAGCCCCTCTCTGCTCCTGCTAGACACAACAACTGAGCTGGAGGCGAGACCAGCAGCCTCAGAGCCAGAGGTAAGGGGAGCTGGCTCGTTGTTACCACGGATCGGGAAAGCTCTCCTTTAATGATGAGGCTGCTGCAATATTATTGCAACAACCAGCAACCCACATGTTCGATTACAACAGGTTGAGCCACCAGCGTGCTCCCCTGTGCCAGATCGAAGCGAAGAGAGAGAATGCCACTCACTGAGAGCATCTATACTTCCTACCCAGCACGCCGGGGGCCTGGCTCCGGCTAGGTTTAGGGGCAGGAGAGCCCTCTCTGTGTCTTTTTCTTGGGTCGCTGAGCCGCTGCTTCCTTTTGTATGTTCCCTGTTAGATCCCCGGGGGTTCTGAAGGGCTCCTCGCCCCTGCTCTGGACTTGGGATCCGAATTGGAGTCTGCCAGACCGGTGTTACAAGTTTTGCAGCCCGATCTTCCGCCTAGTCTCCAGGGGGGAGCAGGAAGGGAGCCAACTTCCAGGTGAGTCTAAATATCTTGGCTGTGTTCGCTCACTCACGTTGAGCGGGATTGTAATGGGCCTTTGGGCCAGGAAGACAAACCTTGAGGTCCTGGAGACACAGAAACAGAGAAATCGAGTTGGGGGGTGAGGAGGGCTGGAGGGTTGTGTGTGTGAGTTGACCACTTAGGAATGATGAGTACACACTTTGCATTTTCACCCTTGTCCTTAATTTATGATGCAACCTAGGGGAAATTCACTCAGGTCTCTGGAATACAATTCATCTTCAAAATGCTTTCCAGCCCTTCTCATTAATAACCCCAAGATTCCCACCACAAGGGAAGAGGAGAATAATGTCTGCCCCCATTTCACCAATACCAAATGGTGCTTACAGAAACCACCCCATCGACCCAGCCTGTGACATCTAAACTTTGACAATTTAATTTCAAGACTCAGTTCAGACTCTCTACATTCAGGCAGGAATGGCATTCTGAGCCACCAGCCTTGGTATCTTCCAGTTTCCATTTAACCTTTGAGGATGGAGCAGAAACCGATTACCATTCTTAGAAAGGACCCTGAAATGTATGGATGGCTCCCTTCTTTCTATTCAACTTTCCTGAGAAGGGAGAAGAGGGGTAATGGATGGAAAATGTACTGGCCCTAGTGTCTAACTTCAATAAGCAGTCACCAACTTCAATGGCGATGTGCAAATTACTGATTTTTATTGGATGCTTTGGGGAATATGATAGTTTGTCAGGAAATGAAAGAGAATGTCCGCACTTATAAAATTCTATGGAAAATCAATGTAGTGCTTAAGTATATTCCTCTTCAGTTATTTGAGTAAAAAAACCATTCTCCAGGCAAATAGAAAGGGTTTTTAAAGAGGAGGCGGCTACCACTGTGGAGAGAGCATTCAGGGCCTGGCTAAAAGGTCATGCCGATGTTTACTGCTAAACTCATCCACTTAGGGAAATACAGTGTGTAGGGTGTGAAGAATACAGGGTAGTGCCAAGTGCCTGACTGGGGGATTTTAGCATTAATTATTGATAGCATCACTATGTGGGCCTCTTTACATGATGCCCTCCAGGGTCTAAGTAAGTTCTCTTTTACCTATATTTTCATGCCCCAAATCTACAGATTCCAGCTACTACTTAGCTCCTTTCATCCCTCAAACCATCCCCACCACTGCTCCCAGACAGAAAATGGAAAGACACAGGACGCTTCAGGGTCAATTTCAGAGATGTGAAAGCATTTTAACTTAAAAAACTGCTTAATCTCTCTCTCTCTCTCTCTCTCTCTCTCTCCATACAGGCATGCATGTATACATATATGCATGTAGATATAAGTTTATATATACATAAACATGCATATGTGAATGTATATATACACATGTGTGTGCATACATGCACCTTTTGTGCTGTGCCTGGGTGTGTATGTTATAAACACACACATGTATACATATATTCCATCCAACAGTTGATTGACTTCAACCCCCTTTGGTGCTTCTAAATTTTTTTTGGCTTTTTTGAAATTACAAATTTATTTTCTTTTCAATTCATGGAACAAAACAAGCATTTCCATACCACAGTACAACAAAAAATATGATTGCACACAAAACTGAAAATCTGATATGTACAAGTTGCTATTCTCTCCAAATATACAGAAAAAAAGTTATGTAAATTTCTCTTTTTTTCCTTCTCCCCACCCCCACCCCGCCATGGCTTCCATTAGACTCAAATAGGCATATATGTGTGTGTATGTATGTATATGTAAAATTATACTAAATATACTTCTATTTATTAGTTCTTTCTCTGAACACACATAGTACCTTCCTTCATAGGTCTTTTGTAATTGATTTGGGTATTTATAGTAGTCAAAATGACTTAGTTGCTCAAAGTTGTTCTTAAAGCAATACTCCTGTTACTGTATACAGTATTCTCAGTTCTGCTCGCTGAAATCAGTTTCCTGGTTGCTTTACTAATGCAATATATGTTATCATACAGTTATACAAGATTTAGTGTATATATCAGAGGTAACCTATTATTGGCCTCCCCAGGATCACATGTTAATAGAACTGTTGTATATATCTTGTATATACCCCCCCCCACTAGACTGTATTCTCAAGGACCTCCTTGAAAGAAGGAATTGTTTTTTGTTGGTACTGTTGATGCCTTTCTTTATTTTTTGTTTAATATTTTATTTTTCCCCAATTACATGTAAAAATAATTTTAACATTTTTTTTCAAATTTTGAGTTCTAAATCCTCTTCCTCCCTCCCTCTCTTTCCTCCCTCATTGATAAGGCAAACAATTTGACATAGGTTATATATGTTTTGCGTTTCTTTCTATCCCTAACACAGTGCTTGGCTAAATAAACATATAGTAAGCACTTGATAAATGTTTGTTACCTGACCAACCTCAGAATATAGAAAAGTATCATGATCTTGGTTGTACACAGAATCTTTCACCAGAGTATATAATTTAAAAAGGTAAAAAAAAAATCATAGATAAAGATCGATTGAATTCTCAATCATAACATAACATTTTATTCAACAAACTAGGAGAAAAAATCTAAAACAATTAAACTTAAACATTATATATATGCATAATATACTATTTAAAACATGATTAAATTAAAATGAAAGATCAGGGGTTTTGTTTTGTTTTGTTTTTGCAGGGCAATGAGGATTAAGTGACTTGCCCAGGGTCACACAGCTAGTAAGTGTCACGTGTCTGAGGCTGGATTTGAACTCAGATCCTCCTGAATCCAGGGCCAGCGCTTTATCTACTGTGCTACCTAACTGCCCCCCAAAAGATCAGTTTTTTGAGATATAGTATTATGCCTGGGTTTTAAAAAAAAAGCACTTTATTGAGGGGCCAGGAGTCTTGAATTTATTATATAACATCTTATGACTAACTGCATGACTCTGGGCAAATCACTTAACCTCTATGAGCCTCAGTTTCCTCATTTATTAAAAATGATAATCCTTTAATTACCTACCACACAGTGTTAATGTGAGAAGAGTGCTATATAAACCTTTAAGCACTTCATGCAGAATTAATGTTAGTGCCAGAAGGAACTTTAAAACATGGAATGTTAAAACTGAAAAGGACCTAAGAACATAGAGTGATAGTAGAGGTCAGAGGAATCTGACTAGTTGGAAGGGACCTCGGGCAATGGAAGATTATAACATCAAATGTTAGTCCTTAAAGGAACCTCAGGGTGGTATGGTAGAAGAGATTCCAGAGGCCACCATGTATCTGGGCTATTAGCCATTAGAATGCTAGCACTAGAAGGTGTCTTAGAGCCCAACAACCTCATTTTACAGAAATGAAAACAGACCCCAGAGACTGGAAGTGACTTGGTGAAGGTCACACATCAAATTAGCAGCAATGCTGTGATTCTCTTGACTTTGTTTACATCATGCTTGTCACTGGCGTATCTAGGAGCTGCTGTTACCCACGTGTCTTTAGTATGAAACCAGACGAGGGGTTAAAAAAAAAAAAGACTCTTTCCCTATCCTCAAGATCCTCTTCCTCAAAAATAAGCAAAGGAGATTTCCTCAGCAAATAATCTTTTTGTCAAAGAAGTCTACACTCAAGGTCCCTTCCAGCTACAACATTCTAAGTAGTAAGAGTCTATGTTCTAACAGTCCATGTTCTCCAACATTCTATGTCTTAAAGTCCTTTCCAAGGCTAATGTTCAGAGTCCTAATTCTGGATGGTTGTTTTAGCTCGTTCATTAATTACTCACAATCACATAGGTTTTTTTAAAGTTTACAAAGACCTTTCCATACAACAATCCTCTGATGAAAGTAAGAGAAGGAAGAGTGAAAAGTAATATTAGTTAAGTGTAGAAAAAGCCCTAGACTGAGAAAGGGAACCTAGGCTCTGGTCTCAGCCATTATCTAAGTTGGTGTGTGACTGAACAAGTCACTTCATTTTTCTTGGATATAGTGTCCAATTCTTTAAAAAGTGGTAGGACGGGACATAGCAGTGGGGAGGGCAGAAGGCTAGGCAGAAGACTTGATGATCTCTACTCTTTCTTCTGATTCTTAAAATTCATGAAAAGGAAAATCCCACATACATTTCAACAAAACTCCATAATTTCCAGATCATCCCTGGGGGATACTTTAAAATAAATAAAAACTCAAAAGGACCATAAGTGGTCAATGAGCATGCCCATCCTATGTGGTGGGCATAATAGCAATGTATATGAAAGACGAAAGGTTAGAATTATAAGGAGAGGACAGAAGAGACTGAGAAAGTTCAATTATAATTGTGATAAGAAACTTCTTGGGCTCTGGATTCGCCATTAGAAGGACTCTTCCTCCACTGTCTCCCTCCCCTGGGGCAATGAGGGTTAAGTGACTTGCCCAAGGTCACACAGCTAGTGTCAAGTGTCCGAGGTCAGATTTGAACTCAGGTCCTCCTGAATCCAGTCAGGGCTGATGCTTTATCCACTGTGCCACCTAGCTGCCCTCAGAAGGATTCTTTACTGTGAATCCAAGTTGCTCTCTTAGACGACCAAGAGTATCCATTTCTTGTTACTGATGGTTCTAAAAAGAAAGAACTAAAAATCAAACATGGCCATTGAGTCATAGGGACCAGGAGGCTCCTATAGTTTTGTTTTGTACTATATAGCTCACCCCAAAGAGAGTATGACATAGTCCAATTTTGACCATGTATCCCTATCATAAACTATTTTTCCACATGTTCTCCCAAAAATATTATGATGATGATAGCTAGCATTTACATAAGTTTGCAAAGTAATTTATAAATATTACCTCATTTGATCTTTACCACAACTCTAGAAAAGAGATGTTATTATTATCACCATTTTACAGAGGAGGAAACTGAGGCAGGCAGGTTAAATTTGCAGTGTCACATGGCTAGGAAGCTATAGATTTGCAAATCTGAGGATTTGAACTCAGGTCTTACCAACTCTGAGTCCAGGGCTCTATAAGAAATATGTGCTGTTGGAGGCAACTAGGGTACAGTGGATAAAGCACCAGCCCTGGATTCAGGAGGACCTGAGTTCAAATCCAGCCTCATACACTTGACACTTACTAGCTATATGACCCTGGGCAAATCACTTAATCCTCAATGCCCTGCAAAAAAAAAAAGGAAAAGAAAAGAAATATGTGCTGTTGAACTAATTATATACATTATGAAACACACAAAATGGCACAAAAATGAAATAAATTATATCTTCAAGTAATTTTTCAAAATAGCATAATCTTTCTGACTTCACTAACAATTTATTAAAATGTATTTTATGATTATATATTATTATCAGTTCTTTATTGAAAGCAATACATTTTAATTAATATGCTTTATAATTTTTTTTTAAATATTGCTTTAACCCTTTGTAATACAATGATTTGAAATTCTGTTCCTAAGTTCACTTAATTGTGATACATGGTTTTAATATCTGTCATGGGTAAAAAAGGTATCTCACAAAGGGAGGTTGATTGAAAAAGAAGACAAGCATTATTGGCTATACTTACTAAATCATGATATTCATTTCTCAATCCCATCCCATGGAGATTTTTGTAGAAAGTTGGCTAGTAAATATCCATCTTGCCTGATATCAATTGGTCATTCTTGAAACCTAATTGGAAAAGGTTGCATTTTTATATTTTGAACAAATGAGTTCAAAGCCCAATGAAACTCTTAATTTGAAAGATCTTTAAACAGGTTAGAAAATTCTGTTTCCAAATTTTTCAAGTGTGTATATATGAGAGTTTTAAAAGGTGACATACTTACATCATTTTTGGCAGCAAAAGCTTAGTTTTCTAAAGACTTCATACTTTCATTAGCCAAAATCTTGGGACCCTAAATATAATAGGGTGAGATTTATCATTGACAATGTGAATATAAAGCCATATTTCAAATAATCATAATAATTTCAATTTATTGGCAGATCTGATTAGATGGTGATTGTTCTTACCTTGGACTGGGGCTAATGAAGAGCTCATACTAGGAGCAGAAGTGTCATCATTTCTGCTATTTTCTTGCTATTCACTTAGGCTCATATTATTAGTATTATCTTCAATCTGTGCTTTCTTTGCAGGAATCTTTTTAAGCCACTGGGCCATTTTGTGAGGGTTAGTTTAATTAAAACTAGAGAACACAACCCATAAATCCACCCAACGAGCACATGCAAACTGCAATACATCAAACTCACTGAAAACAAGGTAAAGAGTGAGGGTGCCACTGGAAAGTCTTCCCCATCTGCCAGAGTACTTTGCATGCTATACCTGATGTTATTATCAATTAATCAACCAACAAGAATTTCTTAAGCAGGGGCAGCTAGGTGGCTCAGTGGATAAAGCACAGGCCCTGGATTCAGAAGGACCTGAGTTCAAATCCAACCTCAGATACTTGACACTTACTAGCTGTGTGACCCTGGGCAAGTCACTTAACCTTCATTGACCCAAAAAAAGAAAAAGAACTTATTAAGCAAGCACTGGGCTAGTCCCTGAAGAGACAAAGACAAAAAATAATAATAATAACGGGGCCGCCCTCAAGGAACTTACATTCAATAAGGGGAGATTAGATATGTACATACATAAACACCTAAAGAATAAAGAAAAGGTAGTTTGGGAGGGAGAGTGGTAGAAAGTGGGAGGCACCAGAAAAGGCTGAATAGAGAAGGTAGCAATTAAGCTGAGTTTTGAAAGAAGTAAGAAATTCTGATACGGGAGTGGGTTTTCCCTCATTGGAACAGATCACAGTCCTTTAGTGACTTAGCAAATGGTTTTCAAGAACTGTATGAATGGGGGCAGCTAGGTGGCACAGTGGATAGAGCACTGGCCCTGGATTCAGGAGGACCTGAGTTCAAATCTGGCCTCAGACACTTGACACTTACTAGCTGTGTGACCCTGGGCAAGTCACTTAACCCCCATTGCCCCACAAAAAAAAAAAAAAAGAACTGTATTAATGGCAAAGCCTTGTAGACAACCTGGTGATGTGATTGCTCGTCCTTCATTCTCAGAGAGGACCAGTAACACCAAGAGGATGACATCTTGACTTGCAAGTGAATTGGTTTTAGTTGAGGCTGTGCAAAGTCATTAGCTTCCCCCTCTCCTCCCGAGTTACCCAGTGGCAGTCAGGGCGACTGGTGATGGCCCTGATGCAGTGGGAGACCTTGGCCTTTTTATGCGAAGGTCTTTCCCAAGTCTGTTTATCTGAGGCAACACCCATTCAGTGATTAAAGGCTAGGAAAGAATGAAGGCAAAAGATGGCCTAATTTGTCTTCATAGAAGAATCAATCTGGGAGGGGAAGACCCTCAGAGTTTCTTTTTAAAAATTTTTTTTTCAGAGTTTCTGACCACAACAGAAACAATTGCCATTTACACTCATTCTAAACTATCAAAAACCAAACAATGAGCAAGTGAGGCTTGGGCTGGTACCTAGTATTGGTCAATCAGTGACAACCAGAAGTGATTTGGGTTTAAAGGTATAGTCAAGTAGCACCATTTTGATTCCAATGGGCTTTATTAAAGCCAAGTTTTTCAGAGCTATAGTTCAAGAAATCATACATGAAAACTACATGAGATAAGAGTTAATTGTCCCAGTTTTTCAAAAAAAACCCCACAATGATAGAATAAATAAATAGGAAAGAAAAAAATCTAGCCCCTAAACCCCAAGATACCTTGTAAAGTATAAGCGATCAGAATTTATATTCCTTTAGACAGAGCATCCACATGTAAAGGAAGATACGACTCCCCACACAGACAGAGGGTGAAGAGGCATCCTGGTGATAAGCCTCAAATGACATATTTGAATCCTTTACAATCTAATGGGATTCGTTAGAGCATGCCCTCAGCTGATGTCACCTTCATCTGGCATAGCCTTTGAAAACGTCACAATTCAAGGAAAAATAGTGTGGCTGGTATCAAATTAGCCATAGAATGATAAAATATTCAATTGGTGGATCCCTCATATATGAAATGTTTAGGGATAGGAGGAAGCTTAGGACATGTAATGGTAGAACATTGAACACAAAATATCAGTGGTAGAAAGGACCTTAGAACAAAGAATGGTTTACTACAGAATGGTGGAGCTTGGAGATGATCCACCCCATAAATCAGAGGTGTGCTGGAACCAGCTCACACAGGCTTTGTGAGAGCTGATTGTTCAATTTTCAGTACAGGAAATCCACAAACACTACAAATCAGGGCTTGATTTATTGTTTAATCATTTGTCTAGACTTAAGAAAGTGATAACGAAAATGTTAATAATTGAAATTTAAGCTTAAAAGTATCTTAGGACATCTCTCTCCTCCAGAAAGCCTGTTGTTAAACATTTATCAGCATCCCTCTTCCCAAGATGGATGGCCATACAAGTTAATGAGAAAACTGAAACTCCAAACATATAAACAGCACGCTCCACAAATACCCAAACCCTCCCCATCTCTCCGCATCCAGGCCCAAGCTTTCTGTCTCCATGACCACAATGGCAGTGTCTCTGTTCCCTAGGGTTCTGTCTTAGCTCTAGATTGCATTGCCTCCCTTTCCCCCTGCCCCAAACAGCCACTTGCTTCATATCTCTTCCAGAGTCTCAACACTCAGCTTGGGAGGCAGCTCACTAGCTCTGGAGCCCCTGTTCTCTGAGGCCAAACTCACTTTGTCCTGCCGGCCTGGAAATGACAAGGCTGGCTAGCTCAACTCCAGTGTACTTCATCTTACCTCTTAGATCATTGGTAGGGATTGGGGATCTGAAACAGCTTCTCAAGGGAGAAATGAGCACAATTTGACTCCTATCCAGAAACAAAAATTTACAGTAAGTAGGTATTATTTTCTCTTATCATTTTACCTTACCATATTTACATGTCATCTATAAATAACATGTCACATTTTGATGCTGCTGTTGGCAGAACACTTTTCCCCAGCCCTATAATAATAGCTAACATTTCTATTAAGGCTTAAAGTTTGCAAAGTGCTTCACACATATTATCTCAATTGAGCCACACAACAGCTCATTGTTATTTTTAATGCCCATTTTATAGATAAAAAGATTAAGTTAAGAAGACTTAAATGACTTGCCCAGAATCACACAACTAGTTGGTGTCAGAGGCAACATTCCAACTCTGGTCTTCTCAATGCCAAGTCCATCATTACTATTGTCTTCATCACCTCCTTGTTCTAAACCAGAAAATGGAGGTGATACAAGGGTTCTTTTTCCCTATTTCCCCTTTGGAACAAAAGAGGCTTAGCCAGGTGACATTCATGATCTTAACTAAGCAGGAGATCTGTGGCTCCCCCCTCGCTCTAGCAGCTCAGCACCCACACCTCTCTTGACTGTCCAGGAAGTTAACTAGCCCCAGTGTTTCTGTGTCAGGCAGTGCTGAGGCTGCCTCCCTGGGAAATTAGCTGCAAGGGAGGCTTCTCTGAGAGCACACCCTCCACATATGCCTGTGCAGAGGAAGAAACTGTGCCTTCAGCAAAAAACAAATGTACTGACAAGATACTTTTAAGTTTAAACTGCACTATTAACATTTTCTTCATCACTTTCCTAAGTCTAGACAAACGACTAAACAATAAATCAAGCCCTGGTTCGTAGTGCTTGCTGATTTCCAGGGTGTACATGCTTACACTGAAAATTTAACAATCAGCTCTCACAAAGTGGATGTGCCTTCGTTCTTAGGTTGTCAACATGGAGATAAATGATTCGGAATTGGCTTTCTGTCTTTGGGTTGTTGTTGTTTAGTCCTTTTCAGTTTTGTCTAACTTACTGTGAACCTATTTGGGGGTTTTCTTGATAAAGATACTGGAGTGTTTTGCCATTTCCTTCTCCAGCTTATTTTACAGATGAGGAAACTGAAGATAAGAGGGTGAAGTGACTTGCCCAGGGTAACAAGGCAGTAATCATCTGAGGCTGGATTTGAACTCATGACAATGTCTTCCTGATTCCAAGCCCAGTGCTCTATCCTAGAGCCTCATTGCTCCTATCTTTAGGTATCACCCAGAAAACCATCTCCTGTAGTATCAATGAGATGATTTGTGCTAGGGGAAGTCCCTGAATGTTATACCCCCATGAATTCTGTGACCTGAGACCCAGAACTCAGCCACAAGCACCTTGGGATGAAGGTAAACAGGTGTCCCTTTGTCTTTCTCATGATAAAACCTTGGGCATTTACACCTCTGTTTCTGTGTAATTGAATTTAACACAGTAAATTATATTATTACACTATCACAATAATAGCTGAAATGTAAATAGTTAAGCTTTACAAAGAACTTTCTGTCTAATATTTTTTTCCAAAGAGAGAGCTAAGTGGCACTGATATTATTTCCATTCTCAGATGAAGAAAGGGAAGCTCAGTGAGGTTAGGTCGAGTGATTTGTCCTTAATGGCACTGCTAGTTGGTGTCTGAGGCAGGATTCGCAGTACAGATCTCTCCTGACTCCAAGGTGCTAACATTGAAAAGAGCACAAAGACCCTTTAAAGTTTATCTCAAATGCCACCTTGTCCTTAAAGCCTTCCCCGATTCATCACATTGGGAATGTTCTTTCTCCAAGCTGACTTCACAAAGCACTTTGCACCTTTCTGGTGTGCTTTGGTATTTTGTTCTAATTTTATCATTATCTGGGTCTCACAGATTCCTTATTGGAATGTAAGGTTGGTCCATGTGAGATGTTTTGCTTAAAGTTTATATGGTCACTAATGCCAAGAACAGAAGCCTGCATACAACAGGCACTTTATAAATGTTTGCTGGATTGATGTTGTTGTTAAGTCATTTTCTTCAGTCCTGGCCAAGTCTTTGTGATCCCATTTGGGGTTTTCTTGGCAGAGATACTGAAGTGGTTTGCCATGTCCTTCTACAGCTCATTTGACAGATGAGGAACTGAAGCAAACAGGATTAAGTGACTTGCCCAAGGTCATGCAGCTAAATATGAGGCCAGATTTGAATTCAGGAAGATGAGTCTTCCTAACTCCAGGTCCAGCACTCTCTCCACTGTGTCATATAGCTGTCCCTTTACCAAATTACATTGGATTGGATTTTCAGTCAGAAGACCTGAGATCAAGTCCCAGATACAACATTTACTAGTGATGGGATTATAGGACAACCCCACGTAGAACTTCAACCCTTTGAACCTTAGTTTCTTCATCTACAAAATCCCTCCAGGATGTTGCGAGGATCAAGTGAAAAAATGTAAAGCAATTTGAAAAAGTTAAAACATATAGATGCTAACTACTCTTGTCATGTGTGAACAAAGAAGAAAAATACTAGCACTACCAGCTTACCTCTTTTTATTGTGCTTTGCTTTATAGTGCATCACAGATACTGTGTCTTGTATAAATTGAAGGTTGGTGACAATAGTACCTTGAGCAAGTCTATCATTTTTACATTTTCCCAGCAGCAGGTGCTCACACCATGTCTCTGTGTCACATTTTGGTAATTCTCTCGAGATTTCCAACTTTTTCATTGGTATTATATCTGTTAGAGTGATCTGGGATCAGTGATCTTCAATGTTACTATTGTAATCATTTTGGAGCAACACAAACCACACCCATATAAAATGGCTAACTTAATTGATAAATGTTGTGTGTTTTGACTACTCCACCAACCAAGAATCTCTCCCTCTCCTTGGGCCTCCCTCTTCCCTGAGACACAAAAATATTGAAATTAGGCCCATTAATAACCCTACAATAGCCTCTAAGTGTTCAGGTAAAAGGAAGAGTCCATCAAAAGTGGCAAATTTCATGTTGTCTTATTTTAAGAAATTGCCACAGCCACCCCAACCTTCAACAACCATCGTCTTGATCAGTCAGCAGCCATCAACATCGAGGTAAGGCCCCCCCCACCCCGCAATCAACAAAAATATAACTTACTGAAGGCTCAGATGATGGTTAGCATATTTTAGCAATAAAGTATTTTAATTAAGGTATGTATATTGTTTTTAGACATTATACTTTTGTACACTTTATAGAGACTACAGTATAGTTTAAACATAATTTTTATATGGACCACTTTATTGTGGTGCTTTGGAACTGAACCTGTAATATCTCCAAGGTATGCCTGGACTCACCTTATAGGACTGTTGTGTAAAGTGTACAGTACTATAGAACTGTGTCCATTATTGCTGATGTTGTTGCTATATCTCATATATTGTATAGTAGATAGTACATTTCCCTACTCATTAGACGTTGTATATGTTAATAGGCCACTTTTTTAAAAAATTGGTCCTGCCTATTACCTGACTAGGGTTTTGTTTGTTTCAGTCTGTCTTTGTGGGTTCCTTATCAAAATTAATGTAGGGAATTAGCTAGTGAGGACTCCCTTCAAATTGATAACAACTGTCTATGACCTCATCTTAGAGAGTTTCCTGGGAGACCTGCCTCAGGAACTTACTAACAATGTAACCCTGGGTAAATCACTCACAACCTCAGTTTACTCATCTCTAAAATGGGGGTAATAATAGCCCCGGGCTTGTGGTGAGATTCAAACAAGATAATATATGTAAAGTGCCTCACAGAGTCCAATGTACTTTATAAATGGTAGCTGTGATTGTTATTATTTGTCAGAGTTATGACTTGAACCTGAGTCTTCCTGACCTCAAGGCCTGCTTTTTATCCTCTACATTAAGCTATCTCCCATAGGTTCTTAGTAAAGCCCACCTGTGTGATAATATTTAATTAAAACATAACTTAAAATTGTCCTTTTTAATTGAGGCACTAATTATTAATCCTTTCTTAATTTAAGAAATTGTCTTAGCTAGCTTAGTTCATTCTCTATACCAAAATGAGGGAAAGAAAAAGAAGGAGGGAAGGAAGGAAAGGAAGGAAGGAAGGAAGGAAGGAAGGAAGGAAGGAAGGAAGGAAGGAAGGAAGGAAGGAAGGAAGGAAGGAAGGAAGGAAGGAAGGAAGGAAGGAAGGAAGGAAGGAAGGAAAAAGAAAGAAAAGAAAGAAAGGAAAGAGAGAGGGAAGGAAGAAGGAAGAAAGAATGGAAGGAAGGAAGGAAAGAAAGATGAAATGGGAGGTACCAGTATTTTCAGTTTGTACCAGCTTACATTTATCATGTATTTACTAGGTGCAAGACTTTTCACAAGGTACTGTTGGGGGAAGCTATATTTAAAGGAGGTCATTGTCCCTGACCTTGAGGAACTTACAGTCTGGGGAAAGGGCAAGGTATAATAATCAAGCAGAAGGTGAAATCAACAGCATATGATGTAAATAGCAGTTCAGAGAGCTCCTAGGAGATTTGGAAGTGTGTGTTACTGTCTCAATGCAGTCGACTTCTAAGATGTAACAAACAGGAAGGCAACAAACACTCGAACCTGGTAACAGACAATGAAAAGATCACATCTTCAGCCCTCTTGAGTCACAGCCCAGAGAGCAGCAGCTCTAGGTCATTTCCAGGATCCCAGGTTCACACATTGTCAGAGATGGAAGGGAATTTTGAGATCATTTAGACCAGCCCCCTTCTTTTACTGGGGAGGAATTAATGACATTCAATCATCAGACGGGTCACTGAATTGAATAGTAGAGAATCCTTTTCGGGGGAAAGGTTAGACTAGGTGACCTCGGACATCCCTTCCAATTCTAAGATTCTGTGAATCTGCCAATAAAGGAACTAATAAATCTTCACTTCATTGAATCATAGAATGATAGAGCCAGAAGGGACTTTACAACATCCAATGTTAGAACACAGATCATAAAATGTTAGTGCTAGCTGGGTCCCCAGTCATCACACAGTCCAAACCCTTCGATTTAAAGATTAGGAAACTGAGGTCATAACGTCTAGATGATTTGCGCACATCCACAATTTTTTTTTCATTGGAAGAGCCAGGATTCTAATCTGAACTTTGAATTTAAAAATTTGCTTTATTTTTTTTTAAAGTGTTCATGATTAAAATTTTCGAGGGGTAAAGGCATGTCATGGAGGTGGGAGGGGATAAAAAGGGTTTTGCTTCAGAATCGTTTCCATATCTATTGGCCTTTAGGTATGTATAAATGATAGAGACACCCAGAAAATTCATCTTTTCTTTGATCTAATTCTTTTAAATGAGCTTACTGGTGAATTAGTGAATTACAAAAGTGTGATAGACATTTTAAAACTTAGTATTTTCACACCATTTTGATCAGGGCTGCTATCAAATGGTGGGGTTGCTTTGTGCATTAAGAATTCTCATACATTTGCCCAGGCCTCAAACTCCTGGGTTATCATGTAGTCCCAGGCTGACTGTCTAGAAGAATGGCATCCTTCTTTCAAAATGACTCCTAAGGTTGTTGAGACAGGCTGCTTGTCTCAATGGCATTTACATTCACCATCTGGGTAGTTTTCTTCTATGAAAAAAAAAGGGTTTAAAAAATGCTATTCTTGCCACATTTAGATTTGCACTAGAAAAAAATGTGCTGAATAATAGCTAAAATTTATATAGCACATTTTTGTGCAAGTACTTTACATTCTATCCTCAAAACAATGCTAGGAGGTAGGTATTATTATTATCCCCATTTTACAGATAAGGAAATTGAGGTAGATGACAGCTCAATGACTTGCCCTGGGTCATCATAATAATAGCTAACATTTGGGGAAGCTAGGTGGCTCAGTGGATAAAGCACTGGCCCTGGATTCAGGAGGACCCGAGTTCAAATCTGGTCTCAGACACTTGACACTTACTAGCTGTGTGACCTTGGGCAAGTCAAACCCCCATTGCCCACAAAAAAAAAAAATAGGTAACATTCATATGGTGTCTACTATGTGCAAAGCATTTGCTAAGGGCTTTACAAATATCATCTCATTTGATCTTCACAACAATCCTGGGAGGTAAATATTATTA
The DNA here is from genome assembly GCF_019393635.1 of Dromiciops gliroides. Taxonomy (NCBI): domain Eukaryota; kingdom Metazoa; phylum Chordata; class Mammalia; order Microbiotheria; family Microbiotheriidae; genus Dromiciops; species Dromiciops gliroides. The sequence continues at coordinate 552,671,562 of NC_057863.1, read as the reverse complement.
TTATCCCCATTTTACAGATGAGAAAACTGAAGCGAACAGCTTGTAAGTGAGTTGCCTAGGGTTCTATAGCTAGTGTTTGAGGTGGGATTTGAACTTGGGTCTTTCTGACTCCTCACCCAGTCTTCTATCTAGTGAGCTGCCTAGCTATATAGAAACGTGACTCCATTTTATCTATTTTATGGTCATCACAGTCATAGAATCAGTTCAACTCAGCCAGCATGTATTAAGCAACTACTCTGTTCAGTGATCACTGCTTTGTATACAAAACATCTAGAACATGGTACAATCTGTACCCTGGAGGAGCTTGCACAATCTATTGCTGTGGTTGTTGAGGGAGGGAGAGAGGTGGCTAAGATGTGTAATGAAACTATAATGCAGGGGGCAGCTAGATGGCGCAGTGGATAGAGCACCGGACCTGAATTCAGGAGGACCTGAGTTCAAATCTAGCCTCAGACACTTGACATTTACTAGCTGTGTGACCCTGGGCAAGTGACTTAACCCCCTGCCCCCCGCAAAAACAAACAAACAAACAAACAAAAAACTCATGCAAAGTAAAATGTGATTATGGAAAAGTAAAAATGGATCAAGAGGGAGGGCTCACTTTCAGGTGGCACAATCAGGAAAGCCTTCATCAAGGAGGACACAACTGAGCGGAGCCTTAAGAGAAAAGCAAGATTCCATCAGGATCATGGGTCCCAAGGCAAGAGTAGCAGAACCTTAGAGTAGCAGAGATGAGATCCAGCCTAGCACTCGCTGATGCCAACCCAGCCCTTTTTCGGCCGGGAAATGGTGTGTTACATGGAGGTCAGAGAGAGCAAGATGAGATTGAGGAACAACTAAGATCCCAGTTTGTCTCAATGTGTGAAGAGGAATACTGGGAAGAAATAGGCTGTGAAGGCTCATCAGAACCAGATTAAAGAGGGCCTCAAAACCACATATGGAGCTGTTATTTCATCCTAGAGGCAGGAAGGAACCACTGAAGATTTCTGAGCAGTGGAATAACAGGACCAGGCTGTGTCTTAGGAAGATTGTTTTGGCTGTTATGTGAAGGTCACATTGGAGAATGCTGCCAAAAAAAACCCCAAAAACAAAATACCATAATAACAAGGAAAGAAGGAAGGAAACAAACAATTATTAAGCACCTACTAAGTGCTGGGAACTGTGCTAAGCACTTGATAAAAATTATCTCACTTGATCCTCACAACAGCCAGTTAAAAGTAGGTGCTGTTGTTATCCCCATTTGGCAGATGAGGAAACTGAGAGAAGTAAATGAGCTTTCCAGGACTATACATCTAATAAAGAGCTGAGGCAGGATTCATTCCACTCTCTTTCTGACATCAAGTCTTATGCCCCCTTCCAGAATCCCCCACTGCCTCCACTACACTACCACTATCTTGTATAGCAATGCAGTGTGTGCGTGTGTACGTGCAAACTGTATTGTGGTATCCTTCATTTTATTGAGCTTTACAGAGGCATCCTTCATTTTATTGAGCTTTACAGAGACTGTTTTTTACACACTGAAGGTTTGTGGCAACTCTTCCTCAAGCAAGTCTGTTGGCACCATTTTCCCAACAGCGCCTGCTCATATTGTGTCTCTGTGTCACATTTTGGTAATATGTCCCAGTGTGTCAGACTTTTTCATTAATATTATATCTGTTACAGTGATCTGTGATTAGTGATCTTCAATGACTATTGTAATTGTTTTGAAGCATTATGAACCATACCCATATAAGATGGCGAACTTAATTCATAAATATTGTATGTTCTGACTGCTCCACCAAGCAGCATTCTCTCCCTCTCCTCAGGCCTCCCTCTTCTCTGAGACACAATAACATTGAAATTAGGCCAATTAATAACTCTACAATGGCCTCTAAGTGTTCAGGTGAAAGGAAGAGTCAATTGAAGTGGCAAATTTCATTGTTGTTTAAGAAATTGCCACAGCCCCCCCCCCAACCTTCAGCAACCACCACCCTGATCAGTCTCGACAGCCATCAACAAGACCCTCCACCAGCAAAAAAGATTATGACTTGCCAAAAGCTCGGGTGATGATTAGCAATCTTTACCAAAAAACCCCCTGCATTTTTAAAGTATATGCATTGGTTTTTTATTTTTATTTATTTTTAATTTTTAAAATTTTATTTATTTTATTTTGGGGGGGGTGGGCAATAGGGGTTAAGTGACTTGACCAGGGTCACACAGCTAGTAAGTGTGTCAAGTGTCAGAGGCCAGATTTGAACTCAGGTCCTCCTGAATCCAGGGCTGGTGCTCTATCCACTGCGCCACCTAGCTGCCCCAACTATAATATAGTGTAAACATAACTTTTATATACACTGAGAAACCAAAAAATTCATGACTTACTTTAGTGTAGTGGTCTATATCTGAACCTGTAATATCTCCAAAGTATGCTTGTCTGTACAATGTAATATGTAAGTAAAATATGTGTGTATATATGTTTATGTGTATATGTATGTATATGTGTTATATAAATGTGTCTATACACACACACACACACACATACACACACACATAAAATGTATTGTGTCTGGGGTATTCAGGAGTAGCACCTCTGGGGCGAGGGCTTCTTGAGCCCTTTTTGGGGCTGCTCATCCACCTTTGGATGAGCAAACCCAATTCTGACTTGTGTTTCCAAGAAGCTGTAGGATCCAAAGTGGCCACACCCAAGTTAACTGTCTGGGTAGAGCTGCTCAATGAGATTGAGGGTAACTGATAGGCTTCAAACTGTCAGTGAGTTAGTGGGATGTCTCCCTGAGCATTCGAATGTTTTCCCTGGTGCACTGAGCGGATGAGAACAATCTGTTCCAGTGGCCGTGAAGGCAGCTGAAGCAGGGGCTCTGGAGAGCTTAGAGCTTGGTCAGATATTGAAGACACCAAGGAGATCCGGGATCACCTCCCAGGCACAAGGAAGCACTGGAGGAGAACGGGAGGCCCAGTCTGTACGATAGTATTATGAAATATGCATGTTGGAAAGTGCTCAGGTAGATGTGCCCCTGGGGAAACCGAAGGCTGATGACACATCAGACAGCATGGACCTCCCATTCTACTGTCTCGCCTTTCTCCTCGAGGCAATCCCGAAATACTTTCATTTATGTACCTGTTAAGGAGGAGTCAGAGGAGCTGGGTTCAAATCAATTTTCTAATACTCCTTGCTGGACCTTGGGTAGATCACTCGACCTCTGTGGCCCTTGGCAGCCTAATCTGCACACAGAGGGTTGGACTAGATGCCCTCTTAGCTGCCTCCTACCTTTCCTTTATGATCCTGAGCCTCAAGAAGGATGCAGTCCCGGGGCAGCTAGGTGGTGCAGTGGATAAAGCACAGGCCCTGGATTCAGGAGGACCTGAGTTCAAGTCCGGCCTCAGACACTTGACATTTACTAGCTGTGTGACCCTGGGTAAGTCACTTAACCCTCATTGACGTGCAAAGAAGAAGAAGAAGGAGGAGGAGGAGGAGGAGGATTCAGTCCAAGAAAAGGCCTTCTGTAATAAACAAAAACAAAGAAAAAAAAACCAACCCTCCAGTCCCATATGGGTCAACATTTGACCCAGGCCTACAGCTAAGTGGGAAGAGTACTGGCTTAAGGAGTCTTGGAGAACTGAATTCTAATCTGCCCTCTACCCCTCCCTAGCTCTGTGAACTTGACAAAGCCATGCAGTTTAGCCAAGTATCAGTTTTCTCATCTATAAAATGATGATCACAATGTCCCCACTGTATAGTGTTATGCACAGCTTTGGACTAGGGGTCATAAGACTTGGGTTAATATCCCACATCACACACCATCTGAGTCACTGTGGTCCAATCCCTAACCTGCCCAGCCCTCAGAGTCCTGATCTGGTAAATGGCTACAGTGCCCACCTTCCCTAGGTTGTTAAGAAGAACAAATGAACGTATGCATATACTTTGCACCCCAAGTGCCATGTAAATGAGTTCTTATATTTCTCTTAACTGTGAGCTCCTTCTGGGTGTTTATTATGTCTCTGTTTTAGTCCCTGCTTCCTCAGAGCCTACCATCATGCTTGGTGTCGCTTGCTGAATTGAACAGAACAAGAAAATGTACTGAAAAGTGCTTTGGAACCATGGGCATGAGCTAGGATAGACTATTTTTTCTGCATCTTCTAAGTGGAGCATCTAAATCTATTCACTGGGTGTATCCTCTGAGCCAGCAGAGTCAAACTCAAATAGAAATAAATGGGGGCCAATCATCCATTCAGAGGCATCCCCATGGGCCCCAAATTGACTTAGTCTTCAAGTGTAATATTATCTGTGCTTAACTGTGTTTTTTATTTATCTTGTTAAATATTTCCCAGTTACATTTTAATCTGGCTCTGGCACCACTCCCAAGTGTTGTGGGCTACACATAGCCTGAGAGCTGCCTGTCAGATACTTCATTCTAGACCACCTTTGGCCAGTGTTATTATTAACTAGGTGGTGCAATGGGTAGACTTCAAGGCCTGGAGTCAGGAATATCTAAGTTCGTATCCTACCTCAGATACTTACTCATTGTGTGACTCTGGTTTTGTTTTATTATTTTTTTGCAGGGCAGTGAGGATTAAGTGACTTGCCCAAGGTCACACAGCTAGTAAGTGTCAAGTGTCTGAGGCCGGATTTGAACTCAGGTCCTTCTGAATCCAGGGCCTGTGCTTTATCCACTGCACACAGTGGATATGTCCCTTAACTTCTACCTGCCTCGGTTTCCTTAACTGTAAAGTGAGGACATTAACAGCATCAGCTTCCCAGGGGTTTTGAGCCAATCAAATGAGATGATATTTTTAAAGTGCTTAGCAACAATGCCTGACACATAGTAGGTGCTTAATAAACAAATGCTTTTCTCTTTCCCCTTCATCTGAAAATGGATTTTCTCCCTGAGCTCCATAAGCACCATCAGGTTTGCTTGCCATCTTTTCAGATACAGCCTTTCTGTTCTTTGAATGGGAAGATAGCATCACATCTCTCTCATTTTCATTATGCTGAGTTGCATGTATGACAGTTGTCCACCACACGGCGATTTTATTTTGTCCAGTATCTTTCAATGCAGGCTTCATCCAAAGCATTCAAGCTAAATCACAAATACCGTGAAGCCAGAGAGAAATTAAAGGAACCAGACAAAGGAGAAAAGGGACACAGACAGAGAACCTATCATCAGATTCTAAAGAACAGCACATCTCTTTGTCCATCCCTAATTGTTTGGTTTGCCATCAACAAAGTAACACGGAGAGTTGACTGGGAGTTTCTGAATGGCTGAAACAATGGCCTTGATTTGACAAGGATGATGGCATCACATGGTATTTTGTCGTTGCTATTTAGGGTTTTGGTGCACATGCCAAGCTGCATGTATAAGCACTGAATGTGGCAACTAAAGGCAAACCGACACCTCCTTGATGTTTGACATGCATTAAGTGCCTCCTAAGAACAAGGAGAGCCTTGTTTTACTGGGAGGGATGTGGAAATGAGTAAGTCAAACATCTCCACTCTGCTTTTGCACACAGTAAGTGCCTATTAAAAGTTTATTAGGGCGGGGGGGGGGGGGCAGCTAGGTGGCACAGTGGATAAAGCACCGGCCCTGGATTCAGGAGGACCTGAGTTCAAATCCGGCTTCAGACACTTGACACTTACTAGCTGTGTGACCCTGGGCAAGTCACTTAACCCCCATTGTCCCGCCAAAAAAAAAAAATTGTTTATTGCGGGGCAGCTAGGTGGCGCAGTGGATGGAGCACTGGCCCTAGAGTCAGGAGGACCTGAGTTCAAATTTGACCTCAGACACTTGACATTTACTAGCTGTGTGACCTTGGGCAAGTCACTTAACCCCAATTGCTTCACCAAAAAAAAAAGTTTATTGAATTAATGTGAGGAAAAGTGAAAGAATTCAAAGTCTAATGCGGGGGTTGGGGGGGGCGGGCAGGGCATATCAGATCATAGGCTTTGGTGTTGGAAGAAATCTCAGAGACTGTTCTGATACCCTCATTTTATAGATGAGAAAGGTAAGTAGGGAATGGAAGTGACTTGGCTAAGGACACATGGATAGTAAGTGGCAGAGTCAAATTTTAACTGAGGTCTTCTGATCGCAAATCTTGTGTTCTTTTCATCATACATCATATAAGATATTTATACTCATGAGCACTGGACCAAGAAGTAAGAGATGTGGGTTCTCATTCCACCACCATCACTAATTAGCTATGTGACCTCAAGCAAGTCATTTAACTTCTCTGGACCTCAGTTTTCTCTTCTGTACAATGAGACAGTTGGGGTGCATGATCCTTAAGGTCATTGTGAGCTTTAACACCCTGTGAGCACATGATCATCAGAAGCAGCTGGTGAAAAGAGAAGTGGATTTTTAATCTGAGGACCCGAGTCTGAATCCTGACTCTGATACTAAATGTATGACTCTCTCCCAGCCTCAGTTTCTTCATCTGTAAAAATGAAGGAGCTGAATGAGATGATTCCTAAGGTTCCTTTTAGCTTTATATTCTGCGATGATATGGCAAAATGGGATATAATGCTGGGGGAATTCAGAAGAAATTATTTCTCTTGTGTATCGGGGAAGGCCTCATGGAAGAAGTGGCATTTTAGTTGGGTTTGGGTGAGTCTGTCTTATATCAGAGTTACTCCTATACATGCCAATCCTTCCCCTCTCTTTCTACCCCCAGATTGCAAGTCCTTGGGAGCTGGTACTAAATTAGGAGCTGTTAACTTGTTTTTGTTGTGCTTGGTGGTAGTGGTGTTATTGTTGTTAATATATTGATAACTGTTTCAATATAAGTGGTTTCCTTTGTGACCCTATGGATTTTAAAAACTTTTTTCTGAGAAGGGATCCAGAGACTTCACCAGCCGGCCAGAGAGGCCTATGACACAAAGAGAATTAAGAACCATTCTACTCAGGGTGGGTTTGGGGTTTTTTTTGGTGGTTGTGGTAGGGAGTGTTGGGGTCTTTAAATCAGTGAGGAAAAAGTGGCATACTGGACAGAAAACTGACCTCAGAGCTGAGGAAACCTGAATTCAAATTCTGCCCCTGACACATAATAGCTGTTTGACTCTGGGCAAGTCACTTAACTTCTCAGCAGGCGGGCCTAGGCAACTCTCTAAGACTTTAAGTTGGAGAGAAGGTGCCACTCAATATTGGCAGAGACAGTTCTCTATACCAGTGAATTCACAGGTCTAATCCCTGCTTCTATCCCTTTATCTTAGCAGTATCTACCATAGTGCTTTGCATATAGTAGATACATAAGGACCAAACTGAATGCCACATCAGGCAATCAGGAGCAAAGAATTAGATTTTTTCCCCCAGATTTAGTTCCACTAACCTCGAATATTTTGACCAATACTTAATTCTCATGAATTCAACTTTATTTAATAAATAGTTATTAAGGAACAACTTTGTGCAAGCACGATAGGGTAAGGGGAGATATTCAAAATTCAGATTATACACTCTCTGAAAATTATATTTGTGCAGGATATCTTTCCTAGCTGACCTTTTCCAATTCTTTCCCTGTTGTTTCCAGGATTTAATTGGATTTCCACTGCCCACACCTTGTTTTATTCACATAAGATCATAATGTAATAAAATGTTGGATCTGGACAGGATAATCTAACCTCTCATTTTTGGGGGAGAGAGAAACTGAGGGAGAGGTTCAAGGAGAAGAGGTGAAATACCCAAAGTCACATGGACAGTCAAGAATAGATTCAGAATTTGAATGAGTCTCCTTATGACAACTTAAGACATAGACTAAGCACTCAAAGAGATAACAATCTAGTAAAACTCTGTCTCTCCTCTGTTTCTATCTCTGTCTCTCTCTCTGTCCCTCCCTCTCACCCTGCCTCTTTGTCTCTATCTCTCCCTGTTTCTCTCTGTCCATCTCTCTCTCCCTATCTCTTTCTTTCCCTCTCTCCTTCTCTCTGTCTCTCTCTGTCTCTCTGTCTCTCTGTCTCTCTCTCTCTCACACACACACACACACACACTGAAAGATAACTAAAATAAACTGTAAGTATATAAGTGCATTAAAGAGAAATAAAACATAGTGCTATGCATTCCTGGGAGGAAAAGCTCATCACCACATTACCAGCTAAGCAGGGGTGGATAGTAGAGCTGGGCTTTTAAAATGGGTAAGAATTCAACAGGTGATGTTAGAGAGGGAGAACATTTTAGGCACAGAAAATAGGCAAAGGAAATAATAATAATAATAATAATAATATTTCAGCCAAAAAAAAGAGTATAGGGAAGGAAGTAGTATGAGATTAGGTTAAAAAGGTAGGGTGGTCCCAGATTGTGAAGGGCATAGGATGCCAGGCAAGGACTCTGCACTTCATTGAACAGACATTCGAGTTGTGCTAAAGGTTTTTGAGCAGAAGAGTGACACAAAGATTGCAAAGATTTAGCTTTTAAAATGGCTGCATCAAGCTAGGTGGCACAGTGGATAGAACACCGGCCCTAGAGTCAGGAGTACCTGAGTTCAAATCTGGCCTCAGACACTTAACACTTACTAGCTGTGTGACCCTGGGCAAGTCACTTAACCCCAACTGCCTCACTTAAAAAAAAAAAAAAAAGAATGGCTGCATCAATATCACCATGATGTAGTCAAAGTGCTGTACTTGGAGTCAGGTTGCCTGGGTCTTGAGGCCAGTCTTGCTGTTGAATTGCTGTGTGACCTTAAGCAAATAAATGCACTTCTCTGGGTTCCTCTTTCCTCATCTTTGTATTAAAGAAGTGGGAAGCTGGAGAAATTGAAAGAGATATGCTCTAGTTCTAAATCTTATGGCTAGATACAGAATCTCCAAGGTCCCTTGCAGCTCTGACATTTTATGATTCTGCTGTGGATTACATAAACTCTGTGAAAACTTCACTTGAGTCTCATGATCATCATCTGCAAAATGGAGATAACAATTGTCCTTTCTACATAACAAAGTACAAAGAATTATTTTGAGAATTAAATGAGGTTCTGGCTATGATACATTTTGTAAAATATTGTGAGAATATGAGTTCATAATATTACTACATTTCTTTAAAATAATATTTGAGCTTGGATAGTGACACATGTCTATAATCCCCACTAGTGAAGAGCCTGAAACTGGTGGATTGTCTGAACATGGGTGTTCTGAGTTATATGCAGAGGTTGGCAGGGCAAAGTGCTAAGTCCAGCACCATTGTAATGAGCCCTTGTAGCTGAGTTCCAGAAAATGACTTAATTTCTCTATATGTCAACTTATTCTTCTGTAAGAAGAGAGAATTGAAATATATCCTATATTTCTTGTACATACCCCTTCTCTCCACTCACTCAAGGACCACTTTTATTTCAGGCCCTTTCACCTAGATAATCCCAGAAACCTTGTGACCTGTAACTTGGTATCCCTGCCCCAAGTCTTTCACCACTTCTGTCCATTTTTCACAGTGCAACCAAAGGAATTTCTTCAAACACAGATCTGTTCCTGTTACTTCCCTGGTCAACCAGCCCCAGCGGCTCCCTCTCTCTTCTAGGATATGATAGAAACTCCACTATTTAGCTGTTAAAACCCTTTACCACATTCTCCAACTTAGCTTTCCAGCTTCATTGGACACCACTCTCCCTCCTGCACTTCCACTCTATGATCCAGTCAAACTGGTCTTTTCTCTGTTCCTCATGCATAACCCTCCATCTCCCACCTCTGAGCTTTTGTATTGGCCATCTTATAGCTATCCCTGAAAAGCTCTCGATCCCTCTTTACCTCTGCCTCCCAGGGTCCCCTCTCTTTCATTAAGACACATTCCAAACACTATCTTCTGCATTAAGCTTTTCCTGATCCCAACTGTTTATGTTTTCCTTCCCCAACTACTTTGCATGTAACTAGCTTCTATTTGAATTTATTCACTTTCTGTTCATTCTGTTTATATTTATATCTTTACTTATTGTCTCCCCCATTCAAATGTAAGCACCTTTCAGTTAAATTGTTTCATTCCTTGTACTTGTCTCCCCAGTGCTTAGCCAGTGTCTGGCACATAGTAGGTATTTTTTAAATGCTTGTTGAGTGATTGATTGATATTATCTCAAAAGTCCCTTCCAGCATTAAATCAAATGATCTTGTGATCCTGTAAAGGTTGAGGGGAGGCAGGGAGGGACAAGGAAACCAGTAGCTGTGGAAGACCAGTCAATTACCGAAAATGATGGAAAAAGAAATTGAAAATATTTGAAAGGAAACAGGACTAAGGAGAAGATGAATCGTTTTCTCAGAGCTCCAAATAGTATTAAGCAGGTGCAAGAGGTACTCCAGAATAACTTTTAAAAAACATACCTTTGCAATCATTCCTCAAGGGGGAAGAACATGATTCAATAAGTGTCATCCCGGCCACAGTTCCTGTTTAAGAAGGTGGGGGTGGGGCCACTGACAAAACCGAGAACATTTCTGTGGCTGAATTTTACCAGTGAGACACCTTTGGCCGAAGCAGATTTGGGGCTTGATGAATGGCATATTCGTGGTTCCTGCTCTCTCTGTTTTCTAGGGGCAAGTATCAGTGGAGAGATACAACCTGACACCAGATCTGACAAGTTCTAATCTGACCAGCAGCTCCATTGCTTGTCCCCAGAAGCATAAGGCCTAACAAGTTTATGTCTTGGTATAGCCAATTGCCTTCCTGGTGGATGGATCAAATATGCCTCAAATGCTGCCTTTAGACTAGGGAAATAGAAGGCAATGGTATTGGGACCCAGAGACTTGACTTCATATGCTGGCTCTGCTGACACTTAATAACTGAGTTAAATACATTTAATACAAATTAGGAACTGCCAAGTGTCTAAGGAGAATGATTTGATGGGCAAGACATGTAACCTTCCCTCCTTCCTTCCTTCTCTCCTTCCCTCCCTACTTCCTTCCCTCTCTTCCTTCCTTCCTCCTTTCCTTCTTTTCTTCTTTCTCTTCTTTCCCTCTCTTCTTTCCTTTCTTCCCTCCCTCCCTTCCTTCTTTCCCTTCCTTCCTTCTCTTCCTTCCTTTCCTTCTCCCTCCCTCCTTCCTTCCCTCTCTTCTCTCTTCCTCCCTCCCTCCTTTTCTCCCTCTCTTCCTTCCTCCCACCCTTCCCTCCCTCCTTCCTCCCCTCTCTTCCTTCCTTCCTTCTCTTCCTTCCTTCCCTTTCTTCCCTCCCTCCTTCCTTCCTTCCCTTCCTTCCTTCCTTCCTTTCTCCCCCCTCCTCTCTTCTTCTTCCTTGCGCTCTCACTCTGGCTCTTTTTCCTCCTGTTTTTTCCCCTTTTGGATCCAATGTGTGATATCATTTGTGTAAAGAGCTCCTGTTAAGGAACTTCTTCTGCCTATGCAAATTATTACCTTCTCTGCGGTTACAATCTTAGTGAATGACCTGGGGAAATGAGACATTAAGTGCATTGCCTGGGGTAACACAGGTATGACTTGAACTCAGGTCTTCCTCACACCAAGAACAACTCTTAAGTAATGGGGGTGGAAGGAGTGGAGCTGGGAGGGGGATGAGACATAGACCTAGACATGTATTATGTACATTAAAATCTGATGGTTTTACATGGGGAGGATAGAGAGCTATGAGACAAATGGAGGATGTGTAAGAAAATCAGTGTAGGTCATACCTCTCTGCCCCTGGCACACTAGCCACTTCATCAGAATCAGGTTCATCACTGTAGGGAAGGTGCTCCCCCTCTGGGTGCCTCAATTTCTCACTGTAACACAGAGATACAGTAGTAAGACCTGCCTTGTTTAACTCTAGGGATGAGTATGAATAACTGATGAATTAAGAGATGTAAAAGTGTTTTGAAACCTTCAGAGGTGTGTCTCAGAGATAGCAGAACCTGAACCCAGGGCTTCCCAGACTCTGTCTCTCCATCCATCCAGTCCCATGGTCTCTCTCACATAAGCTTTCTCATCTTCAGTGTCCTCGTTGGTAAGATGGGGAGGATAGTGACAGCCTTCCCTTTGTGACGGGATCACAAAACTACTCCGAGCATGGGACAGACAAGTCTCTCGTCTAGAATGCTGACATTCATAGAAAAGGTGCTTTTGTGCCAACAATGTTTGGATTCTCCTCAGATCAACCCAAGTTTTGCCTTGTGATCTTCAGACAGCTCTACCCCCTCCTGCCATCCCATAGCTGTGAATGTCCCTATGCTGAGTGCTTCCTTTTTCTCCACAATCTTCATGGAGCAACACTCATTTCACCACCCATAGAGCATCCCAAACCATTAAAATTTACAAAGCATTTCACACATTTTATCTTAGTTGAGCGTCACAATAATTATGTGCGATAGGTTTTTAAAGATAGTGCCCCCATTTTACAGATGAGAAAAGTGAACATCAGAACTTTAAAGAGCTCCCCCATGATCACCTAGCTAGTAAATGTTAGAGACAGGATTCAAAACCATTTCTCTCCTAATTCCTAATTTCTAGTATATGCTATGGCACCTTTGACCAATGTTACTACTACTTATTATTCTTACTACTACCACCACCGCTACTAGGGGCAAATTGCATGGCATAGAGGGGCAGCCTTGGAGTGAAAACCCGGGTTTAAGTATACCTGAGACACATACCAGTTGGGTGACCATAGGCAAGTCACTTAATCTGGAAATTATCTAAGGCTTTAAAGTGATGGGCAATATGCAATCTTCATCGATGACGGGAGGTTCCATATCAGGAATTCCCTAGACCTATGAAATTATAGGTCTGGACTAGAATTCTGGAAAACATTTTGGAACTTATAAAGCAAGTGCTGGATACTTGATAAAGGGGTTAAGGCAGAGAAAAATAACAAAACAAAACAAAAAAAACCCATGATGACCCTGTTCCTGACCTCAGGGAGCTTACTGAAGTAGAGATAAGATATATGCCTAGGTACACATTGTACAAATTAGAATCTGGCAATTTTAGAACAGGAAATTGACGAGATAACTGGAGAATCTGCTGGAGAATCCACACAAGTCACACCCTTCTGCTCCCCTGTCAAGCAGGGAAGTGCAGGAGAACTGGGGCTTGAACAGGTTGGAAGGTTTGCCCTCTAGTTCTACTGCATCAATTTAGGAAAGTCACTTACCCTCTCTGTGCCTCAGTTCTTTATTATAAAATAGAAATAAAATGGAGATAACCTACACTGTTTACCTGCAAGGAAGAATCTGAATCTGAAATAAATGAAGAGATATGAAAGCATTTTGGAACATTCAAAAAGTACCATGTAATTGTCCGTTGTGAATGTGATTGTCTTGGGTGACCCAGTGGATAGAGCACCAGGTCTGGAGTCAGGAAGTCTCATCTTCCTAAGTTCAAATGTGACCTCAGGCACTTACTAGCTGTGTAACCCTGGGCAAGTCACTTAACCCTGTTTGCCTCAGTTTTCTCATCTGTAAAATGAGTTAGAGAAGGAAATGGCAAACCACTGCAGTATCTCTGCCAAGAAAACCCCATGTGGGGTCATGAATAGTCAGACATGAGTGAAAAATGCCTGAACAACAGCAGAAATTGTCTAGTGTGGTTATTATCAGGCTATTAACTGTTAATTTGCAGTGACCATTTCAGTGAGATGGAAGAGAGGCCTGAGTTCAGAACTCTGTGCTTTCTGCATCTCGGTTGCCTCATCTGTGAAATAAGGACAGTCCTTGACTGTTTCCTTCCAATTCTAAATCCAGTGATAAATCATTTCACTTCTCTGGGGTCTTGTTTCTTCTTTGTACAAAGAAGAGCTTGGGCTAAGGACCTTTCCAGCTAGGTTTCCTATCAACAGAAACAATGTGGAAAAATAGGAAAATCGCCTCCTCTCCTATTGTGAAAATTTCATAGGCTGTGCTCAGTATGTGTCTTTCAGAAAATCCTCTGTAACCAGCTCATGAAACTGACATGGTATAGGGCAGCCATGGAACCCTGCCTGCTTGGCATTGCTTTCAAAAATCCTCTTTTTGGAAGCTGCTATTTCTTAAAAGCTCTTACAGTTATGATTGAATTCTGATGAGGAATATTTCTCCAAATAAACACATTTCCTAATTAAAAGCTGCACTTTGAAGACCTAAATCGCCTTGCTCTTAATCTGTTCTTTTGTTTTGCATTATATTTTGGAATGAATAACGCCCATGGAAACATGACTTTTTTAATATATGCAATTTAAGGGATATTAATAATGGCTCTTCCTGCATAATAAACATGCCCTTAGTGTAAAGAAAAGAGTTGTGCTCTTTGTGACTACACACCCAGATTGGTGATACACTATCATTGTGCTTTCAAAGTTACATCGCCAAATGCTGATAATTCAGACCTATTGCTAAAGGTAAGCTAGGAAGGGGAGGAATCACTGCTGGTGGTTCAGATCTAGAGTACTCAGGGGAATGCCATAGAGAAGCCATTTCTGGAGAGTCCCTTGATAATTTCATCACTGGTGAGTCCCCTTACAGCCAGTGTCCCTGTGTCATGAACTACAATTTGGGAAAATTTCAAGGGACCCAAGTGCTTTATATCAGGTATCAGTAGATAGAGCTATAAATGAAGGCCATATCATACTGTATTCTGATGGGAAATAGAGTCACAATTCAAAATATTTCCAGTAAGAGAAACCAAGCAGTTTGTGCATAATCAATCATGGAATGCACTGGTCTCTAAAATTAGTTCCTTAAACACCATACACATTGGTTTTAATTTATTCTGTTCAATCATGGTAGAATGGAAGGATTGCTGGATCTGGAGCTAGCAAAGTCCTGGGTGCAAATCCTGTCTCCTGCACTTACTAGCTCTGTGAATAGGGGCAAACCACTCATCTTCTCTAAGCTTCAGTTTCCTCATCTTCAAAATGAGGATAATAGTACATTTACTACTTACCTCAAAGAGTTGTTTGTAAGGCTCAAATAAGATAATGTATCTGAAGAGCTTTGTAAACCAGTCAGTCATTATTACTTATATAAAATTCATGTTATCACACAAAAGAATGAGATAGTGGGAAATGTTCTTGGACTAGCAATCAGAAGACCTGGCAAGAAAGTCCTGGTCTTGCCATTAACTGATTTTATGATGTTGAGTAAGTCATTTTCTCTCTGTGTGCTTCAGGTGCCTTATCTACAACAATAACTTATCATAATAACTGCAAATTGAATACTGTTTTATAGTTTAAAAAACACTTACCTCCCCTAAACCTGGGAAGGTAATTAGGCTCAGAGAGGTTATGTGATTGATCCAAGGTCACATAGTTATATGTCTGAGTTAGAACACTTTATTCATTATGATTTCAGCCATCATCCTCATCCTCATCATCAGTCTGAACCATCTCCCCTATAGAAACTCCCCCTACCAATGCAGATTTATACTTGGTCTATACATTATTTGCTTAGAAAACTGTCTTGGGGAAATGAGAGATATAGAGTCAGGTCTGGAGTCAGGAAGACAAGTTCAAATCTGGCCTCAGACATTTACTAGCTATGTGGTCCTAAGCAAGTCACTTCACCTCTGCCTCAGTTTTCAAATCTGTACAATGGGGTTAATAATAGTATCTACCTTCCAGGGTTGCTGTGAGGATCAAATGAGAGAATATTTGTAAAATGATGAGAATGGTGCCTGGCACACAGTAAGTACTGCATAAATGTTAGTTGTTTGTGGTTGTGGCTGCTGCTGCTGCCACAGTCCATGATCATAGAGTAAGTATGCATGAGAAACAGGACTCTGGGGTCAGTAACTCCATGTGCCTCATGACCTATAGGATCTGGTCTAATTCAGATGTAAGAGTCAAAGAATTTTAAGTTTGGAATTGGAGGAGGCCTTAAGTCCTGGTCTCCCTCAACAGAATCCTTCAGAAGAGAGTTCTTTATAGAGCTTTCAGAAGTGGTTTTAAAAGAAATAGAAGGGACTTCACCCTAAAACTGTATGAGACCATGTAGTCCAATCTCCTAATTTTAATAGTAACAGATGGTGATAGAGTAGTTTAAATTTTGCAACAATTTATATAGATTTTATTTGAGTCTCCTATCTACCCTGTGAAATAGATACTAGAGGTCTAGACATGATTTCTTCTCCCTGGGAACTCCCTTTGTGAAAACTCCCTCCACCTATGCAGATCACCAACTCCTGGGGGTAACAGAGTCGCCTTGGGTCATTGAGAGGTTGAGACAGTTGCCCTTGGTCAATTAGCTGATGTGTCAGAGGCAGGATTTGAACCCAAGTCTCCTGGAAGCCAAAAGCAGCCTTCTATCCTCTGCTTCATGGAACTGAGATTCAGAGAAAAGGAGTGACTCGACAAAATTCAAGCTACTAGTTAGTGGCAGAGCCAAGTCTAGATCTCGGGTCTTCTGATTCTTTTGCTCCTCCCACACCACGATGTTCCCTGTTGCACTAGTACTGGAGATCAAAATACAAGAAGCAGGGGGAAAAAGCACATATATTATTAATTTAACTTTAATTTAAAATTTAAATTTTAAAAAAATGCTGCTGGTTTTTATCATGAGTCAGGGGCTGTTGCCATGGTTTGCAGGAGATGCTGATGATTCCAGGAAGGCCACATGTCTTTGGGCATCTCACACAGTGCCCGCCCTGAGGATGGAATCAAAGTTCCCAGCTGTTAATTACATCTGGCAAAGATGCAGCAACAGCAGTAGCAGCAGGGACAGGGTGTAAAACTGCTCCCCAAAATGTTGTAAAGTGAGGCATAATCCCAGCTTCCTCTGTGGTGTGTGTGTGTGTGTGTGTGTGTGTGTGTGTGTGTGTGTGTGTGTGTGTGTGTGTGTGTGTGTGTAGTGAAGAGGAGGAGGAAGAGAGGAAGGAGAGAGGGAGAGAGAGAGAGAGAGCGCGAGAGCGAGAGCGAGCGAGCGAGCGCTGCTGGTAGTGTTCCACTCAGACATGAGAGATTAAAACCATCACCTGGGCTCCCGGCTAACTCCCCCTCCACAGCCTCAGTGGTGCAGACCCGTTTAGAATGCATGTGCCTTTCTCTTTCCAAAGCATTGTAGGATTGGCTCCCGCCTTCCATTCATGTAACCTGCGTGTGTGTGTGTGTATGTGTGTGTGTGTGTGTGTTGCTAGCTCGCCCTCTCTGTGTATGTGTGTAAGAGAGAGACGGGGGGAGGGAGGGGAAGAAGAGAAGGGAAGCTATTAAAAAAAAATATACCCCAACCCCAAGCCTCAGGATTGCAGCTGTTTAATGTGGGCCAGCAGTCCTACCAGAAACACTTCGCCTGGAGAAACCTGGACCGGCCTTTCGGGTGTGTGTCTGCGAGAGACAGGGATTTTCTTCTATTTCCTCGCGCCCCTCTTGTTATTGTGGAGCCTGCCTGAGAGGATGAGAGCCCGGACCTCCCTGTAGTTGCCCAGTTTGGGATCGTGGAGAGAAGGAGCCAGTACGTCTCGGAGAAGAGTGGCTTTATTTATATAGAAGAAAAACGCACAATTTCCTTTTTCCTTCCCTTGCCTTTTGCCCCCGGGAGCCTGCAGACACGGTAAGCCGGCCGGGCTACGGTATATACGGAAAAGTGGCTTTTGTATCCTCGCGACTCTGCTCGGTCTCCCCACCAGGCTCTCCCTTCCCCTGCGCTCCGAAATCGGGGACTGACCCGGCGGGTGCCGGGCTCTCGGGCAGATCTTGAATATGGATCTGCCCACAGCCACCCCCCTCCATCCCCTCCCCACACCTTTTTATGCAGCAAGGCACTTAAGGCGAAGCTAGCCCTCCTCGCTGGCGCCTGCAATCAGAGGCTCTCGGGCGGCGGGGCTGCTGCTGCTGCCGCCGCCGCCGCTACTGCTGCTGCCGCTGCCGCTGCTGTTGCTTGGCGGCGGCGGGGGCTGCTTCCTTAGCCGGCTGCGGAGGGCTCTTTCCAGAGCGAACGATCCAGCCAGCTAGTCTCCCCTCGCCGCAGCTCGGGCTCCTTGCACACAGTTGGGCAGTGGTCGGAATCGGTTCTGGGCTCGCGGCGGAGGTGGCATAGCTAGGTGGTGGTGCTTGGAGGACGGATCCACGAGGCGATCACAGCAGCCGGGGGTCCGGAGAAGCCGGGCGCCTTTGGGGGAGAGTCAAGGCGGAGGGTGGGGGCTGGGGAGAGCAAGCTATGCGCACGGTTCCCGTGCCTTTTAGGGGCTCCCGCGGGGGAATGGGGGCGGCTGACGGGGAAAAGGAGACGGCATGTAAAGGAGTTCGGCCAGGCTCGCCTCCCGTGGAGCTCCGCGCCTCCTCCCGAAGCCCTGCACCCGGGTCCGCAGCGCATTTCTGCCCGCCCGGCCGCCGCCTGGGGACTTAGCTCTCTCTCTCTCCCGGCCTCCTGAGAGAGCAAGTGAGCTACGGGTGGAGACGCAGCAGGGAGAGAGGCGAGAAATAGGCTCCCAGCAGTGCAGTCAGATCAATGATTACCAGCCCTCCTTCTTGCGATTTCTGTGTGATCATGGAACAGCTTTGGAGGACGAAGGTGGGGAAGGGAGAAGGAAAGAGAAGCCGGGGGTGGGGGTGGGAATCCCCAATTGCGTTCTTCTTCCGAACGGAACCCATGAGCTCTTGGCCCCATCCTCCTCCCTTACTCTTGCACCTAGCTAGCCTGTTTACCTTGGGATGTCTATGTTGAAGTCCAGGTTGGATTCTTGGGCTTTTTCGGGGGGGGGGTCTCTTTTGAGCTTTAACTGCTCCCCCCACACACACACACACTTAAGCTTTTAGAAAATGTGCTCTGGGTTGAAATGTGATAATCCTGCTTCGATTATTTTCTTGCCGCTTCAAAAATGCAGCCTATATAAATTGGGAAACAGCGACTCAGTGCACTTGGCTAAGCCTGGAATGTTGGTTCTGGGGATGTACTCTGGGAGAAATCTGGAAGCACTTGGCTGCGAATTCACGAAATTCAACTAGTGAGTGGTCCATTATGTGGTGGGCTTATCTCCTGCTCAGAGCCCCGTGTGCTTCCTTACTCCACCCCCCTCTCCTCCTCCCCTTTGGGTGATGTTAGAAAGTACTGGAAATTGAACTGCGTTGATTTCCAACTTTGAAAATTGGCTCCTCTCTTAGGGCAAGACTTTTAGGAGATTTCTTAAATGGCTTCATGCTGACATAGGTATTAGGACTCGATACTTGGATGGGTCTAAAACTATTTTCAGCAACCTCCTAAGTAAATAACTACCAAGTGTGGAAATCTCTATCAATATGCATTCAACCCTCAGTCCTGTGTAAAATCTGGGTGTTTATATGCCGCATGTTTGAACAAATGAAGAGGTCGCCATATAGATATATAAAAAGGTATAGGTGTAGGAAGTATTGAGGAGGGTGTTCGGGGAATGCACACACATATACCACACTCGAACTCTTACTTGCTGAATAGATGGCGATTATGTAAGCCTCATCTCTGATCAACAGAAATATTCAAACCCCGATTTGAAATGCGACCCTGCCGGTTTTCATTTTTCCCTTTAATATAAATCAGAGAGAAACTCGTAACCTTACCTTTTGTCACCTAATGAGAACTGCATTTAAGGAAGGCTGTCTCTCCACAGGACCTGAGGTTTTGAGAACGGGAATGTGAAGCTAACACTGCCCATAGAAACGTTCTATGAACTGGGCCTGGCAGAGCTTAGATCACTTTTCAAAAGATTGGGGCAGGGAGCTATGTGAACGGTGTGTGGTGGGGTAGAAGGGAAGGACGGTTTGGGTGTTGGGGGGGGGTGTCAAAACTCCATGTTTTAAAAAGATCACTCTGGAAATAGGCAATAGACAATGTTCTAGAAAAGGGGGGAGTTTGGGTTCTGCAATGGAGATCAAAGATAAGGAAACCAAAGAATCCAGAGGGTACCTACTCTCTCCCCAAATCCCATTACCTTCCTCCCTTGCCTATTCTTCAACTCAAGTGCACTTCCCAAGTTTGGAAATTGTATTCCTAATACTTGGTCACAAGCAGAGGTACCTACACTCTAAATGCACACCTGGATTCATCCTAATATTTCACTCTGATAAGTGGGTATGGTCGTATTGCCCAAGTCTTCTGTTGGCACAGCCAGTTTCCACTGGGCGATCATAACTGATTTTCTTGACTAATGGGGACAGGGGAAATGGTGGAGTAGGGTATGACTTGACCTCCCTTGTCCTCTTCTATTGATCCAAAAGTTCCTTCAACTTAATTTATTCCACTGGTGCTTACTGAACCAACTGTCTCACCTTTGGCATCTCTGCCTGAAAGCTCTTTTATAGGCTTGGGTAAAAAAAAAATCACAGTAGTGGAATATTTTTTGTTTTGCCTCCCTCCCCCACTTCCCCTACCCACTCCAGGATAAGGCATAAGCCTCTATCCATATAGTATCTTGCAGAACACTTAAGTCTGGATAACAGTAATCCTGAACATCCTGTCCCCAAACCTGCATTAAATAGTTGCCATTGGTATTTTGGGCAGGTTTGGACTGCCTGCAACTCCATCCCTCTCCCCGCCCCCCCCCCCCTTAGATCCTAACTCTATCTTAGTCTATTACATGGTGTAGGATAAATCCTTGCTCACTCTGCCAGTTCAGGGCCGTTAGGATTTCCTGCTGCTGCCATGATCCTTAACAATGCAATTCCGAAGCCAGTACTTATGCATGAGAAATCACTAGGTGGTCTAAGGCCATTGACCTTGCTTTAAGACTGTCCTAATGGGAGATCTTGACTATTTCTTTGCTTCCACCCACCCACCCACCCACCCACCCCACCACCGCCTTAGCATCTCTGCTGCTGAGACACCAGGAGTGTCTGCTCCAAGTCTATTTATCTGCGCAGGGGAGATTGGATTTGCTAGAAGGGGATAGGGAGGGAATTGGGCCTGGAGGAAGGGAGATGTGAGCATCTTGGGAGGGAAGCTGTGACTTCAATGGAGGATGGAAACAGCAACCTGTTTCTCTCAGGGCTCAGAGGGGCTGAGATGGAGAGCCCTAGGGGAGGAGGCAAAAGAGTGTCGGCATGTTAGCAACTCAATCCCACTGAGCGTTTTCTCTCTCTCTCTGCCCCCCCTTCCCTTCCCCTCTCTCCCTGCCTCCGTTTTCTTCTCTCTTCTTCCCCCAGTCTTTTTCATTTTTTCCCCTCCTGGGGGCAGCCCTATCTGTCTCAGTATCTGGGCCTGCCCGCCTGCCGGCCTGGCTGGCTAGCTGTTTGTTGACTCGCGTCTCCCCGAGCCGCTCTGTGTCTGAGTTCCTCTCTCTCTGTAACAGCCGTCTGCTTGGGATCCGCTGTTTGCTTGCTTGCTTTTTCACTACTCGGTCAGCAGTTGGCTTCCGTTTAGAGCTGGGGGTTGGGGGTGGTGGAGCGGGGGCGGGGGAGAGGTGGGTGGAGCTTTGGGTTAAAAAGCCGGGAACCCAAAGGGAAGAAACCAAATCGAGACTGATCTAGGGCGGTGAGAATGGTCCCAGAACATTCCTCCCCACCTTCCTGGGTCTGAGCTCTGCCCCACCTTCTGAGATTTAACCCCTGATTGAACCAGATATCCAGCAGCACCCCCTCCCCCCAACTTTCTTCCCTTCTACCCTCAAGCAACTTAGGGGAGAGTATTGTCGCAGATGGGAATGGGAACACTTTGCGTATTAAGTGTGTCTCTGCGGTTGTGTGTGTGTGATTTTTTTTTTTCCTCCTTTGGGTAGTTGTGGGTGTAGGAAGAGAGGAAAGAGGACAGAAGCTAGTGGAGTGTGATGTTGCCTTCTTTCCGGATGCCTGGGATAGTCGCTTTCTTTTTCCTGGGAAGAAAGAAAGAATTGAGAAAAAAGCTATCTTTTTTTTTTTTCCTGGCGAAGGTGATGATGGAAAGGGACTTGAAATATCTGGCTTGTATGTGGAGTTACCTGTTTGAGTTTATTCTCTGGTTTCCTGAGGTGAGAACAGACAAACACGTGTAGTGACTGTCCCTGAATTTTTAAGGTAGGATAAAAATTAATGCTTAAAAACCCCCTCAGTTATTAAATGAGGGAAATATTCGTCTTGAATATTTGCTCTGAAGGGGGTGGGGACGATATCACTGTCTCTGAATTTGTAGGTGTCCAGGGGAGGGTGATCACTGTTAATGGAGTTTTTGCAGTTGTATTTGCTCACTTAGAGCTTTACAAAGCCCCTTTTGTCATAGGGAACAGGTGAGAGCAAAGATGGTCAAGGAGGCACGAAAGGACAATGCATTTCACTTTAGAAGATCTAGCTTCAAATCCAGTTGTGAAAGCTGATTGGACAAGAAACTTCATGGTGCCTCAATTTTCTTTTTCTGTATAATGGGGAAAATATTTGTACTACCTCCCTGACTGACTGGATTAGTGGGAGTAAAGTATTTTGCCAACTGTAAAGGGCTATATAAATACTAATAATAGCTTACATTTGTGTAGTGGTTTTTGTTTGTTTGTTTTGGTGGGGCAATAGGGGTTAAATGACTTGCCCAGGGTCACACAGCTAGTGTCAAGTGTCTGAGGTCACATTTGAACTCAGGTCCTCCTGAATCCAGGGCCTGTACTTTATCCACTGCGCCACCTAGCTGCCCCTGTGTAGTGTTTTAAGGTTTGCAAGGCTCTTTGCATGTATTATCTCATTTGATCCTCATATCAGTTCTGAGAAGTAGGTATTATTATTATTATTATTATTATTATTATTATTATCCTCATTTTGCCTATGAAGAAATAATTGGAAAGAAGTTAAATGACTTGCGTGAGGTCATGAAGTTAGGCAAAATTTGAACTTGAGGCTTCCTAAAGTCCAGATCAAGTTCTATCCACCAGGCTACTTAGCTCTCCCGTTGCAAGATATATTTCCATATTTCAAGGACCTATGATTTCATCAATATGGGTGCTCCCCTCCCACTTCCAGTGGGATTCAGATTACTTTTTGCTTCCTGTTTTAGTAGACAGTCCTACTAAGTTGTTGGAGCTGCCAAACTCATCATCACCTTGGGGCCAGATGTCTAATGAGCCTCTTGGCAAATTGGTAGGTCCTTGGAGGTTAGACACCAAGAGCATTCCTGGTCTAAACTGGATGCCTTTCCAAGATGGTAGAATTTATCAGAGCTTGTGACCCACTAGTAGAATCTGTAAAATGACTTAATAGAGGGCATACAGCAAATGTAAATAAATAGGTATACATATTCATGTGTATGTGTGGACAGCTAGGTGGTACAGTTGATAGAGTACCAGGCCTAGAGTTAGGAAGACTCATCCTGAGTTCAAATCTGGCCTCAGACACTTATTAGCTGTGTAACCCTGGGCTAGTCACTTAACTATGTTGGCCTCAGTTTCCTTATCTGTAAAATGATCTACAGAAGGAAATGGCAAACAACTCTAGTATCTCTACCAAAAAAAAAATAAACCAGATGGGGTCACAGAGAGTTGCATGTTTGTGTATATCTCTAGACCTGTGATGGAGAGGCAGGGTGGTACTGTAGAAAGAACCAGTCGATTCAAGCCCTGCCACTGATTCTTTCTACACTTATTAACTGTGGTCTAGTCACTTAGCCTCCTGGGTCCCAAGTTTCTTCATCTGTAAAATGAAGAAATTGGACTAGAAGGCTTCTGAGATTCCTTCTAGCTGTAGATCCTATGAGCTTATGGACCAACAGTTCATCCTGGTAAGGAATTCCCAGTATGCAAAATTCTTTCCCACACAGATCAGTAATTTACAATTAAGTACTTTAGAGAGTTGCCTGAGGTAGTAAAAAGTTAAATGACTTCCAGATGGTCTTGCAGCTAGCACATGTGAGAGGTAGGAATTGAACTCATGTCTTTTTTTGTCTTCAAGGCTAACCCTGTATCCCATACTGCAGTTAGTACATAGAAACATTGTAATTTTGTTGTTGAGTCATTTCAGTCATGGCTGATTCTTTGTGACTTGCTCAGAGTCACACAGCTAGTGTTTGAGGCTGGATTTGAACTCAGGTCTTCCTGATTCCAGACCAGGGGCTCTGTCCACTTTACCATTATAGCATTAGTAATAAACTATTATCTTAATGTCCTTTTGCTAGATGTCTCATGTCTAACACTTGTGGAGAGAGGGTAAGTTGTTGGGGATTGAAGTATTTTTTTTTTGTTAAAGGCTTATCACCCAAAGCATGGTGTACTTGATCTTCTTGGATCTCCATGCTTATCAGAAGGTTTTTAGTGGCTCACATATAGCCTAGGAGAGCACAGGGCATCATAGAGAAAGTAGTGGTGGTATGAGATGAGACAAGTCTATTTGCCAACAAAGCTGGGATGGATGCTTAGAATTTAAAGCCTTAGAAAGGGCACTCTTTGCTCTTCCACAGAGGTGTCTGCTACTTTGGTTGGGATTTCGACTGCCGGTTTCTCTTTCCAGACAGAGTCACCTCCAGGCACTGGAGCATAGCTGTCACCTTATGTAAGCCAGAGTTACACATACACAATTTGTGGACGAAATGATTGGGAACTTGAGGAGCAGCTAGCAACCCAAGGCCACTGCAATGACCAGACTTGCACATTCCTTCAAACCTCCGGCGAGCAATGAGGAAAAGAGACCAAGAACTGCCTTTCTTAAAGACCCTTTTCCTCCTTAACAACAATGATCACAGTGCCTATTGTTTTCATGCCTCCTTAAGGTGACTTAGTGCCTTCCTCAGAATCTCTTGAAGTGGGGAATGCATTATTAGGATCAGGGAATTTAGATGGTCAATGGACCTTGAAGATCTGCTATGTAACTGGCTTTTTCAGGAAACTGAGGCCAGAGAGAGGAAGAGATTTCCCTTAGATAACATAGTGTTTATTTAAGTGTCAGAGTGAAGATAGGAGCCCAGTCTGCTTAGCCTTGAGCCTCATGGGGTGAGCTTGATTACATCTCCTAGGACCTTGGTCTCAGTTTCTCCATTGTTGAGAAGAAACGGGTCAGCTGAGATCATCTCTGAAATTCTATCTGGCTATACTCTTTCATAATCCAAAGCTACAGGTTATTCATTTGGAGTGCTCGGTCTAGTATTTGTTTATTTTTGTTGTTGTTGTTCTTATTTTGATAACTATTTCAATATTGTCAGCAAGTCGACAAAAATTTATTAAGCATTTGAGCATTGGGAATACAGATACAAGCAGATAGTTCCCACCCTTGAGGGGATTATATTCCAAAACAGGGGAAGAAATCACACAAAAGGAAAAAAAAAAAAGGAGAGAGGAGAGAATGAAGACTCCTGGGCAGGGCATCATAGAGATAATCTTGGAGCAGTGTTAGGTATACAGCCTGGAGATAATGGAGTCATGGGTGACCTGAGCAGCCTTCTTGAAGTAGACATTCTAAAGGAATTTGCTGTTCAGAGGGAGTGGCCTCAGGAGTAGCTGGTACTTCCAGATGTGTGAAGTCCAAGGGAATAAGGAGCTTCCCAGGATACAGAGGTTTCTGGGGAATTAGAAAGAAAGCCCGAGAGGAGAATCAGGAGTGAAGCCTGGGGAGGAACACAGCTTCCTCTGTAATACTACAGATTTCATTTTTACATTTAAAAATATTACTCTGAGAAGGGGTCCATAGACTTCACTGTTTTACCCACAAATAAGCCTTCTTCCGAGGCCAGCTCAGTCAACACCCTCTCCCTCCTGTCCCCATCTCTGCCATAAATCTCAAAGTGAAACAATAGAACAATAGGTTTGAAATCCCCATCCTTGGAGACTTGGGTCCAAGAGCCTACAAGGTGTAAATCAAAGTCAATTCAGATTTAAAGACTGAGTGTTACCTTCCCAGTTACATGGTCTATCAGTGGAGCTCATTGTAACTAAAAGCTCAAATACTCTGTCTCCATTGGGAACTGACAGATTGGCATATCTGGGCACTCTGACAGCCATACGTGCACTACTGGCCAGAAAACTGGGACTCATGGACCTCCAGCCAATAAGCTTTTAGAAGGGAAGATTTCTAATGTGATGTTTTAATTCTATGTATATACATAGATGTGTATTATGTGTTTATATACATATATTTTATATGGTGTGCGTGTGTGTGTGTATATATATGTATATGTATATATGTGTTTGGGAGGAGAGAGGAGTGAAGAGAGCTGAAAGAGAAAAAGAGAAAAAGGAAAGAGAATGGGGGAGTTTATTGGTAAACAGATAGATGATAGATGATAGATAGATAGATATTAGATATGTAATACAGATATTTTTATTTGAAAGATGCCATTGGTATTGAGGGCAAGGCTTGGAGTTAAGCAGACCCAGCTTCAAGGGCTGCCCCTGACATATACATACTACCTGTGTGACCCTAGACAAATGACTTAAGCTCTCAGTGTTGGAGGCAGCTCTCTAAGACTATACATTACACATGAGTTGCTGGTCTTCATTAGTGGAAGATGACACCAGACTAGAAGTTCCCTAGACTGACGAAATCACAGTGTATGTGTATATACACATTCTCTCTCTGTCTCTCTATATAATACATATATATATGCATACATATATGTGCATATACATATTTGTTATATATGTATATCGTAATTTAAGTTTTGCAAATCTTTTCTTATTTGATCCTCACAACAACCCAGGAGGTTGGTGCTATTATTATTCCTTCTTTTTAGAGAGGAGGGAATTGAGGCTAAAGGAGATTAAATCCTGTATGTAAGATGTACATATTCATATCCATTTGTTTATTTTTCCACTGACATACATTCTTACCAAAGTAAAGCAAATTCTGCCCTTGACCTCACTACTTTGCCCAGGGGCTTTGAGAAAGATCATGATGTGACTGTTGTCCTCTGCCCTGGTCAGACCTCTTTGGAAATATTGCATCTAGTTCTGGACACCACACCTGAGAAAAGCCATCGATGAGCTGGAACTCGAGAGTGGTGGGGGAGCAAGTTTGTGAGGGAGCCAGAAACTGTTCTCTCAGGATGGGTCGAAGGGATTGTACATGTTTAATCTAGGGAAGAGAGACTCAGGAAGGAGAGGGAGGGGAAGAAAGGGTCATGAGATCTGCCTTCAAATATTTGGAGTTGCTATTTGGAAGAAGCATCAGCTTTACTTAGCCCCAGAGGGAAGAGCTAGAACTAAGGCCTGGAAGTAACCAAGAGACAAATTGAAGTTTGATATAAGGGAAATCACATTCTTAATGGATAATATTAAAAGTGGAATAGGCCTCCCCAGGAGGTGGTAGCTTCCCTGCAGTGGAAGTTTTTTAAACCATCTGAAGGACTATTTGTTGGCACTTGAAGACAGGACTTGGGCTCTGTAATCCTTGAGAGCCCTCCCAGTTCTAAAGGCCTCTAACCTTCATTTGTTCATTCAGTTATTCACTCACGCAACCCACATTTATTAAGAATGTACTATGTGCAGATCACCATGTCAGGTACTGGAAGAAATGAAAAGCAAAGACATTATTTCTCCTATTCTTTAGTCAGGGAGAATATAGCATAGATACAAGTGACTGAAATACAACTAAGCCTCGCTCACATTTCTGAAGCACACTAAGCTTTCCAAAGCTTATAACAACTGTGTATGACAAAGCTCATGACAGCTGTGATGTAAGTAGTATGAGTGATTTCATTCCCATTTTATAGAGGGGAAAGATGAGACTCGGAGAGTTTGAATGACACAGCAGGATCAGCATTGGAATAAAGATCCATATGATCAGTGGATAAGAGAATGAGCAGGTGAGAAGAGAAAACTCATTTCTACATGCAGAGAACAGGGGAGGCTTCACAGGGGAGATGGCATTGAACTGTCCCTTGTGGGTTGATTGGTTGTTAATGGATAGAGATGGGGAGGGGCATTCCAGACATGAAGACCCAACTAGACAGGCTACTTGTGAGGTGACCCCAGACCATCAGAATCTCACCACTAAGCTTCCCTAAGCACCTCCACTTAGAATCATCCTTTTCATTTCTTTGTTGGCCAGTGCAGGAAGACAGTGTGGTCTGCAGAGTGGGAGGAGAATAAGACCTGAAGCTAAGGTCTTCTTTCAAGTCCATTCCTAGCTTTGTGACTCTGGGCATGTCACCTAACCTCTCTCTGCCCAAACACCTTCACCTGGTTATATGCCTGGCACTACCTACCTCACAGGGTTCTTTTGTAAACATTCGAGCCAAAATTATTCATTGGAATCCTTGGAAAGTGCTGTAGGTGGCATCGTAGATGGGTAGGGCCTTGAAGTAAGTGGTGAGAAGAAACTCCAACATGATCTATCCATAACTACAATAGCTTAATAAAGTTACTTAACTATTGTTGGTCCCTGTTTCTCTCTGTACCTTCCTCTCTTGTCTCCTCCATTGTTCCCATTTGGAAGTCCCATGTTTCTCGGGAATCTACCAGCATATATTGGCATACTTCACAGCAAGAATTTCTATATCTGTTGTACAGAGTTCACTCAGTCAGTAAACATATATTAAGTGCCTACGATGTGCCAGGCGCTGTGTTAAGCATTAGAAATTCAGCTGGAAAACTGTGGCTCAGGGTTTTTGTGCTAGACTTCTGGACCCTCGTCATTGAGGCCTCATTTTAAAAGCTGGAGAAATTGGTATCCTCTGCTTATCCTCCCATAGCCTAATTGAGCCAAAGAGAAAACTTTCTTTAACTTTATTTATTGATTTGTCTTCCTACTCCAAGGGTCAGGTTTCCAAGGCCTAGTGAGGATTTTATTTCTAGGCTTTGACACATCTTTGTTAAAAATATGGATAAACTTAAAAGGAAGAAAAAGAAATCAGCCCAATCAGTGGGAGAAGCTATACTCCAGTCTGTTAGGATGGATAGGTATTCATTCACTTATTCATTCATTCATTCATTCTACAGATAGCTATAAACAGCATTTCTGTATGCAAGGCCCTGGGGTTGGTACAGGGGCTACGAAGATAGATGTCATTGCAGATTGTACTCTGAGGGAGTTTACAGTTTAATACACTGGCAGGGGTGCAGACAGAAAATTCATTTCAACAAGTAGTTATTAGGCACCTGAAATGTGTCAGTTACTGTACTAGGTGCTGGATGAAGGAATGCAGCACTTGCCCCGAAGGGGTTTCAGCTCTACAGGGTGGAAATAACAGGTCCACATTTATGCAAATATAAATATATGTGTAGAGGGATATATGCAGGTATGTGTTATATATATATATATATATAGAGAGAGAGAGATATGTTTGTATATGTGCACATGTACGAGAATATAGATATGCACATGTGTATATGTATATATGGGTGTACATATATTCAGTATATGTATATAGAAAGATATGTACATATGTACACCCATACATGCATACAGATATGTACATGTATGTATATATGCGCACACATTCCGTATATAGGTATGTGTGTATGTGTATTGTATATATGCATATGTATATATGTGTATATATATGTATGACCACTAGGGTAGATAGAATGCTTGGGACTGGAGTCAGGAAGAACTGAGTTCAAATCCAGCCTAAGACACTTAATATCTGTGTGATCCTGGGCTAGTCACTTAACTTCTGTTTGCCTTAATCCACTGGAGAAGGAAATGGCAAACCATTGCAGTGTCTTTGCCAAGTAAACCCCAAGGACAGTATGGTCCATGGGGTCAGAAAGAGTCGAACATGACCGGACGACTGAACAGCAACAGCAACTACAGACACAATACACATACACACATAGTAAATACAAAGTAATTTTGGGGGTTACTAACACCTGGAAGGATGAAGAAAAACCTTATATTGGATTTTGAGCTAAGCTTCAAATGGAGGTTGAGATTCCAAGAGGTGGCAGGGAAGAGGAAGATCATTCCAGGTATAGGCTACAGCCTATGCAAAGACACTGAGGCAGGAGATGGAATGCCATATTTGGGGAAACAGTAAGTAGCCAGTTGTGTGAAGGGGAGTAATGTGAAATGTCTGACAAGATAGGTTGGAGGCAAGGGGGTTTTTTTGTTGGTGTTTTTGGGTTTTTTTGGTGGTTTTTTTGTTTTTTGGGGTTTTTTTTTGGTGAGGCAATTGGGGTTAAGTGACTTTCCTAGGGTCACACAGCTAGTAAGTGTTAAGTGTCTGAGGTCGGATTTGAACTCAGGTCCTCCTGACTCCAGGGCCGGTGCTCTATCCACTGCGCCAACTAGCTGCCCCCATGGAGGCAGGTTTATAAGGCAAGATTGCTGCAAGGGAGAGGTCCAAGCAACGTGCTAGGAGGAAATTGGGGAAGGAAAGAGTACTTTTGCTGGGGAGTGGGGGTTAGGGCAGTTAGAGAGGGTTTTTATGGAGGAAGTAGAACCTGAACTGGGCCTTCAAGTAAGAAGATGGAGATGGGGATTAAGGGACCATCTCCTCCAGCCAAGGACACATGGCAAAGACTGGAGACAACAGGAAACGAGAAGGAATAGAGCTGCCTATGTTGTCTGGAATGTTGAGAATGTAAAGGGGGAGTAGTATGAGAAAAGGATGGAGGGTCATCCACTTTGCCGAGGCCTGGAATGCCAGAGCCACGAGTTTTAATGTTATTCCAAAGCAATGAGGGAATCCTGAAAGTTTTGATTTAGTAGAATGGCATGTTCGAAGCAGTGCATTAGGAATATTAGGGAAGAGATAGAAGGGAGACAGGAAGACTGATTAAGGGAATCTTTTAAAACAAATAGTGAGAAGAGGCAAGAAGGTGTATGGTTATAGCAAGGATGCCTGGAACATGAGGGCTCAGGGTGTACCTGTCTCCAGATGTATTAATTCTGGCAATATTGCTAGGAAACTAGCCTTACTGAGGACTGTGTATGGGTTGGACAACATGAATGGGCTCTGAACGTACTGTCTACTATAGCCCCTTCTTAATATAGAATAAACAAATCATCTTGTATCACTCAGGAATGACACATTCTCATAACACTTGATAGTTTACAAAATGTTTTCTACATAATTCTAGTAGGTTAAGTAGTAAATGGTAAGGAAGACCTGAGTTCAAATCCAACCTCAGATACTTTCTAGCTTTGTGACCCTGGGTAAGTGACTTAACCTCTGTCTGCTTTGATCTCCTCATCTGTAAAATGGGGATAATAATAGCACCTTCCCCCCCACACACACACAGTTTTTGGGAGGATCAAATGAGACAATGATTATAAAGCACTTAGCATAGTGCCTTGGCACATAGTAGGTGCTATATAGATGCTATGATAATTATGACAATGATAATGGCAGCTAGCTGGCATAGTGGATAGTGTTAGATCTGGAGAGAAGAAGACCTTAGTTGAAATTCTGCTTCCCACACTTAGCTGTGTGACCCCTGAGCAAGTCACTTAACATCTTTTAGCCTCAGTTTCTTCATCTTTAAAACGGGAATAATAATAGCATCAAGGGGTATCATGAAGAGCAGATGCGTTAATATGTAAAGTACTTTGCAACCTTAAAATTATATATAAATGCTAGCTGTTTTGTTATCAGTAGTAATATTATTAATATTTTACTAACATATACTAGATAACGTTTAAAGAAATACTTTAAGGTTTGCAAAGCCCTGACTTCTTTCACAGTCCCAGCTAAAATGTCACTTTTTGCAAAGAGCCTTTCCTATGCCCTTTAACTTTAGTGCTTTTCCCTTTGTTGGTTATCTCCAGTTTATCCTGTCTATAGCTTCTTTGTAATAGGTGTTTGCATACTATCTTCCCCATTAGAATATAAGGTCAAGAGTAAGGACTTTTGCCTTTAAAAAAAAAAAAGGTATTCCCAGGGCTTAGCACATTATATATGGCACATGGCTGGTGAATGTTTCTTAACTCACAAATATGATATCATTTTATCCTCATAATAATCCTAGGAGGTAAAAACAGTTATAATCTCAGTTTTATAAAGATGGGGAAACTGAGTCAGACAGTGACTTGCCAGGACCACATACAGCTATTAAATGTCTGAAGCTGGACTTGAACTCAGGTCTTCCAGACTCCTGGTCCAGCCCACGGTGGCACCTACTGAAGCATCCCTAGTCTCCTTCAGAGCTCAGCTCAAATGCCATGTTCTGTGTAAGAGCCTTTCCCGAGTCCCTTCCAACTGCTGGTGCTTTCCACAGTACCTTGTAAATATTTGTTTTGTATAGACTTACACATGTACATGTTGTCTCTCTGGACAGATTCTGAATTCTTTGAGGTCAGAGATTATTTTATTTTTGTTTGTGTACTCTACTACAGTGCCTGGAAGGGACCTTAGAGGTTATTCAGTACAGCCCCTTATTTTTATAGATGGGGAAATTGAGACTGAGAGAGTTTAAGCGACCTACCCAAGGTCCAAGGCAGGAAGGAGGAGAGAAGAAATGAAATGAAGAGAGAGAACAGGAGGGAAAGGAAAGGGAGGAAGATAGAAAGAAAAGGAAAGAAATAGAGAGAAAGGCAGGGGAAGGAATGGAGAAAGGAAGGAAGAAGAAAGGAAGGAATGAAAGAAAGAAAAGAAAGGAAGGGAGAAAGAAAGGAGAAAAGGAAAGAAAAGAAAAAGAATAGAAGAAAGAAAGAAGGGAGAAGGAAGGAAGGGAAAAAGAAAGGGGGAAAAGGAGGGAAAGAAAGGAAGATAGGACATGGAGAGATAAAAAGAGTAGGAATGAAATGAAAGGAAGCAAGAAGGAAAAGAAAAGAGAACGAATGAAAGGAAGAAAGAAGGAAGGAAGGACAAAGGGAGGAAGGAAGAAACGAAGAAAAGGGAGAAAGTAAAGAACAGATAATGGCAACAGTATTCTCCTTTACCTCATACCTAGTATTTGACTTTGTTGGGCAGAAAAGATATTGGAAATTGTACCCTCAGCTACCAAAGGAAAAAAGGGTATCTGATATGTTTAACTAATGAAATCCACCAATGTCCTTAATAAAACAAATAAACCTTTTAACTGTGTGGTTGTGGGGTAAGGGTTGGGAAGGGGAGAAAAACTTGTGGTTTCATTAATATGGGGAATGCTTACTGAGGGAAACTCCATGTACAAATCAATCAATTAATCACTGAGCATGTACCCAACAGCTGCATAGGATACAAATATGAAATGAGATCTGAGCCTGACCGTTCCTCTCCTTAGTCTTAGACAGTTGCCTGGGGTGCCAACAAATTGAGTGACTTGCCCAGAATCCCTCAGCCAGTATGTCAAAGGAGGGGCACCTGGACAGAGATCTTCCTGACAGTTTTTCTTTGAAGGTGTCTTCTAGTTCTAAAGATCTATATTCATTTTTTCTTCTTTGAATTCCTAGGCGAGCGTGCCTCTGGTTTTCAGAGAGTTAATAACTGCAAAGTGAGTGTATTCATTCTTCCTCATGTCTAAAAGAGTTTCTGGCCTCCCCCTTTGCTTGGAGCTCCTCCACATTTTGTAGTGGGAAATCTCTTCTTCCTTCCTCCTCAGTGGGAGGTGCTGGGGTGGGGAATGTGGGATCCTGGCCCTGCCTGGACTTCTCAGTCCATCTTCCCTGCTCTGAGTCATCACCACGCCTCACCCCTGTGGGTTCCACTGCTCCTTCCAGGGAAAACGCTTGCCTTTGACCCTGCTATGATTCCCCTGTGCAGCTGGGTGAGAAGGGGGAGAGGTGTTCTGGGAACACTCTAGGGAATGACTGTGAATTTACAACTGAGATCTGTGCTTCGTTTTGCCATCCTCAGGCTGGCCTCACTCAGCTGATCTTATGGGCTTTCCTTGATTTCACCAGCAGAGGTTTGGCCAGACCCCCAGGGTCCCTGAGCAACAGCCTTTACCCAAGAAGTTTCAGCTTTCTGAGCTTGCCGTGTTAGACCCCACCCCTGTCTCTTTCTCTGGCATGGTCTCCCACCTAACCTCTGAGTTTAACTTCCCCCAAGGTGGTGAGTTTGGTGGCTTATCTTGCATATTTTTTTGTTCTTCTGTTCCAACTCTCCTCCAGTAGAAACAGCCTGGAACAGTTTGGCATTAGAGAACCTAACTCTGACACTGACTATCTATGAGACTGTAGTCAAGTCATTTAACCTCTCTGGGTCTCAGTGTACTCATCTGCAAAATGGGGATCATGATAGCCCCTACACTACAGGTCTGTTATGAGGAGCAAATGAAATCAAATATGTAAAGTTCTCTGTGAATCTGAAAGCATCATATAAATGTGAGCTCTGTGAGGGGATTGGATTGGACAGCGTCTAAGGTCCCTTCAAGCTTTCCTTGTGAGTACAAATGTTTTCATTTGTGGTATTTGTCACCCTAAGTCTTAGCACGGTACCCAACACACAGTAGGCATTTAATAAATGCTCATTGATTGATTTATGGTCTTCTTCATCTCCCCCTAGCCTTTGCTGTTGATACAGTTCCTCTTGGGTTCCAAGGACATTCTGCTCTACATAAGAAGAATGATTCCCATTTGTACATACTTTCTAGTTGACCAAGTATTTTCTTCACCATTATCTTTTTTTTTTTTTTTTTTTGGTGAGGCAGTTGGGGTTAAGTGACTTGCCCAGGGTCACACAGGTAGTAAGTGTTAAGTGTTTGAGGCCATATTTGAACTGAGGTCCTCCTGAATCCAGGGCCTGTGCTTTATCCACTGTGCCACCTAGCTGCCCCCCACCATTATCTTTTGAGGTCAATAGTAAAGGAGTCTTCATGCCACTGTACAGATATGGAGATTAAGGCTTCCAGGGGTTGAGCTTTTGGGGCCTAGCTGGGCCTCAAAGGGACATTTCCTTACCTCTCTTCTCTTTCCTCTTCAGTGTGCTACATCACTCCCGCTCTGGACAGAACATGAAATGACCTCTGGGTGGGTTGTCTCTTTCCTGAATTTCTTTAGAAACTAGAGTTTTCTGCTGGCTTAGTCCTAATGTGTCCCTCCCTCCTGATGTCAAGGGAATTTGAGGAAGGTCTCTGGCCTGTTGGGTGGACCTCCAATGGTAAATTTATGGGAGGATATGAACAAGAGTCATGCAGAATAGGCAGGGATGGGTGAGTTGCTGGATTTATCATGGGAGGAAACACTACATCAATGAGATCACAAATATACTTTGACCCAATTGGACTACTCATCCCACCAAGCAGGTCCTACACATTAGCAAACATGGCATTTCCTATGACTTGTGTATATTTATTCTTGCCTGTATTTTTGTTATTCTCAACACTGGGTACCACATTTGAGGAAGGATCAGCAGTGTAGGGTATGCTGGACATGCCCCCATGCCCTTCCATACCTATTACCATTGGTCTTCCCTTCTCCCCATCACTTCCCCTCAGGAGACACGTCCAGGACACTCTTTTAGAAACATCTATGAGAAGGGAATTAATAAATCCCTATGAGAGGGAAAGCTGGGGTAAGCCCAGGGACTGGAGACCATGCTGGAGACTGATGGATGTTTAACCCATAGAGGAGAGGCCTTACTGGGAGGTATGACCTCTGTCTTCAAGTATTTGAAAGACTTATATGGAAGAGGGATGAAACTTGGCCCCAGAAGGGAGAACTAGATAGAATGAATGGAAGTTACCCCAAAACAGTCAATCAGGTAGCATACCCGTACAACACGTAATATGCAAGTAACTACTATGTGTCAGGCATAGGAAGAAAGAAAAGGGGAAAAGAAAAGTCTCTGCCCTCAAGGTGCCCACGGCCTAAGGCAGGCAGAAGGAAGCAGTACTGCCTAATGGTTAGAGTACTGAGCTTGGCATCAGTAAGTGCAGGGTCTGAATCCTTCCTCTCATATTTACTCGTAGCTGTGTGACCTTGAGAAGCTGATTTCTTCTCTCTTTCTTCATCTCTAAGGTGAAGACAACAATGCCTGTTATATTTTCATCACAAAGTCGTTGTGGAGTTCCAATGAGACCGCGTTTTGAAAAGTGCTTGGGAAACATTAAAGCACTAGATGGATATTTTTTATTATTCTTTTTCTTTTTTTTTTCTTTTTTTTTTTTTTTTGCGGGGCAATGGGGGTTAAGTGACTTGCCCAGGGTCACACAGCTAGTAAGTGTCTGAGGCCGGATTTGAACTCAGGTACTCCTGAATCCAGGGCCGGTGTTTTATCCACTGCGCCACCTAGCCGCCCCCCTATTATTATTTATAATACTATAAGGCATCTCAAAGTGGAGTGGATTGCTTTGGGAGGCTGTAATTCTCTGAAACTGCAAGGG
The DNA here is from genome assembly GCF_019393635.1 of Dromiciops gliroides. Taxonomy (NCBI): domain Eukaryota; kingdom Metazoa; phylum Chordata; class Mammalia; order Microbiotheria; family Microbiotheriidae; genus Dromiciops; species Dromiciops gliroides. Next base: position 552,635,684 of record NC_057863.1, on the reverse strand, counting down.
TCCATGCACAGGCTGGACGGCCCCTCATTAGGGATGACGTGGCTGGGATTCCTGTTCTCTAGCTGCTTTCTTCTGTGATTCCATTGCTGGGCATATTTTCTCCTTCTTCTAATGGATAAGCTTCTCCAAAGCAGGGGCCATCCTGTATTTATCTCAGAGTTCCTTCAGCCCAATGCATCACACAGAGCAGCAACTTAATAGATGTTTGTTGAGTGAATGGGGGGGGGGGCTACTTTAAGGAATGGAGATGATGCATTTTTAATTAGTGGCGTCCTTTTCATACAAACAATTAATATGCATGAGAGCTTTCAAACCATTTGTTCCCTTAGGATGGTTAAACATGTCCCCTCCTGTCTTGTTTATGTTATTAATTTGCTTAGCAAACAGTTTCCCCAGAGCAAGAGTGAAGGTAAACTCCAGCCCAGCCCAGGTCAGATGAGCAAACATTCTGCATTAGGTGGATCTAAATTAATGAGGGTTTACTGTGACAGGAAACGTTTCCAGTTCAAGGTTGGATGGAGAAAGCCACTTTTTAACAAAACCTTTGCTGGCCTGATAGAGTGTTCGTTGTTTTAACATTTTATTAACGTACAATTATTCGGCGAGCTTTTCAGCATCAAAGCCTTTTACAAACATTAATTAGCTGATCCTCACATCACCCCCATATGGTAGCTAAGTATCATTAACCCTATATTTGAGAAAACAAACAGACACAGAGAAATTGGGAAAAAGGAGGGAAGGGCACAGAACTAGCAAGGCCGTGGATGCCGGAGAGAAGAGAAGATCTGAAACTGGCTTCCACATTGGGGGCCCTACTTTAGCCTATGGTGTAGGAAAGTCTGTTTACCCTCATCCTGTAATGATGCTAAATTGATAAATTGATACCAATCTTCTAGACCTACAGCCTGTCGCTTGCAGGGGAAGTCTCCCCATCTTCATGTTTTGGGGAGGTAGTGTTGCCCAATGGAGAGGGGACCTGGGTTTGAGTCACCTAACCCTCTGAGTTTCAGTTTTTCTCAAAAGTGTTGGACTGGATGATCCTTAAGCATCTTAAAAGTAATGTTTCTATAAAATTCTACTCATTCTTTAAAGATTATTTTAAGCTCGGCTGTGTCCTTCAGGAAGGGCTTCCTTCCCTTGCCCTCTCCCTTACCCCCATTCAGAAATGATTTTTCTTTCCTTTTACTTCACATGGCACTTTCTCTTAAACATTTATCATGCTTATTCTCTGTATAAATTACCCATCCCCTACTAGACTGTAAGCTACCCAAGGGCAAAGATATTGTCTTATTTATTGCAAGAGATGTCATCGAAAGAATATTGCATTTGGAGTTATTAGACCTGGGTTTGATTTGGAACAGTTAGGAGGCATTGTGAGAGTGTTGGCGCTCTGAAAGCAGGAGGACCTGAGTTTCAAAGGCCTTAGACCTTTACTAGCTTGTGTGACCCTGCACTTAAGCCTGTTTGCCTCAGTTTCCTCATCTGTAAAGTGATCTGGAGAAGGAAATGGCAAACCACTCCAGTATCCTTGCCAAGAAAATCCCAAATGAGGTCATGAAGAGTTGAACATGAGTGAAAAACAACCAAGCAACAAAAAATGGATTCAGAACTAATGCCCATGTGCAATTGGGTAAATCATTGAAACTTTTAAAAACTCATTTCTTCCTCTATAAAATGAAGGGATTGGACTCTAACAGACTCTGGCATCCTTTGAAACTCAAGATCTATGATCCTGTGAATGACTGGAACCAAAGTTTAGAGATGAATAGAGATCCTCTTAGAAGGAGACCTATGATCAGAAACTCCAGTGAGGCCGTGCTGTCTCCACACAGGGTTGGATTTCCTCCCAAGATGTTTGAGTTTCCCAACATCAGTTTCGAGTTGTGACTACTTATTGGGGATGTAAGAGAGCTAAGGAATTGGACTAGATGAACTTTGAAGTCCCTACCAACTCAGACAGTATACGACTTATGTATTTTGAACCGAAGATCAGGCTACAAGACCTGACACAAGCTGGCTTGTTAAAAGCCTTTCTTCCCTTTCAAATTAGACAGACCATACCTTTCAGCATCCTAAATGATTGCTGTCTGCCGCTGTGGAAGGTACCTTTCCCATATCAATACTTTATATCAGCTCTAGGGTCCTTTCCAGAAGCACTGCAATAGAACAGAAAGGAAATTTTTCTTGGAGGCAGGAGAGACCTTGGTTTCAAACCCACCTCTGACACCTATGAGCTGTGTGACCTTGGGAAAGCCACAAAGCTCTATGAGCCTGGATCTTCTCATCTACATAATGAGAATAATACGTGTATTGTAGTTCAGTCATTTTTTATTTGTGTCCACTCCTTTGTGACCCCATTTGGGGTTTTCTTGGCAGAGATACTAGAGTGGTTTGTCATTTCCTTCTCTGGCTCATTTAGCTGATGAGGAAACTGAGGCAAACTGGGTTAAGTGATTTGCCCAGGGTCACACAGCTAGTAAGTATCTGAGGTTAGATTTGAACTCAGGAAGAGGAGTCTTTCTAACTCCAGGCCAGGAACTCTATCCATTGCGCCACCTAGCTGCCCATGTAGAGCTTACCTCAAAGAGGGTATTATGAGGATGAAATGAGATAATGTATATTGAATGCTTTGCAAATTTTAAAGTGCCCTACAATATAATAGTGCTATATAATAAAAGTGTTATTTAATAAAATTCCAATCCTGACATTATAGATTCTAAATTCCCTTTTGGCTCTGACCTTCTGTGTTCTAACATACTATGTTCTAAGCTTTCTTTTAGCCCCTTTTATTCTAATGTCTCCTTCAGAGCTAACATTTCATGACCTGCCTCTCCCCCCACCCCACCCCCCAAGCCCCTTCAGAGAGCCCTAGGCTTTGTGCTTAGGGGAGAGCAAAGGCCTCATGTGAAAATAGGTTTACCGTTGTTAGACCCATTTTTATTTCATTTTGTAGCCCTGTATTCATATATGACACTACAGCAACATTAAACATTCATACTGTGTCATTCAGTCCATCCCCCTTATAAGGTGGGGAGGATTCCCATGGTGGTAAATGTAACATTTGATCTTAGCCAGTTGTCCTGTAAAATATGCCTTGAACTCTCAGCTGTTTTCAGACATCAGTGCTAGGAACTGTCAGTTGGATGCCCCCCAGAAAAATGGGTTGGGTCATACCTGTATCATCTGGTTTTTGCATGATATTATATCTTTTACATGATCAATGTTCAGTGTACAAAGTCTTAATTTTTACATGGTCCTTATCCTAAAACCACCTGCAACCCAGGTAAACTTCAGATGCCCTTTGAACCCTAGCCCCTCCTCCTATAATGAGAAATAACCCACAGTGACATCACCCATTACCCCTTAGGCTTTCTTCATTTCCTCGCAGGCCCTGTAAGGTAAGAGCCAATCCCATCAAGAAGGGTGTATTAAGCATTTCCCATGTGCCACACGCTGACAAAAATAACTCGTTTCTTGTCCTCAAAAGAGTTTGCTTTCTCTATCAGGAAACAGCATGTGTGCAAAACACATAAATATATATAAAAGAGGCAAGTCACACAAAATATTCCATTTTGCAAATAAAGTGATGATAGGTGATATTTATATAGTTTTTTAAAACTTGTTGATCCTACCTTCACAACATCTCACTCCTATGAAGCTGCTGCCACCCTAGTGCCAACCCTTATCATTTCACCCATGGCCTAATAACACAGGGCTTCCTAAACTTTTTCTACTCACTATTCCTTTTCACCAGAGAAATGTTTAAGAGACCCTGGGTTTGTAGGTATATAAAATAGGTATACAAATCAAACATTGACTTTGGACTAATGTGATGGCCTCTTGTTTGGTCTTCTTGCCTCAAATCTTTCCCTATTTAATAATGATAACTAACATTTCTGTGGGGATTACCATGTGCCAAGCAGTGGGCTAAGAACTTTGCAGTTATTATCTCCTTTTGACCTCACAGCAACCCTTGGGAGGTAGGTACTATTATTATCACGATTTTATAGATGATAAAATGGAAACATATAGTGATGAGAGAAATGATTATTTATAATCAATGATATGGGGAGATCCAGAGTTCCTAAATTCAATCTCTGAAGTTTGAATTAACTTTTGCCTCAATTGTGGTCAGATACCTTTTAATCTAGGGTGGGGAAGCCCATTGTGCTCTATACAGGTTTGGGTGGGAATAAATTCTTTGAATAGCTTTTCCAAGGCTGGGCAATTTAGAAGTAAGTGACATGATCAAAGTTTATTAGAATACATCCAGCCTCTCATTGTAATATTCATTCTCTCTCATTACTTGTTAACCAATCTGAGTTGATTGCCACCCTTTAGACACCCACTTTTCTAAACGCATATAATCTGTGAGCCTGCAGTCATGAGGGCCTTTGGCATTTGAGAGTGTCATTCATCTCCTTTATTAGTAAAATGCTAGTATTATTAATAAAGTGATTCATTACCCAGAAATCATGTCTCTCAGACTTTTTTAAACATCACAGCAATTAAGGGACTTGTCTAGGGTTACACAGCTAGTAAGTGTCTGAGACTGGATTTGAACTCATGACTTCATCAGAATCAAAGCGGATCTTCCTGAAATACAGGTCTAACCATTTCCTGCTCCACCTCATCCTCCTCCCCACCCCCATTCAATAAACTCAAGTAGCTCCCTGTTACCTCCAGGATCAAAAATAAAATCCCTTGTTAGGCTTTAAAGATTTTCATAACATGCCCCTTCCTACTTTTCCAGTCTTCTGATACTTTATACCTCCTCCCCCACTCCCTACCACATACCCTCTGATCCAGTGACATTGGCCTTGTGAGACATTCCATCTGCCCACTCAATGCATTTTCACTGGCTTGTCTTCTTGTCTGGCTTTTCTGGCTTCCCTCAAGTCTCGTCTAAAATCCTATTTTATGCAAGAAGCTTTTCTGGATTCTCCTTAATGCTATTGCCTTCCTTTCAGTTTATCTTGTACATATCTTGTTTATAAATTATTGTTCAGTCATTTTTCAGTTGTGTATGACTCTTTGTGACCCCATTTGAGATTTTCTTGGCAGAAATTCTTCAGTGATTTTGCCATTTCCTTCTCCAGATCATTTTACAGATGAGGAAACTGAGGCAAACAGGGTTAAGTGACTTGCCCAGGGTCGCACAGCTAGTAAGTGTCTGAGACTAGATTTGAACTCAGGAACATGAATCTTCCTGCCTCTAGGTCAATACTCTATCCACTGTGCCACCTAGCTGTCCTGTTTGTACATAGTCTTCCCCTTTCAATTGTGAGCTCCTTGAGAGCAAGGACTATGTTTCATCTCTCTATCCCCCCACTCTTAACCGCTACCTTAATAAATTCTTGGTGACAATTTATTAAGGGCTTTACTTACATACTTTATTTTGTTGGATGACCCTGGGAGGTATGTGCCATATGTATTATTAGCCTTGTTTTACACTGGAGAAAAATGAGATGCAGAGAGGTTAAATACAGGCTCACTGAACTGGCCAAGTACTGGCAGTCAGATTCACAATCCCTTCTTATCTGACTCTGGATCCCTCTTTCATCCTAGTAGCATCAAGCTTGGAAAAGAGTAAATGCTTAATAAGCAATTGTCCTCCATTTTCATTTCTTTGGTCACATTGCTTCTCACAACGAGAGGTGAGTAGACTTGAACTTCAGACACATAAGGGAACCTGATCAGGGTCAGATAGCAAGCAGATGGCAGGTCTAGGGTTCAAATGCACGTTGGCTGGCTCCAAATTTAGTGTTCTTTTTACTGTACCACATGCTCCTTGTGTGTGTTTGCATATCATGCACTAAGTGTTCCCAGAAATTTTTCAAGTAACATCGTTGTTATGGTTACTCTTGTGGTTGTCATCTCCCTTGATTTTGTGTGTGTGTGTGTGCGTGTGCACGCGTGCACGTGCGCATGTGTGTTCTCTCTTCCTTCTTTCCCACCCACTGTCACAGAAACAAATCTTCTTGTGCAGTTGTGTGTCTCTGAGCGTCAAACACATGAAAAGAGTGAGAGTTGATAAGAAAGGGGGAAGAGATCTTTACTGCCTCTAAGACCACTAGCTATAGGTCGCTAGTTACTCTACAAGCTGAGACAGTGGAACATAGAAATGACTGGTAGCTTTGAGAATATTGAAATGGTAGAGATTGGAGTCCTAATGTTAGAGCTTAGTGAATAGAACATGGGGAATGGCATATCATAGTTAGAAGGGGTCCAGGAGTGGGGCAGCTAGGTAGCACAGTGGATGAAGCACTGGCCCTGGATTCAGGAAGACCTGAGTTCAAATCCAGCCTCAGACACTTGACACTAGTTGTGTGACTCTGGGCAAGTCACTTAACCCTCATTGCCCTGCCCCCCCCCCCCAAAAAAAAGGGCCCTGGATCTCTAAGATGGAAGAGGTCTTAGAATATTCAAGCTTGAAGGGACCTTCATTTCACAAAAGAGCACCATTCCCCACCCCTCCCTGGAGGCGATTGACTTAGAGTCACATGGTATATTATTGGCAAAGTTGGGATCAGAAGATAGGTCTCTCAATTCCTAATTCAGTGCTTTTCCTCCACATTATCCCTTAGTTGGCCTTCTGAATAGAGTAGCATTTGTGGAAAAGGACTTTCCTAGTTCCCTCTCCATTATCAAGAATATCTCAAGAGCAGTGTTACTTAACAATGGTGTGCTCCCTAAACATTTCTCACACTTTGGGCAATTTGTTTATATTACATTCCATTGACTATACTTTGAGTCCTGGCATTACAAGCAACTTGCTTGGGCAAGTCTTTCTTTCTTGGCCTCAGTTTCTCCATCTGTAAAATGCAGAAGGAAAGCTTTTTTTTCCACATCTGTTTTTATTGTCTAGAATAATGTTATCAAAACAGGACTCTGCACTTAGTAATTTCTCATTTAGTCCTTTTTATTACTGATGCTGGCCTCGCCTCGTCTAGGCTCATTGCTGTGCAATAATGAAGCATAAGAAGTGGACTTCAGTGGAAATATTCATTAAATAACTTACTTAAAAATTTACTTTTAAAATTTATTTAAATTTACTTTTAAGAAAATACATTATTAAGGCATATATGACTGAAAAAAAAAAGATGTTGGACTGTCACCTGAGAACAAGAAAACACCAATAGATTTAGCCTGAATGATATATGTATATCCCCAGAATATCAAAAGGATAAGAGGAAGGCTACCAGTACCAACATACTGGGCCACTTCTCTTACTGTCAGTTTTTTCATCTTTAAAATAGGGCTAATTCAAGTGCTCCTCACATCCCAGAGCCACTGTGAAGTACTGCACAAACTATAATTCAGTTGTTCAGTCATTTTTAGTCATGTCCAACTATTTGTGACGCCATTTGTGGTTTTCTTGGCAAAGATACTTGGAGTGGCAATTTCCTTCACCGGTTCATTTTACAGATACAGGGAACTGACACAGACAGGGTTAAGTGTCCTGCCCAGGGTCACACAGCTAGTAAGTGTCTGAGGCTGGATTTGAACTAAGGAAGGTGAGTCTTCTTGACTCCAGTTCCACCTAGTTGCCAGCATAAACTACAGGAGGCTGTGCAAATACCAGAATCACAAAATTTCAGAGGTGGAAGGAACTTCAGCAACCATTGAATTCAACTTCAATTTAAAAAAACCCATCTGTCCTACGATATGGCTGATAATCAGTCCTCCAGTTTCTACTTGAAGACCTCCTGTGAAGGGGAGCCCATAGCCTCTGGAAGCAGGGAAAAGGAATATTCTACTTTTGAATAGCTCTCATCATTAGAAAAGGGCTTTTTTGTTTGTTTTGTTTTTTACTACACTGACTTGGCTGGGAATAATAATACTTATTATTAGGTTGCTTATGTAAGATTTATGGGAAAATGTGGACAAGACCTGCACCAGATGAAAAATCATTTCAAGTATGGGGGGGGGGTGGAGAATCTAGGTGTGGAGACAGAAGACCTCGGTTCAATTTCTGAGTTTTTTTACTCATTATTTACTACCTTATTTAACTTCTCTGGGCTTCAGTTCCTTCTATAAAATAAGGAGATTATACCAGTTAACCTCTGAGTTTCCTTCTAGTCTTAAACATATGCTATCTAAGCCAAATGTGGGATTTTGTTCTGTTTTTCTTCAATGGGATGAGGTAGGAGGGAGAAAAGATAGATTTTTGTCCATTGTAATAAGCAAATGAATGAATGGATAAAATAAAATAAGACTGTGTGCTATTCAGGTCTGACAGAGATAAGCAGATGAAGAAAACTCTCCTCTGCCCACAAGGAGTTTACAGTCTGGTATGGGCAATAATACGCATAATGTGTAGTGTACCAGAGAGTCTGAGCCTATCTCTACCCCGAAACTTGCCTTCATACTGGTGTCTTGCCATGGAAGGGGGTGAGGAAGGAATAGGGCTAAGTTCATTTTGTCACTTTCATCCCCACATTTAATCTCACCCTATCCGCAGCCTTTGCACATCCATCTAGGCCTGCCCATTGCAGGTTGAATCTTCCTGGGCCACATGAGCTCTCTGTGTTATTAAGTGGAAGCCTCACATTGGTCTGTGTACAGTACCCTTCTACACAAATCCAAATGCACTAAGGGCTCACAAATGGCTTGGCTGAGACAGTGTTCATTTGAATATTTCATGAGAACCTTTCTGAAGTGAACACTGCTCTTCCAGGGTATATGCTGGGGGCGGGGGTGAGGGGAGACCCAGATACCATGGAACACTGGGGGACCTGATCCAGAACATGCTTTGGGTGCTGATAAGGGAACAGATTTCAAATGGCTTTGCTCCAGGATTTCTATGTGAAGATTCCTCACATTGGTTGAATTTAACTCAGCCAGAAAAAAAAGATAACACTGCGCTTGAAAAAAGCAATGTCAGAATTGCACGTCCCATCACAACATTTCCCTCCAGTTGGATTGCTCCTATTTTGAGAGGCAGTGGTGGATCAGAAAGAACACTGCATCAGGAGGCGGATGATGTGGGGTTCTCTTGTCACTGTAGCCATATGACTTAGGAACTGATTATTAGTCCCTTCGTTTCTCTGAACATTCTTTTCTTTATCTGGAAAATGGAAATTATAATCCAGCAGCACCCATTTTATAGCATGATTGTAAGAAAAAATCTTTTGTAGTTGGTAAAGCAATATACCTGTGTGAGCTTTGTTGTCCTCGTTGTTATTGTTGTTTGTTGTTCTGGCTTTTACTCTTGTGGCAAGTGGCATTAATTAAACCCTCAATTGAGGGGAGCCCGGGATACTGTTTTCTTGTGGGGAGGCAAAGAAGTCAGAGAAAGGAACAAGGTATGGCAGGGGGGAAGCCCAACCTAAGCTATCATCCAGTAGTTTCCTATTTTATTTAATTATTCCTACTAAGTAGATACTAAGCTGTGTTGTTTGTATGCTATGGAAGAACTGCTACTGTGCTTAGCACCCCCTAAATGCAATGCTCTCTAAATGCAAATATCCTGGAACAAAGCCCCAGTCACCTTGCCTCAGTTACTGCTCTGCTAACCTGAAGTTCCGATCAAGGCTGTATATGACCCTGACTATTCAGTGTTGTAGGGGAAGATTCCCATATGGGGTAGAAGATTGGAGTAGATGATTCCTAAGTCCACACCTGCGATTTTATCATTCTGAAGGCCAGGGTAGAGTTGCATAGGCCTCCCTGGTGAATGGCCAGTACAGTGCTATCCCTTGGCCAGATGCCTGGTCAGGGCAATGTTTAAGTCCTCATTCCCAGCTGTGCTTTTGAAATAGAGTTTGGGGTCCACCCCCGAGTAGTTATGAGAGGCTTACAGAGTCTCAGAGATGGAAGGGGACTCAGAGGTCACTCTGATTTATTCCTGAATAGGAATCCCTTCCATTCCCATCTGTCCATAGAGACCTCCAATGATGGGGACCTCTCTCCCTCCCAAGAGGCCAATCCTGGATTGCTGTGATTGTTAAGAAGCTTTTCCTTACATCAGTCAGTTCCTTTCTACAGTTTCCACTCCCTGTTTCTAGTTTGGGCCTTGGGGGTCAAGCAGATATCCAACTGTAGCCTTAAGCTTTCTGGGGAGGTTCCCAACGAGGGCAATTTCTTTTATATGGTGCCTTCTCTTAGCTTAAGGGAGGAAACAAGCCTAAATGCATTGTCAATTTTAAAATAAATTGCCCAATCAGAAGAGTGATTCAAAATATAGAGGTGACAAGTGAATGCCTTGGCTTTTTTGCAAAGATGACTAATTAAAGAAGCAGAAATAGAACTGTGGTGTGGTCTCCCTCCCTTCCCTCCAACCCCAGTTCCTCCCTCCTCCCAGTTTCTTCCAATGAGCCAGAGTTACTGTAATGAAAACAAGGGGAGTGTGGTGTTTGGTAACTATTTTTATACCTACATCAGACTTGATGTTAGTGGCTTTGAATTATTTAGCATTCTTCTTTCTCGGCTGTCCTCTCCAGTGAGTTTCTCTTGCAGGGCTGCTGGGAGTTGTTCGGAAACAATGTAGGCCTGGAAGCAGGCAAGCATTGTCTGTCTACTGGTCTTTTCATTTCCTTAGGCTTAATCTGGCCTTTTCCTGGCACTGAGGCTTGGGGTTGGGATCACAGGACCTAGGTATTAAATGAGTTCAAGCAGTAGCTGCTTAGGGTGGGGTGACGCTAATAGGCAAAGAAACACCCCATCAGAGACAAGGGGCACATGGGGAGGGAGTAAAATGGATGGAACACTGGCCTTTGGGATGGAAGATCTGAGTTGGAGTCTCAGCTCTGCCCCGGCATGGTTAGGCCTGAATGAATTATTTCACCACTATGGGCCTCAGTCTCTTTCTCTGAAAAATGACATGGTTGGACTAGATGGTGGCCTTCAAGGCTCCTTCCAGCTCTCAAAATGGGCTGTCTTTATTCAGTTAGATCACTGCATGCGATGGCATATCAGTCCCTGCTTTTAGTATGCAGGCCACCCCAGAACATTATTAGGTCCCAAAGGCATTTTAAAAATCACATCTGTCAGAACCATATGTGGGGTAAGAAAATCTTCCTGAAAGTCCAAGCTATACACTTAAAAGCACTGTCTTCACTGTGTGCCTCTGAAAATTTATGATTGATGGCTATAAAATGCCTGGAACAATGGGATGAGATGAATTGACCTCTTATCTTCTCCCTTCCCCCTTATAATTAATGTCATAGACTGTTAGAGATAGTGTGAAATAGACATACAGGTTTCAAAGGAAATCCACTGCGTATTGAGTTTACATCTCTCCATGGCTGGTATGGTCTTTTTCACTGATATTTGTTTTGATTCCTAGGTATGGGGGACCGGGGAAAGGAGGAGGAGGGATACACATTTTCTTCATTCCATTCTTTCAGCTCCTATTTAATTATTTGTGACCTTAAAATGACTCCCTCTCAAGCCTCCTAAGAGCCTTGTTTTACTCGGTGTGGACACACAGTTGAATTATTGTATAAATTGTCCATGAAATTTAGGTTCCCTGCAAAATGAACTGCTGACACTTATTTTTAAAGTGCCCATCACTATGGTACTGGGATCAAACAGTTGGCAACAATGTTAATATTGATTGTATTTCCTTAAGAATGCATTGTAATTCTATACTGAGTAATATCACATTCTCTTAATAAAGTAATATTTGACACAGTTAAATTCCCTGCTATTATATTTCAGAGATGTGTCTGAAACATAATGTGCCTACCACATACATGTGCTATAATATTGCCGGTTTTCCTAATAATTGTTTCATTCCTTTGTAAAACAAAACAAAATGAAAAAAAAAAACACCCAAAGGTGGAGGAACGGAAAAAAAGTGGGGAAACAAAGATTTTTTTCTCTAGCCTAAAAAAGAATATATAAAATTCTTTGTATACCTAAAATCACAATGTAGATGCTATCTATATTTATACATAGTGAAATAGAGAGATGGGTATATGCATATATAGTTATACATCTACATCTCTGAAATCAAATGCTAACATTAAAATACTAATAATTCCGCTTATAATTATGGTGACTCACATCTCTCACCATTATTTCTGGTTTCCAAAATCACCCTGGTAAGTAGTGTTAATTATCTTTATCTCCATTTTACAGATGAAGAAACTAAGGCTGAAATTAATTGGCTTAACTAGGTCATAAAGCTAGTAAGTAGCAGAGGGCGTATTTGAGCCCACATTGTTTTGGACTCGCAAATCCAACCCTCTTTTACATACAACATGCTGGCTCTTGAATTCACTCTCTCCTCACCTGTGCCTCATAGAATCCTTATCTTTCTTCACAATGGAACATAAGGGTCATCTTCCACACAAACTTTCCCTGGCTCCCCACATACTGGTGCCTCTCCTCCCAAACTACCTCATATTTAACTTTTATAGTTTCTTTCTTTTCTTTCTGTTTGAGCTAGATCCTCTTAAAAGTGTCCTTGTTATCTTCTCCCATTAGAAAGTAAGCTTAGTGGGTGTAGCCTTTGTTTATTCGTTATATTTGTATTTAGTGCCTGACACATAGTAGGTGATTAATCAGTACTTGTTGATTTTTTTTTTTGTAGTGAGCAACAAAAATACCTTATATAGGTGTCAATTCCCAAGGACTTTGCTCTTTGAAATTTATTTACTTTTTAAATAGTGCACAAACAAATTTGATCATGACATGTTATAGAATGACCGTGCCTTTGATTTCTCCAACAGTCCTGGTTCTTTAGAATAAATAATATATTCTGCTAAAGGAAGTGTCTTTAGTGTCATGGGCATGAATCTGGGTAGATGAAGATAGGGCCACAACAGAAGTTGAAAGCCCCAAAGCATAGACTCTTGCCTTTTGTCTCTCCTGGGGCTGCTGAAAGCCGAGCTTATCTCTATGGCATATTAGTCACCCCCTATAAATTGAATCTATTTTCTGTTCCAACCTATTTTATCAGCAACTTCAAAGAATCTAGCCACAAAGAATAAGGATTTTGAATATTTTTTTATAAGTTAAGTCACCAGGAGGGAGAAAATCTTTACAGAGCATTGTAGGAAGGATTTGCTTTGTTGAAAAAGCTAAATGACAAAGATAAGCTTTTAAAAATATATAGAACAAAGAGAACACAGTGAGATGGAGTGACAATATTTAAATCCTCCCCATTCTGTTAATGGGTGACATTGAGAATAAAGAGTTACAACATCAGTCCTCCCCCCCCCCCAAACCTGAGAAGGGGTGTTAACAATTGTTTGTGTCATGGACCCCATGGTAAGTCTGGTAAAGCCCATGGACCACAATGTTTTTAAATGAATAAAATATATAGGATTACAAAGGAAATCATTCATATTGAACTCAATGTGTAATTTTTTTCCCATCCAAATTCAGACACACTATCTATCCCTTTCTGTAGTGTTACTATAGAATGTTAGAGCTGAAAGGAGCCTTAAAATAGAGAACATCGAATGTTAGAGCTGGAAAGAATCTTAAGGTGTAGAACATGGAACATCAATTGTTAGTACTGGAAGTCCTTGAAGATCCTTGCCAGTCACAGTCATTCAACAAACATTTTAAAGCATCCCCTATGTGCTAGTCACTGTGCTAAGGACTGGGATACAAAGAAAGACAAAAAGACTGTCTCCGCCCTCAAGGGGCTGACATTCTAAAGGGCAGCCCATCATGATCAATAACCTCATTTTACAGATGATGTAAGTGAGGTACAGAACAGTTAATTGACTTGCCTGAGGATACAAAAGGTTTGTGAGAGATCCAGAGTATGAACCTAGGCTTCCCAAATCCCCCCAGTACCACCTCCCTGAAGGTCCTCAACTGACAAAAGTGTGACAGAGAATGGTCTAAGGATCTGCTGTCTTTAATTTTATAGTTAGACTAAGTCTCTTGAATTCTAATCCTTGGCCCTGATCACGGAAGCTTTTTTAAGAAATGGGTAATGTAGAAGTGAACAAAAATCAGACCTGGAGACCAGATGCACAGTTAAATAACTCTACATCTATTAGTTAAAAAAGAAAAAAAGAAGATGAGGAGGGGGAAGAGTTTAACAAAACTAACCAATACACCTACTATTTCTCACGTAATCCCCAGCTATTGCAATAAAGTGATGAGATGATGCATTGTCTCATTTGTGCTCTGTGGTCAAGCTTGGTCATTATACTTACTTAGAATTTGGTTTAACATTTTTTCCTTTCTGTTAAGGTTGTAAGTGTATGGTAATAATTGTGTATGTTTTTTCTCACTTCTGTTTGTTTCAACCTACATCAATTCATATGTCTTCCCATATTCTGAATTCATCAAATTAATTTCCTAATGCACAGTAATACTCCATCATGTTCATGCACCACAATTTGGTAAGTCATTCACCAAGTGATAGGCATCTGCTTTGTTTCTAGTTCTTTGTTCCCACTGAAAGTTTGTCCATGAATATTTTGGTGAATATGGTACCTTTTTTATTTTTATGACCTCTGTGGGGTATATGCATAGCAGTGGGATGTCTGGGTCCCAAGGTATGGTCACCTTTTATTTTTTAGTATAATTCCAAATTACTTTCCCAACATTTAAAAAATTCTCATTTATCTTGGGTAGTGTGAATGTATCTTTTAAAGAGGTAAAGGATGAATTGGATGGCATTTTATAATAGCAATAATAATCATAGTTAAAATGTATGTGATTCTTTAATGTTTACAAAGTAGTTTTTGTATATTATCTAACTTTATCTTCACAACAACCCCAGGGGATAATTGCTATTATTATCCCCATTTTAAAGATGAGGAAACTAAAGTAGAAAGAGGTTAAATAACTTGCCCAGGGTCACAAAACTAGTAAGTGCCAAGGCAGAATTCAAATGTAGGTCTTCCAGACTTTAGGCCCAGAACTCTATCCATACCATAATCTATCTGGCTCTAAAAATTCATATTTATCTTTATATTCCAAAGTTGCAATCATGTAGAGAATTCAGAAAATATAACTTGTAGTCAAGTAAGTATTTATTTTTGAAGGTAATCACCCCAGGAGGCACTAGCCATATTTCAATATGGATGGTATTGTTTAAACTGTGATTGGAACTCCTCTGTGGGAAGGTGTTTTATAGGCCATTTACAAGCCACATCAAGAAACCTATCCCATTGATTTCTAGGCTTACCTTGGTGTTTGATTTAAAATGGAGTTGCTCATCTAGTTCATTGGACATGAGCCTAAGTACCTAAGTACTCTTTAAAGGTTTCTTCAAATCAGATCTACCCTTAAAGATTAAAGATTTTCTACCTTTGGGGGTAATTGGAAGAATTGGTTTAGACCATTCCCAAGAAACATTTCCTGTCATGGTTTGAAAATTGGCAGTCTTGTGGGACTAATGGTAGACTTTTCTAGGTGACAATTTGGAAGGGTTAGGTAATCATTTGAAAAATCACATTCTGGTCTGTTGAAAAGGTTGAAAATACTTTATATTCACATGGCATATGGAGTCATGGAATTACAGAATCTCAGAGTTGGAAGAGGTCTGGATGGCCATTCAGGATTCTGTGCTACAACATTCCTAAGAAATGGCCATCCAGGGGCATCTAGGTGGCACAGTGGATAAAGCCCCGGCCTTGGATTCAGGAGGACCCAATTTCAAATCCGGCTTCAGACACTTGACAACACTTACTAGCTGTGTGACCTGGGCAAGTCACTTAACCCTCATTGCCCTGCAAAAGACAAAAACAAAAACAAGAAATGGCCATCCAGCCTCCTTTTAAAACCTTTAGTGATTTCCCCAAGACCCAAGATAACCGTTTCCATTATGGCATATGTGTAAATGTTAAGAAATTCTATTGAGCTAAAAACCTCTTTTCCTCTAATTTCCACCCATTATGCTTAGTACTGACCTCCGGAGCGAAGTAGAATAAAACTAATCCCTCTTCTACATGACAGGCCTACTAATACTCAAAGGCTGCTATGTATGAAGAATCCAATTCATAGGAGCATTGATAGAGATTATCAGGTATTGTAATAGATAGATTGGATCTTCTCTATTTTCCCTTTCTTCCCACTTTCTTATTGAAGCTGAAATATCCATTCTTCCTTGTAGAGGTGCTTAGAGAGGAAGAAGGTATACCTGCACTCCAAGTATTAACCCTATATAATCAAGGATGCTCAACTGGATTGGGTACCATTTTTTAGATTCAACAATAAAGCTACTATGATGGCTCACTTTTCTCTAGCTTTGTATAGTAAAAAAAAAGAAAAGAAAAACTTCACTTACATGATCTTATTTCATTTTCATGACATTTCAGTGAAATAAATAGGGAAAATATTATACCTATTTCAAAGATGAGAAAACAGAAGTCTGAGAACCTAAGGGACTTGGCCAAGGTCCCGCAGCTAACTTAGTAAGATAGAATGTGAACCCAGGTCTTCTGGCTCTGAAAACAAAACTCTTTCCCACTCTACCTCCACAGTCTCACTAAAGTGGATGAATCATCCCTGCAAGCTTTTTTATGATGCTTTGTACTTGGTGATATCGATAATGATCGTTGTTGCAATCTATGGTAAAGACAATGGTGTTTTCCATTACAAGATTTCAATAGTATTCTCAAAACAGTGATCTATAAACTTTTTTGATCACACCCTATCCTTTAAAAAAAAATCATTTAGTGGGTGTGTTAGGGATGGAGGACAGATTTTCCCAAAGGCAATTGCTGTTCTGGAAGTCCAGGTTGAGATTAAGTTAAAACTTCTTTAATCAGCCCCACCTGGCCCTGAAGGAGCTTCCCCAGCATTGAGGAGAAGGGTAGTACAATGGGAGAATGTTGAGATGCAATGGATAGGGTAGGTAGGTCTGTGTTGAAAACAAGTGTTATGATTGACTACCTGAGGTGGAATGTGACCCATTTTCCCAAGATCTGATTGGCTGATCACACCCAGACACTCCCCCACACTTTGGACACTCCAGATCTAAAGAATGCTACATTCTGGTGGAATGTAAATTCTTTGAGTGAAGGGATGTTTGTGTATTCTCCCCCTGCAAACCCCCCCCCAAAAAAATTTTGTTTCTCACTACCTGGCAAAAGGGCAACTAGGTGGTGTCATAGTGCATTGAGTGCCATCCCTGGAGGCAGGAAGATTCATCTTCAAGGGTTCAAATCTGGCCTCGGACATTTACTAGCTGTGTGACCCTGGACAAGTCACTTAACCCTGTTAACCTCAGTTCCTCATCTGTAAAATGAGCTAGAACAGGAGATGGCAAACCACTCCAATATCTTTGTCAAGAAAATCCTGAATGGGGTCATGAAGAGTTGGGCATGAGTATAACAATTGAACGAAAACAACAAAATGTGGCATATGATTTATGAATGAATGAGTTATGTTAATTGTAGATACATAAGTGGGGCATCCCTGATGAAAGGTGATTTTTCTTGACCTAAAGACTTTCTCATTATGTCCTAACAACAGGAGATCCTTCGATGATGCTTTAATGAAGAATTCCAGCCACATCTCTATACTCACTGTAGTTTGCTGAAGGGAGACTATAGATTAGGGATTCTTTTTTTTAAACACAATTTTATTGATATTTTCTGGTTTTTACATCATCATCATTTTCCCCAGTGTCCCTTCCACTCCCTTTCTGATAGAACCATCCCATATAACCAATAGTATTTTTAAAGAGAAAGAAAAATCAGCAAAACCTGATTGATACATTGAAAAAGGCTGAAAACATGGGAAATGAGTGATATTTATGGACCTCCCACCTACACCAAAGAGTGGGTTGAGGGGGGGGGGTCTCCTTTCATATCTATTTAAGTCTTCCTTGATGTTTATAATTTTGCTATATTCACTTGAATTTTTGGTGTGTAGTTGTTCTTTACATTTACATTGTTGTGGTTATTGTTTTGTCTCTTTTAATTCCTTGTCTCTATATTAGTTCATGTAGATCTTTCCATGCCTATCTGCATTCATCACACACACACACACACACACACATCCTTACTTACGTATACCACAATTTATTTAGTCATTCTCCAATCAATGTATATCTACTTTTTTTTTTTTTTTGGTGAGGCAATTGGGGTTAAGTGACTTGCCCAAGGTCACACAGCTAGTTAGTGTCAAGTGTCTGAGGCCGGATTTGAACTCAGGTCCTCCTGAATCCAGGGCTGGTGCTCTCTCTACTGTGCCACCTAGCTGTACCCTCTACTTTTTTTAAAAAAAGAATTTTTAACCTGGGATCCATGAATTTGCTTTTTAAAAAATATTTTATAACAATTTCAATATAATTGTTTTCCATTTGAGTAATCTTATGGATTTTATTTTATGCATTTTAAAGTTTCATTCTGAAAAGAGATATACAGGTTTTGCCAGACTCCTGACGGGGTCTGTCACAGACATAGGCATAGACACACACACACACACACACACACACGTTAAGAACCTCTGCTCTAGAATCACACATGTCTAGAGGTAGAAGGGATCTTAGAAAACATGTCTAAATTGAGGCTGACAAAAGGAAGGTACTTGTTCAAGGTCATGGAAACAAATCAGCTCAGGTCAGTGCCACAAACATCATATTAGGACAGGGTCATAAAAAATGACGAGGCCTTCCAGCCTTAGACCCCTTTCTACAATGCAGCAGTGATGCTCTAGGAACCAAGCAGAATTGTAGTAGCTCAAAAGAAATGTGAAATGCACACATTGAGAGACATCTCCCTCCCAAATAGTTATCCGTACCATTTGTGCCCGACCTGTGATAGAGCCTTCCAAGCTCATATTGGTCTGATCAGCCACAGTCAGATATATTGTACTTTGACCCCAACATATTGATGTCATTCTGGTCCTCTTCGAGTGCAGAAGTCAACCATTACTACAATGTAGGAGCTTCTTTCCAATCTACCATTCCTCCTGTGATGCCTTGGTTTGGAATCTGATCTATGGCTCTCGGGTGCATGGTATTTGATCCCAGCACTGACCAAAACTGAGAAGAATTGATGGTACTCAGATAGTAATCAAAATCTTGAATCGTACTGTACACAACAATGAAAAAATGAAATTGATTTGAGTGCTGAAGCACAATGAAAATGTAGGACCGTCAGAATTTTAAGGGGAGTCTCTGGAGAGCAGGGGCTTAGTTAACTACTTTACAGATATCTATTTTGTCTACAATGTTATACAGTATTGATATATTGATCAGTGCCTTAGCTACAGTGTATCTTGGCTAATATGTACTGCACTTAGACTAAAGAGTGGAGCTAGAAGGGGAAATGCTAGAAACAGTGGAGCATTCATCTTTTGCTCCTGTTTCTTCATCATGGTGGCTTGTTAGATTTAAGAATCATAGATTATAGAATGTTAGAGGGCAGGGAACCTTATGGTATAGAATGTCAGAGCTAGCAGAGGTCTGGTAGAATTATAGACCTAGAAGAGAGTACTGAATATCAAAAATTAGTGTTTTCAAAGATATAGTCTTTCTTAGACTCTAATATCAGAGTTCTTAGGGACTCTAAACCAAAGAATGTCAGTCAGGAAGGACCTTAGAACACAGAATGTCAGAGGTGGGAAGGACTTTAGAACATGGAATGCAGGACTGGGAAGGACCTTAGAACATAGAATTTCAGAGCTGGGAAAGACCTTAGAAAATAGAGAGTCAGAGCTCAGAGAGAGCTGAAATCAGAGAAAACGGACTATTACAAAATGAGATATAAGACCAAAGGCCACACAATGATCCTATAGATTAAAAAAAAAATCCCTGAATTCATCAACTGACTTGCCCAAGGTTCACAGAGCAACTTAATGGCAGAGCTGGGCCTAGCACCCAGGTCTCATGACTACCAGTCCAGAAATCTTTCCAATCTATCACATTACAGGTATAGCTAGTTCTCTTGGACAACAGTAATATTAATAAAAATGTTTCAGGTAGAGGGCTGAGCCAGATGACCTCTAAGGTCTCTTTCAGCTCTGAGATTCTGTGCTTCCATGGCAACCCTGTGGAATATTAAAGTTATGATCAAAGACAGAAAAGACGCTCATATACAGAGCAAGAATGAACAATTAATAAATACATAAATTAATCTTATTTATACTGCAATGAAGTAAAAGTATGTGTTTGGTCAAGCTTCTGTACTGGTGTCATTATGCAAAGAGTCTTGATTGAGCCTTGATCCTTCCTAGCTGTGAGATGCCAAATAAACAACCTTTCTCCATATCTGCCTATCTGTCAATCTCTCATCTCTACATACATCCAAGCATAGCTTACCACGGCACTAAGATTTTTGGGACACCTCTATGTTTATGTTCATATAAACATGCCCATGAAATGCAAACACCATTATCCTTTATTGTCAGGCACTAATTGCTAAGACAAAAATCTTTAGTTCAAACAAACAGTCGTAAAATTTGATAGCAAGAGTATAAACAACACTTAATTTAAATATGGTAGTCATTTTACCTCCCTGCTCCACACATTGCCCTCTTTTTCTGTCTTAGGCTCAGGTGCCCTCTGCATATGCAGGAAAAGTAACAATGGTAGTGGGCATTTGTGTAGCATTTTTAGTTTTGTAAAGTGCTTCATGAAAATTGTTTCATTTTATTCTCACAATAATCCTGAAAGGCAGCTGCTACTATTGTCTCCATATTACCAATGAGGAAACTGAAGCAGAGAGTAGTTACCTGACTTGCCCAAGGTCATGCAGGAAGACTGAGGCTGGATTTGAATTCAGATCTTCCTGACATTAGGTCTAACCTTCTATCTACTAAACTACCTAGCTGTGATTTTATACATGTCTATAGCTATATCTGTATACTTATAGCGATATAATACATATATGTATGTGTGTACATGACTATATGTACATGCATATTTGTTGTTGTTCAGTTGTGACTGATTCTTCATGACCCCATTTTGGGGTTTTCTTGGCAGAGATACTAGAGTAGGTTGCCATTTCCTTCTCCAGCTCATTTTACAGGTATGGAACCTGAGGCAAGCAGGGTTAAATGACTTGACCAAGGTCACACAGCCAGTAGGTGTTTGAGGCTGGATTTGAATTCAGGTCTTCCTGATACCATGCCTGGCACTCTATCCACCGCATCATCTAGCTGCTCTGTATATACATATGCCTTGTGTATATGTATGTATGTATCCATACATGTGCATGCATATATATTATATATAACATGTGCTGCATAATTATAACCACTGACATTTATATCCGTTTCTGCATTTGTAAAATGAGTAGGTTGAACTACATACTCTCTCAAGCCCCTTCTGGTTCTTAGATTCTGCTTTGCTATTGAGAATGCTTTATTTCTGTTCTCTCATGTGGTACTTAAAACACTGTGAGTTGTTAGTCAGTAAACATTTATTGAGTGCCTACTATGCCCCAGGCACTGTGCTAAGCACTGGACAAAAAGTAGTTCCTGCCTTCCGGGAGCTTACGGTCTAATAGGAGAGACAACATGCAAACAACAGTGTCCAAACAAGCTATGTCCAAGATAAGTCAGAGATAATCAGCAGAGGGAGGGTACCAGGATCCAGAAGGATGAGGACAGGCTTGCTGTGACAAGTGAGATTTTAGCTGGGACTTGGAGGAAGCCAGGAATGCTAGGAGGAGGTGCTAAGGAGGGGGGAGAGCATTCCAGGCCTGGGAGACAGCCAGGGAAGATGCCCAGTCAGGAGATGCAGTGTCTTGTCTGAGGAACAGAGCATCCATGGACTGTACGAGGACATAGGGGTGCTGGGAAGGTGAGGGGGGCAGGTTCTGAAGAGGGGAGGGAGTTGAGGGAAAGACAATGAATTCAATGAGGGACGTGTTGAGTTGAAGATAACGAGAGCATATCTAGTTTAAGAAGTCTGAGGCTGGGGCAGCTAGATGGCGCAGTGGATAGAGCACTGGCCCTGGAGTCAGGAGTACCTGAGTTCAAATCTGGCCTCAGACACTTAACACTTACTAGCTGTGTGACCCTGGGCAAGTCACTTAACCCCAATTGCCTCACTAAAAAAAAAAAAAAAGAAGAAGTCTGAGGCTGTTGGAGATGTAAGAGTCAGCAAAGAGTTTACAGCTGGATAAGTAGATTTGAGTTGATACAAGTCTCGGTGCAGTGGATAGAGTGCTAGGCCTGAAATGAAGAAGATTTATCTTCCTGAGTTCAAGTCTGGCCTTAGACGCTTACTAGATATGTGACCCTAGGCAAGTCACTTACTCCTATTTGCCTCAGTTTCCTCACCTGTAAAATGAGCTGGAAAAGAAAATGGCAAACCGCTCCAGTATCTTTGCCAAGAAACCCCCAAATGGGGTCAAAAAGGGTCTGACACTACTGAAATGACTGAACAACAACAAAGTATTGTGATTCCCATAATACAAATAATACTCAGTAAAGTTACTTGCCCAAGGGCACACAGCCTCAATCATAATAATGAGAGCATGCTATATGTGGTCCTTTAGGAGCAACAAACGGCTTTTTATAAATTATATTCTTTGGTCAGACCTAACAATATTCAAGTAATTCAGGCTTTGATTCTTGAAAAGATGTGGTTGAGATCAAAGACAAAGTCTCCAGCCGCTTCTCACAAAGGTCAAGTAGTAATAAATTCATTTGGGGCTTTATTTTTTATAAAACACTTGGTTTGCAATATCCCCTATGAGACAGGTCATGAGAGTGCTATCATTTCCATTTCACAGATGAGGAAACTGAGATTCTTACCCAAGTTCACATCGCTACTAAATAGTTGAGCTGGGACTCAAAAAGAGGTCAGCCAGCATTGAGAAGACCATTCTTTCTCTAAATAAAGGGCAATTTCTGCTATCCTGTCCTGCCTGCTGGATTGTAACACTGACTGCTTAGAGAGCTCATCTCCTCTGTTTACCTCCAACCCACTTTTCTGTACTTAACTCTGATCCTTTTCTTCAGGTTCAGAGTTTCACAGGGATAAATTCTATGTGGGGGAGGGGTGATACAGGATAATATGTATTGGGGTTTAAAAAAAAATCCATGTAAACAAAAAACAAACCACTCATGAATATTTAAGAGGTTGGGCAGATTACCTCCTCATACTGATCACTGTTCAGATGTCATCTACTCCTACATCTCCATTCTATGGAAGAGGAAGCGAGCCTAGAGAGGTGAGGCAATTCACCCAAAGTCCTGTAAGTAACAAGTGCTAAAGCTGGGATTTGAACTCAGTTCTTTTCACTCCAGAACTAGCAATCTTTCCCCTTGTGCCAGGATGCTTCCATAAGATATAAGACAGGCAGGGACATTTTGATCTTCCATTTGTGATTTCTCAATTTCAAGCTCAACTAGTGTAAACTCCTTTTTTTTTTTTTTTTTTTAGTGAGGCAATTGGGGTTAAGTGACTTGCCCAGGGTCACACAGCTAGTAAGTGTCAAGTGTCTGAGGCTGGATTTGAACTCAGGTACTCCTGAATCCAGGGCCAGTGCTCTATCCACTGTACCACCTAGCTGCCCCATAAACTCCTCATTTTACAGATGAGGAAACTGAGGCCCAGAAAAGGGAAGGAGCTAGCCCAAGGTCACATAGGTAACAAATGATAGAGCTGGGATTTTCACTTATCCCTTGACTCTAAATCCAGCTTTCTTCCTGCTTGCACCAGGATGTCTCCATCATAAGACACAAGGTAGGGAGGGGAGTTTGACTCTTCCAATTGGGATTTCCCACTGTAGAGCCTAATTTAAGACCATTGGAGTTCATCTAGTCCAAGCTCTTCATTTGACAGAGGAGGAAACTGAGGCCCAGAGAAGGGAAGCATCTGGTCCAAGGTCACCTAAGTAGTAGGCAGCAGAAGTGAGAATGGAACCCAGATCCAGCACTCCTTTTGAATTAGAATAGAATGATCTATTTTTATTTGAAACTTCATTAAGAGCTGAGTGTTCCAGTTGCGATGCTGGCACAAGTGCAGAGCGTGAGGGCCTGTGAACTACTTTGTCTTTGAGAAGTAGGTGAACATATACCCCAAGGAGGTCAAAGACAGAGGGAAAGGTCCCACATGTACAAGAATACTTAGAGCAGCGTTTTGGTAACCAAACAATAATAGTAATAATAATAATGATAATAATAATAATTTGGAAACAAAGTGAGTGCCCATTAATTGGGGAATGGCTGGACAAACTGCAGTATATGAATATAACTAATGGAATATTATTCTGTTGCAAGAAATGATGACTATGAAAAGCTCCAGGAAACTCAGGAAGTCTCCTATAAATTGATGCATAGTGCTATAAATGGAAGGAGGGAAGGAAGGAAGGGAGGAAGGAAGGAAGGAAGGAAGGAAGGAGGGGGAGGGGGAGGGAGGGAGAGAGGAAGGAAAGGAAGAGGGAGAAAGAAGGGAAGAAGGAAGGGAGGGAAGAAGGAAGCAAATTGGCATTTGTTAAGCCAGGCATTATGCAAAGTCCTTTATAAATATTATCTCATTTGATCCTCACAACAACTCTGGGAGGTAGGTGGTGCTATGATTATCGATGAAACAGAAGACATGCCCTTGATCACAGAGCTAATGAGTGTCTGTCAAAGGCCGCATTTGAACTCATCTTGCTGACTTCCAGGTCCATTGCTCTATCTGCTGTGCCACCTAACTACCTCTATAGAGGGGTTCTGGAATTAGGAGGGCCTGAGTTCAAATCTGACCTCAGACACTTACTAGTTGTGTAGCCCTGGGCAAGTCACTTCAGCTCATATGCCTTTCCACCCCCACACCCCAAATTAAATAAAGAAAATTATATTTACATTGATTACCATGAGAGAAAGGAAAGCCATCAAACCTCTGATCAGTGAAGGGACCAATCTTGACTCCAGAGGTCTGATGGTGAAACATCACTCCCTTCCCTCCACAGAGGAGTTATAGGCTATAAGTATAGAATGAGGTATACATTGTCAAACATGACCAGTGTTGCTTCATTTTGTTTCACTGCATTCCTTTGTTACAAGGATGGGTTGTGTGTGTGTTGGGGGGGGGGTGGTTACTGAGGAGGCAGGGCATACATTGGGAAGTGACATTGATTTTTAAAGTATTGATGAAACAAACAAACAAAAAAATTGAAAGCCATGAAATAAAAGTGATACTGGAGGAAATGGGGTGAATATTCAAGGCTTCCTGGGAGATGAGTTGGCAGCAGGATTTGGAAAGATTAGAAGGAGCAAGCTCCCAGGGGGAGCTTTTCAAGTCGGGGAAATAGCTTCATTAAAACCTTTGAGTTGGCAGGGTTCAAAGCAAGGACAGATAGGAGCATGTTTACCTGGAAAGGGCAGACATTCTTCCTCATCCATGACCTGGAGTCCAGCCTTGATGCTACCACCTCTGACGTCTTAGGCAAGTCACTTAACGTCTCCATACCTACCTCAGTTTCCTCACATGTAAAATGAGGGTGGGGGTGGACTAAATTACATTAGCTCTCTTCCAGCTCTAAGTAAATCTGTGATCCTATCTGAAATACTGGTACTTTCATTTTCTACCCATAGGAGTCCAGTTGATTTATCTCTCTCAGCCTCAGTTTCCTTATTTGGCAAATGGGAATAATGACACATACCACCTGCCATGTAGCTGTCTTAAGGAGAACATCCTGTAAAACAGCAGGAACTCTATACATGGAGGTGATCTGTCATTATCTGTTTGGTATGATGGAGAAACTCTAAATCACCACCAGAATTGGTTGGTATTTTTTTATACTGCATCTGAAATCAAACTTCCTGCATCTCCCCTACGTGGAGCTCCTGACAGTTGATGGATGAATAGGATAATGGTTGATCTTTGTGCTGAGCTGGTGCCAGGAGTCCTCACTCAACATAATCACTTCTACCCTTTTTAGGAGCATTCTTCCCCAACCCGCCAACTGCCTCAGGCCTGCAAGGACTGATCTTTAACGTGCAAAAGCTGATTTCTTTCTCTTTTAACTAAGGCTCCATCAACAAGCATTTATTAAGCACCAGTCACTATAAGACAATCACTCCTTTAACACGCATTTATTAAACACTTACTAGGTGGACCTATAAACACAGGGAAAGAAATAAGCCTGACTCTGAAAGGAGCTTCTTTTCTTTTCTTTTTTTTTTCTTTTTTTGGAAGGAGCTTCTTTTCTAACAGGGGAGGAGGGGCTGGCCTGTTTTTCCAAACCTGTTTCCATTGTCCCCCTGGTTTGGATCACTCTTCACCTTCAATAAATAATTTAAAATCAGTAATATTTTGGAGACTAGCTTGGCATGGTTAACAGAGTCCTGGATTGACAGTCAGAACTAGGTTTAAATCCTTGCTCTGCCCTCTTACCACTTGGCCGATCATTGGAAAGCCTCAACTTCTCCTGGACTCAGTTTCCTTATTTATAAAATGAAGGGATTGGACTAGGTGACATCTAGGCACCCTAGGGCAACCGGGTGTCACAGTGGTAGAGTACCAGGGCTGGAGTCAGGAAGACTCATCTCCTTGAGGTCAAACTTAGCCTTGGACACTTACTGGCTGTGTGACCCTGGGCAAGTCACTTGACCCTATTTGCCTTAGTTGTTTATCTGTAAAATGAGCTGGAGAAGGAAATGGCAAACCACTCCAGTATCTTTGCCAAGAAAATCCCAACATGGGGTCATGAAAAGTCTGATAGGACTGAAATGACTAAACAACAACAGGAGCCCTCCCAGCTTTACATTTTGTGCCTATAATCTTTTGGATAAAATCTCACCAGTTAACCTAAGGGGAATCAGGGCCACCTGAATTGGTGAATATTCTGAATTTAGAATATTTAGAAAAAAAGGAAAAGAAATGCAGTTTGTTATCTTCAGATATCTGAGGTCCCTCAAACAAGACAAAACCCATATGGAATCATAGAATGTTAGGACCGAAGGGAACCTGCTAGGGCATCTTGTTCAGAATCACCATGCTGCTCTTCAGCATAATATACAAGTGCTTCTCAAGCTTACACTTGAACCTCTCCAGTGCATGGGGCTATCACTACTTCCCAAGACAGCCCATTCCAATTGTGATATTTTTAGAAAATTCTTCCATGTATCAAACCAGTATTTCCTTCTCTGTACCCTTGTCCCAGTGAATCCCATTCTCCTCTTTAAGGACAAGCAGAATTCAGTTGGTTGGGCAAGTGAAGACAATCAATCAATAGGTATTTATTTTGCATATGCATAGTCTGCTGTGGGCAGCTAGGTGGAACAATGGTTAGAGCACTCATCTTCATAAATTCAAATCTGGCCTCAGACCCTTACTAGCTCTGTGACCATGGGCAAATCACTTAACCCTGTTGGCTTCAGTTTTCTCATCTGTAAAATGAATTGTAGAAGGACGAGGCAAACCCCTCCAGTATTTTTGCCAAGAAAACCCCAAATGGAGTCATAAAAAGTTGGACTTGACTGAAAAGGAAACAACAATCAACAGGCTGCTCTATGCCAGGCACAGATAGGTACTGAGGTTACAAAACCAAAAAAATGAGACAGCCTCAACCCTCCAAGAACTTTTATTCTATTGTGGGGGAAATGGCATGTGCACACATAAGTCATTAGGGGCTGGGCCTGTAGGAAATCGGAAGAGGCTTCCTGGAGGAAGTGGCCTTGAGGTGAGCCTTGAAGGAAGCTAGGGATTCTTTTTTGTTTTTTGGGGGGTTTTTTTTGGTGAGGCAGTTGGGGTTAAGTGACTTGCCCAGGGTCACACAGCTAGTAAGTGTCAAGTGTCTGAGGCTGGATTTGAACTGAGGTCCTCCTGAATCCAGGGACAGTGCTTTATCCACTGTACCACCTAGCTGCCCCAAAGCTAGGAATTCTACAAGATGCATATGGAAGAAATGCACATGGAAATATGTGTGGAAATATTGTTATCCTTCAGTAAATTAATCTAAAGAGCCAGTTGGGTTAGCAGGCAGGGAATTGGACTTGGAATCAGGGTAGATTTAATCCTTCTCACCCTAGACAAATATTTCACTTAACATTTCTGAGCACCCAGTTTCTTCATCTCTAAAATGGGAATAATAATATTTGAAGATAGTAAGCCTCTACCTCACAGGGTCGTTGTGAGGGTCAAATAAAGACAATATTTGTAAAGTTCTTTGCAGAGTGCCTGTCACAGGGTAGGTGCTCAATAAATGATTATCTGTTCCCCTCCTCCCTTCTGCAAGTCACTGAAAGGTTGTAACTTGCCATGGGTTATACAACCACTATATGTCAAAGGCAAGAATGAATGTAGGTCTTCCTAGCTCCAAGACCAGCTGTGGGACTGCCTCTCACTTATGTGAAGACAGGAAATGCAGTTTTCTCTTCGCATCCATTCTCTAAGCCTTAGCTGCTGCTGCTGCTTCTTCTTCTTCTTCTTCTTCTTCTTCTTCTTCTTCTTCTTCTTCTTCTTCTTCTTCTTCTTCTTCTTCTTCATTTTGTGAGGCAATTGGGGTTAAGTGACTTGCCCAGGGTCACACAGCTAGTAAGTGTTAAGTGTCTGAGGTCGGATTTGAACTCAGGTCCTCCTGACTCCAGGGCCGGTGCTCTATCCACTGTGCCACCTAGCTGCTGCTAAGCCCTAGCTTCTTAAACTGTGGGTTCTAACCCCATTTGTGGTCAAGTAACTGAATGTAGAGGTTGTGAAAAATTTGGCAACAGTAAAAGGCTATGTATACCTATTTTGTTTACCTATATACCCAGGATAGTCTAAACATTTCTGCAGCAAAAAGGGGTCCTAAGTGGAAAAAGTTGAAGAAGCCCTGCTCTAAGCTAAACATCATCATCTCCTTCAAGAAAGCGTATACCTTGAGGGTAGGCAGTATTCTATATTTGTATTTGTATTCTCGTAGTCTGGCATATAGTAGGTACTTAAATGCTTGTTAATCGATAGATTGATTTAACCAAATGATCTGATTCGTAGAGGCCAAGGTCTTCATTGTCAGCCCTCCTCTGGACACACTTCAGCTTGTCATTGTTATTCCTACAAGGCAAAGGTGCAGCAGGATTAGAACCCAGACCTCCCATCTTCTTTCCCCATGTTTTTCCCAGCATACCACACTTACTCTCTCTTTTACTTAACAAATCTGTTTCTCACAGATAAAGTGAAAGAGAATGTCGTCTCAGACTGTGTCCGAATGATCTGAATTAATGGAGTCTGAGTGAATGAGGTTTCCTGGATGCATTTTTGATGCAGCCGACTCTTGCGGCTCAAGGCCAAGGCTTCTGCATTCTTTGACCACGACCCAGGGCTGTTTGGTCTAGTTCCATCTCCCTACTCAGCCCTTTATCTGGACCGTGTTTTTCAGAATCCATTTATATAAGATAGCTTTGGGAATGCTTGTTTAAAAAAAAAATCGAAAAGCACGTTGGGTTTTTATTGCTTTGGCTATAACATGTAAGGCTAAAAGAGTTACATCTGTTTCCAGTAGCAAACAATAAGAAATAGTAAATTCTTGGAGTGGTAATAAGCTGAAGCTTGATCCAAAGGAACACATAGGAAGGTGAAGGAGGAGTGAGAGAATTAGATTTCCATATCTCCTTTGACCCCAGGCACAAGAGCTTGGACGTAGGGGCAGAAGAACTGAGTTCATGTTCACATTCCGGCTCCACCACTTATTAGCTTGTGTGACCTTGGGTGAATTACTTAACGTGTCTGACTGTCGCTTTCCTCATCTGTCAAAAGTGGACATTAATATTCATCTTGATTAGCTCACCATGTAGTTGTGAAGAAGCTTTTTCTCATTGGCAAAGTGTTTCATATGGGTGAACTGTCACTGACTCTAGTCAACAAGCATCCATTCAGCACCGACTGTTTGCCAGGCACATGTGCTAATTGCTAGGGATAGAAAGAGCAAAAAATCAAATAAAACAAACAATTGATGCTCTGAAGGAGCTCACAGAATAATGAAGGAGACAAAGTGCAAGCAACTATGTACAGACAAGATATATTCAAGATAAACTGGAGATGATTTCAGAGAGATAATAGAATTAAGAAGGTTTAGGAATGGCTTCTTGCAGAAGGTGAGATTTTAGATGAGATTTAAAGGAAGTCAGAAAGTAGAAAGGAGGAAGAAAGAACTCCAGTCATGGGGATAGCCATGGAAATCCCGGGAGTTGGAAGATAGTATATTTTCCTCTTTTTTTTTTTTTTTTTTTGCAGGGCAATGAGGGTTAAGTGACTTGCCCAGGGTTACACAGCTAGTAAGCGTTAAGTGTCTGAGGCCGGATTTGAACTAAGGTCCTCCTGAATCCAGGGCCAATGTTCTATCCACTGTGCCACCTAGCTGCCCCTGAGATAGTGTTTTTTCAAAGGACAGCAAGGAGACCACTGTCACAGAATTATAGCATATTAATATAATTTTTGGTGTGGCACAATGGAAAGAGACTTGAACAGTGAATCAGGAACTCTGGATTCTAGTCTTGGCTGTGCTGTTATCTCACCTTATAAAAATCATATTTTTATGGATAGCTTTTGTTTTAACAACACTTTTATTTCCATAGGAAATAAGGAAGAAACAGTTTATCAAAACCCATTATCATGTTATGGAAAGAGTGGCATGTGCTGAGTCAGACAATATGAATTTCAAACCTGGCTCTCCAAAGTAACACCTGTGTGACCCTGGCCAAGTCACAGCCTTGCAGTGCCTCAGTTTCTTTCTCTGTAAAATGAGAGAATTGGGCCTCTATGTACCTTAGTTTCCTCATTTATAAAATGAGTGACTTGTAAAAAAGTACCTTTCAATTCCATGCTTATAACTGTGTCTGACAGTTTAGTTAACAGTCCATACCCATAATCCTCTACTTCTGCAAAGAGGGGAGGGAGGTACATCTCCTCGACTCTTCTCTTGGTCTGCTACTAACTGTTAACCTTGCACAATCTATTTACCCTTCCTAGGCCTTTATTCCCTTGTGTGTAAAATGAAAAGGTTTGACGGGGTCATCTCTAAGGTATCCTTTAACGCTCTTAATTTTTCATGACATATTTATATTCCTTCTCTAATAATTTGTCAGCTTATGACTCTTACAATAATTACTCATACTTCTAAAGATTTTTAAGATGTATAAAAGGCACTATTCCCAATAACCCTGAGAGATGAGTAATGATAATGATTCGCATTTATATGGTATTTAAAAAAATTTTTTTTATTAATTTTTTCTGTTACATGTAAAGATAGTTCTCAACTTTTGTTTATACAAGCTTCCCAATTTCAGATTTTTCTCCCTCCCTCTCCTCCCTCCCCCCTCCCCTAGACAGCAGGTAATCTGATTTAGGTTTTATATATATATATAAAACATTAAACATATTTCTGCATTAGTCATGTTATAAGAGAAAAATCAGAGCAATGAGGAAAAGCCTCAAAATAGAAAAACAACAGCACGAAAAACAAAAGAAATAGTATGGTTCATTCAGCATCTATACTCCACAGTTCTTTTTTTTTTTTCCTGGATTTGGAGATCCTCCTCCATCATGAGTTCCCTGGAACCCTTCTGTACCATTGCATTGGTGAGAAGAACTGTCACAGTAGGTCAACACACAGTGTTGATGATACAGTGTACAATGTTCTTCTGGTTCTGCTCATCTCACTCATCATCAGTCCATGCAAGACCCTCCAGGTTTCTCTGAACTCCTCCTGCTCATCGTTTCTTACAGCACAATAGTATTCCATTACATTCATATACCACAACTTGTCCAGTCATTCCCCAATTGATGGGCATCCCCTCAACTTCCAATTCCTTGCCACAACATAAAGAGCAGCTATAAATATTTTTGTACATGTGGGTCCTTCTCCCCTTTCCATGATCTCTTTGGGAAAAAGACCCAAAAGTGGTATTGCTGGGTCAAAGGGTATGCACAGCTTCACAGCCCTTTGGGCATAATTCCAAATTGCTCTCCAGAATGGTTGGATCAGTTCACAGCTCCACCAACAATGCATTAGTGTTCCAATTTTCCCACAGCTTCTCCAACATTTATTATTTTCCTTTTTTTGTCATATTAGCCAATCTGATAGGTATTAGGTGGTACCTCAGAGTTGTTTTAATTTGCATCTCTCTAATCATTAGTGATTTAGAGCATTTTTTCATATGGGAATAGATATCTTTGATTTCTTCATCAGAAAACCGCCTGTTCATATCCTTTGACCATTTCTCAATTGGGGAATGACTTGGATTCTTATAAATTTGATTTAGTTCCCTATGTATTTTAGAAATGAAGCCTTTATCAGAAGTACTGGCTATAAAAATTGTTTCCCAGCTTTCTGTCTCCCTTCTAATTTTGGATGCATTGCTTCTGTTTGTACAAAACCTTTTTAATTTAATGTAATCAAAATCATCCATTTTGCATTTTATAATATTCTCTATCTCTTGTTTGGTCATAAACTGTTTTCCTTTCCAAAGATCTGAAAGGTATACTATTCCTTTCTCTCCTAATTTTCCTATGGTATCACCTCTTATATCTAAATCACGTATCCATTTTGACCTTATTTTAGTATAAGGTGTAAGATGTTGGTCTATGCCTAATTTCTGCCATACTATCTTCCAGTTTTCCCAGCAGTTTTTGTCAAATACTAAGTTCCTATCCCAGAAACTGGAGTCTTTGGGTTTATCAAACACTACATTACTAGTGTCATTTACTATTGTGTTTCCTGTGCCTAGCCTATTCCATTGATCCTCCACTCTATTTCTTAGCCAGTACCAGATAGTTTTGATGACTGCCGCTTTATAGTAAAGCTCCAGGTTTGGTACCGCTAACCCACCTTCCTGCACATTTTTTAAAATTTATGTGGTATTTTAAGGATTGCAAAGTGCTTTGCTCAAAACAGTCCTGTGAGGTAGCTAATAGAAGTATCATCCAAAACAGATGAAGAAACTAAGTCCCAGAGGATTTGTCAGGATCACAAGGTACTCTTGATGATAGATTTAGAGGTAGAAGGAACCTCAGAATGCATTGAGTCCAACCCCTCTCCAATACTGCAGATGAAGAAACTGAGGCACAGTTTGTTCTAGGGCCACAGAACTGCTATGTGTCTGAAGCCCGACATACCTTCTGGCTCTATATCAAACATTCTATCCATTCTTCCTTACTACCTCCCAAGGGGCTTTCTTCTCATTTGCTATGGGAATGGAGGGCCTGCAAAACTCCACCAATGGGGAGCCCAGTCATGTTGGAATTTGGAGCTGAGCGAGAACATACATCTTGGTTTCAAGATTTCGATTCCATCCCTTTTTCTCCCCAAAGGCTGCCTGATGCTAAACGAGCATGGATGTGCACTATTCAGTGCCGTATTTAACTCCTATTTTTAATTAATAGTCATAAATATAGCCAGAACCTTCTAAAGAGAAGAGAGAGTAAAACTGGAATTACAAGACAGCAGCAAAAGCCCCTGGAGCTGAACAGGAAGGTATTAATAGAATGCTCCGTGGGCTTCTCTCAGTGTGTGCTGACCAATCAGTAGGAGGGGCTGAAATCCTTGGTGAGGGATGGAGAGTTCCAACCAGGTTCTGAAAAATAAGATCCCGATTCCCCAAGAACTCTCGTGGCCTGATCACCGAGACCCGGTGAGAGGGCATGGGGACTTCGGAAGAGTATCTGCCCCCCTTCCCCCATTGAAGCTGCTGGTTTCCAAAGAGATACACATTTAGTCAGAGAAATCTGAAACTGAACCAAGGATAAGAGGGAGGGCTTCTGTCTCTTACAGACCACAGGCTGGTGTGTGAACATCAGAAGCAGCTTTGGGAGTGCTGAGAACAGACGTGCGACTATTGGGGTCACTGTATTCCGCCAGGAGCCAAATTTAGCCAACAGTGCCATGAGGTGTGTGGGTTGCTGTTGTTTTTGTTGTTGTTACTTTTTAAAAAAAAAACACATATCCCTGATTCTGATTTCCATGTGTGATTTTTGGTATGTTTGTTTCTTTTCTCTTCTCATTACTCTTCAGTACCTTTTGAGAAATACAATATGTGTTCTTTAGGAAGGGAACATAGCTATGGCAATGTGGAGAATTCACTCTACTCCTCTCTATATGTTCTGGTGTTCAGGTACAGAGGACTCTCCTTTCTTAGGGGGCCAGAAGCTATAGAGTTAGAGATGATCTGGTATAACCAGGAGTGTATTTGCCAATGGTTAGCAACCAGTTCCGCCAGCAAAAAAAAAAAAAAAAAAAAAAAGTGCACACGTGGCATACTTTTAAGTTTAATCTCCATTATTAACATTTTTCCATCAATTTCTTAAGCTTAGACAGTGAACAAAACAATAAATCAAACCCCGATTGGAAGTGGTTGCTGATTTCCTAGGCATAATTGCTTACAATAAAATTTAACAATTGGAGCAGTTTGAGCTGGCTCAGACACACCCCTTGGTACATCCCTCTTATCTGATAGATCAGGAAACCAAGGCTGACACCATGCAGACCAAATGGAAAGAGCAGCTGGAATCTTTGACTTACCATCCCCCAGAAGGGAAGTTTCAGAGCTGGGATTCGAACTCAACTCTCTGGACTCCACAACCAGGTCTCTTTCTACACTGCCTTCCTTCTCTCTTGCAGTCAGTGCCATTGCCATTCCTCAACTATCCCCTTTTCTTCCTCCCAAATAGATGATGACAAAGGAGGGAGAAAAATCCATCACCTCACTTGGATCAGTTTCTTCCTTTTTCTCCTCCAGGCCTTTCCCTTCTCCACTGCCTGTACTTTCTGTCCTATCCCCAGCTCTTGAGATCCTACTTATCTTTCAAGATTCAGTTCAGATACCATCTACTTATTGAAGCCTTCTTTAATCCTTCAGTAAGAGGTGTGGGAGGGAACATTTTCTTTTCCTGCCTTTGTATGTTATTTTGTACTGTTTTTTTTCATCATATTTATTTGTGGATATGTCTTATGTCTCTCACTAGACTATAAGGTCCATGAGGGCAAGGGACCTTTTTTAAAAAATGTGATAGTGAAGGGGCAGCTAGGTGGTGCAGTGGATAGAGCAGCAGCCCTGGATTCAGGAGGACTTGAGTTCAAATCTCGCTTCAGACACTTGACACTGACTAGCTGTGTGACTGACCCTGGGCAAGTCACTTAACCCTCATTGCCCTGCTCCCTACCCCCCCCCCCAAAAGGGATAGTGACATTTAAAAAAAAATCTCTACTTGTTGAATTGTTTCAGCCAGGTCCAACTCTTCATGACTCCATTTGTGGTTTTCTTGGCAAAGACACTGAAATGGTTTGCCGTGTCCTTCTCCAGCTCATTTTACAGATGAGGAAACTGAGGTAGAGTCAAGTGATTTGTCCAGATCATACAACTAATAAGTGCCTGAGGCTGGATTTGAACTCAAGAAGATGAATCTTCTTGATTCCAAGCCCAGTGCTATATCTGCTATGCTACCTACTGTGGTACTCTGCTAGCACAAAGAATAATAGCATTCTGAACATAGTGGGTGCTTAATGCATGATGGTTGAATTAAACACTATACGCTTTTGCTTTTACCGTGGTTTTTCTTCAAGAAACAACTAACTGTCAAAATTACATGTTTTGTTTGATGATTTTAAGCCCTTCCAATGTCATTTCAATAGAGCCTTTTCAGAAAATGGGAATTTTTGATTCTAATGCATTTCAATTCAATGAGCATCCAGTTTAAGGACCTACTATGTACAATGTACCTAGTGATCCAAAGACAGAATGCAAACCAGTTCCTGCTCTTAAGGCATTTACCCTCTACTGGTGGGGGGGGGAAGGTGTTACAACATACAAACAGATAATTAGCTGTGGGATAATGTGAGAAATCTAAGGATTATAAGGGGCAGAAGAGAGGTGAAGACACAGGGCACTGCAGACACAGGGGACAGCTAAATGCAAAGATACGGGAAAGGGTACCCTCTAGTAGGCCAATTTGTCTAGAAAGTAGAATAATGTTCAATAAACTTAGAAAGGAAGGATGAAGCTAGATTTCAAAGACCCCTCAAATGCCAAACTGAGGAATTTGTATTTTATAATGAAGGCAGTAGGGAGCCATTGAAAATTGTTGATCAGAGAAGAGTCACAGAGGCCAGACTTGTCCTTTAGGAAGATTCTTTTGGCAATGCTTAGAGGATGGATTGGAAAGGGTTGAGCACGGAATCTAATTATCCAATTAGGAAACTTATTATGGTTTAAGTGAGAGATAAATTTCTAAACTAGGGTGGTACCCTTGAGAGTTGAAAGAAGTAGATAAATAGGAGAGATGTTGTAGAGATAGAATTGAAATGAAATGATCCTGTAAATTATAGGTGTAGAATAAGGTATGTGCTCCTGATAATGTCAAGATGAGTTTCTTAGCAACCATAGCGCCTACCTCAGAATGTTGGACCATTTGTGATGATTCAACTTGTTCCCAGGGGCCAAAATCTCAGGGAGAAGATAAGGAGATAAAGGAGATTCTTTTAGATAAGGGAGTGTGTCATCTCAGATTTGAATTCTAACTATGCCCAAAGGACTATAGAATTATGCATACACTCTGATCCAGCAATTCCACTGCTAGATTTATATCCCAAAGACATCCCAAAAAAGAGAAAAAGACCTATTTGTACAAAATATTTATAGCAGTTCTTTTTTTTTTTTTGGTGGCTAAGAACTGGAAATCAAAGGAATGCCCATCAATTGGGGAATGGCTAAACAAGCTGTGGCATATGATGGTGATGAAGTATTATTGTGCTATATGAAATGACAAGCAGGATGATTTCAGAAAGGCCTGGAAAGACTTGTATGAACTGATGTATAGGGAACTGAACAGAAGCAAGAGAATGTTGTGCACAGAGACATTGTTTGATGAAGAATTTAGCAATACAATGATCCCAGACAATCCCAAAGGGCTAATGATGAAACATACTATCCAGCTCCAAAGAACTGATATTGATTGAGCACTGACTGAAGCATACTATTTTTCTCTTTCTTTCATTTTTTTTCTTTTATTCAAGTTTTCTTGTATAAGATGACTAATCTTGTAGTGTTTTACAGAATTGGAAAAAAAGTTTTAATCCATTTTAATTGTAAAAACATTAAAGAATGTACCAACAAATTGAAGAAAAAAAAAGATTTGAATTCCAAATGAGTTAGCCCAAGTATACTCCTGGCAGAAGCCTGAGTTTGTAGATGTTCGCTTAATGCATCTGGGAAAGCCTTCTTTGCAGATCAGTTCTCTGCTAAAGTTGAATCATTTCATATAGTGCTTTAGATGTGTTTTCCCCCATTGTACATTACCTTGTTTCATACTCATCTGAATATGTGTCACATCCCTCCTAGAAGACTGTAAACTCTGTGAGAGCAAGGACAGGGTCATCTTTAGCTTTTTATCTTTTGTGAGGAACAGAGGGGTTTATTCATAAGAGATGCTTAATCAATGTTTCATTAATTTTATCAGACATTAATGATAAATTTTAATAACTAACATTTCTACACTATTTTAATTTACATTTCATCAATATCTTTTGTTTTTATGTCTCCTATACTGCCATTATATTCTTACCCCATTGCAGAGAATCATCCCTTATATCAAAGAATAGGAGGAAAATGTCAACAAAATTAACCAACATATCAATCAATGCTTCAAACCCATAGCCCCCCCCCCTCCTCTGAAAAGAAGGAAGGGAGGAATTTTTTAAACTCTCTTTTCTTTGGGATTGGATTTTTCATTATAATCTTTCAGCATTCAGTTATGACTTTTGTTGTTCTTTTCATGTACATTGTTATCATCTTTGTGCATACTGTTTCCTTTGTTATGTTTGTTTCACATTGCATCAGTTGACATAAGCCTTTTCATCCTTTTGTACATTCTTCATCTTAACCATTTCTTACAGTGCAAAATTCCATTGCATTCAGGGACCATGGTTTGTTTAGATAAGCCCCCATCAGTGTCCATGTCTTTGCTACTACAAAATATGTTGCATGACTCAAACACAGTGTCTCACTTAATTCCCACAACTCCCTGAGGCAGCTTGCTCAATTATTATTATCCCATTGCCTACTACAGTGTCTGACACATGGTAGATGGTTAATTAATTCTTGTAGAATGATTGATCTCCTTATTACAGATAAATAAATAAATAGGTTCAGAGAGGTGAGCTGTTTTTCCCTGAATCACACAGCAAACAAATGGCAGGTTTGAGAGGTCTCCCAAGTCCAAGTAGAGTATTCTTTCAAGTATTCCATGGTGCTTATTTTGGATTCCTGCGCTCACACAATAGGACCTAGAAACCACCTGCTAAAGCTAAAATGTCTTCTTACCCATATCACAACCTTCCATAGATACAATTGTCATAAAGGTAATTTCAGAGTTACCTTTATCTGGTTCTTGGTTTCCACTGGATGGGAGCACGTAAGGTAGTCAGAGTCCATTGGTTGGTGCTTATATCTAGGATTTGTTGGTTGTTCTGGGCTTGAAATTTATTTAAGGAAGTATAGTTTTTGGCTTACCCCGTCTTCTTGCTATTTTCCATTTGAAATGGTGATTTCCCTGGAAAACCAGATTTGGAAGGAATCTCAGAGGTTATCTTATCCAATCCCCTACTTCAGAACAGAAGTAACAGAGAACAGAAATCCCCTTTTCAGCACCTCCCTCAGCTGGTTATCAGATGTTCACTTGAAGATCTAAGTAACTGGAGAACTCAGCACATCCTGAAGCAGTCCATTTCCCTCTTGGACAGGTCTCATTGTTAGGAAGTTTTACCTCATGTTGGGGAATCAATAATTCCTTATGTAAAGGAATGATTTTTTTTTCAGGGCAATGAGGGTTAAGTGACTTGCCCAGGGTCACACAGCTAGTAAGTGTGAAGTGTCTGAGGCCAGATTTGAACTCAGGTCGTCCTGAATCCAGGGCCAGTGCTCTATCCACTGTGCCACCTAGCTGCCCCCAAGGAATGATTTCTAAATAGGATTCTACCCCTTAATTTAAAATTTACCACCACCACCACCACCACCACCACCACTACTACTACTACTACTACTACTACTTATTATTATTATTATTATTATTGAAAATAATTCAGGGGAAGCACATCTATTAGAAACTTAGAGACATGTGGCAGCTTCATTTCTCTGGAACCCAGCCATGAACCTGAAAGAAATCCAGAAAAGCCTTTGAATGACCAACATAGATACCACAGAGTTCATACAAAAAAAAGCCGATGTACTTTGAAGCAGTTAAATATAAGCTCTTCAGGAGCAGGTACTGGTTTATTTGTTTGTTTTTTGCATCCCTAATGCTTGGCTCGTAATTTTGTTGTTCAGTCATTTCAGTCATGTCCAATTCTTTGTAACCCCATTTGGGGGTTTCTTGGCAAAGATACAGGAGTGGTTTGTTGTTTCCTTTCCCAGCTCATTTTACATTTGAGGAAACTGAGGCAAACAGGGTCAAGTGACTTGTACAGGATGACACAGCTAGTAAGTGTCTTAGGCTGGATTGGAACTCAGAACGATGAGCCTTCCTGACTCCAGGCCTCGAGCTCCATCCACTGTGCCACCTAGCTAGCCATCTAACACATAATAAGTACTTGATAAGTACTACCTTGTATTTCGCTTCCTCCAAATTTGCACAAATTACTTCCTCTATTTGTATTTGAATCTCTTTCAAGTTGACAGATGGCTAATATACTGGCCAACAGAGTCCGGATTCAAAAAGTGTAGTGCATTAGGTTGATTTGAACAAGATGAACTTTAGTAGTGATAAAGGTAAAGTCTTATGTGGGCCCCAAAAGGAAAGACAACAAGACAATAAGCTATTGGTAAGTGGCAAGTGGTAAGGCTGCTGTAAGTTTTTCTGTGTTGGGAAAGATATTGTAATAATTTGAGCTGTTCATAGATAGAATTGGCTGCCTGTGGTGAGAGTTCATTCTTCTTCAGTGGAGGTCTTCAAGCCGATGCCAGGGGAGCACTCTCCACTTATGGTAGGAGCACTGTTTCCATGAATGTGTTGAGCTAGATGACCATTGAGGTCCCTTCCAACATTGAAATTCATCACTTTGCCCATGGTGACAATTCTGGACTATAATTAATCTGATCATTGACAAGAACTTTAGTGCTTGGGATTCTTGGAACCTCATTCATATAATTAACACACATACAACAGCTATCTGGACAGATCGATATCATTTTCATCAGATCCTTAGCATACTAAAGCAACGAGGACTTCTTGTTCTAGGTCTAATTTGCCCATGGTTAGTGTATTGATCTGTAGCCAGACTATGTATGTGGAGCATTGAGTTCAGTTCTAGACACCACATTTTAGGAGGGACATTAGAGCATGTTTAGATGTGAGTAAGAGGTTTGGAGCAGAGATTAAGGGGAGATTCTCTATTGATTATAATTTAAAGATATGCCATGTAGAGGAGAGAGAAAGCTTGGTTTGTGTTGAAAGAGTGGAGGCAGGTTTTGATGCAACAAAAGTAAATTTTTACTATATCAAAAGCTGCTCCGCATAGGTAGTGAGCTCCCCATCAGTAGAGATATTCAAGGAATGTTTGGTTGGTCATTTTTCAGGGATGCTGTCTATTGAGTTAGTTTATCAATTCATCTATCTTAGGGGGAAAGGCAGAATCAAATCAGTGGGAATCAGAAGAGATGGGATGTGAGTAGAAAAGTAAAGTAAGATTGACAATTTGAGCTCTTTCATTCTATTATATGAACAAGAGAGGAGATAAGAGGAAGAGGCAGAATACATGATAGCTGACTTATGTTGGAGAAGGAGAGGTTAGGGGCCCATACTCCAGGAAAGCCTCATAGACCTGGAAGTCACAAGAGCTGGGCTGTGGTTTGAGCTTTGCTGCTGACTATGGGATCTTGTTCACACTGCTTAACCCCCCTAGACTTCCGTTTCACCCCCTTGTAAAAGGGGAAATGGTCACTAAGCTCCCTCCTCACTTGGATATTTCATGATACCTGTGGGGAGTTTTCACATGGCCAGTATGTGCCAGTATGTGCCAGTATGGATGGCAGCTTTGCAGTGGGAGAGAGGAAGCTAACTTAGGGAGGAAAACACAGTGACAAGTCTTAAATTGAAGAAAAAGTAATTCGACACTGAACAAAGGAAAGGAGCCCTCCCTTTATCCCCCTATTAACATCCTGCTCATCCTTCAAGGCTCAAGGGAGAAAAGGTACCAAATGGAGCCATCATGGAGAAATTCAAGAAAAGCAGGAGTGGAGTCAGGAGAGGAATGGAGACATGGCTGGCCTGGCACTTTCCTTAAAATAGAGCTTCGCAGAGGAAGGAGCCACAGGGGCAGAGTGAACTCCTAGGGCGAGGAGGCTGCAGTGGCCTGGTGTCAGGAGTAGAGATCAGAGACTGAAGAAAGGAGGCCAATTTCATCTCCACACATGAAGGAACTTTCTAATAATGAGAGCTATCTGATAGAATGGGCTGCCCAGGGAGGTAGTGAGTTTCCTGTGACTGCAAGTCTTTAAGCACAAACTGGGTAATCACAGGGAAGCCATGCTTCAGGGAGGCATTGGCCTCCTATCTTCCAATTCTCAACTTCCATGATCCAGTCGGTGCCTTGGCTCTCCCTCATGCCTCATACCCACTCTTCCACAGAATTATTTACAAATAGCCTCAGAAACCTGATAGTTCCAACATTTCTAATGAGATTATTTAAGAGATGCTCAGTCCCATCAAGAACCAACTTTGAATCCTTCAAACACGATGAAAATGGCTCTAAATATGTCTGAGCACTCCCACCACTCCATCGCACGGCTATATTTAGCCCCAGCACCGTCTCCCAGCTCCTTAATATATTCTGCTTTCACTGGAAGAAGCTCTCAACAAGATTTGCTTTTGCAGTTCATTTTAAAAACAACAACATAAAAAAAAAAACCACAACACAAAACCCAGCAGTGGTTTACAAATCATGCAAAGCACAAAGAAAAGACCTCCTCAGTCCTGATCCTTTCTGCCATTCATCTCCAAAGTGCCTTACAAACATAATGTAATTAGATGATTATTTTATATTCATTAATACCACAATAAGCTCTGAGTAAGCCCCAAATCCCATCAAGCACCTCTGGTTTTGTCTTGGAACAGTCTGAACTCGCAACTAGATGGACCATGGGACTAACACCTGCTTTGTTGCCTCCTGTCTCATTTTGGCCTTGATCCTTATAACTCTGTCTTTCTTCCCTACCCCCACCCCCCCCGAATTTTTCCCCCAATTTTTCAACAGAATTTTATATTGTTGTTGTTGGGCATACGGTGAAGAGAAGGTTATAAAGCTGTGATTTCATTGGTGTAGAGAATTCTCCACGTGGAAACACACTCCACCCATACAGGTCTGTGACTTTTTGTCATCATCAAGTCTTAGAAAGTGAGGTGTCCAGTATAAGATACCTAGGGTGAGTCAGTGGCAAGATTTGAATTCAGGTTTCCTTGATTCCAAGTCTGAGCTTCTCTCCATTAAGCCTCCTTGCCTCTCATTTCATACCCTGTGAATGGATGCATCCAATTCAGTTCAATTCAACAACAACAAAAAAAATTAAATGGCCTATTGTTTACCACAACAGCCTTGGGTTCTGAGTGTATTAAAACCAACAAAGAAATAGTCCCACCCCTCCAACAGCTTACATTCTCCTGGGGGAAATCCTGCATGAATGAGTATCTAGAATCTTCCTTAGAAACTAAATTATAATCTCTACCATAGTGAGGATTCCTTTTCTGTGTGGGTTGGGTTGGTTGGTCACTGAGTTCTGTTCCAACTCTCAAAAATGCTGTTTTTCTGTGATTCCGTGACACTAATTTTCCTGATTTCTAGGAATCTTACAAGATTGCTTTTGGCTGGGGAGAGAGACAGTGTATTGTAGTATGCCATAGCAGGCCATAGTCCAGTCTTATTTTTGCCACTGACTTGCTCTGTGAACTCTTGCAAGTTATTTCTCTTCCCTGGACCTCTGTACTCTTATCTGATAAATAAGGGGCCTGGACCAGTATCTTCCAGGGCATCTTCCAGGTCTCAAATGTTTTGTTTCTCTACTATAAGTGCTTTGAGATCTTGTGAAGAAAGATCCAATGTAGTTCCTTTCATTACTTTCTACCCCTATTGTCAGCTCCCCTCCCCAAAGCAACCTTAGAATCACAGAACTGTGAAACTGAAAACAACGTCTGAAAGTATCTCATCCAGCCTTTTCTAATGATAGAGCAGAATGATCGCTTTACCTGGAGTCAAGAGATCTGGGGGCTGGTTATTGCTTCCGACAATTAGCTAGCAAAGATCAAGGGCACATCACTTAACCTTTCTCTGCCTCAATTTCCTCATCTATAAAAAAAGACCACTTGCACTGCTTGGCTCCCAGGGTCATAGTGGGGCTCGCTTTGGCTTTGCAGACTGCCAAATGCCACATAGGTCTGAGTTATTGTAGAAGAGTAAGCTGGGACCCAGAGAGAATTCATTTGCCCAGGGCCCCCATGTTTAACTTGGGAACGAGTGAAGATATGATAAGTACAAGACCAAGTCTCAGCCAGGTGCTTTTTTGGGAGGGAACAGGCTGAAAATCAGGCATGTCCACCCAGACCTTTCAAATTCTTTAAGAGAAGGTTTCCAA
This sequence comes from Dromiciops gliroides, assembly GCF_019393635.1. Taxonomy (NCBI): domain Eukaryota; kingdom Metazoa; phylum Chordata; class Mammalia; order Microbiotheria; family Microbiotheriidae; genus Dromiciops; species Dromiciops gliroides. Next base: position 552,592,280 of record NC_057863.1, on the reverse strand, counting down.
GAGGTTTCCCAGAGTCCTCTGAGAAGCCATGCCCATCATTTAGGCTCATGTGCGCACGAGCAGAGACACACACTCACACTCTCTCTCACACACACACACACACACACTCTCTCTCTCTCTCTCTCTCTCTCTCTCTCTCTCTCTCACACACACACACACACACACACACACACACGTCCCAGAAGAGCACAATGTTTTGGGCCATGGTACCTGACATTGCACATCCACAGCGTCAGTTAAGATAAAGACTAGAATTCTAAAGCCCCCTGGGTATTCTAGCCACTGGGTCACTGGTTCTGGGTGTCTTTGGTTCTCTGAAGATGCTGCGCGATTCCTAAAAGCCCTGGTGTATTCATTTGAAATGTGTTTTCTCTCTCAAAAAGGATTTGGGGCCTGGTGGCATAAATAGGTCAGAGTCAGATGAACTAATCCCTGTCAATACCACAGGTTGTTGAGGCTTTCCCCCCCCCCCCACTAGTGAATGTTTTGTTCCCCGAGACAGCTGTTTCCATGAAAGGATTTAGATCTCTCCCCCACCTTGCTTGTTGTTGAGACAAGAAGCTAAGCACACCTCGATGCATTTCTTCAGCCAGGAACTTTCTCAGGATTGTTCCACTGCCAAAGAGCAAGTCTCCAGCTGTCTTCTGCGACTCCAGAGCCATGGCTCTTGTAGCACTTCAACCACAGGAAATCTTAGAACACAGAGAGAGTGATCGTAGAGCATGGACTGTTAGAGCTTGAAGGTGCCTTAGAATGTCACAGCTGTCAGATTTCAGAGCACAAAATAGAGATATCCTCACCAAGGGTGGAGATCCCGGGCTACTTTTGTGGCCCTTTTGGGGGTTGATAACAAGGCTGGACAAAGTGAACACATCCTTCTCAGTCTTATCATTCCAAATGAAATGCTCATGGAATAAATTAAACTATAGACTGTTATGGGGCAGCTAAGTGGCACAGTAGATAGAGCACTGGCCCTGGATTCAGGAATACCTGAGTTCAAATCCAGGCTCAGACACTTGACACTTACTAGCTGTGTGACCCTGGGCAAGTCACCTAACTGTCATTGGCCCAGCCTATACACACACACACACACACACACACACACACACACACACACACACACACACACACACACACATATACACACACATACATTTATACACATACATATATGTGTGTGTATGTATGTGTGGATATAGATATTTCATTCAGGTGTTATTCCTACAGGAGGCTTTTCCTGATCTCTCCATTACTTAGTACTTGCTCCTTCCTGAAATTACTATCTAGTTACTTCTCTATGTATATTATATATCACCAGACTCCTTAAAGAGAGGGGCTGGTTAAAAAAAATAATTGTTTAAAATTAAAAATAAAAAAAAATTTTAAATTTAAAAGAGAGGGGCTGTTTTATTTATGTCTTTGTACCCCCAACTATTTTTATGCCCCTTGTATATCATTTTTTTTTGTTTTTTTTTTTGTTTTTTTTTTTTGTTTTTGAGATATTTTATTTTTTCCGTTACATGTAAAGATAGTTCTCAACTTTTGTTTATACATGCTTTACACTTTCAGATTTTTCTCCCTCCCTCCCTCCCCTCCCTCCCCCCTCCCCTAGACAGCAGGTAATCTGATATAGGTTATATCTATATATCTCTCTACATATACATATAGATATATATATACACACACATATATATACACATAATAACATTAATCCTATTTCTGCATTAATCCTGTTACAAGAGAAAGAATCAGAGCAGTGATGCAAAACCTCAAAATAGAAAAAAAAACAACAGCACCCAAAACAAAAGAAATAATATGGTTCAATCAGCATCTATACTCCACAGTTCTTTCTTTCTTTTTTTTTCTTGGATTTGGAGATCCTCTTCTATCATGAGTTCCCTGGAACTCTTCTGTACCATTGCATTGGTGAGAAGAATATAGTCCATCACAGTAGGTCAACACTCAATGTTGATGATACTGTGTACAATGTTCTTCTGGTTCTGCTCATCTCACTCATCATCAGCTCACGTAAGACCCTCCAGGTTTCTCTGAACTCTTCCTGCTCATCATTTCTTACAGCACAATAGTATTCCATTGTATTCATATACCACAACTTGTCCAGCCATTCCCCAATTGATGGGCACCCCCTCAACTTCCAATTCCTTGCTACCACGTAAAGAGCAGCTATAAATATTTTTGTACATGTGGGTCCCTTTCCCCCTTCCATGATTTCTTTGGGCAAAAGACCTAAAAGTGGGATTGCTGGGTCAAAGGGTATGCACAGCTTTATCGCCCTTTGGGCATAATTCCAAATTGCTCTCCAGAATGGTTGGATCAGCTCACAGCTCCACCAACAATGCATTAGTGTTCCAATTTTCCCACAGCCTCTCCAACATTTATTATCTTCCTTTTTTGTCATTTTAGCCAATCTGATAGGTGTCAGGTGGTACCTCAGAGTTGTTTTAATTTGCATCTCTCTAATCATTAGAGATTTAGAGCATTTTTTCATATGGGAATAGATAGCTTTGGTTTCTTCATCAGAAAACTGCCTGTTCATATCCTTTGACCATTTCTCAATTGGGGAATGACTTGGATTCTTATAAATTTGATTTAATTCCCTATATATTTTAGAGATGAGGCCTTTATCAGAAGCACTGGCCTCAAAAATTGTTTCCCAGCTTTCTGCCTCCCTTCTAATTTTGGATGCATTGCTTCTGTTTGTACAAAAATTTTTTAATTTAATATAATCAAAATCATCCACTTTGCATTTTATAATATACTCTATCTCATGTTTGGTCAAAAACTGTTCTCCTTTCCAAAGATCTGATAGGTACACTATTCCTTTCTCTCCTAATTTACCTATGGTATCACCTCTTATGTCTAAATCATGTATCCATTTTGACCTTATTTTAGTATAAGGTGTAAGATGTTGGTCTAAGCCTAATTTCTGCCATACTATCTTCCAGTTTTCCCAGCAGTTTTTGTCAAATACTGAGTTCCTATCCCAGAAGCTGGAGTCTTTGGGTTTATCAAACACTACATTACTAGTGTCATTTACTACTGCATTTCCTGAGCCTAGCCTATTCCATTGATCTACCACTCTATTTTTTAGCCAGTACCAGATAGTTTTGATGACTGCCGCTTTATAGTAAAGCTCCAGGTTTGGTACCGCTAACCCACCTTCCTGTGAATTTTTTTTCATTATTTCCCTGGATATTCTTGATTTTTTGTTTTTCCAGATGAATTTTGTTATTATTTTTTCTAGCTGTATAAAATAATTTTTAGGTAGCCTGATTGGTATGGCACTGAATAAGTAAATTAATTTAGGCAGTATTGTCATTTTTACTATATTAGCTCTGCCTATCCATGAGCAATTGATATCTTTCCAATTATTTAGATCTGATTTGATTTGTGTGAAGAGTGTTTGGTAGTTGTGTTCATAGAGTTCCTGGGTTTGTCTTGGCAAGTAGACTCCCAAGTATTTTATATTACCTACCGTTACTTTAAATGGAATTTCTCTTTCTATCTCTTGCTGCTGGACTTTGTTGGTCATGTATAGAAATGCTGATGATTTATGTGGATTTATTTTATATCCTGCTACTTTGCTAAAGTTGTTAATTGTTTCAAGTAATTTTTGACTTGATTCTCGAGGATTCCTTAAGTATACCATCATATCATCTGCAAAGAGTGATAGTTTTGTTTCCTCCTTGCCTATTCTAATTCCTTTAATTCCTTTCTCTTCTCTGATTGCTAAAGCTAACATTTCTAGGACAATATTAAATAATAGGGGTGATAATGGACATCCCTGTTTCACCCCTGATCTTATTGGGAAGGCCTCTAATTTATCTCCATTGCATATAATACTTGCTGATGGCTTTAGGTAGATACTGTTTATTATTCTAAGGAAAGCTCCCCCTATTCCTAAACTCTCTAGTGTTTTTATTAGGAATGGGTGCTGTACTTTGTCAAAAGCTTTCTCTGCATCTATTGAGATAATCATATGATTTTGGTTGGTTTTCTTATTGATGTGGTTGATTATGTTAATAGTTTTCCTAATGTTGAACCAGCCCTGCATTCCTGGTATAAATCCCACCTGGTCATAGTGTATTATCCTGGTGATCACTTGCTGTAATCTCCTTGCTAATATCTTATTTAAGATTTTAGCATCAATATTCATTAGGGAGATTGGTCTATAATTTTCTTTCTCTGTTTTTGCTTTGCCTGGTTTTGGTATCACCACCATATTTGTGTCATAAAACGAATTTGGTAGAACTCCTTCTTCACCTATTTTTCCAAATAATTTGTATAATATTGGAATTAATTGTTCTTTAAATGTTTGGTAAAATTCACCCGTAAACCCATCTGGCCCTGGGGATTTTTTCTTAGGGAGTTCATTAATAGCTTGTTCAATTTCTTTTTCTAATATGGGTTTATTTAAGGATTTTATTTCCTCTTCAGTTAACCTGGGCAGTTTGTATTTTTGTAAATATTCATCCATTTCATTTAGATTGTCAAATTTATTGGCATACAGTTGGGCAAAATATTTCCTAATTATTGCTTTAATTTCCACTTCATTGGTGGTAACATCACCCTTTTCATTTTTGATACTGGTAATTTGGTTTTCTTCTTTCTTTTTTTTAATCAAATTAACCAGTATTTTATCTATTTTATTGGTTTTTTCATAAAACCAGCTCTTAGTTTTATTGATTAGTTCTATAGTTTTTTTTGCTTTCAATCTTATTGATTTCTCCTTTAATTTTCAGGATCTCTAATTTAGTGTCTAATTGGGGATTTCTAATTTGTTCTTTTTCTAGCTTTTTAAGTTGCATGCCCAATTCATTAATCTCCTCTTTCTCTTTTTTATTCATGTAAGCATTTAGAGCTATAAATTTTCCCCTAAGCACTGCTTTGGCTGCATCCCATAGATTTTGGTATGTTGTCTCATTATTGTCATTCTCTTGGATAAAGTTATTGATTGTTTCTATGATTTCTTGTTTGGCCCATTCATTCTTTAGAATGAAATTATTTAGTTTCCAATTGATTTTCATTCTACTTTTCCTTGGCTCTTTCTTACATGTAATTTTTATTGCATCATGATCTGAGAAGGATGCATTTACTATTTCTGCCTTTCTACATTTGACTATGATGTTTTTGTGCCCCAATACATGGTCAATTTTTGAAAATGTGCCATGTACTGCTGAGAAAAAGGTATATTCCTTTCTATCCCCATTCAATTTTCTCCAGACATCTATCATGTCTAACTTTTCTAGTAATCTATTCACCTCTTTCACTTCTTTCTTATTTATTTTTTGGCTAGATTTATCTAATTCTGAGAGGGGGAGATTCAGATCCCCCACTAGTATAGTATTACTATCTAATTCCTCTTGTAACTCATTTAACTTCTCCTCTAAGAACTTGGATGCTATACCACTTGGCGCATACATATTCAATATTGATATTACTTCATTATCTATAGTACCTTTAAGTAAGATGTAATTTCCTTCCTTATCTCTTTTAATGAGATCTATTTTTGCCTGCACTTTGTCTGAGATAAGGATTGCTACCCCTGCCTTTTTTACTTTAGCTGAGGCATAATATATTCTGCTCCAGCCTTTTACCTTTACTCTGTGTGTATCTCTCTGCTTCAAATGTGTTTCTTGTAAACAGCATATTGTAGGGTTCTGGTTTTTAATCCACTCTGCAATTCGCTTCCGTTTTATAGCAGAGTTCATCCCATTCACATTCACAGTTATTATTACTGACTGTCTATTCCCCTCCATTCTATTTACCCCCTTTGTACTTTTCCCTTGTATATCATTTTGTTGTCATTCAGTTATTTTAGTTATGCCCAAATCTTTGTGACCCCGTTGGAGTTTTCTTGGCAGAGATTTTGTAATGGTTTGCCTTTTCCTTCTCCAGCTCAATTTACAAATGAGGAAACTGAGGCAAACAGGGTAAAGTGACTTTCCCAGGGTCACACAGTTAGTAAGTATCTGAGGCCAGATTTGAACTGAGTGAGTTGATTCTTCCTGATTCCAGGCCTGGCACTCTAGCCACCTAACTGCCCCTCATACTTGATAGGTGCTTATTAAATGCCATTGAATTTTTTATTTGGGGTAACCAGGATCATGAGAAAAAGGGAGGCCATGTCATATGATTATCATATAGTAGATAGTATGATAGCTTCAGAATGAATTGGGGATACTTACTCAGGGAAAGAAAAGACTTGGGCTAGAGGAGCAAGATGATATGTATGCAAAATTCTATAAGATAATCCTATATTTCGCACATATACATGTATACATACATACATATGGTAGCGAGGTAGCTCAGTAGATAGATCACTGGCCCCAGAGTCAAGAGGACCTGAGTTCAAATGTGACCTCAGACACTATCTGTGTGACCTGGGCAAGTCGCTTAACCCCAATTGCCTTAAAACTTCTGGCTCCATCTCCAGTTATCCTGATGTATAACTTGCCACTGAACCTAGATGGTTCTGGAGGAGAGAGTGAGGTTGGTGAACTTGCACAGCCTTGCCTCACTTAAATTCAAATCACTGCAAGTCTTGGCATCATCCCAATGCCATGGTCCTCTTTGAGAATGAAGGACAAACAATAACATATACATATGTGTATATATGCATACATGCAAGTATACACACACATATATAAACAGGTGCATATATCTATATCTCATCTATTATCAATATTATCTATCTATCTGTCTATCTATTTATCTTAAGTCCTATCCTGTGGAAGAGAAATTAGAATTGTTGTATTTATTGCCCAGCAGACAAACTTTCGGGTGAATGATGAAATTATACGATGATAGAGTTTGGTTCAAAATGCTAATAACAATAATAGCTAACATTTGTGTAGGGCTTTGAGATTTGTGACACTTCTCACAAATATTACATCATTTTATCCTCACAACAACCCTGGAAGGTAGGTATCTCTATTTTTTTCAGATGAGGAAACTGAGGCTGAGAGGTGAAGTGATTTGCCCAGGGTCATATGTCTAGTAAGTATCTGAATCTGAATTTGAACTCAGGTCTTCCTGACTCTAGGTCCTGTGCTTCTATCCACTGGACCACTTAGTAGCCTTGTAAGGAAGAGTTAGAGCTGGCAATCAGTGGAACAGGGCCACAGACTAAAGAACTGAGATCCATAGCACTTGAGATGTTAAAGCCGAGTAGACAGCCCCTTGTCATGGCTGCCAAAGAATGGATTCCAACTTCAGAGGGGCTTCATGGTAGAAGAGAAGGAGGGCTAGACCTGGACTCAAATACTGGCTCAGATAACTCCCCGCTGGCCGTGTGACCCCAGAGACGTCAGTCCATCCCATTTCTTTCTCTGGCTCGCTGTCCCTTCCAACTCTGAAATTCTGTGTTATTCTGCAAATTCATTTAACTTCTCTGACCTGCTGTTTTCTCATCTGAAGAATGGGTACGGTATTATTTGTATTATCTTCTGCACAGAAGTGTGGTGGGGAAGGCATCTGGTGACTTTCAAGGCACCTATGAAACAGGGGCTGATGATTCAGGTAGAAATCGCTGTCAATGCCTTCTCAGGTTCCCTTCCAATGTGAGATTACATGATTCTATAAAATGAGATAAGGTATCTGCAAGGGCCTATAGGAAAAAAAAAAAGCCAAGGGCCCTATACAAATGTGAGCTACTCCCTTATTTGCTAAAGTGGGGATAATGACAGCTTTGCTCTCCCTGTGGAACAGATTCATCATCCTAGCTTAGAAGTTGCATCCAGTTCTAGGGAAAAAAGAATAGGGAATTGATCTATTTTCTCGCACTCACAACTGCTTTAAACTCAAATGATGTGCACTGAGGATTACCTTGACCTCAAGAAATTGTTAGAAAGGCATAGGAGAAAAAAAAAAGAGAAGAAATACCATGAACATTTAGGTCCTTGAAATTTAGTGCTATTATCATGCATTAGCCTGTGAAAGGCAATGTGATGGAATGGGGCATTAGAGGGAATGCATTAAGCGTGGCATCAGGAGATCTGGGTTTGGATCCCGACTGCACCATTTGCTGGTGGCATGACTGAATAAGTCCTGTCACTTCCCTCGCCACCTGCCTTTTCATCTTAAAAATGAGGATGATCATAGAGACAGTAGCCAGCATAAGGGATGTTGTAAGGACCAAGAAATATAGCAGAAAGCATATTGAAACCATGAACTTAAGAACCAAGTTAATTCAATGGATGCTGTAAGTGCTTTTATTGCAAAGAGTAGGAATGTAGGTTTCCCTATGCATTCTGCATATATGAGAATCCTGGAAATCAAGAACAAGAAGACTAAGACTACAGGGAACCTACATTTTTCATCCTTTGTTAGTACAGTATTGTGGGAAGAACACTGATTCTTGGGATGAGAGGACCAAGGTCCAAATCCTGCTTTTCATGCAAATCCCATCACCTTTCTAGGCCTCAGTTTCTTCATGTGTAAAATAAAGAGGTTGGATTGGATGGCCTTTGAGGTTCAAGCCAACTCTGTCTGGGACCTTTATTTCTTCCATTTCCTTTTTTATAATTATTATTGGCATTATAATTATTGTTGTTGTTATTATCAATATATTTCACTGGAGAAGGAGGCATTCAGATGTCACCATGCGGGCAAGGACAACCAGAATGCAGTAGGAGGGAGGTTTGGAGACTAGGAAACATGTCTTAGGGAGATTTGTTGAAGGACCAGGGGGTGTTTAGCCTAGAGAAGGGAAGATTTAAAGAGGACTTGATCATTTGCTTTGCATAGGATTACAAGGGTCTTCCTGTGGAAGAAGGATTAGACTCTGTACTGCTGGACCCCAGGGAACCACGAGCAGTGAGTTGCTATTACAAGGAGGCAGATTTTGATTCTATAAAGACTTTGGTAGCAATTCAAACTACTGGCTGGCTTCTGAGCACTAACCGTGTGACTAGGGACAAATCACTTCCTTTCTTTTTGGTCATTATCATAGGTGCGTGTATGTAGAAGGGACCTCAGAGGTCATGGAGCAAAACTTCCTTTTTTCAATAAGGAAACACAAATCCCTTTTAGCTTTAACCCTATATATAGGATATAGCCCATAGCCTATCTACCAAATGCTTCTGGTTCTAATATTGCACATCTTGTGTTCTTGCCACCAAAGTCCTTGGCAATGTCTAATAGTTCAATATCAGAAATGGATGTGATTTTTGGAAATGACCTTAAAGAGGAGGAACCACTGCCTGCTTTGCCACTGTACCCTAAGAACCACAGGAACTATCCATTGGACTTGCTGCTGAAATATGTATATGTGGTCAGTAGATTGAGAGCTCTTTGTGAACACAGACTATTTGACTTTTCTAATCACATCTCCAAGACTTAGCACAGTGCTTTACACACAGTAAGTGATAAATAAATGCTTTTTTATTCATTTTCCCATTCAGTGTTCTAATGTCCTTTGAATATTGCCTCCCAAAGTCTCTTCTCACACCATCATGTTATACTACAACACTGTAAATGTGTTCCACAAGCTGCAGCCCGTGATGAGGATGATAATGCTCAGAGATAGAGAGTTGTTGTGGTCTGACCTAGGGGCACTAGGCTGCCAGTTGTGGCCAGCCTGCATTAGCTTGAGGGAGCTCTCAGCATGGCTGCAACATCGTGTGCATCTCTTTCTGCATTTGCCTCGCAAAGAAGCATTGGGAATCATGGGATTATATATATATATATATATTTTTCCCTTCAAGTCTGAATTTCTTCGCCTTTGTGACTCATAGAGTTATTTCAGCCACTCTCTTCTCCTCACATGTGAGTGATCTAATGGTCTTGTGGAGCTGCAGTCAGGGACAAGGGGCGGGGATGAGAGGGTTTCCTGAAATAGAGCAAACTCCATGGCTGAAGGTCAGAATAACGAGCTGGTAATGGGTTGGGAAGTAGACAAAAAAAAAGGAAGAGGAGAACGATGCTGCCCGGGCCATCCATTTTCTCTCAATTCTAATCACCTCAGTACTGTGACTTAAGGCAGCCATTCCTAGAAGTGGTATAGTGGACAGAGAATAAGATTCGGAATCAGGAAGACCCAAGTGTAAATCCTGCCTCAGTCATTTACTGTCTGTGTGACCCTGGGGAGGTCACTTCATTTGTCTCAGCCTCAGTTTCCTCATCCTTGAAATGAAGGTGTTAAAATAATGGAGTTGGGTTGTTTTAAGGATCAAATAAGATAATGTCTGACAAGAGTTTGGCAGCTAAAGTACTTTATAAAACACTGCACTAATTTATATAGCTGAAGTACTATACAAATGCTTATTGTTATTATAGTTATTGTTAATCTGCTTTCTCAGAGAGTTGGAAAAGATAGGGCCCCTGGGTATATTCAAAAAGCAGAGAGGTTTCAGAGACCCATAGTAGTGATTCATGATTGTGGCTCCAATGTTTCTTCTCAAGATCCCAGAAGCTCAGAGTTGGCAGGACCTCAGAGATCATTTCTGCCAGACATCACACCCCATTTCTCTGCTATACCTAAGAGGTGATCTCTTGTCTGGTTTCCACTTAAACATATCCAATGACAAAGGAAACTCTCCTGTTAGGCAGCCTTTTTCATCGCTATATTGGCTTCACTGATAGGAATGTCCTTTTTTGTTGGGGTGGATCCGCCTCCTGTAATTTACCACACTGATCTAAGTAGGGGGAAGCTGCTGATATTTCTAGTACCAACCATTTCCCTGGATTAGTCAAAGAGTCTTCTAGCAAGTGTCCATGACCCAGGGTTCTCCATTCACACTCCATACTGCCCAACCCTGCTAGACTTTTCTTCCCAAGATTCTGTTTTCATTTTGTAGAATGGCAGCACCTTAGAACTGATGGGGACCTCAGGGGTTATTTACTCTATCCTATCAGTAAAGCTTGAATTCTTTCTAAGACATTTCAGATAAGTGGTCATCCGGCCCCCAACCAAAAATTTTCAGTGACCGGGAACTCATTACCTTGTAATACAGGCCATTTTATTTCTAGACAAGTTTGTTTGTTTCCATCGCTTGGAAAACTTAGGGAGGGCTTGATGGTAGTTGTAGGATAAAGAGGGAAGATGGATCTGAATGTGTCCAGTTTTCCTCAGGACCAATAATCAATCAAATAATCAAAACTACCAAGGATATTATATACAATAATTTCCATGTGAGTTCACATACATAAAGCACTTTGTAAATCTCAAAGTCTTATTATTGTCATTGTCATTGTCATTTTACAATTTATGATAGTTCTATGGATTAGACAGTGAAAGTATTAATGTTTCAGTTTTACAGATGAAACTGGGACTCAGGGAGGAAAGAGAACTCATCTCGGGTCACACAGATAATCAGTATTGAACCCATGAGCCAAACCAAGGTTTACTGATTATAAACCTGAGAACTTTTTTTTTTCCCTAACTCTCATGAGACCGAGGGGATTAGAGGCTTGAGGATGGCGTTCTGGGCATAAAGGAAGAGACTGAGCAAAGCTGCAGAGGGGGCCCACGATCAGATAATCTTAGGCCTCAGATGAGTGTGAGCATGAGCTCAGGGTTAAGGGATGTCTTCGTATAGAAAGGACGCCATTTCAGCAAAAGAAAAATCACACAGACCAACGTTGGAAATATTCCTAAAGAATAAAGATTCTTCAGGAATCTGACTTGGGGGAAGTTTATGAACCTTAGAGGGGAGTTCAGAGCACCAGCAGCGACTATCCTAATAGGTCTTTTCACCTCTACTCTCTCTCTTCTCCAGAAGGAGCATGGTATAGGGTTCACATTCTTGGGCTTGGAGTCAGGAAGTTCTGGATTTGAATCCTGCCTCCTACCCATGTGACCTGTAGGACTGTGAGTCAGTTACTTAATCTCGATAAACCTCAGTTTCCTCACTAGTAAAATTGAGATATGTCTGTAGTACCTACTTTGATAGACGTTTATTCCACTGTTGGCAATAACAGCAGCTTAATCTAGATTGCTACCCCTTTCAGGACGGCTTTGGAAAGGCTCTCATTTAATGTCTCTGGTTTCAGAAAGCAGTGTATATAGTATGGGATAAAGGAAGAAACTTTCTAAGTTCTCTATAAATGTCACTTATTCTCTAGGCCATCTTCCATAGGTTGCCAAGCTTAAGCTTAATACACTTTCTATTGTCTTCCACATAAAAATCAGAATTTTTAATCTGGCATTCAAGGGCCTCCACAAATTTAGTGCCCCACTTACTTTTTCAGCCTTATATCTCACCCACTGCTAACCGGGAATCCAATGCTTTAGCTAAACCGGATCCTTCTCCATTAACACTGCACATTGTGCTTTCTTTACCCATTACTCTGGCTGGAATGCTCTATCCCTTTTTTATCATCTGGGGAGTTCCTGTAGCCTTCTGTCCTTTCTGGGAAAGCCTCCCCGACCACCCCACTAGGAAACAATTTTCCCCCCTGCTCCGATTTCACGTGCCACTTCTCTTGCTTCTCTTTTGTCCTTATCACCCAGTACTGTGTATTTGAGCTATCTGTGTGGCTGTCATATCATCCTACCAGGCCTTTAGATCAGGCAGGAAAGATAATGGTTCTAAACTAAACATCCTTTCTACCCAAAGATGTAGCATTGGACTCTTTTTACAGCTCCCTCTGCCTTTACCACTCATGTTGCCTTCTCTCCATTGTGTATATATCTTATATACACCTATTTCTCTGCCCATTCTTTTTTCCATTGGAATGTAAGCCCCTTGAGGGAAGGTGCTGTTTTTATGTTTCATTCATTCATATGTTTGTTTACTTATTTATTGCATATCCCCAGCACTTAGCACAAGGCCTAGCACATTGTAATAAATGCTTGTTGATTAATTAGTCAACTGAATGATTGATTAACTAGTCAGTTGACTTATTAAATGCTCAGTGAATAGCACAGTGATTTTCTATTTATTATTCATTTGTGTCCTATCTCACCTACTAGACTGCAAGTTCCCTGGTGGGGTACCTCTTTCTATTTCTCCAAGGGAACACCAGTAACAACTGACTTCTACATAGTGCTTTTACAAGTTTATCTTAACCTCATAACAGTCTTGTGAAGTAGGTACTCAAAGAATTATTATCTCTGTTTTACAAACTGAGGCTCAGAAAAGTCACTGACTTTCCCACAGTCACAGAGCTAGCAGATATCAGAGAGGTCAGAATTAGAAGCAATGGGTGGATGCAAAAGGATTATCTGAAGTTTGATGTAAGAACACATTTCCCAACAGTTAGAGCTATTCCAATAGCTCTGAATGGTGGGTTCCTCCATATTGAAGGTCTTCAAGCAAAAGTCGGATGACTCCTAGTCAGGTATGCTATAGAGGTAAGCTTCTTCCACCCCAACCCCCAGGTCCAACTTAGACTAGTTGGACTCTGAATTCTCTTTTTACTGTGGGGTTTTATGAAATTTAAATACCTTCTAGAAGTCCAGATTTAAAGGCAGAGAGGCCTCATACGAATGACTTGTCCATTTTTTGCAAAAGAAAGTGTGAAAGCCAAGATAGTGGCCATGATGTTTTCTCCAGAAAGTTCCTATTGCTACTGTGTCTTAATGAGTAACTCCAGCAAAAAGAGAGTGGCCTTTGACCTTCTGGATTCCCTAGTGTGATCTTCAATCATCCTACCATCTCCTTGACAAGGTTCCTTATGGGAATTTGGTCTCTGAGGAGAGAATGAATGTGACTCTCGCAAGGCCAACCTGTTACTAAAACTATAGGTGGGACTTGAACCCAGGTCTCCCAACTCCAGAACCAGGCCATTGTAACATGTTATCTCTTCTAGATTAAAGGCACTAGTCAGACAGGGGAAAGGAGCAGAGGAGCTGAGAAAGGATGAGGACCTTGGGACTTCCTAAGTTTATCCCTATAAACCCAGTAGGAGGGTAAAGAAATGATTCATTACCAGATAAAGCATGATCAAACTGGATTCTCTAATACTCTCAGCAGGTTCAAGATTTATTTAGGAAATACTGATTGTACCACAAAGCAGTGAACAAGTATCAACAAGGCAAAGGCCTGGAATTATGGGATGAAGAAGAGAGAGTCACTTGTAGGCTTGTAGCCTGAAAAATAATTATAAGAATCATGATAACAACTTATATTTACATAATTCCTTATAAGTGTGGAGCACTTTATGGCCATTGTGTCATCTGATCCTCACAATTTCATCGTGAGGTAAGTAAGACAAATACTGTTATTGTCATTTTCCAGATGAGGAAACTGAGGCTTGGAAGCAAAGTGATCTGCCCAGAATTACAAAGCTAGGAGGTGGAATAGCTTGGACTTGAATTCTGGCACAGTGCCTAGGATCTTAATAAATACTTGTTCTTTTTTCTTTTTTTTCTTTGTAGGCAATTGGGGTTATGGGACTTGCTCAGAGTCACACAACTAATAAGTGTTCGAGCCTGGATTTGAACTCAGGTCCTGAGGGCTGGTTCTCTATCCACCCTGACACCTAACTGCCCCTATAAATGCTTGTTAAATTGAATTAATTTCTCCTGACTCTTAGTTCTAGAATCCCTTCCACTGGCAAACATGGGACAATTTTGAAGTGAAGCCCATTTTGGAAATGTAAAGTGAAGTGGGGAAGAGTAGATGATAACTCTGGGCTCAGAAATAGCAAACTGGAGCTAAGCTTTAGAGGTCAGGACCGAAGGTATAAATTGAGAATAATTCACATCAGTCTTATCTACTAAATAGTTTGTAATGTCAGGCAAGTCATTTTTTTCCTCCTCATCTATCTGGTTTTTTTTTCCCTCATCTATCTAATAACACTACTGGACCAGATAATCATAAATAACGTTTCTTCAGCTTTAACATCCTGTCTTCTGATGTTCTTTGTTGTAACATCTTCTACATCGCTGGCATCATATATTCTGAGGCCCCTTTTAGCTTGAACATTGTGTTTCTAGATCCCCTCCTGCCCTGTAGTCTATGTTCTGCTGTGGAAAGGACAGTGGGTTGGGAGTCAGAGGCCCTTGGGTAAAATCCTGGCTCTGTTATTATCTGTATAACTTGGCCAAGACACAGTTTCCCAGGACTTCATTTTCCTGGACGTCACTAAAATAGAACTCTATGAAAGCTAAGGTGCTTCCTAGCTCTAAGTCCTATGCAATACAGGAGTGAGGACATCACCAAGTTCTCTGTTCCCTTCTAGCTCTTGTGTTCTGTGTTCGAAAGCCTCTTCCATTAGTGACATTCTCATTGTAGTCTATAACTCTACTGGTAGAGTCGAAGCCAATAGTAATAACTTATACTTATACATAAGTTAGAAGTTCTCAAAGCATCTCACAATACATTATCTCATTTGAGCCTTACCACACCCCTATTAGGTAGCTATCATTACCATCGTTTTGTATATGAACAAACTGAGGCTCAGAGAAGTCGTTACCTCCGTTGGGTCACCCAATTAGTAAGTGGTAAAGGTAAGATTTCAATCCAGGTCTTCCTGACCCCAGATTCAACACATATTCTAGCATACAAAGGGAGAGAGAGCAGAGGCTGGAACACAGGACCTTGGGAGAAAGTCACAGTTAGGAGACAGGAAGAAGATAGAATAGGATAAAAGGAAACAAGTTTAAAGAAGGAGGAGGAAATCTACAGAAATAAACTGTCCCTTATTCTAGGCCACCTAATGGGTTCAGACATCTCTAAACAACATAAACAAAATCAGCAGCTATTCTGGTGCATTTCAGATATCAGGTATTAGAACTGAACCAAACACAAATTTAAAAAAAATGAAAGAATACAAAAATAACCATTGTTACCAAGGAAGAGAATCCATATGGAACAAAAAATGGAGGCAGGGTTGGGGGGGCTAAGATAAAGCAGCTTAGGGCCCTGATGCTTCTGTTGAAGAATTTAGAAGCCTTTCAGCAAAGAGTGGCAAGTCCATAAATTCCTAATATCTCAGAAATGGAAAGTGACCTCAGTGTTCCTCTGATCCCATTCCTGGCTGAAGTAGATATCCCCTTGGCGACATCTGTAACAAATGGCCTTCTGGATGCTGCTTAAAGCTACCCTGTGATATGGCATCGCTCTAATTTAGGAAGAAAGTGTTCATTGCCAGGGAGGTCTTATATTAACTCCAAATTTGCTTCTTTTGTCTATTGTTTCTAGTCCCTCCCTCTGGACCTAAGAAGAGATGATGTGATCTCCTTTTCCATGTGAATGCCCTTTACATAGTCAAAAGCAGGTACTCTTACTCAGAATCCTGGGTTCTTTCCATTATACAAAATTAGAAGAATCAGCAGACCTTGAAGGAAAGCAGTGACAGGAGCAGTGGCTCTGGATTCAGTATATGGCTTCAAATCCCATCTTTGTCATTTTCAGGAAAATACTGGGGCCAACTTGTGCCAGACACTGTGCTAAGTGCTAATGATACAAAGAGAAGCAAAAGACAATCCGTGTTCTCAAGGAGCTCACAATCTAATGGGGAAGGCAATAAACAAGTTATATACAGGATACATAGGAAATAATGAACAGAGAATTAAGAGGGGTTGGATCAGTTTGACTGAAACGTTGAGTATAGGAAAGAGAGAGGTTTTTTTTGTTTGTTTTTGGTGAGGCGATTGGGGTTAAGTGACTTGCCCAGGGTCACACAGCTAATAAGTATTAAGTATCTGAGGTTGGATTTGAACTCAGGTCCTCCTAAATCCAGGGCCGGTGCTCTATCCACTGCGCCACCTAGCTGCCCTGAGATAAAGTTTTAAAGGTAGGTTTGAGCCAGATAATAGAGAGCCTAAAATATTAGACTGAGGGTTTTTTGTTTGTTTGTTTGCTTGCTTGCTTGCTTTATATTTTATTTTTAAGGCAAGGAAAAACTTATGCCTAAGGAAGAATAAATATGTTGGCAGCTATGTGGAGGCTGAAGGAGGAGAGCACCTGAAGGCAGGGAGGCCAGTTATGAGACTTTGATTGTAATCCAGGGGAAAGGTAATGAGGACCTAAAATAGGGTGATGGCAATGGGAGCAGAAAGGACGTGACAGATTGAAGAGACAGTGCAAGAATAAAATTAGCAGGATCTGCCTCCTGATTGGAGGAGGTTGGGAGTTGAAGATTCAATGAGGGAGATGGAGGAACTGATGCTTATTATCTGAAAGAATAAAAAAGATAGAAGAACCTGTATAAGGAAGGAGCTTGAGAACAGGGGACAGGTCCAGGCCTGAAACGCATGATGGGAGCTTCCTAGCTGAGAATACCAAGAATTCAGCAGTTCAGTTCTAGGACATTTGATACATTTACAAGACTGAAACCGTGTGCTGTCTTGCTTTGTTCTTTTAGAAAAGGCATTTAAGCCATGGGACGCGACATATTTCTACACAATTATTGACTCCTGGAGTTGTGGTGTTTTAAGGCATCAAGTTGAGCACGGAAGCCCCAGTGACTAACTACTCGAGAAGTACAATAATTGCCTTGAAACGAGCCTCCCAGGGAGAAATGTTGCCAACCTGGAATGAAATTTGTATCTGGGAAATGAGGAAAGCAGGTCAAGCAGTAGAGGTTGTAGGTACTAAAGAGATGGGCCTGACTGTGGTCTTAAAGTTGCCCGGTGTTTGTCTTGCCCCATGCCCACGAGCAAAAACTTCATTCATATGACAGGGTATGAAAGACTTGGCCACCCAAGTCTCTTCTCCTGACCTCTTACTGACTGTGACTTCTTTCTTAGGAAGGAGAAGGGGTCTGAAGGATGGCAACAGGGGTTAAGGTACAGACGACAGTTGAAGTACATGCATTTTTGTTAGCCTGCTTCCCGGGGACTCAGAACTGTTGTGCAAACCTAGAAGCGAGGAAGAAAATGTAAGGGAGGTGAAGGGAAAGGAAGTAGGACAGGTTGCTGATCTGGTTCTGAAAATATCCTTGGTTTATTCCTCTGGGATGCATTGGGTCATGCATTTAGAGCTGGAGGGAACTTTAGAAATCACTTAGTTCAGCCCCCTTCACTTTATAAACAGGGAGAATGAGGCCCAGAGAGATGAGGTGAATTGTCCAACACTCCACGAACCATAAAGAGTCAGACCCCAGAATTTGAACCCCTGTTTTTTTATTCTAATTCGCTATAGTGGCCTGTCTCTTAGAGTCATATCAAAGTCCTTAATGGTGTGAAAAAAAAGTTTTAATCCTTCGATTGATGTGGAAAATGCCCCAGGGATGCTACTTTAGGGAGCTCCTGTTAGCTCATAGAAAACTTACTTTAGAAAATTAAATCTGTAATGGCCTTTGGTTAGATGAGTCGCTGTCTCTCTTGAGAAGTAAAAGCCATTCATCTTGTTTTTCCATTTATCAGCTCCTCTCTGCACTGACCCCTCAAGTGTTCATCCCCCTGCCTTGTCATAGGTACACATTTTATAAAAGCACCAAGAAATGAACATTGAGACCCAAGAGCCAAAGTGAAAAATAAGTAGGATTTGACCTGTCCATCCCTTCCCACATATTCCAACCATTTGGCTACTTCAGGAGGGAAAGAAAAGAGGAGAGAAGAAGAAAAGTGAAGACATTGGAAATAGGGATAGTAGTAATAATAACAACAATAACATGATAATAATAATTTATATAATGCTTTATGGTTTACAAAATGCTTTACAAATATTAACTCATTTAGTCTTTACCACAATCCTGGGAGGTGGGTGCTACTGTTACCCCTAATTTCTTGTTGCTGTTGTTTGTCCTTCATTCTTTTTTTTTTTTTTTGCAGGGCAATGAGAGTTAAATGACTTGCCCAGGGTCACACAGCTAGTAAGTGTCAAGTGTCTGAGGCTGGATTTGAACTCAGGTCCTCCTGAATCCAGGGCTGGTGCTTTATCTACTGCGCCACTTAGCTGCCCCCTTCTCCTTAATTCTTGAAGAGAATCAGTGACCTCAGGAGGTATCCCAATTTTACAGATGAGAAATCTGAGGCACAGAAAGGTCTTGTCCAGGATCACACAGTTGGTTAGTGTTTAAGGTGAAATTTAAGCTTAGGTCTTCCTGACTCATAAGTCTAGTACCCTACCCACTGCACATCCTAGCTATTGGCTTCTCAGAAGGAAGAATGCACTGCTAGGGATATTTTACTAGATCAAGAGAAGAAACAGTGAGGGGAAGCTGCTAATGAGCAAATCGGGACTTCATGGCAAGAATATGGTCCTAATATAGAAGAGGGAATACTAGATAGACATATAACTATAGCGTAATTGAGACTATGATGTGTTCTTAGGGGAGATCTGAAAAAAAGTCTCTCCTGAGCAGAGATTTGAGAAAGAGGAGAAGGCAGCTATATGACGCAGTGGAAAGAGCACTGAACTTGGAATCAAGAAGACCCAAATTCATATCCTCCCTTAGATACTCACTAGCTATTTGACCCTGGGCAAATCACTTAAACTTTGCCTGCTTAAGTTTCCTCCTCTGTAAAATAAATATAATAATAATAGCACCTACTTCCCAGGGTGGTGTAAGAAGCAACTGAAATAATAATTGTAAAGGTGCTTGGTGAATAGTACGTGCTATGTAAATGTCATTGTTCAGTCATTTCAGTCACGTCCAACTCTACATGACTCCATTTGGGGTTTTCTTGGCAAAGAGATTGGAGTGGTTTCCCATTTCCTTCTCTGGCTCATTTTGCAGATGAGAAAACTGGGGCAAACAGGGTTGAGTGACTTACCCAGAGTCACCTAGCTAGAAAGTGTTTGAGGTCATATTTGAACTCCAATCTTCCTGACTCCAGGCCTGGCACTCTATCCACTGAGCCACCTAGCTGCCCCCTATAAATGTTAAATATGATAAATATTATTATAATCATGAGTATATTCTTGATTTCAAAATTACATGATTATTGCTATAGACCGAGTCTCTTGTTCCCTTGTGCTCATGTCTTATTACTTTGGCCGAATCAAGAGTATGGAACACAGAGCATAGAACCCACCAATACCACTGCTGAGCTCCCTGGAGCAGAGCCCCCAGCCCAAATGGTCCTAAGATGTCCAGTGCCACACTTAATAACTGTGGGAGGAATTTGCCCAGGGTCTTGTAGTTCAACCTGTTTCCTCAACTCTAAAATGGGGATAATAAGAGCACCGACCTCCCATGGTTATTGTGAGGATCAAAGGAGACATTTGTAAAGTGCTTAGCACAGTGCCTGGCATATAGTAGGTACTATATAAGTGCTTATCCCCCTCCTCTTCCCTTCCCCATTAAAATGTGAATTCATTGAGGGCTGGGACCTCACTAATGTCTTTCTTTCTATCCTTGGTGCTTAACATAGAATAAGTGTTATTATATATAATAACATAGTTTATATTATATTATAACACAGAATAAGTGTTATTATATAATAACATGGCTTATGTACTATAATATAACAGAATAAATGTTATATAACAACATAGTTTATATATTATAATATTATATATTATATTATAACATAGAATAAATGTTTGTTGACAGAAATATCACTGGCTTTGGGTTTCATATTATCCCGTTTAGAATCAGAAGACTACATTTCAAAACCTAGCTTTGCCATGTTCTACCTGTATGCTATCGGTCTAGTCACTTAAACTCCCTGGGCCTCAGTTTCTCATGTGTAAAATGAGACAACTGAAATAGATATCCCCTGGGGTCCCTTCCAGTTCCAAATCTATGATCCTATAGTCAGGCATACAGGTTCTCAGTTGTGCTGCATGGAAGATGGATTCTTTGGGTAGGTGAACAGACTGGCCTTTCTCCAGTTGGAGTATTGAGAGGGCGAGAGTTGGATGCAAGCCGACCATACAGAGGGAAGTATTAAAAGTATCTCTGGGCAGCTAGGTGGTACAGTGGATAAAGCACCAGCCTTGGATTCAGGAGGACCTGAGTTCAAATCCAACCTCAGACACTTGACACTTGCTATCTGTGTGACCCTGGGTAAGTCACTTAACCCTCATTGCACTGCAGAAAAAAAAAAAAAGGATTTCTAAGTGCAGTGTTTGTGACAAAGTGTTGCAGATAATATTAATACCAAGAGTTTTTATTGTTGTTGTTACTGCTGCTGCTGTTGTTGTATGTATGTAGGAGTTTTTTGTTTTGTTTTCTGTAGGTGGCTGATTTTTGTTTGGTTTGGTTTTATTTTAAACAGTGGGGTCAGGAAAGTCCATTCCCAGGGAAGCCACAAAGAAGGGGGAAAAAACAAAACAACAAAACAACAACAACAACAAAGACATTTCCCAGCTGTATTTGCTCCTTGTAGAGGCATGCTTATCTGAAAAATATTCTAGCAACAGGAGGTAAAAGCAGAGGCAGCACCCACTGAATAAAACAAACCAAAGGGTCTTTGTAGAGACTTTGTAGGTGTTTCTCTCCTTGATCATACCATAGGTTTATTTCTATGGCCCGGATCTTTAGGGAGCTCTACACATTTTCCAGCGGAGGATCTGTGAACTCCAAGAACATCCCAATGAAGGGACAAGGGTAAATAGTATCATATCTTCTGTTTAATGCATGAGATATGTGAGGCCCGGAACATTGAGCTTTTTATCTAGGAGGGATTAAGGCCTTTAATGACCAGGCCCCACTCTGCCTGTCCAGCCTTACTCCTTACATTGGTGAGATACACTAGACATGAATTTAATGTAAGTCACAGAGACTAGAGCTTTGATATCTGGCACAAGTCTTAGAAATGATCTGATTCAGCACCCTCATTTTACGGGAAAGGAATTGGAGGCCAAGAAAGGTAAAGACATTTGTTCAAGGTCACATAAGGAGTAAGTAGCAGGGTCAGAATCTGAACCCAAATACTCTGACCTCGAGTCCTGTGTTCTTTCCACTAGAATTCAGTTTATCGTGTTTATTGAGGGCCTACTGTCTGCTGGGCATTATGCTAGGCCCCAGGAAATACACACACTTTGGATACAACAGGCCTCCGACCCGGTTGTTGCTCTCCATTTAGTAGATGAATGTGACACAGAGATAGCTTGATGGCTCAGTGGATAGAACACTGAGCCTGGAATCAGGAAGATCTGAGTTCACATTCAGCCTTAGGCTCTTACTAGCTGTGTGACCTTGGGTGGGCAAGTCACTTAACTGCTGCCTGCCTCAGCTTCCTCATCTGTAAATTGGAGATAATAACAGCACCCACCTCCTCAGGATGATTGTGAAAACAAAATTAGATATTTCTAAAGCAATTTGCAAACCATAAAGCTCTATATAATTGATTTATCATTGAAAATTTATCATTCAAAATAACATATAAGTACATTGAAGAGGTGTAAAATAAAGTGCTATCTAGAGCCAAAGGTCATGAACCACAGTGGCATTGAGGGAATGAAGGAAGACTTCATGGAGGAGGTGGCATTTAATTCGGGCTTTAATAATTGAGTAGTAAGTCATCCTGAAGGAGAAATTTGAGCCAATGTTATTTTCTAGCATGTACCAATACTTTGTAGACTTATTGAAAGGTTGTTTGATATTAATACCAACAAATTCAGACAGGGCAGTATCGCATTAAACAATAAACTTTTATTACAGTACATTTTCCCAAACAGGGGAAGACCCAAGGCCTAAAATGAAAAGAGGTGCAGGGGCAAAGGAGGGGGCCAAGTAAGGAACAACAAGGGAAGAATACAGCCAGGAAGCTCCTATTCATTGGTCCTTGCTCCAGTGTTGAGAGAGAAAGGGGCAATCACAGGATTATGGGTTCAGATCTGGAAGGGATCTCAGGGTCCAATCTCTATGTTTTACAGATGAGGAAACTGAGGCACAGGGAGGATTTGTGACTTGCCCAAAGTCATACCAGTAACAGTGGCCACAGAGCAGAAAGTTTAGTCCAGGTTTTCTGATTTAATTACATTTTCTACCCTACCATGCTGGGAGTGTGGGAGGGGGTTTATTCTCAAAGCAGAGGCAGCTTGCTACAAGTGAACCTTACGAGCATCAGAGAGGCCCTCACACCAGAAAAGTGTGAGGGACTTATTATATACCAGAAAAGAAGGAGTGATGTCTTAGCCCCTGTGACTTCCTACTCCTGTGCCAATGGACATGTCACCTTAACCCTCTCTGGGACTCTGTTTCCCCCTGTGTAGAACAGAGGGTTAGTAATTCGCCCACTAATAACCTCACAGGGTTGTTGGTGCCTGGAACAGCTGTGGCTGGTCCTGTTTCTGTGACTTGGTTCCTGTCATCCCTTTCCATGACTCCCCACCTCAACCTGGAATCATAGAATAAATGAATGGGAAAAAATGCCTTTTAAATGAGTACTCTAGGTCAAGTTCATAGTGCTTGGCCCTGGGGGTGCAAGGACACAAAGTGAGAGTCCCTGTTCTCAAGGAGCTCACACTTAGAGCTTTAGAACTACAAGGACCACTTCTAGCTGGGACCTGGAGAAAGCCACTTACCCTCTGTCTGCCTCAGTTGCCCCATCTGTCCAGTGGGAATAACAATAACAATAAGCACTTTGCAAATCTGAAAGCTCTATATAAATGCTACATATCATCATCACCATTAATAAGAGTAATAATAATAATGATAATAAATGAGAGGCTATGAGCTCCATCCAATTCTCTTATTGTACAGAGGAGGAAACAGAGGTACAAAGATGTTACAGGACTTGCCCAGGATCTGAATCAGAATTTGAACTCAGGTCTTCTTGACTCCAAGTGCCATTCACTTTCCACTAATTTGTTTTGCCTCTTGGCTTCTTTATTGTTTTTTGTTTGTTTGTTTTTGTTTTAGGGTTTTTTGCAGGGCAATGAGGGTTAAGTAACTTGCCCAGGGCCACACAGTTAGTAAGTATCAAGTGTCTGAGGCTGGATTTGAACTCAGGTCCTCCTGAATTCAGGGCCGGTGCTTTATCCACGGCGCCACCTAGCTGCCCCCTCTTGGCTTCTTTAAATCCTACCCATCCTCTGTTTCTTTTATAAAACCTTTGCAGATAATACCACCCTACACTGAATTTGTCCCTTCTTTGAACTTCTAGACCACCTATAGTGATTATTCCGGGTTTAGCCCTTTTTGTTGTTGTTGAGTCATTTTTCAGTCATGTACAATTCTTCATGACCCCATTTGGGGTTTTCTTGGCAAAGATACTGGAATGGTTTGTCATCTCCTGCTCCAGCTCACTTTACAGATGAGGAGACTGGGGCAAACAGGGTTAAGCGACTTCACTAGGGTCATACAGCTAGTAAGTGCCTGAGGCCAGATATGAACTCAGGAAGATAAGTCTTCCTGACTCCAGACCTTGTTCCCTATCTATTGTGCCACCTAACTGTCCCATTTGTTGTTCAGTTGTTCCAGTTGGGTATGACTCTTTGAAGGTCAGTGTTCTACCCATTGTGCCATCTGGCTTCTCTAGACTATAACTTCTAGAGGACAGAAGCTACATTTTGACATCTCTGTATACTTGATAGTACCTGTTAGGAAAAGAAAGGTCATCTAATCCAACCCTTCCTCAAAGCACAAATCTCTTCCACAATATCCTCTGCTTGTATACTACTAGTGATGATGGACTCTCTACCTCTTAAGTGAACCCTTTCCACTTTTGGACAGGTGAGTTGTTGGGAAATTCTTCCCTATAAAGAGATGAAATTTGCTTCCCTTCAATTTCCACTCATTGCTCTTGTTCTGCCCATCCCGGAGCCCAGCCCAGCCCAGCCCAGCCCAGCCCAGATCCCAGCCCAGTAAATCTAATCCCTGTTCCACTCAACAGCCCTTATAACATTTGAAGATGTCTATAATTTTTGCCTTAAGTCTCCTCTTCAGGACAAACTTAGCAACATCAGCAGCAACAACAAGAACTGTTCTGAATGCTATACTTCTATCACCCATCACCCAGCCTAAGATGGCAGCTGCCCGGAGGACTGAGGAACTCAACCTCCTGGTTCATATTTTAGTACTTTGCCAAGTAATAAACTTTTGTTTACAGTCTATTTCACAGAGTAATTGAAAGAAGGAGCTCATTGTTTACCAAGTCCAGCAGAATTAGGAGCATTAAGAAGATGGAAGAACCAGGGACTAGGGACAGGATACATTAGACAGGCATTTTCTGTTTAACCTCAGTGGATCTGGGAAGTGACCCTATTAATGAAGAATGGAGAAGGGTCAGACTCGGTAATGAATTCATAGATGATCACAGATTTAGATTTAGAAGGAACCTTAAAAATCATGCAGTCTGACCCCATGTTACAGATGAGAAGACTGAGGCTAGGAGATTTGAGTGATTTATTCAAGGTAACAAAGTTTATAGCAGAGTCAGAATTTCAAGCTGGGCCACACTTTCCATACTTTCTCATTTACTCACCCCAACCCCATTGCAGCATGTGATCTATGATGCTTTGATTTTTCTAAGTCAACTCTCTAGCCATTGGCAAGTCATTTTGCCTTTAGCATATGATGATGGCCACTTGCTGAACTAGATGTGGCTGAGGTCTCTTTCAGCTCTCAGGTTCTCTGATTAATTCTGTGACTGATTCTGTCACCTCTCAGAACCTGTTTCTTTATTTCTGAAATTGAGATCATTATATCTGAGATACCTCAAAGGATAGTTCTGAGAAAAGTATTTGGCAAACCTCAAAGAACCACTTGCTCTACCCAGTCCATAAAATTCCATCTCCTCTCTCTCTAGGTCTGAAGCACCTTCCCTCATCACTTCTGCCTCATAGAATGCTTAGTTTTCTTCCAAGGCTGACCATAAAGACCTCTTACAGGAAAACTATCCTGATGCCTCATATTATTACCCTGACGCCCCCCCCCCAAGTCAGTTAGCATCTATTTTTGTTTTATTTTGTGTCTATTTTTTTCTGAATTCATGTAGCTTTCTTCCAATTAGATACAAACTTCTTTAAGTCAGAGAATGTGTTATATTTGTATTTATATACTCAACATCTAGCATAGTAGCTGGTACAAAATAGGTGCTTAATAGATGCCTGTTGAATATCGAATATATCGTGGAAATGGGAGCTGTTATGATCATTATTGTTACATTCATTTGGATATTTGTATCCCTCCATTAATGTGAATTCCATTAGAAAAAACAAATAGTAAGTGGGTTTGAGCAGGGTAACAGTAAACTCCCCCAATGTGATCACTACCCTACTCTTTCTTCCCTATGGCCCATACTATATGAATAAGCAGATATGGCCACCATGAAATCTGGATTCAAAGCATGCTTCTGGTTAGATGCACCTTTGGTGCATTTAGGTGTCCAGATTTTCTCCATTGTGATATGCATTTGTGTGATCCTCATTTTATTGGTTTAAAAACATGTTCCATGTTTAACATTACAACAAATTTGTGAAGGGCTTACTATGTGGAAGGCACACAATGGTTGTAGCGGTCATGAGTTGCTTTGGGTCTTGCCTGTTTCAGATTCCCCAGTCACCCACCCCCATTGTGTAACCGAGTGTGATTCCTCAAAGAATGAATCTGAAACCCCAAAGAAATTCTAGGTTAACCCATTAACCTCATCGTTCGCTGCCATGGGGCCTTCTATTTCCTAGACAAAGGAGATAGAACAAGCCGTGTGTGTGTGTGTGTGTGTGTGTGTGTGTGTGTGTGTGTGTGTGTGTGTGTGTGCGCGCGCACGTGCACGCGCGCATGTGCACACAGCCTGGAGACTATTGAAAATTGCCCTTGTTCATTTATTTTGAGCTTCTCACTAGGAATTCTCACTAGGAGAAATCTCAAGAGAGGAATTAGATAGACAAGGGGTATTAGCCATTCTGAAAGGAAAATGCATTAGATGAAGTATCCATTGTATTGGCTGGATGGGATTTAAGTGTGAAGTGTGTGTGTGGGGGGGGGGGGGGAGGTTGGTTGGTTAGCATCACGGTAACTCATTATGTGAACCTGGGTGAAATACTTGGTGTATCTGGACTTCAGCTTCCTTCCCTGCAAAATTAGGATTTTTTCTTAAGGTGATCTCTAGGGTTCTTTCCAGTGATCTCATTCTATTTTCTGCCATCCTTCTGTGGGCCAAGATTCTTCCCAACTCTAACAGTCGACACTGGCTTAACATTCCAAAGTCTCTTCCATCTCTGACATTTGTGGGAATATAGGGTTTGGGATAGATTTGGAGCTGAAAGGACTCTTAGAAAGCATTTCACCTCCTTTTGCAGATGAGGAAACTGAGGCTTAGAGAAGTGTGACTGACCCCAAGTAATAAGTCTGAGAGAGAATTGTACTCCTCTAGTTCTCACATTCTCCTACACAATCTAGTGTTCTATGTTCTAAAGTCCCTTCCAACTCTAACTTTCTCAGTCCTGGGTGATAAATAGTCTGTTTTGCAAGATCCCTTCCACATTAACATTCTATGTTCTGAGGTCCCTTCTACTTCTAATGTTCCCTCTTCTGGGTTATAACACTGCATTCTAAGGTCCCTTCTAGCTCTAACGATCTAAAGCTCTATTAATCCTAAGGCTCATGAACCAATTTGTCTTTATTTTGCCATATTGTGGAGGTGTCTGGAATTTGATGTTGGATCACATATCGACATAAACCAGCGATTGAAGAAATTAACAACTTTCATCCATCCTAGGCTCCACACTCCAGCAAAGCAGTGGCCTGGTAATGGATTGTGATCAATGATCGAGGCTGTAATGAGGAAGGATTTTTATTTTGATGGGTTTTGTACGTTTGCAACACTGTAGCAGGTGCTATTTTCTCTGAGTGCCTCACGCAGCTGTCAGTACTTAATGTAATGACATTTGAAAAAGACAGAGATTCCCAAATGTCTTTTTACACCCGCCAAAAAAATTCCCCCCAATCCCCTGCAAAAAGTGAGTGTGGAGAGTTTTTTTATACCATCTCCATTATTTATGTATTAATAACAAAGTGAGCTATGTGGGAGGGGGGGGATTCTACAGATTGAAGCATAATTTAGGAGCTGATGTGATTACAGAAAAGACTGAGTGTTCTCTGAAGGTTTTAGCCCATGAATAATACCTGCAGTTCAACACTGCCCATCCCACTCAACCTCATCCTGCCTAAACTAAATGGAATCCTAGAAATTGTAGCTGAAAGGAACCTTGGGGATTATCTAGTCCAATCCCTTCATATTACAGATGGAGAAACTGAGGCCCAGGGAAATAGAATAACTTGCCGAAATAGCACAGGTACAAGACATGTCTTCGAGGCCTTGGGTCCCAGTCTTGACATTGTGGCTCATTACCTGCCTGTCTCTGGGCAAATCCTTTCTCTGATTCTCATTTTCCTAATCAGTAGAGTGAGTGAGTGGGACTAAGTGATCTTTAAGTTATTTCCAGGAATTTCCAGGATATTTCCATATCCTGTGAGAGATAACAGGATATGGAACAGAGCTGGCTCGCTGTGAAGAACTGGTTTCTGGGTTCACTCTTTGATTCATTTAACAAACATTAAATACCTGTCATGCTAGTAAGCCAGTAGGTGCTGAACAGAGACAAAGCTAGATATAGTACATCCAAAGATAGATATAGTACATTGGCCCCCACACACACATTTGACTTTCAGCCTGTTAGGGAGAAGTCAAGTACACAGCTGCAGGATAAGGTGGTGATTGTTATTGTCATTCAGTTGTTTCAGTTTTGTCTGACCCTTCATGACTCCACCTGAGGTGTTCTTGGCAAAGATACTGAAGTGGTTTGCCTTTTCCTTTTCCAACTCAACTGGAAACTGAGGAAAGCAGGGTTAAGCGACTTGACCAGGGTCATACAGCTAGGAAGCATCCGAGGCCAGATTTGAACTTAGGTCTTCCTAACTCCAGGCCTGACACTCTATCTACTACACCACTGTAAGGTAGAATATGATAAGTTCAAAAGAGAAGCTTAACATCTCAATTAGAACAATTGAGGGAGAAAACATTTCTAGATGGAGGGACTTGGAAAGGCTACATTCATCTGAGTTAGGTATTGAAGGATGAGTAGGATATCAATAGGTTGAGATATGGGGGAGAGGGAAAAGGAGAAGGATTCTTTGAATAGGGCAAAGCCAGGGAGATTACATCCTATAGTCATTGGTTAGCTGCCTAATATACAGACCACTGTGGAGCTATGGAGTTGTGAGAAATCATTATTAATAACTGATATCTTGGGGAGATTCACAGCTTTCCCCCCTTCTTCCAAAGCCCTGACCTTTAAAAGTCTAGTTTCTCCTTCATAAAGAATCTCTTCTTTCACAACATAACTAATGTGGAAATATGTTTAACATGATTGAACATATATAACCTATATCAGATCTCTTGTTGTCTTGTGGGGGAAGGGAAAGGAGAAAGAAAAATGTGGAACTCAAAATCTTATAAAAAGGAATGTTGAAAACTATCTTTATAAGTAACTGGGAAAAATAAAATACTATTAAGATAGAAAAAAAGAATCTCTTCATCTTAGACCGATCCCAAGCTTGCAAGGAATCTAAGGTTAAAAAGCTCATTGTGTTCACCTCAAGCTTGGGTAGAAATAGATCCATTTATCTAGATAGCCAAAGGTTTCTCTGGGGGTGGGGGAAGCTGTCACTGGGGGCCCCACATTGAAGAGGACATTCTTTGAATTGATAGCCCAAAGCTGGAGATAATCTTTCTCTGCACAGGTCAATTCTTGGTCCCACCACCATGAGAGTTTTTGGTCTGAGAGAGATGGCCGATGACCATCCTTTTATTAATGGCCTTATTAATAAAATGACTAAATCACCCCAAAATTATGTATCTCAAAATTCTAATGGTCACAGAGTTTAGATGAGGGATGATCTGGTGTTTTCACTCTAGCAGGGATATAATGGAAGGATAGTCATCTGGTTTAGACAGAGCAATGAAAGGGCCCAACCCCCCTTTCCCCTTTCCACCTGTTCTCTGGACCCCTCCTTCCCTAGTCTCTGCTATTGGTATAACAAGGGAGGAGCAAAACAGACTAACTAGTACAGTAATAGCTGCTCTGCTAGTCCAAACCTTATGGTAATGCCATTTGTTGTACCACCACTGAAGAGTATAATTCAACTTCCTTGTTCCCCCAGTTTCTCTTATTCTATTCTACTGCTGTAGAAATACTACAGCATGAGCCCTGAATACCTACCAAACCCCAGGACATTCATCTCCTAGGTATTGAATTGACCTTCTGAGGGGTTGGGGAGGGGAGAAACATGCACTCACACACCACATGCAATATGCATTCTGCAGTACAGAGTGATTATACGAAAGTCAATCTGCAGGCCAGCCTTTTTGTTACGTAGATATGAAGTAGAGATCTTTCATGTGTGAGAGTGAGGGGGAGAGGGGTGTGGAGCCAGGCCCTAGAGACCCCACTGTTATTTCAAAACACTAATCTCAGGGCTCACATCTCAGCTCCTTGTCAGGTAATAACCACTGACATCTGGGGAGAACCTTTTGATCCCAAAACACTTTACAAAATGCCACGGAGCGTCTGTGGGGCCTACTGCTGAGGGGGAACAGTGCTTTCAGCCAAACTGGGGAACAAGAGGGGAAAAATATATGATTTTTTCCAAATCACAGGGTTTTTAAAATGTTGCTTGAAGTAAGAGAAGTCTAGGTTCCTTTTCTTTCTACCCTTATAATAAGCATAATTGTATTGACAGCTGCTCATATTTACCCAGGGCGCTCTCTCGCTCTCATTCACTCTCTCTCTCGCTCTCATTCACTCTCTCTCTCTGTCTCTTTGTTTCTCTCTTTCTTTCTTTCTTTTCATTCCTTCCTCTTTCCCTTCCTCCCTCATTTCCTCCCTCCCTCTCTCCTTTCCTTCCTGCCTTTCTTCTTTCTTTTTCTTCCCTCAATACTTCCCTCCCTCCTTTCTTCCTTCCTTCATTCTTCCCTTCCTTCTTCCCTTCCTTCCTTTTTCTCTTCCTCCCCCCTTCCCTTCCCAAGGAACCCCATGCACTTCTAACACAAAAATTGTGCTTTCTAATTACTCATAGAATTTTATCCCTGAAAGGAACCTGAGAGATCATGTCGCTATTAAACCTTAGGCAAGTCATTTTACCTTTATGGGCCTCACTTCTTGCCTCTATAAAATGAGAATTTGAATTTGGCCTTTTTCTATTCTTCCAGCTAGTTGCTGCATGGATTGGGTAAGTGGATTCCACTCTCTGAACCTTAGTTCAACAATTCAACAATTATTTCCTAAGCTCCTACTATGAGCAGGGTCCTTTGCCTGGCGCTAGAAGTGCAAAGACAATAATTGAAATTGTCCCTGCCTTCCTAGAGCTTACACTCTAATGAAGAGAGACAACATATGCCAGTAAGAAAATCCAAAGTCAAAGGGAGATAATGATCTTTGAACCTCCAACTTCATGGGGTTGTTGTAAGGAAAGCACTTTGTATTTTCCAGGCAAAACAATTACAGCAATTCTACCCTCGCCGTTCCTCTCCCTTTTTGTTCTGGACACATTATGGGGACTGTTGGAAATTGCCCTAGTTCATTTATTTGGAGCTTTTCAACTTGGAATTAGACAGGGAGAAATGCTAAGAGGAGAATCAGAAGGACAAGTGGAATCATGGCTAATTTAAAGGAAAAATACACTCTATGAGCGTAGGTTCAAGGCAGATTTCTTCATCAAGAAGGGCTGCTTGGTCCGTTTTCTATCCAGGGAAAGATTTGATGTTTGAAGATCCCAGGCTGACATAGAGGTGAAGATTTTTGCCTTCCTTCCCCCATGTACCACTGAAGCCCACAGGAAGGTAATTAGGCATGGAGTGCTTTAATTAAATTTCTGATTTTTTAATTTTTCTGAACTTCGGGGGTGCTGGCATTTCATGTGGTGAAAGCAATAGTTAATGAGAGCAAGATTTCCCTTGGTATCTTGGAGCTGATAAAATCCTGAGATGAGGAGGCCTGGGGTCCCCATCTACCCTCGGTTCTGACACTATTACCTCCTTGAAAACCATCTCAAGCATCAGATGGAGAGACTCCATGTTGGTTTCAAAGTCAAAAGAAAGGAAACAGAGAGCCTGGCAAAGCAATGAAGTAGTGGAAAGAGCATTGTCCCAAGGTCACTTGGCTGGTAAGAGGCACAGCTCAGAGTTAAACCCACATATTCTGTCTCCAGGGCTGGGCCCCTTTCTACCTTCTCAGCCTGGCTACAGGGGCCAGTGGCCTAACCAACTGTTATTCTTATTTTCTTTTGTGGAGGTATCATGGCATAGTGAAAAGAAGGCTGGGGTTCAAATCTTACCTCTTCAGCTTACTACCTAGGTCACCTTAGCTGAGTCATTAAAGTTCCCTGGACCTCAGTTTCCTTATCTATAAAATGAGTAGGATAGACCAAATCGCTTCTAATCTCCTCTAATTTTCTCTCTGATCCTACTGCTGGGGTCAGGAAACCTGGGCTTGATTCTGGACTCAATCCATACGACTTGCAAGTCATCTCTCTGAGCCTCAGTTTCTTTATCTGTAAAGTGAAAATAATAATGAAGACAGTCTCTCACCTGGACCATTGTGAGGAAAACACTTCTAGAAACCTTAAGGTGCTGTAGAAATAGGAGTCAGAAAATGTTACTTGCCAGCAATATTTGGCTTTTCTAACTACAAAGAATAGAGTAGAAATGAGCAATAAGAAGGTTAGGAAAAAGCCCTAAGAGTTCTGATGAGATTATGCCTGTACTTTTCTGTCTTCCATCCTTACTAGGGAATATGAAGAGCTTCTGGGATAGACCCAATCTCAGTGTAAAGCTTACAACAAGACCCAACTATTCTCTGGGAGACCCATTCTTACCACACTGTATGACCCTGAGAACCAACCCTATTCATCTTTATATTATTTCTTAGCTTGCTTTCAGTTCCGATGTTCTCTCTTGTGTTCTAACATTTTCAGGATCCATCCACTGATAGATAACTTTCTGTCTTCTGAGGTCCATTTTAGCTCTAACATTCTATATTCTAAAAATCTACATTCTAAGGTCTGTCTTTAAACTCGAATATTCTATTATCTA
Source organism: Dromiciops gliroides (assembly GCF_019393635.1). Taxonomy (NCBI): domain Eukaryota; kingdom Metazoa; phylum Chordata; class Mammalia; order Microbiotheria; family Microbiotheriidae; genus Dromiciops; species Dromiciops gliroides. Next base: position 552,559,435 of record NC_057863.1, on the reverse strand, counting down.
TGTTATAAGATTCCATGTTCTAAAGCTCTGTTTTAAAATGTTATGCTCCAAGGTCCCTTTCTTCTCTAACATTCTGTATTCTAAGGTCCCTTTTGTAGCTCTAACATACCATATTATAATATTCTGGGTTCTGAGCTTTCCTCCTACTTAGAACATTCTGTGTTTCTGTGACTCTACTTAAAAGAGCCCATTGACAGTTAATTGCCATGATTTGGCCTTCTCCTGTTTAGTCTCAACTAAGAGAGATTCTGGGTTGGTATTTGAAGGTGATACTGAAAGAGGAAAACAACAGATTAAGTGCAGACTTCAATCAGTAAGTGTTCTCTCTGTGCACCATGCTAAACACTGGGGAGGTACAAAGAAAGGCAAAAGTCTCTGCTCTGAAAAGAGCTCACAAGTCTAATGTAGTGAGATAACAAACCCCAAACTATGTCTAAACAAGCTATAGCCAGGATAAACTGGAGATAATCAGTCGAGGGAAGGCACTGGCATTAAGGGGGATCAGGAAAGGCTTTTTGAAGAAGGTAGGAATTTAGATAGGACATGAAGAAAGCCAGGAAAGTCTGGAGGCCGAGATGAGGAGGGAGAACATTCCAGGCATGGGGGACCACCAATGAAAACGCTTTACTGAAATGACTGGACAGCTGTTACTTTCACCCCCACCCCCCTTTCTTCCCTCCCCTCACTTTCTTTATCTTTTCCACCTAAATAAGGCTTTTGATGAATAGCTAAATGTAGCAGGGAGCTAGTTAAAGGAACTTAATCCTGTCTTCAATATCAGTTCTTTAAACATTCCACTTAGAGCTGAATATCTATCTGGTCCAGTAAAGTCTCTGTTCTTTGCACCCTATACATGGTCCAGGGGGTGGGTCGGGTGGTGGAGGAGTGGGAAGAAAGTCAATATTCATCACAATGAAACAAAAGTTTCCTATATGAATCTCAGGAGGTGAGAAATGATGCATAATAATTCAGTCTTCTACTTAAATGGGGGGTGGGGCAATTTGCAATTTTCTTTAAGCATTTCTGGGTTGTCTTTTTTTTTCCTTCCATGGGCTCCACTTTGGGGGGCTGAGTGATCTTGTCTAACCTTTCTGCCCCATCAAAATCTCCCCTTCAAAAAGGTATAATTCATCATCTGGCCAAGAACTTGGAAATATTTATGGGAGAGAGATGACAAAAAAGAAACCTAGGAAGAAATGAGTAGACTACATACTGAAAATTCAGCATTCCCCAGAGTAAAGCATGCCTTATGGAGAATCATAAATTGAGAGTGGAAAAGGATATCAAAGACTAGTTTGTACAATCGCCATCAATAATCATGATTTCTGTAGACAATATCCCCAACAGGTATTGTTTGATGGTATCTATTGATGGAGATCTCACTTAAAGCATTGGAAACAATCATGATTCTAACTCACTCCCTTTCCCTCAGGCATCCTTTGATACTTTAGACTGAACCTTTTCCCTTATGTTGAACGAAATAAACTAAAAACTTAATGATTGTAGATCCCTAATAAATGTTTATTGAGTGAATAAATGAACACTCTGGAAAGCTTTGTTGTGAAATCAGGAATGATCATTACCTTGCGGCTTCTTCCATGCCCTACTAAGGGGCTTGGATTGAATTTCTTTTCTGGCTTCCCCTTCCCCCCATTCCGTAATTCATCCCAATGTTCTCTTTCACATAGTGTAAGGTGAAGAACATTGAAATCAGGAGATTTGATTTGGAGTCTTGGTTCTTCTGTTAACTAGTCTCATCACATTGGGCAGATTACTTAATCTCCCTCTTAGCCTCAGCTTCCTGAGCTCTAAGATTGAGGGGGATAGGGTAGGGTATCCTCTGTTATTCTTCCAAGTTCTATATCCGTGATCTTCTAATCCCTCATGCCACCTCCAGATGTGATATTGTCGGTTGGAAAATATCTTCCTACTCTGGGAGTCTATAGGAATTTACCATTAGACCTGGCAGAATTTTCCCTCTCCAAACACCAGTGCTTTCCACCCTTCTTTCCCTGGCTGTACTCAAATCCCTATTTCGGTGAGATCTGGTTACAGAAAGTGATTTTCTCTATTATTATTAATCCTCCACAGAGGAGTTTGGAAACTCTTGAATCTTCAAATAAAAGAGCCTCCCCCAACCTCAGCCCAAAGATGAATCAATAACAGTTCAAATTGTTCCCTTTTCACATCATAAACGAGAGAACTTACATTCTTGGTCAGAGCAGATCATGTGAGTGCCATTTTTATTCTGTTTCCCCTCTCTCCTTTTTCTTTTTCCTTTTTATTTCCCAGGAAGAATTGGATCCAAATGATGATAAAATTGCTCCATTTTTCTGAAGATTTCAGCAGGCAGTTGACATGTTGAATTAGCATAAATAAATGATTTCCAAATACCCAATTCATATAGCCAAGAAAATTATTAGCAAATAACTAATTACATCAAAAATATTAATAGTCATAGACAAAAATGATGGTGATTCTTCTATCAAGGCTGATCAATAACAGATGTGCTGTGAAGGAGAGGATTTGATAGATATTAACTCCTGGTGGGGGGAAATGTTTAAGGGAATAAGGGAAGAATTTTCCCCATAATGTCAGCTAGGTACGAGGAGGGGAGCAGAGAAGGAGGATAAGGGAGGAGAAAGAGATAGAGAGATAGAGACAGAGACATACACAGAGAGAGAAACAGAAACAGAGACAGACAGAGAGAGAAGAAAAACAAGTCTAATCTACACTGGGTAAATGTCCTTACTCCACCTGACTCATGCAAAGATGCTTTTCTTAAGGCCACACTGTTGAAAGCCCTAGATCTTTTACCAACTAAGCCTAGTAAAAGTTACGAAAGTGTCTCTTTCATCTTATTAGCTGTTAGATAGCAAGATGCAATAAAAAGAATACTGAAACAGAAGTCCTAGGATCACAGATTTTAGGACAAGAAGGTCAGAGGTCACTTACTTCATAGTTATCAAACTCTTAGCTCACAAAACTCCCAGGTCTGACCAGAACCAGATTAAAATATAATTGGAGGGGTGGCAGCTAGGTGGTGCAGTCAATAGTGCACCAGCCCTGGAGTCAGGAGGACCTGAGTTCAAATCTGGCCTCAGACACTTAACACTTACTAGCTGCGTGACCATGAGCAAGTCACTTAACCCCAATTGCCTCACCAAAAAAACAAAACAAAACAAAACAAACTACTACCACAACAAAATATAAGTGGAGGGCAGCTAGGTGGCACAGTGGATAAAGCACTGGCTCTGGATTCAAGAGGACCTGAGTTCAAATACAGCCTTAGACACTTGACACTTACTAGCTGTGTGACCCTGGGTAAGTCACTTAACCTTCATTGCCCTGCCATCCCCCCAAAACAAAACTACATATATATATAATATATATATAAGTTGGGAAATATTTAACAAAATAAATAAAAATATATAATACATCAGATAATGTTAATTTGTGGTTTTCTAAGTTAATATGTTGGCCTGTAGGGATCTGTTTTACCACCGATTGAATTTCTACTTTAACCTCCTCTTTTTTACACATGAGGAAACTGAGACCCAAGAGAAATGAAGTGACTTACCCAAGGTCACACAAGGAGCACGTAGCAGCTCTGGAATCTGGAGATCCCAGGAGATTCAGCACTCTGGTTGTATGTTTTGCATCTTTTACCAACTCTGTGGCCCTAGGTAAGTGGGCTCACCGCTCTAGGTCTTAGTCTGTAAATATGTGGCTAATGATACTTATATTATCCTCCTAATGTCACAGTTGTAAAGAGAGCTTAAGGCTTAAAGCACCACATACATATGACACTTTCTGTATCTGCCACCTGAAAGCCAGCCTACCTGTGTTTGAAGACTGCTCATGATACAGTCGCCGCCAGATTCATGGGGTGGTAAATATTTCAGACAAAGAAACTCAAGAACATTATCTTTTTTTGTCTATGTATTTTCTCTCATGAGAGAGTATAAGCTCCTTAAGGGTAGGGACTGTTTTGTTTTTGGTTTTGTTTTTGTTTTTCTTGTAAATAGCAAAGTACCCGCTACATAGTAGGTGCTTAATAAATGCTTGTTGATTGTTGGTCTCAAAGAAGAATTGAGATCTTCATCTATGGGGAAAGGACCCGCATGGACCTGATCATAGATCCTCCAAGTATTAGTGTTTAACATTTAGATTTTTTTTTCTGGACAGAAACTGTGATTTTGTTGGCATAATAGTCCCCTTGGTGAAGAAAGTGCCAATGGAGCGCAGCATCCCCTCTACAGTTTCTAGCAGCCTGGGGCAGCGAAAGGTTCAAGGATGTGTTCAATGTCACAAAGCCATAGGCAGCAAAGTCAGGACTTGAACCCAGTTTCTCCTGACTTGAAGTCAGTTCTCTTTCCATACTGCATCATTACTGTTGTGCTTACTTTCACAAGGCATGGGTATGACCTGTAGTATCACTAGTGTAGGGAAGTCCCAGGTGTGGAAAATTCCTTTACCTAGTCAAGTCGATCAACAAGCCTTTATTTAGTGCCACCTGTGTGCCACTGAGGATACAAAGAGGGACAAAAGCCAGTCCCCACCCTCAGGAGCTCACAGTCTAACTGGGGAGACCATATGCAAACAACTAAGTGGAAGTGAGACGTAGACAGGATATAATGGAGTTTATCCACAGAGGGAAGAAGCCAATATTAATAGAGATGAGGAGAGGATTCCTGCAGAAGGTGGGGTGTTAGCTGAGATTTGGAGGAAGCTCAGAGGCAGAGGTGAGGACTGAGATAGTTTCAGCCATGGGGGTAGCCAGAGAAAATGCTCAGTCAGGAGATGACGATTCTTATGCAAGGAATAGCATCGCCTTCTCTGAAATTTAGTTGTAAAGATTCACTCAGAACATGGAGAGGTTAAGATTAATTCCCCCAGGGCGGGAGAGCCAGCATGTGTTAGAGGTAGGCTTTAAAGTCAGGTCTTTCTTGCTTCTAGAATGGCTCTCAACTATGCCAAGTTCCCTTCTAGTTATTATTGTTTTTTGGGTTGATGTTGGTTTTGTTCATTGGACCTACATCACAGGGTCGTTATAAGGGACATACTTTGGAAACTCTAAAGCTATTAGCAAGTGAGCTAATAATAAGAGATTTCTGTACCTTTTCAAGGATTGCAAAACACTTTACCTACATCATGTATGATCTTATTGGATCCTCACAATCCCCCCCCCCCGAAGTGTGTGCTATTGTTGTCTTCATTTTACAGATGAGATTGAGAGACACTAAGTAACTTGCTCAGGGACTAGAGTAAGTATCTGGGGATCCAGCATCTTCTCTGCACCACAATACCTGCCTCTCATCTACTTCTCTTGTTATATCAAGATACAAAGAGTGTTGGCCTGACATAGTCCTGGGCATACAGCAAGTGATTAACAAATGTTTGTTGACTGACTGGCTGATGATTGATTGTTTTTCTCCTTCCCCTTTCATTGGGGAGAATCAGAAGGATAAGCAAAGCTCCTAGTTAGCTTCCCTATTCTCTATTGCTCTCCCTCCCCCATTCCCACCTGTGCCTTCTCTAATTAAACAAGATGTAGAGTAGCATTCAACAGCTTGCAGAGGCTGCTGCTGCCTTCTGCGTAGGGCCAGGAAGGTAAAGGTATTGGGAAGAGGAGGAAGAAAGTATGGCCACATTCAAGTTGATTCTGGTCCTCAAATTAGCAAATCCAGGAAGGATTTTTCTCTGTTGAAGGCTATGAGACAGATGATTCATAGGTTAGAGTTAACCCAGCTGTTTCGTAAGTCAGCTGTAGTGAGTGGTTAGAGGCATCTTGCCTTAAATATCACCTTCCAAACCAGACAAGTTGTGTTGAAGCTAGGAATAACACTCAGAGACATTTTAGTCCAAACTTCCTTTTTTACAGAGGAATAAACTGAGTCCCTGGAAGGTTCAGTGACTTGGTCAAAGTCACACATCTGACATCTTGGTACTTTTGATTTCCACGTCAATGTTTACATTTTCATAGAATAGAGTTATAAGGGACCTCAGAAGCCAGTCTATGCCTGAGCAGGAATCCCTCCTGGAATCTCAAGCAATCCATCAACAAACAGACCCTTATCAAGAACTTACTATATGACCCACACAGTACTAAACTCAAGGGATTGGAAGGAAAAGCAAAAAACAGGGCTTGCCCTCAAGGAGTTTACATTCTAATGGGAAGAGAAAACATCTATCTATCTATCTATCTATCTATCTATCTATCTATCTATCTATCTATCTATCTATCTATCTATCTATATCTCAGAATATAAGATATAAATACAGAATAGATGGGAAGTCTCCGTAGCCTCTGGTTGGAAACCAAGAGAGGTCTCTTGGAAAGCCTCAACAGCCAGCCTACATAATGCTTAGAATATAGTAAGTGTTTGTTGACCGACTGCTTAAAGGTGATAAGGATGGTTTAAATTGTCAGGAAGCTTTTCAAGTGCCTTTTCCCTTTATAACATGTTGTGTGATGGCAAACCTATGACAAAATCTTCTTCCAGTGAGGGCCAGTTTAATTCCTTGGAAGTTATGGAGGGCATAAGCTTACCATAGTAGTACACAGGTGCCTCATGTGGTGTGGACAATTTCAAAGACTTGCCCAAAGATATATAGCAAATCAGTGGCTGAGAAAGGTGGCAAGAGCCCTCCCAGAGCTCACAGGATCATAGATTTAGCACCGACAAAGACCTTAGAAATCACTCAATAAATCTGGAAAAAGGAAGACAAGTTCAGATCTAGCCCTGAGCAAGTCACTTAACTTGTGCTGCCTCAATTTCTTCATCTGTTAAGATGAGGATGATAATAGTACCTACCTCCCAGGGTAGTTGTCAGGATAAAGCAAAGATAATATTTGTAAAGATCTTGAAAACCTTAGAGAGCTATATAAATGCTAACTGTTCTTAGCTAGTCAAACCCTTTCATTTTGCAAATAAGGAAAATGAGACCAAGAAGGTGAAGTAATTTGACCAAGACTAGCCAGAAGTAGAAGAGCCATGATGTGAACTCAGATTTTCCAGTTTCCCATGCATCTTTATAGAGCAAGTAAAGCATTAGGCTTGACATTGAGAAGCTCTGGATTTCTGTCCCACCTTACTAGTTGTGTGACCTTGGGCAAGTCACTTACCATCTCTGAGTCTGTTATCTCCTCTATAAGACACCTGTTTCACCTGCCACATAGGGTTGCTCTGAGCCTCCAAGGAGATTAACACATACAAAGCACTTTGCAGACCCTAGAGGGCCATATACAATAAATGCCAGTCATTGTCATTATTCCTGAAGAGTATTTAAGCCATTAGGGAAGAGAATCCCATCCTCCCCCCTCCAAAAACAACAAAAAAACTGTTGTTGAGAAAGACTGTGTCCTTATGCACTGTCATAACACAATTAGCGCCAACAACTTGGAGGCCAGCTAACTCTACAGGGGCTACAATTAGGCTCAGTGAAGAGTCTTTCGTGGGAGGAGGTGCCAGAACGCTGTACTTTTTATTTCTCCATCAAAGGCTATGCAAGCAGTGCATCCCAACTGTTTGGTAGGAAACTTGTCAAAACAGATAGGTGCTGAAGTGAGATCTGAAAGATATTTTGGGCCACTGTAATGTGGATGGTCCCAGATGAAAGGCACACCAGAGTGAGTAAACAATTTCCTATTTCTAACCAGGCTAAATCTTTATTAATTACTTATATCTTAGATGGGTGACAATTCTGGTTTTTTACCAGAGGAATCAAAACCATTGTGAGTTATCAGATAAATACAGAATTAAGGAGATTTTAAGTTGTATCTCCATGAGGGTGCCCTTCCACCTCATAGCTGGATTATCATTATTTTCCTTTGTTTTAGATAATCTACACTTTTGTAGCTCTAGGAGCTAATCAGGTGTGTGATTTTACTATATTTTATAACACTGCAGTGGCAACATCCCCAGATCTGCACACAGTAGGCATTTAATAGATCTAAGTTGAATGTCAAATATAATTAAATTTATTAAGTACAATTAAGTTGTTTTTTTGTTTTTTTTTTTTGTTGTTTTTTTTTTAGTGAGGCAATTGGGGTTAAGTGATTTGCCCAGGGTCACACAGCTAGTAAGTGTTATGTGTCTGAGGTCGGATTTGAACTCAGGTACTCCTGACTCCAGAGCCAGTGCTCCATCCACTGCGCCACCTAGCTGCCCCACAATTAAGTTTTAAAAAATTATTTTCAGTTCCAAATTATCTCTCTCCTTCTACCCTCTCCCTCCTTCTGTCCCTCTCTTATCCGTTGAGAAGGTGAGTAATATGATACATGTGGAGTCATTTCCATATCAACCAGGTTGCAAGAAAAAAAAGGCAAGAAAGAAAATTTAAAGTAAAAAAATATGCTTCAATTTACACTCAAAGCCCATCAGTCCTCTCTCTGGAAGTGGATCGCATTTTTTTTTTTATCATGAGTTCTTTGGAATTGTTATGGATTGTTGTATATAACCAAGTTTAAGAGAAAGGAAAGTATCTATTTCTGTGGGAAAATGCAAGTAATTTTAGTTGTTGATATTAAACCCAGCAATATGTTGATGTAGTAGAGAGCTGGCCTCTGAGTTAGAAAGACCTGAGTTCAAGTCTCAGCTTTGAAACATACAGACTGTGTGGCCCTGGGCAAGTCATTTAACCTATCAGTAATCTTCTAAGATTACAAATTTCAGAGAAGGTATTGACCTGGACTGGTAGAGGAAATTCTGCAAGGAGAGTTCCCTACACAGTTAAAAGCACAGGTCTAGTCCCCTCCTCACCCCATACCTCCATAAGAAAGGTAAATTCACTTAAGAAAAGACATTATAGACAAAAATATACAAGATATAGCTCTAAAGGGAAAGCACTGTTTAAAAAAAATTTAAACATGCCAGAATCACATAGAGCTAGAAGAGACCTTTGAGATCAAGGAATCCAAGCCCCTCATTTGAGGCCCACAATGGGGAAGTGAATCTACAATAAATTAGCAGCAGATCCCGTGTGAGAACCCAGGTGTACTGACTCTCCTGCCTAAATTCTTTGCACTCTAACAGAATGGATACCCAGGACCAAACATGGTCCTCAGGATCAATACATGGACCTGAGAGCAGAAGAGCCACTACTGGTCCTGGGCTTCTCCTTTACAAGGGGGCCTTGAATTTCCCTGGTCAAGACCAATTGCTATTCAGAGAAACAAGAATCTTTTAATAGCTTTCCTGGGGTAGATATCACCTGGATCACTTCACAAGAGCAAGATGTCACTCTCAATTTGTTGCATGGGAAAAGGCTTAAGGAGCATTGGTTAAGTTAAAAATAATGAAAATCATGTTGTGGGTAGGGTTGGGTTTTTTTATGTCTGTTTTGTTTTTGTGTATGTTTCTTTCTTTCTTTCTTTCTTTTTGTGGGGCAATGAGGGTTAAGTGACTTGCCCAGGGTCACACAGCTAGTAAGTGTCAAGTGTCTAGGGTCAGATTTGAACTCAGGTCCTCCTGAATCCAGGGCTGGTGCTTTATCCACTGTGCCACCTAGCTGCCCCTGTGTATCTTTCTTTATGAGCAATTAGGTGGTACAGTGAATAGAGTCCTGGGCCTGGAGTCAGAAAGACCCAAGTTCAAATTCAGCCTCAGACACTTAGGCAAGTCACTTAACCCTGTTTGCCTCTGTTTCCTCATCTGTAAAATGAGCTGGAGAAGGAAATGGTAAAGTGTTTTAGTATCTTTGCCAAGAAAACCCCAAATGGGGTCATAAGCAGTGTGACAGGAATGAAGCATCCCAACACTGACAAATCTTCCTTTATACACATATGTATGTACACACACACACACACAAAACACACGGCTGCTAAGCCTAAAAGCAGGAGCTGAGTGTCTCAGGCTCCTCTGGACCATATGAGAACCTCTGCTTCTCTCTGCACAGAATTGAATTCTCTGACCTTTATGAAAACAGAGTTCCTTCCATTCAATTCAGCAGCTATGTTTTGTTTTGGTTTTTTTCTGCTGTGTTATCAGCAAGAGACTGGAGGGTTGTAATACAGAGATGAATCAGCTCCTTGCCCAGACCTTATCAGAGCTGAAAGTGGGGGTGGGATAAGCCATTGCACTTAGATAAGGCAGGAGTTGGTTCGATGCTGAGGAGCAGATTCAGACTCAGAGGAGCTGGGTTTGAATTCTCCCTCTGACACTCCCTTGAGACGCTGCTATGACCTTGGGAGAGTCCTCCTCTTTGCACCACAATTTCCTCCCTGGCAAAATGAAAGCGTTGGTGCAGATGACCTCTACTTTCCCTTAGACCTCTGTACCCAATAGAAGGCAAGGGAAACTAGGGGCAAGGGTGAGATCCAGACAAACTGTTCTAAGAAAACACTGAGCCTCCGGGAGCAGGGAAGGCCTCGACACGGAGTTTGTGTCCTGTCCTAGAAGGAATAGGCAGCTATGCTGGTTAATAGGGTGGTGACACTGTCAGACCTCAGGAAGAGGTCCAGTCTGTTTCAGTAGTTTGGGGGCCTTAGAAGCCTTTTTGAAAGCAGTAGGACTTCATTTGAATGAATGAATAAATGAATAACAAAGCATTTATACTAATATCTAACATTTATCTAGCTTACCTTGCACCAGGAGCCAAGCCTAGCACTTTTCAATCATTATCTCATCTGAGCCTTATAACAATCCTGGGAGGTGGGTGCTATTATTACCTGCATTTTACAGATGAGAAAACTGAGACAAACAGTGGTTAAGTGACTTGCCCAAAGTCACACAGCTAGTCAGTATGTAAAGCCAAATGTGGACTCAGTTCTTAGTGATGCCAGGCCCAATGCTCTCTCTCTCCACTGTGCCATCTGAATGCAGGTGCAATAGCCATGTACAAGGTATCATGCTTTGGAGGTGCCCACTCCTGGCCCCAGGATGGGGGGCAGAGTTGGTGATCTGCCCTGGTATGGGAGATTCCTCTCCTCTCTAGTGCACCTCTGGCAATGAAGAGAAAAAATGATCCTATAGCTAAAGCTAGGTTATGCAAGATCCAGGAGCAGCTAAAGAGAGCTTCAGAGGCATCCAGGATCTCCTTCTTTCTCCTCCAGCCAGGACCCCCAAACTATTATAGTTTAACAAGTATTAGAGTTATAGTAAGGCAGCCAGGTGGCAGTACCATAATAAGTTCTGGGCCTGGAGTCAGGAAGACTTGAGTTCAAATCTGACCTATGACACTCAGTAGCTGTGTGACCCTGGGAAAGTCACTTAAACTCTGCTTGCCTCAATTTCTGCAACTGTAAAAATGGAGATAATAATAGCATAAAATATTCATAAAAGCACTTTGCACAGTACTTGACACTCAGTGCCCATGTCCTCTTTTCTCCATTCTGGGAACTGGGGATACAGATAGAAAAGATAATCCCTGTGTTCAAGCAGTTCACATTCTAATGGGGGGGGGGGAGACAACACATATAGGTTTTCTTTGCAAGTCAGATGGAAAGATCCCATGGTCCTTATGGTGTAGTGGCAAGGCAGATGGTAATATATCTTCTTTAATGTCATTTCGACTGATAAAATCATCCCTACATCTGATGCTGAGCCATTCGATGGTGCCAAGGACTTTGGTGGTGAGAACTTTCATTTCCAGGTCTTCAGGAACTGTGAGTGACGTGGAGATAGGGCCTCTGGTGCTTGCATTTCCACATCTCCATGTCTCCACAAGGGCTGCTTCCCTGAATGATGGAGTGCAGGGCCTGGGCTGGAAGCAGGTCTAGGGGTCTGGGGGGGGCGGTCTGCTGATCTTGGGGCTCTTGGGCTCGGAGTCTTAAGGGAGCTGCTGAGAAGGTGGTGGTCAGGGTAGTCTACCTCACCTGTCATCTGCCACCTCTTTTCCATCCCTTATGGGGCTTTACTGCTTTAGCTGGGCTGGCCTGCCTGCCTTAGATTGGAGCATTGAGTCAGCTTTGAATTTGGTGCATTCACACAGGGGAAAGCTTGAGACTTGAGGACACCCAGGGAGATGGGAATGCGATGGGGCAAGGGTGACCAAAGAAGATCATATTGGGGATTATTGCTAGATCTTGAATATTTTGGGGTCCTGGCCAGAGGAGGAAGGGGAGGTTCTAGGTGCTTCTGAAGAGAGAACGCTGCTCCCGGACCTTGCATCCCCAACTCTAGTCATCCGATCATTCCTCCTCAGTGAAAGATATGCACCAGACAGGACATGAATCTCCCCCACCAGAACAGCTCACTAACCCTCCTCCATGGTGGCCAGGGGTGGGCACCTCAGTTTTAGTGCAGACAACCAGGTTAGCTGTGCTTGTGGACAGACCACAACCTGGATCAGCACCCAACCCGACAGGGACCAGGTTTTCTAGAGAGGTTTTTTTAGGGAGAGGTGGGGCCTTTCTCTGTTGTAATCCTTTGATTTCTTGTCCACCACAGGGTCAGCCTGACGATGTCACTATCCCCCAAACAAGGTCCATCTTGGATGATTCAGAGGGAAAGATGTTGGTGCCCCTAGGAGAGATAGAGAAGATTGGAGGAGAATTGAGTTTAGAAAGGAAGATAATTCCATGTAGACATGTTTTGTTTGAGATGTTCATAGGCCACTGAGGCAGAGCTATTCAATAGGTGAATGTCTAGTGTTGTCTTTCTTTGTATCCCCGGTTCTTACTATAGCGCCTGGAACATATGTGGTAAATGCCTCTGATAAACCCTTGTTGACTTTCTCACTGAGATGGTGACATAGCACTGGCATTCAGAAGAGACACTGACCTTTTTTGTTTGTTTTGTTTTGGTTTTTGTGGGACAATGAAGGTTAAGTGACTTGCCCAGGGTCACACAGCTAGTGAGTGTCAAGTGTCTGAGGTCGGATTTGAACTCAGGTCCTCCTGAATCCAGGACCTATCCACCTCACCACCTAGCTGCCCCCGACACTGTTCTTCTTAGCTCTGAAGAACCAAAGCAGGAGTCATGGATGCAAGCAGCAGAAAGGAAAATTTAGCCTTTTGATCTCAGGCAATGATTCCTAATTAGAACCATCCCAAAGTACAATCAGCTGCCTCATGAGAGAGAGTGTCTCCCCTCTTTGGAGGTCTTCAAGGAAAGGCCATAAGAGCACTTGAGAAGTTCTTATTCAAATCAGGGTTGGTCTAGATGACTTCTGAAGTCCCTGCCAACTCTGATATTCTATGATGTCTTGTCTTCTTTCAAGTCAGGCCAAGTAAGGCACATTCATTTCAATTCAACAAGCAATTCTTACTCTGTCCCAGCATGCAACACAGTGCCTGGCACATACGAGGCCCTTAATAAATGCAGGTTGATTGAGTGATAGGTCCAAGTCAAGCTCCAGACTGATTTTGCCCATGCCATTACATCTCAGACCCTCTCAGTAAGCTCTCTATGGGCATGGCTTTCAGAATTGGTGGATGTGGAAAATCTGTCTTATCATCTTATAGGCAAGGCAGGCAAAGTTGGACGATATGCTCAGACCATTTTGGGCATACAGGTGTCATTAACGCACCAATGGAGGAAGCCAGGGATCATGGGAATTTGCTCTGGTGAGAAGCACCTTCCCAACCAAAGCTCAGACATTCCCAGGAAGCTGCTTTGTGTTCAATCCAGTCCAAAACCAAGATGCTTAAGGGTGTGGAGAGGGATCCATTGCAGTGCATTCTTTCCTGCGGATGCAAGCATCTTATTTACATGTAAATGGCACCTTTTCCACAATGTGCTTTGCAGAATTAGCACTCTGATAGACGGGTATTACTTCCCGCTTTGCTAACGCCCAGCAGCTGTCTGCACTCCTTATGGTCAGGCATCATAGGCACATGCATAACAGAAAGAATGTTCCTGTTCCCTAAGTCTGCAGGCGTGCCAAGAAGATGAGCAAAACTCAGCTTGCATAGTAGCCTCTGTGTGTCTTCCAAAGCATTACTCTAAGGGATGGGAGAGCTGAATTGATACCCCTTTATAGCATACCCCTCTTCCCACCCTCATCTCACTGGAATTTATTAGGGAGAAAGAAGAGACCCTGGCCCCACCATCAGAAATACTTGACTCAAGTACTGCCATGGTAAAAAGTAGAAAGCTCTATGAACTTGGGCAAGTCATTTCATCTCTATAAGTCTCAGTTTCCTCCTCTGTGAAATGGAAAGTATAATTCTCACCCAACCTATCTCACTAGGCTATTGAAAGGGCCTAAATGGAATAAGGAATATGACATGTCCTCCTAACCATCAAGTATAGTGTAAATCTGAATTAGGATTGGTTACTAATAATAGTTACAAAATGTGTATATAATTGCTTGGGGTTTTTTTTTAGCTTTAAAGAGAGGTGTGGTATTGCCAGAACGTCAGCCTTGGAGTCAGGAAGTTCTTTCCATAACACATATTGTGTGACCAAAGAAAAGTCACTTAACCTCTCAGTGTCCCCAGGCAACTTTCAGAGAGTTACAGATGAGTTGCTGATATGCATTGGTGGAGATAGTTTCCACACAAGGAATTCTTTATGATGACATCACAAGTTTGGATTTGGACTGGGGGGAGCATAGATAGATAATAGACAGACTTACAGACAGATGGACAGAGACAGATTTCTGTTTTTGTTCAGTCATGTCCAACTCTTCATGACTCCATTTTTGGGGGCTTACTTGGCAAAGATACTGGAATAGTTTTCCATTTCCTTCTCCAGGTCATTTTAAAAATGAGAAAACTGAGGCAAACAGTGTGAAGTGACTTGCCCTGGGCCACACAGCTAGTAAGTATCTGAGGCCAGATTTGAACTCAGCAAGAAGATGAGTCTTTCTGATTCCAAACCTGGTGCTCTATCCATTGTGCCACCTAGCTGCCCCATATATATATATATATATATATATATATATATATACACACACACACACACACACACACACACACACACATATATGCACATATGTGTGTATATGTATGCATGTATATGTGCAAACACACATACATATAATGTATAATTCACAGGTGATATGTACTATATGAATAAATTAATATAACTGAGACTTAGTATAGAGCCTTATATATGGGGGACAGTAGAAAAATCACTGAATTCAGGCTCAAGAGTCTTAGGTTTGAATTCCAGCTCTGTCATTTCCTAGATATGTGATCAAGATTCATTCACTTCCTTTTCTGAGCTCTTGGCCTTTTCTGTGGTTGCCTCATCTCTGAAATGAAATAAATAGCTTACTTATCTGAAGACTAGGAGTGATACCAGAATATCCCCTAAGGTTCCTTCTAACTTGAAGACCTCATATTTTGTGAGATTGTGGCAAGTTCTTGCTTAATCAAAGTCTAAGTTTTGTAGTTTTCTGGAAAATGATGATCTTTTTAGAATATAGCTTTGCTTAATTTTATTCAGAACTGACTCAGATGGAACAGAGCTGAACCAGACCTTCAGGCTTCAGTTCTATCATCCACTGGGATCCCATTACCAGTGAGTTCTCTAATTGAGGACATGAGGCCCAACTTCCTAGTTTAGAAATGACCTTCCCTCCTCTCTGAGAGTTAATTTCTCTCTTGTGGCCTACTCTTCTATTATTCTGTATTATGATTATTTGTGTGGGAATGTGTTTGAAGGTATCATAGATTATAAGATTGATTACTAGATTGTAAGTACCCTAGGGGAGGACCATGTCTTATCTGAACTTTATATTTCCTGGCAAAACACAGCACCCTGTTCACAATAAGAGCTTAGTAACTATTCCTGGAGTTGAAGAGTTGTTTCATTTGAACTGTAGAAGTTCAGATGCTTTTCTTCCTATCCCTTTGTTCCAAAGACACAGGAGACATTTTGAACTTTAGTGTTTTTTCCTATTATACTATGCTACTTCAAAACCAGGTGGTCTTCATACTCGAAAAAGTTGGGAAACCCTGGGATAGTGGAACAAATCCTGATACTATCACTATTTTTACTCTTCAGCCTTGGGCAAGTGACCCCTCTCTGGGTCTCAGTTTTTTCATCTGTAAAATATGGCATATAGTGTTTGTATTCTGTACCCAACAGGGCTGTTGAAAACCTCAGAGCATCCGAGAATGTTAAGCTATTATTATCATTACATATATACAAATCTGGGAGAGTGGGAAGATGAAAGACATGGACAAGATAACAACCAGGAAACTCTCTGATAAGACTAAATCTCTACTATGATCTCAGTTTTGGGAGTAGCTTACTGTAAGGATACTTGTAATTTTAGAGCTAGAAGGAATGTCAAAGACCATTTACTCTATAACGAGTCAGAGAAGAAAGAGCATGGAGTCCCGAGTCCAAGGGCCTGGATTAGAATCTTTCTAATGACACTTATTACCTGTGTAGCCTCTTCACCTTCTTGGGCCTCAGTTTCTTCATCTGTAAAGATGAAGGCATCGAACTCTGAGGTCCCTTCCAACTCTACATCTATTATTATCTTAGGACTCTATGAAGTTTAGGCTGGGTAAGCTCCTTAAACTCCTTCGTGCCACTAGCATCAAAGTTTCAGGCTCTGTATTAAAGGTCATCTCAAAAATATTTATAGTGTAATTTCCTGAAATCATCAACCTGATCTTCAGTAGGAAAAAAAAAAAAACCCAAGTACATTTGCTAAGTGGGTGAAGAGCTAATAAATAGAATCTTCCTATGGCCTGATTGCTGTGATTACAGCTCCCATCCTGCAGGCTGGAGAAGCACATTAGGAAATCTAAGTGCCCGGAATACAGTGGTATTTCTGCCAACGTGAGAACACAAGTCCCACCAACTCCGAGTGAGGAAGGCCTGGGCTATGATAATTACAATGTTAGCATTTCAAAGCAGTAACATTTCCAGCTCTATTTCCAGCTTTCACTTAACCTAATGTATAGTGATACATTTGAGGTTTGGGTTTTTTTTTTTTATTCCAGGAACTGAACAGTTCTCTCCTGGTACTTCTTTCTTTAAATAGTATTTATTTACCTATAAAGAAATCCCTTCTTGGACCCATTAGCTTCATCCATATTAGTAGAAGTGGGTGAGATGCTATATGTTCTGTGGACCCAAGTCATCAATTTACCACAAAAAAAAAAAAAGCCTTTTTTGTGCTTGTTTTTGTTGGATTTATATTTTTTGGGGAAAAGTTAGGGATTTATTGTTCTTTTTTGTTCTATCTTTTTTTTTTGCTAAAAAAAGAGTCATATATTTTGGCACAAATAGATATTCCATTTTGAAATAACTTTGTCCAGATTCTATCATGGAAACCCTGGGATGCTGTTTTTCAGCCTTGGCTTTTCTAAAAGGCCAACACGTAAAACTTAAATATTGACAAACTTTTTCTCCTTCACAGTTTTAAGAGCTCCGCTGATAACAAGCTAAATGACATTGGTAAGGCAGTCCCTTAACCTCTCAAGATTGTCTTTGTCAATCCACAGATGCTACAAAAGAATCTATCATTTAATTATATTTCTAATAAACTGAATTTTGCTTCAACCTCCAAGAGGCCAGGGGTTAACTAGAGATAAATTTAACTGTAGAATTAGAGATCTTTCTCTTTGTTTTAAACCATTAGGAATTTTCCTAACTGGGGGCTCAGAGCAATTAAGACTAAACTTAAAACTTTATCTAAAATAAACTCCTTCTAGCCAAAGAAGAAGGAACCATATGGACTTAGGTACCATTATTTTTCCCCCTAGGTTTAAAACCAGGCAATCATTGTCTCAGTTCCTCTCCTCAAGGAGGGTTAGGTAAGGGATATGACACCCATTCAGATAAATATAATGAGCTAGAATATGCTAAATGTATAAGAGGATTATAAAGTTGTATGAGATCAGGAGAGAGAGAGAGGGAGAGGGAGAGGGAGAGGGAGAGGGAGAGGGAGAGAGAGAGAGAGAGAGAGAGAGAGAGAGAGAGAGAGAGAGAGAGAGAGAGAGAGAGAGAGATATTGATTGAGATTAATTCTGTCTGGGTGGCTTTTGAGCTGGGGCTGGAGGGTTCTCAGCAACAACTATTCCCTCTACTGGCTCCCTGGACTTGTGCAGCAGTGGGTCTTCTGTCAGGCAAAGGAGTTTGGAGTGACCTTTTAGCAGAAATTGCTTATACAGCATATCAGCCCACACAGCTCCACAAGTAATGAGCGGTCACGTCCTATCTTCAAAATGTAGACGCCAAGATTCAAGGCCTTGTGGGTTTGTCATGGATGGTATGTTATCCATCCATCAGTTTCCAGCTGACTGACTTGTGACTAAAGCATCAGAGCAGGGATTGAATGTGGATATAGAAATTAAAAGGGTGTCAATGAAGTATCATAAATCACCAGGGTCTGGTAAAGAATGGTTTATATGTAATACAAACAAAGGGTCATGCATTCATTCAATGAAAACTGACTGAGCACTTGCTAGGTACAAGTACCTATGCTAGATGGTGTGACGGGATATAAAGATAATGAAGAAGGAAAAGAAGGAGAAGAGAAGGAAGAGGAAGAGGAGGAGGAAAAGAAGAAGAAGAGCATAGCATTTTAGAGTTTCAAAGCACTTTACAAATATTATCTCACTTTATCTTTACAACAATTCTTGGAGGTCTGTGGTGTTATTATCCCTATTTCACAGACAAGGAAACTGAGGCAGACAGATAAATGACTTGCCCAAGGTCACACAGCTAGTAAAGTAAACATCTGAGGCAAGATTCGTACTAAGTTCGAGGACAGCTAGGTGGCGCCGTGGATAAAGCACCGGCCCTGGATTCAGGAGGACCTGAGTTCAAAACCAACTTCAGACATTTGACACTAGCTGTGTGACCCTGTGCAAGGTACTTTAACCCTCATTGTTCCAACACCCTCGCCCCCACGCCCCCCCAAAAAAGATTTGTATTAAGTTCTTCCTGACACTGGGCCCATAGCTCTATCCACTGAACCACAGTCTTTCCCCTCAGGGAGCTTCCAGTTTAGTAGTGGAATGAAAGCCTAAACATAGGAGCAACACATATGTGCCACATGCACATGATATAATTATTAATTACAGAATGGAAAAAAGCCCATTGTTATCTGTAAGCTGGATCATCTGTAAGATCTTGCCATCTCTTGGCCTTCTTCTTAGACTCTATGTTAGATTTCCATGATTACAGGGGTAATCACATATCTCCTTGTATTATGCCTTTCCTGATATTTGTCATCAGAAAGCAATGGAACAAGGTTATTTCTCTGATTTTTTTTTAAGTGAGGCAATTGGGGTTAAGTGACTTGCCCAGGGTCACACAGCTAGTAAGTGTTAAGTGTCTGAGGCTGGATTTGAACCCAGGTACTCCTGACTCCAAGGCCGGTGCTTTATCCACTGTGCCATCTAGCTGCCCCTTGTGAATGATTTTAATATACATATTGGAGTTATCTTTTAAAAAAAATGTTTCATGACCGTTACATCCTACCAAAGCAAATTATTTTTCCTAATCAGCAACCAATAAGGATTTGGCTCCAACTTGAAGTGAAATCTTTTATCGTGTACATCTTTAGTCAGTTCTGAAACGTTCAGTTTGTTGTCCAGCGTGCTAAGTGTCTCATCCCCTGGAATACAGCAGTCTCCTGAAAGAGGAGGATGGCCCGACCATCCACACAGGAAGGACAAGTAGATGAAGACTTTCTAGATTACAACATACATTTGTATGGAAAACCTATAGAGCTTGTCCATCAGTATGTATTTTTGGAACACATGGTGAAGATGCACAATAAGATGGGCCTAGACTTGAATAAAAGGAGAAAAATCAGCTACATTGCCTCTGAGGAGCTGCAAAGATCCTTCAGTGATGCCAAGCCCCCCATGGAAACAAAGACCTATCTTTTAAGCAAGTACCAAAATTCTACCAGTATTGTCATATAGCAGTGAGAAATTAAGTCTCTGAATTATTAAGAATGAATATGCCACAGAGGGTGGTGCTTGGTGACTATGAATAGGATGCAAAGAAGAACAAATATGAGGAACTTCAATGAAGAAACAGCTTGTTTATACACAATTGTTTGCATGTTCTTCCCTTCATCAGATTGTGAGCTCTTTGAGGTGTGTAATTTAAAATTCTAAATGTGGGTTCTAATCTGTCCCCCCACCCCAGTTCTGCGGGGAAACTGACTAAAATCACTGATAAACGAGTTTAGAATTTTTTTAAGAGTTTGTTGAAAGATAGTAAAAGAAAGAGAAAGATTGAGAAGAGATTTCTTATAACCTGTCAATCCTAGCCTTCCTAATCTCCCACTTCTGAAGTTCCCTGCCACCAAGCTGATGTCTCACAGCCAACGAAGAAGCACAGTCCCACCAGCGTCTGCTTCCTCCTTTGTGTCCTCCTCCCAGAAATGGGAGGCTCCTCAAGTTGATTGGCTGGTAGCCTTCATAGACAGTACCCATGAGCAAACATCACTTCCTGATGCCAAGGACCTTGACCGCATGGCTTGCCCTCAGAGGCCTTCTTCTCACGGCTGAGCTTTTCTATAGTAAGTCTCCAGCAGGTGGCATCATTCCAATCGTTACAGTGGGCAGGGACTCTTTATGTCCTTGGCACTTAGCACATGGCCTGTGCCTGGCAGGCACATAGTAGGTGCTTAATAAATGTTTATTTACCTTTGGGTTTATAAAAAATTATCATCATAACAGCCCTTGTGAGGTAGATGTGAAAGTCTCATTGGGGGCAGCTAAGTGACACTGTGGATATAGTATTTGACCTGGAATTAGGAAGTCTTGAGTTCAAATCCAACCTCATATACTTACTAACTCTGTAACTCTGACAAGTCACTTAACTTTAGTTTGCCTCAATTTCCTCATCTGTAAAATGGGGATAATAATAGCACCTACCTACTAGGGTTACTATGAGGCTCAAATGAGATCATAATTGTAAAGCACTTAGCACAGTGACAAGCACATAGTAAGTGCTATATAAACATTAACTTTTTTTTTTTGAGGGGGGGCAGGGCAATGAGGGTTAAGTGACTTGCCCAAGATCACACAGCTAGTAAGTATCAAGTGTCTAAGGCCGGATTTGGACTCAGGTCCTCCTGAATCCAGGGCCAGTGCTTTATCCAGTGTGCTACCTAGCTGCCCCTAAACATGAACTATTATTATCGTTTTCCTCAATTTCTAAGTAGAGAACATGAGGCTCAGAAAGTTTGTTACCCTTTTTCACAGACTGTCAGAGCTAGGATCTGAAACCAGAGTTTCTAATTCTACATGTAGCCTCCCCCTCTCCCCACTACTCTTTCAACTTCATCTTACAGCCTTGTATTCACTTAGCAGAAATAAATCTCACTTCTGACTGTAGGCCCCAGAGAAGGCTTCATGGGAGGGGTGGCAATTGAATAGAGTCTTGGAGGATGGGCAAGAATCTGATAGGTATGGATAGAAAGTACCAGCCTTCTGTGTAGGGGGGAACAACATGAGGCAAAGATGTCAGGGTATATTTGAGGAAGAAGAGTTGGTCCAGTTTGGCTGGAGAAAACTTTGTGTGGAGGGAATGGTGACTTTCCCAAGGCAAGAATAGGAAGCTGGACCCACAACATGAAGGGTCTTTCATGCCAGACTAAGAAATCTGGATTTTATTCAGTCAGCATTGGGTAATCACCGAAGGCCTTGAAGTAAGGGAATGATTTGCTTAAAGCCGTGCTTGTGAAAATTAGTTTGGCAGCATGTCCAAGATAAATTGCGGAGGATAATAAGCAATCTTCTCCCCTTTCCACAAGGCAATCTAAACACAAAGAGACAAATTTGACCCCATCAGTATCACTGGGACTTGGTGAGGTGGGACTCCTGATTGAAATATGACTGTAAGATTGTACCAGATTCAAATGGAAGAGACTAGATAATATCATATGTGTATGATATGAGAAGGGTGCAGAGTATCATTTTCCATTAAGAAGATATGCTGGGGCAGCTAGGTGGCGCAGTGAATAGAGCACCGGCCCTGGAGTCAGGAGTACCTGGGTTCAAATCCGGCCTCAGACGCTTAACACTTACTAGCTGTGTGACCCTGGGCAAGTCACTTAACCCCAATTGCCTCACTAAAAAAAAAAAAAAAAAAGAAGAAGATACGCTAATGTGAAGAAGTGCAGCAGCTAGAGAGAAAGAAAGAATGTAACAAACTGGGTTAAAAGCAACAGAGACAGAACAAAGGGATTTTGGCATGGTATGTATTATTCTGACTACCTACCTTGATGGAAGTAAGAAATAGATGAGAAGTTTGGAAAACAGATCAGAAGTCTAGTCTCAATGAAAGATGCATATTGATGGGCAGCTATGTGGCACAGTGGATAGAGCACCAGCCCTGGAGTCAGGAGGACCTGAGTTCAAATCCAGCCTCAGATACTTGACACTTACTAGCTGTGTGTCCCTGGGCAAGTCACTTAACCCCAATTGCCTCACCCCCCAAAATAGTGCACATTGGAGGATTTTCTCCAGATAATAGCTGTGGAAGCTTAGGGTCTGGCTAGAGATAACTTAATTCTTGACTTGCTTCAGTGATAATTTCATCTTTCAGAAAGTACAGGAAGTGATAGAGAAACTACTCTTGTAGAAAGGATTCTCACCATAAAGGAGGTGCTGGTTGCAGAAATAGAAATGATGAGAATTTTGGAGGGAAATTCCTCTCAAAAGATCTAGGAGCTTTGGCAAATTATAAACTCAATAGGAATCAACATTTCATCTTAAAATTCTTGGTAGAGCAGAGGGAAGACAAATATAGTCTAGCATACATCCAAGATTTGGGGAAAGCTGATTTCAAATGTTTCAAAGAAAATATTGCTAGAATCGCATTGAGTAAAATTCTACGGGGGAATCAGCTCAAGAGTTGGAAACACGGGAAGGTGTGACAAGATAGCAGTTTGTCTTATAAAAATATCTGAGGTCTGGGGCAGCTAGGTGGTGCAGTGGATAGAGCAATGGCCCTGGATTCAGGAGGACCTGAGTTCAAATCTGGCATCAGACACTTGACACTTACTAGCTGTGTGACCCTGGGCAAGTCACTTAACCCCAATTGCCTCACCCCCCCCCCCAAAAAAAAATCTGAGGTCAAAAAAAAAAAAAGAAAAGGATCTATTTGTACAAGGATATTTATAGCGGCTCTTATTGTGGTGGCAAAGAATTAGAAATTAAGGGGATGTGTATCAATTGGGGAATGGCTGAACAAGTTGTGGTGGTATATGGATGTAATGGAATACTCTTGTGCTAGAAGAAATGAGGAGCAGGATAATTTCAGAAAAACCTGGATGTACACGAACTGATGCAGAGTGAAGTGGGCATAACCAGGAGAACATTATATACTGTACAGATCAAAACATACTATTTTTCACCCTTCCTTCCTTCTTTTTCCTTTATTTTCTTCCACAAAATAACTAATCTGGAATTATGCTTTACATGATTGCACATGTATATATAACCTGCATCAGATTGCCTACTACCTCAGGGAGGGGTGAGAGGTGGGAGAGAAGAAGATAATATGTAACTCACAATTTTTTAAAATGTTAAAAATTATTTTACATGTAATTGGAGGGAAATAAAATATTCTTTTAAAAGATCTGAGGGTTTTAGTGGACTACAAGTCAATATGAATCAGTAGTGCAACATGGCTATTCAAAAAAAAAAAGAAAAACAGTGTGATATCAATCAGTCTACAGGAAGAGAAGTGACAGTCTTTCTGTACTGTATACTTGGTGGACAACTTCTGATGTATTGTTTGCTTTGATTACCACATTCTAGGAAGATCATTGTCAAGTTGAGGAACATCCAAGGGAAGATGATGAGGATGTCTTTGTAATTACCAAGGCAGATCAGTGGAAAGAGCTGGGGAGTGGGGGGTTGTTGTTGATTTAAGATGGGGAGGGGTACAGGATAGTTATCTTGAAGTGTTTGAAGGGCTCTCTTCTTGAAGACAGATGGATTAGACTTGATCCCTTTGCCCCAGGATTCAGAACAAAGAGAAATAGGTAGAAATGTCCTCAGGAAAAGGAGTTCCCCCTCATGCAAGTTCTTTTGGTGAAGACTAGAGAGGCTCTTGTTGGGGATTTTGTACAGTAGTTTCCTATACAAGAAAGCATGGAATTCAAATGAACTTGGAGGTCTCTTGTAAACATGATTGATGTGTGAGATAAAGTCTTCTAGGTTGGGACAAGTAGGAACAGAAAGAATGTGACTGTCATTAACTAGATTTGGCAGTGAGAAACAGCTAAAAACTTCCTAATGTATTCTTTGGTTACATTTCCTTCTGAGTGTTTATTGGCATTGTGTTTCTTTGTCTAATTCAAATCAGCAAACATTTATCTTGTACCTACTATGTGCTAGACACTATCCTGGATACTAAAGGAGCTGAAAAGGAAGATAAATAATCGCTAACACTTATACACCTCTTTAAAGTTTCCCAAAGTGCTTTACATATATTAACTCATTTGAACCAAACAACAATCCTGGGAGGTAGATGTTGTTACCCCCATTTTACGGATGAAGAAATGAGACAGACAGAAGCTAAGTGACTTTAACCAGGGCCAAACAGACTAAGTCTGAGGAGGGATTTGAATTTAGCTCTTCCTGACTCCAAGTCCAGGGTCATATCTACTGTGGCCACCTAGATGTCCTCAAAAAGCTTACAGTCTTTAGAGGAAATAAGTCCTCTCTCTATACATATAACCTGTTAGCAAATGGAAGTACTTAAAAAAAATTTTTGTTTGTTTGTTTTTCTTAAAGTATTAGGCCAGCTCACAGAAGGAACAGATTATTACTTTTTTAGAGTGTGCCTTAATTCCCCGAGGATGAGGCAGCTAGGTGGCTCATTGAATAGAGCGCTAGGCCTAGAGTCAGAAAGTTTTTGTTTTTAAGTCATTTTCATTTGTGTCCAACTCTTTGTGAGCTTATTTGGGCTTTTTATTTTATTTTAATTTTTTTGGCAAAGATACTGACGTGATTTGTCATTTCCTTCTCTAGCTCGTTTTACAGATGAGGAAACTGAGGTAAACAGGGTTAAATGACTTGCCCAGGATCACTCAGCTAGTAAGTGTCTGAGACCAAATTTGAACTCAGGTCTTCCTGACTCCACGCCCAGCAATCTATCTACTGTACCACCTAGCTGTTGAGGAAAACCTGAGTTCAAATATGGCCTCAGACACTTACTAGATGTGTGATCTTGAGCAAGTCACTTAACCTGTTTGTTTTAATCCGCTGGAGAAGGATATTGCAAACCACTCCAGTATCTTTGCCAAGAAAACCCTGTGTCCAACACTGGAGTTCTGTTATCCACGGAGTCACAAAGAGTCAGGATTGAACAACAAAGGACTATAAAATCCATGAAGTTGTGTTTGGGCTTTCCAATTCAAGACTGCTTTTCATGTGTCTAAGGTATAGGGTCAGTCAACATGTTTAAATGGAAATATCTTTTAGTAAGGAATAAAGCTTGGTTTCATTTCCATAGACCATCACTGTACCATATTGGTTCTTATCATTGCAGAGGAGATGAGGATGTGTTTTCAGCTGCTCTCAGCTTCAATTTAAAAATGAGTTTGCTTAATGAATGTGTTAAGTATTCTTCTTTGGTGTGAAGTTTAGCAGGTTCAATACTAGAACAAATAAGGAAATAAGGGGTCAAATTCCAGTTGTCAAACTTTTACTAGTTAAGAAACTTAGGACAAATTTCTTTTCCTCTATGGGTGTCAGTTTCGTCATCCCTATAATGAAGAATTTGGAGTAGTTGCTCTCTACCATTCCTTCTTGTTTTGACTTTCTATGACTTTTAGGATAATTCCTGTGTAAAGAAATCCCGCATGGGTCATTCAAAACCAGTGGGACTTTCTCAAGCTCTCATTTGAGTCAGTCTCTCCCCAAGTGGAAATTAGTTCTTTCAAAGTTAACCAAGCTAAGTACTTTAAGGCCTGAATATCCCACCAGTATCTTCTAATAGGGTTTATTGATTTGTTTATTTTGTTTGTACTGTGTGAGCGGTATCTTGACATTTCCATTGCTTTCAGACCTTCTTCAAAGTACTTTCATACATCTATTAACTGAGAATTGTCCCAAATTATTCATTGGATTTGGGAAATTTTATCTGGTCTCATGTTCTTGTTGGGCTGTTGTTTCAGTCATGTTCAACTCTTCTGGACTCTATTTGGGGTTTTCTCGGCAAGAACACTGGAGTGGTTTGCCATTTCCTTCTCCAGCTCATTTTGCAGAGGAGGAACTGAAGCAAACAGTATTAAGTGACTTACCCAGGGTCATACAGCTAGTAAGTATCTGAAGCCAGATTGGAACTAAAGATGAGTCTTCCTGACATGAGGCCCAGCATTCTATCCACTGTACAACCTGGCTAGATGCCTCCTGATTTCATGAAGATGAGTATTATAAGAAGCCTCCATATATGCTGTCACACTACATTTAGGAGAATTTAAATACTTAAGTAAAGAGACAGGAAAATGAATGAATGAATAGGTAAATAGTTAAGCAAACAAATGCACACATACACACATATATAGGATGTACATATAAATCTATATGTATATGCATGCATATATATGTATACATAGAGACAGAAAGATGTAGGCACATATATAAAACTGGGTGATGATAATAAGAGCTCCCATTTATAAAGTGATTTAAGGTCTGCAAAGCACTCAATTTTTTTAAATCATAAAAGTATTTTATTATTTTCCAGTTACATGTAAAAATAGTTTTCAACATTTGTTTTCATAAGATTTTTAGTTCCAAATTTTTTTCCTCCCTCCCCCCTTCCCCAAGACAGAAAGCAATCTGATATAGGTTATATATGTACAATCACATTAAACATATTTCTGCATTAGTCATGTTGTGAAAGAAGAATCAAAACACAAGGGAAAAACCTCAAAAAGGAAAAAAAAAAACACAAAAAAAGGAGAAACGGTATGGTTCAGTCTGCATACAGAATCCACAGTTCTTTTTTCTGGATGTGGAGAACATTTTCCATCACAAGTCCTTTGGAATTGTCTTGGATCATTGTATTGCTGAGAAGAGCTAAGTCTATCACAGTTGATCATTATACAGTGTTGTTGTTACTCTGTACAATGTTCTCCTGGTTCTGCTTACTTCACTCAGCATCAGTCCACTTAAGTCTTTCTAGGTTTTTCCGAAATCTGCCTCTGCAAAGCACTCTAAAAACATCTCATTTGATCCTCACAACCATCCTGTGAGGTAGGTGTTATTATTATTATTCTCATTTTTCAGATGAGTAAACTGAGGCTCAAAGAGAGATTAAGTGGTTGGTCTACTGTCACATAGCTTTTGAGTGAAGCCACGTCCATGAATTTCTCTAGGTGTGCCTTGAAATTTGTCAATATTGTGTTATTGCAAATGAATGAAAAACCACAGATAATTTTGCCATATATAGATATATAGATAGGTAGATATAATATATTGTATTATATCTATCTATATATATATTTACCCATGTATAGACTATGTATAGACTTATACATAGTATAAGTCTAATGTTCACCAAATAAACATTACCCATTCCATGTACCCACACATCTTGACCTTGACCTCAAAGAGAACACACAAAAACAGTGGCACTTATTGAAAAGTGACTGCAGGTGCCCAAGGCTCCTGAGCCACCCCAAGAGTTGCCATCTTAAACTTATCAGTCATACTGGTCCAGGAGCTGAGCAAGGGTAGAATTCCAGACACTGGGCCCTGCAGTCTCTGGATCCCACCCCACCCCATGCCTTCCCCCATTGACTTGCACCTCCGTTATGCTTCAATAATAAAAGTGCTTCACACTTCTCCCACCTTTTCTCATCTGATTTTCACAACAAGCCAGGTGAACATTGCAAGCAATTATCTCCCTTTAAAGATGAGAAACTAAGGAGAAGTTAAGTGGCCACACCCATATAGTAAGAGAAAAGCTGGGGCTTAAATATGCACCATGATAAATCCAAACCCACCTTCCTTCTGCGTTCTTTCCATCATCTTGGTCTGTGCTTCTCATGTTCCTGATGGTGATGACCATTGAGGTCATACACAACCTGCCTCTGCTTTTGTTCCTTTTTGTTTTTTTATTCCTGCTGTTTTTTCTCAGTGCCTCATGGCATATCCTTGTGTGTGTGTGTGTGTGTGGGGGGGGGATCATGTTATCTCCCCAAACTGCCCAGTATTAGAGCTGGAAAAGATCCTTAAGACCATCTCTTCCACTTCCCTCACTTTACAGAGCTGAGAGGTGCAGAGAGGACACCCAGTCACATAGCTAGTTAGTGGCAAGGCAGAGACTAGAACCCAGGCGTCCCAGGCCTCAGCTTCCTCCTTCCATGTCACCTTTATTCTTGTGATTGCTTATGAGATAAGTTAGCTGTCTTCCAAGGCTTTCACATGTGGTCCTCTTACATGGTTAGAGGCACAATGGGGGGAGCGGAAGGAACACAAGGTTGATTATTAGTCAGATTATTAGAACACTAGACTGATAATCCAAAGACCTGGGTTTTCTCCTTAACCACTTTCTCTTCTTGGTCAAGTTCCTTTAATATCGCTCATCTCAGTTTCCTCACCTGAAAAAAATGGAGATGATAGTCCTTATACTAGGAACCTCATGGGACTGTTGGGAGGGGGGAAAGGCCTTTGAAAATTACCAAGTGCTAGGGGGAAGCTATGTGGTGCAGAGGATAGAGCACCAGACCTGGATTCAGAAGGACCTGAGTTCAAATCCAGCCCTTAGACATTTGACACTTATGAGCTGTGTGACCCTGGGCAAGTCACTTAATCCCCACTGCCCCGCAAAAATCAAAAACCGTGAAAATTACCAAGTGCTGTAAAAATGGAAGCAGTTTTTTCATTCATTTGTGTCCACTGAGGAACTGCTGAACTGTGTTCTGTGGTTTGATTATTGCTGGCAATGGATTCCTGTTTTTAGGAGGTGGATAAGGAGGAGAGGGCAGGGCCATCTCAAGGATTCAGCTGGAGAATTTCTGTGGATTATTCACTTTCCATTTTCAATTCTTTCAATTGATCCCTGAGCCATCTGAAGACAATTAATCCAAAAGTCCCTTGTGAGACCCAGGATCTGGAGTGGTTTCTTCTTAGAGGGAATAGGGGCTCCTGCTTCAGACATACCGTCATTAATGTTGGCAGCATGGACTGCAACCTGGAGCTCACCTCAGAGATAGCTGTGAAGCCAGGCTCTCTCTGACCTTATTTCCTTATAGAGAAGTAACCCCCCACACACACACCAAGTGTCAAGAAAAGGAGGAGCTTCTGTCAATCCCGTTAATGAGATGAAGCTAAAATTTGTTTAATTCCTGTGAGGCAGCAGAGTGACCTGGGTTTGAATCTCTGCCCCCATGCCCCTCAAACTTTCTAGACTTACCTTGGGTAAGTCTCTTAATCTTTCTAAGCCTCGTCTGTAAAAATAGGGATAGTAATCACAGCACCTACCTCAGGAGGCCATTGTGAGGACCAAAGGAAATACTATCTATAAAGAGCATTGCAAAGCTTAAGACACCATAGAAATTCAAGCCATTTTCGATGTCTCACTTTAGTTGTTAGAGATTATTGTCACCATCACCAAGGATCACAGCGGGTCAAGTTGATACAGTGTTTTCTGAGATATGTCATGCAAACGTTATTTTTATTTTTGTCTATGGATGAAGAGTATGAGGCCTACAGGGATAAAGGGGCTTATCTAAGACCCCATGGAATTTAGGTGTTCTGAGGTCACCTTCAGATGTTATGCCTACCAGGAAAGCAGGGCAATGTAACTGTGGGGGCCAAAAAATTGCAGATGTTGTCAGTAGCCCAGAGGAAGATAGAGATTGGTCATTGCAGAGGGAGCTGGTAGGATTATTGGCCACTGGACAACACTGTGGAGAGTCCTGGAGTCAGGAGGATTCACGTTCAAATCCTTCCTCAGAAAGTAGCTAGCTGTGTGACCCTGGGCTAATCACTTAACCTCTGCCTGTTCTGAATTTACTCAGTAGTAAAATGGGGATAGTAACAGCAGCTGGCATGGTGCTTAGAACACTGCTGGGCCTGTACTCAAGAGGATCTGTGTTCAAATTCAGCCTCAGACATTTGCTAGCTGTGTGACCCTAGACAAGTCACTTAACCCTGTTTGCCACAGTTTCCTCATCTATAAAATGAGCTGGAGAAGGAAATTGCAAACCACTTCAGTATCTTTGCCAAGAAGATCCCAAATGGGATTATAGAGTCAGACATGGCTAAAACAACTCAGCAACATTTAGGAAAGGCTTCATGGAACAGATAGTCCTCAATCTGGCACTTTAAAGAAGGAAAGATGTCAGAAGATCATAGGATTTGGGCCTGGAGGGTAACTATAGTCCAAATCTCACATTTCAAAGGGGGTGGGGGGGGGAGTGACTTGTCCAGGACCACACAGCAAGTTAATCAATAGCTCAAGTAGGGCTCAAACCCGGATCCTCTGACTACAAATTGAGTGTTCTTTCTATAATACATAGGTAGTAGGGAGGTTGTGGGGGAGTCTGTTACAAGCATCTAATTTTTATCTGAAGTTTCTTTGGATGTAAATGAGGAACTTGAGGGTTGATTTTCGCTCCTGTAGCTAGAAATCCGACTTGGCCTTTTTGCTCCTTTATTCTGTGTTGTTTGCCATCTCATCCCTAGAGAATGGCCAAGCAGTGCTGGCTACAAATTGAGAGCAGAGCCTAATATGATTTCTGGACTGTTTATGAGAATCACTGTACATCTCACTGATAAATTCTATTATGGATCTATACTGTGGAAACAAGGCAAGAAAATTAGTCTGTGGTGGGAACCTCGTGGTACCCAAACTTGACAGTGGATCACACTCTGGAGCAATGGTTAATCTATTAGATGTGAAACAGATAGGAACCACATTGCCTTGTGGTTTCATTGTTCTACTGAAATAATACAGGACAGGGTCCAGCATTACTGTAAGTGTCTGTTGCCAGCCAAGACATGAAGTCGGGCTTGGAGGCAGCCTAGCCATATCTTAGGCTACTGATAATAGAATCTTGGTTGTTCAAAGTGAGGATGCCAACTTGTCCTTAGAATTGATGGTAGCTATTAGAGGCTTCAAAATAAAATTAAAAAACCCTAAATCCTATACAGGAAGCCACAATGGCATAACACATCAGAATTCCCAAATGCTAGTGAAGTCTGAGGATGGATTTACCCAGCCTTAAGCAAATGAAGGGGGAGAGTCCTGAGGCTGGAGCTAGGAACATGGGTTCAAAACCCACCTTTACTCCTTAATAGGCATGTGATCTCATGCAAGTCATGTTAGCACCACAAGCCTTTGTTGTCTGAAAAAAAAATGGGGCTAGTTGGATGTAATATTTATGTTGTGTCTTAAAGTCTGAAAAGTGTCTTACAGACATTAGTGATCATAGATCTCAAGTCAGGAGGGACCTCAGGGATCAACATTCTCATTTTTCTAATTGGGAAAGTGAGGCTCAGAGAGGCAATGACTTGTCCAGGATAACATGGATTGTAAGTGTTAAATAATATGTTATTTGATGCACACAAAAATCCTGTGAAATAGATCCAAGAGTTCTCTTTCCAGGACAGCATGATATTCATTCTCAATGAGAAGTTATGGGGAAAAAAATTTGCAATACTTAAGGAGTGATTGAAATGTAAATTATTGCTCTTCTTATAACCTCACTAAAATTGTAGGATCCTTAAGAGCAGGGTCTATGGGTTATTTATCCTTGTATCCTTCTCAATACTATAGATAGATAGAGCTAGACATACACCCACACATGCATATATACATATATTTGTGTGTGCGTGTTTATATATACCTTCAAATATAAATGCACAGATATCAGGCAATTCATAAATATTGACAATAAAAAAGGGAGGACATTATTCTCTTCCCAAATAGCCAGTGCTAAGCAGTGAATTCAATTTAGGGATCAAAGGTTAAAGTGCTTTTCCTCTTAATCCTTAATACCCTGATCCCTTGACTGTTTCATTAAAACTGAGTGACTTTGATTTTTTAAGAGAATATCTTTGGGGCAGCTAGGTGGCGCAGTGCATGGAGCACCGGCCCTGGAGTCAGGAGTACCTGAGTTCAAATCCGGCCTCAGACACTTAACACTTACTAGCTGTGTGACCCTGGGCAAGTCACTTAACCCCAATTGCCTCACTAAAAAAAAAAAAAAAAAAAAAAAAAAAAAAAAAAAAAAAAAGAGAGAGAGAATATCTTTGGTGAATAAGAAGGACACAGAGTGCCCAGAATGGTCCCTATGGAGTTTTCTAAGATACTCATCCCCAGACCTTGATTTGGGATACCAAAGGATGTCTCCAGTGACCTTGAATGATATTGGAAGGTTCCATAGAATGCTAAACACACAGAAGGCCCCTAGTAAATTGTTGTAGAATCAAAGAATCCCAGAGCTGGTAGAGACCATGAAAACAAAAATGTTATCATTAGAAGAGACCTTTGAACATAGAATTTCAGAAAACGGGACATGAGTTGGAATGGACTGGATGCAGAATACCAGAGCTAAAATGGTGCCTATTAAGTGAATATTCATTTGAATCCTGGGTCAGACACATAAGAGAACAATCTAGTCAAACTCCCTCCTTTTGTGAAAGAGGAAACTCAGACTCAGAGTGGAAATGCCTTGCTAAAGGTTGAACAGTGGGAGCTAGTGGCTGAACTGGGACCAGAACCCAGCGTTTTTCCTGCTTACCAATGGCTTGATCATTCTCATAGTGACAATAACCAGAATGAATATCAACTCACTTTGGGTGAAAAGGAAAGACTTACCCCAGAGCAATAGTAAGGTTGTATATGTTGCTGAAAAGGGAAAAAGGAAGAACGAAGTTCCCTTCTTGAGAGCCCTTGAGTTCCCTTCTTTTCTTTTTAAAAAAAAAATTTTTTTTTTTAATTTTTGTGAGGCAATGAGGGTTAAGTGACTTGCCCAGGGTCACACAGCTAGTAAGTGTCAAGTGTCTGAGACAGGATTTGAACTCAGGTCCTCCTGAATCCAGAACCGGTGCTTTATCCACTGCGCCACCTAGCTGCCCCCTTTCTTCTCTTTATTCCTTAAATGCCCTGACCCTGCATATTGAATTCCTACCATTTCCCGGAGCCCAACTCAAAATCCCAACCTTCAGGAAGCCTTCCCCATCCCCTTCTTGAGAAGCAATGCTCCTTCTCCCTAACCTCATAAAACACTTTGTTAGCACCTTTCTTATGTGCTTAGTTTGTTACATACATCTATCAAGAGTTATAGATGTAGAGATCTTCTAATCTACATCCCCTTATTTTGTAGGTGAGGGTACTGAAGCCTAGAGAGGTTAAATCGCTCATCCAAGGTCATGCAGATAAGAAGTATCCAAGACAGGGTTTGACCTCTGGTTCTTCGCTTCTGAGGGTAGTAGATTTTCCCATTGTACCATGTTGCATCACTAAAATTCTCCGCTAAAGAGAGGTGAGATCCGTAGTGCTTTGCAAATATTACGATTTTTAAGAATAATAACAAAGTCCTCCTATAAAGCTTCATAAGATCCTGGGACTGATGCCTGGGACTGTGATGCCAAACACAAAAACAAACCTACAGAAGTATAGGGCAAGCCCTGGAAGGTCATGTAAGTCTGGAAAAGCTTCTGATCCTAGCCCAGAAATGAGCTGTGTGTCTGTTATCTGGGTACCAACAAGACAAGTGTACAAGAGCTCACCACCATGGATAGACACAATACATATTGTCCCAAAAGTCTTAGTGAAGTTTCAAGCGTTAATATTTCCTGAATTAGAAAGGCTACAAACTTAGAAAGAACAACATTCAAAAGTTCCATTTTAAAGCATCTACGTGTTTCTTATTAAGATCCAACATACCCACCATTTTGTGATATATATGTAGACATACACACATGTACGTATATGTATGTATGTGTGTGCATGTGCATGTGTACATATGTGTGTATATACATATATATGTCACCCTAAAGCAGCTGGTGCTCAGCAAATGAAATGATTACATCTATAATTCTAATCTGCAAACCTTAATATCATCCAAAGAATAAGATTTCAATGTATACACGGCAGTTTTGATGAAGAAAAAGTCTAATGGTGGTAGATTCAATGACTGAGGTGGCCATACCAGATTTCTTGTAATAAATAATCCACAGGTCTGAAAAAGTGTTATGCAGAAACTACAATGCGCACAATGCATAATTACAAGGTGCCCTATCTTGTTAAAATTAACGTTTTAAATTTATTATTCAAAATTCACAAAACTAAATCATATAAAACATAAATAATTTAACTTTCAAATTTGTATAAGTTTATACCATTTATACTTCTGAAGTTATTAAAGCTAAAAATTGCATTAAGACTTTTGGGACATCCTCTCTATATATACATACATATATATAAATGTTCAATGATTTTAGTCATGTCCAACTCTTTGTGACCCCATTTGGGGTCTTCTTGGCAGAAATACTGTAGTGGTTTTCCATTTCCTTTTCCAGATCATTCTTTTGGGGGGGGGTAGAGCAATGAGGGTTAAGCGACTTGCCTAGGGTCATGCAGCTAGTAGTGTCAAGTGTCTGAGGCCGTATTTAAACTCAGGTCCTACTGAATCCAGGGCCAGTGCTTTATCCTCTGCACCACCTAGATGTCCTTCCAGATCATTTCAAAGGTAAGGAAACTGAGGCAAACAGGGTTAAGTGACTGCCCAGGGTCATACAACTAGTAAGTGTCTGAGGCAAGATTTGAACTCAGGTTCTCCTGACTCCAGGCCCGGACCCTTTCTGCTGCATCACCTAGCTGCCTCAGTGTTCTAAATACCTGTCAAATGCATGTTCTAGATATTCATCAAATATTTCTACTAGGCAATAGACATAGCAGGGATTCTGTTTTATCTAAATTTAGTGTCTCCCCTAGTGCCTAGGACAGTGCTTTGTACCTCAGTAGATGATTTCTAAAAGTTTGTTGAATGGATTATCACTTGATCCCTTCACATACCTAGTACATATTATATATGCTAAGAATGGATTTGTAGAATTGGTGAATTCAACAAAAGATGGAAATGTAAATTGTGCTGCCTTTGGAGATTACCCGTGACTGAATGTCATTTTGCTCCTTACTAGCTGTGTGACCATCATATCACCTCTCTGGGACTCAGTTTCCTCATTGGTAAAATGAAAATGAGCTGACCTCTGAAGTCCCCTCCATCTCCAAGTGTAAGATCCTCTCAGCAGACAGACACACTATGGAGTCTGGGTTCCACAGTTGAGCAGGAACCCCTCTGTAGGCCATAAACATCTTGCTCTCTCCTTGCACGGCTCCTGCCCAGGGTTGCATCATGCCTTCAGACAGTGATGTGCCACACAAGTAGCATTCCTGATACCCTGGGGAGTGAGTTAGGGAACCTGGAACATCCAATCACTCCACACCCCTAGGGTAAGCCATCATGGAGTGTTAGAGCTGGGAAAGGACATCTAATTTGAATCCCTCATTTCACTGGGGACAAAATTGAGGCAGAGAGAAGGGAAGCCCTGGATCATGTAGCTGCTAAGTAGCAGAGTTGGCACTGAAACCAAGCGCTTCCAACTCCAAGTCAAGACTTCTTTCTACTGCTCATACTTTCTCTTTCCCTGCATCGTTAATAATAACACCAAGCATATATATAGTGTTTTACACTCTAAGTGCCTTATAAATATTATCTCATTGGATCCTCCCAGCAGCCCTGGGAAGTAGATGCTATTATTATTTCCATTTTACAGATGAGGAAATTGAAATTGAGAAGGGTTAAGTGACTTGCCCAGGATCACACAGCTATTAAGTTGCAATGGTAGAATTTGAATGTAGATCTTCCTGACAATAGGTTGGTATAAAGGGGGGCACTGATTTTTACCACTGACAGACAGTGAGTCAGTGGCAACATTGGGAAAAACACCTGAATTTTCTGACTTTGAGTCCCAGATTTTATCTACTACTTTGAAACCAACAAACTATACTATTATCATCTGGGAGTGTCTTATATTTTTCTCGTCTTAAAAAAAGAAAATCAAAATCTTTAAGTAGTCATTGGCAGTTCCTTTGCAGCATATGGTAGCATTCAGTACAGAAGTCATTTTTAATGTTTCTATTATTTAACGGATTGATCTTAACTGTTTATCATGTCCCATACTGTAAATAGAAACTGTTTAAGAAGCATGATGCATTATAGATGGCAACAGTGAAAGCCTGTCATATTCGCTATGCCTTTGCAAGGCTTAGGAAGATGGAACCACTTAAACAGTCTAGGTTTTAGGGTGAAGGGGGACAAACTGTATCTTTCTTGCATACAGAACTCAGAAGGCAGTCCTGAAACTATATTATGCAGATTTAAGAACGTTTCCCAGACTAGACAATGAGAATGGGAACTCTTACTTCTTGCTAATTCCCAACCAGGAAATTGTCTTTTGCAGGAAGGATGATGTGTCATACATGAAATTTGAGATAGGAAGAGAGAAATCAAATTTCAAAACCTCAAAGTGGGAAGGGACTTTAGAGTTCAGCGCAACTCAGTACCCACCTGAAGCATGAATCAAGTCTACTATATCCAGGACGAATAATAGTCTTTGCAAAACAGTTCATTCCATTGTTGGACAGCTCCTATTGTTTAGCCTATGGTAGGCTTAAATATGCTCCCCTGCAAATTCTACCCAATACTTTTTTTTTTTTAGTGAGGCAGTTGGGGTTAAGTGACTTGCCCAGGGTCACACAGCTAGTAAGGGTTAAGTGTCTGAGGCCAGATTTGAACTCAGGTACTCCTGACTCCAGGGCTGGTGCTCTATCCACTGCGCCATCTAGCTGCCCCTACCCAATACTTTAAAAAAAAAAATTTTAAGGAAAGCAGTTTCAAAATGAACCAAAATGAAAACAGCCTGGGAAAAGTAATATAGGCAGGTTTGTGAAATATCTCAGCATCGGCCAACTTCATTCAGGTTTTTGTTTTTTCACCTGTGGTTTCATCATTATGGGGAAGCTCTGGTGAAGAAATTCCCTGTACCAATGCAAGTATGCAACTTGCCTAAGGTTTAGTGTTAGAGAGTTGTCTAGGGCATTGAGCAATTAAATGAATTGGCCAGGATTAGACAAGCAGCATGAATCAAAAATGGAACAAGAACTTAGGCCTTCCTGATCGGTAGGCCAGCTCTCTAGGCACTACGCCCATACTATCTCTCAATTCATTTAATAATTATGATTCAATTGTCTTTCTAGGACCAAAATAGACACAAGACAAAAATCTTAGCCTATCGAATTTTTTTTGTTTTTGTTTTTGTTTTGCGGGGCAATTGAGGGTCAAGTGACTTGCCCAGGGTCACACAGCTAGTAAGTGTCAAATTTCTGAGGTCAGATTTGAACTCAGGTCCTCCTGAATCCAAGGCCGATGTTTTATCCACTGCGCCACCTAGCTGCCCGCAGCCTGTACAATTTTAAGGACATAAAGTCTTACATTCGGACGTGATTCTTGGATATACAAAGTTAAAGCTAAAAAGTACCTTGGAAAACCCAATTTTAGAATTAGATGGAGCAGAATCTCAGAACTGGAAGGGATCTCAGAGGTCATCTTATTCAACTTATATTCAAGAATATATTACATATTTGAATATATATACAGTATTTGATATTTTATGTATAAATATAAATAATATATAATACTTGAAAATTCTGCAGAATCCCCAACAAGTAGTCATCTAACTTCTGCTTAAAGACCTTTTATGGAGGAGGATACATATACTTTCTAAAGAATGCCACTTTTTTTTTAGACAAATGCTCATTTTTCAGCTTTTTGAGAACAGAGGATATTGGAATTGGATGGACCACTAAATCTGAGCCCCTTATCTTGCAGAGAAGGAAACGGTGACCCAGAGAGCAGTAACTTGGCCAGAGTCACACGGGGATTCAGTGGAAGGAAAACAACACCATCATAAACAAACAAAAAAAGGAAGCCGATATTTCTTAATTCTTGATCCAATGTTTCTCATAATGCCATACCCCAAACATTTAAAGAAAAGGATAGGCCATTGCTTTCTTCTTCTCAACAACCACCCCCATTGAGCAGCTCTACAAAAATGAACTTTGGATTGTGAAAATAGGTGGGGAAAATGCACTACATTATTATTACCATTGTTGTTTTATGCTCCTTTCAATCTAATATTTGGTTAATACTAGCATTTACCTTTACTCTCTCTCTCTCTTTTTGCAGGGCAGTGAGGGCTAAGTGACTTGCCTAGGGTCACACAGCTAGTAATTGTCAAGTGTCTGAGGCTGGATTTGAACTCAGGTCCTCCTGAATCCAGGGCCAATGCTTTATCCATTGTGCCACCTAGCTGCCCCTTAGCATTTACCTTCAAGAGAGTATGATATCATTGGGGTTGGTTCTCTCTTCAGCTACACAGGTCACAACTACTTGAGAGTTCAAGGGTTACCATAGGTTGAAAAAAAATCTATTACTCTATGTTATACATAGTATTAAGACTCTCTGATCTTAGTTTTTGAGATAGATAAACAGTTCATCACTAAACCTGGTACATAAAACCAAGCCATTCCACCATGCTGTTGTTCATTCGTTTTCAGTCATGTCTGACTCTTCATGACCCCACTTGGGGTTTTCTTGGCAGAGATACTGGAGTAATTTGTCATTTCCTTCTTCAGTTCATTTTACAGATGAGGAACTGAAGAAAGCAGGGTAAAGTGACTTACCCAAGGTCATACAGCTAGGAAGTGTCTAAGGCCAGATCTGAACTCAGGAAAAATGAGTCTTCCTGGCTCCGAGCCTAACATTATATCTGCTGAACCACTTAGCTATCTTTCTACAATCTTAACACCTAGCAGATATTATAGGCTATTGCTATGGCCTTTGAGAACATGGGATCACCCCCATACCACAGAGAGACATTAGAGTAGAACTTTAGTGGAAGGATAGTAATAACTATTGTTACTTAAAACAAGAGTTATTAATCAAAATGATATTAACCAGTGTGATTACACATTTCTGTAGAGGCCCAATAGTAGTGTTCTGGATATAGAGACAGAAAGACTTGGAATCAACTCTCCTTCCTCTGACATGTACCACCTGTTTGATCATTGTGTAATGTTTCTGAACCTGGAGTAATTATCTACAACTATATTTTAGTCTGATTTTGATCTACTGAGGGTGAAGGGATTTTTCATATTTCAATCCGTGACATCGCAGTCAGCTAGCACCTACTGTGTGCCAGGCTCTTTGCTAAGTTCTGGGACATAGGAACCAAAATAAGGCATCCCCTCTGCGGGTCTATGAAAGTTCCTTCTCTTTCATTATCTCCCCTCAAGAGGTGGTTGTTTCCCACTTTCTAGGAACTGTGCTTATTCACTGTTGGATTTCCTCTTTCCCCATCCCTGCTTGTTTGCATCCCTCCTCTTTCTTTTCTCTTCCTTTGTCTCTGTATTCCCTCACCCTCTCATTGGTGTGTGTGTGTGTGTGTGTGTGTGTGTGTGTGTTGAAGGAAAAGGCCAATTTTTCCAGAGCTTCGATTTGTCATTCTTACTAAATCTTTCTAAACCTAGTTTCCCCCTCTTCCACCCCGTCTCCAAATGACTCCCTTTATAATCCTGTGTGGTGTGTTTGTGCACATCTGTCTGTCAGCAAGTTGCACAAATCAATTAGCCACAGACAGTCACGCTCCGGAGCATACAGTGTTCCCACAGATGTCACTTACTGTTCAGCTAGAGGAAGCCCATGGGGAGGGGGAGGGGGGGCTTTTGAAATGGGGGTGCCAGGGTGTGATGGCCACAAAATGAAAGTGGTTAGTAGCAGGTCTCCTCACTCCCTCCCTCCCCTCCCCGCTTGTATCTGAAGGAGTTCAGTGCTTTAGCCTCCAGAGGTGCACACGTGTATACGTGTGTGAGTGTGTGTGTGTGTGTGTGTATGTGTAAGCCACCCCCCCCAGCCTTTAGGGGGTATCATGTGTGTAGTAGATACCTTTTTTCTTTGGAGTCAGGAAGTCCTGGGTTCAAATCCTACTACAGATTCTTAGTTTTATCAGTTTTCCCTTCTGTAGAATGGGGTTGACAGTGTCTTGCCTCACAGGGCTGCTGTGAGGAAGAGATGAGATCATTTATACAGTGTTTTGCAAGCCTTACAAAGGACATATAAGGGTCAGTTAGAATTATGATCATCTTACCTCTCCTTCCCATGATTGGATTTAGTCTGAGACATCTGGCTAGAATCTAATGGAGTCTGGGAGAGAATCATTTGGCAGCTCCAGGCAAGGGCTGGAGTCATGGGCCAAAGTCTTGAATCCACCTGGAACTCCCCTGCTACTTCTAGTTACTTTGGTTTTTTTGTTTTTTGTTTTGTTTTTGCGGGGCTATGGGAGTTAAGTGACTTGTCCAGGGTCACACAGCTAATAAGTGTCAAATGTCTGAGGCCGGATTTGAACTCAGGTACTCCTGAATCCAGGGCTGGTGCTTTATCCACTACGACACCTAGCTGCCCCCTTCTAGTTACTTTGGAATCTCAGTAAGGTCTACTGACATCCCCTTGTGGCTCTTGGGGAGGGACACCTCCCACCTCCACTCATTTCTGCTGCCACCAAGCTATCCCTCTAGACTTAAATGTGCTTTCCCTTCAATAGACCCAGGCCAAAAGTGAGTTTCTAAATGGATTTACTCGCAGTTAAGTAAATAAGAATATATGCATGAGAATATCTCCAGAGAGCTATAGAAATACTGAGTTACATGGCCTCCATATCCTCTTCTTGATAATCATCACTGCATAGCCAAAGCTTACTATGATAAAGCAAGTCCTTGGCCTTAGGAGTCCTAGGTTCAAATTCCAACTCCAGCATTTCCTAGCTAGGTGACTAAGGGTCCCTTCTCCTCTCAGAATCTCATTTTCCTCATCCATAGCATGGAGAGTCATGTAAAGTCAAAGCAGGGACCATTTATTAAGCACCTACTATGTGACAGGCACCAGGCTAAACCCTAGGGATACAAAGAAAGACAAAACACAGGCCCTGTTCTAAGGAGCCCACAGTCTGATGGGGGTGAAAACATGTAAACAACTTCGTAGCATAGACAGGATCAATCGAAGATAATTAACAGAGGGAAGGGGCTAGAGTTAAGGAGGACATGGAAAAGCTTCCTGCAAAAGGTGGCATTTTTAGCTGAGATCTGGAAGAAGTTGGAGAAGCAATGAGGTGAGACAGATATGGAAGATAGGATATGGAAGGGCAGATATGGAAGATAGCCAGTGAAAATGCCTGGAGTCAGGAGATGGAGCATCTGTTGTGAGCATCAGCAAGGATGCCAGTCAGCAGTCCCTGGATCCTTTGAGTCAGTAAGACCTGAGTTCCAGGTCCAGGTCAGTCTATGACCTTACTACTGCCCCTAGGCATTCTCTAGGATTATCAACTGCAGAACAATTAAAGACCTCCATCAGCAGTGACTTGCCTCAGGGAGAATTCGTCATACAAATTCCTATTTCCTTGAGCTGTTGAGAGAAATATACTTTATAAGCCTTATAGGATTATAAAAATAGGAGGTACAATTATTTAGAATTCATTGAAGATAGCCAGACAGAGTGAGGTGATACTTTGGAAAATGTTTATTTCAATAGTGGTGGAATGCTCTCCATAGGGGAAGAATCTACTTTAGTCAAAATATGTTGTGTCTGTATATATGTGTGTGTATATATATATGTATATATATATATATATATCATTCAAATGTGTATATGTTGTTGTGTTGTTTCAGTCATGTCTGACTTTCTGTGATCCCATTTGGGGTTTTCTTGGCAAAAATACTGGAGTGGTTTTCCTTTTCCTTCTCCAGATCATTTTACCAATGAAGAAACTGAGGCAAACAGGGTTAAGTGACATTCCCATGGCCACACAGCTAAGAAGTGTCTAAGGCAGGTTTTGAACTCAGGTCTTCCTGACTCCAGGGCCAGTGCTCTGTCCACTGTGCCACCTAGCTGCCCTGGATATGTGTGTCACATATATGGATATATATATATATATATATATATATATATATATATATATATATATATATATATATATATATATATATACTCTGTGCGTATATACACACATACACATAGTCTAAATTTGTATATGTATATACCCTCTTAAATTCAATCCTAAAACTTGTATTTAGGGCTTTGGGCAGAGTAGAGACATAGGGGAAGATATCATTCATTGCTACTAGGGATGTTCCACACTTTTACCATACTGCATGACTACCCAAAGGTCCAGGATAGCTTTCAAGGTCCAGACAACTGGCCCAGAGTGATCTCTTTTCTTCAGTTCAATGCTCCTTCAGTAACTGTATCTTATGGTTGATGATTGAACCTTTTGGTACCTACAGGGAGAAGCACCTGATTCCGTCCTTGTCTATTCTTACCTCAAGTGGCCTCCCTCCAAAAAGCTTTAGCTAATTTGATCTTTAGGCATCTTAGGACCCCTTTGATTTTGACATTCATGTTGAAGCTGGAGCTATGGGTTAAACCTGTTTCATCTCAGAAGTTGTAGACTTGGTTTTGTAGGGCTAACAAGTACTACTCCATTGGCCCTTCTTCTTCTCAGGTATCCTGGTACAATACCTAGATCTAACCAGCAACTTTTGGGGGAAGAGCTTATAGAAGCTAGAATATCTGCACATTAAGCAGGGCAGACTGCCTTTTGGATATAGCTCTACCATAAGAAAACAATACCTGCCCTCAGGGAGCTTATAGTCTAATGGAGGAGAAAACCTCCAAACAATTATGTATAAACAAAATATATACACTATAAATCAGAAGTCATCTCAAAGAAAAGAAATTGAGATTAAAGAGTGGGAGATTTTTGTTGTTATTTTATTTTGTTTTGTAGAAGGTGGGACTTTAGCTGACACTTGAAGGGAATGGGGAAGCCAGGAGGTGGAGGGGGTGAGAGGGGCAGTTCCAGGCATGGGGGGCAAGCACTGAAAATGCCTGGAGTCAGGAGATAGAGTATCACATGTGCAAGGACCAGCAAGGAGGCCAGTGTCATGTCACTGGGGTACAAGAAATACACATTTGAGTGCAGCCTTTATTTCACCATCTAGCAAAAGAACACCGCATGGCTCCTGCCACCAGCTATAACCAAAGAAGACACCTCTTCACATTGATGACAGAAACAGAAATCCCTTAAGATGAGGCAAGCCAGTCATAAAGAGCATGGCATGGAAGAAGGATTGCACTTGTTCTGCTTGCTGCCCCACCCTCAACTCCCCTCAAGGGCAGACCCAGCAACAGAGGATGGAAATGGCAGTGACAGATTAAGACTTGATAGTAGGGGCTGGGGCGAATTCCTAACTGCTAGAATCCTCTTAAGTACAGTGAACTGTGTTGGTCCATCACCACCACCACCATCACCACCATCATCACATCAAGGTTTACAAAGCACTTTACACATATTGCATTATAAAATCCCTTACAACAATCCAGGGAAGTAAGTGCAATTATTACCTTCATTTTACGGATAAGCAGCCTAATATAGATAGAGGTTAAGTGAATGAACCAAGGTCACATAGCTGACCTTGGTGTCTGAGGCTGGATTTGAACTCACAACTCTGTGACTCTTGGTCCAACACTCTATCTACTTTGCCATCTAGGTGTATAATGGGTTCCCCTTCATTTGGAAGTCTTTTAGTGTATTTTAGATGACCATGTATTGGGTAGAATTGATTCTTGTTCAGGTATGGATAGGATTAAATGGCCTATGAGATCCCCTCGGATTTTTAGATTCTATGACCTATTAGCTATATGATG
Source organism: Dromiciops gliroides (assembly GCF_019393635.1). Classification (NCBI taxonomy): domain Eukaryota; kingdom Metazoa; phylum Chordata; class Mammalia; order Microbiotheria; family Microbiotheriidae; genus Dromiciops; species Dromiciops gliroides. Next base: position 552,515,764 of record NC_057863.1, on the reverse strand, counting down.
GTGAGTCATTTTACTACTTCACCCCTCCATTTCCTCATCTGCAAAATGGGAATGATTTTACCTTCTCTGTCTGCTCCAGTGTTCACAAAGTGATATTAAAAAGAGACAATGTAGGCAAAAACGTTTTTGAAAACTGCATAGCATTAACCAGATGTAAGATATTACTGTTATCATTGACTACAATAGTTTGCAATTCAAGTTCTACCTACTTCAAGGGGCTCCACTTTCTTTTCTTTTCTTTCTTTTTTTTTTTTTGTTGTTTTGCAGGGCAGTGAAAGTTAAGTGACTTGCCCAGGGTCACACAGCTACTAAATGTCAAGTGTCTGAGGTCAGATTTGAACTCAGGTCCTCCTGAATCCAGGGGTGGTGTTTTATCCACTGTGCCACCTAGCTGCCCCTAGGGACCCCACTTTCTGATGCTAACTTGGAAAAGGACTTTATTTTCCTTCCTGTTCTGAATTTTTGCTCAAAAGAAAGAATTCAGGCATCCTCATTTAGGAGAATTTCCAGGTGTGGAATGCAATGATAGTTCTTCATTGTCTCCTAGCAACATCACATGGGATCCACTCACCATGTGAGAGAGGTGACAATTTCAAGTGGATGTGTTAAGTGTCAGTAATGGGCGCAGACCTGCCACTGATGATGAAGGGGGAAGATGTGATTTCCCCAGTGGGATGCAGTGGAAAGAGCCAGGCAGTGGACTCACTGAGACTCCCAGCCCAGTTCTATCCCTGGCTCTTACCACTAACTCAGTGTCTGATCTTGACAAGTTAAATATTTGTATGCCTGTCATATGAAAGAGGGATTAGACTTGTTCCTCCTGGCCCCAGAGGGTAGAACCAGGAGCAAAAGGTCCAAGCTGTTGAGAAACAGACGTCTGCTCCATATAGAGGGAAAAATTGTATAGTAGTATGAGCTGTTGAAAAGACAGAATAGGCTATGATGGAAAGTAGTGGGTTCGCCCTCACTCTAGACCAGGGCTTCATAGACTTTTTCCACTCATGACCCGTTTTCACCGGAGAGTTTTTGCCCACGACCCTGGGTATATAAGTATATAAAATAGGTAGACATAACCTTTTACTGCTGCCAAATTTTTCATGACCCTCACATTCTGTTATGTGGCTCCCATGTGGAGTTGGGACCCACAGTTTAACAAGCTGAGCTCTAGCAAAGATTTGACCAATCAGTCAACTTAATCACCACTTCCTGCCCATGTTGGAGAAGGGTATATTGATCAGGCTGGACTAGATGACCTCAAGGAGGTCCTGAGGCAGTTAGGTGGCACAGTGAATAGAGGGTTGGACCTGGAGTCAGTAAGAAGTGAATTCAAATTCATCACCGGAAACTTACTAGCTGTGTGATCCGGGACAAATCACTTAACCTTTGCCTCAGTTTTCTCATCTGAAAAATAGGGATAACAATATCACCTGCCTTATAGGGTTATTATGGGTATCAAATTAGATAATATTTGTAAACCACTTAGCACAGTGCCCCACACCTAGTAGGTTCTTAATAAATGCTTATTCCCTTACCCCCTTCCTTTCCTATCCTAATCTGTAATTGTGTGAATTACCCTTTTGTCTGAATCTCGGTCTTCATCCATAACATAAGGGCATTGTTCAAGTTCTTTTCCTAATGCCCCTTCTAGTGCTAACATTCTATATTTCAGTCTTTCCCAGCTTTGACATTCTGTGTTGAAAAGTCCCTTCCAGGTTTGACCTTCTATATTCAAAGGCCCCTTCCAGCCCTGACAGTCTGTGCTTTAAGAGCCTTCCCTTCTCTGACATTATCGACCTTTGTTCTTTTATTCTGTGTAGTAAGGTTCATTCTAGCTTCAATATACTGTTGACTCTATGTGACCAAGTGCTTGTCAAGTCAGGTACCAATTCAGATATCTGCATTGGATGGGCCTGATTACTAATTGCAAAGGAGAACTTTCTTGTGGTATCTCAAAAGAAATAGGAGATGCACAAAATTAGAGACATCTCCCTCCCAAATGGTCACATGGATTATTTGTGCCCAACCTGTGGTAGAGTCTTTCAAGCTTCTATTGGTCTGATGAGCCACAGCCCAACATACTGTACATTGACCCTGACGGTGATGTCACTTTGTTCCTCTTCTAGCACAAAGGACAAACAACGGGGACACATGATTGACTATTTCTTTGGGACTCAAGCTCACAGAATTATTTTGGGCTAAGGGTCCAGATGCACCTCTTGCAAACAATAAGGCATGATTTACAGAGCAGATATATTGATGGTCCTCATCAAAGACTCTTGACCTAGTGAAGTATGACTTCTCCCTATCCCCAAGCTTCCTTCTAGGAAGATCCAGCATATTTTTCAATGGGCTGAGTTATCCAAGTGGCAAGAGAATTATCTAGTCTTCAAAGAAGCATGCATAATATAAAAAGAAGTGCAATGAACATAGTATCAGAAGTTCTGCATTCTAGTTTCAGTTCTACATTTTAGTTGTGTGGCCTAGGATGATAGAATCAGAGGACTATAAATAGAGGAAGGTACCTTAGGGATCATATTTTTACAGAAAAGGAAACTCAGGCAAAAACTGAGGTTAAATGATCTTGCCAGTCACCCAAATATTAAATACCAGAGTCATTATCTGAATCCAGGTTGTTCAATTCAAAACACAGAATTCTTTCTGCAGTATAGTTTAGTTTTGTTGAAATAGGTTTCCCCCCTCTCTTTTATTATAGTCTATTCTTCACTAGAGGAGGGAGAATAAATTCATAGAGGAGAGTGAGATAAAAAAATCTATTAATAGGGGCAGCTAGGTGGCGCAGTGGATAAAGTACCGGCCCTGGAGTCAGGAGTACCTGAGTTCAAATCCGGCCTCAGACACTTAACACTAGCTGTGTGACCCTGGGCAAGTCACTTAACCCCAATTGCCTCACTAAAAAAAAAAAAAAATCTATTAATAAAATATAAGATTTTCTATAAAAGAGTTAGTGGCAGAGCCAGGACTAGAAACCAGATATCCTGACTCCTAATTCAAGTCCCATTCCATTGTACCATGACTTGGGACTCAGTTTTCTGATCTGTAAAAGTAAGGGGAATGATACTTGCTAGGCCTACCTCATGGAGCTGTTCTGAGATTTGAGTCAGATAATGAATAATAACTTAGAGTTCAAAGATACCTTATTTAAATGTAAGTCATCGTCACCATCATTACTACTACTACTACTACTACTACTACTACTACTACTACTACTACTACTACTACTACTACTACTATTACAATTATAAATAATGGTTAGAATATTGAACTTGGAGACAGAAAGATGAGTTTCAAATTCCGCCTTACACATTTACTCGCTGTCTGATACTGGGCAAGTCACTTAACCTTTGTTTTCCTCAGTTTACTCCTCATCTGTAAAATGAAATTAACAATAGCATCTACCTCACAGGATTGTTGTGAGGATCAAATAAGATCCTATTTATGAAATACTCTGCAAACCTTAAAATGCTATATACATGCTAATTATTATTATTATTATTAAACAGTTAATCACCAGGACCCTGAAATAGAGACTAGTAATAAAATAAAAAAGTCCTACTTTGAACATTTACTAACTCTGCTCCTCTGGTCAGCTAACCTCTGTGATCCTCAGTTTTCTCATCTGTAAAATAAATGGGTTGCATCCAATGACCTCTGAGCTTCCATCTCCCTCTTCAACCTATAATCCTGTGTGAAGTAAAAAGAAATGATGCAAGATGTTTAAAGTGCTATATGGTTCGATACTGGCTATTACTTGAAAGTTTTGTCTCTTTGGTCTAGAGTAAAAGGAGAATGGAAGTGTGTTTAGCAGACAGAGGAAGAAATTGAGTATGATTACATCATAGGAGCATGTCTCTGATTCTTATTCACCTGTATAAACAAATGACATTCTGTTTCATGATATTTCATGACCATAGCTGGTTAAATGGATCAAGACCTCTTGGGGATGCCAGAACCTTACTACAAGCCACCAGTATGATGAGATGTGAGAGAAATGTTTATTGCTATCTCATATAATAGCCAATTATTAAAATTGGGGAGATCCAAGCTCTTTTTTTGTTATTGTTCCTGTTCTATTTCCTTGTCCAGTCCTTAAGGACAGGGCTGATGAAAGATAGAATTAACATTCTCTTCATTCTGGGTATTGCTATGCCACTCAACTAGCTCTGCCTTGGGTGGGGGATATAGGTTCTTTGCCTAAGGCTAGGGGCTGTCTGAGTATAGGGATACTCTTTCTGTCCAAGAGTGACATGATGTCATTCTCAGCCCCTCACTGTAACATTCATTATCTCATTAATTGTTAAACAATCAAAGTTAATTTTCACCCTAGGGAACATTCCTCTTCCAATAGGCATATAAGCCCTGAGTCCACTGCCATTATGGTCTTTGATCTAAGACAGAGATGGCCAAATGGCCATCCTTTTATTAATAAACATGCTGGCATTATTAATAAAATAATTATATTTCACAGAAATTATGTCTTTCAAACCTTTTTAAACATCACAGATGCATTAGGAGAATTGGAATATCCCAAAGGAGGAAGATAATCATCACTCTGTCCTCTGTCCTTGGTCACACTACATCTGGAGCCCTGTGATTAGTTCTGAGGGAGTCACATTTTGAAAAGAACTTTGATAAGTTGAAGAGTATCTGGAGGCTTGCCAGTAGAGTGAAGGGTCTTGGGGTTATGGTCTCTGATGATAGGCTGGAGGATACGAAAGTGTGGCCTGAGGAAGCAAAGATGGAAGAAAACATGAAAACTGGCTTCATGAGGCTGAAGGTTGTCATGTGGAAGAGGGTTTACAATTCTTCCGCATGGCCCCAGAGCACAGAACTAGGAACAATGGGTAAACATTGCAGAGGGGTAAATTTTGGCTCAGTGCAAGGAAAATTTTCCTAATTAGAGCTTTCCAAATATGGGTGGATTGCCTGAAAAGTGAGGTCACTTCATTAACTTGAAAGAAATTTGTGGTTTCAAGATGGTTAACAATTTGTCACAAATGTTGTAGAAGAGAGTCATTGATAGGTGCATATTGGACCAGATATGGTGGCTGAGGTCTCTTCCAAGTCTGAGGTTCTGGGATTTGAGGATTCTGTGACTCTAAATAGTGTTGGAAATGAGTCAAAGTGGGGTTTTGGTTCCTCAAATACTTTTTATTCTTTCTTGATATACAATATTATATTTCTATATGTGTATTTATGTATACCTATGTGTATGTATCCATACACACAATGATCTTCTAAGATGTGTACTATATGGTACAGTAGAAAACAGTTCAAATTGCATCTCTCTTCAAGAGAACTTTCCCTTTCCCCATAACTGTTAAAGTCTTCCCATTTCAGATTACCTTCATATCTATTCTCTCTCTCTCTCTCTCTTTCTCTCTCTCTCTCTCTCTCTCTCTCTCTCTCTCTCTCTCTCTCACTCTTTCTGTATGAAATATATGCCTAGCTATTTACACACCCCTCTCCTGCCGTTAAAATATATGCTCTCTCTGGGTCAAGAAAACAATAATAATAAAAATTATACTTATAAAACACTTTAAAATGTCTAAAACTGTGTGTGTTTGTGTATGTGTGCGTGTGTGTGTGTAGAGAGAGAGAATTTCATTTGATGATCTCATCAACACAGTATTAGACTATTTTATATATGTAGAAACTGAGGTATGAATAGATAAAGCTATTTGCACAAGATCATGTGACTACTAAGTGGCAGAGTCATTATTAACAATATCATTTCTCATTTATACCACCTAAGCTATTATAAATGGTTTTCCTACTCATTTCATGAATATACAGAATTAGAAACTCAGAAACGCTCTCTGACTTGCCTGAAGACACACAGACAGTGCACTTCTGAGGCCCCGTGAGATCCTGGGTCTTACAGCTGCCAAGTCCACTGTCGTTCCCACTGTCTTACATCGTCTCTCCCCAGGATAAACTCAAGAGAGTGTCAAGGGGGTAGGTCGTTGGCCAAAGAGTTGGAACAATGAATAAACATGACCAGCATCTGCTTGGTCTCCTGTTCCCATTAACCTGATGCATTGCCCAGGAGCTGAAGTTATAAAGGTAATTACAGTAAACAGAACCCATTTGGAATCCTCCAGCAAACATGATCAGGAAAGAAAGATGGGCTGAGGAAAAGCCATTACCCCTTGGAAGTTATGGAAGCTCCAGTAGTTGGAGATTTTCTGCTGTGAATTTCATCAGCCTAAGAAATAGCAGCCTGAATGAATCTATCCCTGCTCACAAGTGTGTTTAGATGGTAAATAAAATGAATTACCAAAGTATTCCAGCCAAGTGCAGTTTCCTGAAATATTTGTCTTGGTAATTTAGGTAGGATCAGTTGGGTTGCCTGCTTCCCGCCCCCCTCTGGGTGTTTGTTCTGTTTAGACAATGCAATTGCACAGTTCTGGAAAGGAAAGCAGTCAGCTTCTGAGCCCATCAAGGGACTGGAGGAACAAGCCAGGCTTGGGAAAGTGCACTAAATTGGGAGTCAGGAGACCTGGGTTCTGGTTGGTGCTGTGCCACTAATTTGATGTATGACCTTAGGCAAGTCATTTTCTGTCTCTAGGTCTCAATTTCATCAGAAAATGAGGGTGTTGAGCAGAGGTTCAAGTTAGCCTATAAAATCCTCAATGGAACTGCTTATTTTATTGGATGCTTGGTAACTTCAGATTTAAAATGGGTAAAAATTTAGCATCAAATCAATAAAATGAGGGTGTCAGATTCTCTTCCAGGTGGACATTTTATGTTCCATGTTCTAGCTTTCTCTATTCAAAGCCTCCTTTTAGCTCTTACATTCTAAGTTATAAGGTTCTTCCCATCTCTGACATGTGGCATTTGCTCATTCATTCATTCATTGACTGAATGAGCATTTATTAGGTCTGTGCTATATTCTAAGCACTATGGTATGCACTGGGGACACAAAGACAAAAAAATGTCCCTACCCTCAAGAAGCTTACCTTCTTTAGGAGAGAAACAATATGTATCTAGACAAGTTAATACAAAATATAGACAAAGTATATCAAAGTGATTATTTAGAAACTGGGGTGGGGATGGGAATCAGGAAAGGCCTGGTATAGGAGATAGCACTTGAGATGCTCCTTAGAAGAAGCTGGGGGGGTGGAGGTAAGGAACAGGCTTATTCTAGGCCTGGGGACCAGTCTGTGTGAAAGCACCAAGTTGGAAGATGGAATGTTTTGTTTGGAGAGAAGCGAGTAGGCCAGTCCAACCAGAATGTGGACTCTGTGAGGAGACTTTATGTGAAAGCAGTCTGGAAAGAAAGATGTGACTTTACATGCCAAGTGGAGGCAGTGGGGAGCCCTTGAGCAGGGGCGGGACATGCACAAACCTGTGTCTTAGGAACATCTGTTTGGCAGTTGTGTAGATGATGCCTTGTAGAGGGGAGAGGATGGATGCATGGAGGCCAAGAGGAGGCAGTTGTAGTAATTCATTGAGGAGGACTGAGGGCCTAAATAGGGAAGTGTCTGTGTTCTGTGATTGTGGTTTGGTTTTTGTTTTTGTTTTGTTTGTTTTGCTTTGCTTTTACAAAGGAATAAAAGAAATCTCAGGTCCTTAGGGCAGTATGTCAGGGTCATTTACTCAGAAGACTGAGAAGATCCATAATAGGCTGGCCTGTTTCACAAGTGACTCCTCCCCAAATCCTTGGGAGTGATGAGAGCTTGATAATGTAATCTGCTAATTCTATTGCATGCATTTTCCTCCTTTTGGCTGCCTATTATAATATTGTAGGTTGTCTGTGTAGTCAAAAGAGCCCTAGGCTAGTACTCTGGAGGCCTGGGCACTGAGCCTGGGTTATACTCTCACACGTGTGTATGCGTGTGCATGGATGGATGGATGGATGGATGGAGACATGTATCAATAAATAATAAATGGATAAATGAATGAATGAATCCAATCTAACCAAAAGTTCTCATTTTGCAAATGAAAAAACAGGCCCAGAGAGAACCTCGCTTCTCACTATGTATCAGTCCAGCTATGAAAGGAGCCTTTATCCAGAACTGTGTAAATTGAGAACTCCTTTCAGATTATTTTAATATGCAAAGCAATGGCTTGAGACCAGTCAGTATGGCTTCTCATCTAGGTTCTTCCAGTGACTTGCTGGGTACTTTGTAAAAGTCTCCATGACAGCCATTATTGTTAGTAGAGAATAATTCTGTCTCTTTTCATGGCCTATGTTGTTATCTAGTCATATCCAACTCTTTGTGACCCCCATTTGGGGTTTTCTTGGTAAAGATACTAGAATAGTTTGTCCTTTTCCTCTCCAGCTCATTTCTAGATGAGGAAACTGAGACAAATAGGATTAAGTGACTTGCCCAGGGTCACATAGTGTCTGAGACTGGATTTGAACTCAGCTCCTCCTGTTTCCAGGGCTGACACTCTATCTCCTGTGCCACCTATCTGCCCCTCATGGACTATACTGGAGGGATAGTTGAGCCCAGATGGTCTCTCATCTCCTTCTCTCCCTCCCTCCCTCCTCCTCTTTCTTCTTCTTCTTCTTCTTCTTCTTCTTCTTCTTCTTCTTCTTCTTCTTCTTCTTCTTCTTCTTCTCTTCTTCTGCTTCTGCTTCTGCTTCTTCTTCTGCTTCTTCTTCTGCTTCTTCTCTCTCTCTCTCTCTCTCTCTCTCTCTCCTATTGGTTAGATGACAGAGTACAAGATAATTACCACTGGTAATGATCCCATTAGTCTTTGAGAGCTCAGACTCAGTGAGGGGAACACGAATCAGAAGGGAGATATGAACTAGAATCAGTGCCTACACTGGCTTTCTATCCAAGCTTTACTAGGCTAAACTGTCACCTCTTCCACCAAACGAATATTGGTCACAGAGATCCCATTCATAATGGTAGTGGATTGAGTCTACATTATTCTCTGGAGCTTTTGAAGCTGAGAAGATTTGGGAGTTTGAAGGAATGGAAGCTGACTATCAGACAACAGTTTCAAATGGAAGCCACAAAACTGGATGTGATTAAGAGCAGAATGCAGAAAAGCCCAGACTCGATAATGAGAGATGTGATGGAGCAGCTGCCCTCCACCCTGCCTGGATTCCCCAAGGAGTCTTGTTGTCAGGCCTGGGCACCATATTTTTGGAAGGACATAGACAAGCAGTGGGAAAGTATAACATAAAGCAATGAGTGGTAGAACTAATATTAAATACCATGATGTACCAGCTGAATGACCATGAGCAAGTCACTTTACCTTTTGAACCTCAGTTTCCCCATTAGTAAAAGGAGGATGTTAATATAAATGGGGAAACTGAGGCTCAGAAAAGCTAAATGACTTGCTTGTGATTTTCTTTCCATATTTTTCTGCCTCTCTGTGCCTCGGTTTCCTCATCTGTAAAATGAGTAGATTGGATTGCATGGCCTCTGAGGTCCCTTGTAGCTTTAGATTTATGATCTTAACTCTGAAGATAGGATTAATGGGATGTTCCCTCTACAACCTTGTATAAGTAAGTGCCCACATCTTTGGAAAGATTCTACTGACTTGCTTGTTTTGCTTGGCTCTGTATGTTTATTATAAGGATTTTCTTTTTCTTTTCTTTATTTTTTTCCATGGTGGGGGAGGGGAAGTTCCAATATGGTGACAGATTAGGCAATGAGTATCTTATTCATTGCTGGATTGGTGCCTGGCAAGGAGAACTGTCATTTCATTCTCATTTAATTTCTGGCTCTTGCTTAGGCACTAAATTTTCAAATTTCTTACCTAGAAGAGATCTTAGAAAGCAAAGAGTCATACCTGAAAGAGGTTTTGGAATACCAAATGTAGAACATAGCAATAATGATAATTACAACAAGAACAATAATAGCAACAACAATTGCTAGCATTGTATTATTGTGCATTGAGTTTTGCAAAGTGCTCTATCTCCTTTGATCTTTAACACACAGAGTAAATATGTGTGCTATGTATGGTTGGAAAATGGCTAGAGGCCAGGATCCAGGTAGGATAAGTCAAAAACCTTATTTATCAAAGCCCAGGGATGCAGGGACAGAATCCACACAATCTTATTGTGAGGTCGAAGAGGATGGCTGGAATGGAGGCAAGAGAAGAAACCCCCAGGGTCTGAGTGTGACCTGTATCACACAGAGTCGATGGCAGAGACTGGCCTTGAGCTCAGGCCTTCTAGCTTTGTGTCTGAGGACATCTCTACTCTGGCAGGCTGTTTTCATCAGACCCAGGCATCGGCTCTCTTGGCCCCAGGCTCATCTCCTATTTAAAAACTTCTAGGATTTCATTGGTAGGAGTACTCCTTCAAATGATACCAACTACTGCCCTCTAAACCATGGTAAATGGGTTGCTGTGGCTGAGACAATTTCTGCACTTAACTCTGCTGGTCCTTGGGTGATAGACACACTGTCCATGCCTGGTCCATACTTTTAGGCTGTTTCACATTTGACTCTTTTTCCCCATCTTCCTTATAGGCAATATGGATAGCTTTGGGCTAGATTAAATACTACAGTTAGATGCTTCCCGGGTTGGTTGAATGAATGACTGGGTCCAAAGAGTTGTCATTAATAGATCAGTGTCAGCCTGGAAGAGTGTACCCCAGGGACCTGGATCTAGCCTTGACTCTAGGCTATTAAACATTTTTAACAATGACTTGGATGAAGATATATATGGCGTGCTTGTTGAATAACCAGATGGCACAAAGCTAGAAGGAATAGCTAACACGCCGGATGACAGAGTCAGAATTCATAAAGATCTTAGCAGGCTAGAACAGTGGGCTGAATTGAATAATATGAAATATGATGAGGATAAGTGTAATTGAGGATTCAGAATTACCTCACAAGTTCAAGATGTGAGAAATAGGCAGACAACAATACGTGTGAAAATGCTCTAGGGTTCTTAGTGGATTGCAAGCTAGTGTGACGAGCAACCAAAAAAAACCAAAACCTCACCACCAAACCCTAATATTAACTTTAGCCTAAGAGAGGCATGGTGTCTATGGGAGGTTTTTCTCAGTGTCCTCTGAAGTAGTCAGGCCACACAGGGAATAGTATATTTACTTCTAGATACCACATAATAGATAAGTCATTGAGAAACTAGAACACAACAAGGAGAAGCCAACCAGCATAGTGAGAATGCTGGGGAACATGCCATTCCCCCCGCCTTGTAAGGAAGTTGGTACAGGTATTAGTATCCCCATATTACAGATGTGGAAAATAAACCTTAGCCAGATGAAATGGCTTATACAAAGTTACAAGTCACAAAGCAAGTACTGGGAGAACAGGGACTTGACCCTAGATTTTCTGATTCTGTATTCCATGTGCTTTCAACCACACGGTGCTGAGGGAAAAGAGGAAGAGGGGGAAGCTGGAATAAGGAGGGGAGAATTTGTCATCAATCTAGGGCTGGAGGGGACCTCAGAGGCCAGCCAGTCCAATCCCCTCATTTAACAGATGAGAAACCCGAAGCAGAGGACCATTAAGTGACCTGCCTAAGGTCACACAGGTAGTTAAGTATCAAAGGGAGAATTGGAACGCTACCATTCAATCATCCTGACTCTAGAAATGGGACTCTTTTCACAAGAAAACAGACAGGAACAGAAAAGAGAAGGGAGAAAATGAAACCATCAGAGGATAAGAATAAGAACTAGGGAAGCGGTAGGGGGTAAGGAGCTAGGAATATTGAGCACATAATTACAGCTGTCATTTCTTTTATGGCTTAACAAGGAGAAAGCGTTTGACATACTTTATCTCGCCTGGCCCTCGCTATAACCCTGTGAACCAGGATAAGGCATGTATTATTATTCCCATTTTACAGATGAGGCTTAGACAGGGGTGGGAATGGGGGATGAGGTGAGAGAGAGAATGCAAGAGATCCCAGAGAAAATGTAGATGGCAGAGAGGAGGAGGGAAAGGATCAGAAACAAGAGTGATGAAGAATGATTGAGAGAGAAGCGGAGAGATGAAAGAAAGAGACTAAAGGGGGAGAGAATCAATTGTCATTAGGAGATTCAAATTAGAACAGCCTGAGAATATACAAACGATTCCCTGGACGGATATTAGAGCTTGTCACTGAGGTGGAGGTGGGGTAAGGAGGGGATGGAGAGCAGAGGCTGATGCCAGCAGTAGGAAGTGACATGTCAGCAAAGCCCTTTCCGTGAGCTACATAAGACCTTTGCTAGGGTGGCCCTATGGACACCGGGGAAAAAAAATAAATGAGACTTACTTGGGTCTTAGAAATTGCTGAAATCCAGAGGCCGCAATGGAAGATAAAGTGTTCTACAAAGGTACCTCAAAGTGGAATCAATTTCTCTGGGCAGACTTTTATGTCCTATTATAAGAAATTGAAAAATTATTTCTGTGGGGATGTCGTTTCACTGGCCCACCTCTCCTGGAGATATTGAAAAGGAAAATGGCTTCCGATAAGGGGCCACCAGCTCCTGCCCTCCATCATCTCTCTTTTTTAATCGTCTCATCTGGAACTCAGAGGCAGGAGGAGCAGGGCTCCCTCCTCCCCATCCCATTCATCCTTCCATTGTTCTGGTCCCTAGATGGAAGGAAGACAATTAGGTAGGGCTGGGGAGAGTAAGGATGGAGGCGGGGACTACACAGTCTTACTTTTGCCATTTCAAGAGTCAGCTCACAAAGATAAAATGGGGAGGGGGGTGGGCAGAAGTGATGGCTAAAGAACAGTTCGTTTGTCTGAGAAAGCTCTGAAGGTTTTAGTAGACCACAAGCTTAAAGTGAGTCTCCAGCATAATATACACAAATACATATAGATACATACGCAATATATACACAAAAATATATACAAGTTGCACATATAGTATATACACATTAACATATATGCATACTTTTATACATGCATGTACAGATATATACATAGCACACACACACACATATACACACAATACACAAATGCATATATACACAAGTTATTTTCCTCATCTATAAAATGGGGATAATAACAGCACCTACCTCTCAGGATTGTTGACTGTTGGGAGAATCAAATGAGATAATACTTGTAAAGCACATAGCACAATGCTTGCCATATAGTGAGTGCTATTTAAATATTATTATTATTATTATTATTATTATTATCCAATGTACTACATAATATACAATGCATATATACATGTTTACAATATAATCTCATCTATACATGCATAAACACGCCACATACATGTATAATGTAGATGTCTATATGTATGTGCATATAAAATATACCCATGTTTACTATTATTGTGTTTTATATATACTATATACACATTTGCATATATACGTATACATTAATACATGCAGTATGCGCGTATGCATATATACACATCTACATTATATACACACATATAGACACATTATACATATATATGCACACGTATGTAATTAGCACATATGTGTGTATATATACACACATGTAACTGGATTTGAGATTTCCTTGGTGTAGAGAGTTCCTGGTGAATAACTTCTCTCCCTGTGCTATCTAGTGCCTTCTTGGCTATTTGTAGCCTTAGAGGGCTGCCAGAGGTCATAGAACTATTATGTGTGAGAAATGGAACTTGAAACTAGGTCTCTCCACCTTTAAGATCAGCAACCTTCTGTCTCTTATGCCTCACTGCCTCTCACTGCTCAGTGTGACAGTGAGACTCAAAAAACAAACTTAGTCTTGGGCTTCATGAAGGGGCGAACTGTTTTCAGGAGTAAGGAAGTGATCAAAGCTAAAAAAACACCCAGGGAAGGCATTCAGAATGCTGAAGGGTCCCTCCTATGTGTTCACTTAGGCTCACTTGAAGGAAGGATGTTTAGCCTGGAGAAGAGAGAACTCAGAGGAGGAAAGGATAGCTGTCTTACAAATATTTAAAGCATTGTCATGTAGGAAAGGAATTAAACTTGTTCTGCTAGGTCCCAAAGGGCAGAACCAGGAACAACAGAAGGAAGTGGGAAAGAGGTAAATGTTTTTCTTTCTTTCTTTCTTTCTTTTTTTCTTTCTTTCTTTCTTCCTTTCTTTCCTTCTTCCTTCCTTCCGTCCTTTCTTTCTTTCTTTCTTTCTTTCTTTCTTTCTTTCTTTCTTTCTTTCTTTCTTTCTTTCTTTCTTTCTTTCTTTCTTTCTTTCTTTTTCTCTTTCTTTCTTTCTCTCTTTGTTTTTGTTTGTTTTGTTTTTTTCCAGGAAAGGCTTACAACTAGAGCTAATCAAAATTGGAATGATCTGATTAAGGTCAGAGGATTCTTTTCATTAGATGCCTTCTGAGTGACCCCTTATAGCTTATGTGGTGTGGTGGGGCTTCTTCATTGGGGATCATTTGGAATGGATGGCCACTGAGGTCCCGTCCAGCTGCTAAAGCCAATGATTTTGTGAAAGGATGAAGTGGAAGATTTTAGCAGGGCTTCCTAATAAGCAGAACCATTTCCAACTGAAGGAAACAGTACCTGAACAGAGAGTGAGTTCTCTATCACTAATTGCCGAAGGACAACTTGTCAGGGATATCATGAAGAGGAAGCATGCTGTTCAAGTCAGGGTTGGACTAGACCCTGAGGTCACTTCCAAGTCTGGGATTCTGTGAAATGCCACCAGCTAAGCAGGAGCTCTGAACTTGATACTGTTGATGTGAGCCAGCTAGTTGGGTCAGATTAGGCCAGAGTGGAATGTCACGTCCTACCCCTTTCTTTGAACGCTTCATTAAATAGCAGCAGCAAAGAATCCAGCAGCTGTTGACATACCATACATACTTAATTCTTTGAGTATCATAGAATCAGAGAATGTCAGAACTGGAAAGCACTTTAAAGGCCATTTACATTCAGACGTCTCCCTTTACAGATCAGGAAACTAAGGCTTCCCTATTGTCTTTTCCATTAGGATCGTTGGTGATTACAATTATCAACATTTTATTTATTTATTTTTTTGGACCTTTTCAACAGTCCGGAAGTGTAATCATTTGAATTTTAAGTCCAGAGGAGACCTAAGGAATCACTTCCCCCAAATTCTTCATTTTTCACAGTTTAAGGAAACTAGATTAGAAAGTTTATATATCTTGTCTACAGTCACATAGTGAATTAATAACAGATCCCAGATTGGAATACGATACTAAAGTATCGTAGGAACAAAGGACCATAAAAACTAGAGTAAGAAAAGGAGCTGAGAAATCATCTCATCCAATCTCTTTATTTTATAAGTGATGGAACTAAGGACCAAGAAAGCAAAATTATCTTCCCAAGGTCATACTGGTAATAATGCAGAGAGTCTGGATTCTAACTCAACTCCTATGATTCCAAATTCAGTTTTCTTTTCACTAAGCCAAACTAACTCCTAAATCAATGCTCCATCTTTTTAGAATTTTTAACTATGGAACTGAAGGGATTAGTTTCACTTCATAATTCAGGTACATAAAAAACTTTATTTTGATCACACTTACAGGGCTCAGATATGTTCAGTAGTCCCCTCCTGGTGTTCATTAAAAGTCATTATCTTTTTGCTCTGAACTAATGATTTCATCACTGTCAATCAGAAATTCTCCTGTAACTTAATTTAGAATTTTACTGCCTGAGACATTGAGGTTAAATAACTCATGTATGGTCACAAAGCTAATATATGTCTGAGGCAGCTAGGAGATGTGGAAGATAGAACGCTAGGCCTAGAGCTAGCAAGCCTTGAGTTCAAGTCCGGCCTCCTATACCTACTGTGTGATCTCGGTTGAGTCACTTGACTTCTGTCTGCTTCAGTTTCTACATCTGTAAAATGCTGATAATAATAGTACCTACCTCCAGGATTGTCATGAAGATCAGATGAGATAATATTTGTAAAGCTCTTAGCACAGTGCATGGTGCATAATAGGTACTATATAAATGCTAGCTGCTGCTGTTGCTGTTACTATGACGACGATGACGACTACCACTACCACTAGTACCACCACCACCACCACCACTACCACTACTACAACTACCACTAGGACCACTACTACTACTGCTGCTGCTACTGCTATTACTACTACTACCATGACTACTGCTATTACTATTACTAGGCAGGGCTTGAACCCAGCTCTACCTGACTACTAGTGGTCAGTGCTCTATTGTCCATACCATACTGTACCTCAGTCTGAATTCTTTCTTTCTTTTGTCTGGACTGTGATCTCACTGGTATGGGAAAATCCCCTGATATGGAAAATCCTTTCACCAAAACAGATAGGCACCACACTTGTAATTTACAATTATGGAGAATTCCCTGTGGAGCTGAGAAATAAAGTTCCTTGCCTATGGTCATATAGCTAGCATTTATCAGAGGCAGGTCTTGCCTCTAGTCTTCCTGAAAATAAGACTGACCTCTATCTGATATAATATAATAATAATTTAATATAATAATATGTGGTAAAATAGTGGAATTTAGCAGATGTCCAGGGGTCTGACTGGCATGACTTAGTAGTGTTTGAATTGGGTGTGAATGAGAAACTACTAAGTACCCAATTAAGATGATTAGATTTTTAGCCACCTAGTTTAAACTTGGCCAACCCTGAGAAGGAGTGTCCTCAGAGGCTGTGTGGACTGCATCATCAACAGGGAACCAGTCTCAGCCGCACCACTTGAAGGACCTCCCCTTTGGAGGGAGAAAAAGGTAGAAAAAGGGACCCCAACAGAAAGTAGGACACTTGGATTCTCTGGCCTTGGAGGAGCATTCGGAACAGACCAGATTCTGGCTGCTGACTCTCATAGAAATTACGGACCCCTGGTGGTGAGTTAAATCCAGCCCTTTGAATTAGCTGAGCTGAAAGGGACAGCCCTTGGGTTTGAGACAGCCCTTGCTAGAGCCAGGGAGATTATCCATTTTCCTTTTCCCCTATTCCCTTGTCCTTGACTTTATTAATTTCACCCTTGCTGTGTATTTTATTCCTATTAACTAAAACCTGATTTGCTTGTAGAAAAGAGGCTGTTAAGCTCCTTTCTTATTGGCCTGGGAGAAATAACTAAAAAAGGCAGTTCAGAGGGGAGGAAACTTTGGATCTAGAGGTCCCTCATTTTCTGAACCCCAGTATTACAGCAAGCCAGCCAATTAACTCTCCCCGTATTAAATTTGGCCCCTACAAATATATTATACTGAACTGACACAAGTAGAAGGCAAGAAAGCCATTAAAAAGGGAGATGATGAAATATACCCAGGCTGATATCTTTTTTTTTTTTAATCTTATGCCCACAGTAGTTTTCCATTTTTCCTATTTAGGTATGTTAAAGGCTGATCTGTCTTTACTCACTTTTTGAACCACGTTAGGGACTAGGATGTTAGAGTTCAAACGCCACAGGTCCACTGTCATGGATGGACAGAATAGTTTGTTATTGAAATCCTGGCAGGTCTTCTCCATCACCCTTTTGTGATTACCAGTGTAGTAAAGACCCCACATATTTACTAATGAACTTGAATGAGATCCAGGTAGAGAAAATGGGTTAGAATTTGGAGCAGATAATTCTCAAGATCTCTTTCTGTTTATTCCATTCTGTGATTACTTGATTCCTAGTTCTCCTGAGTGAGTGGGAGTAGGAAGGCATCCCTCCAAACTGAATATTCATTTTAAATCCTGGAAGCTTCTTGCTATCTCTTTTGGCCTCAGCTTCCATCGGTTAAATGATGGTAAAGATGTCTTCCAGATTTGAAGTTCTTTCGTATTCATTCTAATAGTATCTGCCTTATTCCCTTTCTAGAGCTAATGCTCTCTGTCCCTTGTTCTCCAATTCTGTGTTCTAAGGTCCCTCCTACCCGATGGCATAGTAGATAGAAAGCTGGTCTCTGAGCAAGAAGGGCAGATTTTCAGCCCTGCCTTTGAGATATAATAGCTGTGACCCAGGGCAAGTCACATTACCCCCAGGAGATTCTCCGTGACTAAACATTGCCTTATAGAAACAGATCTTATGGGAGAAAGCATGGCCTAGGGGAAAGAAAGAACTTAAATCCCCATCTCAGCTCTGATCCTTACTACCCATTGACTACCTTGGACCAGTCACTTGACATCCCTAGGCAGACATTAGTGTCCTGACCCATAAAATGAAGACAGTGAACTAGATGGCTTTTCAAATCTCTTCTAGCTCTAGGTCTACATTAGTTTGATTACAAGGAGATTCTCTCAACAGGAGGAAAGAAGTATTTATTGACTATACTGTATGCCAGGCATAGTTTCAAGTGCTTTACATTTATTTATCCTTGTTTTTTTTTACATCTATTCATCTAATGTCTCATAATCAATATCTTTTTAAAAAATTTATTCATTTATTTGTGGGGCAGTGAGGGTTAAGTGACTTGCCCAGAGTCACACAGCTAGTAAGTGTCAAATGTCTGAGGCCAGATTTGAACTCAGGTCCTCCTGAATCCAGGGCTGGTGCTTTATCCACTGCGCCACCTAGCTGCCCCTTCATAATCAATATCTTCACAACAACTCTTCGATGGAGGTACTATTATATTCTCTATTTTATAGTTGGGGAAACTGAAGCAAACAGGGGTCAAGTGACTTGCCCAGGGGCACATACCTAATAAGGGTCTGAGTCCATATTTGAACTCAGGTCTTCCTGATTCTAGGCCTAGCACTCTATCTATTGTGCTGTTTAGCTATGGTCCCTACATAGATGAAATCACAGCTCTGATTTTTTTTTTTTTTTAGTGAGGCAATTGGGGTTAAGTGACTTGCCCAGGGTCACACAGCTAGTAAGTGTTAAGTGTCTGAGGCCAGATTTGAACTCAGGTACTCCTGACTCCAGGGCTGGTGCTCTATCCACTGTGCCACCTAGCTGCCCCTCTGAATTATTTTTAAGATCCATCTACCTCTAACATCCTGTGCTTTATGTGGTAACATTTTATATTCTTTTGTTTGTTTTTTCAGGGCAATGAGGGTTAAGTGACTTGCCCAGGGTCATATAGCTAGTAAATGTCAAGTGTCTGAGGCTGGATTTGAACTCAGGTCCTCCTGAATCCAGGGCCAGTGCTTTATCCACTGCGCCACCTAACTGCCCACATTTTATGTTCTAAGATCAATCCATTTCAGCTTTAACATTCTATGGTTTTAAGTAACTAGGGAATAGATTAAGTTAGTATATGTGGAGGAGCTGATTAAATTTAGCTCAAAATAAGTGTGTACCTAGAACAATGCACTGGGGGACATATAGATTCACTGACCCAATGAAAAGTCAGATCCATTTTTGTCACAGCTAGAGGGGATTAAAATCCATCTCCAGTCCCAGAGGGAGAAGTGGATTCAACCATCTGATTGTGTTTGGTGGCTTTCCATTTTTACACTTTTTTTTTTTTAGCTTGGTGCCTGGCATATAACAGGCACTTAATAAATGTTTATTGTTGATCCATGGATTCTAAAAGCCAACTTACTGTATTGAAATTTGCATTTCATCTTTATCGTCTTTTTTTGTGTTGTTTGGGGGTTTTTTGTGGGGGCAATGCGGGTTAAGTGACTTACCCAGGGTCACACAGCTAGTGTCAAGTGGCTGAGGCAGGATCTGAACTCAGGTCCTCCTGAATCCAGGGCCCATGCCCTATCCACTGCACCACCCAGCCACCCCTCATCTTTATCATGTTGAGCTGTCCCATTAAATATAAAAACAGAAGGTCCCAAACTTTCTGCCATATGTAACCTGGGGTTCAAGCCTGGTACATTTGCATAAGGCTCTCCTCATTGGTGGAGAGGACGATTATTTGGATGTTCCATATTTGTAAGAGAGGGGTGGAGTTGGCGAGAGGAGAGGTTTCTTCTTCTGGCATCCATCTTCTGGACAAGGGTAGCAGAATGAGCCTCGAATTTAGAATCATAAGATCTGTTTTTGAGATCTGACTCTGCTGAACTGTGTATGATGTTGGGTGACTTACTTCCTCTTAATACTTTCACTGCAGGTCCCCCTCGGGATGTTGGGAGAGAGGGATTTTGTGCACAATAGAGAGAATGATAATGAGCTATTATTATTATTTTCATCTGTGAGCATTGGAGCTAGCTTCTATCCTTACCCATATGAGACACATAGCAAATGGGAATTGAATTGAATCGAATCTTCACCCCAAAACAGAATTGTGGTGGAGCCAGCTCATATTGGCTCTTGCTAAATGTTTAGTGTGAGCTTTTAAACCTTGGAAATCTGCAGATGCTACAATTCAGTTTGATTTATTTTTTTGTTAATGGTCTAGACTTGTCTAAGAAAGTGATGGAGAAAACGTTAGCAATGCAGAGGAAACGTAGAAGTGGGTACTTTTTTCTTCCCAAAGAATATTTATCAGCACACCACTGCAAAAATCACATGAGACACATGGCATCCATTGATTTTAGTTTTCTTTGAGATTCAGCTTTATGACTGTGGTGGCTTTCAAAGTGCAATTTGGATACCATTTCCTATCCCAGCCTTTTTATGATCCGCCCTCCCCCCATCCCCAGTTCCTTCCATAAGCCTTTTCACCAGGCCTTCTCTCCTCCCCACAAATTACTTTAGATTTCCTTCTTCAGATTTTTGGTATGTGCTTGTCTATATACATGTTGTCTCTCCCAGTGGAATGTGAACTCTGTGAGGGAAGAGTCTATTTCATTTTTAGCTTTTTATTATTGCCAGCATCCAACACAGGGTCTAGCATATAGTAGGTGCTTAATAAGTGCTTATTCAATTGAACTGATTTTAATCTGGACATTCATTTTCTTTTTCTTTTTAATTTTTAAAATTTTTCATTTTTCTCAATTACATGTATAGATATTTTTGAGTTCCAAATTTTTCTCCCACCCTTCCTTCCCTCCCCCTTCCCAAGGCCAGTAAGCAATTATTTCCACATTAAACAGAACCAAAGGGGGAAAAAATGCGAGAAAGAATAAACAAGAAAAATAACAAAAAAGGAACAACAAAAGTGAAAATAATATGCTTCAGTCTGTATTCAGACTCCATAGATCTTTTTCTGAATGTGGAGAGCATTTTCCAACATAAGTCTTTTGGGATTGCCTTAGATCATTGTATTGCTGAGAAGAGTTAGATCTATCACAGTTGATCACTCCAAAATGTTGATGCTGTATACAATGTTCTCCTGGTTCTGCTCATTTCACTCAGCATCAATTTGTGTAAGTCTTTCTTGGTTTTTCTGAAATCCATCTGCTTATCATTTCTTACAGCACAATAGTATTCCATGGCATTCATATATGACAATTTGTTTCGTCATTCCCCAATTGAGGAACATCAACTCAATTTCGAATTCTTTGCTACCACAGAAAAATTAGCTATGAATTGGACATTCGTTTTCAATGATTTGGAAAGACACATTTGTATACATGTGTGTGTGTTTGTGTGTATGTCCCTTTTAAACAGAGTTGCCACAATGGGAGAGCTTTTAGTTTTATCACCTCCATGGTTCATCAATGACACCATTTTCCCAAGGCCTAGGCAGGATGCCTCAAAGTGGCTCCATGCTGAGTCCCTGAGGGAGCCTGGGGCAGACCTTCACAAATTACAGGTGGCCTCATCCTGCTGGGTGTAATTGAGTAAGTGTTCCCCCATACCCTGGTGGACTGCAGTGAATACTGGCAGCCAACTGAGCTGAGCTGGAGTGACAGGCCCTGTACTGTCTCTTCTGTCCCCTTTCCAACCTGAGAGCAATGGCAGTGGAATGTTTTGCTTTGTTTTTTTAATGACTTAGGAATGACTTTCTTCCATCATCCTTAATAGTACTTTATTTTCCCCCTCCCAAATGTACTTGTTATATAATAGTATTAGAGCTATCCATGAACGTTTCCTATTCCCCTGCTAGACTAAAAGCTCTCTGTGGGTAAGTGCCCTAAAATTTGTTTCTCTTCAAGCATCTAGCATTCTTGCCCTTTACACTGAAACAGCTTAATAAAGAAATCTTGAATAAGAGAATGGATTAGGGCATTGGTGGTTATACTAAGTATTTAATTGACTTCAACACTTATTAAGTACTTACTTGGTGTGAAATATTGTGGAAGGCACTAGCCATAATAACAATGAGCTGGAGATATTGACCGATTAACAAATGAATGAATGAATGAATAATAATAATGATGATGATGATAATATAGTGACAACAATATAGAACCTTAAAGTTTAATATAAAAGCTAGTGAGGATAATGATAATAATTTTATAATATATCATTTTAGGCAGCTAAGTGGCACAGTGGATAGAGTCTGGAAGACCTATGTTCAAGGCTGGCCTCAGACTCTTACTAGCTGTGTGACCCTGGGCAAGTCACTTAACCCTGTTTGCCTTAGTTCCTCATCTGTAAAATGAAATGGAGAAGAAAATGGAAAATAATCTTTGCCAAGAAAACCCCAAATGGGATCATGAATAGATGGACATGACTGAACAATAACAAATATATCAGATAGTTATATAAAAGTTAGCTATGTTAATAATACAATATCATATGATACATTATATAATGATCTATTATGATTGTATGAAATGCGATTATAATATAATTATAATACTATGTTATAATATGTTAATATAATAACATTATTATCACAGCTCACTTTTATATAGAACTTGCTTTAAGGTTTACAAAATGTTTTACATATATTATCTCATTTGATCTTCACAAAAACCTTGGGAAACAGGTGCTATTATTATCCCTCTTTTCCAGATGAGACAACTGAGGTTGAGAGAGGTTCACTTATTAGTCGAGGATCATACAGTTAGTAAGTGGCTGGATCTGTTATTTCATCAGTGCAGGTAATTCCTAGATGGGAATTCTGTCTATTCTTGAAGGCAAAAAAGTGTTTGAGAGAACCAAGGAATTACAGAATTTGAGAGTTGGAAGGATCCTCAGCAGACATCAAGTCTGCCCTATACCCCCAAATCTCTTCAAATTTGTAAAACATTTGGAATGTTTGGCACAAGTTGTTATTCTTGTTCAGTCATTTCTTAGTTGTGTCTGACTCTTCATGACCCCATTTGGGATTTTCTTGACAAAGAAACTGGAGTGTTTTTGCCATTTCCTTTTCTAGCTCATCTCACAAATGAGGAAACTGATGCAAACAGAACTAAGTAACTTCCCAGGTTCCCACAGCTAATAAGCATCTGAGGCCAAATTTGAACCCAGGTCTTCCTGGTTGCAGGCCCAGCATTCTCTGCGCAGTGCCAACTGTGTCCTAATATGTGCCCCTTGGAACACAGTAGATGTTTTAAAAATGCTTGTTCCCTTTCCTTTTCCCTTTATCAAGTTGGAAAGACTTTAAGCCTTTCCTTTCAATATAAAGCTTGGCCAAAAAAAAAAAAGTCTGTTAACTTTTCTTTTTTGTTTTCTTTCGTTTAGGTTTTGTTGTTGTTGTTGTTGTTAACTTGTCTTTAAAGGGTCAGTCTAAGTTCAGAGACATTCTTTACCAGAAGGCTGATTGGTCACCAGAGGTGGAAGGTTTTTTGTTTGTATGTTTTGTGTGTTTCTATTTGTTTGTTTGGTTGGTTTTGGACAAGACAGGTTACAATTTTATCTACAAAGACGGGAGGGGTTACAAACTGTAGCAGCAGCCAGAGTACCCACACTGAGGTTCTTTTAAAGTATTAGATAGAGTTGCTTCTAACAACCTTGGAAAGTCGATCATGTGAATACTGAACCCCAAAGGCAGAAGTGACTTTGTTAAGGTCACATAACTAGTCAATGGTAAAGCCAGGGTTTAAATGGGATCTCCTGATCCAAACATTTCTATTTAATGCAAGCACCCATAGAGAACAGAGAAACATCACATTTTACATTAGGCCATGTGAGGTCAATCTTATTACTCATTCAATTCTAGAATCCAACGTTCAATGGCTTTCTCAGAAACTGGCCATTCATTTTCTTTTATTAATATTATACTTTAATAATCAACCAGTGGGAAGAGATAAGTATTTCTAGTTCAGAATACAAAAACCATGGCTTAATAGCATTCTGGTATGACCCGAAGCCACCATTTTACAAATGAGGAAATTGAGGCTTAAGAAGGGAAGTAGATTGTCCAAGCCCACAAGTCCTTCTCCAGGCCTTTCCCAAGTCTTCTAACTTGCTAGCCCACAATTCCTTCTCCTTCCCCCCCCAGGGTAATGAGGATTAAGTGACTTGCCCAAGGTCACACAGCTAGTAAGTGTCAAGTGTCTGAGGCTGGATTTGAACTCAGGTCCTCCTGAATCCAGAGCCCATGCTTTATCCACTATGCTACCTAGCCGCCCCCTGTTCAATCTCATTTCATTTTCTCTGGAGCACACAATATACCACCTAGCTGCCCCCATAGTTTCTTCTTTTAATTGGTCTTGTAACCCCCCCCAAAGGAAAAGCCTCCCGTCTGAATGTATTGAAGGAATACCCCTTATTTTCCCCAGGTGTAGACAGTAATCTGAGCACTTCCTGTATATTTGAGAGCATCCCTAGAAGCATTGGCAGGTCATTAGCCCTCCCTTTCAACTCTGCTCTTCAAACCAAGCTGAATAAGAAATTGCTTCAATAGCTCTGATATCCTGACTGATTGGGACAGGGCTGAACAAGGTCCAGCCATCCTTTATTTTATCTTTTCCCCACCCTGCTAATCAACCTTCCTTGGAAGAAACTAGCTGTTTCCTAGCAACCCCAAGTGATGTATCTGGTTCGGATCTATTTTGAAGCTTCTCAGAATGACCCATTGACTTCCTACTGGTACACTGGCTATTGCCTTGTGATCACATTACTTTCCCAAGAGAAGTGGCATCCCCAGGATGATTGAGGAGTTGATGATGCAGGCCTGTCATTCATAGTGAAACTAGGGAAACTGACACACTAGGAAGGTACGCTGTGGACAGAGTAACTGGGAACTTGGGCTTTAGTCCCAGATTTGCTGTCTGATTTCGGTTTGGCTAAATTTCTGGCCTTAATTTCCTTTCCCATAAAATAAAAGGGTTATTGGAAATGAACTAAAGTGATAGCTCAGACATTCTATTTTTTTAAGGCCCAAATGAACAAAGATGCACTTTTGTATGATATTTTAAAACTAGCATAAAGCACTTTCCTTTCAAACCTGTGAGGTATGTCACAGTTACCATCTTACATAGGAGGAAAATGAGGCTACTAAGGGGAAGTGTCATGCTCAAGCTCATACAGATAGTGTCAGAGCGGGGATTTGAACCCAGGCCTCCTGTGTATAACAAGATTACATTACCTCTTCAGTATACTTAAGTGCTAGCATTCCGGCAGTAATACTCTGTGTTTTAAGGTTCTTTGAGGCAAGAAGACTTGAGTGTGAATGTGACCTCAGAAGCCTCCTAGCTACTGTGACCTCGGACATGTCTCTTAACCTCTGCCTCCCTTAATTTCATCATCTGTAAAATTGGGATAATAATTATACCTCCTTCCCAGAGTTATTGGAAAGATAAAATGAGATATTTGTAAAAGTATTTTGCAAACCTTAAAGAATTATATAAATGCTATTATTAATATAATGATGATACTGATAATGGTCTAAGATCCCTTTCAGACCTAATTCTATATTTTAATTCACTCCAGACCTGACATTCTTTGTTCTAAAGTTTCTTCTGCCTCAGACATTATAGATTTTCATGATTCTAAAGCTCCCTCTGTCACCAACGTCTTTCCTCAGACCACACGTTGCCTGGCTGTGACTTCTTTATACAGGATGTCCCAAAAGTCTTAGTGTAGGTTTAAGCTGTTAAAACTATTCAATACTATTTTAATCTATCAAAGCTTAAAACTACACTAGGACTTTCTGGACACCCTGTATTGCAAAAGTTAATGGACCTACATTCTGAAGACTTGAGTCCATCTAAGCTTTCTGCTATAACACATTGGATGTGCTTTTCCATCATACTATCTACTAGCTTCTCTTTAGGAAGAGTGAGCACCTCCTGCTTTCTTTTCTGTAGCCTTGATAATTGATGGTTAATATTTTATTTTTTCCCTTCACTGGTCTATGCATGTGTTGTTCGGCAGACTTTTATGGCAGCATTTTATTTTTATTACTGGACATCAACAGAGACCTCTGGGAAATGTGCAGCCACTCCTCTTTCATCCCTGCCCTATTTCTTTTTATTAATTGATGCCTTTTGTTTTTACATTACATTCATTTCTAAAAATATACCTCCAACCTTCCCTTCTCCCTCCCCGCTTCCCTTATTTTCCTGATTCAAATCCCTGGCTGAGAATAGTGTACTTAGTAGGCCTTAATAAATATTGATTGATTGATTGGCTTAAAGAAAGCCTGATATGGTGGCATAAGAACCAAAGTTAAACTGGAAGATTTGAGCTCACACTTCAGTACCAACAGGTAACAGGAAGCATGATCTTTGGCAAACAACTTCTCTCTGATTTTGTCACTCAATTTTCTTATCTGAGAGAGGATTAATAGTGCTTGTGCTGCTTTCCTTACAAGGTTGTCTGAGGATCAAATAACATAATAATTATAGCAGGTATTTTATGGAGCGCTTTAAGTCTTACAAAGCATTTTGCAAATAATATCTCATTGTATCCTCACAACAACCCTGGAAGGTAAGTGTTATTATTATCTCCATTTTACAGATGAGGAAACTGAGACAGTCAGAGTTTAAGTGACTTGTCTAGGATCATGTAACTGGTAAGTATCCAAGAAAGGATTTGAACACAAATATTCCTGACTCCTGGTCTGGGTTCACTGTGCTAGCTGCCTAGTTGGCTCCTGACGTCCCTTCTACCTCTTGATCTACTATGCCATAATTTTCCATTCTTTAGTTAGCCAACATTAAGCACCTATTGTGAGCCAGGCACTGTGTTAATCACTGGGGATCCCAAAAGACAGTCCTTGCCCACAAGGAGCTCACAATCGAATGGCAGAGACAACAGGCAAACGAATATATACAAACAACCTGCATACAGGATAAAAAGGAAATAATTAAGGGGACAACTAAGTGGCAGGGACAGCAAGGTGGTGTAGTGGATAGAATGCTGGGCCTATAGTCAACAAGATCTGAGTTCTAATGTGGCCTCAGATACTTACTACCTGCATAACCCTAGGTAAGTCACCTAACACTGATGGCCTGAGTTCCTCATCTGTAAAATGAGCTGAAGCAGGAAATGGCAAACCACTCCAGTATCTTTGCCAAGAAAACCCCAGTGGGGGTCACAAAGAATCAGACACAACTGAAATGACAGAACAACAACAATTAAGGGAGGAAAGAGACTATCTTTTTCCTCTTCCTTCTGTATCCCTATTCATTTTTTCATCCTCTTCTCCTTTCTGAGATATTTTCTCTTCATTTTCAAATAGATTTCAGTTGCCATTGATCCCTAATAATAGTTTCTCTGAACCTGCCATCCAGACTGTTTATATAGTGGTGTCCTTTAAATGAAAACATGGGCACCGAGAAGCTATAAATGAAAAGATTCCAGCTATGAATCTTTTAGTAAAGCAAAATATGCTTTTGTAAATTGAGTAATGATGTCCCTCCCTCCCCCAGTTTGTTTTTGGAGTTTATATTTTTTCCTATAATGAGGTTCTTATAATAGACTCTCCCTGTGTCACGTCACCTTGAATCCTGGTCCAAGTGTATTAATGTAACCTGTCATTGAGTGGGTAAGACCCTGTCTCTCACTCTTTGAAAGGGATAGAAGGTACTCATCTCAAGAGTCTTTATAATTCCCTGCCAAGTGGTGGTGGTGGGGGGGGGGGAACTGAATTTCATGACTCCACATGATCATGCTAGCTGCCTGAAGAGAACTGTGTCTGATCTATGTGTTGGTTTCTAAGCTCTTCCATCTTGGTGGGCAGTTGGAGCTCTGTGTGAAAAGTATGGATGGAGCTCTAAGATAGAAAAAAACATTTCCTTGTTGGGAAAACTGGAAAGACACTAGATTTCAAATACCAAGTAGATTTTTATTAGGATGGAGAGGGTCCCTGAGTCCAGAGACCCTGGTTTGAGGGCTGCCAGGAGAGAGTGGCTTTGTTCTACTTGTGTTTCATCGTAACTGACAAGAGAAGCATATAGGGAGAGTGGTGATCAAGATAGTGATCGGATTAGGAAAACACACCACATAAAGATCCATGCATTAAAAAAAATGGGGATACTTAGCAAGGAAAAGAGAAGACTTAGGAGGGGCAGAGCAACTCTTTAAATATTTAAAGGGCCATCCTGTTGAAAAGGGATTAGACTTCTTCTGCTCAGTGCTAGAGGGCAGGACTAGTATGGAGACAGATTTCACCTCAATATTCAGGACAATTTCCTAAACATTGGAGCTGTCCACGGATGGAATGGATTTTCCTTTCCCCTTGGACCCTCCAGTGAATTCTCTATCATTGTTGCTGTTTAAGGTGGAGACTAGATGGCTACTTGTTGCATATAGCAGTATCTCTGCTCTGGTGTAGGATGCCTTCTGGGGTTTGTTCAGATGCAGAGATTCTCTGAGTGGGAGGAGGATAAGGTCCCCCCCCCCCATCTTCTTAACCTTCCTGTTCCTGTTAAGGGCCTGTTCATCCTGGCAAATCCCCCAGGTTTGTAGCCTTGGAGTTATTCTCAACATCTTTCTCTTCATCAACCTCCATATTCAAATTAGTTGCCATCTTGTGAATCCTGTCAAGGTTCCCTTCTTTCTACTCTCACAGCCACCATATTAGTTAAGACACTTGTCAGCTCTCCCCTGGACTTCTCATGGCCTCCCCGTTTCCACCCTTTCCCTTTTCCTGTTTCTTCTTCACATAGCTGTCAAATTAATATTCCTAATGCCCATTGCTGGTAATGTCATTTTTTCTGCTCAAAAACCTCAGTGGAAGGTTTCCTACTGCATCTAGAATAAAATACAGACTCCTTTCTTGTGTGTGAATCCCTTTATTCCACTTTCCAGAATCATTTCTCCTTAGTTTCTCTCATAGCCACACTGGCTTACTTGCTTTTACAGTTTCCTAATTCCTTTCCCCACTTCTGTGTTTTTTCATGGGCTCTCCTCCATATCTGAAATGCTTTCTCTTTTTACCTCTACCTTCTACAATCCCAAATTCACTTCAAACATCAACTCACATGAGACCTAAACAGGACAACATGCCTCTTTCCCACCCAACTTTTAGTGTTTTCTATGTTGTTGCACAGTTGTTTCAGTTGTGTCTGACTCTTTGTGACCCCATATGGGATTTTCTTGGCAAAGATACTGGAGTAGTTTGCCATTCCCTTTCTCTAGTTCATTTTTACATATGAAGAAACTGAGCCGCACAGAGTTAAATGACCTGGTCAGGGTTACATAGCTACTAAGTATCTGAGGCCATATTTGAACTCATAAACATGAGTCTTCCTGATTCCAAGTCCAGTGCTCTATCCACTGTGCCACCTAGCTGCTCCAGATACACAAATACCAAATGGATAATCGTGGAGCACAAGTCTAACAGTGTTGCTTCTGTGCTCAAGACGTTTCGATGACTTCCTATTACCTCTAGGATAAAACACCCCTGGGACTGCTTGGCATCCAAAATTCATTATGATTTGGATCCAACCTATCATCTAAGTTAATTTCACATGCTCCCTGCTCATTTTGTAATGTGAGCAAAGGTTTTCAGTGTTCTAGCCTCATAACTAAGTTGCTTTCTGGCTACTCACCTTACATGTTTCCTCTCCAGCTTCACTGACATTCCTCAGGTGATCTGTGATGTCTGGAGTGTCCTTCCCCCTCTCCTGTGCCTCCTGGAATCCCTAGCTCTCTTCAAGACTTAGCTGAAGTGTCCCTTCCCATAAAAGGTCCTTTCTGAAGTCCTATCTATAAGCTCTCTCCCTCCATCAAAACTAGTGTGAATAGATTTAGTTTTCAATTATCTGCAAACATGTCTTTCCCTCATACCAGGGGAATGAATGGAGACTTCTTGAAGTGAGGGACTGCTTTATTTAGGTAACTGAATCCCTACCATTTAGCACTGAGTCTGACATATGATAAATGCTTAATAAATGTAGGCTATGGGGCAGCTAGGTGGCACAGTGGATAGGACACCGGCCTTGGAGTCAGGAGGACCTGAATTCAAATCTGGCCTCAGACACTTAACACTTACTAGCTTCGTGACCCTGGGCAAGTCACTTAACCCCAATTGCCTCACCAAAAAAAAAAAAATGTGGGCTTAATCCTCGGCTTGAAGAGAAGGAGCTCTTGAAGAGGGTTTCTCTCTCTCTGCTAACAAGGAGAGCTCCTAGAATAGTATAGTGGAAGGAGCATTGAACTTCTCATTAAGAAAGACCTGGGTTCAAATCTTACCTCTGACACTAGCTGTTTGAAAATGAGGGAATCATTGAGGCTCTCTGAACCTCACTTTCTTCATATATAAGGGGTAGATGGTAATATTTGTAATATCTACTTCCCTGGGAAGTTATGAGTGTCAAAGAACTTTGCAAACTTAAAAGCCCTATCAAACAATTAATTTGTGAACATTGAATATGCCAAGCACTTGCTGGGGGCTACAGAGACAACAATGAAGCATCCCCTGCTTTTAAGGACCTTTTATTCTATTGCAAGAAACAGTATATATACATATATTGTATATTATGTATAATATACATAACAACATAGAACATAACTTATTATCTGTATAATATATAACACATGTATTATATCTAATATGTAACATATATCTAATATACAATGCTATATGTTAGGTATATATAATGTGAATATGCGGTATAGGTTATATTATATATAATACATAGATAATTATAAGCTATATTAACTACATATTAACATTCCCTATGCTCAGTTATATTTTATTTCTTTTGTTAAATATTTCCCTATTGCATTTCAATCTGGTTTTGTTTTGCTAGGGAGTGGTACTGCCAGTACCCAGCGGTTGACACCTTTTATAGAGACTAAACTTGTTAGGGAAGTTTCAGGAAGGTCGCTTTCAAATTTGATAGTCGTATCTTTCTCATCTGGGATTTCCTTATCTGTAAAATGGGGGTAATAATAGCAACTATCTCCTAGGGGGTTTTGGGGAAGATAAAATGAGCTAATATTTGTAAAGTACTTTGTGAGCCTGCTAGCATTATTCTTTGATTCTAAATAGCAAAGTGATGGCAGTCCCCAGTAATATATACAGAGCTCCTGGAATGATGTATTTTTAGTCCCATCCATGTGGATTTCCAGTCTTCTTGCCTCCTCTCATTGAGACACCAGCATACTCCCTCTCCCCAATAGATGCCATTAAGAAATAGAGCTACTGGAGACCAGACGGATCCATCCCCGTACTGCTGTGTTGTTGGTTGGGACCGAGACTTGTCATTCCTGTGATTGATTGAGCTCAACAAGCTCCAGGCAGCAATATGATTTACGAAATGCCATTAGGCTTGATAAGGCAGGAAACAATTTATTATATTCTCGATGTGAGAAGGACCTAATGTGTCACTTCAATTTGTATAACGTTTAGAGAAGGGCTGAGGGGTATTCCCTCCCTCCCACCTTTAAAAATTTTTTTTTTCTTTCAATAAGAACAGGTTAGAACCCATGTGCTGATGGTAGCAGTGCCACAGATCGATGACATTAATGATGGCAGCTCTTATTGCCACAATGCTTTCACTTTACAGAGCACTTTCTTTACAACCACAGGGTGGTTGATGATCATTGCTCTTTGAAGGTGAAGAAATACATGCTCAGAGGGGGGACAGGATTTGTGCAAGGTCACTCAGCAGACAAGGGCCAAAGCCAGCATACAAAGACCCAGACCCCTGACTCTAGCCTAAATGTACTTATTCCACTCCACTGTTCTATCAATAGCAATGGCATTGCCATTGGAAGCTCAGGGGGCAGTGGTGTCTAGTTAAGGAGGATGACAAAAGGTCATTGGATTGGCTGTTTTGGGGTTGGACAACTATTTTTAAAATGTTGATGCAACATGACTAATATGAACATATGTTTTGCATGTCTGCACCTGTATCAAATTGTTTGCCTTCCCAATGAGGTGATAAGGAAAGGGAAAGAAGAGAATTTGGAACTAGAAATTTTTAAAATTGAATGTTAAAACTGATTTTACATTGGGAACTGGGAGAAAATGAATAGAAAAAAATAAAATATTTTAAGATGTTGATGAATTTGGGGTTCCTGGTACCTCCCCTCCCATGATAGCAAGATATTTTATAAAGTTTTTCTTGCTATTTTGGTGGAAAGTGTGGAGAAATGAATGCCATTTAAAAATGATAGTATAGGTGTATAGATTTGAAACTGTGAGCCTGGGTACAAAGAATGGCTATTAATGGTTTGATATCATCTTGGAAGGAAGACACCAGTAGAGGCCCCAGAGATCTGTGCAAATTAAAAAATATATATTATCATTGACTTGTATACAGTCATAAATGGCCAAAAATAAGTTGGAGGCAATAACTAACACACTAGTTGAAAGAGGTGCTGTCCACTGTGCTTTCCCCATGACAAAACATTGGGATTTAAAATGAAATGAGATAGAAATAAATGTAAAACCTTACATTTCAGTTCAATAAAGGAACTTCTTGAGAACAAGAAGGCAGAGGCCTCAGGTTAGGCAGCAGTTTATCTAAAAACTAGATCAGAGGATTTTAGCAGAATGCAAGGTCAACACTACTCAGTAGTTTGATATGGTAGCCAAAAGGTTAATGCAGTTGTAGATTGCATTAAGAGAAGCATACCTTTGAGGAATAAAGCAGTAAGAGTTCTACTGTATTCTTCCCTGCTTTTATTTATTTTTAATGCCACAGACATCTTCTACTATACCTTCCACATTGAACCATTCCTTGTAACAAAGAAAAATGGGCCAGCAAAACCAACTAACAAAATACAAAGTACCCATTTCTGGCAGCATATGCAGCTTTCCACTCAGGCAATACCCCTCCCCTCATCCAAGAGTTATTATTAGTCCAGTTGGTCAAATAGCATTCATTAAGTGCCTTCTATGTACTAGGCACTGTGCTAAGTGCTGGGAAATAAAT
The DNA here is from genome assembly GCF_019393635.1 of Dromiciops gliroides. Lineage (NCBI taxonomy): Eukaryota > Metazoa > Chordata > Mammalia > Microbiotheria > Microbiotheriidae > Dromiciops > Dromiciops gliroides. The sequence continues at coordinate 552,482,913 of NC_057863.1, read as the reverse complement.
TTCATGATCTCTTCGTTGTCCGGCTAATGCTGTTTTTGTTCACATTACTGTATTATATTGTTTATATCATCTGTATTTTGTTCCTAGATCAGTTTACTTTGTTCTGTGTTCATTCAAATAATTTTCACATTTCTATTAATTTACCATTTCTTATGTTATAATATTATTAATTTACATTTACATACCACAATTTGTTTCACCATCCCCTATCTGATGAGCACCTGTTCCATCTCCAGATTTTTGTAGCACAAAAGTAATGAATATATTGGTATTTATATTATGAATGTATTGGTAATTAAATATATTGGTATTTAAATTGATATTTAAGGGCTCTTTCTGTCTTTGACCTTCTTGGGATATATGCCTAAGAGTGGGATTGCTGGCTCAAAGGCTATCAACAGTTTAGTGCCTGTCTTGAATGATGTCAAATTGTTTCCAAAATAATTGGAACAAATTTCAGATATACCAACAATGCATCAGAGTACTTGTCTTCAAGCCCTCTAACATTGACTAGCTCCATCTTTTATCTTCATTGTCAAATCTGATGAGTGTATGGTAACACTTGAGAGTTGTTTTGATCACAGTTTTCTTACCATTAGTGACTAAGAGCATTTTTTCACATAGTTATAATTTGCATTTGTTTTTAAAAGTTTTTGTTCATACCCTTTGACCATTTACCTATTAGAGGATGGTTTTGAGGTTATTTATTTGTGCTAATTTCCTCCATATCAGGGATTTTTAGTAGAGATATTTGATGAAAAAATGTTTTCTCACTTGATGGTTTCTCTTCCATTTTTAGCTGCATTGATATTATTTGTGCAAAAAAACCCTCTCAATATTACATAACCCAAATAGACTATTTAAATTTGTTGATGTTGTTTCATCCCAATGGTACCTGAAATTCTTCTCTTTGGATCAGCAGAAAAAGGTGGAAGGGTCAGAGGACTTAGAGCTCTTAGACCTTAGAAATTATCAAGTCCAGACTTTCTAAAGCCACAAAGATTCAATCAATAAACATTTATTAAGTGTCCACTATGAGGCAGACACTATGCTAAGAACCAGATTAGAGCAAGATGGCATCAGATTTTAGAGGGTATTGAATGCCACATGCCTTATTTATGGCACAAAGGATGTTGACTGCAACAAAATCCTTAGTTTATCAATGTCCTTTTTAATAGGATTTTATTCTATTTAATAATAGCTTAAAAAGCACATTCTCGTGATTGTTGGGGCTCTTCTGAAGGTGGCCGAGTAAGTGATTGTGTCCTAGCTCAGCTGTGCTTAAGAGAGCAAGAAATGTGCCACAGAGAGTAAATGAACTATAAAGGAAGAGGAGGAGGGTGGGAGGGGTGGGGGAATCATAGGGAAAACCATATCCCTTCCCCTCCTCCTAAAGTAAATAGATTGAGAAAAGGAGTTGAGGCACTGTATAGGGAATCTATGCCCATAGGGTAAATGAAGCCAGGCAATCAGTAAGCTTTTATTCAGTTCTTACTCTGTGCCAAGCACTGCCGGGACAAAGAAAATCAAGAACAAGCCTAACTCTTGAGGAATGCATGGTCTTAAGGAGGAAACCACATGTAAACAGCTATGTACAGACAAAAGTGGAGATAATAGAATGAAGGCATCCAAGAAACCTTGGGTGTGGAGATGAAGAGGAAGAAAGTTCCAGGCACGGATGACAGTCAGGGAAAATGCCCAGAGTGGAGGAATGGAGTGACCAGTGTGGTAAATAGCATGGAGGCCAGTGACCTTGCATCTCAGAGAAGAATAAGGCATAAGAAGATGGAAAAGGTAGGAAAGACTAGGTTATGAAGGGCACTAAAAACCACACAGAGGATTTTGTGTTTTATCCTGGAGGTAATAGGGAGCCACTAAAGTTTACTGAACAGGAAAGCGATGCAGTCAGACTTGGGCAGCTATGTGGTATAGGCCTGGAGCACCTAGGCCTAGAGTCAGAAAGACTCATCTTCCTGAGTTCAAATCCAGCCTCAGATATTTTCTAGCTGTGTGACCCTGAGCAAGTCACTTCACCCTGTTTGCCTCAGTTTCCTCATCTGTAAAATGAGCTGGAGAAGGAAATGGCAAATCACTCCTGTATCTCTGCCAAGAAAACCCCAAATGGGGTCACAAAGAGTTGGATGTGATTAAAACAACTCAACAACAACAACTACTCAGACTTGCACTTTAGGAAGACTAATTTTACTTTAAGTAGAAGATGGACTGAAGAAGAAGGAGTAGAAACTAGACCTATGATTTCACTGATTAAGGGAGCTCCTGTAGTCAGTTAGTCAACAAGCATTTCTTTTTTCTTTTCTTTTTTCTTTTTTTTTTTGGTGAGGCATTTGGGGTTAAGTGACTCACCCAGGGTCACACAGTTAGTATGTGTCAAGTGTCTGAGGCCGGATTTGAACTCAGGTCCTCCTGAATCTAGGGCTGGTGCTCTATCCACTGCACCACCTAGCTTCCCCCCTCAACAAGCATTTCTTAAGCACCTACTATGTGCTAAGACATTGTACTAAGTGCTTGAGATACAAATAAAGGTAAGACTAGTCTTTCCTCATGAAGGACCTCCCATTCTAATGGGACAGACAGCATGTAATAACTAGGAATATACAAGATATATAAAGAGTCTTTGGAAGTTTATCTCAGCTGAGGGGACTGAGAAAGGCTTCAGAAATAGGTAGAATTTCAACTGAGCCTTGAAGGGAACGAAGAGGTAGAGGTGAGGAGGAGAAATATTCTAGGCATGGGGGCAACCAGTGTACAGGAATATTCAATGAAATGCAAGCCGACCATTGTATGGGGATCCTAGAGTATATTCATTGGTTGGCTGGCTGGCTGGCTGGCTGGCTGGTTGGCTGGTTGGTTGTTGTCCTTTATTCTCAAAGAGGACCAAAATGACATCACTATTTTAAAAAATATTTTTATTTATTTATTTTTTTCACCGCTATGTTGGAGTCCAAATACAGTGTTTCCAACTCTGCCTGATGAGGCCAGTACAAGCTCAGAAGGCTCTATCACAGACTAGGCACAAATAATCCATATGAACATTTGGAGTGGAAATGTCTCTAAATTTGCACATCTCACATTTCTTTTGAGCTACTGTAATTCTGCTCACTGCCTTCTTGGATGTAGGCATACCATGCTGGGAGATCCTTTACCAGTGTCTTCCATGTCACTCAATTGTTTCCAAAGTTCTTCAGAGAGACCTTGAGAGTATCCTTGTGTTACTTCTTCTGACTTCCATGTGAGTGCTTGTTTTATGTGATTTCTCTGTAAAATTGTCTTAGGGAAGTAAAGTGTAAGAAGACTGGAAATGTGGGTTATGAAGAGCTATATATGTCAAGCTAAGAAATTCATATTTGATCCTGAAGATACTAGTTAATATCCCTCAGAGTCTATTGAGCAAAGGGATGGGTAGGTGGTGACACAGTTAGACCCATGCTTTTGGAAAATCACTTTGGCAGCTTAGTGAAGAATAGATTGCAGTGAGAAAAGATTTGAGACCAGGAGACCAGTTAGAAGGCTCTTGCAATATTGATGAGGGCTTGAATTAGGGTTAAGACTATGTGGGTGGAGAGACGGGTAGACATTTGAGAGATGTTGTGAAGATAGAGATAACAAGATATGGAAATAAGTTGAATATGTCAGGTGATTGAAAGTGAGGAGTGGAGATTGACATTAAAATTGTGGGTGTGAGTAATTGGGAGGTTGCTGGGACTCCCAATAGAGATAAGGAAGTTTGGGCTGAGGGATGGTGACACTAGTAAGAAAAGTTGGCACTTTCTCTGTGACTTATAGTCTAAGGAATTCGGCTAGAGCTCTGTGAGGGTAAATGATGTTCACAGGGTATGGGTTAGGGGGCTGGCTATGGATGAGGAAAGATGCATACTGTAACAACTTCAGGAAAACAGATGGATTCTGCATCCATCAAGAAGGTGGGAGCCCTGTGATCCAGTAACAGCTAGTAACTGGCAGGGATGTGGGTTAGAGGCCCTGTTCCTGTGTCCTGCTTGCTGGTGTCCTCCTAGGGAAGGGGCAGAAAAGTCAAATGGGAAGTGAGCCAACCTGATGTCTGGAACAAGGAGCACAGAACTAAAGAGAAACCACATTTGGGTGGGATTAGCCCAGAGAAAGCATTTATAAGCTTGGTTATTGTTTCTCCCTCCTGAAATAAACAGGAATAGGAAATGGTAACAAGGTAGTAAGTGGATAGATTACTGAACCTTTTTGTCCCTTTAACTGAATTCCTGGAGCTCAGGAAGACTTGAGTTCAAATCCACACTCAGATGTGCTGCTCAGTCCTGGGCAAGTCACTTAAATTCCCCTAGACTCTGTTTCTCCATCTCGAAAATGGGATCATAATAGCACCTTTATTGTGAGGATAAAACGAGAGAATTTGTACAGCATTTTGTAAGCCTTAACATGCCACATAAATGCTAGATATTCTGTTGTTGTTGTTGTGTTTTTGTTTTGTTGTTGTTGTTTAACGCCTCTGGTATGGCTGCATGTTTTGGATCTAATCCCACAGGATAACGTCTCCTACACAGGCCCCCTTCACACTAATGGAATCACTTGAGGCCCTCTACCAAGAGAGATAAGTTTCCATCAGTTGGGAAATGAATACGTTAACCAAGTAACAGGGGTCAGAAAAACAAGTTCCATTTCTCAGTCTCTGCATGGGAGGAACACATTCCCCATTGTGCTACCCACACAAACAGGCTTTTCTCTGGTGATAGGCAGACAGGCCTTCTTGTTCCAGCGATTTTTCTTTTCCTGAAAAACATATTTATTGTCAGCTGTGCAAAGTAAACCGACATTCTTTAATGCTGTGCCTTCCCAGGTGTCTCTGTTTCACTTTCCTCAGAGCAAGGGAAAGGAAAGATTCCAGTTCCAAGCTCTTGTTAAGCTCTTCATTCCATCCCATCTTGTCTCCTGAAGGAGACTGGTGCCACATTTGAGAAGGAAGGAGGAAAGAGTTAGGTTATGGCTGTGACCTTGTTAGACCAACTACATGGGTAGGGGCCTTCTACATTATATTCTGAGAACAGTGAAATTGATCTGCCTTCCCTGAGCCTGAGAAGATCTAGATTAGCAGGTGGGTCTAGAACTGGCATCTGAAACTAAGGATGATGGCAGCTCATTAGTTTGTTGCTTTATTGAGGCCATAGGATCATAAAGAACAGGCCAAGTAGAGGAGGCCAGTCTGCTCAGGATTATGGCCTTGAATGTGACTTAGTCTTAGGAAGACATCTTTAGTGGTCAGCAGGACCCAAAGGGTTTGAATTAAAAGAGGAAAAAAAAATGGTAACAGAAGGAAGGATAAATGAGGAATAAACTAGTCGATTACAGAACTATAGCACGTTAAAACTAGAAAAGACCTTAGAGTATAGAATTTTTAACTATCAAACTAGGAGAAGTGTGCCATGAAATAAACCTTTTATTAAGCAGCTAGTGTGGGCAGAGCCAGAGTGGATTTGGGGATTTTAGTAGACTGCAAGCTCAATAGTAGTTATTATCATGATGTGGAAAACAAAACACTAAGGAGATCTTTGTGTAAAAAAGGATTATTCAGAGAAAGAAAGGTGATAGTCTTACTGTACACTCTCCTAGTCAGGCACCATCTGATGTACAGAGTGGCCCCAAAATCTCAGTTCACTATTGCATTGTGTTGAATTCAGAACATCATATTTCAGGAGGGGTATTGATAAGGTAGAGTGTATCCGAAGGAAGGTTACCAGGCAGGTCTGGAACCTGTGACCTGTGAAGAGCAGCGGTCAAAGGAAATGTAGATGTTTAGCTCTCAAAAGAGAAGGCTCTGGGGGGAAATGATTGCTAACTTCAAGAATTTAAAAGGTTGTCATTTGGATGAAGTATTAGACTTTTTCTACTTCAGCCCAAAGTGCAGAACTTAGAGAAATAGGGGAAATTATGGGGAAGTAAATTTCAGCTTCTTGTAAGGAAAAATGTATCAATCAGGGCTCTCCAAGAATGGATTGGACTGCCTTAGGAGGGAGGGAGTTTTCGGTAGTTTGGTTCTCAGAGCAGAAAATGGTTGACCACTTTTCAAGGATGTGGTAGAAGAAATTCTTGCTTTCTCTTAAGCATTGGCCTAGATAATCCCCAAGTTCCTTCCAACATTGAGATTCAATCATTTTCTTTTATTTCCCTAACATGACCAAGTTCAATTCAGTGACTTTTTCAGTTGTGACAGACTCTCAGTGACCTCATTTGGGTTTGGGTTTTTTTTTTGGTTTGTTTTGTTTTTTTGGCAGAGATACTGGAGCGGTTTGCCATTTCATTGTCCAGTTCATTGTACAGATGAGGAAACTCAGGCAAACAAGGTTAAGTGACTTGCCCAGGGTCATATAACCAGTAAGTATCTGAGGCTAGATTTGAGCTCAGTTCTTTCTAACCATAGGCTCAGCTCTCCATCCACTGAGCCACCTAGGTGTCTCTAAATGGTGAAAATTTTATTGGATTAGTATAGTGATATAGTAATGGATATAGTATAGTATTAGTGTAGTATTGTATAAACTTTATGGCACTAAGGAGATATGAGGTATTCTGTTAATGATTGATAGGCAGTGGAAGGGAAAATAGGATGATTTAATCTACCTGTATCATTATAGGATTATAAACTTTTCAATTCAATTCCTCCAGTATTTATTGAAGGCCTACTGTGTGCAAGGGTTTATCTTAGACTGTGAGGGATACAAGACATAGTTACTCTTCTCAGGGAACCTACAGCTTATCTGATTGGGAGCGAGGAATTTCAGACACACACACAAATAACTAGAATAGAAAGTAAAGTATGTGAAAGTTTGTGAAAGATTCAAACATATTGTTAGGAAAGTCCAATGGAAGGACAGATGGTTCCTGACTGGAGACGGCAATGAGTAAGGGTGAGATTCTAAATGGTGGGACACAGGAGCACAGTGTTCCAGGCAGGAGATCTGAGTAAACAAAAGTAAAGACATGAGAAATCAGAGTGACAAGTGGACCACTTTGGCTGGGCGTGGATAAGTGTGGATTAGTGTGATTTAAGCTCCTCAAACAGAAACTGGAGTCAGATTGTGTACAATCTTGAAAACTAATTTAGGGCATTAAAACTTTTTTTTTAGTGGGCAATAGGGAGCCATGGAAGTTTTCTGAGCAGAGGACTATCATGCTGAAAAATTGAATGGACACACATTCTATTTCACCTCCTCGACTTTCATGGCCTCTTCTGAAAACCAAAACAAAACAAAAAACCCCTTTCAGCAAAAATGTAATTTGCAAATCATCACGTGTTTAATGATGATACAGGTTTATTTTTAAAGCATGTGAAGACCTGATCATTAGCAAAACTAACGTGCAAGGTATCAAAGCTAGTTTCAGATACTCATGAGTTCAAACCTTACCCCTTTCACTTACTATTTATGTGACCTTGGGCAATCTGCTTAGACCTTCTGGCCCCCAGTTTTCTCATCTGTAAAATGAGAGAAGTGAACTATATGACCTCTAAATTCCCTTTTACTGCCTTCTAAATCATGACCCAGAGAGAGCTAGGAGGTGCAATGAATAGAATACTGGCCCCAGAATCAGGAAAACCCATCTAGACACTTAGTAGCTGTGTGACCTTGGGCAAGTCATTTGACCTCTCTAAGACTGTTTCCTTCTCTGTAAAATGAGCATAATAATAGTGCCTACCTCATAGGGTCATTGGGAGAATCAAATGAAGTTATATACATACTCTCTCTTCCTATATCTATCTATCTATGTATATGTATATATAGATATAGATATATATGTAAATGGTATGATAACAACAATGAGGAGGAGGAAGAGGAGCTATTCAGAGCATGGAGTTAGCTTATACCAGTTAGCGAGAGCTGACAATTTTTTTTTCATTTTGAACTTAAATACAAAAAGACAAGAGGATTCAATATGAAACCATGAATCTCCATTTCACAGTTTACTTTTTTTGAAAAACTATATAATAAATACTATACATAATTTACAAAACTACCCTGCTTTTCTGGGCTCCCTTCTGAGTTTTATTTTGTTCTCTACTGTGCAATTTTTTCCTTCCACATCTCTGCTGTGTAATTTTTTTTTCTCCCCAATCGTTAAATTTTCAGTGATTATTTACACATAGAAAATCAGCAAATGCTACAAATAGGTGCTTGATTTATTATTCTATTGATTGTTTAGACTTAAGAAGGTGATGAGAAGATGCCAACAATGCAGATTAAACTTAAAAGTGTGTTCTTCATACATTTCTTTTTCAGTGAGCCAGTTGTTAAACATTTACCAGTATACCCCTGCTTATGTTTCTAGGTATTTCCAAGTTTGCCTTTAGTTCAGTGCAAAATTCTAGACTATGTTACCATGCCTGTAGACAGGGAATTAGTAATGGTTATTAAGAACCAGTATGAGGGCAGCTAGGTGGCACAGGGGATAAAGCACTGACCTTGGATTCAGGAGGACCTCAGTTCAAATCCAGCCTCAGACACTTTTCATTAGCTGTGTGACCCTGGGCAAGTCATTTAACCCTCATTCATACACATGCACACAAGAACCAGTATGGACTCACCAAAAATAAGTCTTATCAGACAAAAGTTATTATATTTTATAATAGTTTTTAGACTGATGACTCAGGAACATATTATAGTCAGTATGTCTGGATTTCAAAGGAGCCTTTGACAATCGCTCTTCTGCCATGCTTGTGAACAAGATGGAGGGAACTAGGGGCAGCTAGGTGGCGCAGTGAATGGAGCACCGGCCCTGGATTCAGGAGTACCTGAGTTCAAATCCAGCCTCAGACACTTGACACTTACTAGCTGTGTGACCCTGGGCAAGTCACTTAACCCCCATTGCCCCGCCCAAAAAAAAAAAAGATGGAGGGAACTAAATGATGAGCAGGTTGAATAGATTCAAGGTTGACTGAATGGCTATATCTAGAATTTTCATTAACGGATTGTATGTGAACCTAAGGGAAGATCAGTAGTGGAGTGTACCAAGGATCTGTTCTTGATGTAGTCGGAGTTAACATTTCTACTCAGTGAGCTGCATTATGGGGTCTTTAAGTGAATGCTGCACAACCACCTGTCAGAAATTCTGGAAAGGGGATTTCTACTTAAATACGGGTTAGGCTCTATGGCTGGTAAGGTCCATTCCAATCCTTAGAATCTTTGATTTTTCTGGAGGGTTCTTTAGAACACAGAACATGAAAAGGCAGAATGTCAGTATGCTAGAAGAGCCCTCAGAACACCAAATGTTAGAATTGGAAAGAGCTTTTGATAACATTAATATTACAACACAGAACATCCAGTAGTAAAAATGAGAGTGGCCCTGGAGATTGACTAGTCTAACTCTGAAGAATTTTCTCCTAACCATGCCTTGTCTTTGGAAATCTATGCTGTGGAAGCGTCTCAGAGGGATCCAGTGAGCTCTTTGTTACTTCCAGTCAGCAATCACCTTCAAGGAGGGCCCACTTCTTAAGTGGTTCTCTCCTGGCCAGACTCCAGGGTAGGGTACTCCTTTCCTTAGAATTCTCCTCCTCCCTTGAGTTAACCATTCTGATAAATCCATACATAGAAAAGTGGGATACCCCCAACTAAAACTAGAAAGAAACCCTTGCGAAAGAAGGCTACATCCCAGCCCCTCTTTGGCCACCTGCAGTGACTAAGGGATCGTGGGGAAGCCCGCTTGCACACACTGTACACTCTGCCTGCAAGTGATTAAAGGGACCATAATGGGCACAGTGAATTTCCGTCTGTCTTCTGCCTGTCACAAATGCTGAATTTATTGCTGCTACCTGAGCGTGGGGAAAGTCATCAAAGGCAAACAAATTACAAGTTGTTTGCAGTTCCAGACGGATTTCAAGTTTCCTTAGGGCTATGTCTGTTTAGTTATTTCCAAGGAAGAATTAGGTAGTTAACTCCCCCAGCATTTTCTTGCTGGTCTTTTACATCAGCTTCTCTGATAAATCATTTGGGACACGGCATAATCAACAGCGTTGCCATAAAACCTTTATACAGATCTATAAACTAGATTACATTGTGGGGAAAATCATTAAGCTGTGCTACTTGCAGAGGGCTGTGTATTTGCATTAAAATGTAAAGGGAGACCTGTGTAGATATGCATTTTTGAGGGGTTCCAAGTAAAAGACCTTCTTCCTTTTTGCCCTCTGGATGAAAAGGTAAGTTCATTCGAAATCAAAGAATATTAGATTTGGAGCACAGGGTATGAGAGTGTAGAGCAGATGATATGAGAGCAGAGGGGCCTTAAACACTATGGAATAGCAGAGGTAGAATGTTAGGAGATAGAACGATAGAGCTGGAAGAGACCTCAAAGTGCAAAATGTCAGAGCTAGAAGGAACCCTAGAACACAGAACGTTCAAACCAGTAGGGCCCTTAGAACACAGAATATCAGAGCTAGAAGGGAACTTAGAATAATACACAGCAATAGATCTGGCTGGAACCTTACAATATAGAATGTTGGAACCAGGGAATAATAAAAACCCAGACCTTTAGAAATCCTCTCCATCCACTGCCTTCATTTCACAGAGGAGAAAACTGCGATCCAGGAGCTGAAATGACTTACCGCCCTGTAGTCAAACAGATGGTCTGGCCACCAAGGATAGAGATCTTTCCATTACCCCACACAGACATTTGCAATTAACTCCAGAAAATCTCCAAGTAAGGTTAACCCTAGAGCTCTGGAGAAAGGGAAAAGTCAGAATTCATTTCTAGGGCGTCTTCCCCTCTCGTCGACAGCATTCCAAAGGCCATCCCAGCCCAGTCTCAGACTTGCCAAGTATTCTGACTTCTGCTGCACTACCCACTGGCCTCTCCCTAGCAATGAACAATGCTAGCCTGGTATTTTATGTGGGTTGCATCATGTAATGGTAACTGTGCCCATGTGATGTTGAGTTATACTGATGGAAAGAAAAGCTCATAGCTTTGCTGAATGTGATCATGAAGCAAATGGCGCAGAGTCCCCGGGCAAACTGAATGGGAGAACCAGAATCCTTTTTGTTTGTTTATTTGTTTTTTATTGGATAGCACAGGGGTAAATTTTAATCCTGAGGAGATGGAATTGTCTCTTCAGATGGGCCATGAGCAGCATATAGTACGTTCACTCTGTACTGATAGAGATGGAATTGAAGGTTGGTGAATGTGTTTAGGAAGGTTTGATGTTGGAGGTCCATCAATCAAAAGTCCATTGACATTGAAGTTAGGTCTGCCACTAACTGCCTTAGGTAAGTGACTGTGGTCTGTTGTGATGCAATGGAAAGAACATTGGATTTAGCATCGAAGGACCCAAGTTGAAATCCTGCCTCTGGAACTTGCTGCCCATGCAAACTCACACAAGTCACTTAGCCTTAGTTTTCTGATTTGCAAAATGAGAAGGTTGAACTAAATGCCCTTTAAGGTCCTTTCCAGCTCTCTGTGCAACATCTCTTCTACTACCCAGTAGAATATAAGCCTCTCAAAGGTGAGGATGGCTTTGTTGTTGCCTTTATATTTCCAGAGCCTAATATAGTACCCTATATACAGTAGGTGCTTAATATATGCTTATTGCATTGAATTGATCCAATTGAATCAAAGAGTAGAGAATGCAAGCATCATTCTTAGAGATTTGCTTGACTTCCCTGGGTGTCAGTGTCCACATCTTTCAAATAAGAAGATTGGACTAAATGGTTTCTGAGGTCCCTTCCTGACCTAAATTGATAGCCTCGTGATTCTGTGATTCAGTACTTTATAATGCAGACAGGTTTTTTTGTCTTCATGATTGTAAAGGGCAATGCAAAGACCTGAGTTTAAATCAGCCTCAGACACTGACTATGACCTTAGTCAAGTCACTTAACCTGTTTGCCTCAGTTTTCTTATATGTAGAATGGGGGTAATAGCGCCCATCTCCAGGTTTGTGAGGACCAAATGACATTATAATTGTAAAGTAATTATTTACAGTGCAAACCACTATAAGTGCTACATAAATATTAGCTACAATTATTATTATTATCATTAAGCTTAAAGCTGCACTAAGACTTTGGGATTATCCTATATGTTCCTTACATTGTATTCAGAGGCTAGACTGTGATGCTTTTCCTTTCATCCCTCTGAACAAAATAGTTCTTTATTTGTTGGAATGGTTTCTGATCATTTTGCAAATCACTAACATGCTAAACTAGTACATTTTCATCACCATCATCAAAGCCATCAGTTCTAAGACATTCTAACTTCAAGGTTTAGAATGCTCTCTGTGAAATATCAACCCTGCGAAGTAATTATTGGGGATATTAGCACCCCCATTTCACAGATCTCAAAACTGAGCACATCTTCCCACCGGGGAAGAGAAGACAAAGATGTTTACTATATGTTAACTTTTTAAAGTCCGTGTTCTTGATTGAAAAGTGTGGGAAAGGGAGGGAACCAAATGGTTTTGCTCTTGGAAAAATAAAATGCTATCCTCCTTTCCATATTCTAGAAATCAGTGCCCCCTTTGAGGAAATGGGGCACTTGAATATTAGATTGAATTCATTTTGTCCTGAGAGCATTTTTGCTGAATTGGCAAATGAACGTGGTGAGATGTTTTTTTTCCCCCTACAGAATTCCTCAGATGGGACCTTCCAAAAGTAATCAGTGCTCACCAAGCTCAGTGCATTGATGAGAGTACTCTACTAGAAGTTAAGAGAGCTTGAATAATAGCCAATGTTGATGTAACTGATTCAAGTTTGCAAAGCCCTTTCCATGCGTGATCTCATTTGAGCCTCACAACAACCCTGATGTCATTAGTCTATAACCTACAGTCTTTAGGGAGATGCTGGTGGCAGAGAGATGTTGACTTGCTTGTGGTCACACAGCTTTTTTTGTGTTAGAGTGAACATTTGAACCCTGTTCTTTCTGACTACAGTCCAGATCCAGCATTCTCTCCACTCTACACCCCATGGGATAGATATGGTAGGGTTTTTTTTTTCTTCATTTTACAAATGAGGCAAGTGAGGCTTAAGGTAATAAAGAGACTTGCCCAGGATCCCATAGCTTGTAAGTGTCAGAAGCAAGATTGACCTTGCAAGACTCTAAGTCTAGCTGTTTTTTAGATTATACCAAAGTATTCATCTTTACCAATCAGAATAAAGAATATTGGATAGGGGCAGCTAGGTGGCGCAGTGGATAAAGCACCGGCCCTGGAGTCAGGAGTACCTGAGTTCAAATCCGGCCTCAGACACTCAACACTAGCTGTGTGACCCTGGGCAAGTCACTTAACTCCAATTGCCTCACTAAAAAAAAAAAGAAGAAGAAGAAGAATATTGGATGGAAATCTGAAGGCCCAGGTACTTCTAGTTAGTATATGTGTACCTTGAGCAAGTCTCTTCCCATTTCTGGTTTTCTTCCTTTATAAGGTGAAGGAACTAGATGTTAGTTAGTAATCTGGGGTCCATCAACTTGGTTTTGAAAAAAATAACTATTTTAGTATAATTGGTCTCCTTTGTATTTTATGCATTTAGGAACATGATTCTGAGGGATCTCTAGCATTTCCTGCACTGTCACAGGGGTCCATAACTCCCTCCCTAAAGTCAAGAAACCCTATACTAAGGGATGTCTCTGGTCCCTTCCAGCACTGGCTCTCTCTCTGTCTCTGGATGGGCAGCTCTTTCCTCTGAGGCTCTGGGGCCCAGAAGAAGGCCACTGCCACTTGGTTTGGTCACCTTTGCTCAGACAACTTTGACAGACAGCAGGGCACCATGACCAAGCCTCTGTGGCTACACCAGATGCTACAGGCTTGTTAGAACAGTCATGTTTTCAGGCCAATCACTCTCATCCTCTCATTTAACAGAAGAAGAAACTGAGGCCCAGAGAGACAAAAGGGCTTGATATTAATAATAGTAATAGCTGGACCTCTCAGCTGGTGGGAAGCATCCAAGACAGTGGCAGACAAAAGCAAATTTACAAATTAAAACATGCCAGGCTGAGAAGGACTGGTGTTTGCCTGCGGGTTGTTTCCTTGCTCTTAAATGCAAACAGGAATGTCTTATTATATTCACATCTGTTCCTCAAACAGAGAGTTCTTTTCATCCTCTTTCCTATAGCTCGATGGTGCTCCCAGGGCCTGAGATACACAGCAGTCCCTCATTATGGAAGGGTTTTTATTAAGGTGAGGCAAGGTTGTTTCTTTAAATGCCAAATACTGGTCCTCTGTAACAACTGGCAAAGGGATCCCAGCTGAGTTTTGTGGTTGTTAATCTCTTGCTTACACAGTCATAGAATCAGAGAATGAATGTCGGAGCTGAGAGAGCCTTTAACATACAGAATGCTAGGACCAGAGAATGTTCACTGTTAGAATTGGAGGGGACCACAGCACGTGAGAGACTGGGGAGGGATCTTTGACTGAGTGATAGAGCTTAAAAAGAGACCTTAGCACATAAAACACTAGAAGTGGAAGGGGCTTAAGAACATGGAATGCTAGATGTCAGGAAGAATATTGAAAATGAAAGAAGAGACCATAGGACATAGAAATTTGGTGAGGGGCCTCAGAACATATGATAGATTTAGAAGAAATCTTGGAAGGTAGAAAGAGATGAAAGAGCAGGGAGGGGCTTCAGAGCATTGAATAGAAAAGTAAGAAGGGACCTTAAAATATAGAATGAAAAGAGTTTGTAGTGATTTGAAAATCACATAAGTGTTGTGGGAAGCAAAAAAAGTCCTATCTCTGGAGTGAGAGTATTTGTTTTGAATCCCTGTTTTGTTGTATACAATTAGGAGGTTGGAATAGAATACCAGTGAGATCTCTTTCAGGTCTAAACGCAGTAGCCCACCTCCCTCGTTTTGTAGAGGAAGAAACTGAGGCATGAAGAAGGGACTGATGATAGCCTAAATTTGGATAGTTTTAAGGCTTAAACATGATCGCTGTGCATGCTCATTTGAGGCTGTCAGCAATCTTGTGAGGTAGCTTTGGTGCAGTGGGAAGAAGGTTGAACTCAGAGTCAAAGGACCCGAGTGCAAATCCCTATTCTTCCATTACCTAGCTTTGTGGCCTGGGTGAGTCACTCTATGGGCCTCAGTTTCCTGATTTCTAAAAGGAGGAATTTAGACCAGTTTGCCTTAGTGTCCTTCTAGCTCTGGATGGATGAGCCTATGAGGTATGTACTATTGTTCTCCCCCCTTTTTTTGCAGGGCAATGGGGGTTAAGTGACTTGCCCAGGGTCACACAGCTAGTAAACGTCAGGTGTCTGAGGCCGGATTTGAACTCAGGTCCTCCTGACTGCAGGGCTGGTGCTTTATCCACTGCACTACCTAGCTGCCTCCCTCCCCCCTCTTTTTGGAAGGTAAAATTAATATTTTTTTCATCATGACTCCCTTGTTGCAATCTAGTAAGTAAAAGGTAAAATTTGAACCCAGGATTTGGTATGTTCCTTGTCCCAGGTTCTTTTCTGCCCTGGCCTGCTTGTGCTTCCTTCACTTCCTCCTCTTAGCCCTATCTCTCTTTCCTCCTGCCCTTATCACCCTGATCTGGGTACCAGATGCACAGTAACTTCTAACCAACAACATCCCTCCCCCCCCCACCAAGTTCCAAAGCCCTTGTTGAATTCAGCAACCCAGTTTAAGTTTCACTCAATAAAGCTAACAAGACAACAGCAATACTCGATCCCACTAATTGATTTAATCAGGGCAGGGGGCTGGTGAGAGAGTCAGCTGATTTTTCCTCATCCCGCGGCATCCTCGAGGGCATTTCCAGAAGCCACCAAAGTTCACATTTTAGAACAAGGTAAAATGTCTTCAAGGCATCGACTGGCACACATTTAATGAAGATAGAAAGCCAATCACTTAGCATCAGAGGACGAGTAGCAATTTCCTGCAGCCAGGGCATTTGGAGCATTGAACAAAATTATTCCAGAGCTCCAGGCTTCAGGTGAGCTGTCTGTCAAGTGACCGTTTGCTGGAGGCCAGAGAGGCCTGTTGGAAATGGCTTCAACCTTTGAAAAGGGAGGAAACCATTCAACAAGGCCATCTGTGTGCAGTCGCAAGCTCATGGGATCAAAATGTCACAGGCCAAAGAAGCAACATAGATGCAGCAGAAAGAGACCTCAATCGAGAGCTGGGAGGCCTGGGTTTGAATGCCAATTGGGCTTATTCACCGTGTTGTCCTTCAACTGGTTACTTCCCCCCTCTGGGACTTTACTTCCCTCTTCTATAAAATGAATGAGTTCCCCTTAAAGATATCCCATGTCCCTTCCAGTTGTAATGTTCTATGACTAAGCCAATGCCACTCAGCAAATCAGTGGGTGTCCTTGGACCAGGCAGATGTCTTGCTAATTATTTGTAGCATTTCTTCTGATGTGCTAATCTGCTAACCTACCCTGGTTCAGTGGTGTGAAACTCAAATGAAAACTCAGGCCACATAATCAGATAGCAGGATCCCTGCAGGCTGCATATGAACATAGAAAGCTACATATGAACATTATCTATGCTCTATCACATTTTTATTTATTTTGTTTAATATGTTCCATTTTAATCTGGTTCAGCCTAGTCAGAGTGTTGTACGCAGCAATAATAAGCCTCATGGTTGACACCTCTGACCTAGTCCATAGGGAGCTAGCTGGACAGTCAAGAAGACCTGGGTTAATCTGTAAACTAACCACAGACAAGTCATTTAACCTCAAGGTGCCCCAGGTAGCTATCCTCTCCCCCTACACCGTCAAAAAAGCACTGCTGTAAATATTTTAGTGTCTGTGAGAATTTTCTTTATGTATTTTGCTTCCTTCTGGTATACCTTAGCAGAAGAATCTCTGGTTCAAAAGGTAAAGATGACATAGTTGCTCTTTTAGAAAAGTCTAGATTGATTTCTGAAATAGTTGGACCGATTCTCAGCTCTATCAAGGGACACATCAGTGTGTCCGTCTTTCTACAGCCCCTCCTATATTGACTTTCTATCTTTTGTCATCTTTGCCAATTTCTTATGATTTCATATTAATTTATTCTTAACAAGGATAAAATTTGTAAATATAGTAATAAAAATATATCTGAAGATTCATTTCTTCCATGAAGACTTTCCAGAATAACTTAATCTGATCCAATCAAATCAACATTTATTAAGCACCTACTATGTGAGAGGCGTTAAGCTCTGGGGATACAAATAATGAAAAGAAAGCTAGTCCCTGCCCTCAAGGAGGTTACAATTTAACGGGGGAGGGGCAGCTAGGTGGCTCAATGGATAAAGCGCTGGCCCTGGATTCAGGAAGACTTGAGTTCAAATGTGGCCTCAGACACTTGGCACTTACTAGCTGTGTGACCCTGGGCTAGTCATTTAACCCTCATTGCCTTGCAAAAAACAAAACAAAAACAATTTAATGGGGGAGCAGGGGGAGGTAATATACATAAGGAAGAAAGAAAGCAGAGGAGGAGAACACCAGGTAGGAAAGGTGATATTGATTAAGGCTGGAGCTATCAGCAAGTTGGTAAAACCAGAAGTGATAAGTTAAGGTAGTTCAGGGTATCCTGAGATGTAGCTACAATGGCCTTTCTCATATTATTTTGGACCTACAATTTGTCTTTAATTGGTTCTTTAATTGGTTAATATGCATATCTCTACTTCAGAATCAGGATCTTATAGCCTGAAGGGACCAGATGCCATCTAATCTAACTTCCCATCTAATGCTTGCATTCTCTTAAAGATATTTCTAATAGGTGGACCAAAAGCCTAAGCTTGAAATCTAGAAATGGAAAATTCACTACTTTATAAAGTGTTCTATTCTGCTGTTGGGCACTTCCAAGGATACTTGGGTTAGGAAAGGAAGGAAGAAAATAAGGGCTAATTAAGATCCTACTATGTGCCAAGCACTGTGTTAAGCATTTTATGGAAGGGGCAGAGATATATTGCTCTCATATATCAAAAACTGTCATAAAGAAGAAGGTTTAGACTTGTTTTGTTTTTCTCCAAAGGACAGAAATAAGACTAATGCGAGGGGAGGGAGGTTCATATGTTCATATCATATCTTCTCATTTACAAAGAACTAGATTATGAATCAATGTGAGGAAGAATTTCTAAGTAATTTACATTGTCCAACAGTGTAATCAACTGTTTGAGGAGGTAATGAGTTTTCCATTACCACATTTCCTTAAATAGAGAGTGCATAGCCCCTTGTTGGAAATGGTGTATAAAAGAGAGATTTGTGCTTTGGGGATTGGTGCTTTCTAATGAAATAGATGATCTGGGAGGTCCTTTCCAACTCTGAGAGTCTGTGATTCAAAAAAGAAGGGAGATTAGCCTGGTTTTCCATATTCAAGAATGAGCTTCTTGTGGTTTCTTGCCCATCAGTGTACATCCCACCCTGAAATGACAGCTTCCTCATCACTGTGCTCAGGGCAGCAATGCGGAGAAGAGGCTCAAAAACAAGAAAGATTGGGGGCGGCTAGGTGGCGCAGTGGATAAAGCACTGGCCCTGGATTCAGGAGTACCTGAGTTCAAATCCGGCCTCAGACACTTGACACTTACTGGCTGTGTGACCCTGGGCAAGTCACTTAACCCCCATTGCCCCGCCAAAAAAAAAAAAAAAAACCAAGAAAGATCAGCTTGGTCATTTTAAAGTGGGAAATGGGAAATTCTCTGTTGTTTCCACAGGAGTTTCAGAATGATAGATGGGAGCCCATTTGCTGTTTCTGAAGACATCATTCATCTAGGACAATAGCCCATTGGGACCATGCACATTTGGAGAAGCACAGTAAACAAATATAAGGAGGGATTATTTGACACAAAGTTTAAAAAAAAGAAAAGAAAAAGGTTGTGATAAAACATTAATACGGCTGGGTTCCAGAGCCTAGAAATTAACTATGGGGTTAACATGGGAAGGAAGTCTGTTCTTAGGCAAGTTCACTTGAAAAAAAAGGAGTTATCCCTTCCACATCACCATTTTCCCCATAACGGTTTTGATATATCACCAGTTGACATGAGAAATTAAATGGGAATTTGGAGGAGTTTTGCAGAAACCACATCAAGGCCTGCAGATGACACAAAGCCTATGACCAAATACTTCACCCAAATCTTACAATAAGTTATTGTAAACACCCCATAAAAAAGAAGAAAAATCAGACTTCTCTGGTACAAAGGAAGGGCCAAAAAAAATTACGTGGGTTTTCCAGATCACAGTGGTGTCACGTCCCTAACCCCTGCAATGTGGAAGGAATGTCTAGCTTCATTGGTATCTATTATTGGGAAATATTGTGGAAGAGCTATAGAATTGAATTTGGGATTAGTCTTTTGGGATGCAGTGTTGTGATATAGTGGGAAAAGCAGTATTTGAGTACGGACTTGTTGAGGTTCTTTTGCCTGAGGATAAATGAAGTGCAAATAAACTCACATCAGAAAGCTGGTCACCAGGAGATATTACATTTTCAGTCACAGTAACTTGTGAAACCATTTCCTAAGGTTGGGAGTCATTGTGTAAAAAAATATATACATAAAGCCCTCCCTAACCGCCCCTCCCCCCAAAAAAGGGAAAGAATCCTTGGTATTATTGTTGTTATTGTTACTGTTGTTGATGATGAAGATGATGAAGAATATTAACTTTTTTCCAGAGGTGTGGTAGAGTCAGATCCTACTGTCAAGAGCCAAT
Organism: Dromiciops gliroides; assembly: GCF_019393635.1. NCBI lineage: Eukaryota > Metazoa > Chordata > Mammalia > Microbiotheria > Microbiotheriidae > Dromiciops > Dromiciops gliroides. Next base: position 552,463,309 of record NC_057863.1, on the reverse strand, counting down.
CATTGAAATTTCAGAGGGAGTGTTTAAAACTCAGAAATTAGTAAATGTTATAAATCAGGTTTATTTATTGCTTTGTTGATTTCTAGACTTTAAAAAGTGATGGAGGGGCAGCGCGGTGGCACAGTGGATGAAGCACTGGCCTTGGATTCAGGAGAACCTGAGTTCAAATTCAGCCTCAGACACTTGACAGTTAAGTGGCTATGTGACCCTGGGCAAGTCACTTAATCCTCATTGCCCTGCAAAAAAAAAAAAAAGTGATGGAGAAAATGTTAATAATGCAAATTAAACTGCAGTCTGTCATTTAAACAATATAATTTTTTTTACCAGTATGCCCCTACTTTAATCTCAGCACTTTCAGTTACAAAAAGTCATTTTCATTGATAATTCACTGAACATTAAACATCAAGTAATAACTTCAATTTATCTGACTGATTCTATCTGAACTTCATCCAACATAAAGAGGTGACGAATGCCGTAATAAAAATGTTTATAACAATGTTTTCCATCATTCACACTTTCTTTACAGTCCCAAGAGATAGTTTTATTAGGGCCCTTTTTACAGATGAAGAAACTAAGTCTCAGATAGTTTAAAATATTCACTCACAGCCAGTGCATGTGCCTGAGGATATCATTCTTATGTTTCTCTCTGTTGTTGTAGAAAAATGGAGAGAAATCTACTTACCTTAGAAAATGAGGATATGCATTTTCTTTGAACCTCCATAATTATAAACAAGAAATCTCAGTATGAAGTAGTTATTCCTTCCCCCAAGGATGAAGGTAAGGAGGAAAACTTGGGCAAGCTACTTTTCCCTGAGCATCAGTTTCCTTCTCTTGAAAAAGAGGGGCTTATAGCAGATGACAAGAAGGTCCCTTCTAGCACTAATATTCTGTGAGTCGGTGCTCCTTTCAATCTACATTGCTTTTTTCAAAGTTCCTTCCATCCCATGTTCCGTACGGGGGCATTCTGTGTTCTAAGCTCCCTTCTCACTCTATTGTTTTGTAAATATCCGATTTCCAAGTATGAGACTTGGGGTAGGGAACGCTGACTGGGTTAGAGGACCTAGAAGTTATCTGCTACTTTATGTAAGAATCTCTTCTAGATCTAGATAGTATCTATTTGAGTAGATAAGCTCTTAAGGAGTATCTGAGAAACAGAGATTCAGAAATATACTGAGGATAGCATAGTGTCCCAGACAGAACGAGAACTCAAATCTTCCTGAATCCTAACCAACATTACGTCAACTATGGCGCTTCTTAGGCCCTTCCTAAAATGTGGGTCACAACGCTAACACCATGCTTTGGATGTGGTCTGTCCTGAGTAGTTTAGGACCATGCGCCCCTTGTCCTGGGTACCATCGATTGCTTCAGGAGGTCTAAGCTAGCACTCAGTTTTCTGGGCTTTTCTATTGTCTCCTGCATCATAGGCTCCTCTTGCTAGAGGTCCTGTATCAATTAGGCCAACATCTGCTTTTTTAATACTGTGTAGCTGGCATCTCTGAGAAGGTGAGGTTGGTGTTTTTAGGTTCTTAACTAAACGCAAGAATCATGCTTTTCATGAAGTCACTGCCTGTTGTTAGACTTTTTTGAGAAAATGCACGCACACTAAGACCAAGGCTAAATGTTAGGGAATTACTGTGCCCCGGAGCAGGAGATGCCCTGCTGGTAAAAGGACACCTTGTCCAACCCCCACACCTCATCCCTGCCCACCCCTGCTATGGATAAGCAGGCTCTACAGCCATTCTGTGCAGTATGTAGATACTCTCTAACTATATATTTCAGAACCTGCTCTGCGGAAACTCCCCAAGGGATTGGGGGAGGAATGTGGATATCACTACACTGGGTCAGGCTCTCATGGGATTTTTCATCTTGAATAGACTTCTCCTACTTGTTCCTCTTTTGAATAGAAATCAGTTCATATGGGGGGAGGAGGGATATCTTTATTGTTTAATCTTTTTTATAGATATTTCTTTGGTTTTATACAATAGATGTAAATACATAGGATTTATACAAAAATACACAATACTACACAATAATAGATAAGATTTATAAGGGTTTTGCAAAGTGCTTTACAGATATTATCTTATTTGAACCTCACAAAATCCTTGCGATGTGGGTGCTATTATTATAATAAATATTTTATAGATGAAGAAACTGAGACAGAGAGGTTATTTATCCAGAGTCATATATAGCAGCTAATAAATGTATGACGTAGGATTTGAACTCAGATCTTTCTGATTCCCTATCTATTCCCTATCCACCATGTCATTCATTCCTTAGAAAAATGCCTGGTACAAAGTAGGCACCCAATAAATGATTGTTGACTTAGACACCTGTATTACATTTCTTTCATTTCCAAATCTATGTTTCCCTGATCTCTTACCCCAAGATCCATCCCTTGTAACAAAAGTTTAAAAAGAGAAAAGGAAGAAAAGCTGTTTAGCCAAAGCAAACAACCTATCAACCATGTCTGACAGTATATACAGTATTACACACCCACAGTCTCCCACTTCTACAAAAGGGTAAGGGAGGCACATATTCTCCTTTCTTCTCCAGGTCTAGGATTTGACATTATGACAGAATTTAAGTTTGTTTTATTGTTCTTTCCATTTACATTAGTGAAGTTGTTGTGTATGCTCTTTTCTTGGTTTGGCTTACTTCCCTATGCATTAGTTTTTAGAAGTTCCATAATTTTTCTGTTTGATTTTCCCCTGGGCAAATGCCCCTTTGATCTCAGTCACTGTTCCTGCTTTCCACTTGTCATCCTCTTGCCAGATGATAATTGCCTCTTTAGAACTGTTTTACATTGGAATTGACCAGTAGTTTGAACTCAGTTGAAAACTGGTGTGATAGTCCCATTCCCGGCCACATCATTTCTCTGGCTTAGAACAGGATGTCTTTGTGTCGGACCACAGGCTCTTATATGTTCCCTGTGTATTTTGTATAAAGACAATAGGTTTAGGCTCTTTAGAAACTTCGTTTCAGAAACGTAATGTTGGCCTAGTCTGACACTTAGCCTCATAGCATTGGTGGCCACCTTTCCTATTTTTATAAGGTTAGCCCAGCTTCTAGGTGGCCCCAGGTAAGGGTCCCCAAGTAGATGTATGTCAGTGAGTCCTTGCCCAAGGGTTCTTTATTCTCATGGAAACACAGAGACAAAATAAGGCTCACAAGGCCCAATCTCTAAAAGACAGGGTTCAAAAGATATATAACAAGTCACTCAATGTGACATAAGGGTACAATACCCCAAAACTGTGGTTAAGTACTAGAGTTCCCTTGCTCACAAGACTTTGTGAGTATTCCAACTGACAACAACCCGGTTTCTATTCAGTCGTGACCTCTGGAGCTCCCAGTTGGATTAGGTGGTGTCTGAAGTCCTTCCACACTGAAGGAGATTTGGAGTTAGAAGACCTGGGTTTGAATCATGGCCCTGCTATTTACTAGAGATAACATGGAATAGTAGTGAGTGTCAGACTGGGAGTCAGGAAGCCTCAATTCCAATCCTGTAAGTGATAATTACTACCTGTGTGACCCTGAAAAAAAATCCCTTAAGTTCTCTGAGCTAAAATGGGAATGACAACACCAGCCTTCACAGTGTGGTTGCAAAGATTCATTCTGTAAAATGAGGCTAAAAATAGTACTTACCTCCCTGGGTTCTTGGGGGATCCTGTGATATAATATTTGCAAAGTGCTTTGCAAACTTAAAATAATCTACAAATGCTAGCTCTTATGATGGTTAGTTTTGTTGTTGTCATTGGTTATTATTTTCAGAGCATGTGTGAGGTAAGTATGTTGGAGGCTGTGACATGTTGAAAACTGAGATGGTCTGGAGAAATGGGAATAATTCCACCTTCCTGGCTGAACCACTGACATGGGGTTCCATCAGCTTCAAGGCAGGGGATAAAAACGGAGATTCCAGATGCACAGAATAAGCTATCAGAAGGATTCCAGGTTATGTTTTTATTTGGTGGGATGTTTGTTTGTTTAAATGGTGATGTTCATCTATCACTCTGTTTCCTTCTACCACTTCATTTCCTAAAGATATGAGACTAAGGACAGGCTACTGTCATGAAATTTTCTAAATCTGATGAAGGAAAAGAAATGGCGAAGTCTCCAAGCCGTAGAAAATAGGTTTATTGAGAGAGAGGATACCTGTCTCACAATAAAGCCAGTCTCAGGTCTAGGACTCAAAGACCCCAAGTAGTGTCACTCAGTTACTTTTATACCCCTCCCACAATAGAATATACCCCACATGGTACATGTACATAGGTTCACCATCAAGACGTGCTAGTCAACTTGCTAGCTACTTAGATTATCTAGCCACTTGGATCTTCGAGCCAACTTAGATTATCTAGCCAACTTGCTAGCCACTTGGATTATCACATTCTGCCAACTTGAATTGAACACTTAATCAGATGATTGCTAGAGGCTACTGAGGTGGAAATAGATGATGGCTAGAGATGGTTTCTAGACTTAATGATTATATGGCATTGAAATTTGCTCTACTAGTATCTATCTTACTTCATAAGCTAGAGAAACATCATGATTTGTAGATTAAATACTGATTATTAGCATAGTTAAATCACTTATCTTTAAAGGTTGGGGAAAATCTCACTCATACTACATTAACCTAATAATTTCTTTCTAGGAAGCCTTATACTTGCATCTAAACCAAATTTACAGAGCTGCCCAGTGTGTGTCCAAGTACCTGGACACATTCATGCCTCTCTTTAAATATATCACCAGAAAGCCTTTACAGATGCAATAAGCATCTTTGACGCTCTGTACCTCCTGCCCCGGGAATGAGGCCACCTACTGAGACCACCTTTCTTGCAGTGATGCCTCTATTCCTTGGCTTATTGGGCTAGCCTGGGCCTCTTCTTTATCCTAATCCTCTATCCTCCCCATTTCCACTCATGAGTTTCAGCACTGATATAAAGGTGATTTCTTCACTGGGAATCCTGTAAAAGAGTGAAGTCACAAGTCTGGTCCCAAAATAATCAAATGATAAACACAAAGTGCCAACTATGTGCCAGGAACTGTGCTAAGCAATGACTAAGAAATTATTTAATATTTCATGTATATAAAGCACTGCATAGAGTTTACTTCACTCTAACCTCACAATAATCCTGTGAGGTAGATAGCTCAAGTAGTATTTTTTAAAATGTAAATAGTATTTTATTTTTTCCAATTACATGTAAAAACAATTTTCAACATTCATTTTGTATAAGATTTTGAGTTCCACATTTTTTGCCTCCTTCCCCTCCCCTCTTCCCAAGATAGCAAGAAATCTAATATAGGTTATACATGTGCAATCATGTTAAACCTATTTGCACATTAGTCATGTTGTGAAAGAAGAAACAGAACAAAAGGGGAAAATGAAAAAAAGCAAAGAGAGTGAAAATAGTATGCATCGATCTGCATTCAGACTCCATCAGTTCATTCTCTGTATGTGGAGAGCATTTTCCATCATGAGTCTTTTGGAATTGTCTTAGATTATTGTATTGTTGAGGAGTAAATCAAGTAGTATTATCCCCACTTTTCAGATTAGATAACTGAAGTCAAGAAAGGTTGCTCAGTACAATTAGTATGCAATAAGCCTGGATCTCAAACTCCTCTATCTTTTGATTTTAAGCTATGTGTGCTTCTCTCTGTGGTAAGCGTTTACTAAACACCTACTCCAGGCTTACTACTCTGAGGGCAAAGAGGCTGATAGACGAGACCTGGTCCCCAGAGATCTCCACAATGAGCTGACAGTTGAGATGGGGAGACAGAAAGATGCCTAAAGCTGTAAACCAGAAGAGCACATGGGAAATGGACGAAACACGAGAAAGTGTGAAGGATGGAAAATCCTATCTGACCAATGGGAAAGCAAGTTTGCAATTCTTTGCTCAGGAAGCATTTGGGAAACACAGAAAATCTGACCATCACTTCCAATCGAAGCTGTAAAAGGGAATTAGAGAAGAAAAAATATCATTTCCTCCTCTCATGTTTGGGCAGGATGTTGCTATTATTGATCTCATCTCCCTCTGCCAGTTGATCTTGGGTCATTTAATCTGTGACTTGTGAATCTCCTTAGTGCATTATCCTGAAAAGTAGGTGGCATTGATTTTTCTTTTCTTTTTGAGTCAGTACTTCTGGGGTCCTTTCCAGCCATAAATCTTTGATCTAAATGAGGCAGCTAGGTGGTATAGGAGACAGAGCCCCCAGGCCTCGAGTGAGGAGGACCTGAATTCATAGCCAGCTTCAGACAATAACTAGCTGTGTGACCCTGGGCAAGTCATATAACCTCTGTTTGCCTCAGTTTCCTCAACTGTAAAGTTGTTGTTCATCCTTCGTTCTCAAAGAGGACCTTGACATTGGGAAATGATGTCTTGACTTGCACTGAATTGGATAGAAGTGAGGGAGGGCTGTGCAAAATCACCAGCCTCACTCTCTCCTCCAGAGCCATCTGGGTTCAGTGGGAACATATACATGAGGATGACTGAAAATGGCCCCAGGTATTTTGAGGAAGTCAGAGTTAAGTGACTTGCCCAGAATCACGCAACTAGCAAGTGTCAAATGTCAGAGGCAATATTTGATCTCATGTCCTCCTGATTCCAGGGCCAGTGCTCTATCCACTGTGCCACCTAGCTGCCCCCAACTGTAAAGTGGCAATAATAACAATACCTACCTTCTACTAATCTCCAATACCAATAGAACTAACCTCTTAGGGCTATTGTGAAGATCAAATAAGAAAATATTTATATTATCTTTACGATATAAATCCTTAACACAGTGCCAGACACATGGTAGACATTTAATAAATTTGTTTCCTTCCTAAGATGCCATTATCCCATGACCCACTGTGATTACACCATTAGGAAGAGCAGACCAGGGGCAGCTAGGTGCCACAGTGGATAAACCACCGGCCCTGGATTCAGGAGGACCTGAGTTCAAATCCAGCCTTAGACACTTGATATTTACTAGCTGTGTGACCCTGGGCAAGTCACTTAACCCCCATTGCCCTGCAAAAAAAAAAAAAAAAAAAAAAAAGAGCAGACTGATCTCCATGCTCACAGCTCTTCTTTTGGATTTGGATGTGTGTTATCAGGATGAGGAGATACTCCATTATTCCATGTGTGAAAACTCCCTCTACTGACAAGTACCAGCCCCTTAGCTGTAATTGGACAGTGGTTTGCCTACAGTCACATAGCTAATATAAGTTATGAACTCAGCTGTTCCAGACTCCAAGGCCTGACCTCTGGCCTCTGGCCTCTGACCTCTATACTACCCAATTTCTTGAACAAACATATAATCCTCCAGCTGCTTCTTCATGATCCAGAATGCCTTCTAAACCCTCTGTCACTGCCATGAATTGTGATCACTTTCAAATGAGGAAACTGAAGTTACAAGAAAGTAAGAGATTTTGATCAAGGTTATCCAGCATGTTAGGACAAGTAGCTAGCTATCTGATCTTGAGGAAAGGCACTTATCCTCTCTGGGGCTCAGTTTCTCCAGCTGTGAAATGTGGGGCTTAGACTCACTAGAGAGTGAACAAAGGTCCCTTCCAACTCTGATTTTCTGTTCTAAAGTCCCATCCATCTCTAACATTCTGTCTTCTAATATTGGATGTCCTTAGGACCCTTTCCTGGCTTTCAGTCTATATTCTATCTTCTGAGATCCCTAACAGCTCTTGGTGTCTATATTCCAAAGCCCCTTTCAATTTCAATACTTTGTGTTTTGTTTCACAATATTCTACCCATGAAGATTCCTTCAAACTCTGAAATTCTGTGTTGCCACACAGAGTCTGTCTTATGACCCCACCCATCTCTGCCATTCTTTATTCTAAGATCCTGTTAGCTTTGACTTTCCATGTTCTGAGTTCTAGCCCATCTCAGATATTCTCTGTTCTAAGTTACAGGTCTTCTCATCTAGGTCCTAAGGGCCCTTCTAGGTCTTTCCGTCTATGTTCTATGTTATTAAGTCACTTACAGTTCTTACAATTCATATTCTTTTTTTTTTCTTTTGTGAGGCAATTGGGGTTAAGTGACTTGCCCAGGGTCACACAGCTAGTAAGTGTCTGAGGCTGAATTTGAACTCAGGTCCTCCTGAATCCAGGGCCAGTGCTTTATCTACTGTGCCACCTAGCTGCCCCTTACAATTCATATTCTAAGAATTGTTTCTGACTTTAGCATTTTATATTCTCCCACAACACTTTAGATGACAATTCCTTACCTCTCCAACATTTTCTGTTTTTAGTTCCCACTGGTCATTGGCACCACCACGTAGGGAATTTTTAATTTTTTTATTTAATTTTTTTTATTTTGTGGGGCAATGAGGCTTAAGTGACTTGCCCCGGGGTTACACAGCTAGTAAGTGTCAAGTGTCTGAGGATGAATTTGAACTCAGGTCCTCCTGAATCCAGGGGCTGGTGCTTTATCCACTGCGCCACCTACCTGCGCCTGTTTTTAGTTCCCAGACATCTCTTTCACTCCAGGCCCTTCCAAACTCTGACCCTCCATACCATGCGATCATCTAGTCGCTTATTTTCCCCATGAATCAGGACACAGAGGTAGATATGTCACTGCTTATCTGGCAATTTATATTTAGAAGGTTATTTTGTTCATCTGCTACAGTTGCCAGCTTTATACACTCTGGAAAAGTCTCTGTTTACCTCAATGTGCCATGTACACGATATGAGTTTATTAATAAAACCAGGCAGCTTCCCAACAACAAAACGTTGCTTTGCCCGTTTTTCTAGGCAGGTGTTTCCTTTCTGGGAGACTGGGTTGCCATAGGGAACACGCCCACCATGCACTGCAGCAGTCAGATTTCCCTGGGATTGGGGTGGGGGGGTGGGGGGGGTGGGGGAAACGTGCCCAGTGCTTAATTATTTTTTAAGCTGCATGTCATCAATAATGAGCCCATGTCCTGCCACTTAAATAAAAGAACACAAGCACATTAGTCTATTTAATTATTCTCATTTTAAGAGCACTGTAGCGTTCTTTACTTCTTTACTAAAGCAACTCTCGAGTGTTAAATTTTCTCTCATCTGGTCATTTATGCCCAAGCCAAATGTGATTCGGGAGGAGGTTTCATGTTCCTTGGATTGAGTTTCCAGGAGCAAAGGAGTCTGGCTCCCTCTGTGTCCCAGCCCCCTGCTCACCTGGTCAGTGAGTCATTACAGTGGACCAATGGCGTCAACAACCTGGCATTTGCCCCTGCCATGGAGTTGGAGAAGCTTCAAAACCAATTCCCTGGTCTCCCTGCTGCCTCGCTGACATTCAGGTGCATCAGACCCACTTCTCTGCTGAAGTTTAAGGGAGCTGGAGTTGCAGAGCCTTCTGGGGATGCAGGCAGGAGGGGCTTAGGAAGGACTGATTTACTCTAGCCTCGTCCCTCCACACGACGGTCTCCTCCTATAGTTCCACAGAAGCCTCTTACCTTCCAAAACTCAGACGTGGGGTGCTGTAAAGCCACTCCAACTTCTCTGTTTTGGTCCCTCTCCCTCTGTCCTCCTTTCACCAGGGACGGTGTGACCTAGTTCTCAGAGTCAAGAAGGGAACCATAGTTTCCTTTGCACTGGAAATTCTAAATTACTTCCCTTCAACCTGCCCCCACTTAGACTTGGTTCCAATCGTGAATTTCTTTTGTGTTCTTTGGCAAGTCAAGGATGATGCTTTGTATCAGAGAACTTGCGATGGAGTCCTGGACGGAATTTGGAACACATGGAAATACAGAACTTGCCCCTAAATTTCCCACCTCAAGGAAGTAAAAAAAAGAAGAAACTAATTTCTTGGACATTATACCCATCATCATCTTTATATTAATTGTAAAGTTTAGAGTTGTAAGTGACTTTACCCTCAAAACAATGGAAGTTTCTTAAAAGCAGGGATTGTCTCATTTTTGTCTTTTTATCCCCAGTACTTAGAACTATATAATATATAGTAGGAACTTTGGTAAATGATTATTCATTGATTAAAGATCGTCTTTCATCATTTGATAGCTGGGACAACTTGGGATCAGAAAGGTTAAGTGATCTGTTCATGGTCAATATTGGCTCCAGGATTCAAACCCAGGTCTCCTGACTACAGTTCCAGTTTTCTTCCTAAAGCCTAAGTCTGATCAAGATGCCCCCTCTCCCATAACTCTGGTGGTTCCCTGTTTCATCTGGAAGACAAATTAATGCTTTAAAGCCTTTCATCACCTGCTCTTCCCCTCTACCATTCTGGTTTTCTTACACTGAAGGCCCCTCCATCAGCAACACTGGCCTTTTTGTCATTCCTCCCACATGCATTCTATCTCCTGGCTCCATGCCTTTACATTGGCCATCCCCCATGGCTACAATATTGTCTCTCCTCACTTTCACATCCTGCCTTTGCCTGGCTTCCTTTTAGACTCAGTTCTAACCCAGCTTTAGCAAGAGAGCTTTCCCAGTACCTTCCTACCTCCCCATCTCCCAGCCCAAAGTGCCTTCCCTGGGATTACCTTCTTTTTATGCCATATGTATGATGCATGTACATGGCTGTTTACCTGTTTTCCCCATTAGACTAAGCTCCTTGAGGGAAGGGACTTTATTTTTACCTTTCTTTGTATCCCCCAACATTTAACACAGTTCCTGCCCTATGATAGGTACTCATCAAATTCCTAGTGACTCATTTCGTTTTTACTCTATCAGGCTGTTAGAGTCTCTGTGGGTGGACCCTTCAAACTCTAAATTTCTAGGGTTATTTAAAGGATATGTAATGCCTAAGGTTAGGTTGTAGATAATAACAACAACAAGACATGTATGTATTCTTCTATGGTTTGCAAGCACTTTCCATACTCAGTATGTGCTTCTTTTTCTTTTTCTTTTTCTTTTTCTTTTTCTTTCTCTTTTCTTTTCTTTTTTTTTTTTTTTTTTGCAAAGCAATGAGGGTTAAATGACTTGCCCAGGATCACACAGCTAGTAAGTGTCAAGTGTCTGAGACCAGATTTGAACTCAGGTCCTACCAAATGAGGGCCCGTATTTTATCCACCTTGCCACCTAGCTGCCCTTCAGTATGTCTTCTTAACAGCCCTGTGAGGTTGTATCAGGTACCACAATGTATGAGAGAGAATGCTGGATGTGTATCTTCATTCAAATCCTTGCTCTATTACTTGCCAGTTGTAATCATAGGCCAGTAACATGACCTCCTTGGGCTCCAGTTTCCTCATCTCTATAATGGGATAATAATACCTACATCACCTAACCCATACAGTTGTTTTTAGGAAAGTGTTTAATAAACCTTAAAGTACTCCAGCCCTATGTGGCGCCATTTTGTCCCCTTTTCACAGGTAAGGGAGCTAAGGCCCAAAGAGAATTTAAGTGGGCTTCCCAAAGTCACATAGGGACTGAGTGGCAGATCTGAGCCTGAACCCCGAATCTACTGGCTCTCCATTCAAGGGCTTTTCTCCTATGAAGGAGGCTTTGTAGAAGAGCAGCCAGAAAGGTCCATTACTGATTCAGGTCAAGAGGCTTACTTGCCATGGAATCTGCTTTGCAAGAGCACAAGGACAGAGAGGTTCTCAGATGAGAGTGCCTGGCCCTGCTTCATGAGCTCAGAGACCCGCCCCTGTCTGACTGGGTGCTAAGGGAACAAAACTGGCTCATGGCCTTGCTCTCAAGTCCAGAGAGGAACCTCTTCAAATGCAGGCTGTGATGTGGCAAAAAGGCATGGCCTATTTTGTAAACGAACACGTTGGCCGCCAGTGTACTGTGGGGTGTCTGGCAGGCCATGAATAACAGCCCCTTGAATGGAGTTGGTACCATTCCCTTGAGCCTGGCTGTTTAGATTGGAAGGAGTTTTGAGAGAGATAAAAAGGAAGGGAGGGAGGGAAAGAGAGACAAGAAAAGGAGAGGAAAGAAGAGGAAAAGGGGAGAAAGGAGAGGAGAGGGGAGGGGAGGAGAGGGAAAGAGGGAGAGAGAGGAAGAGAGAGGGGGAGAAGGGGGGAAGAGAAAGAGAAAGAGAAAGGAGAGAGAGAGATGTTGGTCTCAAGGCTGAGAAGGAAATGTGTTTTCATATGAGAAAGGCCACTAGGACGCGGTAGAAAGAATAAGAACTTGATTTTAATCCTAGCCTTGACACTTACCAGATATATGATCTTGGCCAAATCACTTAATGATTCTCACCCTCTTACTTCTTTTGTAAAATGGGAACAATAATACCTCCCTGGGCAAGTCACTTGACCTTTCTCAACTTCAGTTTCCTAATCTGTAAAATGGGAATAATAAGAAGAACTACCTGACAGGATCATTTGACAAGATCAACTGAGATAATATGTGTAAAGTACTTTGCAAACCTTTAAAGAACTATATAAATGCCTGCCAGCTACTAGCAGCAGCAACAGCAGCAGCAGCAGTAGTAGTAGTAGCAGTAGTAGTAGTATTATCACCATCAGCACCACCTAACTCAAAGAGCTATTGTGTAAACTTTCCAGGATTACATAAGCATGAAGTCATATCCTAATTGTACAAGACCCTAAATTAAGAGTCAGAAGAGGCTTTAAAAGTCATCTAGTCTGACCCCCTTATTTTCTAGATGCAAAAAATGAGGCCTAGAGAAATTGTGATTTGTCAAAAAAAATATGCGTAATAACTGGCAGAAGTGGTATTTGAACCCAGGTCCTTGGGTTAGAAATCCAGTGTTCATCTTAATTTCATGGTTATTTTAATCTTCCACTAACTCATGATTTCATCAGTATGAATGGTCTTTCACAGACCATAGTTTTCTTCAGGCCTTGGACTTCGCTAAATCCCAGCTATAATCTCTTCTACAAGAGGCCTTTCCCATCTCTCTTAATACTAGTGCCCTCCCTCTCTTAATTATCCTGTGTGTATCTTATTTGCATATGGTTGTTTGCATGTTGTTTCTCCCATTATATCCTAAGTTCCTCGAAGGCAGGGATTGGTTTTTTTTTAACCTTTCTCAGTATCCTGAGTACTTAGCTCAGTGCCTAGCACATAGTAGGTTTGTTGACTGGTGTTCGTGACATACTATGTCAGGAAAAGTCCTTTTTCTTCTAGTGCCCAGCCCCACCCTATCGATGAAGTCAATGGACTGGTTTTCAGCAGCAGATATCCCTACATTATTAGACCCTTCCTTGAGGCCTTTCTAGCTTGGAAGGCCCTGAGAGAGCCTTTGAAAATGCAGGCCTGTGCCAAGGCAAGGTGATAAATCAGAGCTGGACTTTAGGGGAGGTTGGTACTTTAGGAAAAAGGAGAAATCCCTTCCCTGAGGTGATAATTGCTCCTTTTTATGTAACATTGTGCAGCTGATAAAGCACTTTTTTGGCAAGAGCCTGCAAGTAGAGAATGTTATTATCCTAATTTCACAGGTAAAAAAAAAATCTGAGACTCAGAGAGGAAAGGGATTTGCCCAAGGGCCCCTCCTCAGTAAGTGGTGGATTTGGGATGTGAACTGAGGCCTTCTGACCCCAGATTCATGGCTCTTCCAACGTCCTCTCTTGATATCTGGAGGATTCACAACACATGAGTGACCATATCAGTCAGTGAGTCCCAGCTCTTTATGGGAGGTTCCGTGCTGTTAAACAAACAATAAAAATCATAGTTACCTCTGTCATGAAACACAGAGAGAGACTTCTTGCCATGAAATAAACTTAATGTAGAGTGTCCTGTGCTTGGCAAGTTACCCACCTGCTGGTAGTAGAGGCTTTAACAAAGGGTTCAGAGATTAAGGTCGCCTGAGTTGACAGAGGGCTCCTTAACTGTTAGGGATTTCACCTTCAACCTGACCTTAATAATGGTTAAATTTATAGAGTTCAACCTAAGGCTCTAGACTTAGGGTTGGAACTCTGGTTTCTTAGACCCTCTATTGCTTGTTTGATGCTCTAATCTCAAATGGAAGAATATAAGATCTTAGACCATATCATGTCAGAATCAAGACCATAACATTTTCTTTTCTTTTCTTTCTTTTTTTTTTTTTTGGAGGAAGTTGGGTTTAGGTGACTTGCTCAAGGTCTGAGCCAGGATTTGAACTCAGGTCCTCCTAACTCCAGGACAGGTGCTCTATCCACTGTACCACCTAGCTACCCTGACCATAATATTTTCAAAGTATGACAAACCTTACAATCTAGAATGTTAGATCTGGAAGGGTCATCTAATTTCCTCATTTCACAGAAGATGGAAATGAAGTCCACATAGGTAACATAATTTGCTCAAATCACATGACTAGTTTGTTGTTATTACAGAACTAGAAGCAAATGTCCAATCCTTTCCCCTTTATACCATACAATAATAGAGTCCAACCAAGTATGTTCACATACATATGTACAAACATAGAGAAAGAGACAAGCTATTATAGTGGTTAGAGAGTTAGAGAGCCCACCTTGAAGTCAGAAAAAACTGAGGTTAAGTCTAAAATATACTGTTGTGGTGACACTGGACAAATCACCTAAGCTCTCAGGGCCCTAGGTAACTCCAAGACTAAATTACAGGGCAGTTATTAATCCATATTAGTAGAGGAAGTTTCCTATTAAGTTATTTACCTATATCAACAAAGCCAAAGATCTAGACTCTAACATCTGTCTGTTTATCTGTCTATCCATCTATCCATCCACCCATCTATCATACATCCATTCATCTTTCTTTCTTTCTTTCCATCCAGCTGTCATCTATCTATGTATCTATCATCTACAAATCAATTGATCTATCTCTGTTTCTCTTTCAGTCTCTCTATTTGTCTTTCTGCCTATCTGTCCATCATCCAGTCATCGACACATCCATTCATCCATCTATGTATCTTTCTATTCAGCCATTCATCTATACTTTGTCCATGGAATATAAAGAAGGGAAGAAAAGTGAGCATCTGCTAGGGACCTTCATAGGCAGCAGGAGGCCAGCCTGGGGGAAAAAAAATTCAGAACCAATTCTGATGATGCTAGAAACTACTGAATGCTGGTCCCAGGAGGAGAATGTTTGCTGCTCAGACATCTGGCAGAGAGTGCACAAGGCTTAGCATGTATTAAGAGGAAGATCCCCAATTCCACATTCATTCATTCTACAAATATTTATGAAATGCCTTCTGTGTCCAGAACACAGTGCTAGGCCCTGTGAGAGGTACTAAGATTAGAATAAGACCCAGGCCCTGCCCTCAAAGAGCTTACAGTCTAGAAATTTAAAATATCATATCCCCATGGGAGAGAGGACAAGCCATTTATTAGGTGGGAGAAAAGGGGGGATGTGGGTAAAGACTCCTTCCTCCTAGAAGATGGAGGGGTGGGGTTCCGATACAAACCTGAGTGAATGTTAACCAGGTGCCAGATTGGTTTAGAAGCCAACGTTTCTCATGAATGCTAAAATCCAAAGGCCTGAAATGGAAGTGGTAAAGCAAAGAGCCAAAGGAGAGATTTCCAGTTCCTCTGAGGATTTAGGACACAGTTACTGAAGGTTTCACAACAAAAGAGCTGTTTTTCTGATGAAATCTTCCTTGCTGATTTGAGTCTTTTTTTAATCTTAGAAGGACACATTTACAACTGACCAAGCTTCACTGAGCAAATTGATGAGCCTAACTAATCTGTCATCCCAGGAAGCAAAAAGGCCATAGACCGACAACACATCATCTCCTGGCGGGTAGTGACCATGTTGTTGTTGGTTTTTTTTTCCCATTACATTCCTAGAACCCAGGCCAGGGTCTCACACATTGTCACTGCTTTATAAAAGCTCATGAAATGAATGGATGAATATATCAGTGCTTTTTAAACACAAGGTCTGCCATGTTCTACATGTGACCTCATGCAAGCTGCTCCCACTTTCTGGTGATCCATCATGTCATTGGTAAAATGAGGGGGTTGAACCAGATGATTTTAAGTGTTTTTCATCTCGAAGACCTATGTTAGATTCCCCTTGGCTGGAATGAGATTTTGTAAAGCAAAACAAAACAAAATGAAAAAACATTTTATGGAGTTAATAAAGAGAGGAATATCTTGGCAGAAACACTAAGTCGAAAGTCAACTTTTAATTATTGGAACACTGGCTATTTGGTTTCTTTGATGTGTCTTCGGTAAGGAGGGGATTTGTGCTTTACTTCTCCAGCATTAGCTGTTCCCATCTTTCTTCTGATTCTTGCATGAGAGTGGAAGGAAAACATATGTGCAAAGACAGAGGCAGAAGCATCATGTCATCAGAGGTGACCACTGTGACTGAAAGATAGCTCCCAACGTTAACAGGCCATCTTCCCTAATTTCTAGGCAACTAGCTCTTAGCTGCCATGTGACTCTGGGAAAATGTGTTTCCCTTCCTAAGCCTCAGGTTTTTCACCTATGAAAAGGGGTGAAAATGCAAGGAAATACTTTTATAAATTGTAAAGCACCATAAATATGCTTTTTAAAAGTTTATTGAAGTCTTTTACTTTTTACACTCTAGATATTTCCCAGTTTACCCTTTTCTACCTTCACAGAATGCTCCCTTGTAACAAAGAAAGACAGTTAAAAAACCAACCCATAACCCATAGCCCTTGCAGTATTCTGCATCAGTTTATATGAGTCTTCCTGTGCATCTCTGACTTCCTCATATCTAAGTTATTATTATTGTTCATTGCTCTGACCTAATATATCTGTCTTTTTATCAACATTTAATAACCTTTTTGTCCCTTTCTAGTTAACATCCTCTCTTTACCTCCAAACCTTCTTTGAGATTTCTCCTAAAGAGTTTTTTCCCCAGTACAATTCAATAAATATATAATAAGTGCCAACTATGCACAATGCACTGTGATGGGTGTTGGGTGAACAAATAAAGAAATAGTATATTACCTCCTTGAGATCACAACCTGGGGAGGGAGAAGGGAAAGAGAATGTGAAATATATGCAATTATTCTTACAAAAGAAAACACGATAACTGTAAGTAAGTATAAGCAAAGTGCTCTGTGAAGTTTGGGTAAGGGGAGGAAAGTGAAGAGGAGGATGCATTAGGCTTTAGAGTTAGAACCATAAAATGAAGAAGTTGAAGTAAATATGAAGATGTCTACTATCGCTAAATCCAACGATCTTGTGAGTGAATGAATGAATGAATGAATGAACTTGTAAAAAATACCATGCGCCCTGTGATTTTAACAAAAATCTAGGCCCCTGAGCAAACCTGTTAAAACAGATGGTTGATAATAGCTAAAATACCTTGCCAAACAACTATACCAATTCATTTGCTTCATTCAGAGCCACCCTGCCTTGTCAGAGGGAGGGAGGAGGAAAGGAGGGGAGCAGTTGGGCCTTACCATTTTGGAGTAGTGTATGGCCTCAGGTTTAGGCTATACACAGGAGCCTTTAAACAGATAGAAAACGTGAACTCTTTCTGTAGGAATTTCAGCTAGTTTGTAATGTCACTATAAAAAATTCATAGCAATTAACTGAAAACCAAAAGACAGAAAATGGAAGCTTAGTTCAATTAAAACAAAATAAGAAAGCCTCTCTTAGTGCCTGATTTGACTTTCTCCTCATTGACTCCCTCATCTTTCTCCCACATGGATTGAATTGATAGATCCACTTTAATATTCATAGGTAGGAATTGCATGGTTAGACAAAAGGTTATTAGTTTTTTTAAGAACCATGAATTTTAGTATACTAATAACTCGGGGTGAGTCGGTCAACAAGTATTTACTAAGTGCTTATTATATGCCAGGTACTGCTAATCTCTGAGGATACCAAAAAAGTTAAAAAACAGCCCTTGACCTCAAGGAGCTTAAATTCTAATGGGAAACATAAACTTGAAAATGACCAAGTGCTTACAAGATATATAGAGAGTATTTAGAAGGTACTCTGTGTGGGAAACATACTAAGAACTTGGAGGAAAATCCTTTTGAAGAAGGCAGGAAGTGGAGCTGAGTCCTGAGATACTAAGAAGCCAGAGATACTAAAGGGTTGCCAGGGATACTAAAAGAAGAAAGAGCATTTTAGGCATGGTTGTGAATCTAGGGAAAGGCAGAGGGCTGGGTGATGGAGTATGATGTGTAAAGAACAGCAAGTGGTCCAGTAGACCTGGATTGTACAGTGCATGGAGGGTGATAAATTTTAAGAAGAGTGGAAAATATAGAAAAGGGGGAACCTTATCATATGATTCTATAGGTAATAGGGTGTCCTTGGGCCTCAGGATCTGGACATACCTATGCTTTCCACTAGTGTCAAACTGAAATAGAAATAGACTCCTGGGGCCATATATTAACTTAGAAAATCACAAATGATCATTATCTATGTTGTATTGTATTTTTATTTGTTTTGTTAAACATTTCCCAATTACATCTTAATCTGGCTGCTCTGGGATGTTTGACAACTTCTCTACTTTAGATGAGTCTAAGTGGCAGCTGAATCAAGAGTGGAACACATTAGCCATGGATACTGACATGAAATTAGGCTCCATTTTGAGGGACACAGTGTCCAGGATAGGGAGTTCCACTGTTTTCTCTGGTCAAAACATTAAGTGCTAGATTCTGGGCACCATATTTTAGGAAGGATGCTGATAAACTAGAACACATATAGCAGAAGGCAACCAATATGGTGGAGAAGGTAGGGTGGAAAGGGTGGAAACAGAAAACTATACCATTTAATAGTTAAAAGAATTGGGGGCTAGAGGCAGCTAGGTGGCACAGTGGATGGAGCACTGGCCCTGGAGTCAGGAGTACCTGAGTTCAAATCCGGCCTCAGACACTTAACACTTACTAGCTATGTGACCCTGGGCAAGTCACTTAACCCCAATTGCCTCACTAAAAAAAAAAAAAATTGGGGACCTTCTGGCCTGGAGAAGACAAAACTTAGGATGGGCATGATAGTTGTCTTCAAATATCAGAAATATTGTTTTGTGGAAGAGGGATTGGTTTTGATCTGCTTGGCCTTAGAGAGTAGGACCAGAACCAATAGATGGAGGTGGCCAAGAGTCAGATTTATGCTTGAAATAAGGAGAAAAAACCAATACTTGCTAATAATTAGAGTTCTCCAAAAGATGAATGGACTGCCTCTAGAAGTAATGGGTTTCTGATCAATGGATCCTTTCATTGAAGCTGAATGATCACTTCTCGGGCATGTTAAAGAAAAGATTCCTATTCAAATCAAGTGAAATTGTATGATGTTGAGTGATAAAGACAAAGATTCACTAACTGTATTGTTTCTTTTTATGTTCTTGGATGTTATTATATTGGATATTTAAATAATATGCTCCTTGAGGGCAGGTATGCTCAGTAGCAACTTTGTAACTCCCTCAGCGCCAGATACAATACTTTGCTCATCCACGGTTTTTTATTTCTCTGTTGTAATTCATTCTGAGAATCTCAAGGACTAAGTGTGGTTATCTTTCTTTTCTCAGATGGCAAAACTGAACATTGGATTGCAGAAGTGATCTGTTCATCAAACAGTAAGTCCATTTTTTCTCTCAGACTAAGCCTCTCGTGGCCTAATCTTCCCTATTTCTGAATTTTTCTAAGTGGCTGCCATGTGGTTTATGGAATAGAGTATACTGCTTGTCCTTTTTGTTTTTCATCTCCTATGGGGTCTTAAACTTCACAAAGCACTTTCTTCACAGTGATACTGTGCAAGTGCTATTATCTCTGTTTTATAGATAAAGACACCAAGGTTCAAAGGGGGAGTGACTAGCCTAGAGTCACTCAGTGAGTCAGTAACAACACTGGAAATAGAACCCCGTGCTCCTCTCACTTTATCATGGGACTTAGTACCAAGTTATTGTCTTATACTGTCCTAAAGGCTGTCATGTAGAAAAGTATTCAGATTGGTACTGCTTGGCACCAGAAAGCAGAGCAAAGAGCAGTGGGTAGATGTTTCATAGAAACAAATTTTCTCTTGATGCAATGAAAAACTTACAAAGCATGATCTCAGTAAGTCATGAATTCCCATTTTCTGGAAGTCTGACTTAGAAGAGAGAAGACCACCTGCTAGGAATGTCACAGAATACATTCCTATGCAGCTATGGGTTGAACAAGATGATCTAAGGTTTCCTCCAATTCTTAGGTTCAATGATGATACACCTCCACATAAGTATTTATGTATATACACACATATGTGTAGATACACACATATTCATACATACACAGAAGGGGGAGAGAGACAGAGAAATAGTTGGAAAGGGCAATGGTTATTATCTAGCCCAACACCTTTACTATCTAAACGAGGAAACTGAGGCCAAGAGAGACTAAATAACTTGTCCAAGAACAGACAGTCATTATGAAGAGCTTGATTTAAACTCAGACTATCTGACTCAAAACCCAAAAGGTTTAGAGATGGAAAGAATGGATCTTTGAGGCCTTCAGATCCAATCCCCTCCTTTTACAGAAGAGGAAACAGAGGCCCAGAGGGGTTAAACATCTTCCCCGGAGTCTCACAGCCAGTAAGCATGTAAGGAAGGATTAGAATGTGGGCTTCCCTATCTCCAAGTCAAGCACTCTATCTATTATATCCTATACTTCTTGTTCTGTCACTCAGCAGGTATCCACCATTCATTAATTGTTGATCTGTATGTATATATATATATATAATATTAAATAATATAGAGTAATAATTCTATTACTGACAATATTATGTATTAATAATTATATTGACCATATAAAGGATAAATAATTATATGGTATAATGTTAGAGATTAATAATTCTATAATATATTAGTATGTATTAGATAATATTATATATTTATAATTCTATAACATATCCTTATGCATTAATTATACAATATATGATAGATTATAATATATCTTAATGACATCATATTAATTTTTAATCTATTAATGATATGTAATATATTAATTAATGATATATAGTGATAATTATATAATATACATATTATGTTATATATTCTGTGTACAAAATATGTTATTTAAGTGTATTTATATCTATATTCACGCATATATACATACACACATACATATTTACACATACAGATATAGATATAGTATATTAACATTTACTATTTTAACCAAGATATAGATGGTTCTTGAATAAAGACTGAATAGATAAAATGAAATTTTTTGTAGGGGATGGAATAAATAAACATGTAAATTTACTAGGAGAAGTGACTACAAAATTAACATATTTAAAATATATTCAGAACATTATAGAACTTAAAACCAGAAGGTGCCTTAGAGATCATCTGGTCTAATCCTTTCACTTTTAGCAATGAAGTCACCAAGGTGACACATAAGAATATCAGAGTCAGGATTTGAACCCAGATCTTTTGACATTAAATTCAACACACTTTTTATTATGGTTGTTTTTTACATTTCTTTCAAGTCAAACCGATTTCTTTTACTTCTTTTTTATTATTGCCAGTGTCTTCATTTTCAACAACTTCATTTTCATCCATTGTGTACTAAGAGCACATATATAACATGGAGACCCTGAGGAGTGGTGGGGGCAGAGTTTGGCCTGTATTCAGATCATTGTTAGTGTGTCCATGTATAAACATGTATATACTAGTCCCTGGGAGGTCCTTCATCTATAAGAGGGAGGGAAATAGTATTGAAGGGCATAGCTCTCCATCTAGACCCCATAAAACTTTTAATCAA
Source organism: Dromiciops gliroides (assembly GCF_019393635.1). Classification (NCBI taxonomy): domain Eukaryota; kingdom Metazoa; phylum Chordata; class Mammalia; order Microbiotheria; family Microbiotheriidae; genus Dromiciops; species Dromiciops gliroides. The sequence continues at coordinate 552,441,800 of NC_057863.1, read as the reverse complement.
CATCATCAAACTACCCAAGTGCAATAGGAGGCCATCCGCCCTTTCAAGCTGGCTTGTATTCAGGAGTTCCTCCTTGCCCTCCTCATTGTTACTGGATGAATGCTGCCACTATTCATTCTGCTCTTGAAAAGCTCTTCTCCCCTGGCCTCCCTCTGTCCCTTTCTCTCTTCCTCTCAACAGTTCCCGGGACCTTGATCTGATCTCCTGTCTTGGCCTCGAACCCTTTCAAGAGTCACAAACTCTAGTTTCACGTGGCCCCCAAACCAGACGATCCTGTTTCTTACATTATCCCAGCAGGTAACGTGAGGAAGCCTCTTTGTTTGGATGGAATTCTGAGGAAACTAATACTTGGCTGGTGGCTTTTCTGTCAGGGTCAGGGAGAGCTTCAAGGGTCCGGATGGAGACCAAGTGTGTGTGTGTGTGTGTGTGTGTGTGTGTGTGTGTTTCTTAAGTTCTCAACATTCAGGACCAGCTCTTCAAAATGTTTGACACTGAAGGAAGCTTACCTCCAGTGAAAGCTAATTCTTACAGCAAATTGAATGCCATCCTTTGGGGCTCCTGGGGAGGTTAGGTTCCCAGGGCTATTATCTTTCAGAGAAGGGAGACAGAATTGTTCTTGTGAGTGAATTAAGCAACAAAGTTATCAGTCCACATTACAAGAATATACATGTAAACAAGTCACAGCTAATGCTTGTGTGAGACAGCTAGAGAGGGTGGTGGATGGAATATTAGACTTAGAATCAGCACCTGAGTTCAGATCCTGCCTTAAACGTTGTTTAGCCATGTGACCCTGGTTAAAAGATTTTGCCTCTTGGCCTCTGTTTCCTCTCCCTCTCTGGGTTTTGATTTTCTGCTCTGTGGAATTCTTCAGGAATGGGTAAGGTGGACATAGGAGCAGAATAGATGATCTCTTAGGTACTTTCAGATTCTAGATTTCTATTATACCCATTTCACAGATGGGAAAACCAAGACAGAAAGTCAGTGGCTTGAATACTGATAGTTTGCAGTGTAGCTTCCAAAAGTCACCTATTTCCTACCTTTAGGACAGTAAGGGGATTATCATTTCTTTCTATTCCAGGACCTAGCACATTGCTAGGCATAGTATTTTTCAAAGATCCAGGGAAGGGAAGGGAAGAGAAAGGAAGAAAGGAGGAAGGACAGATGAAGAGTGTCTCAGTTGGTGATGAGGAAATTTAGATGGCCTCAATGTTATGCTAATAAAATTAATCTGAACAGAAGTACTTGTGAAAGATTGGCTTCACCACTATAGCAGCTTTCTTTATCTCCATTTTCTAGACCTTAATAGGGGCAAAATGTCCAACTCATATAGCATAATTCACTTCCTCTTATGATATAAGAAATTATTCAGGAAATTCAATGGTCATTTCTCATCAGTCTCCAATTTCATCATAATAATATTCAGTTGTTTCAGTCATGTCCAACTCTTCTTAGACCCATTTGGGGTTTTCTTGGCAAAAATACTGAAACAGTCTGTCATTTCCTTCTCTAGCTCATTTTTCAGATGAGGAAACTGAGGCAAATGGGGTAAAGTGACTTGCCCAGGGTACCACAGGCACTAAGTGTTTGAGGCCAGATTTGAACTCAGGAAGATGAATCTTCCTGACTCCAGGCCCAGCACTCTATCCACTGTACCACTTGGTTGCCCCATCATAATGATAGCTAGCATTTATATAGCACTTTAGATTTACAAAGCACTTTCCCTATGTTATCTTATTTGATCCTCACAGCAGTCCTGGAAAATAGGTATTTTTAGTATATACATTTTATAGCTGTGAAAACTGAGGTAGACAGAAGTTAAGCAATTTGCCCAGGTTCACATAGTTAATAAGTATCTGGGATAGGATTTAAACTCAGTTCTTTCTGACTACCAGTCCAATATTGCCACCTTAACCTTCACCCATAGGACAACTGCCTGCCTGCTCTCAAATTGGATTGTAGCAGTGGAAGGTCTTAGATGACAGTGAAGAAATTAATTTTTGATTGTCTTCCTTTAAGACCTCATTGACCAATTACTCGTTTCATCATATGGAGCTTAATCTTATGCAAGACAATGAAACAACACGTGATTTTCATCATGGCAGAATAATTGACCCCTTGTGAGTTCAAGCCACAGGCAGCCAATTCATTTGTTTCAAATGAAAGGTTGGTGAGCAGAAAGCTGAATTTTCTCCCTTTTCTTCTTCTATCTGTGTGTTGTATCTGTGTACACATGAGCATACATGTTTTTAACTGGGAACACCTAGACCTCTTGGATGCTCTCCATTTCATCTCTGGATTTCTGTTGGATTTCTGCCCCTACCTACCAATTGGCAATGGGTGCACCAACCCTGCTTCGTCCTTCTTTTGTTCATTTGTTTGTTTGTTGTTGGGTTTTGTTTTTTCTTAATGCCAGAGAGGAATCAGGATCTGAGTACGCCAGTGTGACATTCAGTAAGGAGAGCTCTTGCTATAGAAAGTAGGCACCATGGTAAAAGGAAAGAGAAGACCATGCATTCTAGCTGTGTAACCCTGAAGCAAACTCCTGAACCTCAGTTTCTTCATCTTTAAAATGGACATAATGATATTCGGCTCCCCACTCCCGACAGGGTTTTTGTCAGGTTAGTACTTTGAAATTCTTCAAGAGCTCTAGAAATAGAAGTTGTCCTTTGTTGTTGTTGTTGTTATAACATGCAAGTTTTTATTAGATATTTCAAGTTACCACAAAGAGAAAGTGAACAACTTGAAAAATAAATAGCTAGATTGTTCTCTAACTTTCATTTGGTCAGATCGGGAGCCTTGCTTGCCAAATGCCTTCATAGTGCCTTTGTGATACAGTGAAATCCTCTGCCATAAATCCCTGGTATCTGGGGCAGGAATTGTCAGTGGTGGGGTATTGGCATATGAACATTTCCCTGAATGTGCAGTCTTTTCAGGAGGACTCATTTGCCCTCGGCCTATAAAGACACTTGAATGTCCGTGTTATGAAGTCCTGGATTCTTATAATCTCCAAGTTGGAGGACAACTCAAAGTTCCTCTGATACAAACCCTTTAGGAACAGGAAAGGAGGGTAAGGTTGAGAGTCCCCTTCCCTCACCCCCCCCTCCTTCCTATACATCCTATTCCAGGTCTCAAGCCATCAGGCTAAACTAGGTTTGTTAGCCTAGGGGCAAAAGGGACAATTTCCTTTCCCCAAGGTACTCTGTTTTACATTACAAATTGCATTATACATAACCACACCTTCTAAGACCTGGATGGGGCCAAATATCTGAATGGGAGTTTAATCTGCCTCAGGGCCTCCTTGGCTTCTTCTGATTTACTCCCTTTCTCAGCCTGAGTAGAGACTGCATGGCCACTTCTAAGGCCTGCAGTGAAGGGCATTCATTCTCTCAGGCAACAGCATGGGGTTGGTGACCCATAAGGGGACCCTTCCACCTCAAAGACTTGAAGTTTTCTATGAGTGATTACTTTGGGCAAAGCACTATTGGCACAGAGGACATAGGAAGAAGCAGGCAGCAGGGCAGCCACCCTCAGGTAGAAAGGAGGCAGCACACACTGAAAAAACTTGGGGTTGGGGTTTATTGTTATATAGAAGATAAATAGCAATGTAATGGTGGGACTAGAGATGTCACAAGGGAATCTAATTACTGAATGAGAACTAGACAGGAAATGTCTTGGGAACTCTGAGGAGGGATGGGGAGCTAAAGCTGGATGATAACTAAAAGATCTAACCCAGAACTCTCATTTTATAGATTAAGGGATGGAGGCCCAGACAAAGGAAGTGACTCACCCAAGGTCAAATGGCCAATCAGTTAGTACTTAAACTCAGATTTTTTTACTCCCTTTCTAAAACTCATCCTCTATGATCTTCACAGTAGTCCTAAAAAGTACACAGGGATAGAAATTGCATAGTCTCCAAGAACTTGTCTTGGGTCATAAATCATAGAACTTCTGATGGGAAATGGAAGGGCCAATACTCATGCTTGCCCAAGGGAGTACTGGAACAGATTTGAGGTATATCTCTGAATGAAATTGCATATGTAAAGGACTTTGTAATGTAAGTTATTTTTATCATCTTCATCATTACCACCACCTTCATCATCATCATAACCATCACCACCACCACCATCGTCACCATCATCTTTCTTGAGGAATGGTCATCCAAGTTTGGGGAGTAGTCTTAAGACCAAAGAGTTTTCTTTGGCCTCATAGCAGCTGCTGATTCTTGTTGCCAACTTTGATGACTTTATGAGATTAGCTCCCATTATCAACCACTGGGGACTTATGAGAATAAGCTGCTTCGTTCTATGGGGTACTGTGGCCAGCTATTCCAGGTTTCTTTATGAGCAGGTGAATGATCTTTCACTTCTTTTTTTCTGAAAAGCCACTAAAAGACAGTGTGTGTGTGTGTGTGTGTGTGTGTGTGTGTGTGTGTGTATACTCACATGAGCATGCTTGTGTAGTATAGTAAAACAAGGAAATGAGACGAATTAGAGAAGCCAGGTTCAAATTCCACGTCTGACTTATTGAAGTCCCTTTCATAACCAAGAACTGTCAGAGATAGAATTTATTTGTTTTGTTTTGGTTTTTTTGTGGGGCAGTGGGGGTTAAGTGACTTGCCCAGGGTCACACAGCTAGTAAGTGTCAAATGTCTGAGGCCGGATTTGGACTCAGGTACTCCTGAATCCAGGGCCGATGCTCTATCCACTATGCCACCTAGCTGCCCCCCAGAGATAGAATTTAAACCCAGATCTACTCCCTCTAAGGCCAGGACTCTACCATACTGGCTTAGCTGACATAGAAGATTAGTTTAGGAATGTCGAAGTTTAAGGATTGCTCAGAGTTGAGGCTAAGTATTGACACATACACACAGGGGGCTTATCCCCTGTCTGGTGGGCTGAAGATCTCCATCTCAGTCTGAGCACCTCCTGCTTTAATGAGTGGGATAACTATCAATAATTTAGTTCTCTCCCAGCTGAGTGTGCGAGAGCCCTTTGCCCTTCCCGTTATCCATCTCATTTGATAATAGCACTTTTAAAAAAAAAAAAAAAGATGCTTTGCTTGTGCAGGACCCTTCACAATCAACCAGCATTTTGTCAGGGCTGGAGGATGGTACTGATCCTGTAGCCGAATAATGGCCTCGTTACAGCTCATGATGAATGAGCCCATTGTTGTCTGTCCAGCTGGCTCATTGCCTACAGCTTTGCATAATCATTTGGGTACCAACCTAAGCCTTAGTGCTGAGCATCCAAGCTATTATCTGTCATCTTCATCCTTCAAGGAAGATACATTTGGCAAACTGTGGTAATTTGGGGAATGCTAGTTACACCTACTGGAGAGAATGTGAGATGTAGCGTCAGGTTCGAATCCCATCCCTGATACTTAACTAACGCTGTGAACATAGGCAAGTGGTTTTCCCTCTCTGAAACTTAATTTCTTCATCTGTGAGCTGGCAATAATAATACCCCTAAGCCCAACCTCATAGAGATTTTTTGAGGCTGAAAAGAAGAAAATGTGTATAGAGTGTTTTGAAAACTGTAAAGTGGCTAATGCCAGTTATCAGTTTATTACCTCAAAATAAAAGGTCAGTTACAGCAGTTCCTTTCTTCAGATCTCTTAAAGGTCCATGAATATACAGGTTTTCCATCAGGAAGGATCATTTTGTATAAACCTGTCATTTTATAGGTGAGGAAACTGAGGATCAGAGAAAGGAAGTGACTTGACTAGGGTCATACATAAGTAGCAGATGTGAGATTGGAACTCAGGGCTTGTGAAACCAAATCCAGGGCTCTTTCTCGTCCTGCATTCTGACTGTCCTTATATTTTCCCACAAGTACAAATCTTAATTTCTCTGTAGATAGGCTCCATGAATTGTGTGTGTGTGTGTGTGTGTGTGTGTGTGTGTGTGAGAGAGAAAGAGAGAGAGAGAGAGAGAGAGAGAGAGAGAGAGAGAGAGAGAGAGAGAAAAGGAAAAAATGGACTTGTCTTGGAATGACAGACACACGGTCTGTCACTTCGCCTGGATTCAAAGTATTTCCAGTTCATGGGGACCTTTGTCATGTTGGGATAGCCTTTGAGTACCCAGGCTTTTTCTCACCAAAAAGAGGCATCAGAAGAGGACTTTAGTGAAGAAAAGCCTTTTTGGAGGTCAAAAGGCAGTTACAATTCCCTTATAAATGCTAGTCAACTAAATGTAAGCCCCCCCCCAAACACACATACCTGCTTATATCTTGGGATTAAAGTTTTTTGTTTGTCTAGTTCCATCTAATATCTGTGTGTTTTATAATCAGTGGGCATGATTTCATCATCCATTTTTTCTAAATGTATGCCATATCCCTGATGTTATATTGTAATCATCTGGAGGGCAGTGACTGGGTCACTGTTTATATTCATATACTCTGTACCAAACATAATCTTTTGAACATAGTAGGTGTTTATTGAATTAAATTAAATACATGTGTTTCATGTGTGGGCAAATGTCTTCCCTTCAAGATGATCTACACTAAACCTTGAGCTAAGCCAGATGCTGCACTAACACCTTTGTTGTGGTGGTGGTGGTTCAGTAATTTCAGTTGTGTCTGACTTTTCATGACCCAATTTTGGAGTTTTCTTGGCAAAGATACTGGACTGGTTTGACATTTCTTTCCCCACTTTATTTCATAGATGAAGAAACTGAGGCAAACAGGGTTAAGTGACTTTCCCAGGGTCACCCAGGTAGTAAGTGTCTGAGGCCATATTTGAACTCGAGAAGATGAGTCTTCTTGCCTCCAGGCCTGGCAAACTGTACCACCTAGCTGCCCCTTGAACATAGTAGGCATTTATTGAATTGATTTGAATACTGGGCTTTATGGAGACTATTGCCACATTGTCAGCTCTCTTGTCAACTATAGCATTAAAGGGTTTGGAGCCCACTCCTCAATTTACAGATATTTCTTCATCTGAAGATTACAAAGGTTAAATGACTTGTCTAACTGATCAATCAGCCATCAAGCATCTGCTGAGCACTCCAGTGTGCTAGCAAAGCATATGTCCTGCAAGTCAAATCAACACTACCACTACTATTTCCCTTTAGACCCTGATGCGCATACCCCAGGACCCTGACCCTAAGAATCTTGGGAAGAGCAGTGCCCCACCAACCACAAGACCTGTTTTCAACATTGATGGGAGAAATCATTGTGCAGAACAGGCCTCCCTTCCTCAGCACTAATCAACAACAACCAGCACCCAACTGTGCCTAAAAGAGAGATAGGTATAGGAGCCCTGAGAATGTCAGCATCCCCCTGCCCCAAACCCAGAACTACCATTTGTGTTTCCAGCCCATCCCTTACAGCCACCATCCTGGGAAGGAATTTCTTTGGTCAAGAGACTTGCCCTCCCCACCAACTGCCAACCGTCTTCCACAAGCAGTGCAGGTAAGACCACCTAGACTGAAGCAGCAGGACACCCAGAGGGAGAGACAAGAGGCATTATGGGCCAGGCATGTCAAACCATCCCACAACCTTGACCACCATCTCCCCTCAGACCCCATGGGGCAGCTCCAGTCCCTGAGTCCAAGAACCCTGGGAATAATGATATTAAAGCAGAGGCATCATTCCCATCAGCTTTGCTGCTGAGCCGTAAGGACCATGGACAGTTCCCACCTGAATTCCAGTTGTGTTGTCTCCTCCCTTAGAATGTGAGTTCCTTAAGAGCAGGGGCTGCCCTTCTTTTCTATTTGTGTCCCCAGCACTTAAGACTGTGCTTTGAACAGAGTAAGTAGTTAATCAATGTTTTATTCATTTATTAATTCATTCATTCACTTCCTATGTTCCACACACTGTTATGAGAAGAGAGATAAAAATTAAAACCATCCCTGGCCACCAGGAGTTGACATTATATCTGGGGGGAGTAACAGGGAGTAACATGTCCACATATAAGCAGAGACAAAATAGATAAAAAGTAAATGCAAGATAATGTGGGAGATGGGAAGAGGCAGTATTGGATTACAGGATCAATGGGATTATGTACCTCTAACTTGAAAGGACCTCAAGGTCCATGGAGTATAATCCCCTCTTTTTGCCTTCGAGAAAACATAAAGAAAGTTAAATGATTTGCCCAAGGTCACACAGCCAGTAATTACCATAAACAGGCTTTGATTAGTAAATGATTCATGTAATAGATGGAGCCTGAGCTGAGATTTAAAGGAAACAGGGAATTCTAAGAGACAGAGATGAGGAGGGAGAGCATTCCAGGCCTGGAAGATAGCTTTTGCAATAGCAAGAAGGTGGAAGATGGAAAGTTATGTCTGAGGGATAGAAAGCAGACCAGCTTGACTGCAAGAACGGGTGGGAGGACTTGCAATCGGCCTGGAAAGAGAGTCAGGAGACAGATTGTGAAGGGTTTTAAGTGACAAATAAAGGAGTATATATATTTAACATAAAAGCAGTGAGGAGCAACTAAAACATCTTGAACAGAGGGCAACCTGGTTAGACTTGTATTTAAGGACCAGACTTGTGGGGAGAGAGGAGTAATTGGAGGCAGAGAAACTAGTTAAGTAAACTATGGCAGCTGTCCATATGAGGGTGGTGCTGAAGGTAGTTAGGAGTGGTTGTCATTCAGTCCTGTCTGACTCTTCATGACCCCATTTGGGATTTTGTAAGCAATGATAGTGGTGTGGTTTGCTATTTCCTTCTCCAACTCATTTTACAAATGAGGACACTGAAGCAACAGCGTTAAGTGACTTGTCTGGGGTCACACAGCTAGTAAGTGGGCAAGGAGTGGAGCAGGACTCAAAACCAGACCCTCTGACTCAGAATTAAGGGCTCTTCCCACTCTATCCATTTAGAATGTGGTGACACTGGTGAGAAGAGTCAGACAGTGCTTATGTACTTGGAAGATTCTGGGGCCCTCTTCCTTTCCACCATCCCCCTGCCTCTCTTCCATCCTTCTTTGTCACTGAAGATGACATGCCACTATGCTATGCTGTTGTTTTTTTCCAGGCTGTTGAGTGACGGCATTCTTTGAAAATAATATAATGTCCATTTTGCAACAGAAATACTGCCTACAGATGGGGGAACCTCTATTAACTGATGCTTTTGGGGAATGTGTTCTGATTAATGGAACTGTAGGCCTAACTGAAGGGGTAGTAATGTAAATATTCTTTTAAGACTTTAACCCTTGTTCAGCATTCATTCAAAAAGCTCTCTATGTGTACCTACCTTGTCTGTGCAGGGCCCTATGGTATTTTCAGTGGGTAAAAAAGTGTCTTTTTTCTCTTCTTCAAGAAATTATATTCCTTTTATTTCAGGAAGAAAAGAAACAGAGATAATGTAGCGCAGTGGATAAAGTACTAGACCTGAAGTCAGGAAAATCTGAGTTCAAATCCAGCCTCAGACACATATTAGCTGTGTGACCTTGGGCAAGTCACTTAACTTCTGTCTGTCTCAGTTTCCTCAATTGTAAAATGGTGACAATAATAGTACTTCCCTGCCAGGGTTGTTGTGAAAATCAAATGAGATGATATTTGTAAAATGCTTAGCAAGTACCTGGCACAGAGTAAGCACTATATACATGCGAGCTCTTTTGATGCAGATGATGAGTGACACAAGGCTCCTGCCCTTCAAGAACACCACAGTCATAGAGAGCAATCTGAATCATCTACTGGAGTTAGCATCATTTAATTTTTGATGATTCAGGATCCCAATGCTTCTTGGTATTGAATCTATCCTCTACTCAGGTGCGAAAATATTCTTAAAGCTCATGCATCTGGGGCAATGGGTGGAATGCTGGTCGTGAAGTCAGGATTCAAATCAAGGCTCTTATACTTATTAGATGTGTGACTCTGGGTCAGTTGCTTAATCCCTTTATACCACATTCCTTTATTTCCATATCTATAAAATGAGGGGGTTAGACTCAATGGCCTCCAAGATCCCCCTTTACTTTCTAAATCTATGATCCTAAATCTAATGATATTCCTTCACCTTTTCAAAAAAACTTAGTAGATAACTTCTTGGCCTTGCGTTTAAAGCCCTTCCCAATCTGACCCCAGCCAATCTCTCCAGACTTATTTCACATCATTCCACCCTCATGCATCCTACTTGTTCCTGGAGTTTAACATTCCATCTCCAGCATCCCAGCTTCATCAGACTTGTTCCTGATTTCCTCTGCTCCCTCTCCCTACTAGGTGATAGAAAGTTCTATGTAATCCATTGATACATTGATATAGACTCCTTTCTCCGTTCCCCAAAACTTACTGCATGCATTTTCACAAATATAAGCCTGCATTTCTTGGCTTGTTCCCATCTCAAAATCTCCTAGCCAGGCACCCAAACTTAGAATCTCAGATTTGGGAGGGACCTTAGAAGTCATCTAGTGTAGCATCTTACTGTACAATATAAGGAATATCTACTACAATATTTCCAACAAGGGCCTACTATGAGCAAGCCACTGGGATATTTCCTAAAGGAGCAGTGATACTGATAAGTGGCATCTAGCTTCAATGGGAATACCTCAAGGGATCAGCAACTCATTACTTCACATGACAGCTCATTCCATTACTAGACAGTTCTAGATGGAAAATTCTTCCTAATATAGGGATAAAACCTCCCTCTATGTATCTCCCCTCTTCTGGTTCTAGGTCTTCTATCTGGGGCCAAGCAGAACAAAACTAATCATTCTTTATTCAGTCAGCAAACATTTACTGTTTTTTACTTAATAGTAAAATATAAATGTACATGTAAAATGTACATGTAGTAAATGTAATAAAATGTAAATGTAAAGTGTACATGTAAAGATAGTTTTCAACATTTATTTTTATAAGATTTTGAGTTCCAAATTTGTTTTCTCTCCCCCCTCCCCAAGACAGCAAGCAATCTGATATAGGTTCTAAATAAACATTTTTTACATGCTGACTGTATGCATTGTATTCTTTTTCTTTTGTTGTATTCATTGTATTAAAGGCGTTGGTGTATTTGTATTATTATGTATCTCTTTGCACTATTTGTATTATTTGTACTATTATGTGTCTCTTTAAGTCTTCTCTTGGTCAAGGTAAACAGCTTCAATCCATTTCAGTATCCTGGTTGTTCTCTAAGATTCCCTCCAGCTTACCAATGTCCCCCCTAAAGCTTGGTAGGTCTATGTGGCATTAGCTCCTCAAGCTTATCCGAGAAGCTCTTCTATTTGGAGACAAAGCTGGAAATAGTCTCTGTAGTCACAGATCTCATGATTGCCTCTCATTATGCCTCAACTTTTATAGAATGAAAGAATATTTCATTCTTTCCCCAAAGCTGAAAGTGATCCTTCCCTCCCTAAAACTCTTACTCGCATCACTTTTGTTGAATCTCTCTTTTTTACTTAGTTACAGGAGCTAGATTCAGATCTTCGGAGAACTATAGAAGCCATCTCTTCTACCCTGTCATAGAAGTGAGGAAGCTGCGGCTCAAAGGGGCTAAGTGATTTGCCCAAAGTGACATGGTTATTAAACATCTGACCTAGGATTCAAATTCAGGTCTTTGGGTTCCAGAACCCATGCTTTCCCCACTCGACCACACGGCCTCCTAGTAAGGGTCAGAGTTGGCAATTGAACCCAGGTCTTCTGATTCCAAACCCAGCTCCCTGCTGATGTCTCCCAAGCAGGTCATTTGTGTGTACTTTTCTCTCCATTAGACAATAAGCTTTTTAAAGAATGAGGCCGGGGCAGCTAGGTGGTGCAGTGGATAGAGCACCAGCCCTGGAGTCAGGAGTACCTGAGTTCAAATCCCACCTCAGACACTTAACACTTACTAGCTGTGTGATCCTGGGCAAGTCACTTAACCCCAATTGCCTCACTAAAAAAAACAAAACAAAAAACCAAAAAAAAAAAGAATGAGGCCAATTCACATTTCACCTTTGAATCCTTAGCACTGATGTAGTACACACAGTTGGCGCTTAATAAGAGGTGACCGAATTGGTTTGAATCAATGGATCCGTGGGCGAGGTGGGGGAAGAGTAGGCTTTAAGCTGTCGCTGCTGCTCTATTTGGAATAACAGCATGGGGAGAGATGAAATATATAGAAAGCTTTTAATGACACTTTAATATCTATGTGAAGTGTTCCAAAGCAGGCCCCCTCACTGTATGATTCCCTTGGAAGAAAAGGAGTGAAGGGCTCTCTGGTGATATTTCTGTAAACACTAATGATGTTCAGTCAAGTGATACTGAAGGTACAAAACCTCTGTTCCTGAAGCCCGGTTCCAGCTCAGCCAGCAACTTGGGTCCTTCCCACTCCTTCCATGGTGCCCTGTCTCCTTGGTCCCCATTCATGACGTCCTCTGGGTCTAGAATGCTTCCTCAAACTTCTGCCTGTGAAAATCTTATCCATCTTCCAAGGCCCCAGATCGAAGGTCACCTCCTCCTGGAAGCCTTCCCCCATTGCCCCTGCAGGAAGTGAGCTCTTCCTCATGAGCATTGTCATAGCACTTAGATGATATCTCTCATGTACCTTTCACATTCAGTTTTCATTCATTATACAAATAAGAATGAAATTATAGGGAAATAGTGTGGCACTGCACTGGGGGTCAGGGTGAAGGACTTTGGGGAGAAGCATTATCACTTGGAATCTGAGGATATGATTTCAAATCCTGCCTCTCACTCTTCCCTATGTTATCTTGGGAAAGTAATTTTCCATTCCTGGGCCTCAGTTTCCTCATCTGTAAAATTAGGGAGTTGCACTGGATGGCAGTTGAGGTCCTTTCCAGTTTCAACTCTGTAATCCTATGGACACTAGTGGATTTTATTTATTTATTTATTTATTTATTTATTTGGTGAGGCAATTGGGGTTAAGTGACTTGCCCAAGGTCACACAGCTAGTAAGTGTCAAGGGTCTGAGGTCGGATTTGAACTCAGGTCCTTCTGAATCCAGGGCTGGTGCTCTATCCACTGTGCCACCTAGCTGCCCCAGATATTATTATTTATGTACTTTTCAAGACTCTAAAATTCTTGAGGATTAAAACCCAGTTCTTCATTTTGTTACAGTGAATAGAGCTCTGGATGTAGAGTCAGAGAGACTGGGTTCTCATTCTGGCTCTGTCATTTCCTCCCTGTGTGACCTTGGCAAAGTCCCTTAACTCTCTGAGACTCCAGATACCCCCTTTTCTTTACAGTGATGGTGTTGGACTGGGTGACCCCAAAGGTCTCTTCCAGCTCAGAATTGGTGATCCTATGATCCCTAGCATGAGGTTTTCATTTGTTCAACGAGAAGGCATCCTGGAAAAGTGGGAAAAGGGCGGGATCAAAAGTCAGAAAGCCTGGGTTAAAATCCCATCATTTACTTGCTGTCCCTGCAACCTTGGGTAGGTTATTTAAACTTCCCTGCGCCTCACCTTCCTAATCTGGAAGATGGAAAGAGATGGTCCTTGTGCTGCTGTCTGCCTCACAGGATTGTGGGGGGAAAAAAAAGCATTTCATAAACCCGAAAGGGCTATGGAAACACCAACTCTTGTGGGCTTGATGGAATGACTGTAACACTGTGCTGAATCCAGAGACCCCAGGTTCTAGGCTGATGAATCCCATCATGTTTTCTCCTAACTGTTCAGGCTTCAGGGAAACCACCTCCAAGGGAATGATAAACCTGTACAGATGGATCATTCCTTGTGGGGAAAACCTTTTTTTCCATAGCAGATAATAGATTGGCCTCCCTACCACCAGGCAAGCGAAGCCATTGTTTACGATGTTCTCTCTAGTGGAATCCATACTTGTCCTGTTAACAATTCACAGAGCTGCACATATTAATAAACCAGCAGCAAGGTTAACACAACTTGCAGTCCTCATTTCAGGATTAATTTTTTCACTCATGTAAAGATGAAGAACACTCGTTCTATGCAAAAGATTCTTGGGCGACAGAGGAAACTGTCCCATGAACATCCCAAAGTATGACCAGCTTGAGAAAGGAATAACAGTGGTGTCTAGGAGTCCAGCATCTCTGAACTTGAGTGTCCTGATCTGTGAAATGGGGACAATAATAATAGTGCTGCTTGTGGGGCTGAAATGAGATAATATCTATAAAATGCCTTGCAGGGCTATGCACATATTAACCATTATCATCATTATCAGGGGGCAGCTAGGTGGCAGGTGGTGCAGTGGATAGAGCACTGACCCTGGAGTTGGGAGGACCTGAGTTCAAATCTCACCTCAGATACTCACTAGCTGTGTGACGCTGGGAAAGTCACTTAACCTCAACTGCCTTAAATATCCAGGGCCATCTCCAGTCATCCTAATATCTATCTTACCAATGGACCCAGATCAATCTGGAGGAGAGAGTGAGGTTGATGACCTTGCACAGCCCTCCCACACGTAAATTCAATTTACTGCCAGTTATGACCAACCTATGTCATGGTCCTCTTAAAGAATGAAGGACAGGGAGCAGCTAGGTGGTGCAGTGGGTAAAGCACCGGCCCTGGATTCAGGAGGACCTAAGTTCAAATCCGGCCTCAGACACTTGACACTCACTAGCTGTGTGACCCTGGGCAAGTCACTTGACCCTCATTGCCCCCCCCCAAAAAAAAAGAAGAATGAAGGACAAGGAGCAGCTAGGTGGCTCAGTGGATAAAGCACCGGCCCTGGATTCAGGAGGACCTGAGTTCAAATCTGGTCTCAGACACTTGACACTTACTAGCTGTGTGACCCTGGGCAAGTCACTTAACCCTCATTATCCTGCCAAAAAAAAAAGAATGAAAGACATACAACAATAACAACAACATTATAATTACCACCACCACCACCATCATCATGATCATAGAAATATCCATGACATATTTGAGACTATGAAGCTTATAAATATGGTTAGTGTCAGACCTGAGGTCATCTAGGAGTCAATTACAATTCAACAGTAACTCTGTGTGTGTGTGTGTGTGTGTGTGTGTGTAAATTTTGGCAATAAAAGTCATAACTGGCATGTATATAGTGCTTTACAATGAACTGTTTTCATTATAACAGCCATATGAAGCAGACATGTCAAGTAATATTATCGAAGTTTCACAAATGAGGATATTGAGACACAGAATGCTTAAGTGTTTTGCCATCATCATAAATAGTAAAGCTAGAATTCAGTCTAGTTCTTCTCGATTCCATGCTATTCTCTTTCCTACATACAAACACAGAGATGATGACAAGGGATGTTCGAGTTAGAAGGGAACCTAGAAATCTTCTAATCCAACCTAATTTCACAGGTGAGGGAACTAAGGCAAAGAGAGGATATATGTGGTTCCTCCAATGGTATTAAACTCTTTGGTGATAAACCCAAAGCTGGAAATCCAGGTATTCTGACTCTCGGACATTCAGGACATTTTTTTAATGCCCCATGCTTGACTTCAGTGTTCTCACATTCTCTATTCTACACCCAGTCCAGCTCTCAAATAGCTGTGATGTGATGAGTTCTGGAAGCAGGAGTTTAGGCTGGCATGGTGTGGCTAGCTGGTAGAAAGGCCTTTAACTCTCAAGTATAACAATTGGAGTTTAGTGTTTTGATGAGGGTCAGTGTCCTTTGGAGATTCAAGAAGGCAGTATTTTGTCTGAATGCTGGAAAGCAGCTTAACCACCTGGTATGCTTTAATCCTGATTAAGAAAGTCGTCGGTGCCACTTTTGTGCCATTGATTCCAATTTTGCTGAAAAGCTTTGATTGTGACCTTATGATGAATGGAAATGAGCCCTCAAGGGAAAAAAAATCACATAGAAGCCCAGAATGGTCAAGTTAAAAGGGAGCTTAAAATTGTGAATGTTGCAACATGGAAAGCTCATTGTTAAAGCTAAACGAGATCTTATTAAGTGCCATCTAGTTCTAATACCTTATTTCCCAAAGATAGAACTAAGGGAGATAAAGGAAGTGACTTGTCTAAGGTCATACACTAAGTGTCATAGCTAGAACTTGAAATCAGGTCTTCCAATGCTACCATAATGGTGTTGTTGTTTTTGCCTCTGATTAAGACACCCATAGTTGACTTGGAAGCAAAACTGTAATCTCCTCTCCTCTGATTCTGCTCAACTCACTGTGTCAGTTCTTATAGATTTGAGTTAATTTTCTATATATTTGAGAAATGAGGCCTTTTTCAGAGATACTTCCTGTAAATTCCTCTCCCCCCCTCAGTTTTCTGCTTTCCTTCTAATTTTGGTTGCATTGATTTTGTTTGTGCAAAAACATTTTTATTTAAAATGATCAAAAATAGCCATTTTACGTTTTATAATGTGCTCTCTTTCTTTTTTGGTCCTAAATTCTTCCCTTCTCCATAGATCTGACAGGTAAACTATTCCATGTTCCCCAAATTTGCTTATGGCATCACTCTTTATGTCTAAATCACACTGCATCAGTTCACACAAGGCTTCCTGAATCTCTCTGAAACTGTCCCTTTCATCATTTCTTATAGCAATCTCATGCCACCATTAACATGGAATGACTAGATCAGTTTCTTTCTGCATGAAAGATTTAAGGCTGTTGCTTATACATCAAAAGGTCTTCAAGAAGCTTTACTTAGAAGCTGATGATGCAGAGATGTGTTACAATGAGGCTTATGAAGACGAGCCCATGGTGAGGAGTGCTATGGGAAAGGTTATCAGGGCCAGCCAGAAGGAGTCCCATCTGCTGAAAGTATGGGATGTCAAATGATGAGTCCATGAACTTAAGGTGGGATAGGGAATCCAGCCATAATAGGACAGATTTTTGAGTCATGTTTGGGGTGACTGCTGACCTAGGTTCACTCAGCTAGATCCTCCTCTAGCCTAGCCCTAAGTTTGGGAACTGCTCATCCATGGGAGTAAAATCAATGATTCTCAAGTTTCTTGTGATAATGGGAACCTGTTTGTTTTCAAATTGTATTGATTTCAGGGTGTTTTTTTATATCATAGCCATTTCTGTATATGATAACCACCTCCTGTAAATGCGTCCTCCCATGTAGCAAAAAAAAAAAAAAAGTAGACTAAAGCAAGCCAACTGATGCAATGACCACATTTGACAGTCTATACAACATCCCTCTTAGGTTACTCCCTCCCCACCCCTCTAGTCAAAGAAGGGAGTTTCTTCTTCATCTTCTCTTGGGGCCAAGATTGGTCATTTCAGAAGCCTTCATTTTAATGGAATCTTTGTATTGAAGTGTTAAGTCTCGCCTATCAGTACCAAGTAAAATGTTTTATGATATTAGATGGATTTTTTTTTTTTTAGTGAGGCAATTGGGGTTAAGTGACTTGCCCAGGGTCACACAGCTAGTAAGTGTTAAGTGTCTGAGGCCGGATTTGAACTCAGGTACTCCTGACTCCAGGGCCGGTGCTCTATCCACTGCGCCACCTAGCTGCCCCCAAGATGGATCTTTTTTGAAAAATATAAACATATCACAGGGGAAACTAGGTGGCTCAGCGGATGGAGCACCGGCCCTGGAGTCAGGAGTACATGAGTTCAAATCCGGCCTCAGACACTTAACACTTACTAGCTGTGTGACCCTGGACAAGTCACTTAACCCAGTTGCCTCACTAAAAAAACAAAAAACATATCACAAACCATATAGCATGAATGGGTGTCAGACTCAAATACAGTGACAAGGAATTTAAAAAAAACATAAATAGGAAAGCCTAATGTTTCAGAAGGTGATAGAGCAATATTTGGTGAAGACTGCATTGGTATGCCTTTGTGCCTTACTCACTCTTCTTGGTCCAGGAACTCAGCATGGGTCAAAAACTCCTCCGATCGAATATCATTCTGATTATTTTTAATCTTGTATTTACAAATCATTTTTATTTTTATCCTAATGATATTGTAAACCACTTAGTTTTAAGAGTATACTTAGATGTCATCAATAAGGGATATTATGTGTGCGTTCATCAATAATGATACACATATACATTATATATACATATATTTCAGAACAATATTGGGTGATGCTCATCTTGTAAATTGCTTAACAACAGTTTTTACTTTTCGTATCAATAGCTGAAAACATGATTGCTTGCTTTATGTTTTGTTTTATGATGGGAGGAAAAATAGGAATTGTTTTATTCATCCCATATTCACTTTTTTTAAAATTAAAGAGCTTTGTTTTCCATTTCCCTGTGTCTCATTTCTATATTCCTTTGTGACCATTTTTAAATTTTATTTTTTCATTAACAATCACTTTTTTTCTCACCTTCCTACTCATCACCAATTTGAAAGAATAAAAGAAAGACAAAAACCTTGCAACAAATAAGCATATTGAAACCAAACAAATTCCTATATTGGCCAAAAATGACTGTATGCTTCATTCTGCATCACTTCTCTGTCAGGTGGTGGGTGGTCAGCATTCTTCATCATCCTCTGAAATAGTCATGGGTATTTGTACTGATCAGAGTTCTTAGCTATTTCAAATTTGTCTTTACAATGTTGTGGAAATTGTTCTCTTGGTCTTGCTCCCTGCATTCTTTATCAATCCCTACAAGTCTTCGCAGGTTTCTCTTGAACCCATCCTTTTGGTTATTTCTTTTTTTTTTTTGGCGGGGCAATGGGGGTTAAGTGACTTGCCCAGGGTCACACAGCTAGTAAGTGTTAAGTGTCTGAGGCTGAATTTGAACTCAGGTACTCCTGAATCCAGGGCCAGCGCTTTAACCACTGTGCCATCTAGCTGCCCCCTTTCGGTTATTTCTTACAGCACAATAGTATTCCATTACATTTGTAACATGGATACACATTCATAGACCATCATTTGTTCAGTCATTCCCCAAATAATGGACACCCCTTTTGTTTTGAGTTCTTTGCCACCACACAAGAGCTGCTATAAAGATTTTTGCACAGCAGATGAACCCTTTTCCTTCTTTGATCTCTTTGGCTTAAAGGTCTAATGGAGGTCTCACTGGGTCAAAGGGTACACTCAGTTAAAATTATTTTTTAAAATATGTTTCCCTAACTACCCTGCAGGTATCTATAGCACTGAAAGGAAAACACCCACTAGAGAGAGCTGGAATCAAGTCAGTCTCACTTTTCTGTTCAGGATTTAGCCCTCGGAATAGCTTCAGGTGTTTGCTTTATTAGCAGAATCTTGATTTAATTATACTCCTTTTGCTTTCTTGTCTCATCAAACTGCCTCGTTTTATCCAGTTCTGAAAAATAATGTCTATAGGTTTTTTAAAGAATATAAATGGACACTGATGATTCAGTTAATATAGAATCTATTAAGACAAACTGGCAATTATAAACACATGCAATCTAAGGGTTTTTCACCGTTGGAGTCTCTCTGTTCCTTCATAGCCCAATTCTGCTTGCTTCTTCCTCTAGAAAAGAGTCTTTGACTTCCAGATGAAAGTCAACAAGTCAATCAAAAAGCATTTATCAAGTGCTTACTGTGTGCTAGGCACAGTGCTAAGTAAATACTAGGATTACAAAGAAAGGGGAAAACAATGTTCTTTGCCCTCAGAGAGCTCAGATTCTAAGACTGGAGATGCCATATAAATCCCTAGGTGTGTGTATGCAAGATAGATGCAGAATAGATTGAAGGTGACCTCTCCAAGACTTCTTGCCTATACTCATCCTTTGGCTCATCATTTGTGTACTTGCTTGGTATCTTTCTTAAGAGCAGGGTTTATGCCATTTCAATCTTTGAATGTCTATCAGTGAGCATAGGGTATAGTATCATAATCTCACAGATTTAGAAATGGAATGAACCTTAAAAGCCATCAATATAACATCTCCCTCATTTTGTGACTCTTCGTGACCCCAATTGGAGTTTCCTTCGCAGAGATGCTAGGGTGTTTTGCCATTTCCTTCTCCAGCTCATTTTATTGATTTGGAGACTGAGGCACAGAGAGGTTAGATGACTTGCCTAGGGTCACATAGCTTGTAAGTATCTGAGACAGGATTCAAATTCAAGTCCTCCTGACTCCAAGTTCAGTGTTCTATCCTCTGTATGTTTTACAGAAATGATTTATGAATTTGTATAAATCTGTCCTAAGCTAAAAGCCAGATTTTCTTGGTTGGAGGCCTCTTGAACTGACACTCCCTAAATTACTCTCCCTTTTCTGCTGTAACTAAGTTTTATGTTTAGAGGATGTTAGCTCTATGTTTTTGTGTGTACCCATTACAGGCAGCTAGATGGTACAGTGAATAGAGAGCCTGTAGTCAGGAAGACATCTTTCTCAGGTCAAATCTAGCCATTGACACTGAATAGCTGTGTGACCCTGGGCAAGTCACTTAACCCTGTTTGCCTCGGTTGCCTCATCTGTAAAATGAGCTGGAGAAAGAAATGGCAAACCACTCCAGTATCTTTGCCAAGAAAACCCCAGATGGGGTCACGAAGAGTTGGACATAACAACAACAACAATTATTTCTCTGGATTGATTCTTAACATGTTTGTTTCTATATACATACAAATCTCATTTATCACCTTCACAACAATCCTAGCTTCTACTGATACTTTCTAGAGAGAGCAAAGTCACCGTGTTAGATTCCCCATCACCCAGACTCCTCTGCTCTTCCAGTGATAGTGTCTCTGAGCAAGCTTTGTTCTTTTCGGTTTGCTAATGGATTCTTTGTGAAATTTAATTCAGGAAGTGAGCTTGGTGAGCTAGGAAGAGATCAGGACAGACAAAAAAGAGAGGTTTGAGCCTCACTACCTAATATGTGACAGTGGCCAAGTCATTTTCCCTGCTGAGTTCAATTCCTGCTCTGTGAAATGGAAAGGATAATACCTGCCCTTGCCTGACTAGGTTTTGCAGAACGGACCACAGAGATGGAGCTGGCTGCCTCAGTTGGGCAAGGGAAGTCAAACACCCTTTGTAAGCATTAAAGCAATTTCTAAAGTTGAAAGCTTGTTACTATTCAAGTAGACTCTATAAGGGGACTTGTTGGGATGTTTCAAACAAGTACAGGAAGAGGTAAATCTTTGTCTCCCCCATCATCTCTGGAATTCCTAGGGTCCTCCATTTATAATTAGACAAGACCTTGGAGGTCATTTAGTCCAACCCTTTCATTTTACAACCAAGGAAACTGAGGTCCAGAGATGGAAAATGAATTGTCCAAGATTCCATAGGTAGTCAATGCCAGAACCAGGATTAGAACCCAGGTCTTCTACCTCCAAATTTAGCACTCTGTTCCACTGTACCACACTGATCTAAGATCAGATCAAGTTAGAGGTATAAAAAGGGCTGGTAAATTGTATGGTACTATCTCTATATAGGAGGTGATAAGGAACTTTTATTATGCTACCTATAATTTCGTCAGTATAAATGATCTCCAGGTGAAGAACTTAGTTCACCAATGCAGATTAGCTGCTCTGGCAAACTTCTGGGTTTGGGAGAATTTTCTGGGACAATACCAAACTTGCCCAGAGTCACACGGTCCATTAGGATAGAGGTAGGTTTTGAACCCAGGTTTGTGATTCAGAGGCCAGCTCTTTATCCACTATGTAAAGCTGCCTCTTAATAAATATCTAAACTCCAAATTTAGGAGGAAATTGACTCCAATATAATTTTAAATATTAAGTAAATAAATGAGAGTTTGATAAGCATTGTCTGTTCACTTTCATAAGGTTTGGTGATAGAACTCTCCCCCTAATGTAAGGCAAGATGTCCTCTGGCTGACTTCTGAACAGGACTATAGATTTAGGTCTGGAAGGGTCATCTAGTCCAACCCCCTCATTTTACAGATGTCAAAACTGAGACTCACAGAGGTTAAATAGATCGCCAGAGTCACATGGCTAGGAAGGATTTGAACCAGGTCCTCTGACTCCAAATGTTATTTAATGGTAGGTCTCTTAAAAAATTCAACAATAATAATATGTCACATTTCTAGGATACTTTGCTCCCAGCAACCTTATCAAGTATGAATGTTATTATGTCCATTTGACAAAAGAAGAAACTAAGGCTCACAGAGGAACAGTAATTTGCCTGAGATCATTCTAAGTGGTAGAGCTAGGTTTCAAACTCAGACCTATAGATTCCACAGTTCAGTACTCTTTCCATGATAATACCACATTGTTCATTCAACATTTCCTTGTCCCTTCTTTCCTTCCTTCCTTCCTTCCTTCCTTCCTTCCTTCCTTCCTTCCTTCCTTCCTTCCTTCCTTCCTTCCTTCCTTCCTTCCTTCTTCCCGTTCCCTTCCCTTCTCTTCCTTTCCCCCTTCCTTTCTCCTTTCTTTTTCTTTCCTCCTCCTTTCCTTTTCCCCTTCTTTCTCCCTTTCTCCTTTACTTCTTCGTTCCCCTTCCCCTTTCCCCTTCACTTCTCCCTTTTCCTTCCTTCTAACCTTTCTTCTTCCTTCCCTTTCTCCCCCCTTTCCTTCCACACACATTGATTAACTGCCTAAAGTGTACACAGGACTCTTTATCGAGCTGTCTCCCCCGCATTCCCTCCTTTGATTCAGGACTGCATCCTGTAGTGAGTGATTACTGTGGTAGGTGCTTAATAAATGTTTGTTGAATGACTAAATGGCTACCATATTTTCAATAACAATTCCAGGAAGGTTATATAACTGTCACTGCAATGTTTAAGCCTTCTGGAGTCTCCGTGTTTTCACTGGCTGCCTGAAACTAGAAGCTAATCCTATTTTAGATACAGTAGTTCATGGACACAGCACTGTTTGGATGTGGTGGCTCTGGATATGAGATCAGCTCTAGATTGTCATATAGCTTGTTATACCCACTTTAGTCTTTGAACTGTGTAACATAAGAAAAAGGAAAATCAGTCCTGATAAGGAGTGTTATCCAGAAGTGGGATGGACTCCCTTTCTGTCCATCACTAGGGGTCTTCTGACAGAGGTGGATGGCCAGTTACTGGGTATAGCCCCAACCTACCTTTCTAGCTTCGTTCTATATTACTACCCCTCCCATACTCTTGCTATTCTTTACACTCAGTGCTCTATCTCCTGTCTCAGTGATTTTGCACTGGCTGCCCCAATATCAAAGCCTGAAATACACTCCTTCCTTTCCTCTGCCTCTTAAAATCCCTGGTTTCCTTCGAAGCTCAATTCGGTCACCACTGTCTCCACGAAGCCTTTCCTATTCCCCACAGTTGCTAGTGACACTCCATGCCTTTATCCTTGTAGATGCATGTATCTGAATACCTTGTCTCTCTTGATCAAATTATACTCTTGAAGACAAGATCAGTTTCATTTTTGTTTTTGATTCTAAGCATCTAACACAGTACCCAGCATATAGTAGGTGCTTAATAAGTGTTGTTGATTATTGATTGAGGGGATTTTTGACTGTTGGGGCTGAGAAGGGACCTAGGTAACCTTATAGTTCCTGTGATTCTAATATTATGATATACTCTGACCTCATTCTGAAAGCTTTTCTGATGACTTTCCACCCTGTGGTTTAACATCCTGACACAACCAGTCTGGCCCCTACTTAGAGTAACATCACCTCTGTGATGTCCTCAACAAGTGATCATCGACACATTGTCTCAAGACTTAAAGTAAGGGAGAACCCACTCATTCCCAAAGTTGCCCAGTTCACTTTGGGATGGTAAAGTTGTCTGGAATTTTTTCCTTATTTTGAACTATACTTCTTTATAATGCATTTTAACCTCTGAGGTCAAGCAGGGCTATTCTATTAATGCTTCCATGTGGTAGCTCTTAAAACACTTGAAGATGACTCTTCATTTTCCAGTAAATCCTCTGATCTCTAGACTAGACATTCCAGATTCTTCAGCCAGCCCTGTTCTGGCCTGGTCACCCTTCTCCCCACATTCCAAATGTATCCATGCCCTACTTAAAAATGAGCACAATACTCCAGGTGTGGCCTGGCTAGAGAGTAGTACAATAGGGACAACCACTGCTCTAACTCTGGCTCTTATGCCTCACTTAATACAGCCTTAAAACATTTTTGAGGGGCTGTTTTGTCCTATTTTCAAGTCTTTAACTAAACCCTTGAGAACTGTGACTTTAGGGCAGCTAGGTGACACAGTAGATAAAGAACCAGTCCTGAATTCAAGAGGACCTGAGTTCAAATACAGCCTCAGACACTTGACACTTACTAGCTGTGTGACCTTGGGCAAGTCACTTAACCCTCATTGCCCCAGGGGGAAAAAGAGCTGTGACTTCAGGACCAAAAAACCTCTACAGTTTACTGGCCCTGTGACCTTGGGCAACTCACTTTGCCTCAGTTCACTCGTGTAAAATGAAGACAAAAATTCCGGGCACTAATTATCTCTAATTACCTTACCATTAATTGCCTAACTAATTTGAGGATAAAATAAGATAATATAAGTAAAGTACTTTGTACTCATAAATTGTTCTGCCGATTAAAATATTATCTTTATTGTTGTTGTTTTGAGTCATAAGGCTCATTAAAAAAAAAGGTTCAGCAATGGCCAGGATTTTCTGCTTGCTGCAGAGAATTGTATTGATGAATTTTCAAGAGATTTTCAAAAACATTGATATAAATTAGACTAGGAATCAAGATCTGGGTTCAGAGCTTGGTCCTGTGGTTAAGCAGTCCCAATATGATCGAGGACAAGTCACTTTTACTTCCTAGGCCTCATTTTCCTCATCTATAAAATTAGTTATTTAAATTGGATAAACTCAAGGGTCTCTTTCAAATCTAAAAGTCTATGTCCTATGCTCTTCCATTCTATATTCTAAGGTTCTTCCAAGCTCTAATACATTCTGTATAATAAAATTTTATGATCTACCATCCTTTCTAGCTCTAACATTCTATATTCTAAGTTCTTTCTACCTCTAACATTCCACATCCTTAGTTCTTTTTAGCTCTGGTTTTCTATAGTTTAAGTTCTTTCTAGTTCTTACATTCCATAGTCCAAGTTCTTTCCCACTTATAACATCTTATGTTCTGAGGTCCCCCTCCAAGTTCAGTGTCCTAAAATTCCTCCTCTAACATTCTGTATTCTAAGACCCCTTTCCAACTCTTGACATTCTATGTTATAAAGGCCCCTTTCCAGCACTGAGTCTATTATAAGGTCTTTTCCTGCACTGATATTCCCTCGAAGTTTGCCAGGTCTGACATTCTCTATTCTCCTAGCTCTAACATCCCACATTCTGAGGTCACCTCAAGTGGCAAAATTTTTGTCGTAACATTTTCCCCCCATTCAGCTGTGACATTCTATGTCTTGAGGTCCCTCCCAGCTCTGACATTCTATGATTCTAAAAAATAGCCCATCCCCTGAGGATCCCACTTAAGCAAGGCTTCAGGGGACACCGCTTGGAGCATATTCCTCCATCATCACAGGCTTAGTCTGCCTTATTGTATGCAACATTCTTCTAGGTAACGTGGCCAGAAGAAAAAAAAATAATCCTGCTGAGGAGAGGATTCCACGGAATGTCTAATATTAGCTGGCCCGGACTCTCGAAGGGTAGGCTGCATTCCTATATTTAGAAACTGTTAACTTCAGCCCTTTTGTGAAACAACAGAAATTGACTAATGCAGTGCACGGGGGCTGGGGCATGAGCACGGCATCTGCACCATTTTTGGTCTTCTTACCTGGCCGAGTTTCCCTTTGGGGGAATCCCAAGGCACTCCCCAGGCAGAGGCCCAGCCTGCTGCATGTGAACACGCATCCTCTTTGTGTGCCAGGGAAACTGGGCTGTCAGGAGGGAGGAAGCACAGCAAGCTGGTAGGGGACCATTCTGCTACTTTGTCAGGAGATGCAGGTGATGGAGTAGCCATGTAGCTGCTAGCCGCAGGAATGGAGCTCTGTCGGGGAGCTTTTGGGGGTCTTCTGGGCTTGAGCACTGAAGAATGGCTGTGATCAGTCCCCTTCTATTAGGAACCCAGGTTTGCACACGTGATAACTGGGGCTCTCTGTGCTGTACATCTTCTGAACATCTTTTTAGCTTGAGGTCAGAGCATTTTTAAGTACAAGTTCAGAAAAGCAATGGGATGGAGCTGGATTTTGGTGAGATAACAGTTAACATCAAAAGGACCTGGATGTTCTAGCCCCAATCTGCCCCACCTAGTTTTTTTGTTCAAGAAAGAGATCCGTGACAGACTATCCTGTGTTGCAGTGCCTCCTCCAGGAGAGTCAACCATCTCTGTTTGGAATCCTTAAGCCATTACTCCCCACAAGACTGTCCAAATGTAATTCTAATTTAAAACCTCCATTGTCCAATTTTGATCAATCTCAATTCTCATTTTCCATCTGCCCAGGCATTGCTGCTTAGATAAGGTCTCAGGGAGGGCATCAACATTTTGGAACTCAAAACTTTTTTTGTTAATGTTAAAAATTGTTTTAACATGTAATTGGGGAAAAATAAAATATGATAATAAAAGGCACATACTAGAAGCTTTATCCTATGTGCTTTTTCTTTTTCTAAAATCTAGAATCATATAAATTTAGTTTTATAACTTTTTAGAAACTTAGTCGCCATCTTCAAAGATTTCCTTTTCTGCTTCCTATATTTCCTCTGACAGATTTTCTTTTTATTTTCTTCTTCTTCTTCTTTTTTTTTTTTTGGTTGGGCAGTGAGGGTTAAGTGACTTGCCCAAGGTCACATAGCTAGTGTCAAGTGTCTTAGTCCGGATTTGAACTCAGGTCCTCCTGACTCCAGGGCCAGTGCTCTATCCACTGCACCACCTAGCTGCCCCAGATTTTCTTTATCTATTATGTTCCTCTTCTTCCCTTTCTGATATGAAGACTGCTTCCATAGAATTCTCTGGGAGTAATAGTCCATTATAAACCTAATGCTTGTTGGTATTGTTTTTAAATAGAGAAAGAGATAATATGATGCCATATAGAGATCTATATTCTTAGAGTCATAGGACCTGGGTTCAAATTCCGACTCAGCCATCCTATCTGTTAGACCTTGAGCAAGTGTCACTTCCCTTCCCATGGTCTCCATTTCCTCATATACAGGGTGGGCCAAAAGGCACGATGTTTTAATAACTTTTTGAAAACGGTTTTTCTTTGGTTTTTGTCATTTATGAGATCTGATTTTTCACACATAATGCAAATTCATTTCTTATAAATACTGTATGTGATGCTATTGTATTGTAAATTAAAAACAAAAAATAAAGGAGCTATTAACTCCTGAAACCCCTTTGTGGCTTTTGACCCAACCTATATAAATGGAGAGGAGAGCACTTACCCTGATTACCCGACGTTGTGGTTGAATAGAAAGCACTTTATTAACCATAAAAGACTACATATTTTCCATTTTTATTTTTATAAGATTGAATCTCTCCATCTCACCCAATCTGGAAGTATCAGGGCCGCAAGTGACCCAATTCTACTATTTAATTGGCACAGGAACTTTGAATTCTTCTTTCTGACCTGGGCCTATTTGCCCCCCAAGCCCCTCTTAGTCAACTTGGTGCCCCGCCCCACTCCCAGGAATTCACTATATTAACACCAGACTTAGTGCTGATACAAGATTGGTATAGCCCACTGAAGCTCGGGAACTCCTGAGCTCAGGAGATCCATCAGTCTCAGACTCCCCAGTAGCTGGAATCAGGCATGCGCCATTACTCCCAGCAAGTTGTTATTATTTTGTTCTTGCACATAATGTACCTTGTACTCAATAAATCACACGCTCACTTCCCCTTGAAAATAAGAATGTATGTTTGTTAAAAAAAAAAAAGTCAACCCAAAATTGCCATCTTCCTACTCTTTCTAAATACCTGCATGTACTCAGGCATGTGGGATTCAGTGATGATACTCCCTGCCCTCAAGGAGTTTATAGTCTAAGCCTGAAACAGATGAGGGCATGGGTTTAAATTATTAACTAATTATTTCAGAACAATTTTGCCTTACCCCACCCCAATATTCCAGTTTACCAGATAACCCTTTTACAAGGTAAAATATTAGCAAAAAAAAAAAAAAGAAAGAAAGAAAGAATGAAAGAAAAAGAAAAATCCTAACTAGTAATGCAAATATAGGTAGAGACAAAAAAAGGGGGAGGATTATGTTTTTTCCAGAGTCCTACTTAATAAAATGAAAAGTGTTTATTAAGGTCTTACTATGGGCCAAGTATTATACTGATTATGGAAGAAGGGGCGGGGGTGGAAAACAAATAGAAAAGTGAGACAGCCCCTACCTTGAAGCATTCTACATGAGAATAAGAGAGCTCATGTTGGACAGTTCAGCCACAAGATAGGTGGAAAGACCTGATGGGCCTTGCTTTTCAGTGAGAAAGTAGATAATAAAATCTAAGGTATAATGAATGGCAGGTTAAATGCCTGGAAGTAGTGAAGCCTCTTGGACCTTTGGGAACCGTGCCGGGACAGTGGTCCAGTGGTCCATAATCTTCCCAGAAGGATTACACATTATGTTGTTTTTTTTCATCCAAGCAACAGGGGTAGCCATGCCCTTGACCAACAGTTGTTAGGAAAAGAGTAGTAGGTACCAGGGTCGTAGTAGACCAGGTTTCTAGATAATCTCCTGGGGGGATGGGGGGTAGGAGAGTCAATCCAATTGGGAAGGGAAATCTGGCACCTTTGGAGAGCTAGGCAATGGGGCTACGTTGGGAGGAAGTGAGGACCTCCCCCCAGCTTGTTCCTGTTTAGCCCTTGAAGTTCCTGCGGATCTGGTTGACTATGGGCAGCCTGGGAAGGGGGAGTGAAAGTTCCCCCTTAGAGTGTTTTCCACTGGCCATTTGGAATCTGGACAGTTGTGAGTGGGCACTCCTGCTTCCAATGGGCCTATCTTAACTGGGTCTTGGGACCACCAAAGAGACCCATCACCTGGGAAGTTCTTTATGCCCACCCTGATGTCTCAGTCATCCAAGAAAAAAAATTCTCCATCTGAGATAACCAGAAGCTCCCCAGGCCAGTGGCCACAATGCCTGACTACTCCAAGAAGAAAAAAATAAGGGGAAATAAAAGTCTATCAAATAAGGGAAGTCAGACATATTTAGAAATAACTGTAATCCCAACTAGAATGTACCACTAGAGAGGTATACCTTGCTATGAGAGTTAAGAAGAAAGGAGACAGGTGGAAATTCTGAACCATGTATGTGATTTAGGAAAGTATCCATTGACTCCCCCCTCATCTCTGGGAAGGACACTGACGCCATTCTTTTGAAAGACTGTGGAGGTGTCATCCAGAGGATGCCAAGTTTGGTTTGTGTAGATACCTACCTCCCTGAGCTGTCGGGAACAAGCACAAGTTTACTTATTTGTAGCCCCCGAGGCAGTGACGGTTGTCTAGAATGCTTGTAGAGTGTGAAGTACATTACTAGTGTTCAGCAAATAATAATGTTCTCCCTACTTTTCCCCAAGGCATTTTTGTATATAAGTAACTTAAGAGCAGCCAGACTCTGCAGCTGCAGTCCTTGCTTGTGGTTTATATCTTAGAAGCCAGGGCATCCAATCATTCTGAAGGTTAATATGGGGGTCGGGAGTTGGGAATAAGAATGATACTTCTCTGTCTTGTGTTTGCATCCCATAATAAATGGAAAGTGGGCTTCATATCTTACTATTCTTAGAAGCACAGAATGCTGGGGAGGCAAGACCTTAGGGTATAGAATAAGGAAAGATGCAGAATATAGAAGGAGTGGAGGTAGAGAAGAAATAGAATATAGAGATGGTGCTTACTGTCTTGTACTGGAAGAAGTGATGAACCACTGACTGATGCTAGGGGTGGAGCACTGAGGAGTGAAGAGGACTCAATTTAAATTCTCCCTCTGCTACTTATAATCTATGTGCCCTTTGGTGAGTCTCTTGACTTTTCTGACCTCTTCATCTAAAGTCAGGGGATTTGACCCTGGGCAAGTCACTTAACCCCAATTGCCTCACTTAAAAAAATTTAAAAAAAAATAAAGTAAGGGGATTGAACTTTGATGACCTTTGGGTCCTTTGCCACTTCTAATTTATAATCATATGACCAAGTGACTTTTTTCCCCAGGTCTTATCCTCATAGGTGCTCAGCTTCATTTGACTCTGTGGATCATGTCTCCTCTTGGATGCTCTCTCCTCTCTGAGTTTCATGATGCTAGATGCTCCAACTTCTCATCTTTCCTGTGTGATTGTTCCTTCTCTGTCTCCTATATGTGGTTTACACCCATAATCTGCCCCCTATCTATAAATGTTCACCAAAAGTTCATTTTAGGCCATTTTCTCTCTATGGAGTACCCTTTCTGGTTCCCTCGTTAGCTCCCATGATTTTAGTGATCATCTCTATGTTGGTGACTCACAATATCCAGCCCCATTGTCTCTCCTGAGCTTCAGTCTCACATAACCAGTTTACACATAACCAGGTATTATAGCACAGTAGATTCCCAGAACTCATTGTGTCCAAGACTGAATCTGTTATCTTTTCTCTATTTCCCCTCTGTTCCCCTCCTCCTGACATTCTTTTTCCTCTTCCAAACTTCCTTTTTCTGTTAAAGATATCACCATTATTCCATAACCTTGGCATTATTCTCATTTCCTCACTCTGTCTTACCCCCACATACTTAATCAGTTGGCATCCTTTTGTTATTGTTTTTATTTTATTTTTTTTAATTTTTATTTATTTTTATAATTTTTTTTTTAGTGAGGCAATTGGGGTTAAGTGACTTGCCCAGGGTCACACAGCTAGTAAGTGTTCTGTCTGAGGCCGGATTTGAATTCAGGTCCTCCTGACTCCAGGGCCAGTGCTCTATCCACTACGCCACCTAGCTGCCCCTTGTTATTGTTTTTAGTTGTGTCTGATACTTTGTGACCCCATTTGGAGTTTTCTTGGCAAAAACACTGGAGTGGTTTGCTATTTCCTTCTCCAGATCATTTTACAGATGAGGAAACTGAGGAAAACCAGGTTAAGTGACTTGCCCAGGGTCACACAGCTAGAAAGTGTCTGAGGCCAGATTTGAACTCATGAAAATTAGTTTTTCTGACTCCACACTCAGCACTCAGTCCCCTGCATCACCTACCTGCCATTTCTCCCTCCAACATTTCTCACATTCAATCTCTTCTGCTTACTCACACAGTTCAGCCCTCTTATCTAAACTATTGCAATAGCTTCCAATTGGAATCATACTTCAAATTTCTCCCCTCCCCAGTCTATTCTACTCAGCTACCAAAATAATTTTCCCCTAGAGCAGATCTGACCATATCTGTGAACTCTAGTGACTCACTATAGCTTCTAAGATAAAATATAAAACTTCTATGTTTATCTTTTAAAGCTCTCCCTAATCTGGCTTAGCCTATCTTTCCACTCTCAGTGGACATTACTCCCCCTCCCACACACAACACTCATTCTCCCATCTCTACGCCTTCTCATTGGCTCTCCTCCATACCTGGAATGATACTTCCATACCTTACTTCCACTTCATGTAGTATTTCTCTTCCTCCGTCATGCACCTCATGTATCATCTTCTGCATAAAGCATTCCCTGATCTTTCTGAAATTACTGTACTCTTTACATTTATTCTATCTATGCATACACACATATACAGGGTGTCCCAAAGTCATACATATACACATGCATATAGCTCTATGTCTTTGTGTATGTATGTATCTATGTGTGTGTCTGTATTGCATTTGTATCCTTTTATCTGTATCCTTGTATCTCTATATTCCTATATGTATATCCCTAATGTTGTGACTGGCACACAGTAGGTATTTAAGTAGTGTTTATTGCTTGATTGTTTTGAGTTCAAATTTTGGCTCTGCCAGTTTTTCCCCAATTATTTCTTAGAGATTTTTTGAGTTCCAAATTTTTCTCCCACCTTCCCTTCCCTCCCTCCTCCCAAAGCCAGTAAGCAATTTGATATAGGTTATACGTTACAAGGCTCTGCCAGTTAATAGCTGTGTGTTAACCTTTGTGGGCTTTAGTTTCTTCATTTATAAAATGAAGCGGTTGGACTAGGTGATCTCTTAGGTCTTTTCCTTCCCTTGGAGGCAGGGATGTTAGACCTGGAAAGGATCTTAGAACATTAGAACA
This sequence comes from Dromiciops gliroides, assembly GCF_019393635.1. NCBI lineage: Eukaryota > Metazoa > Chordata > Mammalia > Microbiotheria > Microbiotheriidae > Dromiciops > Dromiciops gliroides. The sequence goes on along the minus strand of NC_057863.1, from coordinate 552,410,027 downwards.
ATATAAATACCATGAGAGCTAAAAGGGACTTTTAGAACACATCATGAATGAACATAGAATCACAGACCTGGGAGATGAAGCAAGGGGTTCCCATACAGTTGAATTCTGTCATTTTATAGATGGGAGTTGAAGCCCAGAGAAGTTGGGTGTCCAAGATCAGCATACAATTAGGTGGCAAAGCCAGGGACAGCCCTGGAATCTCCTGACTCCCCTGGGTCAGACCTCATCCCACCTACACCCAGCAGCTCTCACAGTGGCATCCACAGTGCTTTGCAAAGGCATTTTCCTTGATTTGGTAGGTTGTTGGCCCAAGTTTCTTAGGAAATGGAATAGATAAATGGGGTAGGGGGGAGACTGGGGGTGGGATGATGAGAAGGCAGCCAGAGGAAGCCCTTTATTTTGTTACATCGCATCAGTGAAGCTCCTCATCCCAGCCTACACAAATCTGCAAGGGGAAAAGTTCACATTCTCCCAGCAAAGATACCTCCCTCAGTATTGATATAACAATGTCCTTTTTTTTTCCTCCCCTAGAAAACATGGGATTATGGGAGATAGGGATGCATGCCCAAACAGTAAGTTGCAACTGCTGCAGAACTAAGCTTTTATATTTTCCCTAGTTAGGTCTTTTTTTATTTTTATTTTTTTAATTTCCACCTGCCAGATGCCTTCTTACCCATTTGTGCATTCATTCCAGTATCTCCACTACTGCCAGCAGATCCCCTTACTCTTTTCATTCCAAACCCCTTCATATCTTCCCTTTCCCCACCTTTGTCCCCAACTGGATGAGGGAATAAATTCCGGGCTAAGGTGGGGACCTATGAGCTGATGCAGACAGGATAGCTGCTTCCCTCCCTCCCTCCCTCCCTCCCCTGACCCTCCTTTGACAGAGTATCAGAGAACAGACTTGCATAAATCCCTCTCTCCACCAGCTCATTGCCCCTGGAGAGATCGGCTCCTCTCTTCTATTAGATCCTCAACTGTGTCTTCTTAACCTGTTGTTTTCTTGGCTTATTCCTGGCATTAAGTCTGGCAAATCCGCTTCTAATCGCCTGATCCGACGTTTGTTTCAGGCATTTGGGCCTGTCAGAGTCCATCACCAGGCCTCCCTTCCCATCACTCAGAGGGCCTCTGACCTGGCAAGGCCCACTGGTGGAGGGCGGGGTACCGGAAGGGTTCTGGGTTTGAAGGCAGAAGCCCTGGCTTTGAGTCTCAGCTCCACCACTTACCGCCTCCATCTAAGCTGCTATAGTTAAGGCCAAGAGGCTTAACTGCTGAAGAATACCACATTTATTAGGTCACAGGACTTTGTACTTACTAGAGAGTTATGGTAATACACTTTAAAAAGTCTTTCTACAATAAAAACAAAGGAAAAAAAAACTTTCATGGTTAACCTTTAGTTAACCAGAAAATTCTCTTCACCCCAGGAAGTACTTTGCCATAGTGGCCAAGATCCTTGAGTCAGGAGAACTGGCTTTAAGCCCTGAGTCTGTCACTGATTAACTGTGTGATTTTGGAGTAGTCACTTCCCTCCTTCAGACCTCAAGTTGCTTATTTTGTAAAATAAGATTAGATTGGATAGATGGTTTCCATGATCCTTCCCAGTTCTAACATGTTATATTCTTTTTTTCTTTTTTTTTGCTGGGCAATTGGGGTTAAGTGACTTGCCCAGGGTCACACAACTAGTAAGTGTTAAGTGTCTGAGGCTGTCTTTGAACTCAGGTCCTCCTGAATCCAGGGCCCGTGCTCTATCCACTGCACCACCTAGCTGCCCTAACATGCTATATTCTAAGGTCCTTCCAGGCCTTGACATTCTATATTCTAAGGTCCCCTCCAGCTTGAATATTCTAAAGACCTTTCTCTGAGAAAGTTGTTTTCATAATATTGGGGAAACCAACAGGGATCAGATTTCCTGAGCATTTTCTACCAGTGACTCTCAGGAAATATGGAAAGAAAACATGTCTTTCTTCCATGAAATGATGTACGGTGGTCAGTAAGAGGTGTAAAGATAGAGGTCACTATGGTTACATGCTTTTCTCTACCTGATTGACATATTTACCCAGGTGAAATCAGTTTAAATTAAAATCCATGGCAGTCTCAAAGAGGAAAAGAGCTATGTGACCATAGGGAAGTAAATTTACCTCCCTGGGTCCAAGTGACTTGATCTGTGAAAAAATATGATGAGAATGATAATACCTTACCACCTTGAAGGCAAGGACTTAACTAGATGACCTCTTAGTGTCCTCCTCCATCTCTAAGAGTTACAATACCGGGAATTTAGAACTTACAGGTCATCTGATGCAAGAAACTGAGGCTCCAAAGGTGGATTTGATTTGCCTGGGGTCATGTAGTTAGTAAACATCAAAGTGGGAACTGAAGAGTTGGAAGTGATCTCGTAATAGGGTCCAACCTCTACTGGGGCAAGAATCTCCTTTCTCATAAAGGGGATATTCCAGAAGCAGCCCATTCTATGTCTGGGGTGCTTTAATCATTAAGAGATTTTCTTTTGTGTCCTTGAAGTCTTGAGTTCAATTCTAGGCACCGTATTTTAGGAGGGACTTCAACAGTTTGCATCATGTACAAAGTAGGGCGAGCAAGCCAGTGAGCGGACTGGAAATTCCTCCATCAAGCAATTGGAGATGTCTAACCTTTCTCTTCTATATATAGTGAGGAGAAGATTTAGGAAAAACGGGAGAGCTGTCTTCAAGTCTTTGAAGTACTGTCAGACAGAGGAGGAATCTGGCATGTTCTATTTGACTTCAGAGGGTACAGTCCAGTGGGTCCAAGGGAGGCCTATTTCAATCCTTGGTTAATTACCCCTTAGAGCTGCCCATAAGTTGAATGTACTGTCGGATAAGTGAATGAATGTGTGAGTGAATGAGTGATCTCCAGGTCGATGGAGGTCTTCAAGTAGACATCGAAGGATCCTTCGTTGGGGCTGCTTCAAAGGAGACAATGCCATCATTGGGAGAGTTGGGCAGGACGATTTCTGAGGTGCCTTCCCGTTCTTGATTCTCTGATTTTGATTCTCTTCCAAGAGACGCGTAATATGATACAACATCTGTTTTAGCTTCTAATGCATACCAGCATCTGGTAAGCAGCTAGAGGCTAGAAGTTATGGCTAAAAGGAGGTTGTTCTCAAGGGTGATCATTTTTGTGTTTGTATAGCCTGGATTTTTCCAAGCATTAGTGTGAGGCTAGCAAAGATGCTGGTGTGTGTCTTCTAATCGAGGGTGGTGTGATGTATGTAAGTGGCCATGTGGCAATCTGGAGACCCTCTGTGCAATGCCATCTTTAATCCAGGTGCTCCCCTTCTGTTGGGGGAAATGTGAAACTAGGGGTCCTTTGATCGAGCTTAATAAATGAGCTGCTGAAAGAGCCCTCCTGGCTGGAACCCTGGCTCTGTCTCAGCTTCTATGTTGACATCAACATAGGTGTGCTGCATCTATATAGGTTTTCTCTCTCTGCTTCTAGACTGTGAGTATGTTCTAGTTGTATGATTCAAGGAGCTCAGCAGCATCTTCCGAAGACCTTCCAAGGTCCAAATCCTGCCTCTGACATTTATAAACTTTGTGACCTTGAGCAAGTCATTTATAACTTGGAGGCTTCAGTTTCCTCATATACAGAATGAGCATAATATGTTCACTGCCTACTCCATGGAATTGTGGTGGGGAAAGGCCTTTGAAAACCCCAAAGAGCTGAAGGGATGAGTGAATATTGTTATTCCCAAGGCATTTCTCGGTCACTTACTGTGTCAAACTGCTGTGCTAAACCCCAGAGGAATAACCCTTAAATAGCTCATAGTCTAGTAGGGGAGATAAAGCAGACATACAAATTACTATAAAAAAGGTACAATGTACTAAATGCCCAAAGGGGAGGTACAGAGGACTATAGGTAGAGGGACTGTGTCTTATTTATTTTTTCACTTCCCATAGTGAAGACGTGTCTTTGCATATTGGTGGATATTTGAGGAATGTTTGTTTAATGCATAATATTTGCTAGTAAGAATAGCTAACATTACAAAGATGGCACTTTATAATTTGCAAAGCATTTTACCTGTATCATTTCATTTGATCCTCATAAGAATCCTTGTGAGGTAGGTGCTGTGATTGTTCTTATTCAGTCTTTCAGTTTCATTCATTTACAACTCTTTAGGGGCCCCCTTTGGGATTTTCTTGGCAAAGATACTGAAGCAGTTTGCCATTTCCTTCTCTAACTTATTTTACAGATGAGGAAACTGAGGCAAATAGGGTTAAGTGACTTGCCCAGGGTGATACAACTAGTAAGTGTCTGAAGTCAAATTTGAACTCAGGTCTTCTTGGATATCTATCCACTGAAACACCTAGCTGCCCCAGGTGCTAAGATTATTTCCATTTTAATTAGTTAATCAACCAGAATTTATTAGTGCTTACAACTGTGCTAAGCACTGGGGATACTAAGAAAGGCAAGGGGGAAAATAGTCCCTGATCTCAAGAAGTTCACAGTCTAATGAGGAAACAGAGGCTTGAGAAAGTATAAGTGAAATGCCCAGTTACACAATTAGCCAGCATCTGAGTCAGATACAGAGTCAGCATTTTCATTAAGTTCAGCACTCCATCCATTAGTTTCCATAATGATTTTTTGAGTAAAAAAAAAAAGATGTGGGAGGAGTTAATAACATCTATATTGTAATAGAAAGTACATTGGAATTGAAATCAGAAAATCTGTATTCAGATCTTCTTTCTGCCCTTTAACTTGGGAAAAAAAGGCACTCTCTGTGCCTCTGTAGTCTTATCTATAAAAGGAAGGTAATACCACATTGACAAATCTACTTAGCTCACAAAGTTGTTTTGTGGCTAAATGAGACAAGGTATGTAAAGCTCTCTGTGAACTTTATATATGTTGGCTCTTCATTGTCATTGAGAGAATACCCTAAATGAGACCTTTGTTTTTCCTAGCCAGTAGTAGTGCCAAGGCTGGAGTCAGGAAGACCGGAGTTCAAATCCAGCTTCAGATACTTACTAGCTGTGTAACCTTGGGCAAGTCTCTTAATGCTGTTTGCCTCAGTTTCCTCATTTGTAAAACGATCTGGGGAAGGAAATGGCAAACCACTTCAGTATCTTTTACAAGAAAACCCCAAATGAGGTCACGAAGATTCAGACATGACTGAAAAACAACGGAACAAAAGTCAGGGTCCAGTTGGGGTTATGTGACATCAATTTGTAGTGGACCCGGTCCGAACAGTTGCATGATTTTCTCCACCTTCATCTAGCAGCAGGGTGACAAATGGCCTAAGTGATCCAAGGCTGAGGCTTAGCTGGGCATGATCCACAATATGATAATTGATCTAAGGATGAAAGTCTAGAGTTGAATTGAGTCACCAAGGGGTCAAGACGGGGAGAAGAAGAGAGAGTGGCCAGTACGGAGGAGATGTTCTGGGAGAGAACTGAGGTTAAAAAGAGATAAAGCAGTCTAGCCCTGAATGAGATCGCCTATTTTAATAACTTTCCCAACCACATAAATAAACACCAGCTCCTTTGTTCAATAGCAGCATGTGGTAATGGATAGACAGCAACTTCAGAGCCAGAAAGGCCAGCTCATCTTTGAACCCCAGAGACTCTGAGCAAGCTATGGTTCGAAACAACCTTCGAAGAGTATTTTGAATGGCCACAGATCTTTATTAGTGGAGGGAGTTTCTTCATTGGGAGAGCAGATTACAATACAATACAGATTAAATCACATGTCTGGTCCTCCAATATATATTTTGTGTAAGATTGCACAGCTTCAGGGCAGCTAGGTGGTGCAGTGGATAGAGCACTGGCCCTGGATTCAGGAGGACCCGAGTTCAAATCCGGCCTCAGACACTTAACACTTACTAGCTGTGTGACCCTGGACAAGTCACTTAACCCCAACTGCCCCGCAAAAAAAAAAAAAAAAGATTGCACAGCTTCATTGTGGCAGAGTAGACTAGATCCCTGAATTCTTGGCCTCGAGGCCAGTATTCTTCCAATTATATCCTGGTGTCCTGTGTCTGAGAGTTACCCCAGTGGAGATTCTCTAATAGGGCTCTGCTGCTCTCTCTAGTGTCTGCCTCAAAAAGTCTGATGTTATTTGGTAGTGTCCAGTTCTTCTGACCCCATGGACCATACTATCCGTGGGGTTTTCTTGGCAAAGATACTGGAGTGGGTTGCCATTTCCTTCTCCAGTGGATTAAGACCAACATATGTTATATGACTTGCCCAGGGTTACAAAATTTGTACGTATGTGTGGATTTGAACTGAGGTCTTCCTGACTCTAGGCTCAGCTCTCTATCCACTTGGATCTACACTGGACCACCCACCTGCCCTGTGAAGAGCACAAGATATTTGCAAATCCAAGTCCCACTTCTCTGCATCCCTGTGCCACTGCCTATGGGGTCTAAGGCAGTAAATAGGGGTAGCATCAGTTCATAGGCTTTGGAGATAGAAGGGAATCTGAAGAATATATAATCCAGCCCCTTTGTTTTTAGTATGAGGTAACCAAATCACAGACAGAAAATGGAACTTGCCCAAGGTTCCATAAGCCAACTCGATTTTTAGAAACCACATATTTTCCTTTAATAACAATAACAATGACATCTGTATAGCACTTCTCCCTTCCCCCTTTGATTATCTCATCCTCGTGATTTGATTGTCTTAGTCCTGTGCAAGAGATAATACTGGCATTATCATTTCCATTTTGCAGATGAGGAAATTGGGGTGCAGAGGAGCACAGTGGATACACTGCACTTCTTTGAGTCAAGAAGACCTGAGTTCAAATGTTGCTTTTGACCCTAGTTGTTGCTTAGTTGTGTCCAGTTCTTTGTGACCCCATTTGGGGTTTTCTTTGCAAAGCTACTGGAGTGGCTTGCCATTTCCTTCTCCAACTCATTTTAGAAATGAAGAAACAGGAGCAAACAAGGCTAAGTGACTTACCTAGGGTCACATAGCTAGTAAGTGAACTTAGCTCTTCCTGACTCCTGGCCCATCCACTGGGCTACCTACCTGTCCTGTGCCATTTAGGTGCCCTGCTTTTGACACTCTCTAATTATTTTAGGCATGACATATTTGACTTCTCTGGGCCTCAGAGAAGGAAGAAGAGAAAGAAAAGGAAGAGGAAGAGGAAAAGGAAAAGAAAGAGAACTAGAGTTTATATAGGGCTTTTGGGGGTAGGGTGGGGCAATGAGGGTTAAGTGACTGCCCAAGGTCACACAGCTAATAAATGTCAAGTGTGTGAGGCCAGATTTGAACTCAGGTCCTCCTGAATCCAGGGTTGGTGTTTTATCCACTTCACCACCTAACTGCCCCCCTATATACGGCTTTATTAGGTTTGCAAAGTGCTTTACAAATATTATCTTATTTAATACTTACAATAACCCCATGAAATAGATGCTATTATTATCTCCATTAATACAATGGAGGAAACAAAAATAGACGAGGTTAAGTGACTTGTCCAGGATCACATAGCTAGTACATGTCTGGAGCTGGATTTTGATCCCAGATTTTCTTGACTGCAGCTCTATGGACCTCAGTGCCATCTAGCTGCCCAGCAAGTAACCTGGCTTCAGATAACTCATCTCTAAAATGAACAGTTCAGACATGGCCTCCAAGTTCAGTTTCAGAATCTGCGATCTTGTGATTTATTGCCCTTGGTCACATAGCCAGAAAGGGCCAAAGGGGAGATTTAAATAAGGGCCTTGGTGACTCCAAATCCCACAAATTACCCACTACCCCATGTTGTTACCCCAGTAGATTTGGATCCAGACTTTTCAGAACAGTTCTAAGATCAAAAGTACTTGTGAATCTTTCACTGAAGAATATTTTCTGGTCCCATATCCTAAGCAATTAGTGAAGATGTGCTGCATAACAATTGTTCCTCCTATAAATGTATTTCTACTACATGGTCATTTTTGAAGCTTAATTACGATTTGTTTAGATAATAATTGTTTCCAGGAAATGTTCTAGCTGCAAGGGTGAGGAATTTTCTTGAAGGATCACCACCACTTCTACAGAGATTATGTCTCCCTCCCCAAACTCTGCCCTCCCCACCACTGCTATATATACTTTGGGATGAGACTAGTGAAGTGGGGCCCATCAGCTCCCCAGCCCCCAGCTGGTAAACAAAAGCAGTGGCTTATTTGAAGAATTCAAAAGATACAAAATGCCAAGTACACAGATGCCTTATTAGGGGAGGGTAGTATGGGGTGGGGAGAGAGAGAGGGGGGGGGCGAGAGAGAGAGAGAGAGAGAGAGAGAGAGAGAGAGAGAGAGAGAGAGAGAGAGAGAGAGCGCTGTTTTTGAGGTGAGTAATACTTCTTCCTCCGCCCCAGACATACATCTCTCAGCAGTTCTCTCCTTCCCTGACAGAAAGAGACAGGCCTCTTCAGAAAACGGCCTCTTTGGAAATAATTATTATTTAGTGTTGGTGTCGGACGTGGACTTTTCATTTGAAAATGCTTCACTATCATTAGTTCATCATCGTTCTTTGGATAGCATTGAGGAAATCAAAACTCTAATTTAGGCCTTTCAATAGCCCTGCTCAATGGGTTAATAGCATAATCCCTGCTGCTAGCTAGGATAGATAGGGGTAAGCAGAGGGGCTTTTTAAAGCCTCCAAATTTGTCAGATTATGTTCAGATTAAGAAGATGAAATCTTGCCTTTTCTCCTCTGTAGCATCATCATTAGGAGATATTTGTTAAATGCCTGCTGTAATTGGGGCATGGTGCTTGGCACTGGAAAGGCTAAGGAAATCACACTGATCAGAGAGTCAGGAGACAGCTTCTATTCTGGGATCTGCCACTGTGTTACCTCAGGCAAGTCCCTTTATCGTTCAGGACCCTGGTTCCCTTGATTGTAAATTGAGGGGGTTAGATTCAGTGTTCTCTAAGGTCTCTTTTGACTTAAACATTCTATGAACCTGTAAACTCCAAGGTTACTTAGAGCAAGGACAAAGAAGGTTTCTCTGACTCTGTTTAGGAAGGAAGGAAGGAAAGAAAACTAATGTTTATTAAGCACTTTGTTCCAGGCGTTGCACTCAAGTATTTTACAAATATTATCTCATCCAATCCTTATGACAACCTTGGAAGGTGGTAGGTTCTATTAATATTTTATAGTTGAGGAAACTGAAGCAGAGAGAGGCTAAGTGACTTACCCAGAGTCACACAGCTAGGACATGTCTGAGTCTGAATTTGAACTCAGGTCATCCTAACTCCAGACCTAGTGTTCTATCCACTATACCACATAGCTGTCTCTATAAGTTTTATTGAAACATTTTGGTTTGATATCCCACTCCATTTTTATATATGATCCCCCCACCTCACTCTGCCCCATGCATGGAACCCTGTATTACAACAAAGAAAATAAATTATGCAAAACCAATAGAACATGATGTCTATACCTAACAGGATATGAATGATTACATATCCATTGTCCACCACCTTGCTTCCTAAAGATGAGAGGTGTTTCATCGGACCTGTTCTTGGACACAAAGATTAGCCATTACAGTTACTCAGAGTATGCCTTCCTTCCAGTCTTTTGTTTCATCCCTATTATTTTAGTCATTGTGCATATTTTTCTGGTTCTGCTCATTTTACTCTGCATCAGTTCATACAAATCTTCCTGAGTTTCTCTGAATTCCTCATTTCTTATTGCACACACAGACACAAATCCATGACATTTATCTCCCTGAGTTTTTTCAGGTATTCCCCCAATCACAGGGTGCTCACTTTGTTTCTAATTACATGGGAACTTTCTTTCTTTCTTTGACCTTATTGTGCTGTATGCCCAGCAATAGGATCTCTGGGTTTGAAGGGCTTATAGCCATGTCTGACTAATTATTAGTCAGGGAAGAGGCTCCTTTTCTGGTATAGAACAGATTAGACATCCTCTGACATCCCTTCTAGGTGTAAGATTCTGCAACACTTCAAATAAAGGTGGGAAGTTTGATATGAGCCCAATTAAATATTATTGGAATTTAGTTTTTTGTGTTTTTTTTTTTGGTGGGGCAATGAGGGTTAAGTGACTTACCCAAGGTCACACAGCTATTATGTGTCAAGTGTCTGAGGCTGGATTTGAATTCAGGTCCTCCTGAATCCAGGGCCGGTGCTTTATCCACTGTGCCACCTAGCTGCCCCCTGTTATTGGAATTTAAAGCAATTAGAGTATACATTGGTAAAATGTACACTGGCCTGAGAGTCAGAAGACATGGATTCTAGAACTGTTTTTTTTTTCATTATCTTGCTCTCTACCCTTGTGCTGGTCAAATAGCCTCCATGGTCACTTAGAGCCAGAACAGGACCAGGTGTATCCTGGGAGACGCATGGACAGTGCACCTCCAGTATCTTGCCAAGTGCTCTGCATCTTCTCTGGAATACATGACACTTGTGTCACTTATGTTAATTGACAAAGTCAATTACTTCTTGACCTCCTTGGGCCTCAGTTTTCCTCATCATTAAAATGAGTTGGTTTGCCATCAGGATGCTCTCTATGATCCCTTCCAACTCAAATGATTTTGTGGCTCTGTTGTGAAGCAGAAGTTCTCATCTTTTTCCCTTTCTTTCTGCTTCAGATAAGGAGGGAAAGGCTCAAGAAAGGACTCAGAAAGAGCCCAGAGAATGCTTTAAGAAGTCTTGGTGTGAGTTCTGCTGCCCTGCAGCAGTTAATTCCACTAGCTGAATTGGTTTAAAGGAGGCAGTCTTTGAAATCAAATACATCTAATGAAATAGCACTAGCCTTTCATTAAATATTCAACAAAGGGCTCTGGGTGGATAAGAGCTGTCAATCAGAGCTGGGCTATTGTTCCCTTTTTCCCCCTCTTAATTGGCATCTGTCTGGGGAAAAACAAACAAACACCAAGCTAGCATTTTAAGGAGGGCAACATTGAATGGTGCTGCTTTCCACCTCTGAACTCCTTCTTCAGACAGTAGAGAATGAAATAAAGAAAGAGAAAATAAAAGATTTGTTTAAAGAAACTTTCTTCCCAGGCCCTGGGAAGGGTGTAAGATGGGCATATGGTGTAGTGGAAGGAACGTTGGACCCAGTGTCAGACAATGGGATTTTGAATCCCAACTCTTCACTGAGTAGCTGTAGAAGGGAGAGAGGTCAGTTGTTTTTCAGTTGTGCCCAACTCTTCATGACCCCATTTGGGGTTTTCTTGGCAAAGATACTGGAGTGGCTTGCCATTTCCTTCTCCAGCTCATTTTATGGCTGAGGAAACTAAAGCAAACAGGATTAAGTGACTTGTCCAGGGTCACACAGCTAGTACATTTCTGAGGCTGCATTTAAACTCAGGAACATGAGTCTTCCTGACTCCAGGCCTGACACTCTATCAACTATGCCACCAAGTTGTCCCTGGAGAAAGAGAGTGTTGAGCAGTTATTTTCATCCCTCTGAAGCTCACTTGTCCCTTCTGTACAGTGGGTATCCTAAGTTAAATCATTCATCTCCATGATTTCCAAGTTACCAAATGTGAAAAAAAAAAATGGCTACAGTATTATCTGTGCTAACCACTTCACAGAGTTGAAATGAAGATCAAAGGTGAAAATATCTGTAGAATGTATTGTGAAAAGTACAATGCAGTATGAATTCTGCCTTTAGTGTTTCGGGTGAGGGGGCTAGGAAGGTTCTTCTCTTGGTGTCCTCAGTAAAGCTGCTTCTCTGAAGAGTTTTTATTCCAACTGTTTCTGCAGAAGCCATTTGGATAAAAATATCATGGTTATTATCATAATAATGCAGTTAGATTCATAGACTCTCTGAGGTAGAAACGATCTGACATATAATTTGGTCCAATCCCCTATCCTGTAGAGACATCTCTTCTAACAGCATCCCTAACGGGGACTCAACCGGCCTCATCTTTTAGACTTACATTAGTGAGTTTGCTGCTATCTAAGGCAGCCTGGCACACTTTGGGGTAACTGTTCTTCTTAGAAAGCTTTTCCTGACATCAAGCCTAGATCAGCCCCTCTGCTTCTTCCATCCATCATTCCTTGGTCTGTTCTTTGGTCTATTAGCAGAACAAGGCTAGTTCCTCTTTCTTGCAACAGCCCTTTAGATGTTGAAGTTCACCAGACAGAAGCTCCTTACATATTTACTATTTTATTTCAGGATTCCTAAGGAATAAAGGATAAGGATAAAATAAATAAACTATAAAACAAACCTGTTGTATAGATTTTATTAGTGTGAATTCTTCTGCCATCACAGTTCTAAGTCCTTCTTTGCCTTAGTGAACCATATGAGCTGGCTTGGCCAAGGGGGAAAAAACAAACACAATGACAAAACTAACCTGGTGCCCTGGTGGCCACTTCTGATACTGGTCTCTTGTCTTACTTAGCTAAGCTGATCTTTGGACAGCAGACATACCATCCATCACCAGCCCGGGATTCCTAGTCTTTGTTAAGTTTATTTTTTTTTTCTGGGGCAAGGAGGCTTAAGTGACTTGCCTGGGGTCACACAGCTAGTAAGTGTGAAGTGTCTGAGGCTGAATTTGAACTCAGGTCCTCCTGAATCCAGGGTCAGTGCTTTATCCACTGCACCACCTAGCTGCCCCCAATTCTTAGTCTTTGTGTACAGGTTTCTAGTAATAGAGTAAGGTTTCTTAACTTCTTATATATCCTGGACCCCTTTGGCAGCCTGGTAAAACCTATCAATTCCTTCTCAGAATCATGTTTTTTAAATGCACAGAATAAAATATATAGGATTACAAAGGAAGCCAATTGTGTTGAAATACAGTTATCTACAGGGCAGCTGGGTGGTGCAGTGGATAGATCACTGGGCCTGGAGTCAGGAAGACTCATATCCCTGAGTTCAAATCTGGCCTCAGACACTTACTTGCTATGTGACCACAGGCAAGTCACTTAATCTTGTCTACCTCTGTTTCCCCGTCTGTAAAATGAGCTGGAGGATGAAATGGCAAACTACTCCAGTATCTTTGCCAAGAAAAGCCTAAGTGGGGTCATGAAAACTGAAACGACTGAACAATAGTTAGGTATATTTGCTTTTCCTATGTCTATATACATGTCTATATACATATATATATATAGGGTTTTATTTTTAAAAATATATATGATATATTTTAAATACATTATATATCTTCAAAATATATATTTAAAATACATTCTAAATTATATAATGTATATTTTAATATATATTTAAAATATATTATACATTATAAAATTTATATTTTAAATATGTTATAAATGATATACTATATGTTTTCAAAATACATTATACATAATATACATTTTAAAATGTTATATGTGTGTGTATTGTATGGTTTTTTGTTTTGTTTTTTTAGTGAGGCAGTTGAGGTTAAGTGACTTGCCCAGGGTCACACAGCTAGTAAGTGTTAAGTGTCTGAGGCCAGATTTGAACTTAGGTACTCCTGACTCCAGGGCAGGTGCTCTATCCACTGTGCCATCTACCTTCCCCTCTATTGTATGTTTTAAGCAACTTCATGGATCTTAGACTCACATATCCTGGACCAGGCCTAGGGCTTGGGTTCTGCAGGGATAGCTTTGAAGAGCCCAATATCACTTTCCTGCCACAATGAGTCTTCAAAAATCACAGAATCTCTCGTTTAGAAGGGAGGAGATAAGTTATCTAGTCTGACCTTACCTTTAAAGGAAGAACTTTTACAAGATCCCTGACAAATGGTCATCTAACCTCGTCTTGAAGATACCCAATGACAGGAACTATGGTCCCTAATGAAGTAGCATGCTGTGCTGTTTAGCAACTCTAATTATAAGGAAGTTTTTCATTGCCTAAAGGAAGTCTAAACCTGCCTCTCTATGCCCTTCACCTCAGATTCCTCTGAAGCCAAATAAAATAAATCTAATCCCTCATCCCTATGACAGCCCTTCAAAGAAAGACTTCATGTCTCCCAGAAATCTCCTCTCCAATTTAGTAGAGGATATTTATGTATATATGTTTAGATTATGCAATCATTAAAATATATATATATATATTATGAATTGCAATTATTTTTAAACAATGTCCCATAACTATAGGGGTTCTTAGTCTGAAGTCTGTGAACTCATGTATGTATGTACGGATATTGTATGTGTATATGTATGCATGTGTGCATATACACATATACATGCATTTGTGTATGTATGTATAAAAAGCATTTTGATAATTATCTTTCAGTATAATTGGTTTAGGAGCGGCTCCAGGTGGTACAGTGGATAGAAGCCCAAAGTAAGGAAGACCTGAATTTAAACATGACCTTAGATACTTTCTGTGTGACCCTGGGCAAATCACTTAACTTTTGTTTGCCTCGGTTTCCTCATAAGTGGTAGAAGGGGGACTGTAAAAGGAGTCCATTACACCAAAAAAGGGGAAAAAAGGCGTAAGACCTCTTGGGGAAAAAAATGATGTCTGAGCTTTCTTTCAGAGCTGAGATCTTGTGATTTTTATTGTTTGTTACAAAAAATAGTCTGGGTAGAGACTTGGTGTCCAATTTGATTCTCCCAAACAGACAATGAGATCTTTTAAATTTGGTCAGTCAGCCCTGAATTGTGTTGACCTCCCTCTAGAGAGAAATAAGGGTGTTTCAGGAGGAAAAGAAAGCCCAGGAACTTTGTGGGACCTTTCTACCTCAGGCACAAATGTATAAATATATCAAAATGACATCTAAATTGAGAATATGCATGTTACAGTAAACCATATATCTAGTCCTGCAAAGAAATTTGATCGATATCTATGCTAGGGGACATGTGGGACATAACACAGGTTTATACAACCTCAAATACCAAATACAAGGAGACAGAAAAGAAAGAAGACAAATTTGGTAGGTAGTCTAGTAGGGATTAGAGCGGGGAACCACCCAGAAAGAGTGCAGGTCTTTCAAGGTTCTTCCCTATATCCTTTGAACTTCTTCTAATCCTGTTAGGTCACATATGATAGAGTCCCATGAAAATGACTTTTCTATTTGTTAAATCTGTATAGTCATTCCCCAGCTCAGTAAACTTCAGGGGCTCCCTATGTCCTAGAAAATAAATTATAGTCTTCTTAATTGGCATTGAAGACCCTCTACAATTACTCCAAACTAGCTTTTTTTCAATTTTCTTCCCATCAAGCGCTCTCTCTTTCAACCAACTTGGATTGAATTATTTGAATTTGACATCTGATTTCCCACCTCACTCTTATGCCTAAAATATATTTTCGAGGAGAAGATTGCTCCACCATCCCCTTTGCCTGATTCTCACAGATGTTACAGTACTCTTGCCTAAGAAATTACATGTTTTTCCTCTGTAAATAATTATCATATCTGCCCTTAGAATATAAGCTCCCTGAGGGCAGAAACTATTTTTGTCTCTACATCTTTAACACCTCACACTGTGCCTCCTTTATTATAAAAGTTTAGTAAATATTGTTGAATTAAATTCCCCCTTATTTCCCCCTAAGGGTTGAAGGCAAAATTGTTCCTTGAGCTCAGCCACAGCAGTTTTCAAAGTGTGGTCCAACCAGAAACCTTCTCATGGCATCTGTGAAGTCGAAGCTATTTTCATAATAATACTAAGACTTTATTTGCCTATTAAAATACTCTTCCCTTTTCCAACAACGTATCTGTATGAGGCCAAATTTTCTTCATATACTTTAACCAAAATAGCATATTGAATGCAGAAGCAGATATGAGAATCCATATGTCTTCTATTAAGCCAGACATTTAAGAGATTTACAAAAATATATGAAAGAATTTCATTTTTCTCACTATTTTTTTTGTTTTGGAAAATATAGGTATTCTTCATAAAAATGTTATTTATGTTATATTATATAATAGATTTATTATTGATATTTTAATGAATGAATAAATACTTTAAAAATTTATCCATTTTAATTTTTCATATGGTAAATATTTATAGATGTAGCCCACATAAACAAAAACTCTCTGGGGTCATCAAAATGTTTTAATTAGGCCAGATGTGAGGTTCAGTTAGAGGTGCGTGCCCTTTTTACAGGACAGACTGGTTTAGGGAGTTAGAAGAACCAACCATGTTAATAACATGAAACTGTCTCCTCACCTCATTCACATGGCCCATGGCCCATCCCAACTGGCTACTCTGAATCCTCTTACTTCACCAAGATAGGAGGTAGAGGATAAAACTATATGCTATCTCCCTCCTTCCAGGTACCTAGAGGATGAATATTGATCAATAATGATATGAGATGGGCAGCTAGGTGGCACAGTGGATAAAGCACTGGCCCAGGATTCCGGAGTACCTGAGTTCAAAGCCAGCCTCAGACACTTGACACTTACTAGCTGGGTGACCCTGGGCAAGTCACCTAACCCCCATTGCCCCGCAAAAAAAAATAATGATATGAGATCACCTCCATATGTGGGATGGCACTAGTGTTGAGGGAGATATGGAAAGGCTTTCTGTGGAAGGTGGGACTTTACTTAAAGGAAACCAGAGAAACCAGGAGGCAGAGATGAGGAGAGAGAGAGCTTTCCAGGCATGGGAAACAGCCAGCAAGAATGCCCAGAGTTGAGAGATGGAGTGTCTTGTGAAAGGAACAGTTAATGGAATAGTAACCATCTCACCAGGTCTCTTACCTAGCTTTTTATTACTCTTAAGGGTCCTTTTAAAAATGTAAAAAAGAAGACCAGTATCTTGGACAAAGTCCTGTAAAATCCATTATATTCTAGTGCCTCTTCCTTCCTGTGGTTTCCATTTGTTGTCAAGTTCTTGGGATAAATGGCCGCCTAACGTTGTGCAGACTGAATGATACCCTTACCTAATAGTTTGGGGATGTGTGCTCAGTACAGCAATGACTAAGCTTTGGGGATCTTGTTGCTACACAGGGTGCAGTCCTCATACACTGTGAATAGCTGCTGACTTCAGTCAAACCCAAGCACACCAAGACTGCCGGCTTAGAGTCTGTAACTTGATGGCTCAGTAAAATAGGAAACTGAAAATATGGCCCTCTGGTTCTACAGGAAATGGGGCTTATCCTTTATCTCCCCCACACTGAGCCAGTGCTCAGCACGGGGCAGGTATTTGATAAGTGTTTACCCTATTTGTATTTGTAAAAGCCAGATTCCATCACTAGATAGGAAGCTCCATGAGGACAGGGTGGGGGAGAGACATCTTGTTAGTTATGTTTGCCCCAAGGACCAGCATAGTGTTTTCTATGTAGTAAATGCCAGTCAGAACTAGCATTCGTTGATGTAACATGCCAGGCCCTGTGCTAAAGGCTGGAGGGACAAAGAAAGGCAAAAGACATTCCCACCTTCATAGAGCTTACTACCAAATGTAAGAGACAACATGCAAAGAACTCAGGACAGACAAGATAGAAACAGAATAAATTTGAAATAATCAACAGAGGGATGGTACTAGAATTAAGGGGGCTATGGAAAGGCTTCCTGTGGAAGGTGGATCAGAGAAGTCAGGAGGCAGAGATGAGGAAGGAGGGGCTTCCTCCAGCCGTGAGGGACAGCCAGCAGAAAAACAGTGTCTTGTGTAAGGAAAGACAATGGAATACTTGGAAGAGTAAGGAAAGTACAAGTTGTACGAAGCCTGGAAGGGTAGGAAGGGGCCAGTTAATGGAGGGCTTTAGAAGCCAAAGAGAGGCTCAGTAAGCACTCTGTTAACCAGTTATAGATTGCTTACCTCTCTCTGATCAATGGGCTTGGCCTCAGCAGAGACCAGGTAGCTCATTGATGTAGCCTAGACTAGAATCACAGACTGAATTCCTCTGCTTCTTTGTAACCCTGAGCCAACTCATTTAAGCCTTTCGGGCCTAGGAGAACCTCATGATTCGGAGCTAGAAGGAACTATAGATATTATCTTGTTCAAGCCCTATCATGTTACAAATGAGGAAACTGAGGTCAAGGCTGGTTAGATGAGTTGTCCAAGGTAGTAGTTGTCCACAAGTAGTAAGTAGTAGATCTGTGTTCACAACTGATATGGTCTGATTTCAAATCCAGTGCTCTTACTGGTCCACTACAATGCCTGCCTCAGTTTCCCTTTTAGTAAATCAGTGATAGATCACATTTTCATAACATTCATCTTTCTGTGTGTTTTTTTCTCAATGCATAAATAAATGTTCTTGGACATTATTGGGCTTACAGAATTCCCTTATGCTAAAGATTATGAGTTTATCTTCATTTGGCAGTTTCAATATAGACTAGGCATTCTTTAAATCTTAAATTTGGCAGAACCTGTGGGTTTTTGCCAGTGAAACTGGGGGAGGAAGGTGTGTTAGGAAAGACTGCATAGGAGAGAGGGGACGGTGTGGTACCAGATGATGAATTGGGAAGGCTTAGGTTCAAATCTGCTTTCTGCTCTGTGTTAGCTAAGTGACCCTGCTCAAGTTATGCTGATCTTTCTGAGCCTCAGGCAGTACTCTGAGGATCGCCTATTAAATTATAAACAAATTTCTTCTGTGTTGATGGAGAGAGTTCCCACACTGATGTCCCATGCAGTGCATCATAAATAATAACAGTACCTGCCAGTGCTTTGTCTCAGTGGCTTTCAGAAGTTAAAACAAGCAGATTTCACTTTTCTTGTCCTGGAAATGACCTGTGATTATATGTTTTGCATTCCTAGAAGTAGGATCACTCTCTTTTTAAATTGTTATAACTTTGCCTGTTTTTTGAAGTCAGATCAACAAAATGTGTTTGGCTTTAGCAGCAAAGGCATGGCTGTTTGTTCCTTGATGTGTTTCCAATTTCTTGTTCATGTCAGATTTCTGTAAAACTAAAAACATTTCTTCATAACATCAAAAATACAACTTCATCAGGCCTCTCCTCTCTATTCACACAGCCACTGGCCCAGTAGGGGCCCTTATCACCTCTCCTATGGAAGATTATAATCTCCTTCTAGTTGGTCTCCCTGCTTCTCTTCTCCAGTGCAGTCCACAGAGTTGCTGAAATTATCTTCTTCAATTTTAGGTCTGACCCTGTCACATCCTTACTCCAAAACTGGTTCCTCAAATACAAACTCCTTAGCCTGGCATTCAAGGCCATCCACAATCTGGCTCTGCCTTTCTCTTCAGTTTTATTTTTATCCTTTTCCTTTTGCTATACTCTATTCTCCAGACAGACTGTACTATGTGCTTTATTCTCTGAATTCACACCTCTGTGCATTCCTTCAGGCCTTTCTCCATTCCTCAGCTGCACTCCATATCTAGAATATTGTGCTCAGTTTAATTCCAGTGCCTTCCCTCTATTAATTATTTCCTACTTAGCCTCTATAAAGCTTGCTTTGTATATATTTGTTTGCGTATTGTCCGTCTATTGGATTGTAAGACCCTTGAGGGCAGGGACCTTCTTTTGCCTCTTTCTATCACTAGCACTTAGCACAGCGCCCGGAACAAACTAGACAATTAATGAATGTTTACTGAATTGTAACATATCTTAGGAGGAAACTAATGAACTGGAAAATACCCAGCATGGGGACAGGTCTTAAGGTCATACCATATGAGGATTCACTGAAGTAACTGGGAAGATTTACTCCTGGGGAGAGAAGGCCAAGATTACATTCTGATATTTGAAGACCTGTCATGTGGAAGAGAGTTGAAATATGTTTGGTCCCAGAGGAAAGAATTGGTGAGTGGAAGAAGCAATGAGTGGAAGGTGAAAACAGGCAGATTTAAGCTTGATATATGGAAGAGATGCCTAACAATTAGAACTGTGCAAACATAGAAAGTGCTGCTTTGAAAGGCACTGGGTTCTGCTGTCATACTTTTCTTTGCCACGTTAGCACTTTAGTGTATATCTGGGAAGCTAGGTTGTCCGGTGGATAGAGTGCTGGGCCTGGAGTCAGGAAGACCCAAGTTTAAGTCAGACCTCAGAAACTAACTAGCTTGTGTGACTGTGGGCAAGTCACAACTTATGTTTTCCTCAGTTTTCTCAACTATAAAATAGGAATAATAATAGCACCTACCTTCCAGGGTTGTGAGAATCAAATGAGACAATAATTATAAAGTTAGCAAAATGCCACCATACAGTTAGTGCTATGTAAATGCTAGCTATTATTATTAACAGTAGTCACTGTCATTTAATAACAATAAAATGTTTATTGATTAACTTAAGCCTGGATATTGTGAAGGGAATTTATTTCTAGCTATAGTTTGGACTTCAGGGGCTCTGAGGTACCCACCAATTCTGAAATCCTGTTGTTATATGCTTCTGAACTGCTTCTCTCTAATCTTCACTGGCCTCAGGTCAGGTGCTACCTCTTTCATGAAAGCCTTCCTTGATACCCACCTTGACCTAATCAAAAATATTCCTTCCCCAGGGGCAGCTAGGAGGCTCAGTGGATAAAGCACTGGCCCAGGATTCAGGAGGAGCTGAGTTCAAATATGGCCTCAGGCACTTGACATTTAACTAGCTGTGTGACCCTCATTGCCCCACCAAAAAGAAAAAAAAAAGGAATTACTTTAAAAAAAAAAAGTATTACTTCCCTCCCCCAAATTCCCTAAAACATGGATTTTTCCTTTGTCTCCATTATACTCTGTGTTTTATTTGTGTGTACATAGCATCCTTCCTAGTAGAAGGTAAACTTCTTGAGGGCAAAGACCATGACCTTTGTTGTGTTTAGTATCCCCATTGTCAGGAACAATGTCTTGCATACAGTAGGTCCTCAATTGGTGTCTGCTTAACCAAACCAAATTGAATAGTGCTTGAAGGTTTACAAAGCACTTCTTTCCAACAACCCTATGAGATGGGTAGTTCCAGTATTTTTGTTGTCATTTTACAGATGTGGCAGCAAAGGCTCAGCTGAATTAAGGGACTTGTTCAACATTTCATACTTGTTATGCCACCAAGCTAGAATTGGAATCTAGGTTCTCACTCCCAGGTCAGGACCATTGTCCCTTACTCTGTCACGTGGCCACAAGTGTCTAGAAGGGATGAGGAAATGGGAAGGATGTTGCCTTGTAAAAATCAGAATTAGAATTAAGTTTACTACTCTGGGAAGGTTGCCAGTCTCAAGTGCTAATAACCATCCCATTGTTTTTTAAATCACTTATAATTACATAAATAAAGCTTACTTTTTTCTTCATTAATGGTAATGAGCATTATTTGATTGATTGGTTGATTAATAATAGTGTAATTCTGAAGCTGACAAAACACTGAAGGCAGAAGAAGATGACACTCGGATGCTATCCATGCTTAGAGAAGACTGCAGTAGAGACAGGGGAAGATTTTTTTTTCTCTCCAGGGGG
This sequence comes from Dromiciops gliroides, assembly GCF_019393635.1. NCBI lineage: Eukaryota > Metazoa > Chordata > Mammalia > Microbiotheria > Microbiotheriidae > Dromiciops > Dromiciops gliroides. The sequence goes on along the minus strand of NC_057863.1, from coordinate 552,388,866 downwards.
CAAAATGCCAGTTTCCAAGGGGTAGGATGGAGGAGTTGCATCGAGAGAGGTCACTATGACCAGGCAGCCCCCAAACCTGATGCATTTTCAGATTTGTTAATGGTGACATTCTCTCCAGAAAAAGGGAGACGCACACTGGGAGTTCTGTGTCAGGCTCTGAATATGACATTTCAAGAAGAAATTAACAAGCCAGAGCCATTTAGAGGAGGGCAACTGGCAGTTAAGTCAACAGTAGGCCATGCCAGAAGAAAGAGATTGAGTGTTTAAGGGGAGGGAAACCTAATTTTGAATTGTGGCCTTGACACTTCTTGCCCCTGTGACCTTAACTCTCTGATCCTCAGTATGCCTGTCTATAGAATGGGAATAAAAATGTTTGTGCTATCAGATACCTGGGGTTGTTTTAAAGAAAGAGCTTTGTATCTTCTCAGCAGTTCAGTGATCCAACACAATTCCAAAGAACTCATGATGGAAAATGTTCTCCACAACCAGAAAAATAGAACTGTGGATTCTGAATGCAGATTGAACCATACTGTTTCTGCTTTTGTTTTTACTTTTTTGAGGATTCTCCCTTTTGTTCTGATTCTTCTTTAACATGACTAATGCAGAAATATCTTTAATGTGATTGTACATATGTAACCTATATCAGATTGCTTTCTGTCTTGGGGAGGGAAGGAGGGAGAAAAATTTGGTACTAAAAATCTTATGAAAACAAATGTGGTAAACTATCTTTACATGTAACTGGAAAATAATAAAACAAAACAAAACAAAACAAAAAACAAAAAAGGGGGCTTTGTAAACGGTAAAGACCTATATAAAGGGGAGTTATTGTAACTGGGAAATTGTCAGATTTTTGTCCCTTTGACTTACAGTGGGAAGAGGCAGGCTTGTGTTCTAAACCTGGCTCTTTTACTTACTAGTCTACCTGAGCCTCAGTTTTCCATTCTTAGGTGGCTGAACCAGCCGCTATCTAAGGTCCCTTCCAACTCTCACAGTCTGTACTGACTGACCCCTCCTACGTCTGACATTCTCAGTTCATTCTAACATTTCTTCCAGCTTTGACATTCTCTGTTTTGAAGTTCCCAGAATTAGCAGAAAGACCATAGAATCGTCCATTTATTGTCAAAAGGAAGTTTAGAGGCCATCCAGTCCAGCCTCTTCATTTTACAGATGAGGCACTGAGGCCAGAGAGGTTCAATGACTTGCCCCAGGAACAGTGGCAGGGCCAGGATGCAAATATAGATCTTCTGATTCCAAAGTCAGCATCATTTTTTAATTCCATTGCAACATGGTCCACCTTCCAGCACTGACAGTCTGAGAATCTTTGATTCTGCACACCACATGGGGTGCCTCTAGGCTGCCTGCCTCAGCACTTTAGCCCAGAAAACCCCCAGTTTTTATTAACCATTACAAGATTCCTCAAGCCAAACTGTGACCCGAGACCCACATTTCTCAATAGCTTTTCCATGTCAAATTCTGGTCACAAGAAAAGGAAACCAATGTATTTATGTACACACATACACACATACACACACACATTTTATTGGTCACCTGCCTCCTTCCAGTGGGTTACTGATAACTAACAGATGGAGAGATGTTGGAGTTAATGAGTTTTACCTCCTGGCCAAACGTTTTCCATCATCTTCCAGTTCCTGATCCCATTCAAGAAGAATTCTGTCCTGGTGTGTCAATGGAAAAGCTACAAATGTCATGTTGTGTCATCTATTATCCATTACATATTCCTTTTATTCCCTTTTAAATGTTTGGTTTTTGAGTCCCATCGTGGCATCATGTTTCTGAATCATGGCCTTCAATAAGGGCTCCTTATAGCTTTGGGGAGATAAAGGGGACGGAGGTAGGAAGGAAGGTGAAGAAATTCATCTTCAAAGTATTGGAATGAGCAGAAGACACTTGTAAAAGTTGTTTCCAGTTACAGCAAGTAGCTAGGGTAATTTAATAGTGAGAGCAGGCACCGTGCACCCCAAGGCTCCTGTTTCAACTCCAGATGTTTCTCATTTAACTCAGTAATGTTCAGGGACAAGACTGTGAGACTGATTTGCTACCACCCTCCACCTCTGTGCAAGATCAGCAGGTCCATTCCTTTGAAGAGTGCCTGCTGAACTGAGAGGGCTCAATTAGAAGACTCCAATTAAATCATTGGTGCTAGCCCGTCCAATCAACTCCATACCACCAATGCCTGATCCTGGGAATGAGATGTTAGTTGTTCATAGGAAAGAGACAATATAACCCTAACATTTCTTTTTTCATTCTTTTGGTAGGCAAGGAAACATTAGTTAATTTGTTCCACAGGTAGCTGTGGATTACCAGGCAGTATGGGTTGATGATAATGGTCCTGCCCTGGGAATCCAAAGATCTGAGTTCAGGTTCTGCACTTTATTTGTTAGGGGCATGATCCTGGGCCCTCCCCTTATCACCTGCTTTTTTCTAGGCAGTTACTGATGACAATGTGATACAGAGATATTGGAGTTAATGAGTTTTTACCTCCAGGCCTTCGGTTTCTGATCGCATTCCTAAAGATCATAAAGGATAATGGTTTGGAAGCCAGTATGGCCTAGTGGAGAAAAGGCCAATCTCGGAGTCTGAACACCTGAATTCAGGCCCTACATTTGGCGCAACCCTAGGCAAGTTGTTAACCTCTCCTCATCTTGCACAGCTCTGGGTAGTCACAGACAAGTTGTGGATCTGCATTGGTGGAAAGAGTTTGCATAACAGGAATTCCCTATACAGTTGAAATCACAGGTTTAAACTCTAATGGGAAGAGTGGCAACTTGCACTACCTGCCTCCCAAGGATGATTTTGAGGAAAGAATTTTGTTAGCCTGTGTAAATGATACTCATCATGTGCCAGTGTTGGGATTCTGGAAGACTCACAGGACCTTGGACACGGGACGGACATTGAAGTAAATGGGCACACCTCCACCCCCATCTCTTTGACTGTTCCACTCAACTACTTCTCAAGGCAATGCATGGCCAACTCTCAAAGGTCGCTTCTACCACTCTGGTATTATGACTTGGCCCTCCTCAGCTCCCAGTTTTCCCCTTAGCCTTACCTATCCTTTAGAAAAGTCACAATGGTGGAGGATGGATTAGAAGAGGGAGAAACTTAAAGAAGGGAGACCAAGAAGAAAGCTTTTGTTGTAGTCCAGGGGAGAGGTTATTTAGGCCTGAACTAGGGTTGTGGGTCTCTGAACAGAGATACAGGACACCTCCATGATTGCCCTAGTTTGGCCAATTTTAATGCCAGGCTCAGTGTCTGTCTGTCTGTCTGTCTCCCTTTTGTGTCTCTTTGTACCTATCTCTCTCTCAAATATATATGTGTGTGTGTGTGTGTATACACATACGCACACACATATATATAGTTTTGGTACGTAAATTATATATTGTGTTTCACAGATAAAATTATATATATACACATACATACATATATATACATACACATATATGTATGTGTATATATATATATTATATACATACATACTATAATAAATACAATTACAGTCCCTGCCTTAGGTGCTTATATTCTGCTGGGAGCAAGGAATTTGATATGTGTACAGATGAATGCACTACCACAGAGTGTACAGAAGGTCTCCTGAGAGCGGAACGCACTAGCAACCAGGGAACCAGGAAAGGCCTGTCGGAGGTGTGATGGGGCAAAGGAAAATTTGAGGAGGGAAAGAACCGTTCCCTTAGTGAGAAGAGAAGAATGTTTCATGGAGGAAATGTATCCTGAGCTGAACTTTGAAAGAAGATCATAATTACAATAGCTTTAAGGTTTGCTAGGTGTTTTACACTTGTTATCCGTGTCATTTGGTCCTCCCGGCAATCCTCTTCCTAATTTAGAGACAGGGACACTGAGGTTCAGAAAAGGCAAAAAAAACAAACAAACAAAAAAAAAACAAAGGGGGGCGGCTAGGTGGCGCAATGGATAAAGCACCAGCCCTGGATTCAGGAGTACCTGAGTTCAAATCCGGCCTCAGACACTTGACACTTACTAGCTGTGTGACCCTGGGCAAGTCACTTAACCCCCATTGCCCCGCAAAAAAACAAAAAAAAAAAACACCAGAAAAGGTAAAGGACTTCGTCAGGGTCACACGACTGGTATCTGAGGGAGGATTTGAAATGCAGATCTTCCAGACTCCAAGACCAACAAAGAAAAGGATTCTGCAAGGCAGAGATTGTCTCTAGGCTAAATCCTGGACCAGGCATTTAGAGCCTCCATAATCTTTCTCCTGCTTACCTTTCTATTCTTATTGTATCTTAGCAACCCTTCAGATACCCGATTCCGGTCATTCGGCCTAGTAGCTTTCCCTTATATGAGAATTCTCCCACCTCTGTCTCTTTGTAAAGGTGGTCCCCCATATCTCCAATAGATTCCCTCCAAACTTCTGTCTCCTCAAATACCTTGAAAGCCAGGTAAAGGTGTTTACATACAGCTGGTCCCCATAGTTTGTAGTATTCTCTCCTTTTTCAAATTCTTGTCACATATATGATACTTTTAACTCTCTTTGGACCTATATTATATGCCCCCGTCCTCACTTATAGTAAGTTCCTGCTTCATTTGGGGTTTTGTCTCCCTGGCACCTAGTACAGTGTCTTGCAAATTGTAGAAGCTTTAATATTTTTTTCTGATTTGCTGAATTGATTTAAAATGCATCTGAGGCATAAGGGGAGGGAAGGGGGTGCCTCTTGTGCAGATGCTTTGAAGGCAGCATCCTGCCAGCCATTCCTTTTCCTCCTCCCTTGTTCCTCCCCACCTCCCCATCCACAGTCTGACAGCTCAGCAGGGAGCCTCTAGGTGAAGGAATTTTGAAAGTAAACCTCTCAGAGCAATGAGTCACAGATGTGTCCTGATGGGGGAGCAAGGAGGGAGCTCGGAGGCATTGTTCCTGGAATTACCTTGCTGTGATTGACCTGTGCATCATAATCAAGCCTGCCCTTATTCCAACAGTAATTATCCAGCACAGATTTCCACTAGTGAGTCCTGTCAGGTCAAGAGGCCAATATGGAAACTGACATCAGCACCTCATGGCAATTATTATTCAATTATAGCCACTTTAGAACCCAAGGGAAGGCAGTGTGATCTGGCTTCTTCCTCTCTCCAAGCCTCCTCCTTTTTTCCCTTTCTTCCCTATTACCAATTTTAAAATAAAAAAAAAAAATCATAGCCCCCCTAATTGAGATGCAGAATCAAAGGACTTGGGTTCAGATCCCTGCTTTATTACATATTTGTTGTTTGACCTTGGGCAATTTATTTCTACTCCCCGGGATCCAATCTTTCCATCTCCGAAGTGAGGAAATTGGACTGGATTAAGGGTTCTGAACCTCAGATCCATGTCTGTACATTTTAATGTTTATCTATCTATTTATCTATCTATCCAGTCATCTATCTTTCCATCCAATTATCCATCCATCAATCGATTTATCTGTTTGTCTAATGATCTGCCTTTCATTCTATCTTTCTATCCAATCTGTCATGTCTGTCTATCTTTCTATCTAATGATCTATCTCTCCATCTATCTACCTATCTACCTATCTAATGATCCATCCATCCATGTATATATCTTCTCACCTGTCATCTATCTATTGATAACTATTTCATTATAATATGTGTCCTTTATAATCCTGTGTATTTTGATTTGTGTATTTTAAAATGTGATTCTAAAAAGGGAGCCATAGATTAGACCTCCCCAGACTGCTTGAGAAGTCCATGACCCAAGGTTAAGAACCCCTGCATTAGTTGGTCTCTAAGTTCCCTTCAGGAAGAGCTATAATTAGGAATTCTATCCCTTAGGACAAATTAAATCGAAGGGTTGTGCTTGGAGCATGTAGAGGACTATTTCTCATTTGGGTACTGGAAGGGAGGGAGATAGAAGAGAGAAGGATGCAGATATGCAAAGATGCTCATTGGGAGGGGAGGGCAAGAGAGAGACACAAGCTTTCTAGTAGAAGACAGGCCTCAGGAGAGGGGCAGGACCCTCATGTTACCATGTTGATTGATTGATGTGGCATAGAAGAGGCAGAGGAAATTATGGCGTGGGGAGAATGGGGAAGAATCCTACCCTTGGAATGTTGGGACTCTTGGGTAAAATTCTTGCTATCCTGTCGCCTAGTCATAGTTATGGCTCTCCTTCCAGTTCTAAATCCTCTCTTTTCTTAATTGCCGCTACATAAATTGAATCATTTGTGGTGAAGTGGATAGAGCACTGAAGTCAGAAAAGATGAGTTCAAATCTGGCCTTAGAAACTTACTAGTTCTGTGATTCCAGGCAAGAAACTCTATCTGCCTCAGTTGTGTGTGTGTGTGTTTAATAGGGATAGTAAAAGCACCTACCTTTCAGGGTTATTATAAAGATCAAATGAGACAATATTTATAAAGCACTTACCAGAGTGCCTGGCACATAGTAGGCACTATAGAAATGTTAGTTATCATTATGATGATGATGATGTAGGAAATACCAGTTGTGTTATGGAGAGTACAATCAACCCTCCAATTCTAGAGGGGAAAATGCATAGTCACTGGTTAGAAACAGAATGTTCTATGTAGTAGCAATTTTAAATTGGAAAACATCTTTTTGGATGAGATCCAATCTGTTTTTGAATACCCACTTTCCTGCTCACTTGGCTGACGCTCAATCACACCTGCAGGCTCTGTTCCCTGTGGATCCCAACACTCATAAGCTACAGCCCCCACATAAGGGAAAGTTTTCACTGGGATCTGGGCATTTTTGAAGAGCTCTCATACCCTGACACTCTTCTGTTCTTAAATGCTCAGTCTCCAAGTAGACTTAGGTCAACCACTCATTTCTATAGAGTTTTGAGGTTTCCAAAAATGTTTTCCTTACAGGAATTCTAAAAAGTAGGGAATTCAAGAATTCTTACTCTCATTCTACCTATGAGGGAAAAGAGGCTTTGAGAGGAACCAAGCTCACAAAATCAGGTTACTACTACTACTACCACCACCACCACTGCCACTACCACTACTACTACCACTACTACTGCTGCTACTACTACTACTACTACTACTACTACTACTACTAGCCTACATTTCCATAGTACATTTTTTCACAAAAACCCTGTAAAGTAGATAATATAGGTATTAATACCTGTATCTTAAAGATGAGGAAATTCAAAGTCAGGGAGGGCAAGTGATTTGTCCAGGATAAGTGAATTAGGAAATGTGGCGGGTGTGATTTAAAGAATGCCTAATGATGTGGACTAAGGCAAAGACTGGATTTCAGTGGCATATTGACAAAGAGCAAGCACTTCCCCTCTCCTTGGTTTCTTGCTTGTAGATGAACTCTTAAGGTGTCTTCCAGCTCTAAATGCTATAATCTTAAGCAGCTTGATTCAAAGGAAGGGATGTTGGATTTAGAGTCAGAGAACCTGAGTTCAAATCCTGACTTTGCCACTTATTGCCCTGGTCACCTTGAACAAATCTCAGTTTCCTTGGGTTTCAGTTTCGTCATCTGTAAAAATGAAAGGGTTGGGATCTATAACCTCTGAAATATCTGCCAGCTCAGTTTCAGAGCCTAAAAGGCTGGGAGTCCCATCAAGCTCTAAATCTATGATCCAGCCAGGTATCATAGAGGATAGAGCAATAGGCCTAGAATCAGGAAGACTTGAGTTCAAATCAGGCCTTATACGCACATTTCTAGCTATGTGACCTTGGACAAGTCATTTAACCTTTGTTTGCCTCGGTTTCCTTAGCTATGAATTGAGGATAATAACAGAGCCTACCTTATGTGATTATTGTGAAGATAAAATGAAATACCATTTTAAGTGCTTAGCACTATGCCTGGTATGTAGTGGGTGCTATATAAGTGCTTATTCCCTTCCCTTAGCCCCCTCTTCCTCTGCTCAATATTCCCCAGAGTTGTACTGGAGCCATTCTCTATGGGTGGCTCCCAGAAGCCAGTTGTTAAATTTTCAGTGTGAGCATTTTCACCTTGGAAATTGGCAACCCCTATAAACCAATGCTTGATTTACTATTTTGCTGATTGTTAAGAAGGTGATGGATAAAATGTTAATACTGCACACTTAAAAGTTTGTCTTGTGTACATTTTGAGAAGAGGGTAGAGAGCCAGTTGTTAAACATTTACCAGCACACCCCTGTGCATCCCCCAGGTATCCAATTAGTGATCCATTAAGTTTCTACTGTTTCTTTCCTATCCCAGGACATTACTGTTAACAGAAGAATTGAAAGTCTTGACTTTAATTTGACAAATAGTCTGGAGAGGCTGTGGTTTGGAACAAGCTGACCTGGCAAACAAAGCATTGTGTCATAATAGAATTTGGTGACATTTCCAGCATAGCCGGACTTGCAAATTTAACAACAGTAACAAAGAAACCCCTAGCATTGCCAAGAGATCTCAGGGCCCGAAAAACATCCTAACGAGTCTAAAGTAGATGAAGGATACTGAGCCAGCTCTATGTAAATAAGAGAGCTTGATTTTATAAAACCGTCAGTGTTTGAAGGGGAAGAGTTGGGAGGCTAGAGATATAGACTGTAGCCTTGGCCCTTTAACTCATCAATTTCTGGAGGCAGCAGTCAATTTCTTCATCTGCCAGGTAGGGCTGGATGGAGAAATAGAACCTGTTCTAAGTTCCCCACCAAACTGTTGTGAAGATAAGTTAGTTAGAGGATGAGAAAGTCCTTTTAAAAAGTGTGAAGATAACCATACGTGTATAACCCATATGTGATTGTTTGACCCCTTAGGGAGGGGGAGGGGAGGGAAGAAAAGAGGGATAAAAATTGGAACCCAAAACTATAAATAAAAATGTTGATTACTTCAAAATAAATAAATAGATAGATAGTTAAATAAACAAAAAAGTGTGAAGGACTTTACCAACAAAGTATAATTTATAAAATCCTATTTAATCTGCGTGATTGTCTGTCAGATTGCAGAACTGAAAGAAGTAGCCAAAGAGGATATAGTGAAGAGAAGTGTGGATGTGGCTGGTCCAGTAGTGACTGCTCATGCTGTTGGGAGAAAGCCCTTCCTGAGCATGGCCTGCAGTTTATGCAGGGAGATTGTAGATAAGAAACTCTAGAGAAAGTGACCAGAGATAAGGGAGTCAGTGTCATAGAAACATAGATTCCTGGACAACTGGAACTTTTTTCACTTTCTGTATCCCCAAACCTGGTCTAGTGGCCAGGACATAGGAGACACTTAACAAATATAGGTTATTTGATTGACTTTCATCATCATCATCATCATCACTTGACTGTAAGTAGCAGAAATGGGATTTGAATTCAAGTCTCCTCATTCCAAAGTCAGTGCTTTTTTCCTCAGGAAATGGCTTTTGAATAAGTACACATCTCGTGACTACATTTATTTCCTCAGTATTCCTTTTGGTGCATGGGTAGGAAAGCAGATAAAAAGTTGTTTCAGATACCAGTATAGACACAGCCTGGTGATCAGAAAGAGCAAAGGACTCAAAATTAAGAAACTTGGGTTAATTCAATGAATGAATGAATTCATGAATGAACGAATGAATAAATTCATGAACAAATGGATGAATGAACTACAATGCTCCTAATGTATGTGGCATTTCTACCCTATCCCCCACAGGCCTCAACTGGCTTTTATAAAACACTAGGGTTTTTTTCGGTGTATGCCTATATATATTTCCTTTCACAGAGATCTCATTTTAGGGGAGCATTCTATATTTGGGGATAGCCTATACAGAACTGTATGGTATTATATGGAGCATTCTATATTTGGGGATAGCCTATACAGAACTGTATGGTATTATATGGAGAAATTAGGCCATGCATGTAAAGAAGGAATATATTCTATCTTGGGGCTTGAGGGGAAAAGACTTAAAAAATAGAGAAGCATCTTTCTGTGAGCTTCACTGTTTGAAAAAATTGAATTCGCATAATTCCTTGGATACATTATCGGACAAGGATTATGGTAATATTCCCAGAAGCCAAATGATCTATAGGTGTTTAATATATTCATGAACTCTAAAGGTCCCCATGTGCAGTAGGCTGGTAGGATTCAGAGCCGTGGGCTGGGTGGTTCTCAATTGGTATTTTTTTCAAAAATAGCTAGGGCCATGGTTGGCTTTTAAGATTGACTTCCCAGGAGCGGATACTGGACACTTGTAGAATGTGGATAAGGTTTCTGGAGACAGCAGGATTTAAAATGTCATTTCTACCTGTATAATATCATGCCATTTAAGGTATCCTACATAAGAACTAAAGATGGAAAAAAAAGAGAGATAGAGAGAGAGAATCATCCTTATCCTCCCCTTTGAGAGAAATCAGCTTTGGAGGTTCAACTGTGGCTATTCTGGGACAGACTGGGACATGGACATCTGATAAGTAGCCCAGTCCTACAGGCTGTTTGCTTCTGATAGAAGAACATGACAAGGAGAGGCAGTGGGGTACAGGCAAAGCAGATGGAATGAGAAGCAGGAGGCCCAGATCCTAATCCCAGCTCTGTGACCACCTGAGGCACCTCAAACAGGATGATCTCGCTTTCTCTGGGTCTCTGTTTCCTTATCTGTATAATGGGGAAGTTGGGCTAGATTAGGGAACGTTGGCTTTTTTGTGTGCCATGGACCCCTTGGGCAATCTGGCGAAACCTATGGACCCCTTCTCAGTATAACGTTTTTATTTGCATGTAATAAATAAAACACATAGGATGCAAAGGGAACCAATTATAGTGAAATAATTATTATATTACATATAATTATATATTAAATAATTAAATATTTTACTACTACTTTTATTATTATTATTATTATTATTATTATTATTATAGCTAACATTTAGATAGTGCTTACTATGTGCTGGGCAATGTGAAAGCACTTTACAATTAATATCTCAAGATCCTCACAACAACCCTGAGAGGTAGGTGCTATTATTATCCCCCTTTTATAGATGAGGTAAACTGAAGTAAACAGAGGTTAAGTGATTTGCTCATGGTCATATTGCTAATAATAATAGTAATAACTAACTTTTATATGGTGATTACTATGTGCTAGGCTCTCTGCTAAGCCTTTTACCATTAGTATCTCATTTTATCCTCACTATAGTCCTAGAAGGTAGGTGCTATTATTATTCCCCTTTTTTTCCATACTTCAATCTGTATTCAGATACCATCAGTTCTTTCTCTGTAGATGGATTGCATTTTTCATAAGTGCTTCTGATAGCATCCTGGTCATCATTTCTTTCACAGTTACTATTTTTACAGATGAAGAAACTGAGGTAAACAGGGATTAAGTGACTTGCACAAGGTCACCCAGCTAATAAATGTCTAAAGCTGGATTTGAATTTAGGTCTTCCTGACTCCAAGCTCAGTGTTCTATCCAATTTTAAACAAATTCCCAGACCCCAGTTTAAGAACCCCTGGAGTAGATGATCTCTGGAAGCCCTTCCAGCTGTAACATACCAAATGATATAATATCTGTAAAGCACCTATCATGGTGCCTGACACATAGTAGGCATGTAATAAGTGCTTATTCTTTTCCCCTTCCCACTTATCACCTTCTCTGTACTAATATTCTGTGTTCAAAAGTTCTTTCCATATAGTCCTTATAGACTTTGTATTTTCTAACATTCTATGTTCCAAGGGTCCCTTCCAGCTCCAACATTCTACCTCCTAAGGGTTCTTTCAGCTTTTAAATTCTGTGTTCAAACATCTTATGTTCTAACATCCAGCTCTAGAAGTCTGGTCTATAACACAAATTAATGTCACTGGTTTCTTTGATTGACTAAAGTGTAATCTCAAGTCAATGTTCCGTTCCTGGGAGACAGAACTGAAAGGGATTATTTCCAGGGAAGGTAGAATATTAAAATGAGATGGAGACACATATGACCTTCAAGTTGAGTGTTTTTATTCCTCTTTCTCAAAGGTCATTTTCCATATGGTAGATGAGATTAGCTGTGTGATCAGATACTAGAGGTACTTAAAAACCCATTGATAATCAAAAGGCTTGATATCAAACCTTTTCCAGCTACTATGGAAACAAAAATCATATGCATTTCTTGATAACATATTCATTTTTCAAGGGACACTTCAAATGCTTCATCCTCCATCATCATCATCATCCTAAGTACTATAACATTTATATTACACTTTAAGTTATACTTTATGTATATTACCTTGTTCAATTACATCTTTTTTGGGGGGGGGGCCATAAGGGTTAAATGACTTGCCCAGGGTCACACAGCTAGTAAGTGTCAAGTGCCTGAAGCTAGATTTAAACTCAGGTCCTCCTGAATCCAGGGCAGATGCTTTTTCCACTGCACCACCTAGCTGCCCTTATTATATCTTTGGGAGGTATGTACTATTATCAGCCTCATTACAGATAAAAAAAAAACAAACCTGAGACTGAGAGAAGTTAAATAATTTGCTATTAGTCACTCAGCTAGTAAGTGTCTAAAGCAGGATTTGAACTAGGTTCTTTTTATATCAAAGGCAGAATTGAACTCAGGTCTTTGTGACTCCAAGTCCCAGTGCTCTATCTACCACAAAAACTTTTCCACAGGGTCCTTGCACATTTTGTTGTTGTTGTTCAGTCACGTTCCACTCTTCATGACTCCATTTGGGGTTCTTGGCAAAGATACAGAAGTAGTTTGCCTTTTCCTTCTCCAGCTAATTTTTACAGGTGAACAACTGAGGCAAACAAGGTGAACTGACTTGTTAGAGTAAATGTCTGAGGTTGGATTTGAACTCATGAAGATGAGTCTTCTGATTCCAAGCCCAGTGCTCAATTCACTGCGCCACTTAGCTACCCCATCTTGCACATAGTAAGCATTTATTAAATGCTTGTGGAATGAATGTGTTCGTTAGAAAGCTACAATTTATCCAAGGATGAAGATTCATTTATCACAGTCATACATGAGATAAAGAGCAATTATTTTTTCATTCTCATCACTGGAAAAATGACATTATAGCATAGAGGTCATAGATATAGAGCAGTAAGACCAGCTAGGCCAACCTCTCAAGGATCAGGTTAAATGACTTGCCCAAGGTCACATAGTAACAGAGACAAGATTTGAACCCAGGTTCTTGGACTCTTCAGCTGGTGTTCTTGCCATGATAACACATGTTGAGCTTTCTAAAGTTATGCTAGCAGAGTATGAGCTCAGTCAAAGGTTGCCAGACTACTTGACCTTTGTTTTTCCTGACTCCCAACTTTTCTCTAACCACCACACCACACTGCCTGTCACCATAAAGGCAGACACTAAAAATTTCCCAGCTTAGAGTTGTTTGCCCATCATCTTATTACTACACTATAAACAAAACAAACAATAATATAGTAAAAACCTCTTTTGAAAGTTGCCGGTCCCTCAGTTCTTAAGGGTATTCCCTCTACCCTCTGACACGCTGAATATTTGAGCCAATGGGAAATGGTTTTTCTGGACAGCACCTTCAAAATAGGAGTGCCCACCAACACAAGGCTATGTCAATAGCCAGGCCCCTCTACACACGCTGGCTCTTGCCCAGTGCCTACCCACCCTTTCGATATTCCAAGACATCAAAATTGAGAAGAGGGAAAAGGTGGGACTGTTCAGCTTCTTCTTCCACTCCAGTAATAGGCATCCTATGAGTGAGGGATTGGGATTGGTGAGGTGTTGCCAGTATTTCCTCTTTCACCTGCCTCTTCTCTCCCCTTACCTGGGCCCCTCCCTTAGATATAGAGAAGGATGGGTAGAAATAGCTCCCATCAGCCCCACTTCACTTCTCTGCCAAGTAAGAAGCTCTGGTCTCTGGGGCAGCAAAAGGGGAAAGTTATGGCATGGGGGATGCAGATATTATGATTATAAAGATTATATAGCTTGAGTTCTATATATAAAATCTTAAGATTTATGGATCTAATTTAAGTTTTTATAGTATGAACTTAAGCCACCCAGGGCTACAACTCTCATTTATAATATTGTTCCTTTGTTTCTAAGTGCCCCTCGTGTCATTGTTTCACCTAATTCCATGTTTTCTGAGAGTCTATTAACAGCTTTAAGAGACTTATTATGCTTGGCCCTAGAGAGGAGAACTAAGTGGAAATTACAGGGACGCAGATTTTGGTTCAATATAAGGAGGCACTTCCTAACAGTTAGAATTACCCCCAAGTGGCCTGGGTTCTCTTGTGAGGTCACAGAAGCATAACGTGTTTCCCTGGAAGAGAGGTTACATACCATTGAATCCAACCTAGGAATTTACAGGTGAGGAAACTGGGCCCCAGGCAATGAGTTTCCCATCATCACCTGAGATTCAAACTAATGACCATTTGTCAGGGTTGTTCATGTGTATCTGCCTCAGGTAGGAATTGTGAGAATTGACCTGTTAGATCCATTTTGCCTCGGAGCCACTGTAATTATCTTCTTTCTTTTTGGCCTCTGTTCTGACATCCTATCACCCATCAGCATCAACTTTGCCATTCGCTCAATTACAAAGAAGTTTGAGAATGGTCAAAGAGAGACTGAAATCCCCACCAGAAGGCAGAAAAAGGAAAGAGGGAGTTGAAATTCACATCTCAATACTACATTAATAAGCGCACTAATAGTTCTTGTAAAAGTATGTTTTAGGAACAAAGTTAAAACAAAGGGATGGAATAAAGGATATTTAAGAAATCTATGGATTTCTTTTATCCATGTTAGCTCTTTCCCCCAGTATTCTGGATAATTAAGACCTAGTTGTTTCACTATAGAGGTTCTCTCTTCACAATTCCTCTACATCAAAGGTGTGTTTCGAAGGAGCTATCTCTTGTAGTTTCTAAGGCATGCAGATTTCAATTTTTACATTTGATCTCATACTTGTAGACAGCATATATTCCACCCTCAGATACATACCCACAATATGAAATTGGTCAGCATGTGTAAGAGGAGTTCTTTGAACAAATGTGTGTGTGTATTTGTATGTGTGTATACATATGTGTGTGTGTGTGTATCTATTCCAGTTCATTCACTCATTTATTTGTTTATAGGCAACCCTTCCTACTAGCGACTAGACTTGGCACTTCTAAGGATATCTGGCCATCCATCAAACCTGAATCTCAATATAGCATTAAAACTAGCTGGTTAAGGGGCAGCTAGATAGTGCAGTTGATAAAGAACCAGCCCTGGATTCAGAAGGACCTGAGTTCAAATACGGCCTCAGATGCTTGACACTTAACTAGCTGTGTGACTCTGGGCAAGTCAATTAATCCTCATTGCCCTGCCACACACACACACACACACACACACACACACACACACACACACACACACACACACACAACCAAACAACAACAATAAAAAAAAACAACTACCTGGTTATAAGAAGATAAAAGTGATACTATCCCCTCTCTGTCATCACATCATCTCTGAAGCAGAATAAGATAAATCAAGTAGCAAGCCTTTATTAAACAATGACTATGTACTGGGCACTGGTTGGTTTTTTGGTTGTTGTCCTTTGTTCTTGAAGAGGACCAAAATGACATGACCATGTGGAAGTCAAGGTACAGTGTGTCCAACTTTGGTTGATCAGATCAATATGAGCTCAGAATGCCCTACCCCAGTTTGGGCACACAGCATCAATTACAAAGTTCTTCAAAGAGACCTTGAGAGTGTCCTTGTATTGTTTCTTCTAACCACCATGTGAGCATTTGCCTTGTGTAAAAAACTAAAACAAATCCAAAACCTACTAGGCAATATGCTAAGTGCAAAGACAAAAGCAAAACAACCTCTGCCCTCATGGATATTGCATTTTGTTTGGGAAGATGAAGGTGGTGGTGGTGGTGGTGTGTGTGTGTGTGCGCGCGCGCATGCGCGTGTGTAAAATAGTAAAATGGCCAGTAATTTTGAGGAGAAGCACTAGATGCCAGGAGATCAGAAAGGTATACATCTCATCATCATCTTCGTGGCCATTTTTCTTCTTGTTGTTACAAGTACAGCAATTGAGCTGTCCATCTCTTTTCCCTCCCTCTCCTTTCATCATTCATTGGTGCTAAACTCAAACAGATATGGAGGCCACTAAACTGAATATTGTCCATCTGCAGTGCTTGTCCAAAGCATATTCAATGACAGAGTAACTCAATCATCTGTTCATCTGAGCTTGCTATAATCTATGCATTATGCATCATTATACATTTTTCATCCAGTTGTTTTCTATTTCCTATATGGAATTCTTGGCCAAATCTCCACCTCCCCCCCCCCCAGAGTTAATAAAGTTTATTTGCCTTTTTTAACATCAGTATACTTTTTCAAAATACCTTACCCCCATTGAATGCCCCCTTGTAACACAGAAACATTTGAGCAAACCCAATGGATAAAATTATCATATTTTATGGTATATATAATATTCTGTACTTGTAGTCTCCATCTCTCCAGTGAGAGGGAGGAGATTTGCTTCCTCTGCTTTTCTCTAAGGTTAAGGTTGATCATTATAATTAACCTGTTTGGTGGTAATTTAATATTGTTTTAATTTTCATTACTGTTATAATTGTACATGTTGTTCTTTTGATCCTACTTTGTTCTATAAGTTTGAGCAAGTCTTTCCATTTTCCCCTGAATCCTTCATATTTCTTATAATACAGTAATATCCCACTATACTTATATACTAGAAACTTAATTGGGTATTCTCCCATAACAGACACTTTTTGTTTTCTTTTTATTCCACCTGAAAGAATACTGTTATACATATTTTGTTATATATAGGACTTTTTGTTCATTTGTTCATTGACTTCCTTGGAGTTTTGCTCTCAATTCTGAGATCAGAGTATGAACAGTTTAGTGACTCTTCTTTGGACCAGTCTCTTTTTAGTTACCTTGGATTTTATTAAGAAGGCCCCTGTAGTATCCTGGGACTTGAGTCAGTCAGCAAAGTATCATCTATAATCAGAAGCATCTGGAAAACTTCATACTCCATGAAAGATTTCCTTCCTTCTTCCTTCCTTCCTTCCTTCCTTCCTTCCTTCCTTCCTTCCTTCCTTCCTTCCTTCCTTCCTTCCTTCCTTCCTTCCTTCCTTCCTTCCTTCCTTCCTTCTTCCCTCCCTCCCCCTTTCCATCCCTTCCTTCTTTCCTCTTTATTTTCTTGCTATATTTTTCCTTCTTTTCCCTTCCTTTTTTCTTTTCTTTCTTCTCCTTTCCTTCCTTCTCTTCTCCTTCTCTTCCTTTTCCTTCACCTTCTCTATTATAATTATGACAACACTTGATCTTAGCCCCTAGACCCTGAGAAATGCTATTTAACCACTCAGTACCAAGCAGCCCTCTAGGTCTGTGACTAGGGCATACTATTTACAGTGTTTATATCATGGCTGCTCTAAGTGCATCCATAAGTCCAATCTTATCAAATGTTCGAGGGTTTACAGATGCCTTTCAGAAATCTACCCTTTTCTCTGAGTTCTCCCCTCTGAAGTCGAGCAGAAAAATTAAATGTGTAAGGGAAGTACAGATAAGGTCATATCTAAGATTTGAGCAACAAAGGATCGTTTATGCTTAGGGTGCTGAAGGGAATCCAGGAAAGCTTTGTGAAGGAGGTGGCTTTGAGTTGGAGCTTTAAAGAAGTATAGGATAGGAGAGAAGATATTCTAGGGATATGGAGCCACATGAATCTGGTCAGTGAGGAATATGTACAGGTGATGATGAAGAGGCATTTTGCCTACAGCATCTTCAAATTACATGAAATACTATTTTTTAAATTAAAAAAAAATTTAGGCAATGAGGGTTAAGTGACTTGCCCAGGGTCACACAGCTAGTAAGTGTCAAGTGACTGAGGCCAGATTTGAACTTAGTTCCTCCTGAATCCAGGGCCGGCGATTTATCCACTGTACCACCTAGCTGCCCTCTACATGAAAGATAGTAATGTATGTGATGGGCTACTGGGTGGCACAGTGGATAGAACACTGGCTTTGGAATCAGGAATACTCATTTTCATGAGTTCAAATCCAGTCTCAGACACTTCCTAGCTATGTAACCCTGGGCAAGTCTCTTTACCCTGCTTGCCTCAGTTTCTTATCTGTTAAAATGTGCTGGAGAAAGAAATGACAAACCACTACAGTATCTTTGCCAAGAAAAACCCAAAATGGCATCACAAAGAGTTAGACATTGCTGAGATGACTTAACAACAGTAGCGTATGATAAGTCTGGGCAGGTTAGGGTGATGTGAGGGCCATGAGTGCCAGGCTGAACTTGAACTTGACTCAATGGGCAGTTGTAAAACCATTGCAAGTTTGTGAGCAGTCACAGAATGCAATCTGATCCTTGCACAAGAAAGATTAGCTGGACAATGAAGTGAAATCAAACCAGCTCTCAGGATAGAAGCTGTGATAAACACATTTGTGTAAAAGCATAAATTTATCATACTCCCATTGATTGAAGGTCTACTGCATGTGACTCTGCTCCATGCTCTGAGGAATCCCAAGATTAAAAGGACAGGTCCCTTGTACTTAAAGAATAATATAAACCTATGTTTCTAGAACACTCTATGGTTTGCAAAGTACTATTATTATTATTTTTTTTTTTGCAGGGCAATGAGGGTTAAGTGACTTGCCCAGGGTCACACAGCTAGTAAGTGTAAATTGTCTGAGGCCAGATTTGAATCCAGGGTCAGTGCTTTATTCACTGTGCCACCTACCTGCCCCCTGGAGTACTATTTATTTTTTAACAATAGTCCTGTGAGATAGGATGGGCAAGCATCATTAGTCTCATTTTACAGATGAGGAAGCTTCTCAGTCCAGAAGTATTGGAACCTGGATTCAAATACAGGTCTTTTGATTCCTAAGCCTAATATGTCTTCCATTTAACTGCATTATCTGTTATAGAAGAGCCTAGGAGAGACAAGTCCTATGTATAAATGAATGTGATACAAGATGAACTGTGATGAGGAGAGGGAGAGAAAGAGAGGGAGAGAGAGAGGGGGGGGAGAGAGAGAGAGAGAGAGAGAGAGAGAGAGAGAATCATGTAGATGGAAAGGGTGATTCCCACATCTTGCTGGACTGATCAAGGAACACATCATTCAGGAAATGGCATTTGGGAGACAGCTAGCAATTAAAGCAGAAAGAACAGGCACTACCAGAAAACTGATCATTCTTTGTTTTAGTCAAATATTTTATTATATTTTTAAACATTAAACACCATCATCAATAACAATAGTAACAACCAACATTTATATAATGCTTTATTAGAACTTCTCTGGAGTAGGTTCTATTGTTATCCCCATTTTATAGATGAAGCTATAAACAGAAGCTGTGACAGAGGCTAAGTGATTTGCCCAGGGTCACACAAATAAGTGTTTGAGGCGGAATTGAACATGGGTCTTTCTGACTCCAAGTACATCAATCCATTGCACCACAACTAAACTCTATAATATTTTGTTTTGTGTGTGTGGTTTTCTGTTTGTTTTTGTGGGGCAATGAGGGTTAAGTGACTTGGCCAGGGTCACACAGCTAGTAACTATCAAGTGTCTGAGTCCAGATTTGAACTCAGGTCCTCCTGAATCCACGGCTGGTGCTTTATCCAAGGCACCACCTAGCTGCCCCTACTCTATAATCTTTTATACCTGCCTTATGGTCCTTCTGCTCCCTTCCTTGACTAAGAGTCCTTCAAGAAAAAAAAAGCCCCACACCCCTCCCATGGCACCAAGCATGAGACCTCATATATAACATAGTAGGTCTCTTTGAATAAATTTTGCTTTGGGAGCAAAGCCTCAAAGAAGCAGACCCCATCAAAGAATTCACATCTTCATCCAGACCTAGAGCCCTCTATAGTTTCCAAACTGCAAGTAATTATTTAGAAGATCAATTGGGATGAGATATACTAATCAAACCATATCCCAGTATTGCTCACTTTAGCTATTGATCAGCTGTAAGTCTCCCTGGCATCCATTTAGTTGAGGATCATGCAGACAGAGGTCATATCCTTGACACCATCTGCTGGACCACAAAGCCAGAGTAAGAGCCAAATTGTCTGATAGACTATAATTATTTTCTATCCCAGTGCTGTTTAGCCTGTCATTAGAGATTCCTATTTCTAGGAAAGTTCTTTGTGTGGCAAACAGCTGATGAGTTGAAAATGAATCTTTTTAGGTATCTGGATATGTCCTATCACTTGGGGTTCCCGAGCATCAATCACTGAGCCTATAGTGGAAGAGGCAGGCAATTTAGTTTCCCATACAATGACAGTTTGGGTTTTTAAATTTTTTGTTTTTGTTTTTTAAAGATACTGGATGAGTCAAAACAACCCATATTATATCAGTATTCCTTGTCACTGGACAATCTGTCTCTGAAATGACTTAGCTTCCTAGACTTGCCCTTGGCTTCTTCATGGTTTTAACTTCTAGTTTCTTTTTCTTTATTCTTCAGCTTAGTCTACTCCCTTTGGTACCCCTTCTCAGGATGTCATTGTTCCATCATGTCAGTCATATCCAACTCTATATGACCCCATTTGGGCTTTTCTTGGCAAAGATACTGGAATGGTTTGCCATTTTCTTCTCTGATTCATTTTGCAGATAAGGAGTTGAGACAAACAGGGTTATGTGACTTGCCCAAGGTCACACAGCTAAGTAAATTTCTGAGGCCAGATTTGAACTCAGGAAGATGAGTCTTTTTCACTACTAGCCACAGTACTCTATCCACTGAGCCACATAATTGCCCAATACACAGGGATGATACCTATTTCTTAAACTTCTTCCAGAGTGCACATGTAATTTGTTCTGGCATTAATGGTTGCAGAGCTTGAATCAAATGAGTTAGAGAAAATTGATCAATCAACCAATCGATGATCTTCTGTTAATCACCTAATATGTATCATGACATGTGCTATAAAGGGCAGCATTGGCATGCTGTGGTTCATAGGGTCAGGAAGAGTTGGACATGACTGAATGACTGAACAACAGTTGTGTTATAAAGACATGGTGCTATAAAGACAAAGTGGTGATATGAAGACAAACAGGAAGTCTCAGCCCTCAAGATGTTTGCTTAACAGGGGAACAACGTGTGGGGGGGGGGGGCGGGGCGGGGTCTGCCTTTGTGAGTACAAAATAAACCCTGTGATCTATCCTAAAATGAAGCTTCAGAATACAATGCGCCAGATGTCATCTGACCAGAACAGTGTAAATAAATAATGTTTATGAATAAAATAAATAAGGGGATAAAATAATAAAATACATCTGAGGTGATTTGGGAAGCACTGACAGCTACGAAGAGGTCTAAGATACTAGAGCGGAAAGGGAATGAGTGAATTCTAGACATGAGGAACAACCAGTTAATTGCAGGGCAAAGAAATGGAAAATGTAGTGGTGAGAATGAGCTGGTCTGACTGCACCAGATAATAAATGAAGAGGTGATGCCTACCGGGGTCCCTTTCAGCTTCTGGAGTCTGATTTTTGTTGTTGTTGTTCTTTTGTCCTAGTCAGAAGTTAGCCCTTTTTCTCACATGGGTCTCCTAGAAAACCCCACCCAAACTACTGTGATTTTGCGCTACTTTCCAGGAAGCAGTCAGGAGACATTCAGAGCCCACGATCATTCAATAATTGAATAGCGAAACATGTTGTTTGATTTAAAAACCGATTGCTAATGTAAGCTATTGTATAACAAGTTCCTAGCCAGAGTCCCCTCATATTGACCCTTGCGGTAATTGGAATTTCAATTATTCATTTTCAATTACATGCATAGCCCGATGATCACAAATGTCATTAAGTATTAAATTATATCTAATGATGGATTGATAGAGGGGTACTTCCTTGGATCATTTCTCTTGTTAATGCTAGTAAATCAGCCTTCTGTTTTGCTTTAGTGGAAGAACTTCTAAGAGGCAAAATTGTATATTAGGTAACACATTGGGTCTACTGTTGGCCACCTGCAAGGCCTGTTACTTACTAAGGTTTGCCCCCATTCATAACATGTTCTTCCAGTTGCCAAGAGTAATATTTTGTGCCTTCCACATCTTGGATCCTTCAGGAAAATCTGTTTTGCTGCATATGGTGTAGTGGAAGAAGAATAGGGCTCAAAGTCAGAAGACATGGTTCTAGATCCTGACTCAGACAAACCCAGCTGTATGACTTTAAGCCGTTTACTCCCCTTTCTGAACCTGGATTTTCTTATCTGTAAAATGGGAGTAATAATACTTGTACTCCTTAAACTTTTGTGTGTTATAGAAATATAAGCTTTTAAAATATATATATATAAGGGCCAGCTAGGTGGTACAGTGGATAGAGCACCAGCCCTGGATTTAGGAGGACCTGAGTTAAAATCTGGCCTCAGACACTTGATACTTACTAGCTGTGTGACCCTGGGCAAGTCACTTAACCCCAATTGCCTCACCAAATATATATATATATATATATATATATCTTTATCCCATGTGGTGTTATCCTAGTTGTTGATGTAGTGTTAGGGGAGAAGTCAGCCTCAGTTTCTTCACCTGTAAAATGTGAATAATGATAGCACATGCCTCACAGAGTATTGTGAGATGACATATAAAAAGTCTTTTGCAAAGCTTAATTTACTATATAAATGTTATCTCTTATGACTGAGAAGTGTGACCCTAACCTTTGGTGTTAGAGTCAGAAATGGGTGATACTAATAACATGAGTTGCTCTTGTTATTAAGAAAACTCTAACATCCCAGATGGGGACTTTTGAAGTCATCTCTTTTCCAGAGAGGGCAATGCATGGTTTATGGAAATACATTTTTTGAGTTGTAGTCAGAGGTCATTGGTTTTTCCAGCTCATTTTTACAGATGAGGAACCGAGGCCAACAGGGTTAAGTGACTTGCCAAGGGTCACACAGCTCGTAAGTGTCTGAGGCCATCTTTGAACTCAAAAAAGATGAGTCTTTCGTATTACAATCCCAGTGCTCTATCCATTGATGATGCCTTCCTATGTGAGCATGTTACTTTACGTCTCTTGGCCTCATTCTCTCCTCCAGAGCCATCTGGGTCCAGTGGCAAGATATACATCAGGACAACTAGAGATGGTCCCAGATGTCTAAGACCATTGGGGTTAAGTGACTTGCCCAGGGTCACAAAGCTAGTAAGTGTCTGAGGTGAGATTTGAACTCAGGTCTTCTTGACTCCAGGGCCAGTGATTTAGCCACTGCACCATCTAATTTCTCCAAAATAAGTCTAATTCTTCTTCTATATATGGCAGTTCTTCAAATACTTGAGGAGAGCTATCATCTGCTCTCTCCCTCCCCCATATACACATTCAGGCTTTTCTTCTCCAGACCAGACACCTCTAAGTTCTTTTATCAGTCCTCAGCTGTCAAGAACTTGAGTCCTTCACCATCCTATTTGTCTTCTTTGGAAGCTCCACGGCTTATCAATGTCCTTCCTAAAATCTAGGAAGGCCCCTAGATCTAAACATAATAATCTAGGTACAGTTTCAATATTCCATTTGATTCTTTTTTCCACTGTTAACCATGCTGTTGACTCTCATCAAGCTTACGGACCACAAAAGCCACCTGCTGTCTACAGTAGCTAAACCCTCCATGTTGTACAAAGTTGCTTTTTTTTGAACCTGAGAATAAGATTTTCTATTTATCCCCACTACATTTCATCTCATTAGATTCAGCTCAACATCTTAGTCTATTGAAAATCTTTTGGATCCTAGTGCTGTCATCCAACATAGTAGCTAGCAATCCCATTTTTGTGCCATCTTCATCTTTGTGCCAGTCACTGATAAAAATGCTAAAGGATACAGGGCCAATGATGGAGTCCTGGGACACACCATTGGAGATGTCCTACATGTTGATATTGACCCATTTCTTTAAAAGTAGTATTTTAGGATTGTGTAATTTAAGATTCTAAATGTGGATTCTAATCTATTCCCCCAGTTTTTGGGGAAACTGACTAAAATCACTGATAAAACGAGTTTAGGTTTTTAAGGGTTTATTGGAAAATAGAAAGAAAAAGATTGAGAACAGAATTCCAACAGCCTGGCATTCCTATCTTTCCTCAAATTTCCTGTGAAGTCCTCTGCCGCCACCACCACCAAGTCAGGAACCCAAAAGCACAAGAGCCCTCCACAAAGGCTCCCTTTCCTCCTTCCTGTCTCCTCCCAGACCATAGGAGGCTCCTCAAGTTGATTGGCTGGTAGCCTTGATAGACAGCACCCACGAGCAAACGTCATTTCCTGACGCCAAGGAAAAGCCACAATGCCTCTGAGGCATTTTCCTCATGGCGGAGCTTTCCCACAGCAAGTCTCCAGTAGGTGGCATCATTCCAATCATTACAGAATTTTTACCCTAGAGGCCAACAGCACTCACACCCTCATTGTCTAGGTAAGGAAACTGAGACTTAGAGAGGATGGAATTACTCATCCAGAGTCACACAGTTTAGAAAGTATCAGAGCACCAGGAAAAAAAAAATCTCCCCCCCCCTCTTAATAATTGTAAATGCTCTGCAAACCTCAAAGTGCTACTATTGTTTGGTTGTTTCAGTTGTATCTGACACTTTGTGACCCCATTTGGGGTTTTCTTGGCAAAGATACTGGAGTGGTTTGTCATTTTCTTCGCCAGCTCATTTTGTGGATGAGGAAACTAAGGCAAACAGTACTAAGTGACTTGCCCAGGGTCACACAGCTAGTGTTTGAGGCCAGATTTGAACTCAGGAAGATGAGTCTTCCTGACTCCAGGACTAGGTACTCTAAGTTCACTGGGCCACCTAAATACCTTTACAATGTTGTATAAATATGTATTTGTTGTTATATTACAGCTACAAAAAATAAAACAATTCCTACTCTGAAACAGTATCATTAACAGGAACCTCAGTACATTTTCACTTGCACTGATGTCCTTTTGGGGCTGCTGAGTGGAAAATGCTTTGTCAGCTGGGAGGGAGGGATAGCGTAAGGAGGGAGAGAGCATTTATTAAGTGCCCATTATGCGCCAGGCACTGTCCTAAGCATTTACAAATACTTCATTTTATCTTCATGACATCCCTTGGGAACTAGGTGCTATTATTATCCCAATTTTACACCTGGGAAAAAAAAAAAACAGAGCTAGATGGACATTAAGTGCCCAGGGTGACACAGCTAGTAAGTATGTAAGGCAGGATTTGAACTCAGATCTTTGTGACTCTAGGCCTGACACTCTTAGCTGTTATACTAGGAGCTTCTCTAATGGGCTCCAGAAGTCAAAACAATCATTGATACAAACTGGTCTTATGTTCCCTGTGCCGCGCTGTGTACACTGATTCTTTCTGAAGCACCCTTTAAGAATGAGCAAACCTTTCCCTAGCAGGTGGAGTCAGCAGGTGAAACCATGCCTGTTTTACAGGTGACAAAAGAAGATTCAGGAAGTCCAAGGGCCTTCAGCTCTAGAGAACCAAAGAGACTTAGGATGCTCGAGTGAACTTGACCTTGAGTTTTAAAGCCTTCCAGAGATTCTGTGAGCTATGTTTTGGATGAAGTGGAGTGTATCTTCAAACTCTCTAAACTGGGACCCTGAACAGACTGAACCTCCAACAACCTTCTTGCCATGCCTGAACAGCCCACCCTCTCTCAAGGGCATTCAGTGCCTCTTGCATGGCTGAAGAGACGACTTGCAGTTCTACTTTACCCTTATCCAAGGCTGTGCTGAGTTTTCTCCATCCTGCCTGGGATTCACCTTTCAAATAGCTCAACAACTCCTCAACCAATAGGAGAGAAGGGCAATGAAATCCAGGTGCTCTATACACTGCGCCACCTAGCTGCCCCCTTTGTAATTTTAAAGCCTGTGTCACTAGAACCTTACAACTTTATAATTTCGAACTTTCCTCCAAATCTCATGTTCTTTGATCTAAGGACCTCCCCCACCCCGACATTTGATGTCCTAAGGTCTCTCCCAGTTCTGACATTCTATGTTCTAAGTTTCCTCCCAGCTCTGACATTCTGTCTTCTAAGGGCCCTCCCAGCTCTGACATTCTGTATTCTAAAGCCCTTTCTAGCTCTGATATTGTATGTTTACGGTCCCTTTCAAGTTGAATGTTCTGCATTCTAAAGTTCCTCATAGCTCTGAATTAAGGTTTTCCCAAACTCTGTGTTCTGAAGTAATTTCTAACTCTAACTTTCAAAGCTTCTAGGAACAGACTCCATTGTCTTATCTTCAAAATATCAATCATTCAATCAATACGTATTTAGTAAGCATCTGACATGTGTCAGGCATTGTACTGTCAGTAGACATAATGATATCTGTACTATGTACTAAATTATGATTATGATTCAGAAAGCCCTTTAATGTTAACTAAGAGCTTTTGGGGGGCAGCTTGGTAGTGCCATCGTGCACAGAGTACAGAGCCTGGAGTGGAAGACTTATCTTCCTGACTTCAAATAACACCTCAGACACTTATTAGCTGGGTGACCCCTGTTTGCCTCCATTTTGTCATCTGTAAACTGATCTGAAGAAGGAAATGGCAACCCATTCTTGTATCCTTGACAAGAAAACCCTAAATGGGATCATGAAGAGTCAAACACAACTGAAACAACTGAGCAACAACAAGGGCTTTCCTCACAATGGCTGTGAATAGGGTAGTACTGGTTTTATTAATTCTATTTTATGATTGAGAATATTACAGTTCTTTGACTTAAGTGACTCATCTTGGGCTACATATCTACTAAGTGTCAGAGTTGGGGATATTGTAGAGCTGAGATGTCACACTCACTGCCTGAGAATTATAAGCTCCACTCAAGCAGGAATGCTCTAACCAAATTAAAAGGCCATGAATGGGGAATTGTTAAAGGAAATAAAAACACAACATAATATTGATAATGTTAATATGTGGTTTTCTATGTCAGTCTTCAGTCTGCAGAGATCTATTTCCTACTTGCATTTGATACTACTGGACTAGATGATATCGCTTCAGTGTCTCTTCCAGGTCAGAGACTCTGCAATTCTCTGCTACCAGATTGTTAGCTGTTACTTTTGGCTACAATCAGCAAGAATATGTGGATTTGGGAACCATATCATGCCACTTGTTCAAACTGTGTGCAAATTAAAAGTTAGAAGGCTCTGAGTGGGAAGGCCCAAGAGGTTCTACTCTGAGTAAAGTACATCTCAGTCTGTGTGTAGACATTGTAACATTTGCTTTGAGTACTCAGGAGTTTTATTCCTCCCTTCCAGGTTCTTGGTCACATCTGGGTAGCTAAGTTTGTTGGGCATCCTGAATTCCTCATAACTATTCTGTATAGTTTGTAATAATTTTCAAAAGCAGATTTGAGATTAACTTGAGTCATTCCAGAGAAAAAAAGAAATTAGCATTGATGTCAGGTACTAATGACTATGTGAAATGCCTGCAAGAGTGGAGAGGCAGCCAGTGGGGCCACGTCCTGGCAGCAGATCAAGTGTTGTTACTTTTTGGAAGCATTTGGCCAAACCCTGCTGTCACAGAGAACTGGCCAACAGGCTCAAAGAGGGAGAGTGAGGAGAAGAAGAGAGGGGCTTTTCTTTCTACAAAAAGAACAAGAATAGCACATGGTATTCAAAGTCCGCTCCAAGGAAAATCATACGCCAAGGAGTGGACCATATTCAGGGGAAGATTCAGTAGTTTCCATGACAATTAATGGTATTAAGTGCTGTTCCTAATTCAGGAGGGCTCAAGCAAAGAGAGAGAGGGAAATGAAAGATCTGTTTGTGTTTATTGTTGTTGCTGTTGTTTTTCTTTTTTTTTTAAATAGTATTCAAAGACTTTTTCTGAAAGTCCTGTTATAGCTGCCCAAAGGTCATTTTTTAAATACTTGGGAAGGAAGTGGAACAAGTGCTAAACATAGAGGTATGGGACCTCTGCCACTTCTTCCCTGTGTGACTTTGGGCAATTGACTTAACCTCCCTGAGCCTTGGTTTCCTTATTTGTACAAGATGGCTTTGGACTTGATTGTCTGTGTACTCCCTTCTAGCTTTAAATCTATGACCCTATGAGGGATGGAATCATGGTTACTATGTTATAAGATGATAAGAGATTGGCTTCAGGCTAGGTGGAACAATGTATGGAACACTGGGCCTGGAATCAGGAAGACCTGAGTTCAAATTTGGCCTCAGACATTCACTAGCTATGTGACTCTAGGCAAGTCACTTAATCTCTGGCTGGCTCATTTCCTCATCTGTAATATGGGAATAATAACAGCATCTACCTTGAAGGGTTGTGAGTATCAAATGACATAATATTTGTGAAAGCACTTAGCACAGTATCTGGCACATACTAGGTAATAAATAAATGGTTTTCCCCTCTCCTTCCCTCCCCCTCTTCAACATGATGGATATCTTCTCAGATCCTCAGGAATTTCTTTCAGTTTTAACCAAGAAATCATCAGTCTTCAGGTAAATGGAATTCCCTAGTACACAGTGGACCAATTACAGGGGGCAGCTAGGTGGTACAGTGGATAAAGCACTGGCACTGGATTCAGGAGGATCTGAGTTTAAATCCAGCCTCAGACACTTGCCACTTACTAGCTGTGTGACCCTGGGCAAGTCACTTAACCCTCTTTGCCCCACAAAAACAAAACAAAACAAACAAACAAAAAACCCATAGTGGACCAATTAGAAGTGAAGAATGGTTCACCTAGTGAAAGCCATCGATAAGCATTTATTAAACCCTTACTATATACCAGGCACTGTGCTAAGTACTAGAGATACAAATAGAAGCAAAAACAAAGATAGTCCCAGTGACCTCGAAAGACTTGAATTCTAACAGGCAAAGACAATGCTTAAATTAAAGAGGGCATCATATTTTAACAGAAAGGAATCTCTTCCATCTTCTGCATCACTGACAAGGGGTTATATTGCCCCTACCCCCTTGACAACAATAAGAGATGGGGGACTAACTTTCTTTAAGTTCATTCTCTGTATCTAATAGATCTCTCCATTCTTATTCTTCCCTCCCATAAGTCCTAGGTCTACACCCTGAGGTCACACCCAATCCCAGTCTTTTACATGACATCACAATTCATTATCAGATCCATCCTTCTCTCCCCCAGGCTGATGGGTCCTCATTTCCTGAAGCCGAATCTCATAACAAGGTTGTAAGCCCTCTCACCTGTGTGGTATTTAAACCAAAGACTCCTAACTTCAAAGTCAGTGTTCTTCCCTCTGCACTGTACACATTCCAGCTTGTGAATAGCATTCTTAAAATGTGGTGCTCAGGGGGCAGCTAGGTGGCGCAGTGGATAGAGCACCGGCCCTGGAGTCAGGAGTACCTGAGTTCAAATCCGGCCTCAGACACTTGACACTTACTAGCTGTGTGACCCTGGGCAAGTCACTTAACCCCAATTGCCTCACTAAAAACAAAACAAAACAAAAAAAAATGTGGTGCTCAGAGCTGTATATCATATACAGCAAGACTGTTATCTCCCTCATTCTCTGTTTCAGATTTCTATTCTTTGGTAATTCCCTACTCAAATATTTCCAGCTGAAAATGGGAGATTTAACTTTTTCTAACCCAAAATGCAGAATGAATTGTTACGAAAGAAGAGAATTAGGGACTCTCTGAGAGTTAACCCAGTGATAGGTGTTAATAAAGAGCAAGAAGAAATGTCTTGACATTGGGAGCTATCTGAAGATAGCCTGGGTAGACAGCATTCTGCATCACAGGGGTCCCTACTGGTGGGTTCCTTCTGAAGCCTGTTTCAGGATCAGCCCTATCCCTGAACAGGAATGAGGGAGCAGAACCATCAACCATCATGTTTCAGGATCCCTCTGCTTTTTCAGGAGTGCCCTTTGCTATTAATCATTTGTGTCTGGGGGCAGCTAGGTAGTGGAGTGGATAAAGCACTGGTTCTGGATTCAGGAGTACCTGAGTTCAAATCCAGCTTCAGACACTTGACACTTACTAGCTGTGTGACCCTGGGCAAGTCACTTAATCCCCATGGTCCTGCAAAAAAAAAAAATCATTTGTGTCATTACCTTATTCCCATAGATTTTCAATTTTCTAAGCACTATTACATTCATTATTGCATTTGATCCTCATGATAAAGGAAGAGAAGGGAGCATTATCTCTATCTTACAGATGGGTAAAGTGAAGTCACACAGGTCAAAGTAATGGAGTCAGGAAGCATGGTATCGGGGCAGCTAGGTGGCACGGTGGATAAAGCACCAGCCCTGGATTCAGGAGGACCTGAGTTCAAATCCAGTCTCAGACAATTGATACTTACAAGCTGTGTGACCTTGGGCAAGTCACTTAACCCTCATTGATCCACCCAAGCCCCCCAGCCCCCCCTCCCCCCCCTGCAAAAAAGAGCCTCAAAGAGGAACCATGGTATGATGGAAAGGATGTTGTGGTAGAAAGGGCATTGGATTTGGAGTCAAGAAGGTCCTGGGTTTGAATCTAGAATCTTCCCCTTGTCATCTCTGTGACTGCTATCTAATGACTCAATTTCTCCAGGACTCAGGTAGATTTGGTGAAAATTGGGAATAAATCAAGCCAAGCTCCCATCATAAAACAAACAGGAATCTCCTTTGTGAGCACATCTTCACAGAAGAGCCATCTGGAATGGATGAGCATGGCAAATTAATTTTAAAAAAAATTGTAGTCTTAAAGAGTAACCAGACTTAGTTTCCTCATCTGTAAAATGAGGGGAGGCAACTAAAGAATCTCTAATGTCCCTTCCAGCTCTAAGTCCTGTGATTCAGTGAACCTAAATCTCCGTTTTTATGCAGGAATGGCAGCCCTAAGGAAGAGAGGAAAGGAGGCTAGAGAACCAATAGAGCTGGAAAATATGTGCTGGAGATAGATACTTCCATATGTTGTGGAGTAGCCCAGAGCAGAGAAGTCATTCACCCAGAGCAGCCTCTCTATGTGTCGCCATCTCTCAATATTGAAGTCATAAACTGTTAGCTGTAGAAGGGACCTTGGAGAGATCATTCTATTTCTCTCCTCATCCCCCTCCCAATTTTACAGATGGGGAAACTGAGTCTTATTGCTCACTCTTGAAGACACACAAGCTGTAAAGGTTTTTATAATCTGCTGCACTCATCGCTCACAAACTGCTCTGCTGTGGAAACTGGTGCGTGAACGAGATTCCTGTTTGTTTTATGATGGAAGCTTAACTTGATTCATTTCCAATTCCCCACAGACCTCGGGAATGTTTGGACTGAGCAGTAATGTATATTTTTTATTAAACTGTGAGACCCAACAAAAAAATTGAAATTGGTTGACAAGGTAGTATAACTGATATACTATATGGCAAGCTTTTTATTTTAGGCTTCTCACCCGACTCTTGAAAACACTCCTGTTTCTCTCTCCCTCGTATATTCCTGTTGGGAGATTATAAAGAACTTTATAGAGTCCTTAGACATATATACACATGCTTCCCCTCCCCCTCCACACAGAGGAATCCACAACCTTGCCCCCGCTGTCTCACTACCAAAGAGAAGCATTTCAATCATAGACTTGAATTCTTACTAGAGGAAAAAGGCCAGATACTGAGTCAGAGGAGCTGGGTTCAGATCCTTCCATTTCAAATTCTTCCTCTGTAACCTACTTCCTTGGTGATTTTAGAGAAGTGGAGCCCTCCCTAGGCCTCAGTGTCCTCAGCTGTTAAGTGAAGATATGGGTTCTCTGAGTACCCTTCTGATTGATTCTAAATCTTTGTTTGATGAATCTAAATTCCTTATGCTGGTATTCATGGCCCTCTACCATCTGACCCAACCTAATCACCTCAAAAGGAAAATGAATCTTCCTCTTCATTTATGTGTACTACATTTCCCTCTGGGCTATGCATCTGACTCTACCAATAATGCCATCTCTACTCCCCTCTATGTGCTATCTTCTCCCATTGAAATAGAAGCTCTTTGAGGGGAGGAGCCATCTTTGTATGCTCAGTGCTTAGCACAATGCTTGGCAAAAAGTAATGTTAATTAATGCTTATTGCCTGTCTGCTTCACATTCCTGTTTCTACTCTTTTCTCCTCTGTTTCTGTATGTCTTCTTCAATCTCTTTCTCTCCTTCTACCTCAAACTCATAAGTTTACCTAAGGTTTACTGGAGCAGAGGAGTACAAAAGACAATTTATTTCTCTATATTGAGAATGTCCAATGCTACCCTTTTCCTTCCCACCTGTTGAAAACCTACTTATTCTTCCTTGTCACCACAGTAACTTTCTATGGTCAGAATTTTTTCTGTTCATTTTGCCAGCCTATTTCTTGACTTTTAACTCTTTGTTAAAGTGGGACACTGCTTCCAGGGTATAGGGCACAATGTCCCTGCCTTCAGGGGGTTTGTGTCGCTGTTTTCAGAGATACTTATAGCAATTTGTAAGTTTTCAGTTCTTTCAAATTGGTAGGATTTAAGAAGAGGTGTCTTTACTACTCTCCTGGCCTGTGCAAGCAACCACAAGCCTGCTTTTCTGCCCTGCAACTATAAGGAGTATCCAGCTCCACTGTGTCTGCAAGCTCAGGTGTGCTAGTACTCCTCCTAGGCCTGGGGCCACCGCCCAAGACTGCAACCTGGATCTGAGTATGGGCTAAACAACAGAGTCTTGCCTCAGTGCTAGCAAAGAGATCCCTGTAATCTCCTTCTGGCTAATTGTTCAATCCCCTTACTCTCTGTGGGCTGAGTTGCAGAAGTAGTTGCTGCTGCTGCTGCTGCTGCTGCTGCTGATTCAGTAGCTCCCAAAGCCTGCTCCTGGTTTGCTGGGACAGGGTCTGCATAGCCTCAGTCTGCACTGTACTGCACTCCACTCTCAGCCGGGTGGCACAGACCTTTCCTGCAGACCTTTTAAGTTGTCTTTGGCTTAAAAATTATTTCATCCTGTCCTTTTGTGATTCTGCTGCTCCAGAAATTGTCTTATGGCATTATTTGAGATATTTGGAGGAGTCTTGGGGAGAGCTCAGGCAAGTCACTGGCTTTTCTCTACCTTCTTGGCTCTGCCTCCCTCAAAAACCTACTTATTCTTCAAGAGTGAAATTCTATCTCTGCCTTTATGAAGCCTTCCTGGATTTCTCTGGCTGAAAGTCTCTTTCTTCTTTGAGCTTTCATAGTATCTGATTCATACTTCTCTCATGTACTTATCAGAGTCTGTTTTATATTGTTGTTATTTGTTTATAAGTTGTATATCAAACTGTTGATGAGGAAGGGATTTCAGTGCTTATTTTTAGAGCTAAATATAGATACACCACCATAGTACAGGACAGGGCCTTGCATGCAAGAGATGCTTAATCAAGGTTGATTTAACATATGACAGTGAATGAATGGATGGATTAATGGCTTTGAATACACTGAATTCCACTGCTAACACCTTGCTTAATTTTAAAAGCAGCTAATATTTTTAAATCAGCCCCAGTTTCCTTTAGAGATTAGGTAAAGATTTGCAGTGAAGACTTCATAGGAGTTTAGAAGCCCATGTATTTTTCCCCTGATTTTTCAATGTAAACATAGTTAGCATGAAGGAATGGAAAGAGAAGGAAAAGGTTCTAATACCATACCAAAAAAGGTTCTAATATTGAATGGGAGAATGGTGAGAATTCTCTTGGGGTGTATGAGGGGGTATCATAAATTCATAAGTTTTTAGAATTTTAGAAAGATATTAGAACACAGAATGTAAGAAAACAGAACATAGGATTTTAGAGATTAAAGGACCTTAAGGCATAAATTGTCAGTGCTAGAAAGAACCTGAGAACATAGACTATTGAAAGTGGGAAGGGAGGGGCGGCTAGGTGGAGCAGTGGACAAAGCACCGGCCCTGGATTCAGGAGTTCCTTAGTTCAAATCCGGCCTCAGACACTTGACACTTACTGGCTGTGTGACCCTGGGCAAGTTAACCCCCATTGCCCCACAAAAAAAAAGAAAAGAAAGTGGGAGGGGCCTTAAGGAGAATCTAAGTAACCCCCCTCATTTCACAGATAAGGAAACTGAGGCCTAAAGAAGATTTGTCATGTCCATGGTCACACAGCAGAGCTTGGCCTAGAATATGGATCTTCAGATTTCCCTGGTATGGATGACTCAGTGATCTTTCTTATCCCTTCTTTTTTTCCCAAATAAAAGATAATCAGAATGATGCTTTTCCACAATCTCTATTGCCCTCTATATTCCTTTCTTTTTTCTTTTTCTTTTTCTTTTTCTTTTCTCTTTCTTTTTTTTGGAGGGGGGGCAGGGCAATGAGGGTTAAATGACTTGCACAGGGTCACACAGCTAGTAAGTGTCAAGTGTCTGAGGCCATATTTGAACTCAGGTCCTCCTGAATCCAGGGCCAGTGCTTTATCCACTGTGCCACCTAGCTGCCCCCTTCTCCATTCCTTTCACCTCCCACCCCATGCTTAACAGTGTTTATGAATAAGTCCTTAGCTTGGGTAGCTACAAATCAGCTGATCTGTTACTCTTTGGAAGTATGATACCCATTTGGCAATTCAGTTTTGGTCTCATCTCTATCCACCTCACATAAGAATGTGTGTTTCATCAGGACCATTTAAACTGAACCACTCCAGAATGCCACACAGTCATGGATTGTCTGCAACTAATCATTTACGTCAAAACATAGCTCTATTCCCATAATACTAGACATTAAAAAGAAGAAATGCTTTAGCGGCATTTGCTAGAAGAACATCCTATGAACTTTTCACACTTCCTTCCCCACCCTCCAGCCTCCCA
This sequence comes from Dromiciops gliroides, assembly GCF_019393635.1. Classification (NCBI taxonomy): domain Eukaryota; kingdom Metazoa; phylum Chordata; class Mammalia; order Microbiotheria; family Microbiotheriidae; genus Dromiciops; species Dromiciops gliroides. Next base: position 552,354,368 of record NC_057863.1, on the reverse strand, counting down.
GTCAAGAGATAGTATAGGATCATTTGTTTCCTCAAAGGGTCCCTTCCTCAGAGTCCCATATTTCTATAAAGGACATCACCATCCTCCCAGTCACCCAGTCTCAAAAACTTTGGAGTCATCCTGGACTCCTCCCTCTCTCTCGCTCTCACATTAAATCAATCATCATGTCCTCTTCCTTCTTCTATATCCCTCACATCCCTCCCCTCCTCTCCACATGTATTGTTCAACATGGTGGATAGTGCAGCAGGCTTGGAAGAAGGGATACCTGAGTTCAGGATCGGCCTCAGATGCTCGCTAGCTATGTGACCCTGGGCAAATCACTTAACCTCACTAGACCTCAGTTTCTTCATCTGTCAAATGGACTTGATACCTCTAAGGTTGCTTTTAGCTCTAACTCGACAATCCTGTAATCTCATGCCTACTATAATTGCTTCCAGTTTGCCTCGGTCACTTGTCTCTCCCCTTTACATTCTTCCTGAACATCCTATTGGAGTGACCTTCCTGAGACACAGAACCAATCAAGTCCCTCCCCTGCTCAGATACTGTCAGTATCTCCCTATTATCTAAATACAAGCCCCTTTGTCATTTTTTTCAATTGATATTTATTTTCTCATCCTATTATCTCCTTCCACCTCAAACTGGGAGGGGTTGGGGAGGGTATAGAGAGGAAGAAAAAGAAACAAACAAAACAAAACAAAACAAACTTCTAGGAGATATGGACAGTCAGGCTAAACAAATGCCCTCAATGACTGTGACCAAAAATGTGTATCCTTCTGCATCTTTACTCTAGTGCCTTTGCCAGGAGATGCTTAATCCATTATTCAAGACCCTCTGCAGTTTGACTCTACAATCCCATTCCAGAATTCTTTCCTATTACTGCATTTCCTACACCTAAGCCATACCCTGAGTACACCCTGCCTTCTGCCACCTCTGTGTATTACCATAAATGGTCCTTAGTTTTTGCAATTCACTCATACTTCATCTCTGCCCCTAGAAAACATCTTTCTTCCTCCCTCCTCTTCCTTGAAACCTTCCCAGATTTCCCCAGCTGACAGTCATTTCTCCTATCTCTGACACTCTGAGAACATCTTACCTGGACTTCTTCCTCACTCTATAATATTCTGCATTCTGTATCCTGAATGTCCCCACCTCTGTGTCTTTGTTCAGTGTTTCCCAATCTTTGGAATGCCCTAATCCTGTTCTTTACCTTTACCCATCCTTTAAAGTCCTATCCAAGAGCACCGGCCCTGGAGTCAGGAGTACCTGAGTTCGAATCCGGCCTCAGACACTTAACACTTACTAGCTGTGTGACCCTGGGCAAGTCACTTAACCCCAATTGCCTCACTAAAAAAAAACAAAAAACAAAGTCCTATCCAAGAGATACTTCCTCCAATTAGCTTCTAATCATCCTTTTCCTTGGTCACATCCTTCTCCCTGACCCTCATACAGAATGTTTGCAGCTCTCTAATTCACTTTTCATATAATGACATATGGCATAGTATAGGGGATAAAGAACCAACCTTAAAGCCCAGAAAACCTTGCTTCAGGTAGGGCCTCTAACACATACTGGCTCTGAGACCCTGGTCAAGTTATTTAATCTCTTAGTTTTGTCCCTATCTCTCCAAGTCCAAGTTATAGAGATTAAGTCCCGGCCTGTGGTGGCCCCATCATAGTTAGCAATTATCCAACAAGTATTCATTAAGCACCTACTATGTATCATGCTATATGCTAGGCAATCCCTACTCAAAAGAAACCTACATTTTAATGGGGGAGACAAATACACGTAAAATATATACAGTATAAATACAAAGTTAGTATATAAAAATATATACAAAGTAGATAGAAGATTATTTAGAAGGAAAGGACTGGGGAGGAATCAGGAAAAGTTTCATACGAAAAATACAATTGAGCTGACTCATAAAGGAAGAGAATTCTGTGGAAGAGGTGGGAGACAGGGCATTCCAAGTATGTGAAGGCTGGTATCTTGCCTATTATCCCCCAAAATATTGTAAGCTCCCTGAAGGCAGGAGTTCTGTTTTATCTAAATGTTGTATCTCAGCTGAGCAACAGGTTCATTAAATGTCTATTGAACTGAATAGGGTAATTGAATGGATTAATTGGTTGGAGCTGGGCAAATGACAGCTTCACGGGATATTATATGGCAAGGGGGCTCAAAGGCCATTGAGTTCAGCCTGTATCTGTTGAGGAATCAATTTTGTAGCATCTGAGACAAGTGGTCACCCAAGCTCTGATTGAAGAGGGAGCCTGCTATCTCATGGAAACTCAAGTCTGTGGTAGCTAATGGGACATAGTGGGACATAATGGGACATAATGGGAGAAAAAACTTACAATAGCTCATATTCACATAGGATTTTACAGTCACAAAGCCCTTTGCATCTGTTATGTCATTTCATGTCAACAAGCATTTATTAAAAGTTTACTACGGGGGCAGCTAGGTGGCACAGTGGATAAAGCACTGGCCCTGGATTCAGGAGGACCTGAGTTCAAATTTGACCTCAGACACTTGACACTTACTAGCTGTGTGACCCTGGGCAAGTCACTTAACCCCCATTGTCCTCCCCCCCCCCAAAAAAAAAAAAAAACACGTTTACTATGTGCCAGGCACTGTGTTAAGGGCTGAGGACACAAACGAAAGAAAGACATTCCCTGTTGTCAAGGAGCTTACATTCTAATGGGAGTAGAGGACACAGAAAAGGAAATTGAAAAGAGATAAGGCAGAATGGTGAAGAAAGAAATTCAGAAAGTGAAGAATAGAGTCTAAAGGAGTGAACCTGGCTGGTTTTGACACTAAGTTCCTTGAGGTGGAAATTCAACAAGGAGACAACCAGTCAGAAGAAGAGACCATGGGGTGGAGTAATCTCCCAGGGTTAGAGGGCTGCTGTGGCATATTGGAGAAAGAAGTCCCGATTCAGGCATAGATATCAGAGGGGCAGCCCCTAGGCAGGGGCAGGAGCAATATTTTAAATTAACAAATGAAGGGACTGAGTAAGTCTCAAAGAAGAGAAGAAATTGCCCAGGGTCCCAATCCTGGGACTAGAACTCAAGTCACCTGAGCCCTGAGTCCTCTGTTCTTAAGGCTGAACAAATTGAGAGATCTGTGATACTGAAGCCTTTTTCCAGGGGCAGAGGGGAGCAGGGGGGAAGAGGTTAGAAGAAAATTTGGTTATTTTTTTCTCTCTCCACATCCTGGGCTCGTGGCTCTTTTAATGGGAATTACAACCCACGTGTGTATCATGTCTTAAAATTTACAAAGCACCTTTATCACAACAACCTCGTGATGGAGAGAGTGCAAGAATTATTTTTTCCCTAATTTTAAAGAGGAGAACAATGATAAAACTGAGGCAGAGAGAGCTTGTGATTTATGGGGTCATAGAATCAGTTTTTAGAACTGGTAAGAACCTTAATGATCAAGTAGCCCAACCCTCTCATTTTTACAGACAAACTGAGGACAAGTTACTTGGCTGCAGTCAGACCACCAGTAATTGTCAAGAGTCTCAATTAACATCTAGCTCTCTGGATTCCCAAACCCAGCTCTCTCTGTCTCTATCTCTGTCTTTGCCTCTTTCTGTCTCTGTCTCTGTCTCTGTCTCTGTGTCTGTCTGTGTCTCTGTCTTTCTCTTGTCTTTCTGTCTTTCTGTCTCTGTCTCTGTCTCTGTGTCTCTGTTTCTTTGTCTCTGTCTCTCCCCTCCCCGCCTCCATTTCTAGCTGCCTCTTTTTCCTTTTCCTGTCTCTGGTTGTGTCCTATGGAGTGGCAGTTTTAAAAATGCATCCAAGCCCCTGCTGGGAAGGGACCACGCTGAATGAAATGATTGCCTGGCTCTGGGTTATCATTTTTCAGAGATCTTAAAAACCAACAACTGTGAAATTGACTTCTAACTGATTTTAATTGAGATGGGGCCCAAACGAAAATATCAGAAATGGAATTTGGGATGCCCGCCACTCTGGCTGATGAGCACCTGATGAAGGGAGAGCTGGCGCTCTCTCTGGGCCTGGATAAAGCTGTTCTCCAGCATCCCAAGCGGCCTTGCCACAGGTAGGCATTTGCACAGTAGTGATTGCTCACAGCTCCAGCCGAGTGAATCTCAACTTCTCAGAATTGGGAGGGATGGTGGTGGCCACTTAGCACAATCAGCCCCTGAGAAGAGCCCCCTCTTCAATTTCCCTAACAAGAGAGGGACAGAATCAGAATAAATTCATAATATAATTTCTGTAATATCAATGTTATTTAATTATATATATGTAGTATGTGTGTGTATATATATATATATATATATATACACACACACATGTATATATAGAGAGAAATAATTTCACTGCAGCAATATGGTATCACATAATGCATGGAGAGCTAACCTTGAAGGCAAGTGGACTTGGGTTCAAATTCTGTCTATGACATATATTGGCTTGTTTGGCGTTAGGCAAATCATTTAGCCTCTAATTGCTCTCTGATGTTCTAAGACCACAAAAGGCAAATTAAGTGGTGTACTGGATTGGTAGAGAGGGTTTTATAACCTGGAAAGTTCCCTATACCAATGAAATCACAATTTTAGTCCCCATTGCTATCTATATTGGGGGTGGGAGGAAAGATGTTGGCAGCTGGTGGAATTCTATGGAAAGGATGGCCTTGGTTTTGCAGATACATACACAAGAACAGGTGGATCAGAAGGGACACTGATAAATAGGACTCAGACTTTAGAGGTGGAAAAGACCCTGGAAACAGGTAGGTGACATAATAGATAGAGCACTAGACTTGGAATCAAAATGACCTGAGTTCAAATTCTGCCCAAACACGTACTAAGCTGTGTGGTTCTAGGCAAGTCACTTAACCTCTCACAAGCCTCAGTTTTCCTCATCTGTAAAATGTGGATAATAATAGCATCTACCTTAACTTAGGCAAATCTCTTTTCAATTTTAAAGGCCTGGGGGCAGCAAGGTGGTGTGGTAGATAAAGCACCAGCCCTGGATTCAGGGGGACCTGAGTTCGAATTTGACCTCAGACACTTTACACTTACTAGCTGTGTGACCCTGGGCAAGTCACTTAACCCTCATTGCCCTGCAAAAAAAAAAAACATAATAATAATGCCCTTCAATTTTAACTGCCTATTTAAATGTTAGATATAAACCTATCTAGTCCAGTCATCTCACTTTAAAGATGGGGATGAGGACCACGGAGGTGAAGGTTACAGAGTAAATAAAGGGCAGTCTCAGGTTTTCTAGCTCCAATACCAATGTACTTTGGTTTACATCACACTACCTTACTAATGAGTCATCTAGGTGGAGCAGTGGATAGAGCACCAGGCCTGGAGTCAGGAAGACCTGAGTTCAAATCGAGCCTCCAACATTTACTAGCTGTGTGACCCTGGGCCCACTTAACTCTTCTTACCTCAGTTTCCTCATCTATAAAATGAGCTGGAAAAGATGTCAAACCACTCCAGTATCTTTGTGAAGAAAACCCCAGATGGGTCACAGAGATTTGGATACAAGTGAAAATGATTGAACAACAATCACAAACCTTACCAGTATATAGGACTCCTCTTCATCCACCACTGAAAGACTCTCTTCTCTGGGATTGACCACATGCAAGGTCTAGGCAGGCAGAATATTACTAATTCATTCAACAAGCATTTATTAGTTCCCTATGGTTTGCCAAGGTGCTATGGTAGATTCTGAGGATACAGAAACATTAAAAAAAACCCTGTTCATTTAAAGAATTTAATTTGCATGGGTGGCAGGGTATGGACACTACTATGCCCAGAAAAGCAAACAGAAAACATCAGTAAAGTATTCGGGAGAAAGAAAGCTAATTCCTTGCTGATCAGTTTTCTCCTCATTGACTTGCTCTAACCACTCTGTTTTCCATACACTAAAATCATATTCTGGGTCTAGGTTTAGGGCCAAGGGTCAACAGTACAGAAGTTAATGGCAATTTGTGGCTAACACAGCACAAGGTACTCCAAGATATAGAGGGGTATAGAACAGGACTCTCCCTCATGAAGCCCCATGTGGAAGGCAGAATCATATTTGAACAACCACAGCCATTGTGGAAGAGGTTGTTGTTATTTGTCCTTCGTTCTCAAAGAGGACCATGACATCAGGAGGTGATGTCATATCTTACAGTGAATTGGATTTAAGTGAGGGAGGACCGTGCAAGGTCACCAGCCTCACTCTCTCCTCTAAAGCCATTTGGGTCCAGTGGCAAGATATAGATCAGGAGGACTGGAATGGCCCTGGATGCAGAAGAGATTCAATTTAAACATAAATGGCAATGTGCTGTGCAGAGCACCTTGGACAGAACATCAGAGGCTCCAGGATTGGATCATGTCCCTGGTACACAAGCAATGGAACCTCTCACAAGTCAAAGAATAGCTCAGCATTTCTCCCTTGTCTATAAAACTCACTAAAACCCACCATGCATCAATTAAGGATCTATCCCGTATAAGCAGAGTGCTAACTGGAGTCAATATCTCCAACTATGGCAGCTTCCCAGACTGATCTCATAATCTTAAATAAGATCTCCCATTTCTGGACTAGTTTAAGATTAAAGAACTGCTTTCCTCAAAACAACTCTTCCATATAGTGGTAGGGATTTTTTCTTCATTATACACATCATCATCATATCTAGCTAGCATTTCTGTTTCTTGAATGTTTGCAAAGCACTTTGCTAGGTAGTACAGTACTGAGCCTGGAGTCAGGAAGCTCTGAATTCAAATGTGACCTCAAACACTTACCACCTGTGTGACCCTGAGTAAGTCACATCCCTGATTTGCCTCAGTTCCTAGGTAGTACAGTACTGAGCCTGGAGTCAGGAAGCTCTGAATTCAAATGTGACCTCAAACACTTACCACCTGTGTGACCCTGAGTAAGTCACATCCCTGATTTGCCTCAGTTCCTTATCTGTAAAATGGAGACACACTAGAGAAGGAAATGGCAAACCATTCCAGTTTCTTAGCCAAGAAAACCTAAAGGACAAAATCCATGGGGTCCAATGGCATAGAAATGACTGAACACCAGCTTACAAATATTATGTCATTTGATGCTCACAACAACCCTGGGAGGCAGGTGCTGTTTATTATCCTCATTTTACAGATGAGAAAACTGAGGCAGATGTTGATTATGTGACTTATCCCGAGGTTACAGAGCTAGTCCAAGGCCAAGGTTTGAGCTGAGGACTTCCTAAGGTAAAATGATTTGTCCAGTCACACACTGAACACAAATACAATTCATCTGACAAGTTCTTTCTACTATTTTTTATCCAATTTAAGCTGACCAGAAGGTTGACTTTCAGTAGATATAAATTTCCTGTGGGCATCAATCAACCAAAAGCATTTATTAAGTACCTACTGTATGCCAGGTACTCTGCCAGGTCCTGGTTATAAAAGACATAAAGATATAATCTCTGCTCTCAAGGAGTTTATTATATTCAGTAGCACATGGTGTGTGACCTGGAGCAGGGTGAGGGGAGAGGGTGAAGTGATTTACTCTTTCCCCAATTAGGAAAACTGAAGAGATGACTCCCTATAGGTGTGGTGACTCTGGGTTCTTAGGGTGAAGGCAGGAGTGGTGGGCATGCAAGGTCCATCAGGCAGACAGTGTAATACAGCCTAGTTGGAATTTCACAAATTGTTGGTGCTATATTAATCTGCAGGGATTAATATTATCACATAATTAGTGCAACAGTGTTCCCAACTTAATGGAAAACTCTGTGTATAAGGAATGGTTAATGAGAAATACAAGGTTTGATGATTCAGAACTGCTGAAATTAAGCTACAATGGAAAGTTTGGTGTGAAAGGGGTTTGTTCTGGCTGCCTTTTTTTTTTTTTTTTTTTGATGTAGGAAGAATAGCCTGGGCAGGTGATTCACATGCTTCTAGAACTGGGAGGGACCTGAGAGATTAGCTAATCTGACTCCTACCTAAATTGTTTATCTTGTCTATGCAGTCCTCTACAAAGGACAGTTATTAGCTACATGACCTTGGGCAAGTCTTTTAAATTCTCTGAGATTTAGATGGAAAACAAGGCTAATAATATAATCCTACTTTAAAGGGTCTTTGTGAAGCAAGTACTTTGTAAAACTGCAAAGAAACATGAATTATTACTGCTGTGAAGCTTCATGACGTTAGCACAATCACTTACCCCCTCTGTGTTCCCAGGAAACCTTTGAAAACTGTAAAGTTACTGGAAAATTGTGATTTGCATCAGTGGAGAAAGCTTCCACATCAATGGGGCTAAAAATCGTAGGTCCAGGTGCAGCTAGGTGGTGCAGTGGATAAAGCACCAGCCCTGGATTCAAGAGGACCTGAGTTCAAATTTGGCCTCAAGAACATGACACTTACTATCTATGTGACCCTGGGCAAGTCACTTAACCCTCATTGCCCCACCCCCCCAAATTAAAATAAAAAAATTAAAAATTGTAGGTCAACCTGCTTCTCCCACCCCACCTCTAATAAAATTGCCTCCTAAAAGCTTTTGGCTCCCCTTTCTGTGTTGTCTTCCTTCCATTAGAATGTAAGCTCATTGAGGGCAAGGACCGTCTTTCTTTCTGGCTCTATTGTAAACACACAGTGCCTCCTTTACAGTAAGCACTTAATGCAGAAGTTCTTAACCTAGGAGCTGTGAACACATTTTTTTTTAATTAATAAAGTATTTTATTTTTTTCCATTACATGTAAAGATAGTTCTCAATTTTTGTTTATACAAGCTTTACAATTTCAGATTTTTCTCCCTCCCTCCCCTCCCTCCCCCCTCTCCTAGACAGCAGGTAATCTGATATAGGTTATATATATATACACATAATAACATTAATCCTATTTCTGCGTTAGTCATGTTATAAGAGAAAAAATCAGAGCAATGATGAAAAAACCTCAAAATAGAAAAAAAAACAACAGCATCAAAAACAAAAGAAATAGTATGGTTCATTCAGCATTTATACTCCACAGTTCTTTTTTTTTTCTTTTTTCTTTTTTTTTTTTTCTTGGATTTGGAGATCCTCTTCCATCATGAGTTCCCTGGAACTCTTCTGTGCCATTGCATTGGTGAGAAGAATATAGTCCATTACAGTAGATCAACACTCAATGTTGATGATACTGTGTACAATGTTCTTCTGGTTCTGCTCATCTCACTCATCATCAGCTCACATAAGACCCTCCAGGTTTCTCTGAACTCCTCCTGCTCATCGTTTCTTATAACACAATAGTATTCCATTGTATTCATATACCACAACTTGTCCAGCCATTCCCCAATTGATGGGCACCCTCTCAACTTCCAATTCCTTGCCACCACATAAAGAGCAGCTATAAATATTTTTGTACATGTGGGTCCCTTTCCCCCTTCCATGATCTCTTTGGGAAAAAGACCCAAAAGTGGTATTGCTGGGTCAAAGGGTATGCGCAGTTTTATTGCCCTTTGGGCATAATTCCAAATTGCTCTCCAGAATGATTGGATCAGTTCACAGCTCCACCAACAATGGATTAGTGTTCCAATTTTCCCACAGCTTCTCCAACATTTATTATTTTCCTTTTTTGTCATTTTAGCCAATCTGAAAATGTGTGAACACATTTAAAAAATATATATTTTAATATATTTCAGTATAATTGATTTCCTTTGTAATCCTATGTGTTTTATGTTATACATTTAAAAAATTTCTTCAGAGAAAGGGTCTGTAGGTTCTACCACATTGCTAAAGGGGACCATGACACAAAAAAAAGTCAAGAAGTAAAAAACCTCTCTGTGTTTCTGTCTGTCTCTGTCTCTCTCTCCCCGCCCCTGTCTCTCTCTCCATCTCTCCCCCTCCCTCCCTCTCTCTCCATTTTTCTCTCTCTATCTCTCTCTCCCCATCTCTCTCTGTCTACATATGTATATGTCTATACATATATTATCATCTATCTTTCTATCTAGGGGATTGGAGGCAGTGGAATCTTTGTATGCAGCAAATTCTTATAATTCAAAGCCAATTGTTTTTTTTTCTTTTATGTTATTTTCTTGACCTGGATATATTTGAGCTTCCAGCCTGCCTCTGCCCCCACTCCCCAGTTTAGGATCCATCACTACCTATTCAGAGCGTACCTTACTATCTATTCTCCACTTCTGTTTTCTTAGGTGTCTTCCTGATTTTGATCTTTCAACACCATCTCTATGACTTTGGGCAAGTCCTATTTGCCTCTCTGGACCTCAGTTTCCCATCTGTGAAATGGGGGCACTGATGTTTGTACTGACTACCCCCCCCCCAGTATTTTACTCTAGTGCTCTAGGGGATATGTGAGCTCGCTGATGTTACCATTCCTTCTGACATGTATCACATCCTATTCATGCCTGTCCAACCTTCTTGTCTCTTTCCTTTCCCTTAAATTTGCAACTGGGGGTTCACCTGAATTTAAGGGGTCCCTTCTCAGGTTCTCTTGATGCCGCAAGGATATCAATGGAACCTGCAGGTTTTCCATGGATTCCTCTTGCCCTTGCCTGGTGAGCTGCTCTGCTTCTCTTTTTGGTCCTGCCTCTCTTTGATTCTGTCCTTTATCCTGCTTCTCCCCAGTAATTTCTTGATTGTCATGTGTTACAGCCTGCTTCACGCCCTCTGCGTGCCTTTCCCTTGCCCTTTGGGTGATCCTCAACTTGAATTCTTCGGAGACTGGAGTGTTCCCTGAATCCCAGTCGTATAGATCACTGGAAGAATATTAAAAAGATGGGCTTTTGTTTCAGGGAGAAGCATGGGGTCATTAAAGAGACCTTGCAATTTCCCAAAGGCAAACTCTCTGGCTCTCCTCGCAATATTATTGTGAGGAGAGTGCTTTGTAATCCTTGAGGTTCTCTAGAAATGGGAGCCCTTCCTAACTACTGCTGACCCCCGGTCAGAAACGTGATCTCCATACTAGTAATAACTGCACGTTATTTCATTATTCTAGTCGTCTCATCCACCAAAGAGGAAATTAACCCAATATCTAGGAAGCATCTTACTGTTTAGACCATGCCTGGACCTGCTTCATGGCTTTGTTGTCAGATCACTGGGGGGTAACAACACAAAAAATGATGGCCTCTATTGTGTGTTATCTACTTATTCATCCCCAGTCCTTGAAATAAGACATTTAGCTATAAAGGGCAACTGATGCTATTTAAAGGAGTATTTCCACCTATCTGGAAGTCACCATTTGGAATCTAGAAAGGGACAACAAAGTTCTGTTAGCCAGTGAAGGACACGATATGAAGGTATTGCTCTATAGCTCACTTACTTTATCCTGAGGAGTCCCTTAGATTCTCACTCAGAATCTCTTTACTCCCATTTTATGAACAGTGCTAACAAGCTTAATTATCTGGTTTCCCAGTCTACAGCAGATTAAAAACAGTAAGTTGGTAACTGGGTATGGAGAAATAAGAGTTATGCTATATGTTTTGAAAGTTTCCTTTTAATGATGACTTTCAGTACCGCCTAAGGGCGGGGGTGGAGGTGAGGGGTATGGGGCGGGAAGTACCCAATATCCTTCTTCACACTGCTGACATTCTCTGGTCTGAGTTGTAACATTCTGGGTTCCAATTTTACTTCCAACTGGAACATTCTATGATTATATGTTCGTGATGATGAGTCATCAAGAAAAGGTTAAATTGTGTTCTGTAGACTCTAATAAGCAAGGGAAGAAATGTGTGACCATTTTAGAAAGATTTGCACACAAAATGGTTTTAATTTTTTTTAACTTGGGTGCTCTAGTTATTCGACAATTTTCACTACATGTAGACCCACCTTCTTTTCTCGGTGAGGATTGCTTCATTATTTCATTCTTTGCTTGTCTCTTAAAATAGAATCACAATGACTTGGAATCAGGAAACCATGGAATGTTCTAACTGAAAAGAGCCCAAGAAACCACCTTGTTGAAAGTTTGCCTTTTTCATATGGGCAAATTGAGACACAAAGATGGGCTATTATTTGTTAAAAGTTATATAGCTGGTTAGGGTTACCATTTGACCTATGTGCTGGGCAGGAATAAAACAATAAAAGCAACTCATTTTCATCATCATCATACTCTCTCCACTCCTACCTCCAACTTGACCCTAGAGAGGGGATGAGAACATAGAGCTCTCTCCATTCATTGCATCCATGTAGAGTTGGGAGCTATGAACTTCAAACAAGCTGTTTGTTGATTGGTTTTGCTGAAATGCTTTTTTTCTTGCTTTTAAAATATTTGTTACTAGGTAGGGAAGGGAGGAGGGATATATTTGGAAATGAATTCGATGTAAAAACAAAAGGTATTAATAAAAAAATTTAAGTAATCCAAAGCAGGCCAAGGGCAGGGCCAGAGCTCATGTATGTGTGTGTCTGTGTGTGTGGGTGGATGGGTGGGTGTGTATGTTTGTGTGGGTGATTTTGAGAAAAAGAGACAGACACAGGGATAGAGACATAGTGAGTACTAGGTGGGAGTGGAAAGTACTAGTGGAAACAGGGGGTGGAGGTGAGATTGAACTCAGTCAGCCTCTGAAAACAAGAATAGTCCCAGACATTTTCTTGAGGTAAGAATTTCATGTAGTGGAATATTCCTGCACACATCCTTATTCAAGGACAGCAGATGCTTACATGAAAGCCAAAAAAAAAAAAAATCCCATCTGCTTCCTCTCCATCCCATGGTCCTGATGAAGGGCAGCTTGTCAGTTTCTGGCCATGGTGAGCTGTCACATGAATCTCAAGTCTGAAACAAGGTGGATATGTGGAGACTGACAGCAAGGGATAGAGGAAAGAGCAAGTTGCTTATGGGTCTGTTCTCCTGCAGAGAGCTGTGACCGAAGGAATATAAGTCCAAGGGACTGGTGACACTTACAAAGAGTTATCTTTAAATTAGAGAATGTCAAAGTTGGGAGGGCCTTTAGAACACAGAATGTCAGAACTGGGAGGAAGTTTAGAACACAGATTGTCAGAGCTGGGAGGAAGCTTAGAACACAGAATGTCAGAGCTGGGAGTAACCTGGGATCATAGAAAGTCAGGCCTGGCAGGACCTTTGGAACATAGAATGTTAACATCTAAGGAGACTTTTTAGAACATAAAACTTCAAAAGCTATACTTGGAAGAGACCTTCAAACTCCTGGCTGAATATTTGATGGAAAGGAAAGCTGACTTCGTCCAATGTCATGTATCTAGTTATTGACAAAGCCAGTATTCAACCCAGGTCTTCCAACTCACAGTCCAATGGTCTTCCATTAAAACTATATTGATTTGGGGCAGCTAGGTGGCGTAGTGGATAGAGCACCGGCTCTGGAGTCAGGAGTACCTGAGTTCAAATCCAGCCTCAGACACTTAACACTTACTAGCTGTGTGACCCTGGGCAAGTCACTTAACCCCAATTGCCTCACTTAAAAAAAAAAAAACAACTATATTGATTTAAAAACGTGAGTCCCTACAGACTCTGCTTCACTGGAAATTTTGGTAATATATAACCTAAACTCTACTGATAAAGAATTAGGGAGGAAACATGAGCATGTCATCAGAGAAGTGTATGGTTGGGAGGACACAAAAATATGGCACATTCAGGTCACGAAAAGGTGGGACACCTGTTCTATAGATCACCTCATCTCCCTGAGCCTCAGTTTCCTCATCTCTGTGAAATATAGATGGAATAGTCACTGATATCCCTTTCAAGTCTGTGATTTTATTTTTTACAGAGAGGAAAAGAATACCTTCACCTGGCATGACCAAAGAAGGTCTTCACAGAGGAGAAGACAGCTGGGTAGGAACTAGAATATAGAGAAGGATTCTTCTGAAAGGCTGAGAGGAGAAAGGAGTGATCTTGCTGCCTCCTCCAGCACTGACCAGAGTGTATCTCACCTGGTAGATGCTTAAATATTTGAAGAAAGAAAAAAGAGAAGGATGAATATAGGAGTTTCAGATACTGAAGCAGGCTAGTGATGGAAGAAGCCCCAAATGTGGAGTAGAGGGATGAGGAGAAACAAGGCATTGGGTCACGGGAATCAAAAAGCATTGGGTAGTGCTGAATGAATGTTGTTACTTAAAGGCAGACTTCCTGGGTTCTGGAACCTTCTCTGAAGCTCCCCAATACTGTGACCCAGGACTGATGAAATCACCTCTCTGGGCTTGTTTTCCTTCTTTATAAAATTAGGGCATTGGGCTGGGTGATCATTTCTAGCTCTAATATTCCCTGTCCAGTGTTCTAATAATCTGTCTTCCTCCTCTCAATGTTCTGCAATATAACATTTAGTATTTTCAGGTCCTTCCCAGAAGTAACATAAGGAGATATTTTAGAATAGGGAAGGACTGTTTGGTTCCAGTCAAATCTCACTCTCTATAAGTAGGCATCTGTCTACTTGGCCTCTGTTTAAGGACACCCATCATTGCAGATGAGGTGATATATTCTTAACCTCTGAGGATCATCTCAGAAGCCGGGAAGCTGAAAGCTCATATAATAATAATCCTAGTCTAAGAAGTTTCTGACATAACTTTTAGACATCTTTTCTCTCCATTTTAAAAGAAGGTCTGTTTGCCTCCTTTATAGTTTCTGAAAGAGACATTGAACAAAATGAAGCCAGTTTTACTATAAAAAGTCATGTTTTCCCATGGATATTGCTCCCTACTGTTCTTTTTGTACTCAAGGTATATGTTTGGGGAATTAACCACCATGAGACTTTGTAGGTATTTATTGATAAAGACTTAGCTAGGCTGGGGGTGCGGGGGGAGGTGTAGGATGGGGTGGGAGCCAGCAGTATGAAATGAGTGTGTGCTATACACAATTTACAATTACTCGCACAATTACATTTTCCGGCAGGTGTCACTTAAGAGGTTGAAACCTATTATTAAGTGTTCAGATGATGAAGCAAAGAGGAGCATCTAACAGCAGCACAGGGAATGTGGGGTTGGAGGCATTCGAGTCTAGCCAAGGTGCTACCTGATGGCTAGGAGAATTTTGGTTCTCTTTGTATATAAGAGATGGTGAGGGGTAGGGTCTGAGAAGGAGGCAAGTGAGCAAGAAATAGGAACATCTGTATGAAAGTGCATTATAGGGGCAACTACGTGGCATAGTGGATAAAGCACCGGCCCTGGATTCAGGAGTACCTGAGTTCAAATCCGACCTCAGACACTTGACACTTAACTAGCTGTGTGACCCTGGGCAAGTCACTTAACCCTCATTGCCCTGCCTAAAAAAAAAAAAAAGAAAAGAAAGTGCATTATGGCTATAGACCACAATCAAAATGTGAGATTGTATTATTATTCTGAAAGTCCTTGGGCCTCGTGTGATGGAGGGAGGGAATGAAACAACACCAAAGAAAAACTTGGGCCCTTCCATTATGCCAAGGAACCTCACTCCATTATCTCTCTCTCTCTCTCTCTCTCTCTCTCTCTCTCTCTCTCTCTCTCTCTCTCTCTCTCTCTCACACACACACACACACACACACACATTTCTGAGAATAGCTAAGAAACATATACCTCTTATGGGATCATAGATCTAGACTTGGAAGGGACCCCAAAGGTCATCTGGACCAACCTCCTCATCTTACAGATGAGAAAACTGAGGGCCAGGGAGGTCAAGTGAACTAGGGTGGACTTGGAACAGAGTGTTCTAAGGCATTGTGCCTTAGAACACAGAATCTTAGAAGGAGACAAGGAGATTAAGTAAGGCTGAGCTTGTGTGGGCTTAGGCCATTAGAGCTAGAAGAGATATCGTGAAGAAATGGATGAATGAACGAGCAGTTATTAAGTGACATATCAATCACTACAGTAGGTTCTGAGTAAACAAATACAGAAGACAATTCTTTCCCTCAAGGACCTTACATTCCAGTGGGAGAGCCAACACACAAAGAGGAATGGTAGCCACTTAGAAGATAGAATACTCCAATGCAGAACCTAGAATTTTAGAGCTGGAAGAATATGGGACATTAGAACGGTAGACTCAGAATGCTAGTGTTCTCAGGAATCTTAGAACATAGGTTCCCCAAAATATAGAATGTTGGAGCTGTGAGGAACACTATAACATTGAATGTTAGAGCACACAACATTGACTGTCAGAAGCAGGGTAAACCAGTAAATAAAATCTTACACTACATAAAAAGATAGGTTTGCAAAAGGCTTTTGAATAAAGAATGCAAGTTGGGCTACCTTTGAGGTTTTGGGTTGAGCCAAAAACCTTTTCCAGGACTCCCCTAGCTAAGGAGTGAGTAGGCTTCTAGGAATGAATTAGCCTATATCAGAGCCAAATTATCCTGGACCTCAGCATGACTAACTTTTGCTTAGCATTCAGACTCACAGTAATAGCTGACCCAACATCAGCCTACCTGTGGAACCTGTAGGAGAGCACTGAGCTCCTTGCCCCAGCATCTGTAGCACTGTCACTCCATGAGTTACCCATCATTTTCTCCTCAATAGGCTAATGGCAAATTAGTTCAGAAGGTTCTATCACAGGTCAGGCACCATAAGGAAGAAAGATGAGACCTGAGCAGGTACTTGGTGTACAAAAAGGCAAGACCCATTTTGTTTATCCACAGAGGGAAAAGTTACAGCCAATGGAAACTATAAGAGAAATGAATTCTCATCTGGATGCACAGCTGGGTGATGCTATTTGTTTCCTGTCTAATCTCAGTTAAGTCATTAAGTCCTGTAATGATTGGAGTGATGCCACCTGTAGGAAAGCTCTACCATGAGGAGAAGGCATCTGAGGGTAAGCCATGCAGCCTTTCCTTGGCATCAGGAAGTGATGTTTGCTTGTGGGTACTGTCAATCAAGGCTACCAGCTAATTAACTTGGAGATGTGTGTGCATGTGGATGGGATGTTCCCGGTTTCACAGGAGGCTTGTGGGACGAAGAAGGGGCGAGGCTTACTCTCGATGTCTTTCACAAGGACCTCAGGGAGGAGAGGAGCTGGCGACATTTGGCTCCCTGAGACAGACAGCTGAATCTAGGCCTCCATCTCTCTCTTCACCAAATTCTTATTCTCCTTAATAAATGCTTAAAAGTCTAACCTCTTGCTGAAGTTTATAATTTGTTGGCGACCACTCATGAGATTTTAGACAGACTAGCTGGGATTTTAGCCCCGTACAGTCATTTCACTTCTTCTCCAGGCCTCAGTTTCCTCATCTCTAAAATGGAGTGGGGGGTGGTTACCAGATGATCTTTAATTCCCATCTACCCTCACTTCTGTGAGCCTAGAAAGCTCAGATTTCAGTTCAAAATAAGGAATATCTTTCTAAAGCAGAGCTCTCTAGCAAGGATTAGGCTTCTGTGGATTCAGGTAGAACTAGATGGCTTTTCATCTGCAAAATTCTAGAATCTTTTAAATTTAATATTATGCAAGGGGGAATGTTTTATTTGTTAGTTTGTTTCCATCCCAACCTTGGGGTGGGTTATGTTTCAAAAAAGAGGTTTCCCTAGTTACAAGTTGACTAGTGAGTTGGATAAGATGATTTCTAATGCCTCTGGCTCCCCATTTTTCACCTGTAATATGGAAATAATAATAATGTACATATAGGGGCAGCTAGGTGGCACCGTGGATAAAGCCCCGGCCCTGGATTCACAAGGATCTGAATTAAAATCCAGCCTCAGACACTTGACACTAGTTGTGTGACCCTGGGTAAGTCACTTAACCCTCATTGCCCCACAAGGAAAAAAATAATAAAATAAGTGCCTGCAAACCTGAAAGAAACAAACACATTTGCCGGGGCTCACCATTATCACCTAGGCTTTGCTAGAATGGAAGATCCAAGGCTAAGAAAGAATTTATTCTTTTCTCTATAGAACAGGAAAGATATTTATCCCCTCTGGGCCTCAGTTTCCCTATCTGTAAAATGAAGGAGTTGGACTTGGTGACTTCTAAGGTTCCTTCACACTCGCTATTGGTGATCTTGCAAATGGATCTCTATTTTGGTGGATGTCATCTCATGTGCTTACTTTATGCTAGAAACAGTTTTGTGGGGCTCTTCCCTGCTTTTGAACTGACTTAGAAGTATTCATCTTGCCTGATTCATCCTACCTTTTTGAGATACCCAGGAGAGAGAGATAATAAAGGGACAGCTGCCATCTACAGCTCTTCTAATGGTTAATCAAAGACAAATGGATGAAAAATGAATTCTGGTACCTTTTGGAGGTTCCCAATCCAGGATTAAAAAGTATTCTGTATGGGGAAGCTAGGTGGCGCAGTGGATAAAGCACTGACCCTGGATTCAGGAGGACCTGAGTTCAAATCCGGCCTCGGACACTTGACACTTACTAGCTGTGTGACCCTGGGCAAGTCACTTAATCCCAATTGTCTCACAAAAAAAAAAAAGTGTTCTGTGTGTGTGTGTGTGTGAGAGAGAGAGAGAGAGAGAGAGAAAGAGAGAGAGAGGGAGAGAGACAAAGAGACAGAGACAGAGAGGCAGAGAAGATAGAAAGAGAAAGAGAGAAAAAGGGATAGAGGGGGGGAGAGAAAAAGTGATCTGCTTTCAAGTTGACCAAACCTAAGCCATCCAAATTCAGCCCAACCTTTCAGCCATATCTGGTCTCCCACAGTCCTCCAAAGAAGACCAGTAACCAACTATTTTTGCTCTATTGTGCTTTCAGGTCTTTAGACACTTTCCTCACGATTATCCCATAAGGTGGGTGGTGTGAATATTATTATTTCCATGTTACAGATGAGAAAATAGAAAGCCAGAGGCATTATAGGGTTATAGGATCTAGACTGGGAAAGTACTCAGGGATCATCTTGTCTATCTGCCATGTTTCCCAGTAGGGGAAGCTGAGATGCCCACAGTCATATGGGTAGAACACAGCAGGCACCCCAACTTGTGACATTAACTATGCAAGGAGAGGAGCTCTATGGCCAACACCCAGCTGCCCAGTGCTTGCTGCAGTTTCTTTTGTGACTGATTTTCCCTCTGATCACCCTGGCCACTACCTCCTTCCAGATCCCTTTGGTGTATTGTCTCCACCTGTTAGAATGGAAGTTCTCTGAAAGTAGGAAGTGCCTTTAATCTTTGCTTATTTTTGTATCCTCAGCACTTAGCAGAATGCTGATGCAAAGTAATTGCTCAACAAATGCTTGCTCTATCAGCCAGCTATCTTTAAATATCCTTTACAACTGCCAATTTAATCAGACCTCCCTAGAGTCACAGATCACAGAATTTCAGAGTGAAAAGGGGACCAGGGAAGTGTACCATAACAAGTAATTTCTACTAAAACAGGTTCAACTAATAAGTAAGGGAGGAGTAAGGGGGGAAATAAGCATTTATATAATGTCTACTATGTGCCAGACATTGTATTAAAAACTTTGTTTACAAAGTTATCTCATTTGACCCTCACAACAATGCTGTAAGGGAGGTACTGTAATTATTATCCCTATTTTACAGTTTGAGAAACTGAGGCAAACAGAGGTTAAGTGACTTATCTAGGATCTCACAGCTACTAAGTATCCAAGGCTGGATTTGAACTCAGGTCTCCTTGACTCCAGACCCAGCATTCTGTCCACCATGCCACCTACCAGAACTGATGATCACTTCCTCCTTTGGTCAAAGATTTCCAGTTAAGAGAAACCCACCCACTACTTCCCAAGGTAGCCCTTCACTTCTGGATAGCTTTAATTGTTTTTTCCCCTTATGATGAGTCTAAAGTTTTCTTTTTTCCTTTTCCTTTTTCTTTCTTTCTTTCTTTCTTTCTTTCTTTCTTTCTTTCTTTCTTTCTTTCTTTCTTTCTTTCTTTCTTTCTTTCTTTCTTTCTTTCTTGTCTGTTTGCAGGGCAATGAGGGTTAAGTGACTTGCCCAGGGTCACACAGCTAGTTAAGTGTCAAGTGTCTGAGGCCAGATTTGAAGTCAGGTTCTCCTGAATCCAGGGCCAGGGCTTTATCCACTGTGCCACCTGGCTGTTCCCATATTTATTTTTTCTTTCCAATTTTCACCTATTACTTTTAGTCGAGAGTCAAATAAAATAAATATAACTTTTGTCTTCCACAAGATAGCCTTTCAGATACTTAGAACCTGCTAAAAGACATGCCCTCTCCCTTCCTTGTCCCAGCTTTTTCTTACTCTTACTTACTCTTATGTTCTAAACTAGGGGAAAGTAGAAGGGGAGGGAGAAAAACGGGAGCGGGGAGGGAGACAGAAGAGGAGGGTTAGGGGGAGATAGAGGGAGGAGAGAGAGGGGGGGAAGGGAGAGAACCCTGGGGATTTATAGTATAACTAGGATGAGCAGTGTCATCTAGTGGGAAGAATTCTTAGTCTGGAATCTGGAGACCTCACTTATCATTAGAGCTCAAACACTGAGTAGCTCTGTGTCCATGAACAAGTCATTTCACATCTATGACCCTCGGTCTCTTCATCTGTAATACAGGACTAACAGCACTCTGCACTGCCTTCCTCACAGAGTTACTATGAAGAAAGCCCTCTATAAATATTAAAGACCTATTAGAGATGTGGCTCATAACCAAGAAGAAAAGTTTTTCTGTTGAAACTGAGATTTCCCTGTTCAGAAGCCATCTTTGTCCCCTATAGTTCTCACAGGGCCAAATCTAAACTGTTCAGCCAGCTATGTTCAAGGCTTCTCAGAAAGTGTGACCCTAATAAGAAAGGGCTCAGAGATAGGGAGTCTCATTATCCTTGGCCCTGCTCAGAATCAGACTCCCCCATTGGTGAAGATAGAGGAGAAAGCCATTCCTCAGGGATGGTTTAGAGGGGTTTCCTCTGTAAAGGGAGTCTTAACTCTGTGTGTGGGGGGTGTGGGGAGGTGGGGGGTGGGGGGAGTGTAATGGACCTCTTTTACAGTCTAATGGATCCTAGAGACCCTTTCTCAGAATGATGTTTTGAAAGGTATAAGATAAAATACATAAGTACAAAGGATACCAATTATATTGAAATAAATTCATTAAAAACACTAAAAAAAAAGTTCAAAGAACCCCAGCTGACAACTGTGACTATTTTCCATCCTGAATGAGCTCCCTCCCAACCCTGAGTCTGGGATGCTAAGCAGTGAGAAACACTGATAGACTAGAGCCCGGGAAGAGAGGTGAGGGCTTTGAAATTGTGGCTTATGAAAATAATTTGAAGGAATTGGGGCCATTTAATCAGAAAAGTAGGCTCATGAGGAGGGAGGGAGGGATGCTCAACATCTTCAAATCTGAAGGGCTACCCATTGTTTCAGATGGAAGAGATTAGCTATGTTCAATGAGTAGAAATAAGAAAGTGATAATGACAAACTCTCAGGTTGATGTCACTCTCCATTCTGTAAAGTGCTTTATAACCATGTGATCCTCACAGCAGCCACAGGGCAGGGGTGGGGGTGCACTCTATTTTTAGAAATTCAGTACAATCCAGGTCGATGGGCTCTAATTCAACTCATTTCAGTTCATTTTGGTGTTTCTTAAGCCCCTGATCTTGGCAAGGCCCCAAAATAGATGATGGGGAAAAGTAAAGTAGGCCTTCTCCTCAAGGAGCTAGCATTTTACTGGGGAAGGATACAGCAGGTACCTAGGTAAATATATTAGAGGTCAATAAAGAGGTCACCAATTTTCTAAGTTATGAAATTCAGCCTCTCAGAACCTAGGCCTTGTAACTCTAGAACAAAGATGCTATACTGTGCTTCCATATGAACTGTATATAACATACACCAAATTCTGTTATGATATCTCTATCTGGATTCCCTGCTTAGGTTGTTTTTTTAACGTATAAATAGCTATATTTTTAATAATCAACTTTAGAATCAACAGATAAAGTCATTCCAGGAAAGTAAGAGAGCCCTACTGCTGGATCGGAGAGATCCTTCCGGTTGAAATTCTGGTTCTGCCATTGATTAGCTCACAAGTCATCTCCCTTCCCTGGAACTTTGTTCATCTGTAAAGTGGATGAAAGAATACTCACACGCCTTATCTCATATCTCTTATAGACTCATAGGAATTAGCTCTACAAGGACATTTGAAGACCAACCACTCTAACTTCCTCATTCCACAGATGAGAAAATGAAGGGACATAGAAAGGAAGCACCTTGGTCAAGGTTTTACAAGTTTAAAAGAAAAAGAAAAAGGAGCAGAGGCGGTTTTCATATCTGACTCTTGAGAAAACCTTAATGTGTTATATAAATGTGAGTTAGCTATCTTCAACATTAATCAGCTGTCAGTGGCCATGGTGTACTGAGTCCATTATTGGTCCTAGAATCTGAGA
Source organism: Dromiciops gliroides (assembly GCF_019393635.1). Lineage (NCBI taxonomy): Eukaryota > Metazoa > Chordata > Mammalia > Microbiotheria > Microbiotheriidae > Dromiciops > Dromiciops gliroides. Next base: position 552,332,247 of record NC_057863.1, on the reverse strand, counting down.
GAGTAGTTACACCTGAACTTGGACAGCAGGATGTTCTGGCCTTGGATGTTGCATTCAAGCTGCTTTTAACTGATCAAGAGTCAATCGATCTGATTTGCTTTCTCAGTTCTTCAATTGCCCAGCTGCCAGACCTGAACCTCTTGCTTATCCTCAGTATCTTTACCTGCCAAATGGGTATAATAATTCCTCCATCTTTCAACAGATATGTTGAGAGGACCAGATGGGATATAACATGCACAAGATGCTCTACAGACATGAACATGAACTCTTTTGTAGAACAGAGTGAAATTACAGGTCTTACTCATAGCTCTTTGCATATTGTTGGGTTTTTTCCTGTTTTTAACTAAATTTTATTTTATTTTTTTCAATTCAAAAGCCTCTATTTTCTCTTTCACCCTCCACTGGGGGAAAAACTCACAATAAATATACATAGTCCAACAAAATAAATTCCCAAATTTTTCATGTCCAAAATGTATCTTATTCATCATATTTAGTTGACTGCATCAGGAGGTAGGAAGTCCTCCAGAATCATGGTTAGTGATTGTATTCATCTGAATTCTTCAGTCTTCAAGTTTTATAGTGTTATTCTTTTGGTTCCGTTCACTTCACACTGCATCAGTTCATACAAATTTTCACAGATTTCTCTGAAATCATCCCCTTTACCAACTCTTTCATCACAACCAAAAATTCCATTATGTTTATTAACCATAATTTGTTCTCCTGTTCCCAAACTGTTGGGCATTTCTTAGTTTCCAGTTCTTTGCCACCACAAAAGGGCTCGCCATAAATATTGTTGTACATGTAAGACCTTTTCCTCTTTTTCTGATGTCCTTGGAATATAAACCTAGCAGTTATGTTGCTGGTACAATGTTAAATAAATTTACAGACATCTTTCCATATTCATAAAGTTATTTTTCAAAGATCCATAAACTTTAGAGGAATTGAAGGAAAGTATAGAAAAGTGTAGAAAAATCAAGAACAGCCCCATTCAGGTGCTACTTCCTTAATGAAGCCTTCTTTGATCTAGTCAGAAATGTTCTATCTCCCTCAATTTATTAAAGCATATAGCTCATTCCTCTGGAATAATAATAATGGAGTATAATAATAATAATAATTTTTAAATGAAGTATTTTAGTCCATTTATATGCTACTTATATGTATATGTGTATGCATGTGTTACTGGATGGATGGATGGATAGATGGACTACAGTGTATTTGTATTCATTGTTTCATTTTTCAGTTCTGTCCAACTCTTCATGACTCCATTTGGGGTTTTGGCAAAGATACTGGAGTTGTTTGCCATTTCCATCCTTAGCTCATTTTACAGATGAAGAAACTGAGGAATACAGGGTTAAATGACTTGCCCAGAGTCATACAGCTAGTAAGTAGCTGAAGTTACTCACCAAAGGCCTGGAAAGAGATGAGTCTTCCTGACTCCATGCCTGGCACTCTATCCAATGCACTACCTAGCTGCCCCGCTACAATGTATAGATGGTACATTTATCTAATCCTATAGACTGTGGACTTCATTAGGGTAGTTACCATTTCAAACATAAACTGCATGTGTTTTTGCAGCACCAAGGACCCAAGTCTATACATAATAGACAGTTAATAAACATTTGTTACCTGAATTAATAGGTGAATGGATGGATGGATGGATGGATGATGGATGGATAGATGCAACTTTAAAGGTTTGACCCTTGAATGCATGATTTTCCTAGGGGATCTGCCCACTTCATAAGGCACTCACTGCTGAGACCATTAGATTATGTAAGGCTATGAAAACTAAGCCTCTCCCTTCAATATTTTCCTTAGGTTGAGCAGAAATCTAGTATGTGTGAGCCCTTTCTCCCTGCTGCAGAGGTATCCACCTGTGCTCACTGTGGCAAGATTCAGGCTTCCTGGTTGTACTCACCAAAGGCCTGTAAAACAGCTCTTCCGGGCCGACATGAATGAGGACACCCGGTTAAAAATTCATAGGAAGATTACATAAAACCATATGCCGCCTTTATTTTCCCCTGTTTGCATTAAAAATGTACAGCTGCTCAGCACTAGACATTCCATTAGGCTACGTGTCTCACACACTGGGCTTTATAGTTAATGACAGAAAAGGAGGGGCAGGGTCCTGGGGGGAGAAAGGATGTTTCCCATCATGTATCTGAACCCCTTTCGCAGCCCCCATTTTTTTGCAGCCAATTACTGAGGCTTTCTGAAAATGGTGGAGTTACATCGGTGTTCAAATCAACCAACTTTGTGTGCTGTGGTTGTCAGCTCCGAGGAGCCTGTGCCCCTCCCCCACCTGGGCCACTGCTACTCAAGCCTACCTCCTGGTTCCCAGCACCAGCATAGACCCCTGTAATCTCCCCCCTGCCAAGGGCTCAGCCCTCTCACCAGACTGTGAGCTTAGTTCCAGATGACACTGACACTTCAGCTGATTCAGAGGCTCTGGGGGTCTCCTTCTCTGGTGAGGCCTTCCTGGGATTGGATCTGTGTCAGGGTGACTGTGGGTTGGGTTCCACTCCTGTCTCAGCACAGCAGCTCCCTCCTTCTGACCTTCCAAGCCGTTGTTGGTTAGAAGATGATTTCAGCACATTCTTCTGTGGGTTTTACTGCTCCAGGCATTGTCCTATGGCATTATTTGCATGTTTCTTGGAGCCATTGTGTCATGTGTTCGAGAGCTCACTGCCTTTCCTCTGCCATTGGGTGTCCAAATCAAAAGTCATGTAGTTCAGCCCCAAATTGAAACATGAATCCTGTCTACAGTAAAATTGACAATTCATCATGTTTCACTGAAAAAAAAACACAAAACACACACACACACACACACACACACACACACAAACCACCAAGATTTGGAGATTTAGACTGAAATCTCAGCTTTATGATTTATGTTACTTAATCCTACAATGACTCATTTTCTCTCAAATGTAGAATGGCGGAAGTGGGGGTTGGCCTAGATTATCTTCAAGGTCCCTTCCAGTGCTGTTGTTGTGATATATTAATTATATAGCACATTTGAAGATCTCTAGTGACAGGGAACTCACTACCTCTTCCAGACATCACTTTCCATTTTATGTCATTTTATGTGTTTGTGATTGTATATATGTGTTGGGGAGGTGAGGAGCAATTAAAAAAAAATCAGTTTCCTCTTCAGGTCTGGAAGCAACAGCTGCAGCTGCTGTAATTAAAAAGAAATAACCTGCTTCTTCCAGTCATTACAGAAGAAAGTTTTTTGCAAAAAGCTATCCTGCAAACAAACTCAGGCATACTCCACCACCACCACCTCTCCACTTGCATCTAGTTTTATGGCTAAGCCTTTTTCTTTAGTCCCAAGGCCTTAATTCCATAAGAAGACTTGAAGGGTCTGGCATTATTAGCCTATAATTGACCATGTTGGGCAGTTAATTGCCTCAGATTGGAAATATGGGCACTTAACATCCTGACAGGGTGAGTTATTTTCCTATAATCTCACTTTACGTGCTAATGAGATGCCTTTCACAGGGATCTCCTCTTCCATTCTGGGTTGGAGGTGTTACTTAAAGTAACACCCTAAACCAGGGTGGAAAATTATAATTTCTTCCTTATGGTAGGAATTGGTCTATCTGGTTCTCCAGGTAGCTAATTTTGATAAGGTAGAATCATTAGCCTCACTTTCAAGTGATTTATCTTTTCCTCCCCTCCTTCTCCATGGTGAATAACAGGAATGAGGGGTGGGGGTGAAATGTTTGGGTAGTACTGGAAGGTGTAGCAGAACACAGAATGCCAAAGCTGAAAAAGGCCTTAGAAAATAGAATATTCGGGTAGCATCCCCCCTTGAGCATCCATAACAGAAAATGTCAAAAATAGGAAGTAGACCATGTCACATTTAACATTAAAACAGAGAACACAGAATGTTGGAAGGAATCTTAGAATATAGATGATCACTACTCGAAAGGACCTTAGAACAGTGAAGTTTAGAACACAGAGCATGGAATGTTAGAGTCAAAAGGGACATCAGACTGGAGACTGTCAGAAATGGAAAGGACCTTTGTCCTAGTCATCACAGCTTTCTTTCTTTGAGACCTAGAAATGGGAAATGATGTTCCCAAAGCCACATATAAGCTCCAAAGGAAGGGCTAGAACACAGATTCTGGGACTCTGAGTGGAACGCTTGCTATTTTTTTTCACAGTGATGATATGCATCAACCCCTGTATTTTTACGTCAGTTCTAGAATGACTTATGGCCCTAACTCTGTGTGCTCTTAAACAAAGTATCTCCCTCTCTCCTGACTTCAGTTTCCCTTCAGTATAAAGATGAGCATTCAACTAGATGATCATCAGGGTCTCCTCCAGATCTAAGGCTGTATAATTCCGTGACTACCAGCATTCCTATTCTTCTCGATGCCCTCTGCCTTTGAAATGATAGTGGGAGAATGAGATAGGGAATGAGGTCTCTGATTCTACCATTTCTATGATTTCATGATCTGAATGATTAACCTCGCTGAATCTCTAACAAGTAAACTTGGACTTTTCTTCCTTCCTTCCTTCCTTCCTTCCTTCCTTCCTTCCTTCCTTCCTTCCTTCCTTCCTTCCTTCCTTCCTTCCTTCCTTCCTTCCTTCCTTCCTTCCTTCCTTCCTTCCTTCCTTTCTTCTTTCCTTCCTTCCTCCCTCCCTCCTTCCATCCCTCATTTCCTTCCTCCTTCCCTCCTTCCTTCCCTCTTTCCTTTCCATGTACCTATCTCTCCACTCCCCCTTCTATCTAGTTCACACAGCTATATATTCATCTTATATTTTCATAAATACATAGAATCCTAGATTATTAGGAGGCTTTTGGGTCATCTAGTGTGACCTCCTAACCCAGTGGACTAATCCATGGGTGTTAAAACTAATTTAAGGATTATTACTATTCAGATTTATCAAGTTGGTGCATTTCACTGACTTAGATTGTCTGAGTTAGAAGGGACTTTAGAGCATAGAATGTTAGAGCTGATGGGGGTGAGGGGCACCCTAGAACTTCAGCACCATCTTTGTCTTCCTCATCCTAATGCACAATTGTTTAGGGTTTGCAAAGCACTTTACAAATATTATCTTGGAATATAGAATGTTAGAGTTGGAAGAGACATTAAGAGATCATCTAATCCAACCCCATCAATTTACAGATGGGGAAGTTAAGGATCAGAAAAGATGTGTGACTAGCCCAAGGACACTGAACTTAAAAGTGGCAGACTTACACCCTTTATTAACTACAAAAATCAGCATTTTTTCCACCTAAATCCCTTCTCCTGAAAGTGTTTTTAATCTCCTTAAATTTGGGGGATCATCAAAGTTTAGTCTTTTTTTTTTCAGCTCACCTGAATGCCAAATCAATGTCTTCTTGAGTGAGATCAGTGCCCCAGGAGAAAACATAAAGACTGTTATCTGTTCTACATTTCAGAGAAAAAAAGATGAGCTCTGTGATTGCCAAGTTTATGAAATAAATTATTCGAAGTTAGGATACCTTTGTTATGATAAAGAAAAATGGGAGAAGCTATTTTTTTAAATCACAAATCAATTTTGTAAAAGTCACAAATCAATTCAAAACAAAAATGACGGATCATTTTTTTAAAGTCACATATCAATTTTTTAAATCCCAGATCAATTTTTAAGAGTCATAGATTACCTAAAACCAAAATACTGTATCTTCCCAGCCCAGGAACTTCAGGGTGGTTGGTTCAGAATCCCCATTGTTAGGCTTCAAGTTCAATGCTTCTATTCCTGAGTCAGTTTCAACCATGCTGTCCTCCCTGAAACAATGAACCTTGGGGTGCTTAGCAACGAGATCTTGGGAACGCTCAGCTTCCTAGTTGAAATTCTAAATGGTCTGTGCAGATGCCTTTGTACTCATAAGCAGCCCTCTCAGATTTCTGTGTCCATTGCTCAGGTTCCTGGGGCTTGGCTAAAGCAGACCGAAAAACAAAACAAAACAAACAAAAACCAAAACTCCCAAACAAAACAAAGCCGTCCCATGAATGTCCTGTGACCAGGATGGCTTGCTGTCCTCTTCTCAATCTACTGACAAAACAACTGCTTGTTCCATTTTTTTGGCATCCTCTCCTCTGCATTCTCTATAGCAGCTCTGTGCTGGCAGAAGTGAGGGAATGTTGGGAGATAATAGCCAATGCTTGCTTTATCATGGTAGGCCCATCAAACTGCAGCTTGGGAAAGCCATTGAAAAGGATGTTTTCAGTACACTTATATTGGAGAGGGATGGATTTGTGGTAAGATAAGAAAAACAGTACATTATTCAGAGTTGCTACATAGAGGCTATCCACATTAATGGGATTTGCACCTAGGTCACAGAATCATAGGATCATAGATGAAGGACTGAAGGAATATGTTGGAGGCCATCTAGTCTAACCCACTCATGTTATGGATGAAGAATCTGAAAATAAAGATTTGAACCCAGTTCCTCTGACTCCAATTCCAGCACTCTTCTCTCCCCTCCTTCCTCCTTACTGCCTACTGTAGGAACAAGAAATATACAACATTGGGGTAGTAGAATAAACACTGGCTTTGGAGTCAGAAGATCTAGGTTCAAATCTTAGCTCTTCTACTTACCTGCTACCTGTAGGATCTTGGGCAAGTCATTGTTCATTTCTCTGGGCCTCAGTTTCCTCATCCAGAAAAATGAGGTCTGAGTAGATGATGGCTAGGGTCCCTTCCAGTTCTCTATGATACCATGAAGGTTAACCATGAGAGATACAGTCCTGAGCAGCCAACAGTATTGATTCTAAAAACTGAAATAAGGTCTCTTTAATGAAGTTAGTGATGTACATTTATCTGGTACTTTTAGGATTCTACTGATTTTGCCCTTCCCAGCCTCACCTGCCCTCCAACTTCCTCACCCAGAGCTCATGACCAAGTTGGCAGTAGGGAGAGGACTGTTTATGTCGGCTTGCTTCATGTTTGTGGTATATGCAGGAGAACAGAAGCAATAGGGGTACAGACGGCCATTCTCCCAGTGTGTAATAGGGCTGCAGTGGCACCCTGAGTCTCTGTGGGGTGGGGGTGAGCAGTGTTGGGCTAGGTCGTACCACCTGAGCATCTGTTCATTTAACTATAGCAAAATTACCCAGGCCTTCTAAGCCACTGTCTTCTGTTTGGCTTGGGCAATAAAGTCATCCAGGTGGATTTGTTTTCCCTCTCTACCATGAGAAGGTAGAGAGAGAATTGGCATTCCTAGAGACAGGCCCTAATTACTATAGAGTTTTACCATGATATGTCAGGCCTTGGTTATAATGTCATTAAGGAAAGCAATGCTTAAAATGACTGGGAGTGTATTTGTATTCCAACATTTAATACAGTTCTTGGCAAATAGTAGATACTTGATAAATTCTAATTTGGGATCAAATTCGGTTCAAATCTCACCTCTAACCCATGCTATCTATATACTGTAGTTAAGTAACAACCTCCCTAAGCTTAAGTTTTCCCATCTGTAAAATGGGGGTGATTATACCAATACACCTGATTTGCTAAATTGTTGGGAGGCTCAAGTGAGACAAAGTTACAAGTATGTAAAGTGCTTTTCAAACCAGTCATGTGTTGATTGTTAATGTTGGTCTGTTGACCTTATGCAGAGTCTGCCTTACTATACGTGTGAAATTTTCCTGGTATTTTGACAACTGTAGGAAAATGGACATTTGAGGAGGGGCCAAGGATTCATTATCTTGTGAACAGGGAAGTGGGTAAAGAGTATATCAGGGTGGGGGGTAGCTAGGTGGTGCAGTGGATAAAGCAATGGCCCTGGATTCAGGAGGACCTGAGTTCAAATCTGACCTTAGACACTTGACACTTACTAGTTGTGTGACCCTGGATAAGTCACTTAATCCTTATTGCCTCCTCCCCCCCCCCCGCCCCCCCCGCCCCCCAAAAAAATCTGGACTGGAATTCAAGAGATCTGGGTTCAAGATCTGGTTCTGCCATTGACTTTGCTCTATGTCCTCGGGTAGGTTCCTTCCTTTCTCAAAGCCTCAGTCTTCTTATGTGCTAAATGATAACTTGGGAATCACCATAACTGCCCTCTAAATTCAAAAGCAATGAAAAAGAAGCCAACAGTAGAACCAACTTGGAAATAGAATTGAGGGGGGAGGCCAGAAATCAGGATGGGCATGTGCACCATGGGATCAAAACCAATACTTCGTTCCTGGTTAAATTTGTTTGACTTCTTATGAAAATCTTAGTCAAATAGCATTATTTTCTGTGTGTGCATATAGTATATGTTAATATGTAAGTAAGTATATGTCTGTGGGTGCACATGAAGAATGTTTGAACTGGAATGGTTCTTGGAGATCATTGAGTAATCCAGTTCTGAAACTGGCGAACATAAACTTTAAAAAAAAATTGATAACTGTCTTTCAGTATAATTGGTTTCCTTTGTAATCCTATTTTTTTTAAATCATTTAAATGCATGATTCAGAGAAAGGGTTCATAGGCTTCACCAGACTGCCAAGCCCTCGATCAGGTACAACTTCTTCATTATTCAGAGAAGGAAACTGAGGTACTGAGTTCTCTCTCATTGGAGCTCTTCAGGCAGACTCTGGATCATCACTTGTCTGGCTTGTTGTAGAGGGTATCCCAGTTTAGTTAAGGTTTGGACCAGATGCCCCCAAGGTCTCTTCACATTCAGATTCTGTCATTCACTGACTTCCCTCAGCCAATAGATGGCAAAATCAGCTGACTCCAAGACTCATCCTCTTTGTAGAATCTTAGCTTACTCAAGGACCTTTGGGGTCATTTCTTCTAATCTTCACCCCCCCATTCCTGTGTTGAGGGGGAAGTATGAGAGCAAACACAGGTCTTTACATGTGTTTATCATTTCATGGTATGGAATAAGGACATACAACAGTTAGGTGGCACGTTGGATAGAGCACTACACCTGAAGTTAGGAAGACATCTTCCTGAGTTCAAATCTGGCCTCAGGCACTTCCTAGGTGTGTGACCCTGGGCAAGTCACTTAATCCTGTTTGCCTCAGTTTCCTCATCTGTAAAATGATCTGGAGAAGGAAATGGCAAACTACTCCGGTATCTTTGCCATGAAAACCCCAAAGAAGGTCATGAAAAGTCAGATAGAACTGAAAGATGACTGATCACACACGCAACAAAGAATTGTAAGGAGAATAAAAGATGAAAAAAGTATCTACACTCAGGGAGACTTTGTTTTTAATAGGGATTACTCATTCTCTAATAGATTTTAATGGCTCCTTGGGAACCACACCTATGTATTGGGTAAATATGTATTCAAGGGACTTAACCAGGCTGGGCTGTTTACCTCAGAGGCTTGAATTGATTTTTCCTGTGCTGGGTTCAGAGCCCTGGAGTTGCCCTACAAAAAAAAGCATTGTGCCAGTGCTTTAAGCGGGTCTCTTAAGGAGGTGTGAATACACAGAGTGTTTGGACAACTGGACAACATCATGAGAGAACCTCCCTTGACTGTTTTATACTGGGAAAGCCTGGTCCCTGAGCAAATCAGAGATTTGCTCAGAGCCAGTCTTCATTTCCCCAAATATCAGAGGTGTTGGGGCTAGAATGGCAGCCTCAAAGAAGAGCACAGAGAATCATGGGGCTAGAAGAAGCCTTTGCATCTATGATGTTTAAACACAGAGTATAGAAAAGCAGAGCTGGGAGGAACCTTAGAAGATAGAGTATCTGATCTGGGAGGGATCTTAGAATGCCAGAGCTGGGAAGGACCTTAGAACTTAGAATACTAAAACTGTGTGGGACCTTAGAACATAGAATGTTACACCTGAGCGGAACCTTAGAACTTGAGATATGAGAGTCGAAAAGATCTTAGAACTTAGAACTACAGAACGTGGATTGTTAAGAGCTAGAAAGAATCTTAAAAGAGTGAAAAATAATCAATATAGAATAATGCTAAAATGTTGTACATAGGATATCAGAGCTGAAAGTGAGCTATGTGATGGATGATCTATTCTGACCCCTCATTTTGTTCATGAGGAAACAGAAGTCCAGTGGGCACCTTGGTAAAATGACTTGCCCAAAGTCACATAGCAAAATCATGACAGAAAAAAAAAGACTAATTCACAATCTGTAGACTCCCTGTTAGCATATTAGTGGCACTAACAGGATGAGGACATAGTAAACACAAATATTCAATAAATGCTTGTCCTGTACCTCTAGAAAGGGGCCGATGGTACCACGCTTTATGGTTCTCATGGTTTGGTGGCTAAGAAAGACTTGGCTTAACTCTATTTATTGGTAGAAAGAGTAAGCATTACTAATGCTTTGGAATCTTAAACAAAAGACAGTTCCCCTCCTGACCCTTCCTGACTTAAAAATCCTAGATGTGTACCAATAAATAGTCCCTATTGTATCAAGTGTGTCAACCTCTACCAGTTAGCTCATTGTTTAGAGAAGATTTTATTACAGTACCCTTTTCCAGTCAACTTTTCTTTTGGTTATAACTATTAGGGGTTTTGGCTAGATTGTAAGTTTCTTGTTTTTGTTTTTTGGGCAGGGCAATGAGGGTTGAGTGACTTGCCCAGGGTCACGCAACTAGTAAGTGTCAAGTGTCTGAGGCTGGATTTGAACTCAGGTCCTCCTTAATCCAGGGCTGCTGTACCACCTAGCTGCCCCTAGATTGTAAGTTTCTTAAGGACAGATAGGGTTTGTGCATTTTGGGGGGGGGTCACAATTGCTTAGCACAGTGTCTGGCACATAGCAGGGGCTTAATAAATATTTATTAATTATTGATAGTAGAAAGAACACTGGGCTAGGATTCAGGAGATCCAGATTCTATTTCATCTCTCTGCCAGGGACTAATTGTGAGACCTTGGACAAGTCTCATCTCCAGCTCTGAGCCTCATTTTTCTATGAAATGAAAGTTTTGAACTACAGTGGAAAAAACACTGACTGCACCATCCAAGGTTCAAAGCTTGTCTGTAATGTTTACTGCCTGGGGGACCTTGGTCAAATTACTTCACTTCTCTACATCTTCATCTGGAGGCTGGACCACCACTAGTCAGTTATGTTATAATAGGGATCCTCTTCATGTACAGTTGATAAAGATGACCTCTGAGGCCCCTTCCAACTCACAAATTCTGTGGTTCTGGTCCTCAGTTTTCTCATCTGGAAAATTATAGGGATGGACTAGAAGGCTTCTGAGGTCCTTTCCCCAGATCTGTGACCCAATAACTTTCATGGTTTCTTTCAGCCTTGTTAGCCCATGAGTTACAGAATCACAGAATCTTGGTAGTACAAGCCAGCAGGAACCTTGTCTGCAATATGCCTGACAAGTGGCCAGCCAGTCCCCACTTACTTGACAGCTCCCTTCAGCTGCAGTGACACAGACTAACTCTATTCCTAAGCAACTTATCTCACTTTGAACATCTCTAACTGTTAGGAAATCCCTCTTTATATTCAAGCAGAAATTATTAATAGGGTGTTACTTGCTTTGACTGATATGTTCCGTAACCCATGCCCAAACCAATGCCCATAGCTGCCTGTCACCCACCATGGGGGTTGCACCAGACAATTTTCTGAAGTATACCTTATTGTGCCTTTCCTCTGGGATTATCTTCCATCTAATGTGTTGATCTATCGATCTATCGATCTATCCATCACATCCATCCATCCATCTATCTATCTATCTATCTATCTATCTATCTATCTATCTATCTATCTATCTATCTATCTATCATCTATCATCCATCTACCTACCTGTATCTATATATTATACATATGTAGATTACATATTTGCATATGTAATATTTATAAAATATTCTGTTACTAATTTATACATTGTCTATATACTATCTATTTTTTTTTTTTTTTGGTGAGGCAATTGGGGTCAAGTGACTTGCCCAGGGTCACACAGCCAGTAAGTGTTAAGTGTCTGAGGCCGGATTCGAACTCAGGTACTCCTGACTCCAGGGTCGGTGCTCTATCTACTGCGCCATCTAGCTGCCCCGTATATACTATCTATATTACACATAGGTATATTATATATTTGTATGTATTCTACATTGCTACTTATTTCTCCTCTATGGAGGCAACTGGTGACATGGTAGCTAGAGCACTGGGCCTGGAGTCCGGAAGACCTGAGTTCAAATTCAACCTCCCTCTGCATTTCCAACACTGACCACAGAGCCTGGTGCATAGGAAGTGCTTACCAAATGCCAATTGTTTGAGAGACCCTTGTTGCTAGATAAGGCAGATATCCTGTGTTCTGTGTTCCAACCCTCTGTGTTCAAAGATCCCTCTCTTGTTGTTTCTATGGCATACATGGAAAGCGTCTAGTGGGTGCAGGAGAGACGTGATTCTGAGGCACTCTTCCTGGAGTGGATTCTTAATTACCTACTTTACAAACCTTTCCAGGCAGGCAAATCCCTAGCTTTGGACGCTGCCTCTACTAGAAGCGGATTGGCAGTTTTAAGGACTGAGGAGTATCTGGCCCAAGCCCCAGAGTGACAGAGGCGATCTTTAGGGCCTATAAGGTCTGGAAGACACAGAAACATTAGGGAAAGGACAACAAGGACCAGGAGCTATTCTGGTGTGTTTCTTTAAGGATGTCTGAGAAGCACCGTGATTACCCCTGTCATTTGTGTTGAAATTTCCCTGAATATCTTAAGGAGGCTTTGCATTTCTCACCACATGCAAAAGGCCCTTTTAGAAGTCACTGCTCAGCTCTTATGGCTTGGTGGTTAAGTCAGGTGAGGCCCAGACAGAAACAAAGAGCAGCCAAGTAGGGGAGGGAGTTGGAAAAGAAGACACAGTGAGAAAACAGGACGTTCATCTTGTACTTATTCAGTTGATTGTCCTTTTAGTTCCAATGTAGAGCTTTATATTTAGTTCAATCCAGATTATGGAGGGCTTTGAAAGGCATGATCAAGAATATATGCTTTATTCAGTATGCATTGGGGAATCACCAAAGGTCTTAAGGAGATGAGTAGCATGATTGGAGCAATTAATATTAAATATTAATTAATTAATATTAATATTAATATTTTCTTTCATTTTTTAATTTTACGTTTATTTTCTGTGCTCCCTCTCTCCACCCCTTCCCCTACCTATTGAGAAGGTGAGGAATATGATACCCAGTATACCAGTAGAGTGAAGGAGAGACCAAAGATGGGAGAGACAATGGAGGCAAGATGCCAGGGTAGGAGGCTAATCCCACAGTGTAGGGCCAAAGAAATGAATCTCTGAACCCAGAGAGCTTCAGTGGAAATGGAAAAGAAGAGACAGATTCAAGGGAAATGACAGGGGTAGAATTAAGAGCACTTGGTAATTGATTGGGTGTGTGGGATGAGGGAGAAGGAAGACTCGAGGATGACTAAGGTTAGAAGCTTGAGTGACTGGGAGGTTGGCGCTACCATTAACAAAAATAGCAAATTTACAGGAAGGGAGTAGGCTTTGGGGATATGATGATGCTCAGTTCAGGATCATTTGATGAGCCTGGTATATACAGATGACATAATTATGCCATTTTTTTGAGATAATGATACCAAGGCCCAAAGAGATTAAGTGATTTTCCTACAGTCAGACAAAATCATTACTGCTACTATTCTAATTATTATGACTCAGTTATATATAAAGTTAACAAAATGTGATGAATGTGCAAGTACTGTGACCCCCATTTTACACATGAGGAAACTGAGGTTCAGGAGGTTAAGCAATTTGTCTATAGTTACATAGTAATTGGCAAGATCTGGTATTTGAACCCGAGTCCTGCGAGGCCGTTTAGTTGTCTCTTTAATATAAATGTATTAGGAAGGACTACTACCCAATTCATAATCTTGCTCATATAGGTCTTTCTCTCCTTGAATTTATACCATCCTACTTCTACCCTTCTGCAATTTTGTTTATTTTATAAGAGTACAGAGAACATAATGGATGCTTATTCAGTTTTGTTTAATTGAATGAATGAATGAATGAGTAAGTGAATGAGTGAATGAATGAACTATCCATTATGGAAGCAAGAGAGAGGTGGGACCATGTTTTCCCAGTGATGTGTGGTTTTCTTTAACAGGGAGAGATTAAAACAATTCAAAAAAAAAAAAAAAGGAAGACTTCCTTATGCAACTCAAACATTCTACATATTCTCTGTTTTCTCCAGAAAGGTTCCCGACCTACTCCTAAAACAACCCACGGTCAGATGGCATTGGTAAGAGGACTGCAGAGCCCAAGGACATTGCTAATTCTTTGGAACCCGCTGTCATGGAGCAAGGTTGGCACTCTTTTGATAAAGCTTCTTTTATTGTTTATCGTCTTTATTGCTTGGAATCTAATTGGTGTTTTTGGTGAATCCTGACTTGATATTTGAGTACCGTGATTCTCAAGTGTGAGCAAATAACTCCCCCAAGTCCATGATGGTGAATCTCTCTAGTGATGTTGGTTGTAAAGGAACTTCATGATAGGTATGTTCCCTCCTTTGAGAAGAATATCCTCATTGCTAACTAGGGATGTGAGTGACCATGGGCTTGGGTTAATCAGGTGGTGTGTCTGAACTTTGAGAAATACTGGGTGGATATAAGAGGCTTCCACAAGCTGATGGCCTCAGAGCAAGTACATCAGAATCTAAGGTAGAGTTTGACATAGTTAAGAGCAAGAAAAGGTCTAGGAGCCAGAAAGATAACAGTATAAGGAGGAGTAAGTAGATTCTGTATGTTGGAGGTAGGTCTGGAGTATACCAGGGATCCTTCCTTGCACTCTTACTATTGAGCATTTTTATCAATAACTTGTATAACATGGTTGTCAAGTCTATAGATATGATGTGGATGTGGAAACTACCATGTCTGATTCTTTCCTTGATCCTTTTCCATTGCTACTTCTCCTCCTGCCCAATTAATAACTTTGCATTTATTTTATACATATTCTGTATTACTTATCCTTGTATTTGTCGTTTCCTCCAGTAGAATATAAGCTTCTTGAGGTCAATGACTTTTTATTTTTGCCTGTATTTTCAAGCACAATGCCTGGCACACAGTAGGCACTGCATAAATGCTTCTTGAATTGAATTCAGTTCCAGAGTCAGGATCCTAACATATCTCTGTAGAATAAAGCAATAAGATGGATTTAACAAGATATATTTCAATGGGCATAAATGTAAAGTCCTGTACATGGGATTAAAAAATCAACTTCACAGGTCAGGATGGGAGACATGACTTCAAGTTAAAAGGAACTGAAAGCTTTAATAGACTATAGTGAATGTTATATGTTAGGTAAAATCTAATCAGTAAGGAAACAAGTACTTGTTAAGTACCTGCTATGTGTCAGCTTACATTACTATGAGCTTTACAAATATTATTTTGATTCTCACAACATCCATAAGAGGTAGATGTGACTGTTATTCCTATTTTACAATTGAGGAAACTGAGGCAGATAAGGGCTTAGGGAATTGTCCATGGTGACACCTAATAAATGTCTGAGACCAGATTTGAACTTGGGTCTTCCTGACTCCTGGCCCAGTGATTTATCTTTTTTGTTTTTTGTTTGTTTGGGGTTTTTTGTTTTGTTTTGTTTTGTTTTTATGGGGCAATGAGGGTTTAAGTGATTTGCCCAGGGTCACACAGCTAGTAAGTGTCAAGTGTCTGAGGTCAGATTTGAATTTAGGTCCTCCTGAATCCAGGGCCAGTGCTTTATCCACTTCACCACCTAGCTGTGCCGCACCCCCCCCCCCCCCAGTGCTTTATCTTTTGAACCACCTAGCTGCCTCTAGACAGAATCTGGGATTGATAAAGGCTCAGTATCCAAAAGAAGAGCAATGATAATTCCACTATACTCTACTTTAGACAGATAACATCCAGCGTATTATATTAATTTCTGAGTCTCTGAGCATGTGAACTCTAATCTAACTTGTTTCTGTCTTCTTTGTATGTAGTTGTTGGCTTGTCTTTGCCCCTCTTTGACAGTGAGCTCCTTGAGAACAGTAAATGTCTTTTGCCTTTCTTTCTATCCCTAGTGCTTTGCACAATGCTTAGCACATAGTAGGTGCTTAATAAATGCTTGTCAACTTGACTTAAACTGACTAAATGGCCAGCCTTAGAATCAGGAAGACCTGAGTTCCAGTTCTGCCTGTTACATACTAATGATGGGATCATGAGAGAGTCCCTTAACTTCAGTACCTCTAGATAACTCTTTGATTTAATAAAATACTGGAATGTCACCAATAAACATTGGTGGAAGGAGTTTCTAGAATTTACCCAGACCAATGAAATCACATGTCTGGTACCAAAAATAATTGATAAACTGGAGGGTTCTGGAAGGAAAGCAATAGGAATGTTAAGGGGCCTAGATGCTAAGCCATCTGAAGAATAATTGTGAAAGACCTAAGGATATTTAGCGTAGATAAGAGAAGAATTAGAACAGGTTATAATTCAGCTGTTTCAGTCATGTCTGACTCTTTGTGACCCTGTTTAGAGTTTTCTTGGCAAAGATATTGGAGCATTTTACAGAAGAGGAAACTGAGGCAAACAGGGTAAATTGACTTACCCAGGGTCACATAGCTAGTAAGAAAGAATGGGAGGACAGATTTGAACTCAGGAAGATGAGTCTTCCTGACTCCAGGCCCAGAATTTTATCTACTCTACCATCTAGCTGCCTACTGGGGCAGGGAGAACATAATAATTCCCTTTGCATTTTTTAAGAACTCTTAAGTAGAAGAAAAATTAGATTTGTTGAGCTCGGCCTCAAAAGGCAGAAGTAGGTAGGTGAAGGGGAGAAGATTTAAGAAAAGAAAAATCAAAACTTCCTAACAACGAGAACCATACCGAAGTATTACTTTATGGTAGTAAGTCCATATTAGAGGAGTAGTAGGTTCACCATTGCCCTGAGGTTTTTACGTGGAGGCAGCATGGCTACTTGTTGAGAATGTTGTTGAGGGTATTCCTGTTCAGCTGTGGCTCGGAGTAGCCGGACATAGAAGTCTCTTCCAACCCCCAAATTCTGTTATTCGATTTAAATTGCCTGGAGTTACATGGGAAGGGGGAGATCACTCTCAGCTAGAGAGTGATCAGGGAAGAGTTAATGAAGGCTTGGGTAGTTGAACTAAGCCTGGAGAAAGGGAAGTCTGTGATAGAGAGGTGGGAACCCAATGTAGAAATGAGGGGGGAGCCTTAAGAAAAAGGAAACAGAGGAGACTGAAAGAAGTCTGGCTTGACTGGAGCCTAGAGAAGAAAGAATCATATCACAACTTCACAGATTTAAAGCTGGAAGGGACTTTAAGGGGATGGAGTACAATACTCATCATTTTACAGATGAGGAAATTGAGGCACAGATAGACTAAGTGACCCAGGACCATATAGCTAGTGTCTGAGGTGTTAGAATATTTTATGCTAACTACTGGGCCTAATCTAAGTGGGGGGCCTAATCTGTGGATGTTTGACTGGCTGGCTATCAGACTGCTATTAATTTAATATGGGCCTTTTTTACAATTCCCCCATACTTGCTCCTCCCAAATTGATAAGCAAAAAAGGCTTAAAATGCTTCTCTTAATTAAAGCAAATATGGGGTTTATTTAGGTGAATAAACTTAGAGTTAAATGTAGAAACAATGATAATAAAATTAACATATGACCTGTCAGCCTTTTAAACTTTCTGCCACCTCTTGCCAATGGGTATGCTGGCCACTGCCACTGTGGCCTGCAGCCGTGCCTAGCTCGGACATGTTCGCCTTCAGTTCACTCCAACTTTCTTAGTCTTCTCCCTTTCACTCTTTAACTTCTCTCTACCTTCTAACTGAAAAGCCCCCTACTCCATTTTCTTGCGAACCCCCTTTCTGTACTGTCATGACGACCCACCAAGTGCTTCTTCTCTTACCAACCTCCCTCCTTTCTCTTAGTCCTCTGGAGTCCTCCAGCATTCTCCCTCACTGTCTCACTACCCGGGTATACAAAAGGCTCTCTCCTCACCTAAAACTCAAGCTGACCACCTATGCATGCCAAGCTAATTCGCTGGCCGCGCTAATGCCGCAGCCGGGGCTCGAGTGAGCCGTGGGCACCACACCCAGGCCTGCCTGGGACCTCCGCACAGGCTGCGCTGTGCCATGCCCAGGGCTAGTCCAGGATCTCCGATCTCCAGGGTAGATCCTGTCAGGGCGGAGGGAGCTGGGGCTTCCCCAGCTGGTGCCCCCTAAGGCTCACTGGGCTTCTCAACTTGGCTGAAGCTGAGGGGGAGGGGCACCAACCCCTCTTACACAGAGAAGAACCCTGAGGGCCTAAAGGCTTTTTAATCTCAGCCCCAAGGCAGGGTCCCCAAATCAGAATAAATTCCCACAGAGGCAAGATTTGAACCGCAGTCCTTCCTGACTCCTAGTCCAGTGTCCAATCTGCTACATGATGCTATCTTTTTACTACCATGAAAGTCGGCATGTTATCAGGGTACATCCTAGAGGCAGAATTAAAAAAACAAAAAACAAAAAACCCAGGTCTCAGAAGACTTTTCTGCTCCTGGAGTTCTGATAAGGATAGGCATTGACACCTGCTCCATAGGGTCAGTAGTTTTATTGAACATCCAGTATATGTGGGCCCGTGACTAGGGAGCTCCAGATTGATCCAGGCCTTCTCTTCCATCAAGCAACAGGAATTTTTTGAATCTTTAATATATGCTCAAGGCTATCCTAGGGGATACAGGAAAAAACAGAAGACAGTCCCTCTGCTCTCAAGAAACAAGTGCTTTTCTGTGCCTTGGACAACAAGGGCCATAGAAATGCCAGGGAAGGAGAGATCAGTGTGGGCTGAGGTTATCCTGAAAGGCTCCCTGGAGAAAGTGGGGCCTGATCTGGGCCCATCAGCTTTCTAAGCAACCTAAGGCTAGACTGCAATGCTTAAAGTTGTGTGTGGGCTACTTGCTAATATCAATAATAACAATAACTTACAGCTATTTAATACATTAAGATAAGTGAAGGGGCAGCTAGGTGGTGCAGTGGATAAAGCACCGGCCCTGGATTCAGGAAGACTTGAGTTCAAATCCAGCCTCAGACACTTGACACTTACTAGCTGTGTGACCCTGGGCATGTCACTTAACCCTCATTGCCCCAGAAAAAAAATATATAGGTGAAGCATTTTATATGCATTACTTCATCCAAGTCGCATAATAGGCAGACAGCTACTATAGGTTTGACTATCCCCATTTTATAGATGAGAAAATTAAGATCCTCAATGGTATAGTCACTTGTTTGCAGTCACACAGCTAAGCCAGTGTCAGATGCAAGATTTCAACCCAAGTCTTCCTTTTCTGACATTTAGTACTTTATCTTTAAAGCTATGTTCTTCTATTTGGCAGGTAGGTGGTTCAGTAGGTAAAGGGCCGGCCCTGGAATCAAAAAGACCTGAGTTCAAATATGGTTTCAGACATTTGCCAGCTGTGTGGCCCTGGGCAAGTCACTTACACCCTCTTTGTCTCAGTTTCCTCATCTGTAACATAGGAATACTATAGCACGTACCTCACAAGGTTGTTTCGAGGTTCAAATGAGATAATAATTGTTAAGTGCTTAGCACAGTGTCTGGAATATAGCAAGCACTATAGAAATGTCAGATATAGTAATAATAATAACTTACAGTTGTGTAGTACATTAAGATATGCAGAGCCCTTTACGTGCATTATTTCATTTGAACCTCATAATAGTAGGCAGCACTGTAGGTTTGATCATCCTCATTTTTATAGATGAGAAAATTAAGGCTTTGAGAGGTGCAATTACTTGGATGTGGTCACACAGAAAAGCTAATGTCAGAGGCAAGATTGGGGGGGGGCAGTGAGGGTTAAGTGACTTACCCAGGGTCACACAGCCAGTAAGTGTCAAGTGTCTGAGGTCGGATTTGAACTCAGATCCTCTTGAATCCATGGCCAGTGCTTTATCCCAGAGGCAAGATTTTAATCCAAGTCTTCCTTTTCTGACATTTAGTACTTTATCCTTAGAGCTCTGTTCTTATATTTTAGCAGCTAGGTGACTATGTAAATAGAGCATTGGGCCTGGACTCAGGAAGACCTGAGTTCAAATCCAACCTCAGACACATACTGACTATGTGACCCTGAGCAAGTCATTTAACCCTTAATGTAAAATGGGGATAAGAATAGTACCTATCTTTCACGGTTGTGGTGAGGATCAAATGCGATAGTAATTGTCAGGCCCTTAGTACAGTGCCTGACACATAGTAAGCCCTATATAATTGTTAGCTATTATTGTTGTTGTTGTTTTATTTGCTTAAAGTTCATACCCATATAATGCCAAGAAACAGGTTATAATATGATCGGATTGAACACATCCATTTACCATATAAAATCAGGATGCTAGATATAGAAGGAACCTTAGGTCCTAAGCCAAGAGAGGAAAGAATCCTTGGTACATGTGCCTGGGAGGGATATTGGGACGCAGAAGATTTGAGCTAGGCAGAAGCATCAAACACAGAACAGAGAATGTTACTGAGAGGAACCTTAGAACTTTAGGATGTTAGAACACAGAACACAGGTCAGATCTAGAAGGGACCCTAGAACATAGAGTAGTGAATCATAGGTTTATTACAACTGAAAGGGATAGGAGGGATCATCTAATCAAAGATAGCCATTTGACATAAAAGAGGAAGATGAAACCTGGATTAATGAAATGACTGACCAGAGGTGTTTGGCGAGACTGGACTGACCTCTTGGCCCCTGGGCTCCTAGCCCTGGGTTCTATTGAAGTAGGCAGAGGGGCATGTGGTGTGTATGAGACCCTATGGTAGCCGCTGTGAGAGAGCCTTTGTCACCCCATCCAGCGGTGCAATAGCCGCCGATTGCCTCTGTCCTGGAAGACTTGGCAGAGATCCAGGTCCTCCTAGCAGGCTATCCCATCATTAAACAAGCGAGCTGTCATAAAGATGCATAGACAAGAGGTTTTAAACATATACTTCTAGCCGGTGACCTTTAAGCCCCACAAATTTATACAATCAGAAATCCATCTAGTGACTCACAGGTGGAAGGCTGTGGCCTCCATTAGGCTCCGTTTTTATCATATTCACCAAATGGAGAACAAATTGAATTGTCGTTCCGTGCTCATTTCCCTGTGTGAATGCTCACACTGTTTCTCTCAATCATTCTCCTGCCTCCCTCTGCTCCTGGGTGTACATGTCACCAGCCGTCGCAGCCTGCCAATGGGAAGGCTCATGCTCTCACCGCTCAGCCTCTTGTTTAATGCTTTAAACAGAGATTAGGAAGATGGGGTGAAGAGGGCAAAAGTGAAATTCAAAGGCATTACTGAGCTGAAGGATGTTTCAGACAGCATGAAGGATCTTCAGTTTCAAAAAGAGATTTTAAAAACACAATGAGATAAGTTTCCCCAAAGAGAAAACACTGAAGGTAAGGGTGAATGGTGATAAGTAGAGCAGAAGTGCATCGAAGGATGAGAAAATATGATATCGTGGAAAGAGAACTAGAACAGAAGCCTATAAGCTCTTAAGAGCAGGGACTATTCTCATCTTCGTACCTGAAATGCCTTGCACATAGAAAATATTTAGTAAATGTGAGTTGAAGAAACCTGAATGCTAAGGACTGTAAGATTCTTGAAAGTAGGAACTGTTTTCCCCCTTTTCTTGGGATACCTGGGGCTTAATGCAGAGCCTGGCCCATGCTAGATGCTTAAAAACATGTTATTTGACTGATCCCAGCCATTAGCTTGCTTTGTGACCCTATGGAAATCACTTTGCCTCTCTGGTCCTGTTTCTTCTAATCTATAATTTCTCCATTTCCACAGAATGGAGAGACTAGACCAGATGGTTTCTAAGGCCTTTCCAACCTAAATGTTCTGTGTTCTAACATTCTAGGTCCTAAAGTCCCTTCTAGCTCTAGTATTTGTTTATTTATGTATGTATATATATTTTTTTTGGTGAGGCAGTTGGAGTTAAGTGACTTGCCCAGGGTCACACAGCTAGTAAGTGTTAAGTGTCTGAGGCCGGATTTGAATTCAGGTCCTCCTGACTCCATCCAGGGCCGGTGCTTTATCCATTTTGCCACCTAACTGCCCCTAGCATTTTGTTTTAATAGTCTATGTTCTGAGGTCCTTCCAGCCCTAATATTCCATTTTCTAAGGGTTGGTGGTCTTTAAAAATCCATCCCAGCTCTAGGATTCCTGTTAAAGGACAAGTGGCAGGGACAGAAGTCCCCAAGGGACCAAATATTGTGCATAGCAGAGCAAGGACACAATGGTTCATTTAGATGTCAGTTGTGAATGCCTTCTTATCACAAAGCTGGGAGGAAATTGTGGCTGGATAAAGCCCTTGTAGGGAAGGACCCGATTTCATCTATAAAATGAAGATAATAATTCACTACCTGGCTACCCACCTACCCTAGGGGATACTCTGAGATTATAAGGAGGAACATAGTGTACATTGAGTGGCTCAGTGAAAGCAAAACAAAATAAAACAAAAAACAAAACAAAAAACCAGAGCTCTCTGAAGTAAGTCAGCTAAAATGCCAAAGTTGGTTTTCCTACCAAGAGGAAGAAAGCCAAGTTGTTTGTTAGGATGGCATAGCAGAGCCCCTCTCTCTCTAGCTCAGGGGATATTGGTTGTATGTGAGTGTGTGTGTGTGTGTGTATGTATGTGTGTGTGAGAGAGAGATTTGGCCCCCTTGGTCAGTCTGACAAAGCCTATGGACCCCTTCCCAGAATGATGCTTTTAGATGCATAAAGTAAAACATATAGGGTTACAAAAGAAACCAATTGTGTTGAAATACAGATATATAAATATATATATATATAAATACAGATATATAAATATATATATATATATATATATATATATATATATATATAAATTCTCAGACCCAGGTTAAGAACCCCTAGCACATTAGCCAAAGCAGAAATTCTTTTGATCCCTGCCACAAATCTGGCAGAGTGAAATGAACATTAGATTTATCATGAAGCACAGAGTAAAGAAGCCTGAGTTTTAGCCACAGCTCTGCTCCTCTCTTGGAGCACGACCTTGGGGGTGGGTCATTTCTCTTTCCTAGGTCACAATTTCCTCATTTATAAAATGGCTATTGAGACTGGACTAGGTGGACTCTGCTTTCTGGTATAATGGATAGAAGACTGGACTCAGAAGCAAGAAAAGATGGGTTCACATCCTGCATATGCCCCTTACTTGTTGTAAGACCTGGGATCAGTCACTTAACTTCTTGAACCTGAGTTTTCACCTCTATAAAGTGAGGATGATAATAATAATAATAATAATGCCCGCATTGCATAGTTGTTGTGATGATCACAGGAGATTTTGATGGAAAAGCATTGTACAAACCTCAGAGCTAGAAAGATGCCTGCTATTCGTTATCATGTTTTAGTTATTATTATTTTTCTTCTTTCACATTGTATGTGTATCCCATTAATTTCAACAAACATGTAATAGGTACCCAGTCTTTCAAGGGCACTCTGTTAGAGATAGAGAAAAAATAACTGATATCATAGAGAGTTTTTACAGTTAACAAATAACCTTTCCTAATAATCCTGTAAAATAGGTAACATAAATGTTAATTTCTCCATTTTAAAGATGAGAAATTGAGGCTCAGGGATTTTTAATGATTTCCCTATGGCTAATCAACTAGTGAAATTGGAGCCAGAAATTGAGTCTAGGTCTCCTGACTTCCTAAAATGAAAATTAAATTTTAAAAATTAAAAAAATGGGGGGCAGCTAGGTGGCGCAATGGATAAGCACCCACCCTGGATTCAGGAGGACCTGAGTTCAAATCCAACCTCAAAAACTTGACACTAACTAGCTGTGTGACCCTGGGCAAGCTACTTAACCCTCATTGCCAAGCCAAAAAAAATGACAACCATTACTTTCATGTAACATGTTGTTTTTTGAGGGGGAGGAGGGTGTGGGGCAATGAGAGTTAAGTGACTTGCCCAGGGTCACACAGCTAGTAAGTGTCAAGTGACTGAGGTCAGATTTGAACTCAGGTCCTCCCGACTCCAGGGCCGGTGCTTTATCCACTGTATCACCTAGCTGCCCCAAAAGATGTTGATTGTTGGAAAGTTATGCCAACTGCTCAGAACATTAACAAAATAATACTAACATTTAAGAGAGGTGCACAGTGTGATGTGAGTTCTAGTATGGTTGAACAGAGATTATAGAAGGTTCCGTGAACTGGGATTATCATCAAGATCTTTTCTAATTCTAGGATTTTAGAAGTTTAGGAAGAGATGGTGTTTGAGTAGACCTTCAAAGGGCTACTAGGAATTCAGAGGAGTGGATTGAAGATTCAGAGCTAAAAGGGACCCTTGGAAGGCATTAAGTCCAATTTTCTCACTTTACAGATGAGGAAACTGAGGCATGGAGAAGTTTAGGTGTTTTGATCAGGATCACACACTACTGAATCTGAGTCAGGATTTGAACCCAAGTTCAATTTTCTATCCACTATTCTAGGCTGACTCTAATTCAAAAGGTGAAGCAGAAGAAGGTCTTTAGACTTTAGACTTCCAGGTCTAAGGAATAATGTGAACAAAGACACAAAGTGCTGGTAAATAAGCAATATTTATGTCCTGGGCCCTCTTCTCTTCTCCTGTATTTTGCTTGGTGATTGCCTCATTCAGTTATCATCTCCATGCTGCTGATGGTCAGATCTAGTATCTAGCCCTGACCAATATCCTGATCTCCAGGCCAGTATCACTAGCTGCCTACTGTACATCTCCAACTAATGAATGACCTTTAGACATCTTAAATACAGCATGTTGCAAGCTGAACTCATTATCTTTCATCCACAAAGCCTTCCTTCTTCTGAACTTTGCTGTTACAATTGAGGGCATCACCATCCTCCCATTCACTCAGGCTGGTGACCTAGATGTGCTCCTCACCTCCTCACTCTGTCTTCCTCCCTATATCCAATCTGTTCCCAAGTCCTGTTGATTTTGCTTTCATAACATCACTTGTATAAGCCCCCTTCTCTCCTCTGACCCTTCCAAGGCCTGGCACAGGCCCTTATTACTTCACCTCTGCCTGCTGGTTGGTCTCCCTGCCTCCAATCTCTCCCCACTCCAGTCTATCCCCCATTTAGTGTCAAAGTGTTCTCTCCAAAGTGCAGATCTGACCTTGTCACCCTCTCCAACTCAATAAACTCAATCGGTTACCTCAAGGATCAGATAGAAAACCCCTCCATTTGGCTTCTAAAAGTCCTTCCTAACATGGCAATTTTCTATCTTTCCAGTATTCTCCAACTTTCACTCATCCATGGATTCTTTGATCCACTGACACGATTGGAGATGCTGACATCTGTGCTGTTCCTCTCATATCTCTTGACTCTAAAAATTTTCATTGGCTGCTCCACATGCTTGGGATTCTCTCCCCCTTCATCTCTGTCTTCTGGTTTCTCTGGCTTCTTTCAATTTTTCTTCAAGCATTTTTAAAAAATATATTTTTATTTTTAATTCATGGAATCAAACAAGCATTTCCATAACATGGTATAAAAACTAAAAGATGATTGCACATGAAACTAAAAATCTACTATGTATAACTTGCGGGGCAGCTAGGTGGCACAGTGGATAGAGCACCGGCCCTGGAGTCAGGAGGACCTGAGTTCAAATCTGGACTAAGACACTTAACTGTGTGACCCTGGGCAAGTCACTTAACTCTAATTGCCTCACCAAGGAAAAAAAAATACAACATAGTTATTATGTAACCTCAAGCATCTTTTAAACTACTAAAGGTTAAAATTGTACTAAGACATTTGGGACACCCCGTATATTGTTTGTATATAGTTGCTGGCATGGTGTCTCCTCTATTGGACTCTGATCTCCTTTAGAACAAAGATTTGTTTCTGGTTTTGTCTTTTTTAATGTCTCCCCAGAACTTATAGCACCTGCCACATAGTAGGTGCTTAATAAATGCTTCTTGACTTGAATTGATCTTGGTTGTAACATAGAGGGCAAACAGCAGAACATCAAATAATGCTTGAAAAGTGGGGTGGCACCAAATTGTAGGGGGCCTGGGATGCCAGGTTAGAGTTTGCCCATTATTCAGTTGTCTAATTCAATGTAGGTCTCCATTAAGTGTCACCACTTCCAGAAGTGGGCTCCTTGAGCCCTTATGAACAGTATTGTCATAAACGATGCTATTGTCATTGTTCTTAATAAAATATTCTAATATGATCATTATTTACCTATCGTCCGCCCTCCCAGCAGTCTTACCGCATGTACCCACCATCCATGTGCAATTACAATTAACACAAAGCCACTTACGATTTGAATGCCTAGTTTATTTCCAAATGGGAAGGTCAGCATCATTATCCTTGGTGGATTCAATTACCAAGGCCTGCCTAATCAGACCGCAGCTTCCCTCTGTTAATCGAGAATGCCTCCACATTTATTACAGGCAGATTGGACTGAAGCAGGGTGAGCTAAGCCCCTCTCTTCATGTGCACGTCCAGAGCTGCCTTTGCCTCTTATAGGGTTTAGTTCTAACAACACATTATTAATAATAGTAATTCTCCACTAACATTCCCTTCGATGCCTCATTATGAAATAAGCCTATAGATCGCAAGCTAGATGAGACCTCAGAGGCCATCACGTCCAGGAAGGATGAACATTATCGTTTGGCTGGAGCATACCAAGAAAGGAATCATACAGAATCACTGAATCCTCTTTTTACAGTCAATCTCTGAGGCCACTGAGTCCAATTCACTTATTTTATGGATGAGGAAACTGAGGTCCTTGAGTTAAGTAATCATCATAAAATTAGGAAATGTCAAAGGCAGGATTTGAACCCAGGTCTTCTTTACTCCATATCCAATGCCCTATCCTTTTTGCCAGCAGTCCTTAGCCTGGGTTCCATATGAGTTTTTTACTCAAAACCCTTCTAGCAGAATGTCTCCCCAGAGTTTGTATCCTCCTGGCATAGCTTTTAAGAACTCCGAGTCCCTTGTAGCCCCACAGTAAGATGATAGGTTTAGGAAAGAGGTTGTTTCTTATTGTTTATTTTCACCCAGATCTATGGTTTCACTGATGTGGGGATCTCCATAGTATAAAAACTTGTTCCACACTGGGGATAAGCAGCCCATCTGCAACTTGAAAGGTTAAGTGACTTGTCCATAGTCACACTGTCAGAATCCATAATCAACGATTTACCACACAGTTGTTTCAGTCGTGTCAGACTCTTAGTGAGCCCATTTGGGGTTTTCTTGGCAAAGATACTGGAGTGCTTTGACATTTCCTTCTCCAGCTCATTTTACAGATGAGGAAACTGAGACAAATAGGGTTAAATTACTTGCTCAGTGTCACATAGCTAGTAAGTATCTGAGGCCAGCTTTGAACTCAGGTCTTCCTAACTCCAGGCTCAGTGCTCTCTTCACTTTATCACTTCTTACCTGGAGGTAGATTGCATCTGTTGGACTCTTTAGACCATGAATACCTGTATCATGCCTATTGTGGTGATGGTCACTTGAAGTAAGTAGGTAGGGGCAGCTGGGTGGTACAGTGGATAAAGCACCAGCCCTGGATTGAGGAGTACCTGAGTTCAAATCCAACCTCAGACACTTAACACTTACTAGCTGTGTGACCCTGGGCAAGTCACTTAACCCCAATTGCCTCACTAAAAAAAAAAAAAAAAAAGGAATAGGAAAGATAGAAAGAAGGTATGGTGGAAAGGGCCCTGGGTTGGGAGTTAGAATCATAGGCTTTAAACCTCACTGTTCAGTGTGACCTTGAGTAAGTCATTTTCCAAATCTGACATGCAGGTTGCTCATCCGTAAAATGAGATTGTTGGACTAAATGCCCTTGAGGAGTCCCTACAGCTCTGATAGTCTATTTCCTAAATCCTATCTCAACTGTGATATGTCCCAATCTGTGTTCTACATATGTTCTAAAGACCTTTCCAGCTCTAATACTCCATATTCTGCATTCTAATATTCCATATTTTAAAGTCTCTTCTGGCATGGAGAGTCTTTGCCTCTGTGATTATTGTTCCTTTTTATTTCTCAGAATAAACTGGGCTTAACACATTGCAACAATGGGGGCATTATCCAGGTCCATTATAATCATGTCTTGCCAAAATTAACATCTGGTTATGCGAATAATATCCAGAAGTACATTCTATTCATTTGTCCCACTTTGCCTTTGAATTACTTCAAAGAATCAAACCCTTTGAACCAAACCAGTACTCTCTGGTTGCATTTTTCTAGTGGCCCCTTTCCAGGTGGGAGTCACAAGTTTGGCTATATATGACCATATTTGAAAGTACTTTCATATTTTAAAAACTATTATACGTGCTTTTTTATTTTTAGTGATACATTTTGTTTTGACACATCATATAGTCTGCCCCTCCCAGCATGGTCACAGTTGAATCCCCTATGGTCTACAATTCTCCAACATGTTTAAGTAAAACCACATAAAAGAATGACTGCAACCTTTAGTGCTTGCAACCTTCCACTTGAGTAGTTTTCCATTTGCTAAAAGAAAGTAGGGGAGTGTGCTTTTTAAGTCAGTATCAACATCGTCCATCATGTTTTAAGTTGACTTCACTTATATAGTTGCATAACCCAAAGAGCAAGAAAGGGAAGGGGCACATGGTGGGCAGGGGTGGGCTCCAGCACATTTCCAATGAGAAATTACATGGGGAACATGGCATAAAGCATGGCATCAGAGAAATGTATGAGCAGGAAAAAGATATGGGATAGTCACACAATGAAATTGAAGGATAACCAGTAGATTACCCACTCTCTCCAGCAGAATCCACAGAATGCTCAGAGAACCTGATGAAGGCCATGGTATTGGATATGAGTCCCCTGTGGCAGATTTAGAGGAAGACTCACACAAGAATTGCTTAGATTACGCAGACAAGAAGGGGTTGCAACCTGCAGCATTAGAGAGAATATTCACATTGAAAAATCACAAATCCACTCGAGTAATTATCTTTTTTTTTTTGTTTTGTTTCTGCTTTGTTCATTCTGCATGTATTCATAGATGGCTTCCCATCTCTCTGGATTACTTGTGTTCATTGTGCCTGATGGTGACAGTTATATTCCAGGGCACCGATATATGACAATTTGTTCAGCTGTTCTCCAATCATTGGGCATATGCTTGGGTTTTTTGCCCTTTGCAGGTTACAAATAATGCTATGTGGAATATTTTTGTACAGGCAGGGCTTTTATTTCTGTCAACAACTTTGAACCCTGTGAGAGAACTTTCAAAACTCCAAGTCAATTTATGTTAGACCAACATGAGCCCATGTTGAAAAATGATATATTGCTTTATTTTGAGTGGCAGAAAGAGCAAGGTATGATAAAGGATTTACAGTACTAGTGTTAACACCTTTATAAACTAGATGACCTTGGGAAAATCACTTAACATCTCTGTCTCTAAGTTTTTTCTTCTATCAAGTAGAGAGAGCAAGGCAAGGGATGATTTTAAAGGATCCTTCTAGCTTGAATACTTTGTGTCTCTGACTCAGTAGGGAACTTTCTAACAATGAGACAGGGTGTCTTGTTAGGTTACAAATAACCTATTACAAATAGAGAAGCTGCCTGACCACCTTTCAGGAGAAAGGACCACCTCCATAGGTAAGGGATTGGCCTAAGAGCCTCTCTAGCTTAAAATTCTCTCAATAATTTTGTGACACTACTCCAGCTTGAGTAAGGGGTTTTGTTGTTGTTGTTAAGGAATGGAATTATAGTTGGAAATAGAATCTTAGAGACACAAAAAGAGTTGTCAGGGACTTCAGAGATCGCCTAGCTTAGTCCCCTTCATTTTATAGTAGAGGAAACTGAGACACAGAAAGATGAAAAAATTCATCTGTGGTCACGTAACTTGTAACCGGCCAAGGTTAGATTTTAACCTATCTTTAGACATCACTTTTAAATGTACCTTTTAATATATCACACTTCCTTTCTCCATTAAAATAAACTGGCAACACGGGGGCAGGTAGGTAGTGCAGTGGATAAAGCACCGGTCCTGGAGTCAGGAGGACCTGAGTTCAAATCCAGATTCAGACACTTGACACTTACTAGCTGTATGACCTTGGGCAAGTCACTTAACCCTAATTGCCTCACCAAAAATAAATAAATAAATAAATAAATACATGAACTGGCAACTTATTTTTTAATCGTCAAGACTTCCTAGAAAAGAGATGTAGAAAATCTCACCCAAGAGGAACCAAACATGCCAATATTCCATGATCTTCATGCAAATGAAAGGGAAGGGGTGAGCAGTTAAACTATCAGTGATGTCATTTTCTGTTCCCTCACTAAACTGTGCTATTAATATCCAAGCTATGTAGAGGGGGGCGCAATTAATGTTTGGGAAGCTGAGAAACCCAGGTGTATTATTATTTTTAGGTAATTGATTTTTGAGGATAGGTCTGTATACCATATTTGTGTAGGTATTGCAAGTCTATTTTTATAATAATATTTTACCAGTTATATTATAAGACTATAAATCATGAAATGTTATAATCTCCAGAGGATCAAAATTGCAAGTGACCCAGAGAGCAATGGAGAGACATAGGGGGAGGGGGTGTAAGTACTTAGAGGCATATTATTAACAATATCATGTGAAAAGTGATATTAAAGACATCACCTATGACAGGCATAATTGTTCAAAGAAATGGGAGGCTCCCCTAGAAAGAGAGAGAAACCACAGATGGAATGTCCAAGCATTGCACGAAGACCTATCATATCCAGAAGAATGGATGTTAAGAGGCATGTATCTGAATAGGAATCCTCTTCTCAACATCACCAAAAGGATCTCTTATCTCTGCTTGAAGACCTTGGGTGTTGCCAAGCACATTATTTTCCAAAGCAATTGCCTTAACTCTAGGATATCTGGGATTGTGCATTTTCAAATGTAAGGCTATTGTTTGGCCAACAGAGCAGCAGCAATAGCCAGGCTTCAGTTTTGTTCAGAAGTATTTTATTCCTTTTAACTGAGTATTAGTCAGCCCTGCTATCCCCTCACAGGTTCTGCCTTGGCTGTGGATCTACTCTGAATGTCTGTCTTCCAACCTTGTTCCCCACCACTGGGGCCTCTGCTGAGAGCTCTGCCAAACCTCCCAGGCTTCACTACCTAAACACACAACTAGGGGCTGTTAGGGCTGCCCAGAGAACAATTGCTCTCACAGTTTAACATGCAGGCACGTGCTCCATCCCAGTAGTATTTACATTCAAATTCTCCATATTGCAAAGAATGCCTTTGGTAGAGTGCGAAAAGAGGCACTGGACTGGGAGTTAGGTGCTTAACATATCAGGTATAGCCATGCATTAACTTGCTATGTGACCTTGGACAGCAGAGGCAACACAAAGAGTCAGCGTGACCTAATGTGGATGGAGACCTGGCCTTGGACTCTGGAAGACTTGAGCTGAAGTCTGGTTTCTAATGCTACTGACCCTGGACAAGTTCACTCCAAATAACTCCCTAAACCAGAAATGTCAAACAGGCAGCACTCTGAACCAGGTTAAAATATAATTGGGAAATATTTAACAAAATAAATAAAAATACAATAGGACATAGAAAACGTTACTATGTGGTTTTCTAAGTCAATATGTGGGCCCACAGGGACCTTTATGTACAGTTTAGTGGCCTAGTTTCTATCTGAATTTGATACCACTGTTCTAAGACTTTAAGTGTGATAGAAGGTACTGACCTGCCCTGGTAGACGGTTTCCTCCTTATCGGCTTATCCCAATGAATTTACAGAGTCAGTCCTATTCTATACATGACCTTGGACAAGTCACTGATTCAATTTCCTTATCTGAAACATAAAGAGGTTGAACTAGATAATCTCCAAGGCCCCTTCCAGTTCCTAAATGTTCTTTGTTGTAACATCTCATGTCCTAAGGACTCTACCTGCAAAAACATTATCTTTTTTATGCCCCTTCCAACTCAAACATTCTACACACAAAGATCCCAACTCTAGCATTGCAAATACAAAGGTCCCATCTCCCTAAAACATCCTATTTCTAAATACCCCTGCCTCAGCCTAAAATTCTCTATTATAAGGAGTTTGGGGAGAATGGGACAAACAGGTTGATTCTTTCTCCCCAAAATACCCTGCCATTTTCCATTTCTGATTTGGCTCAAGCCCTTTCTGATACCTAGAAGGCCTTCCTTGTTCCTCTTCAACTCTTGAATTCATAGCCACCATTTAAAGTCCTGCTCAGATGCTTCTTCCTCTGTGAAACCATCTCTGATCCTGACCAGGGATGCTCTGACCCCTGCAACCTCATCAAACTCTTTGTACCTTTCTGATGTACCTATCCCTATAATATTGTCTGTGTGAGTTATCTGTATTGGCACCTTACTTATACTTACTAGATAGACTGTGAGCTGGATGAGGGCAGGGATCCTGACTTAGCTAAACTTTCCATCTTCTCTAGGGATGAACACACTGATCTTTGCCCAGAAGGTGGTGGTGGTGGTTGTTTGAATGAATACACAAAATGAATGTGGTGACAAGAGAAGGCATATTAGGAGGTGACCTTTTTTAAGGTCTTGTTCTGTGACCTCAAAGAGCTTCTAATTTAGTGGAAAATGGAGGGGGTGATGGTGAAAAGTTATTCCCAAATAATAATAATACAAATGAAGACATGATAAGTGCAGTAGCAGCCTAGTAGGCCTGGGCCCAGTTAGGGAGACTCTGGCCATGAGGAGGACACTCTGACTATGAGAAATAATACAGTTGAGCAGCTTTCTGGGGTCAGTTAGAGAATACTCTTTCCTTGGAAAGGCAAAGTAGTTAATTAATCAGGTAGTGGTTAGTCAAACAGATGATAAAGCAAACGTGTCACGTACACCCAGAAAACTGGGCACCTTGAAATTTATAGCATGTGCTAGTTGGGAGCCAGTCATGTTTGCTATGTGATTAGGACCAGGTAATGACAATAATTGGAAGTTAAGAATGTGGCATATTTACTGTTTTATGCATCACACTCCCCACACTGTTGTAACTTTTCTGTCCTGCCCCTTCTTTCCTCTATCAAACCGTCACCTTCACCTTTGTTTGGGGAGTTGGAATTTAGGCTTCTTCTCCCAGCCATGCCTCTGTGTGCTGAATAATAAAAACTTTTTCTTAAATTTTGATTGGAGTGTGTGGGCCAGTAATTCTTTGAAAGAGAAATCTTTTCAGACCCAATTTTTGCAGTGACAATAAGCATTTAAGAAGAGTTGAAGTTGCTGAGATCAAGTGAAAGAGGGACCATTTCCACCTGGGAAGGTTAAAAGGAACAGGTGGGATTTGAGTTGGGTTTTGAAAGATGGGCTAGAAATCCATAGCCATAAATGGTGGTGAAGAAGACATTCCAGGCATTGGGAATGAGGACAGCATAGGATGCATTCAGGAGACTGAGAACTGTCCTGTTTGACCAGAGCATAGAGTGCGAGAAAGGACATAGTGAGAAAAGAAAAGGGAAAAGATCTGTCAGGGCCTCGAATGTCATCCCCATTTAGACTTGGCCACCTCGCCAAAACTGTGTAACACACCACATGGACGATATTTGCAGACTTCCCTCCCCTCCCCCTCACATTCTCTGACTCCTGCCATCCCATATGTTTTCCTGATTAAGGAAATGAATGTAGCGAATGGCAGAGCTTTCTCAGCTGGAGCCTCATGCTTGGTGGGAATGAAGGGTTTGGCCATTTTCCTTTCATCACAGATCTTCCCTTCCCTGTGTGTGTGTGTGTGTGTGTGTGTGTGTATGTGTATATCATTCACTTCTTTTAAAACACACACACACACACACACTTCTTGACGGGCTTATTTCAGTAACTATTTTATCTTCTCTGAGTCCTGTAAGCTCCTTAGAATAAAGCCCAAACTCCTTTGTTCACCATCCAAGGCCCTTCCTCTCCTATCTTTTCTCACACCAGACTCTCAATACAACCCAGACTTGAGTAAAACAAGCTTTCCCACCACCACCCACCCCTGCTATGCCCTTTGTATACCTCTAGGCCTTTACCCACAATGTTTACAATTCCACAAGTACCCTTCCCTTCCCTTTCTCCCCCATCCTAACGTCCTAACTATCCCTTAAAGCCTGGCTCAAATATTGCCACTTTCAGGAAGCTTTCCAAGCCCCCCCCCCATAATAATGGATTTATCCTCATGAAGATCACACCAAAAGATCCTCTGTTCTTCTCTAATGTTTTGAATACAGTTATGTGTACCTATGTCTTATCATCTTGCTGGTCTGTGAATTTTGTAGAATTTTGTTTTTTCCTCAGTCCAGAGAAGAGCTCTCAGAATCTACATACAGAATGAATGAATGATTGATTAAATGAATGAATGAACAAACAAATGAATGGCTATTTCAGTTAAACAAACATTTGGTGTCACAGTGGTTAGAGTGCTATACTTGACATCAGAAAGACCTAAGTTCAAGCCCTGCCTGAGGCACTAGCTCTGTGAGTCTGGGAAAGTCAACCTCTGTTTGCCTCCATTTCCTCATCTGTAAAATGGGAATAATAATAGTACCTACCTCCCAGGGTTGTTATGAGTATCAAATGAGAAGATATAAAGTGGTATATGAAAACTAATTATAGGTAGATCAATTTTTATGTTTGTATATATACATACATGTATATGTATATATATATACATACACACACATATACACATACACATACATTAGATAAAATAACACCTGCCTTCAAGGAATTTGCCCTCTGATTTCAGAGGCAACAGGTATATATATAGGTATTCTTTTTTTTTTTTTTTTGTGGGGCAATGGGGGTTAAGTGACTTGCCCAGGGTCACACAGCTAGTGAGTGTCAAGTGTCTGAGGCCGGATTTGAACTCAGGTACTCCTGAATCCAGGGCGGGTGCTTTATCCACTGCGCCACCTAGCTGCCCCATATATAGGTATTCTTAAGCTACAAAGAGGGTAGGGTCAGCTAGGTGGCACAGTGGATAGAGCACCAACCCTGGATTCAGGAGAACCTGAGTTCAAATCTGGCCTCAGCCATTCAACACTAGCAAATCACTTAACCCTCATTGCCCTGACACCCCCCCCCAAAAAAAAAGATATATAGAGGATGGATACAAGATGATATTAGAGGGAAAAGGAGTATCTTCTGTAGGGCAGGCCCAGGAAAGGCCTTGGTCAGAAGGTGGCTTTCAAGTGGAATCTTGTAGGATGCCAGAGGTTGTGAGAGGCAGAGGCGAGAAGGGAGAGAATTCCAAGAAGGGAGATTAGCCAGTTCAAAGGCAAGGAGATAGGAGATAGAGCATCCTGTTTGAAGAACACTAAGGAGGTCAGTGTGAAATATACAGGAGGGAAGAATGTTTTCAAAGAGTGGAAATGTAGGTTGGGGTGAGGCTAAGAAGAGCTTTAAATTCCAAAAAGGAAAGTTTCCTTTTAGCATAGAAATACTAGGGAGCCACAGGTGTTTGGTGAGAAAGGAGGAGGGATGGACATGGTCAGACCTGTGCTTTAGGAAAATCCTTTTGGCAATTGGGTGGAGAAAGTATTGGAATGGGAAAGAAACTTGAGATGAAGACACCAATTAGGAGGTAATAACAGTAGTCCACATGAGAGGGACTAGAGAGCCTAGAGCATTGGCTACATGGGTGGAGAGAAAGGTACAGGAGAGTTGTGGAAAAAGAAATACCAATATTTTGCAACTGAATGTATGGGCTTAATGAGAAAGGGAGTTGAGGATGATGCCAAGGCTGTGAACCTTGGTAACTGAGAGAATGGTAGTGCTCTCGACAGTGATGGGGAAGTTCAGAATAGAGGAGAATTGGAGGGGTGAGAGTGGAGATAATTAGTTCTGGTTTGGCATGATGATTCTGGGATGTCTAGGCTACCCAGTTTGATATGTCCAATAGGCAACTTGTGATATGAGTCTAGAGCTCAGGAGAGAGATGAAGGTGGTATATGTAGAGATGATGATCAAACCCATGGGATCTGATAAGTGAGCCTTTATAAAGAGAAAAGAAAACATGAGCCAGGACAGAGCCTTGGGATACACCCACAGTCAATGGATTTTACATGAATGAAGATCCAGCAAAGAAGACTAAGAGAGAGTGGTCAGACACACAGGAGGAGACCAAGATCTTCTAGGAGGAAAGGGTTAATCTAGGAAGAGACAGTGATTGACATGGTCAGATGTTGAAGAGATGTCAAGAAGGATGAGGATTGAGGGTTGCCATTAAATTTGGCAATTAAAAGAGCTCTGGTAACTGAAGAAAGAAGTTTTAATGAGATCAAAGGCCAGATTAGAGAGGGCTTAGAAGAGAGTGAGAGGAAATGGAAGAATCGAATGTAATTAGTTGAAAAGATCAGGAGAAATATAGGATGATAACTACCTAGCAGGAATGGTAGGATCTGGTGAGGATTCTTCTTAAGGAAGAAACTTGGGCATGTGAGGCAGTGGGGAAAAACTCATAGGGAGAGAAAGAGGGAGAGAGAGAGAGAGAGAGAGAGAGAGAGAGAGAGAGAGAGAGAGAGAGAGCGCAAGCGCGAGCGAGTGAGCTAGCTCAAAGATTAGTGAGATTAGATGATAGGATAGTTTGTTGGGGAATTTGGGAAAAGATGGGACCAAGTGTTCGTGTAGAGGAGTCAGTCTATCATGGTGAAGGATGGATTCTTTAATCAAAACCTAGAGTGAAGAGGGAGATATACAGGAAGAAGAGAAGGTGATGTTAGGGGAATATGAACCCAGAAAGGAAAAAGAGTGAGCTCTCATTAAATGACCTAAATTGTTTTTGTTTTTTTGAAGATGAGGTCAAATTCTTAGTGTAAGAGGGTGAAGAGTGCTGTCAGAGGCTTGAGAAGAGGACATTTAGAAGATTTGCCGTGGTGAGTTGCAGAATCATTGAGGAGGATTGCCTTGCATTGGTGAGGGCCCAACTGAGATTAGAAACCATCAGTTTCTGATGAACCCAGTCAGCATGGTTGATTGACGAACTTCAATTCCACAGATAAATCTTATAGATAAAAAGGAGTGATGGATGCAAATTAGGGATCCAGAAAAGATGCTTGAAGGGGAAGAGATCACTTTCCCCTGGGAACAATAAAAGAAGTGTTCCTGAAGGCAGTTGACAACTGAGCAAAGCCTTGAAAGGAAGAGAAGAACTCTGAAAGGCAGAGCAAGGAGGATGTTCAATACATGATGGGTGTGTGAGCTGTGTGATTGCAGAGCAGAGAGAGAGCCTATTGTGTTTGGAGAACAATTTAGTTTGACTCCAAAGTGATGTGTTTGAAGAGAAATAATGGCAGGAAAGATGAGTCAGAGTCAGATGGTGGAGGGCCTTAAATACCAGGCTAAGGGCTTTGTATTGTCTGTTAGAGGCAAGAGGGAGCCATTGAGCATTTGCTCCAGGGTCAAGTACCTGAGTTTAGGAATCAGGTTTTCAGTAACAGTCAGTTTACTCCAGCAATTACCAGAGTAAAATGTTGACCCCATTCAGAGAGAAACAGCTGAGTGTGAATCAGCCTGTGAACTGTGCTCTGGTAGGAAACCAGCCCTTTCCCTCCTGCCAGGTAGGAATGGGGCCAGAACACGATTCTAGAGCAGCCCTTTTTTTCTTACTTTCTTTCTTTCTTTTCTTTCTTTTTTTTTTTTTTTTGGTAGGGCAATGAAGGTTAAGTGACTTTCCCGGGGTCACATAGCTAGTAAGTGTCAAGTGTCTGAGGTCAAATTAGAACTCAGGTCCTCCTGAATCCGGGGCCGGTACTTTATCCACTGCGCCACCTAGCTGCCCCTAGAACAGCCCTTTTGAGCCCCAGCCCAGGACTACTTGAGACCTTCTTTACTCATTCTCTAACAGGGATGTTTTCTTGCACGTGTTGGGATAGAGGTTCTCCCCCAACCAGGACCATCTTGATATTATTTTGGCCTTCAGGGTAATCAGACACCCCCTACCTTCCCCCAATCTTTTAGTCCTAGGATGAATGCCCAGCTATTTCCAATTTCTAGCTGTCTGACTTTGGGCAAATTGCTTAACTTCTTTGGGCCTCAGTTTCCTTATCTGTAAAATGAAGAAGTTGTACTTGTTGGTCTCTGAGGTCCCTTCCAGCTCTAGACTTAAAATCCTACTAGGATTGCTAACTTCATCTAAAACAAAGATTGCATTTTTCATTCACAAACCTTCAGGCAGGGGCCATAAGGCTGCAAACCTTTGTGTCTTCCACCTGGCTCTGATCATAATAGGACCATAGCGTGATGAAGCTTAAATTTGGGGCATTAGAAATAGTCTAGTCGGGGCAGCTAGGTGGCACAGTGGATAGAGCACCGGCCCTGGATTCAGGAGGACCTGAGTTCAAATCCGGCCTCAGACACTTAATACTTACTAGCTTTGTGACCCTGGGCAAGTCACTTAACCCCAGTTGCCTCACAAAAAAAAAAAAAAAAGAAAGAAAAAGAAAAAAAAAAGAAATAGTCTAGTCCAACCCCCTCATTTTACAGATGAGGAAACTGAGGCCCAAAGAGGTTATTCACGCAGCTAGTAAGTGGAAGATCTGGATTAAAAGCCAGGTCCTAGAACTCCAGGTGCAGCATTCTTTCCCAGGCTGGAATAATATTGAATGGAATGGAATTGCAAAAGGCCTTCTCAACCTTGAGCCCTGTCCACTTCCCCATGACAAGGGCCATCTTAGCCCTCAACCCCCTGTGGAGCATAGTAAAGTGAAAAGAAGACTACCTCTGGAATCACAGGCCTTAGATACAATATGACCCGGCACACTAACCAAATGTAGGACCCGGGGCAAGTCACATAATTTCCTTGGGCCTTAGCATTTTCCTCTGTGAACAAATGAATGAATGAATGAACAAATAACCAACCAAATGAATGAGTGAATGAATAAATAAATAAAAGCAGGTTGGACCAGATAGCTTCTGGGCTCCTTTCTTCAAAATTCAACTGAAATTCCACCTTCTTTTCTCTTTTTCTCACACACACACACACACACACACACACACACACACACACACACACACTCCCATGTGCCTTCCTTCCAATTATTCTGCATATATATGTCTTGGGGTGGGGGGGGCAGGGCAATGAGGGTTAAGTGACTTGCCCAGGGTCACACAGCTAGTAAGTGTCAAGTGTCTGAGGCTGGATTTGAACTCAGGTCCTCCTGAATCCAGCACTGGTGCTTTATCCACTGTGCCACCTAGCTGCCCCTGGCATATGTTTTCTTTATACCTACTTGTTTATATGTTGTCTCCCCCCTTGGAATGTGAGTTTCTTGAGGGCAGAGAAAATCTCCAACGCTTAGCACAGTGCCTGATATATGATGAATAATGAATAAATGCTTGTTAACTGACTTTCTAACTCCAGATCTGTAATCCTGATCCTAAAGATATTGCCAACTTTACCCCCAAACTTAGCTCAGGTAAAGATGCTACAATACCCATCATCTTTTATTAATTTAAAAAAAAATTTGTTGTTTTTTGTTTTATTCCCCCATCATCTTGTAGAGGACAGAATGGTCTGGTCACAGAGCAGGAGAATCTTAACTCAAGACAACCATATGTCAGCTACAGAGTCCAGCACAGCCCCTTTGAATGAGGAACCCTATACCCACCCATATGCTCGCTTAGGTCTGTCCTTGAACTATGATTGCTGCCATCGGGCCTCAGGAGATGCTCCAGATCACTTGTAACTCCATAGCTGCCAGGCAGGCATGGCCCCTTTGGGTTAAGGGGTCACTTCTTTAGAGGTTGGATACGCACATCTGCACATTCTGGGGAACAAGAGACTGGTGGGGATCTCAGGAACAGATGACATACACAGGCAGCCCCTAA
Organism: Dromiciops gliroides; assembly: GCF_019393635.1. Lineage (NCBI taxonomy): Eukaryota > Metazoa > Chordata > Mammalia > Microbiotheria > Microbiotheriidae > Dromiciops > Dromiciops gliroides. Next base: position 552,292,576 of record NC_057863.1, on the reverse strand, counting down.
TCCCCATTTTGGCCTGCAGTTTCAGCCTTCCCCTTCCCCAAGCAGACCACCAGACATAATAACAGCAGCTCACATTTCTGCAGGATTTCTAAGTTTGCAAAGCCCTTTCCTTACAACTGTCCTTTGAAGTAGCTTGTGCAAAGACGATTCCATTATGGGAAACAACTCAATTTTTTTTTTTCTCAGCATAGGGAGCTTCTCGAGTGTGCACTTCCTCTAACACAAATGGTCAGTCACTTAGTGGGTAAGTCTAGGAAGTTGCTTGAGGAACAAAGAGAGAAGATTAAGTGATTTGCCTAGAGTCACACAGCTAGCAAGCAGCAGAGGTAGCACTTGAACAACAACAGTAATAATTGCTTATATAATTTATATAATGCTTTTATAAAATGTATGTAATTCTCTTATATAATTTATATCATTCTTTTATATAATTTATACAATACTTTCATATAATTTATATAATACTTTTATGTGATTTATTTGTATAATTTATATAATACTTTTTTATAATTTATTTTTTACATTTTCTACAAAGTAGTACAACTATACAGGGTGTCCCAAAAGTTTTAGTGTGCTTAAAAGCTTAAAATTTCACTAAAACTGTTGGAATAGCCTATAAAACCACATAAAAAAACCAAATGGAGTTGTTTACTATAGACATTGTTATTCTCATTTTAGAAAAGAGTAAATTGAGCCTCAGTACGGTCAAGTGACTCATACATGGTCACATAGTGTTAGAGGTAAGATTTGAACCCAGGTCTTCTTGACCACAAGTATCCATTGGGTCAGGATGCATCCTACAATTATTATTCCCATTCCCCAGGGGAGGAGTTAGGATCTTAGAGGAGGGTCTTACAATGATCCAAGACCATCCCAAAGGACTATTGATGAAACATACTATCCACCTCCAAAGAATGAATTGATATTGATGGAACACAGACTGAAGCAGGCTATTTTTCACTTTCATTTTTTCTTTTATTCAAGTTTTCTTCTACTAATATGTTAATGTTTTACATAATCATACATGTGTAACCTATAACTGATTGCTTACCACCTCAGGGAGGGAGGAAGGGAGGGAAGGAAGGAGGGATAAAAATTGGAACTCGAAACTATAAATAAAAATCTTTATTACTTTAATAAAAGGAGAGGCTTATCCATTGTCATGTAGCTAGAGGGTATCAAAGTCTAAATTTGAACCCATGACCGAGATTCTCTCTATTATGTTATAGTATCTTTTAGGTAACTAAGTAGCAAAATTTGCTCTTTTGAGTTTCTTTGATCTTTCTAAGTCTACTCTTTGTTTTCATCCTTACTCTGATAATAAGGAGCTGTGTTACCTTAGACAAATCATTCCCCCTTTCTGGGCTGCTCCATAGGATCATAGGAACTAAGAAAAGAATTAAGATCATCTAATCCCTTTACTTCCTTTTACAGAAGAGTAAACTGAGGCCCAGAGAGGCTAATTTACTTGCCCCAGAACACACAGGTACTAAGGAACAGGTCTCATATTTGAGCCCCAAGTCCTCTGATTTCAAGGGCAGCCAGGTGGCACAGTGGAATCAGCAAGACTCATCTCTTTGAGTTCAAATCCTGCCCTTACTAGCTATGTGTCCCTGAGTAGGTCACTTCACCCTGTTTTCTTCGGTTTCCTCATCGGTAAAATGAGCTGGAGAAGGAAATGGCAAACCACTCCAGTATCTTTGTGAAGAGAACCCCAACTGGGGTCATGAAGAATAAGATAGCTGAAAAATGACTGAACAAGTATGGTTGGATGTTACCCTCTGCATTTTGATCACCTGTCTCTCTGGATATGCTTTAACTTTTTCTTAAAATATAGCCCTCAAATCTGATGCATAATTAATAATAAACTGGTCTCATGGATAGCACACTGAGACTGGATTCAAGGAGACCTGAATTCAAATACTTAGTGGCTCTGTGAGCCCCAAAGGAAGTCACTTAATATCTTCCTGCTTGAATTTTCCTTATCTGTAAAATGGGGATAATAATAGCACCCAACTCCAAAGTTTTTGAGGATGAAATGAGATGTTTGTAGTGTTTTCCAAACCTTAAACCACTATTAATGTTAGCTCCTGCTGCTGCTGCTACTACTACTACTATCACTATTACTACTACTTTTCTATAGGCAAAGAACAAAAAGGATTCTATTTGAAACTGATTTGAAATATTAAGATACTAAATAGATGTTCTTATAATGCTTAGTGCTATAGTTTTTTTTGTTTTTATTTTTTAGGAAACAGGGAGATTAGTGTGGTGTGGAGGAGGAAAGAAAGGTTCTGGGTGAAGACGGGACTTCAGCTGTACTTGAAAGGCTAAGAGATAGGATTAGCTTGGCCTAAAGAAAGAGAATTATCGAGCTGCAGGCAATATTTTCCATGTTAATCATGTTTTCCCTTGCCCTGAGCATTATTTCATAAAGTTCCTGCATCTGTGATTAAAGTCTGATTTTTTTTCAAAGGTAAATGCACACCTGTAACACATCTAACAGTATGGGTGCGCTATGGGGGTGGAGGGAGAGAGAAAAGGGCCCAGACCTGTGGAATGACATTTATTTAAGCTTAATATTTATTGGACACCCTGGAGGCTGACTGTTCCCAGCTGTGCTTTTCCAATTCTACCAGGTGTCTGTCTTTAGTGATTCAAAGGGCTGTTGCAGAACTCTCAAAACAAAATTAATTTTATTTCACTGAAAGGTTAAAAATAAATATATCCAGTAGAAGGTGGCATTGCCAAATCAAGCCAACACAAACATGATGCCGTGACTCTAGGGGAGTTAGGAATCTCTTCTCCAGACTTTACTGGGGAGAGTATATGGCAGAACCATCAAAGACCAATGTGATTTTGGGAAAAGCCCTGGATTTGGAGGCAGGAGAAATGAGTTCAGGCCCTGGCTTTGCCAGGTCTGGCTGTGCCAATGGCCAATGGCCAAGTGACTTCCCATCTCTGAGCTTTAGTGAACCACAGGGTTTGAGCTACAAAATCTTCCAGCATTGAAATTCTACGTTCTATATTCCAACATTATGCATTATGAGGTTTCTTCAAGGCCTAACATTCTGTGTCCTGTGTTCAAACATCCTATTCCTTATGTCCCTGCCAACACCCACATTCGATGTTATAAGGTCACTTCTACCTCTAACATTCTAACATTCCATGTTCTAAGATCCCATAGGAATCTTACATTCTGTGTTATGTTACCATCTTCTATATGCTAAGGTTCCCTCCTACTTCTAAGTTTCTCTGTTCTAAAGACCCCGCCAGCTCTGACATTTGATGTTCTGAGGTTCCATCACCTTCTAACATTCTGGGATCTAAGGGCCTTCCCAGCTGTGGTATTCAATTCTCTGAGGACCCTCCCAGTAATGACATTCTATGTTCTAAGGTTCCTTCCACTTCTAACATTCTGGGTTCTAAATATCCCATGCAGCTCTAATATTCTGTGCTCAAAGACCCTTCCCAGCTCTGCCATTCTCTGTTCTAAAGTCTCTTCCACTTCCAAAATTTTGCTTTCTAAATATCCTGCATAGCTCTAATATTTGACACGCTAAGATCCTTCTCAGCTCTGACATTCTCTTTTCAGAAGAGCCATAATTCATGTTCTTGAATGTTTTGGGTATGGGCTGTACTTGCAGCCATTCAGCTGCACCTAGTTACCAAGAATAATTAGTTAAAAAAGGAAGCTGCCAGATGGTGTACTTCCTCCCCAGGGCCACGCCCCAAGCCTACTCCTCCGCCCTCGTGGCAGCTTCCTTAGATGCTGTCCTGAGGGATCTTTACATGGATGCTGGGGTGGCCAAGGAGATCTGCCTCCTCTCACCTCCACTTGACCGAATTTGTCTTGAAAAGTTGATGTGAGGGGGCATTTGCTGTAAGCATAGTTGGACCGATTACCCTGGATGACCAAACTGCTAGTTACAATTCTTGTGCTAAGGCACCTTCTCTGGGTCTAAGAAAGGTTAAAAATGCATCTGAGAGACCCGCATTGGCACAGTGGCTGCACCTGTCTGCCCTGTACCTGGCACATGGTAGTGCAGAGGATGCCAGCATCAGATCGTCTCAATGCCTCATTATCTGCCAGCCAGGAAAAACAACCCCCCAAAAGCTTTCATCAAAAGTTAGAAGAAAGTTCCCAGACTTTTCTGTTTCCAATTGCCATTATAATTCCAGAGTTTAAGCAGCCACTTTTCTGCAATTCACATCCTTCCTCCAATGGCCTTCAGGAGCTGCCAGACTTAATTCTTTCCAACTCCTGCAATACTTAGGTTTTTCTCTGCCTCCTCAGCAAAGGGGATGCAACATGAATGTTTTCCAATATCAGCTCTGTTCAGCCAACCCCAAGCTAAAACCAAAGGTTAATTTCCACTTGAGAATCACTCCAGGGTTTAAAAGACAGGAATGTTTGCTTTCTGTTTCATGCAAGTGTAGCCAGGGCCTTGTGACTTGGAGATCAGGTAAACCCAAATGGATTGGATACATCTTTTAGAGAAGAACAAGGGCACGGGGCCAATTGTTCCCCTGCACCACAGCCTTGACAACTTAGTAAGATGGATGATAAGACCAGAGGTACCCTTAAAAAACACCTCATCCAATAACCCCGTTTTACAGATGAGGAAACAGAGGGAGGCTAAGTGACTTGTCTAAGGTCACATCCTAAGGAGCAGAGCCAGGTTTGGAAATGAGGTCTTCTGCCTCCTAGTGTTCTTTCCACTTCACTGCACTTTTCCCTTCAATAGAGACAAAGCTAAAGACTGACTATCTTGAACTCAGAATTCGTTTCTAAGCTGCAAGGTGGCACAGAGGATAAAACACAAGACCTGGAATCAGGAAGACCTTAGTTCAAATATGAACTCAGATACTTAATAGCTCAGTGACCACCCTGGGCAAATCACTTAACCTCTTTGCCTCAATTTCCTCATATGCAAAACGAGATATTAGTAGCATCTGCCTCTCAGGAATGTTGGGAGCATTAAATGAGATAATGATTGCATAGCACTTTCTAGCACATAGTAGGTGCTGTAAAAATGTTAGTTGTTGTTGTTGTTATCATCATTGTTATTATGCATCACTATACCAAGGTTTCTTCCTTATGAACTACTTCAACTCTGTCATGATGATGGCAATGATGGCGATGCTGGTGCTGATGGATGGCGATGCTGGTGCTGATGGTGGTGGCAGTGATCCAGTATCAGCATCCTAAAGCTCCTTCCCCATGAGCTGCTTCAGCTCTGGCCAGCTTCAGCAATTAATCACTGGTATGGATAGAACACTCATTTAATGCCTGTGAGGTATCACCAGGGACGGCTGACCCCCAGGAGGATTGTGAGCATCTGCTAATTCTGTGCCAGGACTTCTTTTTGGTAGCAAAATTCTAATGCTGTGGGTTGGGTGCGGTGGGGTGGAAAGGCTTGCCAACCCCTCCCGACCCCAACCCCTTTTCCATTCTGGCCTTGCTGACCTTCCATCCATCAGCAGATATTTCTCTAACAAGCATCTGTTGTATGCTGGGCAATTCTTCCGCCCCTACTTTACTTACATGAATGACTAGAACCTCACAATCAATTCAATCCATCAGCCATTTATTAATTATATGCTACACAAAAGCCCCTCGTACTCAAACACGGGACTATAGATCCACTCAATATCAGAGCGGGAAGACATCCTGGAGGCCGCCTAGTCCAATGCCCTTCTTTTGAAAAGGGAAAGGGTTGGACTTGATGACTTCTAAGATTTTCTTTATTTATGCTTCTCTGAATTTAACCCCCCCCTCCCTCATTCTTCATCCTTCTCCCTGCCACTCCCAGACCCTTCCCCTGTCTACCTCCACCTCTTCCCTCCAGAGACACCTTCATGGCCTCTGGGGACTAAGGATCCCCACCTTGCCACACTTCCTGCTCAGGTCTCTCTGGTCCTCCTCAGACTGTCTCCCATGCCTGGAATTCCATCCTTCCTCATCTTGACCTCTTTTAGTACTCAGTGCCAGTGCCATGACCTGCAAGAGTCACTTCCTGGGGCAGCTAGGTGATACAGTGGATAGAGCACCGGCCCTGGATTCAGGAGGACCTGAATTCAAATCCAGATTCAGACACTTGACACTTACTAGCCATGTGACCCTGGGCAAGTCACTTAACCCCAATTGTCTCACAAAAAAAAATTTTAAAAAAAGAATCACTTCCTGATTCTTTTGGTTATTACTTCTCCCCACCTCCCTCTGCCATTACTTTGCATTTGATCAAATAAGAGAGTGTACAAGTCCCACCTTCAATGAGAAGCCCGTCCCAGTACCCCTTAATGCTTGTGCCTTTACTCTGTGGATCATCTGCAATGTCTCCCGTATGTAATGAGTTTGCCCATTGTGGCCTGCATGTTGTCTCCTCCATTAGATGCTTTGAGAGCCAGGCTGCTTTTTGACCTTCTTTGAATGCCCAACACTTGGCTCAGTGACTGGTACATCAAGATAGTCAGCACAAGAAATTTAATGGGAATTTGGGGGGAGCTGTGCAGAAGCCACAGATGACTTGAGACTTGTGAAGGCCAACCAGTGGCACATAAAAAAATATAGAAACTCAGAAATGCATAAAATATATGTGTAGTATTGTATGAGATCAACCTAAATTTTACAATAAGATACTGTAAGCACCCCATAAAAGTAAAAGAAAAAAAAATTTAGACTTCTTCTCTGGGACAAAGGGAAGGCCAAAGCATTTTACACAGATTTTCCAGATTGCAGGAACACCGAATGTAGAAGGGACAACTGTACCTAAGTGCTTGTTAACTTGCCTAGACATAAGTAAAGTACTTTCTAAACCTTAAAGCACCATGTAAGTACTAGCTATTATTGTCATATTTATTTTGAATCTTTTTCATGACTTATCTGTTTACATGCTGTTTCCCGGAATAGAATGCAAGCTCCTTGAAGGCAGGGATTGTTTCCCATTTGTCTTTGTGACAATGCCTCACAGAGTGCGAGGTGCATATGTATGCACAAATGGATCTATTATGTTATCATTTGGGGGAGGGGGCAATGGGGGTTAAGTGACTTGCCCAGGGTCACACAGCTAGTAAGTGTCAAGGGTCTGAGGCCAGATTTGAACTCAGGTCTTCCTGAATCCAGGGCTGGTACTCTATCCACTGTGCTACCTAGCTGCCCCTTATTTTGGGATTTCTTAGCAAAGATACTAGAATAGTTTGCCATTTCCTTCTCTAGCTCATTTTACAGAAGAGGAAACTGAGACAAAAATGAGTTAAGTGACTTACCCAAAGTCTGAGGCTGGATTTGAACTCACATCCTTTGGACTACAGTCTGGGGAAACTCTATCCACTGCACCACCTTGCTGCCATGGTGACTTTTTCTACTATACCAGCACTTTTTTGTATCTGGATCATTGGATTCAGAGTTGAAAGGAGTTTTAGAGATCATTTATTTAGTCCATCCCCCTAATTTTACAACTGGGAAACTGCAGACAAAATTGGTGAGACGACTTGCACTGAGTTACAGAGGGAGCTAATCTGCTCGAGGAGACATGAATTACATCCAGAGAGTAAGAGCACCCACTGCAAGAGAGTCAAGAACAGAGCAGTAACAAACATTCTTAAATTCTGTGTCCTGGAGAAGGCCAGAGATGTAGTCTCTATCCTGCCTTCTGCATAATCATAAAGGATCCTAGATTTAGAGTTGACATGGCCTTAAAATTCATCCAGTCCAGCCTTGTCAATTGACATATCAGAAAAAGGATCTCCTGAGAGGATCTGTAAATCATAGACTTGGTTCCCAAACACAGGCCCAAGGGATGGACTGAAGCCAGCTGCTAGTGCTGGTGGTTAAATTGTCAGTCTGAGCATTTATACCTTGATAGTTGGCAAACACTACAAATCAGAGCTTCATTTATTGTCCCATCAATCATCTCAGCTTAAAAGAAAGTCATGGAGAAAATGTGAGAAGTGCAGATTTAACTTAAAAATGTGCTGGGTTTTGAGCTGGTCATCAAACATATTACCAGCATATCCCTGAACACAGATCTTCTGGCTTTAAATCTAGCATTCCTTTCCACCATTACCCTTGGCCTCCTTTCCTGGGCCCTTCCCTTCCCTTCCCCTCATTCAAAGAAGAGAGTTAATCCCTATGGCCACTCACCCATCTCTGCCTGGTCCAGTGGAAAAAAGAATTGACTATATACCAAAGACTTAGGTTCAAATCTCCATTCTGATTTTTACTCCCTGTACAATCAACACCAAGACACTTTATCTCCCTGGTCCTCAGTTTCCTGCCCTCTGAAATTCAGGGCTTGGGATGGCTTTGCAAAAGGGCCATGGCTAGTGGACTACTAATCATCTTTTTTTTTCCTTTTTTCCTTGCACTTGCAATCTCAAAGCCAATTAGCTGGCTTCATGGGGTTGTTGCCAAGCCTTATCTTTTACAGGCCCTTAACTACTTGTAGCAGCTGGTTCATTAAATAAAGGTCAGCTCCTTTCCTGAAAACATCCCGGCAAGTCGGCTGGAGCTCATCTTCCCCATTCCATGGCACCTCAGGCCTGGAAGAGGTCACCTCCCCTCCCACCCATCCATCCCCATCTTTGCAGGCACTGTCCATGTGTATTTCAGCCCTGGTTGAAATGGCTTCCTTAAAAATAGCACCACGACTTGTGCCACTTCAAAGTCCTCCTGGAAATGACAGTGTCTGAATTCTTCACTACATTGACATATGTCTTCTGCTCTGTTGACATGGCACATATCTCAGTCAGCTAATTAAAATGAAAGATTAAAGCAGTATCTGTTCTCATCTAGCATGCTAACAAAAATTAATTAGGATTGGGCAAGGGGGCAGTGAGTACTATTCAAGTCTGTTTGAAGTAGGGGAAGAGAACTAGAAACAGAGAAAGGTCCTGGGTTCAAATCCTACTCTGCTGCGTATTCCCTTTGTGTGCTTGGAAGCAATTTTCCCTTTCTCTTGGCCTCAACTTGCTCATCTATTAAGTTCAAGACTTAGACTAGATGACTTAGGACTCTCTTACACATTGAAGTTTGGAGAGCTGGATGGCACAGTTGATAGAGCACCAGCCCTGCCATTAGCAGGATCTGAGTTCAAATGCAGCCTTAGACTCTGACTAGCTGTGTGACCCTGGGCAAGTCACTTAACCCCGATTGCCTCTGAAAAGAAAAAAGAAATTGAATCTGCCCATTTTCCCAACAAGTTTTCTTCTGTACTTGGAGTGTGGTTTTCGGGTTTAAAGGATAACTTCTTATAAGGTTCATTGAAAAGTTTGAATTCATACAAAGTAGGGTAGTCAGGATGGGAAGGGGACAAGGAAAAGCAATACATAATAGGATCTAAATTTAGTTGTTCTTCTTCTTCTAGATTTTATTGGCATAGGTAACTCTAGATGTGAAAATTCCCTCCACCTAGAAAAGAAAATTGACTTCCACGACATAGTCTGAGAAATTTGCTTGGGGTATTGAAAAATCACAAGACCAGGGGCAGCTAGGTGGTGCAGTGGATAAAGCACTACCTTTGGATTCAGGAGGACCTGAGTTCAAATCCAGACTCAGACGCTTGGCATTAGCTGTGTGACCCTGGGCAAGTCACTTAACCCTCATTGCCCTGCCAAAAAAAAAAAATCACAAGACCTGCCTAAGATCACACAACTAATATATGTCAGAGGCAAGGGTTGCCCCCATGGCATCTTGACCCATAGTCCAGCTCTCTGCCTGGTATGTGACTGCTCTTTATGTTTTTGGGATGTTTTATAAAAGGTTGTCAATAGAAAGGGGCCAGGGAGGCTGATCTATACATACATTCATATATATATATATATATATATATATATAATATATATATATATATATATATCCATCCATCTACACACATATACATATATGTGTGTATATGTATGTTTAGGTAGGTGGGGGGGGTGTATATGTGTACGTATACCTATACATCATATACATATGTTAGCTATTAAGTAAGACTCAATTCCTGCTCATAATCTCAGTCTATAAGACGAAGTCAAAGAAGAGCAGCAATTCTCCCCTAATTAAGACAGGCTGGGTGGCTAGGAGAGAGACAAGGTGGTATGATGGAGGGGCCCTTCTGACTTCGGAGGCCCAGGGAGGACTTCATGGAGGAAGTTGCACCTCCAGGCAAAACTCATAGCATCAGATGATTTCCCCACATTTGGGCCCTGAGGAGTCCAGGGTATACAGCGGCAGTCTCATTGTGGGGCCTCTGGCAATGAAGCAGCAACACACTGAACCTATTTTTCAGACTAAAAAATCAGGCCGAGGCACTGCAACATTATGAGAAAATTAATGGTGTGAGACGCTATTAGGATTGGGGTGATAGAGGACAGAGATTGAATATATATGGATAAATACACAATTTTAATGCTTTTTTTTATATCAGCTCTTCTTTTCTTCTTTTAACCAAGAAGAAAGCTCATTGCTTTTTTATAAGGATATTGTAGCTATTGGGGTGTTTTTATTTATTATTATTGCTTTGAGTTTCATTATTATTGTGTCTGATAATGAATTTGCAAAAGAAATGTCATCAGAAAATGATGTGGGCTTGATCTCTGGCCTTACCACTCAGTGTTTGTGAGGCCTTAGGGGAGATAACCCCCACCCCAAGGAATTTCCTCACCCATAAAACAAAGGGGTTTAACTACACAAGATCTTTATGGTCTTTTCCAGATCTAACACCAGTTCTTAACAGTGGTTAGAGACATTAAGAAGTGAACTCCCACCTGTCTCCTAATAGGATGATGACAATTTCCAACAACCCCAGACTGTCTGAGTAGCTTTTCTTTAAGTGGATCTGGTCTACAGGGTAATTTTTCTCCTTGTCACAGGGTTGCTATTCATGGGGTGACTTGCCCTGGCCTCTACCCTTCATTAACATGTTCATAAACTCGGCAGCCTCCCCAGGTCGCTTCTTCACATTAGCATTCATTTTGAGCTTCTCAGGATGCAGCCAATCACATCTCGGCCGCCCCCTATTAGGGCTATGTGTAGCACTTAGGGCTTCACCTCAAGGGTGGCGGGAGCCAGGCCCTCTTCGTTAACGCATCGAGTTCCATGAAGCTGAAAATTGGGGTCGTGGCCAGATATTTGGTTTCCAATCAAGATATTCATTTCTCTCTGGTAGTTTTTCTTTTTTCTCTTTGACACACAGCAGCCTAAATAGCCCATATTCATCCTCACACCTTTGTGGCAAGTCTGAACCAAGAACATTCCATATGTGTTTTGGAAGAAGAAAAGACTTATTTGTTGAGAAGCATTGTGGTTTAGAGTTACAGCTCTAATACTAAATGTCTGTGTGACCTTAGGCAAGTCATTTCCTTTGCCTGGGCCTCAATTTCATCATTTGTAAACATGAGGAAAAAGATTTCTAAGATTGCTTCTATCTCACATAGTCTATGCTGCCAAGTCTGTGACCATCTTGAGTGAGGATGATTTTGTCTTAGGCGTGGCCAGGATAGCTCTTTCTTTCTCTCTCTCTCTCTCTCTCCAAGCCCCCTGACTCTTGTCACTAAGTCTGATTTGATTACATTACCCCCTCTATGTTCTCAGGTCCTATTTATTAGCTTACACGTGCCCTGGAGGGGCACATCGATGGTCTTGGAAAAAAGTAACTACAACCTTTCTGTTCAGCATGGCTTTCTCTAATAATGCCGAGCAGACGACTCTTTGGAGTTTTCTCCCCAAGCTGATCCTAATCTCACCCGACAGGCTCTGCTCTTGCTTAGCTCCCTGGGTATCTAGGGTAACAACAGCCTGGTAGTGTCAGCTGCCTGCGGGTGGGAAATGTTTATAAGGCATATTAATACAGTAGCATAAACTTCAACCAGCACTGACAAGCATGAAGTTCAGGGGCCTCCAGTGTGCCCAGAGCCATAGATCCTGTCCTCTTGTCCCCCTCCCTCTTCCTCCCCAAAGCACTCTGTGAAACCTCTTGTCAAGAGTGATCATCACCAAACAGGAAGTCATCCCAAAGACTCTTCTTGCCAAGATGAGACAAGAGAAGAATGGGATAACAGAAAATGTGACAGGCTCACCCTGAGATTCAGGACAGCCAACTGGACTCCAGGCTGGACCTAGAACCGGGAGATCTTCATTCCTGCCTCCATTCTCTCTTATTCACTGTTTAGCCCTGCACATGTTCCTATCTCTGAACTTCAGTTTGCTCATCCACAAAGTGGGGAGACTAACATTTGCATTACAAGCTTCTCAGGGTTGTTGTTAAGAAAACCGCCATAGCTATGAAAATTATTTAACTTTATATTCATATTAACATTGAGAAAGCCATGTGCCAAAGTCGAAGTCCTTGGACACAACGGGAACCAGGGGCACTTTGCCTGGTACTTGAAGACTGCCTTTATTGTCCTCCTGGCTGCTGAGAGGGCTGGCTTGCTGTTAGCTGTCACCAGAGAACTGCTCAACACCAGTCATGTGGCTAAGGTCAATGGATGGTGGAAAAGAAACCAAGTTACCCTTGTCATTTCTGACATTGAAGGAAGATGAGAGGAAAATGTAGGGAGAACCATTCTCTCCTTCTACCCGGAATGCCCTTGCTTCTTCTGCCCTATCACCATCTCCACCTATTGAAAGCCTAACCTTCCTTCATGAACGAGTGCAGATTTCATCACCTGCAGGAAACCCTTCCCTGATCACATGCAGAAACTCCCAGATTCTGAGAGTTAGACTGGACTGCAGAGACAATCCGGATTCTCCTAGCTGGCAGCAATTTCTACCTCACCTAATTTCATATAATCCCTGGCACAAAGTTGGCACTTGTGAAAAATATGTTGATTGACATTCATTGAATTCTGTGATAGAGTGGAAGGGGCTCCCTGGCTTAGAGCAAAGGTTCATACCCCTGCTCTGACACTTACCTAGCTGTGTGACCTTAGACAATTTATTTCATCTCTGTAAGCCTCACCTTATTTATCTATAAAATGGGTATAATACTTGTGCTTTATCTCTCAATAGGGTATGTAGTGAAAGTGCTTAATAAGCATTAAAACATTCACATAATTCAAATTATTATTAATATGAGGTGTTCCAATTACATTCTCCTCTTCTATCATCACCACCACCTGCCCATTGGATAGTTTGAACAGACTGTCCCTCAGGCATCTCAAACTCAGCATGTCTAATACAGAACCCATTATCTTTTCCCAAATCATCTCCTCTTCCCAACTTCTCTATTAACATCAAGGTTGCCACTCTCCCTCTAGTCACCCAGACTAAAATTCTTGGTATCATCCTCATCTCCTCACTTGCACTCATTTCCCAGAGCCAAGATGATACTAAATCATGTCAATTGTATCTTTACAGCATCTCTTGTATGTGTCCCCTTCTCTCCACTAGGATGGCCCCCAGCCCAGGTCAGGCTCTTCTCACTCCTCACCTGGGCTATTACAGTGGCCTCCCATTTGGTCTCTCCATTCCAAGCTTTTCCCCAATGGAATCAATCCTCCATATAGCCAACAAAATGGTTTCCCCTAAGCACAAGTCTGATAATGTCACCATTCCCCCTCCTTCCACTCAGTAAACATCAGCAGTTTATTTTCTCGTGATTCAAATATGAATTAAAATAAAAGCTCCTCAGAACCTGGCCCTTTTCTACCTTTCCAGTCTGTTTCCAAAGTACTCCCTTCTATGCACCGTCATAGCTATGTATTGGCCAACCTGTTATTGTTCAACCAAAATGTTCTATCTTCCTCCATTCTCCACACCTTTATATTGTTTTCTCATAAAGCTCCTAGCATAAATCCTTTTATAACTAGCAGTTCCTAATGAGTGTTTGGATAATGTCCTGATAAATGAATAATAATAACTCAGATTTATACTAAGTGGCACAGTTCATAAAGCATTAGGCCTGAAGACAGGAAGATCCAAGTTCCAATCTGACCTCAGACATTTACTACCTGTGTGACCCTGGGCAAGTCACTTTACCTCTGTCTTTCTCAGCGTCCCCAAATATAAAATGGGTTAATAAAAGCACTTTGCCTCCCAGAGTTTTTCTGAAGATCAAATAAGACAGATTTAGGACTTAAAAAGAACCATGGAGGCACTTCAAGACCCTCAATTTATAGATAAGGAAACCGAGGCACAGAAAGTTTTAAGTGACTTACCAAAGCATATACAAGTAATAACCTATGAAACCAGGATTTGAATCCAACTCTTCTGGATCTAAATCTAGCCCTCCTTCTATTTGCCACGTATTGTTCAAGCTCACCTAAATAGTTAACACGGATCACATCAAAAACTAAAATTCAAGTCTTTCTGATTTTTGGTTCAAGACTTTTTTTTTTTCCTGTAACATCCCCCTACCTCTTTTAGAATAAAAGCCATTGAATTTATTCTGTTTGGTATTTAAATTTTCTTTTATAGGAGACAGTCAGTGACATCTGCTTATAGGATGAATTTATTGCACAATAAAATTTGATGGGGGTGGGCGGGAATAATAGAAGCAAGGCCAGTATGACTAAGTGAGAAGTCTAAGTTACACCCTTTTATAATATATGTGGATGACTTTGAAACAGAACACCTATTGTCTTAAGAACCCTATCCAAAAGAGTTCTTTAGAAGGAAAGTGAATTGTTAATGAATAGAATTTTGATTGAATGATTTTAAGGAACTGGAAAACCTCAGAGTCCTTTAACCGAAAACATTTCTGTAGAATTGTACAAAATCAGACATGGAAGAGAACTTGGAACATAGAATGTTAGAACACAAAACAGATGAAGGATGAGATTTGGGATCAGATTGAGAGACCCAGTCTTAAAAACCAACCAACTTGGGGGCAGCTAGATGGCACAGTAGTTAAAGCACCGGCCCTGGATTCAGGAGGACCTGAGTTCAAATCTGGCCTCAGACACTTGACACTTACTAGATGTGTGACCCTGGGCAAGTCACTTAACCCTCATTGCTTGGAAAAAAAAATGAAAAAAAACCAACAACAACAACCAACTGGAGGCAGCTATGTGGCACAGTGGATAGAGCACAGGCCCTGGATACAGGAGGACCTGTACCAACCAACCACCCATCTACCTACCACCACCACCACCACCTCTGGGAAAGACCTTAGAAAATACTTTAGCCCAGTGCTTTCACTTTATAAATGAGATAACTGAGGGCAACTAGGTGGTGCAGTAGATAGAGAGCAGGGTCTGGAGTCAGGAAGACCCGAGTTCAGATTTGGCCTCAGACACTTACTAGCTATGTGACCCTGGTCACTTAACCCTGTTTGCCTTAGTTTCCTCATCTGTAACATGTGCTAGAGAAGGAAATTGCTGTATTTCTGCCAAGAAAACCCCAGGGTCATTAAGACTTGGTTACGACTAAAATGACTCAGCAGTAACAAACTGAGACCCAGACAAGGGGTCTCAGATGTGATTTACACAAAGTTGTATGCCATGCTCCTTGCTAGACCCCAAAAGGTGGAAGTCTGTTACAAGGATTCTTAGTTTTTTTAGCTATTGGTTTGTAAAAGCTACTGATTAAGGGGCAGCTAGGTGGCACAGTGGTTAAAGCATCGACCCTGGATTCAGGAGAACCTGAGTTCAAACCTGGCCTCAGACACTTACTAGCTGTGTGACCCTGGTCAAGTCACTTAAGCCTCATTGCCCCGAAAAAACAAAACAAAACAAAACAAAACAAAAAACTACTGATTTTAACTTGTATCCTCTAATCTACATAAATGAGAGAACTTAACTCCAAGCATTTTAGTCTCAAAGAATTTTATATAACAGATCAGGGACTTTTTTTGAATTCCAAATTAAAGGAAACAGAATTAGTGAGTTTTTAAATGCTCCAGGTTGGCCCAAGAGCTGGAAGAAGACTTAAAAGGAACATGTTAGGTGTCTTCAAATGTCTGAGGTACTGTCGTATGGAAGAGCTAGTAGATTTATTCTTCCTGGAGCTAGAGTGAGGAATCAGGGCCAATGGGTAGAATTTAGAAAGATAGAATTGTTGGATAGGAACACTTGAAGTCCATTTTGAATCTAATCATCTTCAGTTATATAGACCAGGGAGTCAGGAAACAATGGCTCTTGGATCAAATCCTGCCTGCCTGCCTGTTTTTATATATGTCCCAGGGAGCTAAGAATGGCTTTTACATTTTGAAATAAAATGATTTCGTATTTTAAAATGTTAAAACCATTCTTAGCTCAGAGCCATACATAGGTTACTGGCAGGATTGTCCTGGAGGCCAGAATTTGCTGACCTCTAATCTAAATCTCGTTGTTGATACTGTTAGTGACACCCAGAGGTGTTATGAGGCTCAAAGGAGATAATTTCTATAAAGTATGTTTCAAACCTTAAACTACTATATAAATTCCAGTTATTAATGCTATTAATTATCATTTCCCCCAAATCACCAGGTCTCTAGTCTCTAGTTTAGTGAAGACTTCATTCCCAAAGCCTTCTATTATATTTCTCTCCAGAGCTCAAGCAATGTGTATAGAGTAATTAATAGAGGGGTGCACTGGTAAATGGTTCTCCTGAAAAAAAAATATATGCATACACTCTTACGTTTAATCTGCATTATTAACACTTTCCTAAACTAGACAAACCACAAAACAGTCCATCAAATTCTGATATGGAGTAATTGCCAGTGGGCTCCCACAAGCCTGCTAGAAGTTCTTCTAGCTCACCCCTAGTATGCCAAAGACCCCTATCTCCAATTATCCTTAAAAACTATTCTGCCTTTTCATGGGAACAAACTATTTAGAAATGGAAGGGATCTTAGAGATCTTTCATTTTACATATGAGGAACTGAAGCCCAGAGAGATTTGGTGGTGGTGGTGGGTGGGTGGGTGGTTGGCTGGTTGTTTAGTTGGTTTATTAGTTTTTAAGACTGAGTCTCTATCTCCTCCAGGCCTGATCCCCAAACTCGACAGCAGGGATATTTCATGTACTGTGTTGCTGACCTTGGCCAGTTCATCCCTCCTTAGGCAGCCTTGTGGTCCCCCAGTGCTAAGGCTCATCACATTGGTATCAGAGAGAATGTGGACCCCCAATCAGCTTAATACCTACTGCAGCTCAGAACTCCTGAGGTCAAGTGATCCACCAGAATCAGTGATCCTGGTAGCATGGATTATAGGTGTGAGCCACCACACCTACCCCAGAGAGATGAAGTCATTTCCCCTAGGTCACAAAAATACAATGTAGCAACTCAGCTATTTAAATCTTGGTCCTCCATCTCCATGTAAAGTACTCTTTCTACTAAACTATATCACATCTTTTTTTTTTTTTTAATTTTGGGATGAATCTTTAATCTTATCAATGTGGGGATTCCCTCCACCCATCATATTATGTTCTTTCATCCTTTCTAACTGTTGTCTCTTCTTCCCTGTCCGGACCTTGGAAGCTTTTACAAGTTAAATGGAATCTTATTTGTTGGTGGTGGTGGTGGTATTGTTTACCACTTTCCAATTGAGTCTGACTCTTTGTGACCCAATTTGGGGTTTTCTTGGCAAAAATACTGGAATGATTTGCCATTTCCTTCTTCAGATCATTTTAGGGATGAGGAAACGGAGGCAAATAGGGTTAAGTGATTTGACCACGATCACACTGCTAGTGTCTGAAGCCAGATTTGAACTCATGAAGATGTCTTTCTGAATCCAGTCCTGAAGCTCTATCCACTGTGCCATGTTTTTTAAGGGTACTATATTGTTATGGTGTTTATAGCTACCTGGTTTTCATTGTGATACAAAATGGAAATAAATCAACCTAAGTGACAAAAAGCATAAATTTTGCATGAGCCATGTATGGGTTGTAGAGGTAAGGGTGGGAATAAGAAATGTCACCCTAATACGTTCTAGCCCTTCCCCTAGGGTTCTTGACATTTTATGGAGTACAATGGATCTTGAGAACTATTTATCAGTTATCCTTTGCTCTTTTCATTTGAATGCTCTCTACTTTTTTCTAATATCTAATCGACACTTTAGAAACCTTTAAAACTGGAACTGAGGAGGTGTGATGAGAAGATATAAGAGATTAAAGCTACCATTTTTATCTCCTTCACTCAGAGCATAGACCATGCTAGTGCTACATAACACAAAATCACAGCACCCCAGAATTACAGATGAGTAGGTTGTTGGGGTTTTTTAATAGATGATGATGGGTTGAAGCCATTCCTGGAAAAGGGTATGGTATGGGAAAAGACACAGAGGTGGGAAATTGTGGAGAATACTCAGGGAATTTTTGATTAATGTCATTTGGTTGGAGGGAAGGATTTGTGCAGATGACACAAATCTGGGAGGGTTGGTTAAAGCACCAGATGGAACAAAAGTACTAAAATGAGATTCAGTAGGGGTAAATGTAAAGTCTTACAACTGGGTTCAAGAAATCAACTTGAAAATACTGGTAGGGGAGGCTAGAAGCATTTTCTCTGGGAAAGATCTAAGGTTTTAGCAGTTTGGCTCACTATGTCTACAGTGTGATATGCCAACTAAACCAAGCTAATGGATTCCTAGGCTGTTTTAAGACAGGAAAAGCTTCTAGAAATAAGTAGTTCATTTCTCACTGTACTTTGTCATAGTTACACCACATCTGGGGTATTCTATTCACTTTGGGGAGCAGCAGTTTGAAGGTATTGTCAAGCTGTGCAGAGGAGGACAACCAGAATGTCAAAGGGCCTCAAGTTTATGCCATATGAAAGTTGGGTGACAAGAACCAGAGGAAGCCTACCAGAAGGAAAGAAAGGAAGGAAGGAAGGAAGGAAGGAAGGAAGGAAGGAAGGAAGGAAGGAAGGAAGGAAGGAAGGAAGAAAGAAAGAAAGAAAGAAAGAAAGAAAGAAAGAGAAAGAAAGAAGGAAAGAAAGAAAAAGGAAGGAAGGAAGAAAAAGAAAGAATGAAAAATAACTTAATGAGAGGGATGAGGAGAGAGGAGGAGGTTTTGATTGTGTTTTCTTCATGTATCAGAGCCTCGGGCTCCTTTATTTGTACATATGCAGTCAGCCTTTAGCTTCCCTACAGGGTTGGGAAATGGGCACATAACCAGCAATAGACTTATTAATCCAAGGAGCTGGTTTACATAGCATTGGCCTTATTCTCCCAAGCAGAACAGAGGCTGACCCCATAGCCTTGTTATTCCTAGACCCAGTGCACAGTTGTTTATAGCCTGCCAATCGTGGCCCTGAATCTCTTCTCTGCAATGGAGATTCAGACATTCATCAGCCTAAAGACCCTGAGATACTGACAAGTTTCAGGTGATATTTTTTAAAAAATATATGGATTTACTTATTTTTCAAATATTTGTTTTCCCTCTCTTCCTCACTGCCAACTTTCATTAGAGCAATTTAAAAACTCACAATAAGTACATACAGTAAAACAAAGCAAACCTGGCATTGTCCATGTCCAAAAAGATATGCTTCATTCTTCATTTTAAGTTGATCACCTCTCTGGCAAGAGATGAAGGGTATGATTCATCTTTAGTCCTTTAGATTTGTGGCTTATCATTGAACCCATCAGAGTTCTAAAGTTTAAGGTGATTTTTTTTTAAAGAAAATCATTTTCCTTACAAACTTGACTATCATCAACAAACATTTTAAGAGGCAGATAGATGATGAAGTTCTGTGGAACTCCAGACTTGGAATCAGGAAGGCCTAAGTTTCAATTCAACCTCAAAACACTTACTGGCTGTGTGATCCTGGGCAAGTCACTTAACCACTTCCTGCCTCAGTTTCCTCATCTGTAAAATGGGAATGAGAGTAGCATCTACCCATCAAGGTTGTTGCAAGGTTCAAATGAAATAACATGTGTACAGTGCTATACTTAAAAGTACTATGTAAATGCTAGCTATTATTATATAAACAAAGAAAAAATACATTTGAAACTTGGTACTTTTGTTACATAATTTTAAAAATATATATTAAATTTAACATATTTCTCCTATTCTGAACTTTTTGCTTTCTTCTGTATTTTTTTATTTTATTGATATTTCTTCTCACTGACAGCTTTAACTAAAAAGCTTAGAGTAGATAATGTTCACTCACATTTTCACTGTACTTTATGGTTTTAAAAGCACTTTCTTCACGACAGTCTTGTTGGGAGAGTAATGCAAGTCTTATTATTCCAATTTTACAGATGATGAAACTAGGTCTCCCCTCCCCGCCCCAAGCAAATATATCTGAAGGGGTGACATATAAATATCCAGACTCCAAGGGCAGCAGACTTGCCACTGTCCATGCTGCCAAGGCCCATAGCCATTGCCTAGAGAAGCCAACACTGTCAAACAGTTCCTTCCTCTCTGTCTGTAACCCAGCCCCCATACCATCCCTCCAGAAGGCAGAAGACTTGACTTCCCAATGCCTTTTCCAACTTTTTTCAGGTTGTATTAATAAAACAAGAAGCTTGCCAAAGAGAGCAGATTGTGAAATTGGACCCGTTTTATGGAACTGGAAGGAGCATTGGCTTTTCTAGAAAGTCTTTTGCCCCCAAAATACTTTTTTTAAAGTGGAAATGGGGAGCAGCTAGGTGGCACAGTGAATAAAGCACTGGCCCTGGATTCAGGAAGACCTGAGTTCAAATCCAGCCTCAGACAAGTGACACTTACTA
The DNA here is from genome assembly GCF_019393635.1 of Dromiciops gliroides. Taxonomy (NCBI): domain Eukaryota; kingdom Metazoa; phylum Chordata; class Mammalia; order Microbiotheria; family Microbiotheriidae; genus Dromiciops; species Dromiciops gliroides. Next base: position 552,272,002 of record NC_057863.1, on the reverse strand, counting down.
GCTGTGTGACCCTGGGCAAGTCACTTAACCCTCATTGCCTCACACCACAAATAAATAATTAATTAATTGGGGAAAAATTTTTTTAAACTTTTAAAAAAATGGAAATGAACACATTGACCAAATACAAATGATAATACTAATAATGTAAGATAATAATAACTAACATTTATATAGCACTTACTATGTGCCAGGCACTGTGCTAAGCACTTTACAAATATTACCTCTTCTGATCCTCACAACAAACCTGGGAGGCAGGTGTTATTATTATCCCCATTTTATAGATGAGGAAACTGAGGCAGATGGAGGCTAAGTGACTTTCCTAGGGTCACACAGCTAAGAAGAGTCTGTGGCCAGATTTGAACTCAGGCCTATGCTAACTCTAGGGCCAGTGTACTATCCGCTGCTCCATCTAGCTGCCCCTAGATGACAGATGGCATTCTTTAAAGTAAAATTATCACTTCTATATCACGGGAGTTAAGGACACAGGGAAAATCCATGTAAAATTTTTTTTGACTCTCCTTTTGTACCAGAAAAGAAATGTGTACTATTATGGTATTAAAATACAAAAATATGTTGATATTGTGCAACACCATACATATATTTTATGCATTTTATGGGTTCATCTGATAGCCTTTATGTGTCATCTGTGTCTTATGCAAAACTCCCCCCAAATTCCCGTTTGGTTTCTTATGCTAATCCATGAATATATCAAAAGTGTGATGGGGAAAGGCACTCTGTGGAAGGGATGACTGTACTTTCTTTGTGACAGTTTTGGAAGCTCAGAGTAAGGATATGCGAGGATTTTTTTAAATCATAAAAGTATTTGACTATTTTCCAGTTAAATGTAAAAATAGTTTTCAACATTCGTTTTTATAAGATTTCTAGTTCCACATTTTTCTCCCTTCCTCCCTTCCTTCCCCCCTCCCCAAGATGAAAGCAATCTGATATAAGTTATATATGTGCAATCTCATTAAACATATTTCTGCATTAGTCATGTTGTGAAAGAAGAATAAGAACAAAAGGGGAAACCTCACAAAACAAAAAACAAGCAACAACAACAATAACAAAAAAGTAGAAACAGTATTGTTCAATCAGCATTCAGAATCCACAGTTATTTTTTCTGGATGTGGAGAGCGTTTTCCATCATAAGTTCTTTGGAATTGTCTCAGTTCATTGTATTGCTGAGAAAAGCTAAGTCTATCACAGCTAATCATCACACAATGTTGCTGTTACTGTGTACATCTTCTGGTTCTTCTCACTTCATGAAGCATCAGTCCACTTAAGTCTATCCAGGTTTTTCTGAAATCTTCCTGCTCATCATTTCTTACAGCACAATAGTATTTCATTACATTCATATACCACAACTTGTTTAGTCATTCTCCAATTGATGGGCATCCCCTCGATTTCCAATTCTTTGCCACCACAAAGAGAACTGCTATAAATATATGTGAGGGGGCAGCTAGGTGGTGCAGTGGATAGAGCACTGGCCCTGGATTCAGGAGGACCTGAGTTCAAATCCGACCTCAGACACTTGACACTTATTAGCTGTGTGACCCTGGGCAAGTCACTTAACCCCAATTGCTTCACCAAAAAAAAAAAGGTTAAAAAAAATAAATATATGTGCAAGGATTTTTGAAGGAGCTCTAAGCTCTGAGTCTTGTGGCCCTCTGATTCTATCATCCCCATTTTTCACATAGGGAAAACAAGCTAACTAGCCAGTGGCAGAGCCAGGGTTCAAATTCAGGCATTCTGACAAGTGCAGAGCTCTGGACAAACTAGCTACCTAGTAAGTGTAAGCTGCCTGTCTTGTTAGGTTCTGACTCTGCATTCCTTTCTACCATACTGCAATGACCTTCCCATGGGAGCATAGCAACTATTTTAACACAAAAATTCCAAGAAATTTACTTTTATATAGCTCTTTCCAGTTACAAAGTGCTTCCATTAAACTATGTCATTTTATCCTTGCAGTCACTTAGTGAGCTAGGCAGGACAGGTAAGATTGACTCCATTTTACAGATGAAGTCCTCGAGTCTCAGAGAGCAGCCATAGAATCAGGATTGAAACCTAGGCCTATAAAATCCAAATCCATCCATTATTCTAACTCCTAAACACTGTCCACCTCAAGGCTTACCACACACAGAGTGCATTAATAGAAGCAAAGTGTCTGGAACTAGGGAGGCAAGAGTCTCCCCACCCCCTGTCCTGGTTAGACCATAGTTGGAAGAAATTCTCAGTTCTAAGTGTTACATTTTTTTTTTTTTGATGAGGCAATTGGGGTTTAAGTGACTTGCCCAAGGTCACACAGCTAGTAAGTGTCAAGTCTCTGAGGCGGATTTGAACTCAGGTCCTCCTGAATCCAGAGCCGGTGCTTTATCCACTGCACCACCTAGCTGCCCCCTAAGCGTTACATTTTAAAGAAACATTGCTAAGATAGACATTTTCACAAAAAAAAGAGATAGGAATGGGAAGGGAAGGCGAACCCATGTCATAGAGGGCTTCTTGAAAGAAATGCTGTTCTTTTTAATCATGTCCAACTCTTTTTCATACCATTTGGGATTTTCTTGGCAGAGATAACTGGAGTGGTTTGCCATTTCCTTCTCCAGCTCATTTTACAGATGATGAAATTGAGGCAAATAGGGTTAAGTGACTTGTCCAGGGTCACACATATAGTAATGGTCTGGCCAGATTTGAACTGAGCAAAATGAGTCTTCCCAACTCTAGGCCCAACAACTCTATTCAGTCTGCCACCAAGCTGTCAATTGAAAGAACTGGTGGTGTTTAACTGGGATAAGAGATTTCATTCACTTTTCTTCACTCTGAAGGCTTTCAAGTATATCCTCAGACCACATATATTGAGGGTGTTCATAGAATCATATATATTCAGAGCTGGTCCTCTTCGAGAATCAAGGACAAACGACAAGAAGAGAATATTCAGAACTGAAAAGGACCTTAGTTATAATATCATCCAACCATTAGAAGAGGAAACTGAGGCCCAGAGAACTTTCAGAGGAGTTTCTTGCTTGATCCTTCCATGAACCCAGAGTAGGAAGTATTTTTCCCCTTCACATAATTCCCGTTATACTTGATTCCTGCCTTTCCCAAGAACTTCCATATTCTAATTTGCATCATCATTATTTGTATTCTCTTCTTTTCCTCCCTGTTAATAATTATTTTCTCACATCCCTAAGAAGTATAGTGTTCTGCTAGTACCAAGATCACTGTGTGACTTTAGCCAAGTCCCTTATGTTTCCTGATTCTCCTTTCCAGCTCTCATTCTCTGCTTACTGAATTAGTGTAGATGCCCCCAAATGCCTGTCGTACTGTATCCTATGATGTAGAGATCAAAAGGATCTGTGGAGCTTTCTGATTTATTATTAATAATTATTATGACTATTTTTATTATTATTACAAATGAAGGAATTGAAGCCAATGGACTAAAGTGGTTTGGCCAGTGTCACATTGTGAGGCAGTGATAGAGTTGAAACTAGGTCCTGGGCATGCTAGTCCTTTTTTGTTTCCCCCTTAACCAATAGGCCAGTGTGTCTCTTGTGTAGGAATTAAGAGAATGTTTTGCACGAAAGACACAGGTCCTCTCACTTTCTCTCCAGCTCCTTCTGCTCCCTTGATGCTCAGCTAATAAGTCCCCGAGGGCTGCTAAGAGGATTAAGAAGGTTAACATAGACATTTAGACTTCACAGAAATTGATTGTGGAGGGAGAGAGAATAACCAAATTGTACATGGGCCAGGAGATTGACCACATGGAAAATGGGCCCTGGAGTCAGCAAGGCTCACTGACTCTTGACCCTGAAGTCAGATTTGCTTCAGATGGGGAGGGTATCTGTGACCCTAGAACAGGGATTCTGGAGTGTGGAACAGATGGGTTTCTTATGGTGGTTTGCAAAAACGGGGATTGCTTCAAACTTATTAAGAAACCACAATATGCTAAGTGTTTTACATCAGGGTTTTCTATTTGGTAGACCAACACTTGCTGGTAAATAGCAACATTTTCTCTAATTGATGTCTTCAGATAAGTCATGTGACCTATCACCACCAGCACCATACACAGTTTTTGTTAGGCTGACAGCAGGCCTAATCAATACTGGGTGTCACATCATTGAAAAAACATTGATCAACAGGAGAGAGTACAGAAGGAGTTGTTGTTGTTTGTCCTTCATTCTTGAAGAGGACCATAACATCAGGGTGATATCATGACTTGCAATGAATTGGATTTAAGTGAGGGAGGGCTATGCAAGGCCACCAAACTCACTCTCTCCTCCATAGCCATCTGGGTTGACTAGGGATGGCCCTGGATGTTTCAACTGGGGTTAAGTGACTTGCCCAGGGTCATACTGCTAGTAAGTGTCTGAGGTGAGATTTGAATTCAGGTTCTCTCCAATTCAGGGCCACCTAGCTGCCCAGAAAGTCCAGAAGGAGAGAAAGAGAAGGGCAAAAGGCCTGGATGGAGATCCTGCTGTATGAATATTGAGTGAAGAAGCAGGGGAGCTTTAGCTTAGAGAAAAGAAAACTTGGGTGGATCATCAGAACGGTCTTCGAATAGTTCAAAGGGATGTCACCTGGAAGAGTAATGAAACCTGTTCTGCATGGCCCTAGAAGACAGAGTTAGAAGCAATGCAATAAATATATAAATATACATGCACACAGAGGTTAATTGAGGCTTGATATAATTTAGGTTTAACTTCCTAAAAATTAGAACTATCTAGAAGTGGAATGGGGTACCTTGGGTCATGGTTGGGTTTCCTTCACTTAAAGTCTTCAAAGAAATTTGGTCTTATGTGGTATAGAGGGAATTCTGTTCTAGGTGTGTGGGTTAAATTAGCCTCTGAGATACTCTGGTGCCAGGGCACCTAGGTTAAAAAATTAAGCCAGCAACTTCACCCTTCCACATCAATGTCCTGCCCTTACCCCACTCAGGGATGCCAATGTCAACCGTTCCAACTGTGATGTTTAAAATCTAAATGTGGGGCCTAAACCCCCCCCCAGTTTGGGGGAGGGGGAAACTCACTAAGATTTACTGATAAATTCAGCAAGATTTTAGGTTTTAAGGATTTATTAAAGAATAAAGACAACACATGGGATCTCATAACACCAGAAAAGTTTATCGAGTAGAGAGAAGGGAACAGATTCAAAAAAAGTAGAGACAGCAAGGTTTAAAAACTAATTGGATATGCAGAGTAAGGGAGAGTGAGATGCCAAAGATGATACAAGGTTGTGAATCTTTGTAACTGGAAAGATGGAGATAGTCTCAACAGAGATGGTGAATAGGTCTGACTATGTCCACATTAATATATAAATATAAATATATTTATCCCATTGGAGGAAGTGATGAATCCTGGTTTCATCACTTATTCATTATTCTACCAAATCATTTAATCTTTCTGAGTCTCAATTTCCATACTTGCAAATTTAGAAATGTAGACATAGAGAGCTTGAATGAAACTTAGACGGTAATCCAATCCATCCTCTCCATTTTTAGGTAAGGAAATAAGACCCAAGGAGATTAATTAATTCACACAAGGTTGCCTGACCTGTGGTAGAACATTCTGAGCTTGTATTGGTCTGATCAGGCAGTCAGATACGCTGTACCTTGACTCCAACATAGTGATGTCATTTTGGTCCTCTTTGAAAATGAAGGATAACAACCAACCAATCAACCAAGTGACCACAAGGTCACAGAAATAGTGTTTCTTTGTTTGTTTCTTTATTTATTTATTTTGGAGTGGGGGTTATCACACTTCTCTAGGCAATGTGGTTTAAAGAGGGGAAAAAAAACCCCTCCTGATTTTGGTATTAGAAGATCAGTCTTTGAAACAGTCTTGTGTAACCTTGGATGATTTACTTCTCTCTGACCTGCAGTTTCATCCTCTATAAAATGAACGAGTTGGACCAGATGATGTCTAAGGTTCCATTCAACTGTAAGATCTTATGCCTTTCACGTGACATGGTGTGGAGTCCCCCACCCCTTTTTGCCCTTCTCTCAATACACATTTCCTAGGCTGCAAAGTAAGACTGAACCAAGAAATCCCCCCCCATCAAAACAGCACAAAGTTCACAAAACTCCATATTGAACCCATTTTCTACTCTTCCATTTTGTTTTCTTGTTTCTAATAGTACCTGTCCTACAACTGCGTGGTACCCTAGTGAGAAAAGCCCTTTGTGAACCACGATGTACTTCATCAGTACCATTTATTATCTTTAATAATAATCTCTCTGACCCAAAAGAATCTCTGGCTAGAAAGTGAAGATAATAGTACTGATACTGTTGATGTCACAAGACTATAAGTGTTGTATAAACTTGTAAAGCACTTTATAAACAGGTACAGTTATTGAAAAAAACTTTGGTTTCTTGCTTCAAAATTGGGCCATTGAAGGCTAGTGCCTCTCTGCCATCTTGGGCCACTGCCCTAGGTCTAATTCTAGAATTGGCCATAAATGAAAAGAATTAGAGAGGAAAAATTATCTATGCTGTTCTGGTTGGAAAATTGGCAGCCTTCATCTGGGTATCCCCCAGAGACCAAGCCAGTGTCTTGAATTTCCTCTTCATGAATAGATAGTGCTATTTTTAAAGAATGCAAATGAATCCACCCAAGGAGAGAGAAAGAACCTTGACTGGATACATCTGGACACCCAGGATGCACTGCATTTCCTGGGGGTAGTTTTCAATTTGCTCCTCTGTCTGTTTCTTCAAAAGCTACTGCCAGGGAATTTGTCCAACAGGCTTCCTGTGACCTTCTAAGTAGTTGGTGGAGTTGGGTCATTGTGTCTGTTTACCTCAGCCGGTGGGGGAACTCTGGGATGCTAACTAGAGGGGACGAGTTCTAAGCTTGGGTATAATGTGTGCATAATGCGAGTTGACAGCTCCTTAGGGAGATGAGAAATCTGGATTCGAGGTCATTTTTGCCACTGCAGGAGAGTAGGGGTCCGAAAATGTTTCTGTCTGGGAATTAAGTCTTACAGATCCATTTTTGTGAACTTTGTGCTGTTTTGATGGGGGGAAATTTCTTGGTTCAGTCTTTCTTTGCAGCCTAGGAAATGTGTATTGAGAGAAGAGCAAAAAGGAGGCGGGGATTATCATGTTACATGAAAGGCATAAGATCTTACAGTTGAATGGAACCTTAGACATCATCTGGTCCAACTCGTTCATTTTATAGAGGATGAAACTGCAGGTCAGAGAGAAGTAAATCATCCAAGGTTACACAAGACTGTTTCAAAGACTGATCTTCTAATACCAAAATCAGGAGGATTAATTTTTCCTCTTTAAACTACACTGCCTAGAGAAGTGTGATAAAGCCCCCATCAATAAATAAATAAAATAACTAATTAATAAATAGGTGAATAAATGAATGAATAGATAAATAAATAAACAAAAAAACACTTATGTAATCTTTTTTTTTAGTGAGGCAATTGGGGTTAAGTGACTTGTCCAGGGTCACACAGCTAGTAAGTATTAAGTGTCTGAGGCTGGATTTGAACTCAGGTACTCCTGACTCCAGGGCCAGTGCTCTATCCACTGCGCCACCTAGCTGCCCCAAAACTTATGTAATCTTAGCCTGCCTTCAGAGGGGCATAACATTCAGGAATCCAAGAATAAGGACTAGTCCCAGACATCTAGAGAGTCCTGTTCAATTCTAGGAACCAAATCTTAGGAAGGTAACACTGATAAGCACGAGAAGGGACTTCATGAAGATCTGTTGAAGGTCCTAGGAATGTTTATTTTGGGGGGGGAGCCATGAGGGTTAAGTGACTTACCCAGGGTCACATAGCTAGTAAATGTCAAGTTTCTGAGATCGGATTTGAACTCAGGTCCTCCTGAATCCAGGACCCGTGCTTTATCCACTGTACCACCTAGCTGCCCCCACCTAGGTATGTTTAGTAGGGAGAAGAGGAGCCTCCGTGGAACAGGCTAACTCTTCAAGCACTCAAAGGGTTGTCCTGTTAAACAGGGACAAGACCTGTCCCATTTCGTCCTAGAAGGCAGAACTAGGGACAAGGAGCAGAAGTTGCAAAAAGACCGATTTAATTTTGATCTAAGGAAAATCTTCCTAAGAATCCCAAGGAGTGGAAAAGTATTCACTAATAAATGCTTGTTATGTGCCAGGCACTGTGCTAAGCTCTGAGGAGAAAATAAAGACAGAAGCATTCACCCTGCTCTCCGGGAGTCTGCATTCTAATGGCAGAGACAGGATGTAAATAACCGCAGCCATACAAAATATATGAGGAGATGGAAGATAATTTGAGAGGGAATGCACCAGCAGCTGTGGGCACTGGGAGATGCCTCCAGCAGAAGGTGGGAGATGAGTCTTGATAGAAGCCAGGGAAGCTCAAAAGCAAAGAGAGGAAGGAGGGAGAGCCTTCCAGGCATGGGGGGGGGGGCTGCCAGTACAAACACACAGAGGGTGGAGATGACATGTATTTGAAGAATAGCAAGTAGACTCGTGGCTGCACGGCAGTGTGGGTGGAATGGCAGATGAGGCCCTTGAGTTTTCTGGTCCAGGCCATCAGAATTTTGCTCTCAACCCTTCTCCTGCCCAGCCTTTCATGACTTATTTCTTTGTAGGAAATTCGGCCACGCAAGGCTAACCTATATCCAATTGTTTACTGTCTCAGGGAGCCGGGGGCTGAGGGAGGAAAGGAGATTTGGAATTTGGGATTTGGGAATTCTTAAAAAAGTTAAAATTGTTTTTACGTGTAATTGGGGGGGGGAAATAAAATATTATGGAACCTTTAAATAAAATAGGCTAATGAAGGGGCCTGAGGGGCTTTCTTTAATTCTAGGAAGAAAGCTATGGGTGGAGTCAGGGACTTGGTATCTCATCATCATAAATATCCCAGTTCCTTTAGCAAAATGTTTCCTCTGACTTTTCGCCAGACTGATCCACATAGACATAGTAAGTGGCTAAACCAAAGCAATAGTTATATATCATGGGACTGAGAGATGGGAGGGACCTTAGGAATACTCTAGTTGGGAAAATAGCTGACGTTTATATAGTTGGTTACTGTCTCCAAAACACTTGGCATAAGTGATCACATTTAAACCTCTCTCAATGACCCTGTGGGCCAGGTACCACAGGGCTTGTTCTCTCCGTTTTACAGATAAGGAAATAGGCTGAAAGAGAATTAAGTCTTGCGTCCTGAACACAAAGGCATCAGAGAACATGAGGGGCAGAATTTAAAGACAGATCTCTCCTCATGGAGAAGTATAGTATTCTTTCCACTGTGTCATGTTTCCTCCAGGCTAGAAGAAGGGGACCAGTTAAGAAGCTAGCACTTGAACTCAGGTCTTTTGAAGCAAGTCTCCTGACTCCAGATTTACTACTCTTTCTGCTACAGTGTTCAGCCTCTAATAGGTGAGATCTGAAACAGCTGCTCCCTCTGCCCCTCCACCATTCATCACCCCCACCCCCACAAAATACACATATACCCTGGCTTTGGGTTGTCTTCTAAAGATCAACTGGGATGCTATACTGTATGCGTTGGGCAGCTAGGTGGTACAGTGGATAGAGCACTGAGCATGGAGTCAGGAGGATCTGAATTCAAATCCGGCCTCAGACACTAGCTGTGTAACCCTGGGCAAGTCACTTAACCACCATTTATCTCAGTTTCTTATCGGTAAAATGAGGACACACTGGAGAAGGAAAAGGCAAGTCACTCCAGTATCTTTACGAAAACAAAACAAACAACAACAATAAAACAAAACCTGGATAAATTCCATGGGGTCATGCAGAATCAGACACAACTAAACAACAACCACCTATATGTATCACAGATGAAATTTTTGGATGCTAGATCCCAAGTAGAAAGAAGCTTCTTGAAATAACCCTAGTTAGGGGAGCTGCTAGGTGGTACGGTGAATAAAGCACTGGCCCTGGATTCAGGAGGACCTGAGTTCAAATCCGGCTTCAGACACTTGACACTTACTAGCTGGTGTGACCCTGGGCAAGTCATTTAACTCACCAAAAAAAAAAAAAAAAGGAAATAACCCTAGTTAGGCAAGTATAGAATCTGTTTAAACAATTGAATGGCTTAGAAGTTGGAACAGCCAGGTGCCAGGTATACTTTGAAAGGAGCAGACTGTCGAGATTAGTGAAACATAATGTTTCTTTTTAGCTCCAAGATCAGGGAGGGAGCTAGCACAACTGAATGAATGAATGAATAAGCATTTATTAAGTGTTATGCTGAGTCTTGGGGCTACAGTTCCAAAAACCAAGACAGACCCTGACTTCAAGGAGCTACGTTCTCACAGAGGAAAATGTCTTTTGTGTGAAAACAACTTTTGTGTGGAGAAATAGTCATGCAGGGCCATCTCTAAATTTAAAGCTGGACCCCTGAGTTCTAGGCCCAACTCTGTTACTGCTTCTCTGTAGCATTCGGAAAATCGCTTTATTTCTTTCTTCTTCCATAAAAATTTAAGTCTTGAATTGGAATTTTGAACCTTTAAAGATAACATAATGTCTTGAATAGGGCACTGAACTTAGAGTCTGAAGGACATATGTCAGATCCAACCCTTAGATACTTAGTAGTTGTGTGATCTAAACAAGTCATTTTTTTCCCCATGTCTCTATTTCCACATCTATAAAATTGGAAGGTTGGACTCCATGCCCTCATAGGTCCCTTCTAGCAATAAATCTACAGCCTTAATCCTTCCCCAATCTGACATTCCTTTGTTATTATATTTATCAATTATAATATGAATTCTAAATCTTATTTAGTAACAATATGCAAATGGAGCTGATGTGCCCCACACTATCTGAAGTGCTTTCCTCTTTTAGGCAGATGGAGTATCCTGATTCCTAATGCAAGTCTGATCATGTCCCCTCACCCCCAATTCGCTAAACTCCAGTGGCTCCCTATTGTCTCCAGGAGCAAATACAAAATGCTCTGTTTGGTATTCAAACCCAGTCTCCGTGCACCTTACTTCCCAACACATAGCTCTTCACTCCACTGACTCTGGCCTCCTGGCTGTCCCATAAACAAGGCACGCCATCTCTCAGCTCTGGGAATTGTCTTTGGCCATCCCTCATGCTTGGAATGCACTCCCTCCTCCACCTCCTTGGCTTCCTGTGAGTCCCAATGAAAATCCCTCCTTTTCCAGGAAGCCTTCCCCAACTCCTCCATTATTTCCAATTTATTCTGTATATAGCTCACTTTGTATATATTTGTTTTCCTGTTATCTCTACTATTAGATTGTAAGTTCTGTCAGAGCAGGGACTGTCTTTTGCCCCTTTTTGTATCCTCCGTGCTTAGCACAGTGCTGGGAAGGTAGTAAGCACTTAAATGTTTGTTGAATTGAATGATTTTGTAAAGGATTTGAGCTTCAGTATGTGAAATAAGTTGCCTAAAGTCAAGCAGTCAGTGAATGCCAGAGGTGAGGAAGAGACCTGAGCCTCCAGAGTCCAAGTCCATATGTTACACCTCTGGCTACCTTAAGTAACTGCAGAAAGATTTAATGGGTAGGTGTCAATCTAGTTTGCTTCTCTACCTGCTCCTTGAGTCTTGTGGCACCCTCCACCACAGAATGAGAGTGTGTTTTGAATGGCTCCAGACCTGCCAAGTTCTTCTATTGTACCAAAGAGAGGGTCCTCTCAGCCTCTTCCTAGAAGAAACACAGTAGAAGCATGGGGAGACCATGACATTCACAAGGAAATTAAAGACATTGGCAGCAAAGGGGAAGACTTTGGGTCCCTGAGGAGGCAAAGTATCACAAAATTGTCATCTTAGAGCTACAAGAAACTTTAGAGATCGCCAAATCCTTTACCCTCATTTTCCAGATAAGGAAATTAAAGCCCAGAGAGATTCTGAATCAGATCTTCACAGGTAACAAGTAAAACCAGTTAGAATGTGAACCAGTGCTTTCCCTGTTAAACTCATAGGCTGCTGGAGGAATCTGGGACATTTGTTCTCTGATTGTAGGATTAGAACTCTCTATATTTCTATGATGCTTTAGGTCTAAGAAGCACTTTCCTCAAAGAAACCCTATTAGGGAAGAAACTCAAGGACTCTTAGCTCTATTTCAGAGATGAGAAACAATTAACATAGGTAGGAGTATTGTCTTAATTTTTTTTTTTTTGGTGGGGCAATGAGGGTTAAGTGACTTGCCCAGGGTCACACAGCTAATGAATGTGACGTGTCTGAGGCCATATTTGAACTCAGGCATTCCTGAATCCAGGGCTGGTGCTATATCCACTGCTCCACCTAGCTGCCTGGTAGGAGTATTGTAATCGAGATTTGAACTCGGGTCTTGAGGTGCCGAGTCTAGCCCTACTGCCATTATACCACATTGGGTATTCAAAGTGCTTTTGACTTGGTACCAGAAGATTCAATCCCAAGCTCTGTCACTTCCTAGTGTGTGACCTTCAGCAAATAACTTTCCCTTCCATCTTGTGCTTAGCTCAGAAGATTGTTGGGATCATCAATGAAATATGTGTAAAATACTTTCCATCCACAAAGCAACATGTTCATTTTAACAGCTGTTTTTATTGCTAATGATATCTGTCCATCACCCAGTTCCTCAGTTTTACTAAGAAACCAACACTGATGCATAGTGAAGTGAGCAGAGCTGAGAGGACATTGTGGGTAATAGAATCAGTTCCCTTTATCTGGAAAATGAGGTAAAGACTAGGCGATGTCTAAGCTTCCTTCTACTTTGCACCCTGAGCAGCTGCTATGAAAGACAGCCTGGTAGATATTTGTGTCATCCTTTATCAATCAGTATCATAGTCTGTACTTCCATTTAATTATAATTTCTTGAAGTCTTCCAGCTTCATTTATAGCAAGAATGTCAATACCGATGTGGTTCAGTTCTTCAAGTGGTATATCAGCTCTTTGATCGTTAAATAAATTAGGTCTCACATTTAGAGTACCAACAATTAAATTCATGTTTGGAGAGAGTCAAAAAATTGTACTGTTCTTAGAATCTATTGTGGCGATTTCTGACACTCTACCACAGAAGTGGGAGGGGGCCACAGGGAGCTGGAGGACCATTTTGCAGTTTTCTTTGTTTCAGCGGTAACCCTTTGTGCTACACTGACACACAACAGCCAAAAGCAAATGCCAGTTTGCATTTTCAGCTCATTTATAGAACATTATCAAGAAGATTGGAAAACAATTATGAGTATTGCTTGAGAAAGGCTGTGTGGCTCAGTCGATGGAGTGCTATCCTGGAGTCAGGGCCTGCCTCTGAACACAGGTTGGCTGTGTGACCCTGGGCAAGTCACGTAACTTCTCAGTACCCCCAGGGAACTTTTTTTTTTTTTGACTCAACAAACATTGATTTTTTTATTTTCCATTTACATGTAAGGGTAGTTTTCAACATTCATTTTCATAAGATTTAGAGTTCTAAATTTTTCTCCCTCCCTCCCTCCCTTTCCTCCCCCCTCCACAAGATCACAATCAGGTTATATATGTACAATCCACAAGTGTTCTTTTTATCAGTTCTTTCTATAGTGGTGCATAGTAAGCTTCCTCATTAGTTCCTTGGGATTGTCTTGGATCATTGCACTGCTGAGAGTAGTTAAGGCATTCACAATTACTCATTGAACAATACTGCTGTCACTATGCACAATGTCCTCTCAGCTCTGCTCACTTCACTATGCATCAATGTTCATTAGTACTTCCAGGTTTTTCTGTGATCATCCTGTTTGTCCATTCCACAAGTCCATTCCACTACAATCATATAACAGTTTTTTCCATCATTCCTCAATTGATGGACATTCCCTTGATTCTCAATTCTTAGCCTCCACCAAGAGTTGCTATAAATATTTTTTGTATAATTTTTCCCCCTTTTCTCTTTTTCATGATTACTATTGTTAACTGTTTCCCTTCTATCCTATTCCCTTCCCCATGATATTTATTCTATTATCCATCTTCTTTTATCCTATCACTATTCAAAAGGGATTTACTTCTGTCTGTCCCCTCCCCCACTCTGCCCTTCCTTCTTTAGCCCCTCTCTCTTTATTCCTTTCCCCTCCTATTTTCCGGCAGGGTTATAGATATTACTCCACCCAATTGAGTGTGTACATTATTCCCTCCTTGAGCGAATTCTAATGAGATTGAGGTCTTGGAGCCCATTTTGATGAGTGTTAGACTCATTTACTGCCCAGATTAAATAGATTACTCCACCCAGTTGGGTGTGTCTATTAGTCCCTCCTTGAGGCAGCTCTGATGAGTTTAAAATCTTTGAGCCTTTTCTGATGAGTGTAAAATTCATTTACTGCCCTGCTCCTCTCCCATCTCTTCCCCCACTCTATAAGCCTTTTCCTGTTACTTTCATGTAGGATTCCCCCTCCCCCAATGAATTCCCTTCACCCCTCAATTTAACTCTAAAGATGTTATCACCTAGCTAAGTGACACAGTGGACAAATCATCACCCCTGGACCCAGGGGATCCCAGACAAAACCTGGCCTCAGATACAAGAGAGTCACCCATTGTACAACCCCAGGTATGTCCCCCAGCTCCATTTTTTTTTTTTTATGGTTCTCTAGGGTCTTGTATTGAAAGTCAAATTTGCCATTTAGTTCAGGTCTTTTCATCACAAATATCTGAAAGTCTTCTTTTTGATTAAAGTCCCATTTTTTCCGCTGAAAGATAATGCTGAGTTTTGCTGGGTAGGTGATTCTTGGTTGTAAACCCATTTCCTTTGCCCTTTGGAATATCATATTCCATGCTCTCCGGTCCTTTAATGTAGAAGCTGCTAGATCTTGTGCTATCCTGACTGGGGCTCCACAGTACTTGAATTCTTTCTTTTTGGCAGCTTGCAATATTTTCTCCTTGACCTGAGAGCTCTGCAATTTGGCTATAATATTTCTAGGAGTTTTCTTTTTGGGATCTCTTTCTGGAGGTGATTGGTGGATTCTTTCAATTTCTATTTTAGCTTCTTCTTCTAGAATTTCAGATATTCCCTGAGAATATCTTGGAAGATGGTGTCTAAGCTCTTTCCTTGATCATGGTTTTCAGGTAGACCAATAATTTTCAAATTATCTCTCCTGGACCTATTTTCCAGATCGGCAGTTTTTCCTAGAAGATATTTCACATTGCCCTCTATTTTTTTATTCATTTGGATTTGCTTTATTGTGTCTTGGTTTCTCATAAAGTCACTGGCTTCCATTTGTTCAATCCTAATTCTTAGGCAATTATTTTCATCAGAGAGCTTTTGTACCTCCTTTTCCATTTGGCCAATTTGACTTTTCAAGCTGTTGACTTTTTTCTCATGTCTTTCCTGCATCACCCTCATTTCTCTTTCCATTTTTTTCTCTACCTCTCTAATTTTATCTTCAAAGTCCTTTTTGAGCACTTCTATGGCCTGAGACCAATTTGTATTTTTCTTGGAAGCTTTAGATATAGGGGCCCTGATGTTGACATCTTCCTCTGAGGGTGCCCCTTGGTCTTCCTTGTTACTGAAGAAACTTTCTATGGTCCTCACCTTTCTCTGTCGGCTCATCTTGCCTTTCTTTTACTAGACTTTTAGCTCCTTAAAGTGGGGCACTGTTTCTAGGCTGCAGTATCCCAAGCTTAAGAAATCCCAGGTGGTATGATTTAAGGAGAATCAGGTTCTTCTCTCGCCCGGCCTGTCTCCTGGTCCTAGATGACCCCAGACCAACTTGCCAGTCAACCAGCTTTGTGTGTTGTGGTTGTTAGCTCTGATGAGCCTGTGCCCCTCCCCCACCTGGGCCACTTCTACTTGAGCCTACCACCTGGTTCTCAGTAGGGGTATAAAATCCAAGTTCTGCCTTAGCACCAGCATAGACCCCTGTAGTCTCTCCCCTGCCCAGGGCTCAGCCCACTCACCAGACTGTGAGCTTAGTTCTAGACGACACTGGTGCTTCAGCTGATTCAGAGGTCTCCTTCTCTGGTGAGGACTTCCCTGAGACTGGATCTGTGTCAGGGTGACTGTGGGGTTGGGCCCGACTCCTGTATCAGCACAGCAGCTCCCTCCTTCTGACCTTCCAAGCCGTTCTTGGTTAGAAGATGATTTCAGCACATTCTTCTCTGAGTTTTGCTGCTCCGGGCATTTTCCTATGACCTTATTTGGATGTTTTTTGGAATGATCATGTCATGAGTTCGGGAGCATTAGTGAAGTGAGTGTCTCAATGAATGAAATGCCATTTCCTTATGAAATGAAAAAAAAAAAAGGTGTGGTACCTATAAAGAAATTGAGACTCAAAAAGAAGTGATTTACCCAAGACCACACTGGTAATAAGTAGAACTAGGATTTAAATTGGTTCCTCTGATTCTGGCTACAGGTTCTTCCTGCTATAATTGGCTGCTTATACATGGTTAGTAGAGTCATTCACTCATTCAGAAATATTTATGAAGTACCTATTGTCCTGTGCCCTAATGTGTATATACTTCACCCAGCTCTTTGGCATCCCTTGTTCTTTCAAGGCTCAGCACCAGAGCCACCGAGTCCCTTTCCAATCACCCCCCCCTCAATTATACAAAATTCATTTAGCATGCATTATTTACTAACTTGTCTGCACCCCATTCCCAAATAGACAGTAAGCTGCTTTGAGGGTAGCCACTATCCTCTTTTTGTCTTTGTATCCTCCAGTACCTACCACCTGAACATAATAGGCATATAATAGGAATTAGTGAAATTAGATTATATGTCTGGATGCCAAAGACCCAATCTTTGCTTTCTTGGAGTTTATAATTTTGTAGGAGGATGAGAAATAGGGGCAGGCAGTAAATGTACTACAAAGCAAAACACCATAAGTACCTGAGAGAAAGGAACAAGGTAGAAGAAGGAAAGATCATGCCTGACTGGATCCATCAGGGAAGGCTTCCTGGAAGAGGTAGCATGTCAGCTGGATATTGAAGGACAGGAAAGAATATCGGAGAAATTCTAATAAAACTGGGTTCTGGTCAAGTCCAACACCATAGAAGAATTTCATTCCTTTTGGGGAATTTGGGTGGAAGGACAGGAAATGAAGAATTTGTGCTTCCTTGAACAGGAAGGATTATTTTTAGAGACTAAGAATAGAAATGGAAGTGAAACTCATCAAAGAGCAACTAAGTATCAACTATGTGATACAAAGACACAAATGAAACAGTCCCTTCCTTCAGAGAGCTTACATTCTGCTAGTGTAAACAATGTGTCAACAGATCAGCAAATGCAAAAAATTTAAGGAGGGAAAGAGACCTAGAGCCTGGAAAGAGGGTGGGGTAAGAAAAGGCCTCACAAAGGTAAAAACACCATTGAAAAAAGCTAAAGATAATCAGGATCAGAGGGGGAGAGGAAGGACTTTCCAGGTATGAGGGACCACTTGGGCTGGAAATGGAATGCCCAATTTAAGGAACAACAAGGAGACCAGTTTGTCTGAACCACAGAAACATAAATAAGTCTGGTGATGTGAAATCATATTTGTGAGATATGCATCACCCTAAGGAACACCCTCTTCAAGAGAGTATTACGATACTGGAGCATTGATAGTACAAGGCTTAGAGCTTGCTGGCCTCTTCTAGCACCTTTACTCAAGACACATTTAGGAAGGGCATTAACAATGCTGTAGAATGTACTTATTCATGGGGCTTCCTGGACACCAAATGCCTGAACTTAAGAATTACAAGTTGTTCTTTTTGCAACAGTCCTGTGGAATAGGTAATACAAAAATTATTAACCCTATTTTATAGAAGAGGAAACTGATGCTCAGAAAAGTTACCAGTCTCCCATTGTGACATTGTTAATAATGTCAGAGCCAAGATTAAAACCCAAGGTTCTCAGCTCCCAGTTCTGTTCTCTAATCACTACTCAAATGCATCTCACACCATTTTTCATCTAGTCTTCATTTGAAGACTGCCAGTGATTGGGGAACTCATTATCTTCGGCAGCATCCCATTCCCCTTTGAAACAGTTCTAATTATTTAGAGATTTTTTGCCCTTGCATCAAGCCAAAAATCTGGCTCTCTCAGCTTCCACTCATTACTCCAAATTTTTATTTTTGTTGGGTTTTTTCCATCTCAAATCAAGAAATACTAATTTAACCATTTTCCCACATGGCAGCCCTTCAGGTGCTTGGATATAGTTCTCATACTCATCCGACATCTTCTCTTTTTCAGGCTAAACAACCCCACTTCTTTTAATTGTCCCTTGTATGACATGGTCACATCTTTTCAACATCTTTCCTAAAATGTAGCACCCAGAATGGACACAATATCCCAGATGCAGTCTAATCAGGGCAGGCTGCTGCAGGACTATAATTTCCCTTGTTCTGAATCTTATGCCTTTTGCCTTTCTTTGTATCCCACAGTGCTTAGCACAAAGCAAATACTCAATAAATGCTTATTGACTAATTAACTGACCTTAAACCCAAGACTACATCAGCTTTATAGCTTCCATGTCACATATGGAGTTTGCCATCTAGATTATTTTTCTTGGGAATTATTGTCTTGCCACCTCACCATGCCCCATACTCAAATACATACCCTACCCTTGTGAAGTTGATTTTTAGATTTCACCTGCAGGACTTTACATTTATCTCTAATGTTAT
This sequence comes from Dromiciops gliroides, assembly GCF_019393635.1. NCBI lineage: Eukaryota > Metazoa > Chordata > Mammalia > Microbiotheria > Microbiotheriidae > Dromiciops > Dromiciops gliroides. The sequence goes on along the minus strand of NC_057863.1, from coordinate 552,253,499 downwards.
ATCAGTAAACAGCCTTCATTATACCATCTAGCATTTAACTGTCGCGCCTAGCTTTGTCATCTTTGTCCTTACAACTTACGTGTTAGAGAACTAGGAACACCAAATACTACAGCATGGAATATCAAATGTTGAAGCAGAGAATATGGAATGTTAGACTTGGAAGGTAGAGATCAATTTATCTGTCTTTTTATGGATGTAAAATATAAAACAAAGAGAAGTTATAGGTGACTTATCCAAGGTCACAGGGCAGCACTGAGCCTAGAACACAAGTCTTTTCATTCCTCTTCCAAGACTTTTTCCTCTGTACTAGTAATGTTTAATGAACCTCAGTTTGTCAGCTTATAAAATAGAAGTATTAATACTTCTGGTGTCTTCCTTACAAGGTGGTTGTGATATCATGGGTATAATAATTACTTTGTAATTATAAGATGCTGTTTAAAGGAGAATCAATAATTCTGCTCTTGTGTGCTAATTACAGACCTATCTGGTTCCAAAAACCAGTTGGTCAAACAGTTAGTCTTCCAATTTAGAGGGTAATACCAGTGTTGACAGACTTCCCAGATCCAGTTCTTGTCATACCGAACAGTCTCTCTCCTCTTTTGAATACATAGAGAGGTACGTGGCATAGTGGATAGAAGTGAAGTAAGACCTGAGTTCAAATCCAGACCCAGATACTTACTTGCTCTGTGACCCTTGGCAAGTCACTTAACCTCTGTCTAGAGGTGATAATAGCACCTATTTCCCAGGGTTGTTGAGAGAACAAAATGAGATTATATTTGTAAAGCAATTTAAAAACCTTGAAGTGTTTTATAAATGATAATAATAATAATTATTAATGACATCCAAGAGTCAACAGAGAAGGGGGCAGTTTTATATATGTTTAAGTCCAACAAAAGGATCCCTGTTTTTTTATTTTAAAAAGAGCCTTAAGATCTGAATCCATAATCATCTACTGTCCAAATTTAGCCTTTTTTATGTTGGAACATAGAATGTTACATCTAAAAGGGCTTTAGAATATAGACCATAAAAAACTATATGGAAAACTCAGTGTATAAAATGTAAATGCACAAGGCATTAGAATTCTAGGCCTGGAAAGGGCCTTACAATATAGAATGACAGAACATACCACAGAAAATATTAGCATCACAACACATTCAAGCCAACCTCTTCAAACCAGTTCATTTTGCACATATGGAAAATGAGGTTCAGCACAGTTGACCTTCCTCCAAGGTTCCAGAGCTTGAAGAGCCACAGTCTTCTGAATCCCAGGCCACTGTTTTTATATGCCAACACTCTGCCTTGTCCTTTGTAATCCTGCCTCTTTTTTTTTTTTCTGTGCATGTGAAAGGCAAATGAAGAGGTCGGTATTTATAGCAATCGGGGAAGCAATCTCTCAGCTACTGGAGCAAGACCAGCCAGCTCCCCTGGCAGTGAATATTGAGAGCTGGAAAGCATTATGATTGGTGTCTAACAAGGAAGCCCATTATCTGAGAGGAGAGACGGTTCCATCCGGGGACATGGAATTGTCTCAGCATTGTGCCTTAGGATCCTCATCCTTTGCCACATTACAGATCCCCATTACAATGAGTTCTGGCTAATGACAGAGCAGATTTCGTTGCCTCTTCATCACCACAGGGTAAAGAAGGGGATTTGTTTTCTCTGTGTGTAGAGAGTGGCATTCAGTCAGTCAGTCAGTCAGTCAACAAACATATATTAAGCACCTAGTGTTCTACTATTTTTGTGCATTATTTCCATAGCCCTTTCTGGTTCAGTCAAAAATTATTGGACTTCTAGGTAGATCAGAGGGATTTTGTCAATCTAGTTTACCCAGAAATTCAGCAAAGAATTTGACTGAGCCACTCATGCTGTATTTGTAGACATGACGGAAAAATATGAGGTAGATGACAGTAAAGTTAGATGGATTCGGAACTAATTCAGCGACTAGCTTCAAGGTTGTGCTAGAGCCAGCTCATACGTGCCCGTAGTTAAATTTTAATTGTGGACATTTGTACCTCAGAAAAGGGCAAATCAGGTTTTGTTGATTGTCTGGGCTTAAGAAAGTGACAGAGAAAATATTAATGATGTGCATTATACTTTAAGTACATAGTGTGTACTTTTGTGGGGAGGAAGAAGAACTGGTTTTTAAACATTTACCAGCCCACCACTGAGCAGACCCAAAAAGTAGTTAGCCATTAACAGCTTAACCCTAATGGTCTGCCACAGGACATCTGTCCTTAACCTGCTTAACACTTTGATGAAAGTCTTAAATAAAGGTGTAACTATCATGCTTATGTGAAGGTGACACAAAGCTAGGAGGAAGAACTGATGAATTTTATGGCAGTCAGGATCCCAGAAGATTTCAACAGGTTAGAATGAGGGGTAACTCCCCCAAAATCCACTTGCCAACTATAAGACCAGAGGCTAGTGGACTAAAATGGGAGGATGGGAGTGGGGGGGGCGGGATTAAATATCCAGCCTCCTCATTTTACAGATGAGGGAAAGAAGTCTGGAAGAGGTTAGTGACTTCCCCTGGATCACATGAGTAGTTTGTGGCAGAGCCACAATAGCAAACACAAGATTAATTTGAGGAATTGAAGTTATTTAAGCTGGAGAAGGAAAGATTTTGGAGTGATATAATCGCCTTCTGGAAGCATTTGTAGGGCTAGCCTTTGGAAGAGGCATCAGATTTGGACTGTTTGGTTCTGGAAAGCTTCCCTGGGAAGAATGTGAGGAAGTTCCAGAGAAGCAGATTTCTAAAAACTTGCTCCCTATTAGGGCCATCCCAAAGTGGCATGGGCTACCTATGGAAGTAGTGAGTTTCTGGTCTGCCAGTGGTCTTCAGAGGTAACCATCCAGTGGGGGCTGTTGTAGAGGGCACTTTGGTCAGATACAGATTGGATTCCATGGTCTCTGAGGACTCATGCAAATCTGAGAGTCTGTGATTCTTTGACTTGACAAATCATTATGTCAGCCCTCAGGTTGGTCTGCCACAGGATGCTGTCCTTGACCTTTTGCCCACATTAGCACTGTGAGGTAGGCAGTGCAGGTGTCGTTCTTAATCATTTATAACTTAACAAATGAGGAAGCGAGAGTCCAGGAAGGTAAAAGCAGTAAGTTAGTAAACATTTATTAGATGCCTACTATGTGCCAAGCACATGTTCAGATACCTCCTAAATGTCAGAAACCAAACTCAAACCCAGATCTTCTCACTCTGAAACTACTGTCCTTTGTACCACACCTTGGTACAGTGCCCTCTTATGGCACCTTAGGGGATAAGAGTTTTTGTAAGGCATTGTCCCTATCCTATGGTGGGAAGGGGGTGGAGAGGGGACACGTACACACAGAACCCTAATGTAAATTAGAATATTTAAAAGAAGTTACATGAAAGCTCCCAGATCCGTATATCCATCCCCAGTCTCTTTTGAACTTCATTTCTTTATCAGAAACTGCCTACTAGCTATTTCTAACCAGAGGTCTGATAGGCATTCCAATCTCAGGGCCAAAATAGAACTCATATCTTCTCCAAAAGCAATCTGAGTCCCAAAGTTCTCTGGGGCTCTAAGGTGTACCACCATTCTTCCAGTTGCCTAGGCTCATGACTTCAGTGTCATCCTCAGTTCCTCAATTTCACAAACCCTGTATATCCAATCATTTGTCCAATCTTGTTGTGTCTAGCTCTACAATTTCTCTTATGTGTTCATTTCTCTCCATTTGTATAGTCACAATCACTCTTTCTCAAGTCCTTATCTCTCAAATGGTTGTCTTCTCACTCTCGTGGCTCTTGCCTCTCTCATCTGGCCTCCATATAGTCATCAAGGTGATTTTTCTTTTTTTAATCATAAAAGTATTTTATTATTTTCTAGTTACATATATAGATAGTTTTCAACATTTGTTTTTATAATATTTCTAGTTCCAAATTTTTCTCCCTCCACCTTCCCCAAGACAGCAAGCAATCTGACATAGGTTATATTTGTAGGTTATATATGTGCAAACAGATTAAACATATTTCTGTATTAGTCATGTTGTGAAAGAAGAATCAGAACAACCTCAAAAAAGAAAAAAAAATGTAGAAACAATATGGTTCAATCTGCATCCAGATTCCACAGTTCTTTTTTTCTGGATGTGGAAAGCATTTTCCATCATGAGTCCTTTGGAATTATCTTGGATCATTGTGTTGCTGAGAGGAGTTAAGTCTATCACAGTTGATCATCACACAATAAAGTGATTTTTCTAAAACTTAAGTATGACCCTGTCTCACATACACATACACATACATGCACACATACTCCCCCCAAATTCAATAAACTCCAGTGGTTCTTTATTACCTGAAAGATCAAATATAAAATCCTGTTTGGCATTTAAACCCTTCACAACCTGGCCTTTTTCTATCTCTCTTCTTATACATTCTTCCCTTCCATGCATTTTATGGTCCAATCATACTGGTCTGTCTGCTCTAATCCTTACACAGGAAGTTCCATCTCTCACCTCACTTGCCTTTGCACTGATGGGCCCCCATGCCTGGCATGTTCTCTTTCTTCACATCTGCCTCTGAATCCCCGACTTCCTTTAAGACTCAGCTTGCCACTGTCCTTTCCTAGTTGCCTTCAGTTGCTAATACCTTTCTCTCCAAGGTTGCTTTGGTTTTTTGTACATATCATTAAATAGGCATCTTTTTTCCCCTCTTATTTGAATGTAAGCTTCCTCAGGGTAGAGCAGGTTTTCCCTTTTGCCTTGTATCCTCAGTGCTTAAGATAGTATGTGGCACATAGTAAACACTAAATAAAGATTTGTTAATTAATTGGTGGTTCAACTTATTTTGTTATCAGAAGAGTGGGAAGGCCACTTCTACTTAGGAGCATCAGGGAAAAGGTAGGGCCAGAGCTGGACCTTGAAAAATGGAGAGAACATCAGTAGGCAGAAATTGAAGGGCAGATGACTACAGGGAAAAAGTCCTCACTTTTTGCCTGTCTGTTTATTCCTAAGACTTTCAATTCACTTTCAGAAAGTCCATTTGTAAAGCAGTAGGTTTTCAGAAGACATTTCTGGCACTGTATTTTACCAAGTTCCAGGATTGCCTGAGCTGAACTGCCCAGAATAGAAACCCTGTCCAAATGCTGATATGCACACAAAAGCCAGAAACAAACACAGTAATTAACCTGAATTCCTCCCCTGGGACACTTTTGTTAATGTCCATGGCCTGTAAATATAGAAGTGCTTCTGTACTGTTAGTAGAAAAAACACTGACCGTGGAGCCAGGAGGCTTCTAATCCCAGCTACATGCCAGACTCACAGTGTGACTTTGGCAAAGTCATCTCCTGTGGCCTTGGTTTTCTCTTGTGCAAAAGGAGGCGTTTGGATTTAGTGACCTCTAAGATCTCTTCCGGCTCTGAAATGGGTCTTTGATTCTAAGTAGTAAATTCTATATCACTATGCTTGCTAGAAATTTTCAAGCAAAATTCTGAAAGGTCACCAGTCATATATGCTGTAGAAAGCCTTCCAACATGGGTTGGAAGTTGATTTAGTTCAAGGGTTCTTATCCTGGGGTCCATGAACTTGTTTCTACTGTTTCCTTTCCTTTCCTTTCCTTTCCTTTCCTTTCCTTTCCTTTCCTTTCCTTTCCTTTCCTTTCCTTTCCTTTCCTTTCCTTTCCTTTCCTTTCCTTTCCTTTCCTTTCCTTTCCTTTCCTTTCCTTTCCTTTCCTTTCCTTTCCTTTCCTTTCCTTTCCTTTCCTTTCCTTTCCTTTCCTTTCCTTTCCTTTCCTTTCCTTTCCTCCCTCCCTCCCTCCCTTCTTCCTTCCTTCCTTCCTCCCTCCCTCCCTTCTTCCTTCCTTCCTTCCTTCCTTCCTTCCTTCCTTCCTTCCTTCCTTCCTTCCTTCCTTCCTTCCTTCCTTCCTTCCTTCCTTCCTTTTTTTTAGTAGAAACCATTCTTTGCTACTTTTCTAATAGAATGTATCATTTGCCCTGGCAGGCAGAAAAAGGCCTTTGTATAAAAACTGTTCTGATACCTAATAAATAACCAGTAGGACTTATTTCCTTTTTTAATGTATTGATAATTGCATTTCAATATAATTGATTTCCTAAAAATGGATTTATATGTTCCACCAGACCTTCAGAGGGGTCTATGTTATACCCAAAAAGTTAAGACCCCCCCCACCCGTCTCCCAAGGTTTTCTCTAATTCAGAAATTCTATTATTATTCAGCTCAGCTAGGCATGACCTTAAGCAATACATTTACCTTTGTCAGGGCCTCAATGTCCTCAATTAAAAAATGAATATATCGGATGATGTACATTTTAAATTTCCTACCTATAACAGTCTAAATTTGGATGACCCTGGATAGCCATTATATATTTCTTAGATTTTAGCCCTCAGTACTGAATCCACACATGTTTTGAGTTCTCTTCTCTGAGTGCTATTGCATTAATAAAGGACCTAGACTACTACCAAGAAATAGCTTCAGTCCTGGGGACAGTCACATTTATCCTTATCAACTAGCATTTTTTACTTTACCCATAATGAACCATTTTCTTTTTTTTTTGCCAGGCTAAAAAGTAGAATGAGACTGATTCTCCTCCTTCCAATCTCTAAACTGCACCCGTGGCCTGACTTAGATCACTGAGAGGCAGAGGGAGAAACAGCCCAGAGCTAATCAATGGCAAACCCTTGCCTTTGGACCCGGACCTTAATTCCAACTGCTATTGACAATGGGTTATTTAGGAAGCCTAATCTGGCCTCTCTGGCCGAGGGATTAAATATTAAAAATTCATCAGTGTAGGGGCAGCTAGATGGCGCAGTGGACAGACCATCAGCCCTAGAGTCAGGAGGACCTGAGTTCAAATTTGGCCTCAGACACTTAACACTTACTAGCTGTGTGACCCTGGGCAAGTCACTTAACCCCAATTGCCTCACTAAAAAATAAAAAAATCATCAGTGGACAGCACGGCAAAAACCATGAAGCTGGTGCTGGTCATCTCAGAGCTGCACGGCTTCCCCCTGTGTGACACTTCTCTTGAAGTATATGCTCTGGTTTATGAATACAGCTATTCTTAGACATCAAGCTGCTCAGTCCCCAGAGAAAGGGATTATTGTAAATACCATGGGCTACTGCTCCAAACAGCAACAGTACTAGATGGGGAGTGGGCTGCCATTATGGGGCAGGGCATATTTATTAAGTCATGTGTTTCATCTTACTACAGTCATTAAACAAATTATCAAGTGCCTACTATGCACTAAACACTGTCCTAAGTGCTAGAGGGGGCAGCTAGATAAAGCAGTGGCCCTGGATTGTGGCCCTGGCAGTGGATAAAGCAGTGGCCCTGGATTCAGGAGGACCTGAATTCAAATGCAACCTCAGACACTTGACACTTACTAGATGTGTGACCCTGGGCAAGTCACTTAACCCTCATTGCCCCGCAAAAAAAAAAAATTAAATTAAAATTTTTTTTAAAGGTGGGGCAGCTAGGTGGCGCAGTAGATAGAGCACTGGCCCTGGATTCAGGAGGACCTGAGTTCAAATCCAGCCTCAGACACTTGACACTTACTAGCTATGTGACCCTGGGAAAGTCACTCAACCCCCATTGCCCCACCAAAAAAAACCCAACCAAACAAACACAAAAATAGTCCAAGTGCTAGAGATTCAAAGAAATCCTTCCAATAGAAGGAAGAAAGGAAGCAAGCAAACAAGGAAGGAAGCATTCATTAAGCTCCCACTATATGCTAGGCTCTGTGCTAAATGCTTTATACATCTTCTCTTATTTTATCATTACAACAACCTTAGGAGGTATGGGTTATTATGATTCCCGTACAAGTTGAGGAAACTGAGGCAGGCAGAGGTCAAGTGACTTGCCTAGGGTCACAGCTACTATGTATCTGAGGCTGGATTTGAAATCAGGTCTTCTTGACTCCAGTCTCAGCATTCTATCCACTGTGCCACGTAGCTGCCTCACATTCTCATGGAGGAGCTCATAGTCTAATGGAGGGAAACAACATGAAACAGTATGTATGTACCAATAATGATGTTTGTGTTTTAGCCCACATGCCTGACTCAAAGTACTCAGTTTGATCATTATCTTATTAACAATCACACTCTCTCTGTTCATGAGGGTCTTAACCTATTCATCTGATCATTAGACATGTACCTTACCATCAGCATACTAATCTCTTGACTGTCTTTGATTATGAACGTATTAACCCATATATCTGACCATTAGTACATGATCACGTATCAAGCCATATGCCTTGTCTGACAATGAATATTTTAACCTATTTTCTTTGGTATATTGATCCACATACCTGTTTATCCTCACCTAATATGACCATTGTCATACTAAACAGTGGTTTTCTAATCATTAGTATATTAACCCACATATTTGATCTGATTATTAGCTTATTAATCCATATACTTTAGTTGATTTTTAGTACCTGACTTTTGTACCTTGTCAGTATATTATGTGCCCTATACATGACCTTTAGTCCCTGATCTAACCATTAGTGTATTAACAATAAATCTTATCTGGCAATGAGTATATTAGCTCATTAATCTTGTCTGACCATGACTGTCTTAGCCTATATACATGAAATGACAATGAGTGGGGTTTTTTTGTTTGTTTGTTTGGTTGGTTTGGTTTGGTTTTGCGGGGCAATGAGGGTTAAGTGACTTGCCCAGGGTCACACAGCTAGTAAATGTCAAGTGTCTGAGGCCAGAGTTGAACTCAGGTCCTCCTGAATCCAGGGCCAATGCTCTATCCACTGTGCCACCTAGCTGTCCCCTGACAATGAGTGTTTTTAACACATATACCTACCTGATCTGGTCATTAGAATATTCAGCATATATCTTATCTGAGCACGGATAACTTACCTTACCATTAGTGTGTTAACTTATTTACCTTGTATGTGTATCAATCTGTATATCTAAGTTAATCTGATTTAATTCATGCAGTTCACCTGATCATTAATGTATCAGCCCATTTACCTGACTCTTAGTTACTTAATTAGACCATTGATATATTAAAGATTTACCTCACATATTGCATTAAATCAACTTTAATTCTTGTCTGACCATTAACGTATTGCCCATATACCCTGTCTGACCATCGGTATATTTACCTGTATGCCTGATTTGATGATGACTATATTAAGCCCAACCTTTTACCTGACATTAGCATGTTAACCCATTAGTGAACTAATCCAAGTATCTTGCCTGACCATAAATGTATTCACCCATATACATGATCTCACTATTTATATATTAATCCTTACATCCTATCTGATTGTTACCATGTTAACCATATACTTTATGTGATCATGATTATATTAACTCATGAACCTTATCTTAACATGCTTATATGCACCCTATGTCTTGTCTAACAAGTCGTTTACTAATCCATTTTTTATTTGTGTATGTTAACCTATGTAAGTGATATGACCAGAACAGAATCATAGGATTTGGAAAAGTCCTTGGAGGTTATCTGTCCCAACTTGTTCCTAAACAAGTAGGAGTGAGTGTAACCCAGATGCCTTCTTTGCCCATCAGTATATTAAACTTTGATTGGAACGTTAGTATATTTCTTTGTGGAAGACAGGTGCTAGATGGCTTCTTTTTGGCCCCAAAGGGCAGAGCCAGGAATCATGAGTGAAAATTCCAGAGGAGTAAGTTTGATCTCAATGTAAGAAAAATATATTTACATTTAGTGCTGTCTAAAAGTGAAGTTAATGAGTTCATCATCATTGGGGAGTGGGAAGGGTTTTTAAAGAATGGCTGCTTGACCACTTGTCATGCCATCCTCCTCAGTCCTGGGTTGAAGAAGGTGGTGTTTGAGTGTCAGTTAATCCATCTACCTTTTCTGACCCATCATATATTAATCTGCATCCCTAACTTGATTATTAGAGCAGGATGAACAAAGATTCACTATTATAAAATATATAAATATGTATGTCATTGGCCAAAGAAGGCATCTAGAAGTGGGCTTGAAAATGGATCCGGATGCATGCTTAAAGGTGTCATAGAAATATGCCACTCTTGTGTAAATGTTCAGTTACCAAGACCTTCCAATAACATTCCCTGAAATGTAAATATGGTTTGCATGAGGAACCTTCCACATAAGTCGATGGCTGTAGAATCAGACTCCCTAAGGAAATGTTAGATGCAATAAATGCTTAATAATATACATTGTGAGAGGAGGAGTCAAGTGAAGTGTATAAATTAATAGATTCGAGGCAATTTATTCTGGACACAATAGCAAATATTATTATTGTAATAAATATTATTGCACTCAGGCAAGCTTCTTAATCCTTTTGTGATGGGGCAGGGTAGGCTATGGCTGTTGATCCTGCTGTTTGAGAGGCTGAATTCAGAGCTGCAGCAGGGCTAAAATTGATCAGGGGTCTGGCACCAATGTGGTGAATTCTTGCAAGTGGAGGTCTACTAACCAGGCTGCCTGAGGAGGTATGAACTAACCCTGGTGAGTAAAACAAAGCAGATCAAAGCTTCCATGATGATCCATATTGGGATTGGGCCTATAAATGGCATTTACTTCCAGCCTGGCCAAGAGCCACTAAGTCTGAAAACTTCAACAATAAAAACCCTCTACAACTGAGTTTTCCCTTCTATAAAATGGGAATAACAACACCTAATATATGTTCCTTACAAAGATATTTTACAGGTCAGATTAGGTTGTGCATGTGAAAGTCAGAAACATGATACAGAAGCAAAGTATTCTTTGCCTCCCCACCCCCACTACCAACTCAAAATATCGATTCTAGCAATTGGTAAGAATTTCTGATTCCTTTTGAAAAAGATCATCTTATCTGGAACGTTTATGTATCACCCTTGCTTTTCTACCCCTTGGCTCCCTAAGGGCATGGCATGAGCCCCAGACATCTAAAGGCTAAAAGATGTAATGATGATATACCCCATTCCTCATAATGTACAAGCATCCCAAGATCAAGTTAAGTCACACGCCTTCTTTCCAAGAGTAAAACTGACATGATCATTCATTCTTATCCTCTTGGCTTCAGATCAATGAAAGAAAGTTATAGGAAACATATTTCCGCTTAGTGAGAGGAAAACTTTTTAAAACATTAAACGTGTTCAGCTGCAGAATAGGATTTCTCATTTTTTCTTCTAATACTTTATTTTTCCCAATTACATGAAAAAAATTTTTTTAACATTCATCTTTTAAAATTTTGAGTTCCAAATATCTCTCTCCCTCCCTTTTTTCCTCCCTCACTGAGATGGCAAGCAATTTGATATAGGTTATACATGTCCAGTCATGCAAAACATATTTCCATATTAATCATGTTATGAAAGAAAACACAGGCCCAAAACATGAAAAAATAAAGTAAAAATAGCGTGATTCAATCTATATTCAGACTACATCAGTTCTTTCTCTGGAGGTGAATAGCATTTTTCATCATGAGTCCTTTGGATTTGTACTAGATCTCTATTGCTGAGAATAAGTCGTTCATAGTTAATCATCCTTACAATAATCCTGTTATTGTATACAGTGTCCTCCTAGTTCTGCTCATTTCACTTTGCGTCAGTTCTGAAAGCATCCTGCTCAGCATTTCTTACATCACAATAGTATTCCCTCATAATCATACACCACAACTTGTTCTAAGATTTCCAAGGAGGGAGTTTCTTCTCCCTGAAGCATCTTAAAGAGCATTTAGATGATCACTTGCCTATAAAATTATTCCAAATACTTATGCACTGGGAAGAGAATTGGACTAGATGGATCTTGCAATCTTTTTCCTCCTTAAAGAATCCACCATTAGAATTTGAGTGGACTGACAATGGTCGTTCAGTCACTTGGTGGCATAGTCATGAAAATCTTGCTCTCCTCACTCCAAATTCAGTGACTTGTCCTACCCCAAATGAACTGCTGGTTACTCAGTGCTTGGGTAAAACTATTCACCCACCTAGGACTTTGAAGGGATGCTGGAGAAAGTGGAAAGAACACTGGATTTGGAGCCAAGGAACCTTGATTTAAATCCCAATTCTGCCATTTAGTTGAATGTGATGTGGACCTTGTCACTTACCTTTCTAGGCCTCAGTTTTCTCATCTGTAAAATAAAAGGGTTAGATTAATAAGCTTATGATTCTATGACTAGATGGTTGCTAGGGTCCCTCTGACATTTTGTAGCTTTACATATGGAGAATAATCGAAACCAATCCCTTACTTTGAGAGGCCTTCACCCTGGCATTTAAAACCCTTCACACTCTGACTTCAACCTACTTATCTTATACTAATTCCTTCACTAGTGATTCTTGTTTTGGGGGTTTTTTTGTTTGTTTTTTGTATTGCAATGAGGGTTAAGTGACTTTCTCGAGGTCACACAGCTAGTAAGTGTCAAGTGTCGGAGGCTGGATTTGAACTCAGGTCCTCCTGAATCCAGGGCCCGTGCTTTATCCACTGCACCACCTAGCTGCCCTTGTTCACTAGTTATTCTTAACTGCTAATGAAATGGAACTACTCTCCATTGCTTCAACAGACAGGATCATAGCATAGTAAATTTAGAGCTGGAAAGGACCTCATATTTCTTTGAGTCCGAACCCCTCTTTCTTTCTTTTTTCTTTTTCTCTCCCTTCCTTCCTTCCTTCCTTCCTTCCTTCCTTCCTTCCTTCCTTCCTTCCTTCCTTCCTTCCTTCCTTCCTTCCTTCCTTCCTTCCTTCCTTCCTTCCTTCCTTCCTTCCTTCCTTCCTTCCTTTCTTTCTTTCTTTCTTTCTTTCTTTCTTTCTTTCTTTCTTTCTTTCTTTCTTTCTTTCTTTCTTTCTTTAACAGGACAGTGAGGGTTAAGTGACTTGCCCAGGGTCACACAGCTAGTAAGTGTCAGGTGTCTGAGGCCACATTTGAACTCAGGTCCTCCTGAATCCAGGGCTGGCGCTTTATCCCCTGTGCCACCTAGCTGCCCCCAATCCCTTCTTTCTACCAGTGAAGAACCTGCAGATGCCCATGAAGTTTAAATGATTTTTCCAAGGTTGAAGATAAAGCGGGTGGCAGAGGAGGGAGGTCCTCTGATTCCAAAGCCATTATTGCTCTTTCCACTGGGTTGCATTGCCTCTAATTCCTTAGACCACTTACTAGCTGCATAACACAGAACAAATCACTTAATCTCGGTTTCTCCATCTGCAGTATGGGGATAATAATAGTAACTGTGTCATGGGGTTTCAGTAGGGATCAAATAACAATAATTATGAAGCCCTTTGCAAACCTTAAAAAAAACACTATAAATGTCAGCCATTATTATTACTAGTGCTGTTATTATGGAATTTTAAAATAACTGTAGGTGCTCATCATATCCACAGTTGTATTATATTTATTGTGCCCAGTTCTGGTTGCCATATTTCTGAAAGAATATAAACAAATTGTATCACTCCCAAAGAAGTAAGACTAGGATGACATAAAGGCTAGCGATTGATGCTCTAATGGAGGCCTGTTTGAAGGAAGTGGAGAAGTGGTCCACCTCTGACACTTACCATCTGTGTGACCATGAGGAAGTCACTTAAACTCCTTGGTCCTCAGTTTCCTAATTTGTAAAATCAGGCAGTTGGATTTAGATGATCTCTTCGAACTTTACATTTTATGATACTATGAGAAGTTAGGGAGAATGGAACTTCTGTCTTATATTATTTGAGGAATTGTCATAAGATAAAAGAATTAGCCTGATTTTACTTAGCCCCAAAGGCAAAACTAGGAGTGATAAGTGGAAGTTAGTCGTACAGACACAAATTTAGGCTCAAGGTAAGAGAAATTTTCTTAACAATAAAAGTTGTCCAATAGTGAGTTATATGGCTTTGGGAGGTAGTGAGTTCCTAGTGAGTGAAGAATGAATAAGCACGATATGCGAAGTGAATAGTATGAAGACAAAGTACTATGCAGTAAATTCTACATGTTTCTTTCCCTCTACCCATGCTCCTTTCCAGATCCCTTTGTTTCCAGAAACCCTTGTTTCTTTGATTTATTTATTTGCTCAGTACCTTTTTATTAAATGCCTTCCATGTACCAAATCCTGTGTTTGGTTGGGAATAAGTTACAGTCCCTGATTTCAAGAAACCTGCAGTATGGCAGTGGTGTTCAGATGCAAACATGATTAACCATAGAGTAAGTATAACGCAGGATAGATTACATAAGGAAGGCTTCAGGGAGGAATCGTATGCGCTCATCATATTCAGAAACTTAAGATGAAATAGCTAGGATTAAGAATGAAATTGATGGCCATGGAGACAAACTCCCCACATCCTGGACGGGGAGACTAGAGATTGAATCTTCCATCTCCTAGCCTAGGTCTCATTATCGTCAATATCCAATTGTAGAATGATAGTGTGTTCAAGCTGAAAGGGACATTAGAAAATGAAATGTTAGAAAATTGAACACAAAGTGTTAGTGCTAAAAAGGACAGTAGAACATAGGAGGTTATTACTGACAGGATAGTTAGGACATAGAAAGGTCCTTTTGGACACACTGTGGGATATTAGGGGCAGAAGGTACCTTAGAACACAAAATGTCAGAACAAAGACATAGACAAACTAGAGAAGGTCCTTATTATGCAGCTGAAGCCCTCTTTTGATAAATGAGTAATCTGAGCACCCCAAGAGCTAGTAAATTCCCTTCCCTAATTTCTCCCATCCCATCAGCATGTGAGTTGTTCAAGGTCACAAAACTAGTAACAGAATTCTCAATTAAATCAGCCAGTGTTAAATCAAGGATTCTCACAGAGCCTGGTTCTGTTGTCTCTCCATTACATTATCTTGCCTATCTAAAACTCAACTGGGGTAAAGGGATTTTTTATTTTTTTATTAAATCCTTTTTATTATGACCCTAACACTTGTCAACAAACCAACAAACTAAAAAGAGGATTGTCTATGAAGTCATGAATTTCTGTTATGTATAGTTTTCTTAAGTACATAGTGTATTAAACTGAACACAGTAATAACAGATTTTCCCTATTTGTTTGTGTCCCCTTCTGGTTTTGTTTTGGGTTTTTTTGGTGAGGGAGTGGGGTGGTTTCCAATGTGTTTTAAGTGTTTTGTTGCTCTTCTCTCTGTTTTTTAAACTTTCTATCATTTTCCACAACTTCTTCCCTCCCCACAAAAGTGTTCCTTTGTAACAAATAAGTACAGCCAAATCAAACAAATCTAAACATTGACTGCATCTGAAAATGTATGTGTCATTGGCACCTCTTCTCCATGATCTCTTGATAAAAGCCTTTTTCCAACAGGATATCTGATCTCCCTTCTAAAGGCAGAAAGACAATGATATAATATCTTTATCATATAGCTACCCTGTCCAATGACTAAAAATGAGTTTAATGAAAGTATAAACACACACACATATACTTTTTTGTTCAGTCATTTCACTTGAGTCCAGCTCTCCATGACCATATTTTGGGCTTCTCTTAGCAAAGATATTGGAGTGGTTTGCCATTTCTTTCTCCAGCTTATTTTACAGATGAGGAAACTTAAGCAAATAGGGGTTAAGTGACTTGCCCAGAGTCACACAGCTAGTAAGTGTCTAAGGCCAGATTTGAACCATGAAGATGAGTCTTCCTGAGTTTAAAGCCCAGTGCTCTATTCACTGTACCACCTAACTGCCACCTTGTATGTGATCAAATACTTACAATCCTAAGGAGGTAGGTACTCTTCTATAGGTGGCACAGTAGAAAGAGGACTGCACCTGGAGTCAAGAAGATCTGAGTTCAAATCTAGAATTTAACACTTTTTAGCTCTGTGACCCTGGATATGTCATTGAACCTCTTCCTGCCTCCATTTTCTCATTTGTAAAATGGGTATAGTAATGACACCTACTTCCCAGGGTTATTCTAAGGATAAAATAATATATGTAAAGTACTGTGTAAACCTTAAAGCATTACATAAATACTATTACTATGATTATATTAGAGAATATATGTGAGTACATATTAGTCATATCTACTGAAAAGCATATTGAGAAAGAAGGTTTTCTTAAATAGTTTTTAAGGCTAGGGTTTTTTTTTCCCCTGTGACTGTCTTTAAGTAAGTGGAAATTGATTGACAGCATAGATGGTTAATAATAACATTCAGTCAACCTGCTGGAAATAAATTAAGCATTCCAAAGAGAGTACTGTGTGTATGGAGAGATCTGAAAATGGCAGCCAAGGACTGAGGTAAAAATCCCAGCCTGTGCTCTATCATCTTTCTCTGTTAGAATAGCAGCTTGATACAGAAGGAAGAGCTCTGAATTTGAAATGAGAACATCTGGGTTCATACCTGGAGTCTGCCACTTACTAGCTGTGTGACCTTCAGCAAGGTCTTTAATTTTTTCGAGTCTCAGTTTCTTCATCCTTAAAGTAGAGTTTTTAATGATACTTGTACTACTTGCCCTAGGGTGACTGTAAGGGTTAAATGTGAATGTATGTGAAGGTACTTTTCTAACTATTGAGGGCTGTACCTATGTGAACTATTGTTATTGCTTGGGAAAATAATTTGCTGCTGAACACAGGAATCTGGAGATAGAAACACTTGATTATTTGTATTCCCTCCTGTGCAGTAAGTGAGATGTATAGGACAAGGTCACCATATGCAGGGGGCTGTTTTAAATCAAGTCTTTTAAGTACAAAATTCATAGTCATAGACTTTTTTTTTGGTGGGGCAATGAGGGTTAAGTGACTTGCACAAGGTCACACAGTTAGTAAGTGTCAAGTGTCTGAGGCCAGATTTGAACTCAGGTCCTCCTGAATCCAGGGCCAGTGCTTTATCCACTGTGCCACCTAGCTACCCCCATAGTCATAGACTCTTAATGCTGACAGAAAACAATACCCCATACCTGAACAGGAATCATCACTATACCATGCCCAACATTTTCATCATCTAATCTCCACTTGAAAACCTCCAGTGTTGGGCAACTTACTACTTGTTTAGACAACCCATTCTGTTTCCTGAACAGTAAAGACATTTTTCATTCTCTGGAGGCTAAATCTGCCATGTTCTGGCCATCAGAAAAGTGGGGAGCTGTCCATGGCTGAAGTCTGTGCAGAAGACTAATGACGTGAGCATAGACACCAAAACAATTCAATCAACCTTTAATAAACACGTATTATATTCCCCACACTGTGCTAGAAAACAAGATACAAAGATGAGGAATGAAATAATCCATGCTTTCAGGAAGCTTGCATTTTCTTGGATATAAATTGACTAAATGAAATGAGATGACTTTGTATGTTTATTAAAAGCATGCCATGGGGCAGCTAGGTGGTGCAGTGGATAGAGCACCAGCTCTGGAGTCAGGAGGACCTGAGTTTGAATCCAGCCTCAGACACTTAACACTTACTAGCTGTGTGACCCTGGGAAAGTCACTTAACCCCAATTGCCTCACCAAAAAAAAAAAAAAGAAAGAAAGAAAAAAAAACCATGCCATGTGTAGATATCTCTCTTTGGCATTGGGTGGGTAGATTTGAAAAGTTTATACCCATGCCTTTCATGTAGCTTACAGTACACTAGTGGGAAAATACAAATGCAGTTAATATTTTGAAAGATATTGCTGATAAATTCATTAGAAAGTATAAGGCAAAATGCCATATGAGTTACAAGAATAAAGCTAATTACTATTAGGTAATAATCTTCAAAGAGCAATGGAGTCCTAAGCCAATCAAATTAGAAAATATTCCCTTTGAAAGAATCTCTACTGTGTTTGATGCTCAGTTCTGTGGACACTTTCCTGATCCTTAGTTATGCCTACCCACTTTGTTAGTTTGAATCATGATGTTCCCAAACTGCTGAGTTTTATTTCTATATCTCATATGGACCTCTTTTGTCCAGCCTATGCCTCCTACTTCCGTGATCTGTTGGCTTCATATGTCCTCTGGCTTGCTTTTGGAGGTCTGCCAACAAATCATGAATAATCACTTCCATTCTGGCATGAGCACTGGACCACATACCTTAACTGAGCCTATTCCTGACTCCACCAATGAGTAGTCATATAGTATATACTAAGGTTTGAAACCTGACTTGGCTCTCTCTTCTGGGAAGCCTTCCTTGATTCCTCCTGTTGGTAATGATTGTGCCTCTCAGAAAGCACTTGGTTTGCACTTTTCCAATAGATTTTGGTATCATTTCGTGTAAGTTACCTGTGTGTAGGATCCTTACTAGATTATGAGCCCCTAAGGGACTGGGATGGATTCTTTTCTAATCTTTACATTTCAACCAGGACTGAATAGAGTGGGCTGCAAATACTCAGCACTTAGTAAATGTTGGATTGGATTGGAATTAATTGGATTGGGCCAGATCATGCAGGGTCTTTGAATGTCATGCTAGGGAATTTGGGTTTTCTTTGCCAAGCTGTCAGAATAATTGTATTCTTTCTACATACCTGTGAAAAACTGAAGTGGACCTATTCTTGAGGATTTTTTATGTTTTTTTATTCCTTTCTTCAGGGTTTTTTGCTTGACTCTTTCTTAGATGGCTAACAAGGGTACAGAATCAGTGGGTATAGACCATGTTCAACTTCATGGTAGGTTAGGACTTCAAAACGCCAAAAGGTCTGAATACTGACACTGATTGCTCCAGTTAATTTCCCATGGCTGCTGAGGAGTCCCAGAAATGATCCAAATTTGGGACTTTCAGTTCAAGAGAACTAAATAGATGGAGGGTGAACTTTTTTTTTTTCAAAAATGAAGTACATTTTGCCTGGGGAAAAGAATACAGTGAGGGTGATTCTGCTTAGAGCTAAGAAATGACAGGTCAGATGTGATGGAATATTATTTGGTCTTCTAATTCAAGTAAAAATAAATTGATTCCTTCCCTCATTAGGCTCACTGCATCTTGAGGACAGGCACTATGAGCTATGTAAAGTTTTTATCACAGGGTCCTGAACACCATAGGCACTTAACAAATAGGGATAACTGGTGTTTATATAGCACCTTAAAGTTTGCAAAATGGTTTACATATATTATCTCATTTGGGCCCATGAGTACCTTTGGAAGTAGCTACTATTTTACACTCATGTTATAAATGAAGAACCTGTGACTGAGAGAGGTTAAGTAATTTGCCCAGGGCCACACTATTATCAGAGGCAGGATTAGAACTCAGGTCTTCCTGATTCCTAGCTTTGCATTCTATCCACTATGCTACCTGGAGACCAAGAAAGGGACTGGACTTGTTACTTCATCTGGAGAGGACTCCCATATGAGTAAACTTGTACCAATCTAGGTTTACACCTTCTCTCTGTGAGCCACAGTCTGAAGGTGCTGCCTAGACTGAGGAATTCAATGTCACACAGTCAGTATGTGTCAGTCAGTATGTGTCAGAGTCAGCACTTAGACTCAAGTCTTCTGACTACAAGGCCTACACCATCCATTTCTAAATCTTTTCCCTATTCTCTATCCCAAGGTCCTTGAGGCTGTCTTCATATTGCATGAACCCAAGGGCCTTCACCATCCTGGTTGCTCTCTACCTTGTCAATGCCCTTCCAGGGATGTAGAGCCCAGAACTGATCTCATAACTCCATATTTAATCTAACCAGGGATACAATAAGTGTACCCAGGTCCTTCCACCTATCTTCCTAGGGCATGGTCTCTGATCCTCTCAGCATTCCTTTGTCCTACTCTGGATGGTGTTTTTGTCCTGCCTTTGCCACTGGCTTGCTGGGTCCCTGTCCATCGCTACAGTTGCCAACAGAAAAGTAACCAGTTGGTGGGAGGGTGGGGGAGGGGGCTCTTTGTAGGCTTGAAAACCCAGGGGGAAAAGCTGAAATAAAGAGAGAGATGGAAGAAGCTGAGGATGGAGGGGATAAACAGGAGAAAGATGGGAAGACTGTGAGTCATCGCTTTCCTGAGATGTGACATACCCAAAAAGTCTCATGGGCCCAAGCATCCTAAGGCACTCCATGCAGAGATTGGAGACCACTGTTGTAGCAGAAATAGGAGAGAAAATGAGAGAGAGAGAGAGAGAGAGAGAGAGAGAGAGAGAGAGAGAGAGAGAGAGAGAGAGAGAGAGAGAGAAGCATAAATACAGACCAGAGCAATCTTATATAATGTATGTCCTCTTGAAAATGTGTTTTCCTTTTATTTTAAGAACATTCTATTTATGAAATCTCTTGGGGGTTATAAAGAAGGAGAGATGAGTTTCTGATGAGTTGTCGATAGCAGAATTCCACAGTGCCTGAAATAAATTGTACTTTTGTTTTTCATTATGTTTTGTTTTAAGGCCATCTGTTTTCATTAAGGATACGGGGTATCTAGCCACTGTTTCCCTTGTAGCCCCCACATCTTTGTTGGAATGGTGACTATGCTTTTAGGGCTCATACCTAGAGGTCTCATCATCTGAATGGCTACTAAATTTGAATTTGAATTTTCTTTGTGACAGGCCCTTTAGCACCACATTGAAACTCCACTCACGTGTGTTTTTTTCTTTTGAAAAGTAGACTGAATTTGGATTTTTAAGTCAGAAGATCCGGATTCGGATTCTGAGTCTCCTACTTACTTCCAATGTGACCTTGGCCAAGTCATCCACTTGAATGAGAAGCTTAGAAGAGATGATCTCAGAGGTCCCTTTAATTATAAACTCCCATGATCCCACAGTCCTGCATTTCTCATGCTTTGATCATTGAGGGTCCCATGAGTTGTTCATTCAGTCATTCCCTGCTGCTCACAGTTTAGAATCATAGAACTGTGGTTATGGATCAGGAGTTCTTAACCCTTTTTTGTGTCACGTCTGATGGAGTCTATGGATCTTTCTGAGAATGTTTTTAAAGGTACAAAATAAAATGTATAAGATTTCAAAGGAGACTGATTCTATTGAAAAAAAGATGTAGCTTTTCTTCCCTATCCAAGTTCATATACTCCCTCAAATCTATTCATGGACCCCTCAGAGTCTCTGCACCGTAGCTCAATTAAGACTTCTTGTTGTAGGATGATGGCTTAAAAATAATAGATCTGGGAGGAATCTTAGAGATTATCTGGTACAACTCTTACAAGGAACAGCACCAAATGAGGAAACTGAGGAGGCCTGAAGGGTGAAGCACCTTGCTCAAGGACACATAACTAGTCAGTGATGCGGAAACAGAGGCTGCTTGAATTACATTGGATAGAACCCCGGGCCTAGTTGTGTGCCCTTAGGTATGTCATTTATAGTTCAGGAAGTGGAGGCAGACAGAGAATAAATGACATATCCTCCACTTCCTCAACTATAAAATGAGAATAATAATAGCATCTACCTCCTGGGATTCTTGGGGAGGATCAAATGAAAAAAGATTGGCAAAGCATTTTGCACAGTCCCAGGCATATAGTAGGTGCTAAATAAATGCATGTTTTCTCCCTCCCTCTTTATTTTGCTCTCTTCCTTCCTTCTCTCCCTCCCTCCTTTCTTCCTTCTTTCTTTCCTTGTTTCTTTCCTTCCTTTCCTTCCCTTCTGTTCCATTCTGTTTCCTTCCTTATCTCCCTCCTCTCCTTTCTTTCCCTTCCTCCCCTCCTCTTCCCTTCCTCTATCTCTCCTCTTTCTTTTGTCCCCTCCCTCCTTTCTTTCTTCCTTCTCTCCCTCCTTCCTTTATTTCTTTCTATTCTTCCCTTTTTCCATCCCTTCTTTCCTTCCATCCCTCCTTACTCTTCTCTCCTTCCTTCCCTTCTCTCCTTTCTTTCCCTTCACCCCTCCTTCCCTTCTTCCTTCCTTCTTTCCTTCCATTATTCCCTCCCTCTTCTTCCTTTTCCTCATTCCCTTCTTTCTTTTCTTTCCCTCCCTTCCTTCCTTCCCTAGCTCCTCTCTTTTTCTCCTTTCTTTCCCTTCCTCCCTTCCTTCCTTCCATAAAGTATGGTCCTAGCTATGTACAGTGTCTTTTCATGGATCATGCCACACTTCCCTTTACCATGTATTTGTTAAGTGCTAATGAGGACTACAACCATCGCCACACTATTGATGGAAAGGTACAGAAAGATAAGATATTACTGTGTTTATTGGTTGTGGACTATTTAAAGGCATTTCACAAGATCATAAGTCTATAGCTGAATGGACTCTCAGAAGCCATAGAGTCTAACCCCTTCATTATGTAGGTGAGAAAAATGAGACTAAAGGAGGCTAAGTGATTTGCCAAGGTCACAGAAGTACTAAGTATCAAAGGCAGGATTTGAACCCAGGTTCTCTAGCTGTAGAGCCATTGCTCTTTCCATTGTACCACACTGCTTCCTTAATAATAGAACAATGTATAGCCACAAAGGTTGTCATCTAACAAGGGTGAATAAACATTATTGCAGTAGAAGAAGTGGAATTTAAAAATACCACAAAAAGCCCAAGCTACATTAGTTAATTAACATGGTGCCTTTCTTGTTTTAATCCATGAGGGAAAGAAAATAGAGCTAGCTATATGAAAATTTTTATTTCAAGATAAAAATCATTATATCTGCTTGTAATTATTTGTATTTAAAATACATTTGCACAGATAGAAAAAATTGTGATAAATTATAGTGAAATTATTTTAAATTTTTTGTTAATCAACACATCTGGTCCTTATGGTATTAGGATCATACCAGACTCTTTGATGGATAAAGCAACAGAAATAACATAATTCAGTGATCCTCTGACTTTTAAGATAAATCAAGGCACAAACCATCTTGTCAAAGGCATTGACCACTATCATAGAGGAGGGCCAGAATTTCCAAATGCAGTAAATGAATGCAAAGTACTTATTAATTGCTTGCTAAGTGCCAAGCATTGGTGATACTGATTTTTTAAAAAAGAAAATTATATATAGATGGTAAAATCATTTAGAAGCTCCTTTTCGTATATAATATCATGTTGATTGTATCAAGCCCTGGAATACTAAAGAGACTACTAAATGAAGTTGATAGTCACTCAGAAATATTGGGCCTAGCGATCTACACAGGAAAAACTAAATGGATGAAGAGTACTTCTTTTCTAGACCAGAGATGTCAAACATGACCCATGATATTCCTTAAGTGTGGCCAAACATGATTAAAAAGAAATTGAGAAACATTTTTTTGTTTGTTTGTTTTGTTTTTTTGTGGGGCAATGAGGGTTAAGTGACTTGCCCAGGGTCACACAGCTAGCTAGTAAGTGCCAAGTGTCTGAGGCCGGATTTGAACTCAGGTCCTCCTGAATCCAGGGCCGGTGCTTTATCCACTTTGCCATCTAGCTGCCTGAAATTGAGAAACATTTGACAAATGAAAATACAATAAACATAAATAATATTATATTTTAAAACCAAGTCAGTATGTGACCTACAGGAATGCTTATGTTCAGATTATTGGCCCCCATTTTTATTTGAGTTTGACATTAATGGCCTAGACCATGATATGCAGTTGGATGGATAGTATATGAAGCTACCCTTTCATTACCTATGTATTATATAGAAAGACACTATAGAGAGTTAATGATCTTCACAGGACAGGAGGAAAAATGAAGTATGGATTTCTTTGACAAATCATACCATACTTTCAATGACCCTAAGCTACTCTCTAAAATAATTTTTTAATTAATTTTATTTATTTATTTAGAATTTTCCCCACCTTACATGTAAAAACAAATTGTAACATTGTTTTTTAGAACTTTGTGTTCCAAATTCTCATCCTTCCTCCCTATTCTCCCCTTAAGAACTCAAGCAATTCAGTGTAAGTTATACATGTGCAGTTGTGCAAAACATAACAGACAAAAAAAAACTTTAGAAAAAGGAACTAACAACAACAACAAAATATATTTCCATCTCTATTCAGGTACCATCAATTCTTTCCCTGTAGATAGATTGCATCTAAAATAAATCTTTAAAAAATCCTTTTAGCACCAATACTCTTCAGATGATGCAGTATGACTTCAAATCATAGAACATTATATACTCCCAGGAATTAAAATATGAGATACAATGTGGTGAATGGAAAGGTATGTGGTGGTAATGACAAGAATGCAACCTACTGCCAACAATACTTTGTGTACAAGAAGTACTGTACCAGGTATTATATAAAAGATGCAAAACAAGAAGGGGAGGCAGGTTGGTCATGTAACAATTGAGTTATAGCAAATGCACCACCATGGTGTTACACTGATGCCCAGGTAATGTTAAGCAAATGCCTTGTCATTCATTGTGTTTCATCGATGCCCAAATAAATGGCCTACTGGAGGGCCTTCAGGATGTCGAATGGACTACCCATAGAGTCTTTATGAGATGACACGGATGAGTGTTGTGCACGGCAAGAATAAAGGGATAGGCTGAGATTTCTACCATTGAAGAGAACATCTACACTGATGAGCTCCTAGATACATTGGAGTTTTGAAGGAAGTTATATCCTGGATCATCCTACTACTGTTTAATATCTGTCACTATAGCCACAGACTAACTGAGACCTAGGAAAGACTAGTTTTAAAAGGGCCAAG
The DNA here is from genome assembly GCF_019393635.1 of Dromiciops gliroides. Taxonomy (NCBI): domain Eukaryota; kingdom Metazoa; phylum Chordata; class Mammalia; order Microbiotheria; family Microbiotheriidae; genus Dromiciops; species Dromiciops gliroides. The sequence continues at coordinate 552,229,151 of NC_057863.1, read as the reverse complement.
GTCTCCCACTGCATCCAGGGCCACCTCTGGCCATGCTGACTTAATGTCTTGCTACTGGACTCAGATGAGGAGGAGGGAGTGAGGCTGATGACTTTGCACAGCTCTGCCTCACTTAAATCCAATTTACTTGCAAGTCAAGACATCACCTTGCTGATGTCATTGGTCCTCTTCCAGAATGAAGGACAAACAACAACAACAACAACAAACAACAAAAAGGAGATACATTGAGTAATGAAAGAGTGAAAAATTAGGTTAGGAGGACAAGGTTGATGCTTGTATTTCTTCCTTCCCATCTGAACCAGAAAGCATTATGTGTTTTCGTGTTTTCCCCAGTATCTAATCAAGGTAGTTTGTGACTAATGATTAGTTTCATTCTCCTTGCAGTGTGTCATCTCTCTTTGCTCTGTTATTGTATCCCGCCCTTCTCTTTTAAATCTCGAGAGCACAGGGTATGATCAGACAACTAAAAGGCTAACTGCCCCTCTGGGAAACTTGGGTTACAAGTTGTTTGTTCTGGAGCACTAACCTAATATGAGACAAGCACCGACTAATTGTGTGTTTTGTAGCACTGACTTGGCTAATAGAGAGGCCACGTTAAGGAATGAATTGAGCACCAGTCCAGGAGACAGGAACCTTGTGTTCTAATCGTAGGATCTGTCCCTCATTTTGTCAACTTAGACTAATCACTTTGCTTCTTTGAGCCTCAGTTTCCTCAACTGTGAAATGGGGAGATTCAGTTATATAATTCTAATGTTCTGCCCCCAGCTCTAAAATCCTATATTCTAATATCTCTTTAAGAGCTGCCATCCTGTGTTCTAAGGTTCATTCATTTCAACTCTGGCATTATCTGTTTGATATTCTAATGTTCTGTGTTCCAGGATCCAATGTGGCAATTCTGTACTATAAGCAAACCTTTGTAAACTGCTCATAACCAGCTAAGTATGGATCAGTCACTAATTAGAATAAAAAACCATGGGAGCAGAAAGAAAATAATGGAGGAACTAATCAGAGCTATTCCTTTTGGCGTGAAAATGATTTCTTCTTCCATCATCAGTACTAGTCCCATTTTAGAGATGGTGAAGATGAGGTCCAGAGAATTACTCCAGTTCACACAGTTCCACAAGGAGAAAATCAATGGCCAAGCCAAGAACAAAAGTTTCTGTCCCCTGCTCCAAGCTTTCTGGCAACTGAGAAACTTAAACTATTTCAGAGTACTAACCTGGGTTCATGTGGGGTGGGGAGGGGGTGTCTCTGAGTGTTTTTTGCTTAAGTTGCCTCTATAAGCAAAAATTAGGAATCGTAGTTTCCAAACTGCTGAGAGAACACCACCATTTGGGGCTATATTTATATTTCACTTCTTTTTAATGTCTATAGGCTTATATCAATTCACTACAGAGTACAACGCAATAAACATTTATTAAGCCCCTGCTCTTTATTTCTGAAGTACTGTGCTAAGTGTGAGAGGTACAAACAAACCAAAAACAGTCCCTGCCCTTAACAAGCTAAAATCCAAAGGGGAATGACAATGCCCAAAAGGAAGCTGGAAGAGGTGAGGGGTTTACAAGAAAATATTTAAATAAAAATGGGGGGTTAGACAATTCTGCTGGGGCAAATAGATCTTGTTGCTTGCTACAACATCTGCATTTTTTTAGCCATACATATAAAGAGAGTGGTTTGCTTTCTTTACTCAGTTCATCATTGTTAGTTGTTTTTGAGACAAGGAAGAGATTTTAGAAAGTGCTTTAAGCTTGCAGGGATCCTCAGAGTATGTTAGAGCACCGAGCATAGGATATGAGTGCTAAGTAGAGACTGAGAATCTACTAGAGGTAGAAGGGATCCCGTATGCCATCCAGCTCAACTTCTTCATTCTACAGATGGAAGACGATGACATCTCCTAAAGGGAAGTAACTCACCCAAGATCACACCACAAGTGATTAGCATGGCCAGGATTTGTACCCCCTCCCCCACTACCCAGTCCAGTGATTTTTTCATCATGTATTGCAGGAAGTGTTAATGTTCCCAATAAAATATCACCATAAGAGATACACCATTGTAAAATATATATATTGCAATAAATGAAACTTGCACATGGGTCTGGGAGCTCTGGAGCAACTCTGGAAAACAATTATGGCTCTGTCTAGCACCAATTAAGCAAACTCATGTTATACTAGATGTGTGGGCTCAATGAGTCTCCTTTGCATCAGTGACGTTCATCTCAAATTTATTCAATTTACGAGGCAAAAGACAATTATCCCCCGCAGCCCAAGCTCGACAAATCAATCCGTGCTTTGCTCTGTCTGGGCATCATCTGTGGGGATATCAAGAGGGAGCTGATAATTTGGTCTGCAGTGTGCAAGGCAGAGCTGAGTGAGGAGAGAGAGAAGCAGACTAACAGCCCTGATTGTCCTTACAGAATCACTCGGTGAGATTCAGTGCAGAGGATGGTAGTGAAGAGAGATGTCCACATAGTAATAATAAATACCTATTGAGTACTGACTCTGAGTGAGGCACAGTGCTGGGACCAAAAGGAATACAGAGATGTACAACATAGTCCTGGGTTAGGCAGGGAAAATCTACTATAACAAGATACATAAGAGAGGGACAGGTATATGATAGAAGCATCGTGCTAAAGAAATGAATACTGAGAATGGAGTCAGAGAACCAGTATGCAAATCTTAACTTAACTTTGACACCTGCTATCTGTGCAACCCTAGGTGAGTCACTTCCCCTCTTTCTTCCTCAGTTTCCTCATTTGTAAAATTCTATGGTCGAGGTAGATGGTCTCTGAGGTCCTATTTTCAGCTCTAATTAATATAAATAGGGGGGAAAGAACAAGATACTATGATAAACTGGAAGAGAGATCATTTGTGAATTCAGGAAAGGAAATGGTGTTTTGAGCAGATCTTGAAGGATGGATGGATTTCAACTGGTGTGGGTGGCCATTTTAGGTAAAAGGAATGACAGATAAGAGATCAACAGAATGTAGCAAGGAGCCCCTGTTCTTCTCTTTCTGTTTGGTATTTTTTAGTTAATACAATTATAAGCCAGGAGGGAAAGGGGCCCTTTATCTGATATCATGCCTTTTAATCCTGCTCAAGAATTCCAAATCTGTGATTCTAAGGAGGATAAAATCATTTCCACCTGGTGGTATTAGAAACAGATGATACTTAAATGGAAGGGCATTTGCTCACATGCATAGTTACTTTTCTGATCCAAAGCATATTCTGGGTGAATTCCCCTAGTGCTTTTTCCTTGTTGGCCTAATCACAGCCTCAATGAAACCTCATTTATAAGATGTTAATTGAGCATACAGTTGCTTGCAAAACAGGACCTAAAAAAGGAACTATTGGTGTGAAGAGCAAAATCTCGGAGGGAGAAACATGCTAGAGATTAAAAGGGTTCTGAATTCCCATCGACAAAGATCATAGAATGTTAGAGTGCACAGGATACCGGGTTCTAGAATGTTAGAACATAGTGTGCATACTGTTGGAAGGAGGAAGAGACTGTAGAACATGGAATATTAGGATGGGAGAGTGAGAATTCAGGACATAAAAGGGGCCTTAGAGCAGTGTCAGAGCCAGAAGTTTCCTTAGATCATAGAACATACAATTCCAGAATCAGAGAATGTCTAATGTTCAATCTAGAGACCAAATCCAATCTATTTATTTTAGGATAATAGAGTCAGAACTTAAAAGAGACCTTAAAAATTGAGCCCAACCCCTCATTTTCAGATGAAGAAATTGAGGCTGAGAAGGGTTAAGTGACTTACCCAGATCACATAGCTAGTAAGTGTCTGAGGTAGGATTTAAATTCAAATCCATCTGAATTCAAGCCAGGGTTCTATCTACCATAGCACCTAGCTCTTCTTTACAAGTGGGGAAACTGAGCCAAGAGAAGTGAGGAGACATGTTCCCACAATGCATGTTGAAAGTTGATATGGGTTAAAATGATCTGTTAACTCAACCCCTGAATAAATATCAGTTACTTAGAGACACCCCCCCCCCCAGAAGAGAAGCCTGTTTTCAAGGGACTGATCCAGTTCTGTTTCACCACAGTAGAGACTTCTTTCATAGGTTCATGGGATCGCTGATTTAGAACCATTTAGTCCAGTCCCACCCACCCCTGATTTTGTAGATGAACAAAAGCAGCCCAGAGACATCAAATTACTTGCCAAAAGTCACATTGCTAGTCAGAGACAGAACTAGGAGTCAACCCCTCATTAATTTGTCATTGGAAATGTCCTTATTTCTGTATCTCTTCCCTCACCCTTGTCCCCCCAGTTTAAGAAGCCATTTTCAGACAGGGAATTTGATTCTTCTGAAGAGCACCCCACACCATCGGGGCTCCAGCCAGTGAGGGGGTTGATGGTTTGTCAGAGCTGGGGCCCAATTTGATCTGGCCTGGCCTATAGGCTTTCAAGCCCCACCGGGGAGATAAAGGAGATCAAAGTGTTTGAACATTTAATCCTCTACAGAGGGAAATTTAGTTCTAGCAGCTGCACGTCTAAACTCGCAGCAGGGTACTAATTGCTCCTTTCGATGGATTGGCTCTGTTGAGCAAAGGCAGGCTGGAAGAAGCCTGGTGGCCTGGATGGGGAGGGAGGGGGAAACTATTGACAAGTGGGGAGATCTTGGTATTTACGGAATTAGCGTGAGGCAGATCCACGGGGCCCAGGGTCAGAGGAGAAGAGGAATAGTGCCTCCTATTTCTGTCTACTTTGTGTCTAAAGAAAAGACTGAAAGTCTTTTCACATTGAGTTTGCTCATTAGCCACAAGCCCCCTTTTGAAGATACTGTCTTTTAGAGGGAAGTGGGGAGGGCTCCCAAAGAGAGACATGGGAGGTTGTTTGAGCAGTACAATGGGGACCAGGGAAATGATGGCCAGCTCTGGTAATGGGGAATTAGTATTCAATTCAAACAGGATTTTGTTGGAAAATGCATATAATTCTAAACTAAGAGGATTGATCTGGTAGAGGCAACATAGCCAGCTGATAGAAAGCTAGCCTTGAGGACAGAAAGATACAGGTTCAAGTACTGCCTCTGACACATGTTGACCGTGTGACCCTGGGCAAGTCACTTAACCTCTGCTCTAAGCAATTCTCTAAGACCAAGAGCCACTTAATGGCTGTGTCACTTAACTCTCTGAACCTCAGTTTCCACATTGCTTCTCCTTTGATACTTTGGCTTTAGAGACAAGGCATAAACAGTGGAAAGTTACCTAACTATAAAGGACAATAGCAACTTGAGCAGGCTGTAGAAGAGGGCACGAGGCAGGGCCTACAAACAGCCAAATGAATTTTAGAGTTTAATTCTCTGTGTTTTCATCAGTTGGGGTTAGGAGTCCCTGTGTGGAAATTCCCTTCACCGATACTCATCAGCAACTTGTCTCTCAGTTGTCATCTTGAAGAAGTCCCTCGGGTCACTTTCTGCCTGTGGTCGCACAGCCAGCAAGTATCAGAAGCAGGATGAGAGCCCAGGTCTTCTGGATCAAAAGTCAGCCTTCTGTCAGATGCACCATGCTGTAGGAAATATAATCACCGTAATAATCATAACAGCTCTCCTCTGTAGATTCTTAGCTGCAGTCCATGGAATCTTGAGGTTTAAGAAGCTGTTTCCTTATAACACCCGTCTGCTTACATTGTGCAAAGTCTAGAATTCCTGTTTCGCAGAGAAGAAAATTGAGGTTCAGAGTAATTAAGTCTATAATACTGTAGTTGCATTGCTAGTCAACACTGGGGAAAGAATGCTTGCTCTAGGAATTTGTTAGCATTTAACCACTCTTTCTTCAATTAAACTATGGTAATTTTCCCATGCAGATCTCTCCCTGAACCAAAAATATACTTAGCTCTGGGTCTGCCACCTCTGCCAGAGCTGTCCAGGGCTCAGTTTAGACCCACTTCCTCCTGGGGGTGTCCCTTGACCCATTAGGATCAGCCCTGGGTACCAGCCCATTTCTTTTCTTTTATTTATTTATTTTTTTTTAGTGAGGCAATTAGGGTTAAATGACTTGCCCAGGGTCACACAGCTAGTAAGTGTCAAGTGTCTGAGGCTGGATTTGAACTCAGGTCCTCCTGACTCCAGGGCTGGTGCTCTATCCAATGAGCCACCTAGCTGCCCCAGTACCAGCCCATTTCTGCCTCAGGAATGTCCCCAAGACCTTTAATCCTCTTAGAGAGGATCATGGTTCCTCATGCAGAGCTGGTCTACTTCCTTCAACTCCTTGGGATGTCTCCAAATTCTGTCATTCTTACCTTGTTACAAAGGCTTCAGGTCTTAGATTTTCATTGCCTCCTCCTCACACCCCTGGCTTGCCAAAGGTCCCTTATTCTCTCTAGGCTCCTGGAATATCTCAAACCTCAAGACCCTCCTCCCTCAAGGAATACCCTGGATCCCAAGCCCTCACTGTTTGAAGATGAGTCTTATCCTTTCGGCTTCCCTAGAGAAAGCCTGCATCCCAAGGCCCTGCACCCAGCCAGAAATGCTCTGTATACCAAGCCCAAAGGTCATTCCCATGTAATACCATGCAGTACACATGCAAAGGTAGTGCCTCAAGCCTCCAGGCTCATGTTGGTCCCACAGCGAGAGATCCTTGCTTGCACAGCTTCCTCTAATGCACACTGTGTTCACACAAGCTGGTGCTGAGGGAATGGGTAAGGCATAAGGTCCACTTTTAGCCTGAATATTTAATACGCCTTTTCTCAAGCAAGGTGTGGGCCTGACAGATATGGGGCCTAATCAGAGCCAAGGGGCTAAATTGCCTTTCGTGGACGTTGAAGTGATGCATCTTTTTGCCTGGTGACAGTGACTTGATCAAACCTTATGGTTCAGTGGGATGAGCAACAGACTGGAAATACTGGCATGGAGACTCCTAATCTGGCCTTGGCTGCTGGCTCCTCAACTGACTCTGGGCCCAGTTACAAGACCTCCCTGGGCACCTCCTCTTCCGTAGTCTGGAAAACAGCAAAATCGTCAGCCGTTGAAGCTCCTTCTGCACTACTTGTTGGGCCCAGAGTACAGTGAACACAGAAGGGGGTTATCTCACTCATAATGCAAAGATGCTAACATTGCATTATACAGTGTAACCATTCAGCGATTCTAACCACCTACGATACAAAGATTTCAAGATGAACCAGAAAAATCTTAGGAATGCAAAACCAGAGGAGACCTTGAAGGCATCCTGTGATCACTGATGGAGACGAAGGAACCTTTCAGAGCCACAAATGACTCATTTATGTCCCTTTGACTCTAACACCAACCTTCCTCTCCACTAAGACCTTCCCACCTTCTCATCACCTTCTTTCTCTCCATATAAATGACAGAAACAATCACAGGAATAAATCATAGCAAACATGTATAATGCTTTGAGCCTTACAAAGTACATACACAGAACAAGAGTGAAAGCTCTGGATCCAACCTCCAGTGTCTACCATCTATATGACCTTATACAATTCATCTAACCTCTGGTGGCCTCAGTTTCTCCAACTATAAAATGATTGGGGGTGTGGCAATAGTAGATATACTTAGAAGTCTTTCCACTTCAGACCTGTGATTCTACTCTAGATCCACTCTGGATCTCTGATCTTTAGACTGAGGTGTGTATGTATATGTGTATGTATACATATATATATATGTGTGTGTGTTATGCATATAGACACGCATGGGTGTGTATAACTCTTTGTGTGTATATAACTTTTTTTTTTTTTGGAGGGGCAATGGGGGTTAAGTGACTTGCCCAGGGTCACACAGCTAGTAAGTGTCAAGTGTCTGAGGCCGGATTTGAACTCAGGAACTCCTGAATTCAGGGCCGGTGCTTTATCCACTGCGCCACCTAGCTGCCCCCGTGTGTATAACTTTTAAAAGCAACTTTTTACTATTTGATGTTAGTTTTGTGGCGAAGACTAATAGTTATTTTACTTTACTGTCCCTAAAAATGGAAATGCTTTTATGTTTACCCCAAGACTCATAGACATAAAACCCAAAATTGAAGTTTTTAAATCAGTCCAGAGAAGGATTTGGCATTTAATCGAGTCCAACTATACAAGCATTCATTCAATGCCCAGGTACTCTGCTAGGCACTAAGGATAAAAAGACAAAATAGAAAATATCTCCTTCCTTCAAGAGACTTTTTTTTACATGTAAACTGATATTAATATCCATTATTATTTGAGATAGAGGGAGAGGACATTTACATTTAGGGGAAATTAGAAAAAGCCTGTAGATATATAGATGTGACAACACACACACACAAACACACATATATACATATGTCTTCTCTTCCAGTAGGCAGTAAGTTCCTTGAGGGGAGATACTATTTTAATTTTGCCTTTTCCCTTCCCAGACCTTGTACATGATCTGAAACATAGTAGGCATAGTTCATTCAGGGCTTGATTGATTGATTCCTATAGAAGGTGGCACAGGAATTGAACCTCGAATGAGAGTAGAGATTCCTAGAGATGGAGATCAGGAGGGAATGCTTCCAAAGAATGGGACAGCCTGTCCAAAAACAAGGAGAAAATAAAGTGAATGTTGTGCATGGAAAAAACAAGGAGGCCAATTTGGCAGGAACAGAAAGAGCATAAAAGGAAATCATGTGAAATAGGTTTGGCAAGGTAAACTAGAGGCAGAAGGTGAAGGAAAGTCTTGGGAAATGAAATTTGGTGATATAGACTCCTCCAAAGAAATTGCAAAAGCTTCAATAAAGCAAGGAAACTGATGCATCCACCTGGAGCCAATGGATGTGGGAATCCAATAAACAAGGCTTTTTCTAGTGTACCGTGATGGGAAGGTGTGCAACAGACGATGGTATAGTCAATTGAGGTCAGGATTGGTTGGCCAACCAGACTAAAACAACAACAGACAAAAAAGCACTTTTAGCCTACTCATCTACAGAGCACTGTAGGAGAGATGCAAATAGGAGATGAGGCTTGGTTCCTGTTCTTAAGCACCTGTCAATTTCAAGGGAGAGCTCTAGGAAGTGTTTCAAGGTTCTAGCTTAGCCCTGCACTAGTTAGTATTTGGTATTTCTATTACTGATAAAATTAGAGTTGAATTGGGAAAGGAAACAAGCATTTATTAAGCACCATATACATGTCAGGCACTGTGCTAAGTGTTGTACGTAACATTTTTAAGTCCACAAAGTGCTTTGCATAGTCATGGAACCTTGTGAAATAAGTACTAGAGGTGTTCCACTTTTCAGATGAGGAAATTGAGTCTCATAGAGGTGAAATGAGTTGCACATGGTCCCAGAACTAATGAGTATCAGAAGTAAGATTTGAACCCAGATTTCTCTGACCCAGCACTATTTGTATTTGACACAAAGTTGAGAGAGATAGCAAATTTATCAGATGAGTGTGTGCGGGGTAGGTGGGGGGGAGTGAGAAAAGTTCTGGATTTGAAGGCAGAAGACCTGGATTCAGTTCCCATTTTCTGACACATACTAGCTTTGTAAACCTGGGTAAGTCACTTCACAACACTGTGACCCACATTTCTGACCTGGAAAAGTGCTTTGTAAACTTTAAAGTACCATAGAAATCTGAGTTAATATCATGACAGACTCAAGAGCCCCAAAAGATCTTGACAGCCTGAAATAGTGAAGTGAAGCTAACAAAATGAAACTTAATAGTAACAAATGTCAAGTCCCACACTTGGACTCAAACAATAAACTGTACAACCCTAAAATGGGGGAAATCGATCTAGAGAGCACTTCATACAAGGGGAAAACAGATACATGTACCTCTAGGGGTTTTGGTGGATTGAAAGCTCTTTATGGTAGCAGTGTATATGGCAGCCAAAAAGTAAATGTGAGCATCCACAGAAGCATGTTGTCACAAAGGGAGGCCATTTAGTTCTCCACCCTTTCCAGGAGAAATGAATGAACACATCCATTTTAATTTCTAACAGGTTAAATATCAAGACCTATAACCCACAAAACAAAAGCTCTTTGGGGCCCTTGAAAATTTTCAGGAATATAAAAGGGCCCTTAATAATTTTTAAGAGAGTAAAGAGGTCTTGAGACCCAAAAATTTCAGTGCTACTCTAGCGGGCAGAAGTAGAGTTTACTGGGAAGGAGATTTGAGTACAACAAAAGGAAGAACTTCCTAATAAACAGAGCTATTAGGCAATGGAATGAGGACCCTAGGGGGATGTTCAGATCAAGACTAAAAAGATTATTGTGGGTATTGTAGCAGGCAACCTCCTTAGTCTATAAGTTGAAACAGATAAAACCCTTGAGGTCTCTTTTAAGATCTAAGATTTCATGATTCTCTAAGGAAGAGAGGAAGGAAGGAAGGGAGGAAGGAAGGAAGGAAGGAAGGAGGGATTGAGGAAGAAAAAAGGAGAAAATGAAGGAAAGATAAAAAGAGGGAAAGAAAGGGGGGACAAGGCTCTGCATGGAGGCCACTTGAAAACAAACATCAAATATTATTTAAAGAAAAATAAATGGCAGTTTCCTGTACCCTCCAGAGTCTATCTTGCTAGTTTTTTGTTGCTCCAGGGTTAATATGAGGAAATAGCATTCTTAAAAACCCATATTAACCTGTCTGCTGTTCTATGGGCTGTGACAGCTCCATTTTACATCTTAATGGCTAACCATTTATTTCAAGCAAAAAAAAAAAATCCTCTCCTTTTGGTCCATACCACAAAGCAAAGAAGTCTGAAAGTGTTGGCTCCAGAAACTAAGAATGAACTAGAAAAATCAAGTTGGCTTCAACAACACCCTTTATTCTTTTTGTGTGTGTGTGTGTTTTTTTACATTCACTAAAGCTTGCTTAGCTTCCAAACTCAAATCTTGGGATATGAAGCCTTAAAGATCATCTGGTGTAACCCCCTCATTTAAAAAAAATGTGGAAACTGAGGACAGGAGAAGGGAAATAGTTTTGCCAAAGGTTGCAGTTTTTAAATATCAGATCCAAAATGGAAAGTTTTCTGCCTCCTAGTTAGGACTTCTTCCTAATAAAAGCTAACCTTAGGGGCAGCTAGGTGGTACAGTGGATAAAGTACTGACCCTAGATTCAGCAGGACCTGAGTTCAAAATTGGCCTCAGACACTTGACACTTACCAGCTGTGTGACCCTAGGCAAGTCACTTAACCCTCTTTGCCCTGCCCCCCCAAAAAAAACCCAAAACAAAACAAAAAAGCTAACGTTTGTGATTTAATAGCATTTTAAGGTTTGCAACACACTTTGTATTTATGCTTATTTAATCCTCATAACAACCCTGTGAATTCAATGTTATTATTATCCCCATTTTAAAGATAAGGAAACTGAGACTGAAAGAAGTGACTTGAGCAGGGTCACAAGTCTGAGGTAGCATTTGAAGTCAGGGTTCTCCTGATTCAACCGGGTGCACATCTCTAGCCTCTGTACCAAGCTGCCTTCTGCCACCTTAACTTCCATATACTGAAGATATAATGTTTTTCAGTAAGCTTAAATATACAGAAAACACATGCATTCCTGCAAAAGGCTAGTATTAAATTCCAAATAAAGGTCTTTCCTGGGAGTATGTGGGGCTTACTTAATATGCAGCCTACCAGCTTCCAATTCATAAATACAAGTGTAAAAAGTAGAGTGAGAAGTCTATATGGGGGTAGATTACTGGCCTGGAAGAGTCAGACAAGCAGACAGAGACACAGGGAGGGAGGGAGAGACAGACAGACAGACAGAGACAGACAGAGAGAATTAATAGCCAAGATGTTGCCTGGCAAGGTAGAAATCCCCCCCCCCCCCGAAATGTTGTTTCTTAGTCACTGTCCTACCTACCAGAAGATATAGAGGGAGTACTACATACCTGTTTTGACTTGCTTTCTGCTTATTTCCATTTTAATTAGGGCACGTATTGGGGGGGGGGTGGATCCCTCTTGCTAACATCTGAATTCCTTATCCCTAATTTCCACCTCATTTTTACCTAAGATTGGAGATAAAGTCAGCACTCTTATATGTCAATAGGCCATATCTGACAGTCTTGGGAATTTCTTTTTATGCAACAGGCAGATTTTGAATTGAGAAGGTCCTGTCCTATCAGCAATAGTACATTGCCTCTTCAATCCCATCATATGACCCTTTTCCTAGGCTTATTTTTTTTTTCTGAAAGTAGCTGAGGCAGGATGGCATATTATCAAGACCCTATTCCGAATAGCCAGAAAGTAAGGAGGTGTCAATGAGTACTCTTACTGTTAAGAGCCTCTTAAAAGACAGGCATTAAAGTACTGGTAGGCCTGAGACAAATGAAATTTCCTAGACAAAGAAAATCTCAGCCTGTAGTTTGATTAGCAAGAAAGAGTTGAACCCATTCAGAAGTAGGTTTGCTGAAGTGCATTTTAGGGTGGTATTTAAATACCCACGCACACCCACATTCTTGAGATCCCATTTTGACACTGCCTGCTCATAGACTCCTACTCATCCTGGCTTGGATAACAGTGAATTTCTCTTTGCCAAGAATCACAGAACAATAGAAATTCGGAGTTGGAAGGCACCTTAGAGCATAGACTATTAAAGAACAAAATATGTAACAACTGGAAAGGACCTCAGAACATAAAATGTTAAATCATTTTGGGGGGTCTAACCCACCAATTTCATTGTTTTGGGAGGGATACTCTCAGTGTGAAAATTTCTTCCACTCATGCACATTGAGAACTTGTCCACAACTTACTATCTTAACAAGTTTCCCATTAGCATACTTGTCCATGGTCACACAATCAATGTGGGTCCAAGGCAGAATCTAAACCTAGGTCTTCTGATCCCTAGGTCAACCAGCCATCTATTATTCCATACCGCTTCTCCATTAAAATACAACACATAGGCTGCCTGTGTTGAATGGGACCTTAACGAGACAATACCTACATGTCACAAATGGGTATCTGAGGCCCAGTGAGGTGACCTGACTTAACCAAGTGCTAGGAAACATATTGAAAAGTGTCTAAAATTCATGGAGGGGACACAGCTAGGTGGTGCAGTGGATAAAGCACCAGCCTGGGATTCAGGAGGACATGAGTTCAAATCCAGCCTCAGACACTTGACATGTACTAGCTGTGTGACCCTGGGCAAGTCACTTAATCCTCATTGCCCTGCAATAATAATAATAATAATAATAATAATAATAATAATAATAATAATAATAATAATAATAACAAAATTCATGGAGGAAGAAACTTCAGTCATCACAAAAAAGGAGTTATTTTAAAGCCAGGAGAGGGGAGGGTGGGTCATAGGCTTGCGTTCTTCTGCATTTCTGTTCATGACAATTTGGATTTCCTATGCAATTAATATCACTAAATGTTCCCTGGTCAGGGCAATGGGAATTATGGTTATCATTTGGCCTAAGTGTTGTTTCTGTACTCTGAATGCAGGCAAGAGTCCCATATGTGGTGGTACTCTCTGACAGGCTTTCCCAGGCATAGCTTAATGGGGGTTGGATATATGTTATTAAAGTATCATAAAGAAAATGTACCAGCAGGGTATGGCTGGCACCAAACTTCCTCTTTCTCCATTGCACCAAATGGTTGTGCATTGTTCAAGCTTTTAAGCCAAAAATAAATTATCATCAGACATTTGCTAATTATACTGTTCTGAAGTCCCAAGTTCTGTAAATTACAGCCATGAGGGATTTAGATGGTTTCGTGTTCTTATTTCTCAGGATGCAAAGAGCTCTTCGTTTCACCCAGACATCCATCATCTAAAAGCCTAAGATAAGAATGAAGGAAGAAAAAAGAATAGTGGATAGGGCAATGGACTTGGAAGTCAGAAAGGCCTGGATTCAAATTCTGCCTCAGACACTTGCTAACTGTGTTGCCTTAAGTCATTTAACTTCTCTGCACCTCAGTTTCCTCATATGTAAAATAAGGGGGTTGGACTTGACTTTGATGGACACTAGCCTATTTTGTGCTTCTTCACATATGACAACATTATGATCCATTCCCCCATCTTCATACCTTCACATTGATGGTCCCCCATCCTTGGAATGTTTTCCCTCCCCACTCCTGTCTCTTGGATTCCTTTAAGACTCATCTCAAATTCCACCTTTTCCAGTTCCCTGCTCCTTTCCTACTACTAATGTCTTCCTTCTGAGATTACTTTTGATCCCCTCTGCACATATCTTTTTCTTTTCTTTTTTCTTTCTTTTTTTTTTTTTAGTGAGGCATTTGGGGTTAGGTGACTTGCCCAGGGTCACACAGCTAGTAAGTGTTATGTGTCTGAGGCTGGATTTGAACTCAGGTACTCCTGAATCCAGGGCCGGTGCTTTATCCACTATGCCACCTAGCTGCCCCAACTCTGCACATATCTTGTAAGTCACAGAGTGGTCTATGTGTTGTCTCCCCCACTGGAAAGTGAGCTCCTCATAGTCATTGACAGGGATTGTTGTATTCCCTGGTACTCTCAGTGCTCGGCACAATGCCTAGCAAATAGTAAGTTGCTTTATTACTGAGATATGCTTATTGATCAACTGGTGAATTCTCAAATCTGAAAATGACATTTTAATTTATGTGTGTTTGTATTTGTATTCTTCATTTTAGCCAAAGAAAACAATGTCAATACATTTGTTCCATATTCCCTTCTAGAATCTCCCTAGTTACAAGAGTCTATTGCTTTTCTTCTTCTGTTGCTTTAAACATGGCTGTAGTAAGAGTCTCTTGACCGATGACACAGTCCCTATTATGGAAATGGGGAAGATATTTCAAGAGTAGGAAACAGTATGAATAAAAATCGCAGAATCAGGGACAGAATAAGCACTTCAAAAGGCACTATCTAGGATGGTGATGTCAAACAACTTCTCTCCCCCAACTCAATCTCCTGTTTCTATCTACGCATGGGTACAGAGAGTGATGCCCATACTTGGGATGCTGCCTACTCTGCTGGGTCCCACAGTTGTTACTCTGTGTCTTTCCTCCAATTACCTTGTAACATGCTCATTTATGTAATATTGGCACTTACGTGAACTCCTCGAGAACAGGCATGGTTTGGTTTTGTCTTTTGCATGCCTGACTAACACAGTACCTGGAGCACCGCAGATGCTTAATAAATATTTGTTTGATCTACAAAAAAAACCCACATAACTATATTTGAAGTCAGTGTGTCTGCTGTCCTTATTCGACTGACCTTCACATCCCTTCATGGATACTTTCCTGTATCTTTGTGTTCTTCCTTTGTCATTTTTTCTATATCAACAAACCTGCCAATGGAGCAGCTAGGTGGCACAATGGATAGAGCGCCAAGCCTGGAAGCAGGAAGACTCATCTTCCTGAGTTCCAATCCAGCCTCAGACACTTAGTAGCTTGGTGACCCTGGGAAAGTCATTTAACCCTGTTGGCCTCAGTTTCCTCATCTGTAAAATTAGCTGGAGAGGAAAATGACAAACCATTCCAGGATCTTTGTCAAAAAAACAACAACACAAAAACAACTTTCAAATAGGGTCATGAAGAGTTGGACATAACTAAAAAGTGACATAACAACAACAACAAAACCTCCCCATTCAATTGATAAGCTGTGCACCAGCCCTGGATTCAAGAGGACTGAGTTCAAATCCAGCCTCAAACACTTGACACTTACTAGCTATGTGACCCTGGGCAAGTCACTTAACTTTCATTGCCCTGCAAAAAACCAAACCAAACCAAAACAAAAATAGCTATGAATATTTTGTATTTAAAAAATTCATGGCATCTTTCAGATTTAGTCTCAGGAATGGCATCCCTGAGCCAAAGAGTGTGGTCAACTTGGTGACTTCTGTTAGGTGTTATTGCTACTGCCTTGGATGGATAGAATTTTAACAGCAATTAAGGCAATGGCCCTAAAGATCCAGAGGTCATAGGAAATCTCAAAGTCCTCACGGACACATATGTGAAGCCCCAGAAGGAAGTAGGTTGGGCTCTTCCCCACCCATCCCATGATGCTCTCTTGGGGTGTGGGAGCAGTTTGGTTTTCTCCCTAATAAAGCACATTCCCTTCTCCCCTCCCCTAGCCTTCCACACATGTTCCATTCCCCTCTTAAGCGTTTTCTGGGCATGCTGAAAGGCCTGCCTCCTCTAGCATCAGTTGCTTCTTGGTCTTTTTTCCTGCTTCCTCTCTGGTTCTGAATATTCATGTGGTGATTTTTCCAGAAAAAGCTAGATAGGAGTTGGAGACAGAACTTCTCCCCTCTTCATTCAGGGGCTGCCAATATAGAACCTACCCTGATAAGGAGGCTTCCACTGGGGCCTTTTTTATTGTTTCCAATAAGGAGACCCAAGTTCCAACTCTGCCACTCTGGCGCCAAGAGACTTGAGGTAAATCACTTGTCTTTTCTCAGCTGTAATTTTCTCATCTCTGTACCCTGGCCATCTCACAGGGTTTAATAAGGATT
Organism: Dromiciops gliroides; assembly: GCF_019393635.1. Lineage (NCBI taxonomy): Eukaryota > Metazoa > Chordata > Mammalia > Microbiotheria > Microbiotheriidae > Dromiciops > Dromiciops gliroides. Next base: position 552,212,824 of record NC_057863.1, on the reverse strand, counting down.
AGCTCTGACAAGTAGCCTCAAGCTCTTGGGAACCAGAAAAACCTATTACAATAGCTCTCATTTCTATAATTCTCTAAGTTTCATAAAGTGGACCTCTCAGCCCTGCCATGGCTTACTCTTACTGCTGCCACTACTTTTAATAACAATCATTTCTATAATGCTTTAACAACCCAGAGAGCAAGCAGTATATTATTCATTTTCTTTTACCCCAATGCAGTTTGTAATCAAAGAGGAAACTGAGGCTTAGAGACAAGAAATTACTTTCTTAGTAAGTGTAGAAGCCATAATTCAAACCCAGGTCTCTGACTCTAAGAACGACGGTATTTCTGATATAACAGATAGATAGATAGATGGGTAGATGGATGGATATGGATGGATATGGATGCATGGATGCATGGATTTGTGAATTTGTGGAGGGATGGTTGGTTGCATGGACAGATGCATGGATGGATTGATGGATGCATGCATACATACATATAGACACATAGATATTCTATAGATATGTAAATGTATATGTATACATGCAAATATACATATGAATGTTAGATACTATTATTAGAATTTTTCAGATGGTAAGGCTCCATCCAATTAATTTAATTTCTTCAAACATTTATTGAGTATCTACTGCATACAAAGCCCTGTACTGATACAAAGCTGAGTAAGCTATAATCAGCTCCTGCCCTCGCAGAGCTTGCAGTATAATAGGAAGGCTAACCAATTAACAGGTATTTATTAAGCACCTAATGTATGCTGGGCACTTTGCTAGTCACTAGAGATATGAAGTTAAAACTTAAAAGGCCCTAGTCCTTAAGGGGCCTGCATTGCCTAGAGGTAATCTACATGTACATAAATTAACATACATGGAATAAATATGAGGTGATGGTGAGGCAGGGAACAGGTAGCCGTGGGAATCATGGAGGGCTTCATGTAGGAGTTAGGTATGAACAGGTCTTGGGAGGAAACTGGGAAGTCTAAGAGGCTAAGATGAAGAGGGAATGTACTGCAGGCATGGGGAATGGCTAGTTCGAAGGCAGGGAGATAAGAAGTGGAGTCTGTCATGGATAAGAGGGAGCAAGGAGGCTAGGTTAGCTATACCATAGAGGGTGTGAAAGGAAATAATGCATAATGGTCTGGAAAGGGAGGTTGGGTCCAGGTTGCTAATGGCTTTAAATGCTCAATAGAGGAGTGTATATGTGATCTTGGAAGGAGTGGGAAGCCAATAGATTTTATTGAATAGAGGAATAATGTGGTCAGACCTGTGCTTTAGGAAAATCATTGTGATAGCTGATTCATCTCAAGACCTGAATTCAAGTAACCATAATACAATATGACAAGTTTATAAAACAGGAACAAAATTCCAAATAAAATCAGAGGAGGAAAAGTTCCTTTATACTTGGGATCAAGGGAGACGCCATAAAGAGTTGGCAGTGGAGCAAAGACTTGACAGATTTACAGGAAGTCAAGAAATAGAAATGGAGGTGTTTCAGGAGTAGGGAGTAGTGTAAATAAAAGTCTAAAGGTAGGAAACTGAGGGATATCAGGTATTTGACTAGAATGTAGAAGATGTAAGAGAGAATAGCTAGAGATAAATTTGGAAAGGATCATAGATTCAACTCTTACCAACATTAGACAGAGTGTTATTAGATTGTAACCTCTTTATAGGGCAAGGACTTCATTGTTTCTGATATCCCTCAGTGCAGACTGATTCCTGTAAAGTGCTGAATTCAAATAAGCATAATACAAAAAGTAATAGGATAAACTGATAAAATAGGGATAGGAGCATTGGTCCTTGGTCTAAGCAGGCACTTTAACAAAAGATTTTTTAAAAATTGATTTGATTGCAGTCTTAGAACATGTGGTACTAAAATTTCTTTTTTTTTAATTAAAAAAAATATTAAGAAAAAAAAAAGAACGTGATGCTAGAGAGCCTTTGGAAAGAATGTATTCTCCAATACAGGGGCTCAGCTACTATCTGGTTGTTTGTGCCTCCAGGCCAGCATTTAGCAAAACTGATTTTGAGTCCTACTCCCTATCTCTGGCTGCCCACAGATATTTGGGTTGGACTATAATAGGGAATATGATAAGGAAGGCTAGAACCAAGGAAAGCAGAGTTAATGGAAAGGTTCCATCCTTTCCAAGAGCCTCAAAACTATATGCTCCCTGTATTGAGAAGCTGCAGATTTAGCTGCAAAGTGTGTGTGTGTGTGTGTGTGTGTGTGTGTGTGTGTGAGAGAGAGAGAGAGAGAGAGAATTCCAGAGCCCAGGGAAATTGAGCAATAATCTCTATGAGAGAGCAAAGAGCTTGTCTCTTGAGAACCTACCTCTCACCCCTTCCCCCAATTTCTTCCTTGACTTTAGAATTCACCAGGGATGACTGGGCTGGTCCTTAGATCATAAGCTCTGTGTGTAGATTCTTTAAGGGAAGGTTTCAAATTCAACTTCGAAGTCCTTTGAAATGGAAGAAAGCTTAGAAATCAATTTAATCTAGTCCATTCATTTTACAGAGTAGGAAACCTAGACCCAAAAAGAGAGAGAGAGAGAGAGAGAGAGAATGAGTGAGTAATATGTCCAAGGTCATATTGTTAAGCATAAGTGAATAAAGAAAATGAGGATAAAGTTCTGTGGCAGGTCCAGGGAGAGAAAGTAGGCACAGAATGTGTGGAAAGAGCCATTGAATTGGAGTCAAGAGCCTTAGGTTCTAGTCTTAACCTGTCACTAATTAGTCATGTCAAATCATTTCAAATTTCTCTGAACTTCTATTTTCCCATGTGTAAAATGGGAATAATAGTCACACTTACATGGCTTACCTCATGGGAGGACTGAGAGGGACAGAGGAGACAAAGCATTAGGTAAATTATACTCCTATAGAAATTTAAATAGGTCAACTAGATGATGCAGAGGATACAGTACTGGGCTTAGAGTCAGGAAGTTTCATTTTCATGAGTTCAAATCTGGCCTCAGACACTAGCTGTGTGACCCTGGGCAAGTCACTTAACCCTTAACAGCAACAAAATAGACATTTGAACTTTCATTATTACTAGGCAAAGAGAATTCAATTAGGTTTCATAGAGAAAATAGCATGCACTGTACTAAGTGTTTTTACAAATATTATTTTATTTGATCCTCACAATAACCCTGGAAGGCACGTGTTATTATGATCTCCATTTTGTTGTTCTTCACTTGTTTCAGTTGTGTCTAACTCTTCATGACCCCATTTGGGGTTTTCCTGGCAAAGATACTGGAGTTGTTTGCCATTTCCTTCTCCAGTTCATTTGACAGATGGCAAACAAGGTTAAGTGACTTGCCCATCATCATACAGCTAGTAAGTGTCTAGGGCTGGATTTGAACTCAGGTCTTCCTGACTCCATGCCTAGTGTACTATCTACTGTGCCACCTACATGCCTCTTATTTCTATTTTACAGCCCAGGAAACTGAAGCACCTGGAGGTTAAATGACTTGCCCAGGGTCACACAGATAGTAAGTGTCTGAGGCCGGATTTGAACTCAAGTTTTCCTGATTCCAATGTAGACACGAAAGTGCTTTGAAAATATAATGTTGTCTGGGAATATAAGGATTGGTTGTTGTTTTTTTCATTTTAACCAAACTTATGGTTTCATTGTTGGAGGAAACTACCTTGAGGCAACTCTCTCAAAAGAATTCAGCAAAAAAAAAAAAAAAAAGAGTTCAGCACCTGCATTGCAATTTATAGAATTTATAGTCTCAGAAAGTTATATGGAATACTGAGAAATTAAGCAACTTTACCCAGGGGTTCACAGCTAGTCTGTCAGGAACCCAAGATTTCCTGACTCTGAGGCCAGCTTTCTATGGACTAGGCCATGTTCCCTCTCATTTAGATGCATATATGTATGTACATACATGTGCATATGTGTGTATGTATATGTGTATATGCATGTTTATATACATAATGTAATATATTTGAGAATATGATAGGATTATGAAAATGATTATGTATTTGGAATGGGATATATGTATTTATGTATCTCATCTAATACAAACACATATATACATATACAGGGTATATATGTATGTTTATGCATGTATCCTAATAACATATAGTCAGTCATATGAGAGGCGGTGTGGCGTAAGGGTTAGAAAGCTGACATCAAGGTCAGAGAGGTCCAGGTTCAAGTTCTATCTCTGATCCAAAGTTTATGTTACCCCAGATAAATCATTTAACTTCCTAGGGACCCAGGCAACTCTAAGAATTTAAGTTACAGAAAAATCAGATCCCGGCATCTCTGGAGGGAGTTTCCTGACTGGAAGATTCTTATACTCCAAAAATCACAGGCCTAGACCAACATATGCATGTTTGAGCCATTAAAGCTTAAAATGGCATGAAGCCTTTGGGGACACACTGTGTATCGATGCATTTTAGTCCCTCAGGTTTGTGATTTCATTGTCAGGGATATTTCCTTCCTGGGCACAGAACTGGAACCTTTCACTGCTTCGTGGATTGTCATCATCAGTTACTTTGGCCAAAAAAAAAAAAGATCTCCTGATGGTCAATGTCTGACAATGAGCCTCTTGGCCCTTAACTAGACTGGCCCTCTGACAGTAGGCACACACCGTCCTTTGCCAGATTCTTTTTTTTTTTTTTGTGAGGCAGTTGGGGTTAAGTGACTAGCCCAGGGTCACATAGCTAGTAAGTGTCAAGTGTCTAAGGTCTGATTTGAATTCAGGTCCTCCTGAATCCAGGGCCGGTGCTCTATCCACTGCACCACCTAGCTGCCCCCCCCTTGCCAGATTTTTACTTAAAGTCTTTCCAGCTTGGTAGGAGCTACCAGAGCTAAAATTCTGCTGGCAGAAGCTTGTAGAACCTAGGGACAACTCGAGCTGGGGACTTCAGTGAATGAATGTGTGTGTGTGTGTGTGTGTGTGCATGTATACATTTCATTGTTTCCAGGATCTGTGCATACAGCAGGGGGGTCAGATCCTCAACTGATAGATAGTAGTTTCTCCTTACTCAAGGAGACTGTTTCATAAAGTTCTGTGGCCATAATAATGTCATCAGGTGACCATCTTTCTAGCAATGAGCCCTTTTACACTTGGCAAGGATAGGCCTCAGATGACAGATATGTCATTGATTAGGTGTAGGACCTGTATTCAAAGGCTTTTTCCATGTCACCAAAAGGCATCACAAGAGGAGTACTGTGGTAGATGATTGTATTTGAGCCTATGTATATGAAATGTAATGTAATGTGATATCGAGATATGGTATGATATATGTTATAATATTATATATATATATATAATACATACACATTATTTATCTTAAATGGATGTAGAACATAAATTAATTTAGCTATTTCCCTGTTATAAGGCAGGCCTGACCAAATTCAGGCCAGTCTGATGGCTTCAGTTCAATATTGGAATGGAAAAAGAAGTTGACTTAGCCATAGCATGGAAATGATATACATCAAGAACACAGCACTGGTTGGGTTAGACGTGTTCCCCTTCATTCCATATAGAAAAGCTGGTCAGCAGGATGTGGTGACATGCATTACAGCAGGATATAGAGCAAATCTGATGGGCAACAATGCCCCTTGAATCATATTCTTTTAAGCCATTGGGTGATCAGAAAGTTGAATTAACAGTTCACATCTTAATTTCTTAGGTCAGCTAAGTCTTGATGATTTCTAGTTCCTTCCAAGGAAAAGCTAGCCCAGCCTACAGGTCAGAGCCCCAGGAAATATTGCTCCTACCACAGGACCCATATAATGGCAATGCTCTCCATGTATACAGACCCTCACCTACTTGTCAGTTCAGACCAGGCTGGCGTTCAACATTGTGGAGGCTTGTTTGAAGCAAAATCCACATCCAGTATAACTGACTTCTCTCTTGTCTCTTTCAACAGGTAGACTGAAATTAGCATTTGTCCAAATTAAAATCACACACTTCAAGGATTATTTGATGGACTATTCTTAGACCCATTCCTGAAGATTTAGAGAAAAAAAAGTGAGTTGATTTTTCTTAAACTTCAGATCATATTTATGATTTAAATTAATGTTGTGCTTTAAAATTTTAATACATTGTCAAACTTTCCCCTTTTTTGCTATTTGATTGGTTGGTTGGTAAAATTGGAAGAATAGGATGCATGCTGTTCTTCCCTACTGTGTAGGAAGATGTGTTCTTGGATCCTATGAAAAAGCTAGAATTTCACTGATAGAAGGTCTCTCTCAACTCATGTATCACAGGTTCTCTATGCCTTCTCATCCAGGGAAATTCCTATCCATATCTTTCCACAAATACTTCTTAGAAGATCCACCCAAAGAGTTAGAGGCCTTTCTCTTGTTCTTTAAATATCTTGAGGCCAAGATGGTATTCAGACTGTACTTCTCATTATCTTTAAATAACTACTCCAGTTATACACTGAATCACAGTGTATGAGGTGAAAGGGACCTCAGAAGGCATCTGTTCTAAGCTCTCCTTAAACAAAAATCTCCAAAATATCCCCAGCAAATGATCATCCAGTCTTTGATTAAAGACCTCCAGGATAATGTTATAAACATAATTTTGAAAGATTTTAAGATTCTGATCAGTTTCATGATAAATCATGAGTCTAGAAACCTGAAGACAAAACACATCACTTTCTCCTTGCCAAAAAAGCGATGAACTTAAAATGCAGAGAGAGACACATTTTCAGATTTAGCTATTGTGGGAGTTTGTTTTTGATGGACTATATATATTTATGATGAGTGTTTTATTTTATGAAGGTTTTTGGTTGTTCAGTTGGCAGGGAGGACAGTAGGAGTGATTGATTATAATTGCATGTAAAAATAATTAATTCATTTTTTAAAAGTCCTCCAGGAACTTGGTATCTCCCAAAGTAGTTCATTTTACTTTGGCATGCTTCTGTTTATTAGAAAAGGATTTTTGTTGTCATTGTCGTTGGTTTTTACACAGAATCCAGATCTTTCTCTCTGTAACTTCCAATGTGTCTGGTTCTGCCCTCTGGGACTAAGTGGGAAAAGTCAACTGGGCCAGCTATCCTATGAAAAAATGATATAGGAAGAATCTGGTATGACCTTTATCCTCAGAACCCAACACAGTCCCTGCCATGTAGTAGTTACCTAAGAAATGTTTTTTTCTATAGGTCAATTAATGAAGTCATGTTTTACCTTCTAAAAGCTCGTGTGCCGTCCCTTTCATAATACTTGCTTTGAATGTGGCTAATTCAGAGATTTATTTTGCTTGATTATACAATTTTATAACAGGGAATTAATGTAACAAGGGGAAAGGAATGAGAGAAGGTGAGTCATTGGTTGGTAAAAAAATAAATTAGCTTAATAGGAAAATATATATATTGCTTGATATTGGCCAGGAATCAATAACAGATTCACTGGCTAATAGTTTGAAGACTTTAGCCACTTCCTTTTTTAAGTAATTGGGACAAGATTTGCCTTTTTGTAGTCTTGTGGCCCCTCAATGATTCTCTAGTTTTTCAATGGCCGGTGACAAGTGGTGAGCAAGCAGATTTGCCAGCCTTCTACAGTTTTGGAATGTAGTTAATTCAGAGCTGGTGAATCGAATTCATATATTCATGAGGGTAGCTCAGTACTCAGTGATTACTTTGTCTTCATTTATCCTCACTTGCATCCAATCCATTTGATGCCCCTACTCCCAAACAAGTCATTCTTGGAAATAAGCTGCAGGGCGCTATGCCCATCGTTCATTTGGGGATTGCCAGATTCCATAAATCTTCACATTTCTGAATTGGTAGGGTACTTGGAGTCCATGTCTTCCAATGATCTTGTCTACTGCAATGCACTCTTCTCTGGCATCTCTGCTGGATGGTCATCTAGCCTCTGTTTCTACATATCCAGTAACAGGAAGCTCTTTACATCACAAAATAACCATTCCAATGTTGGACTATTTTCATTGTTGAGAAATTCTTTGGTATATTGGGCCAAAATCTACCTCCTTCTAATCTCTCCCTTAATTATACTTTCTAAGAATAGGGAGACTAAATGTATTCCCTTTTCCCCTTCAGACTTTTAAAAACCTTCAGTTTAATAGTTACATGTCCACACATATGAATATGTTCAGTGAAATAGAACCCTGTATTCTCCTCCAATCTAGATAAAAACATCCTGAGACTAATCTCTGTGTGTCTCTGGATTTCTTCCTATGTGCCCCTGCCTGTATGTGTGTGTGTTTGTGTTTGTGTGGGTGTGTATGTGTGAGAGAGAGAGACTTTTAATTTTTTAAAATTATGTTATTATTCATATTACATATAAGGATAGTTTTCAACATTTGTTTTCACTGGATTTTTAGTTCCATATTCTCCCCCTTCCCTCCCTCCTCCCAAAGATGGAAAGCAGTCTGATGTAGGTTGTATATGTACAAGCACATTAAACATATTTCTACATTAGTCATCTTATGAAAGAAGAATCAGAACACAAAGGAAAAACTTCAAACAAGAAGGAGAAAAAAGAGTCCAAAAGTAGAAACAGTAAGGTTCAATCTGCATTTGTAATTCACAGTTCTTTTTTCTGGATGTTGAGAACATTTTCTATCACGAGTTCTTTGAAACTGTTTTGGATCATTGCACTGCTGAGAAGAGCCAAGTCTATCCCCATTGTTCATCACACAATGTTGCTGTTACTGTGTACAATGTTCTCCTGGTTCTGCTTCTCTCAGTCAGCATCAGTTCATGTAAGTCCTTCCAGGTTTCTCTGAACTCCTCTTGCTCATCGTTTCTTACAGCACAATAGTATTCCATTATATTCATATAGCCACAACTTGTTTAGCCATTCCCCTATTGATGGGCATTCCCTTGATTTCCAACTCTGAGAGAGAGACTTTATGCATGAGGTAGCTAGCTGGCACAATGGATAAATCACCAGGTCTCGTGAATCAGAAAGACCTGAGTTCCAATCTGACCTGAGACACTCCCAAGCTCTGAGATCCTGGGCAAGTCATTTAACTTCTGTTTTCCTTAGTTTCCTAGTCTGCAAAATGGGATTGATAATAGCACCTGTCTCCCAGAGTTTTTGTCAGGATCAAGTGAGATATTTATTTTAAAAAATACTTAGCACAGTGCCTAGCATGTAGAAAATTCTATATAAATGTTAGCTATGGAAATGATGACGATGATGATGATGTCATCTGTGTGTATGGATGGCTCTCCATAGGCAGCTTCATTTGTGTATGTATCAGGGGAGAGGGCAGTTAGGGTTGATGATGTAAATAGACATATGTTTGCACAGATGGACCAATGGATTCCAATAACCCTTGGCAAGTTTTCAAGAGTAAAAAGCTTTGAAGTAAGCCCTAATCCCTTAAGTGAGTCCCCTAAATTAGAGTCCAGGCAGCTCTCTCTCTCCACCTCTAAACTCCCCCAAATGGTGGTACATATAGAAGGCACTTGATAAATGTTTGTCGTTGACTATATCTTATACAGAAGTGCTTGAGTTCAACCAATGCAGCTACTGCCAGGCCTTCAATTCAACTCACCAGTCATTAACCACCTACTATGTTCAAGACATTGTGCTGGTAGAGGATACAGTGAAAAAATTAAATAGCCTCTGTCTTTAAGGAAATCACATTGACTAATTCACCACACAATACAAAAGGTAATCTTTTTTGCTCTCAGGCAAGGCTGATGGAATGTGGATTGGATATCCTTTATGAGTTACATTCAGACAATGCTCAGAAAAATTAGACGTTGATCCAAAAAAACCTTGAGTCGTTTTGGAATTTTGAGATTACAGCATTTGAGAGATCTCAGAGGATCATTTATTCTAACCCCAACTTGAACTATGAGAGAAGTGGTCATTCAGTCTTTGCTTTGTAACATCTTTTGCATATAGCTCCCTTCTCTTCTCCTATACTGCCATCACCCTCATCGCCTAATGCCCATATTATCGTGATAGCTTACTAGTTGGTCTCCCTGCCTCAAGCCTCTCCTCACTCCAGTCCATCCTCCTGTCAATTATCTTTTCTTTTCTTTCTTTCTTTTTTTTTGTGGGACAGTGAGGGTTAAGTGACTTGCCTAGGGTCACATAGCTAGTAAGTGTCAAGTGCCTGAGGCTGGATTTGAACTCAGGTCCTCCTGAATCCAGGGCTGGTGCTTTATCCGGTGCACTCAATAAGTTTATCCACTGTGCCACCTAGCTACCCCTCTCCTGTCAATTATCAAAGTTATCTTCCTAAAGCACAGGTCAGATTATATCACCACTCCCCTCAATCTATAAACTCCAGTGCCTCCTGTCACCTCCACAATCAAATATAAAATCTCTGGTATTCAAAAATCATCTCTCCCATCCTTTCCAGTCTTCTTACACCTTACAGTCCTCTCCCATGTACTCTTTGATCCAATGACACCGGCCTCCTTGGTATTCCTAAAAAAATATACTCCATCTCTTGGCTCTAGGAAGTTTCACTGGCTGCCCCCCTTGTCTGGTATACCTTCTGCCTCCTGGCTTCCCTGGACTGCTTCAAGCCCCAGCCATAATCCCACCTTCTACAGGAAGCCTTCCTTGATTCCTCTTAATGCTACTGCTTTCTCTTTTTTTGCTTATTTACAATTTATCCTGTATATATACTGTTTCTACATAGTTGTCTGCACATGGTCTCCCCCATTAGACTATGAGTTCCCTGAGGGAAGGAACTGGTTTTTTTGTTTTTTTTGTTTCTGCTATTACTTTGCATTTCCAGCACTCTGCACAATGCTTGGCACATAAGCATCTACTATGAAACTGCCTAGAGCCAAGAGATAGAGTATATTTATCATGTGTCCGGTATTATGATCTTTGGGTCAAGGCATGTGGTCAACTTAGTCACTTTTCTTTCGTACTTATCAATTGAAAACCAGAAACTTTCCCATAGCCCCTTTCATATAAACTGTTTCCATTTTTTGTCATCTTTGCCATGGTATGAGTTGAAACCTCAAAGTTGTTTTAATTTACATGCCTTGTATTATGATGGTTTAGACTTGTATTTTTATGTAGCCATTTGTAGTTTATAGTTTTTTGAAAACTGTTCATGTCCTTTGATCATGTCAGTTCCCTATGTGTTTTTGGCATGAAACTTTTATATTTGATATAAATTTTTTTTTCTCACTGTACTGTTTCTCTTTTGAATCTTTCTTTAATGATTTTTCATGGAAAAACATTTTTAATTTTATGTAGTCAAAATGGTCTATTTTGTCTTGTATGAGTTCCTTTCCCTTATTTGGTTAAGAGTTCTCCCCCTAGCTATAGTTGTGGAAGGTGCCTGACCTGTTTCTCTTCTCATTTTTCTTTTCTTCTTTTGACAAGATTCCATGTGAGTTACTAGACCAGCAGATCAAGAAAATGTTGTAGCTGTAGCATTCGGATGTTTCAGCAAAGTATTTGGAAAGGTCTCTCCTGTTATCCTGGTGGTCAAGATTCAGAGATGTGGTCTAGATACAGCATGCAGAGCTGAAATTGAAACTGATTGAATGGCAAGGCCAAAAGGGGAGTCATGGATGGCTCAATATCAGCTTAGAAGGAAGTAGCCTAGGGATCTATACTTGTCCCAGTGCTCTTTAGCATGCTAATCAACCACTGGGAGAAAGGAATATGTGGCACTTTTATCATCAGATTTCTGGATAAAAATACATAGCTAGAGGGAATAGTCAAGTCACTGGACAAGCAATTCAGGATCCAAAAAAGATTTGGGCAGGCTAGAACTTGGGTAAAATCTATTACTCTCATAAAATCCTCTTTCCAATTAAAAATTATGGGAGTTGTGAACAAATACCAGTTTATTTGAAATTGACTTGAGACTTTTAGTGGACTACAAACTAAATCTTCATCAACAGTGTGACCCGGGGGCAGCTAGGTGGCGCAATGGATAGAGCACCGGCCCTGGAGTCAGGAGTACCTGAGTTCAAATGCGGCCTCAGACACTAAACACTTACTAGCTCTGTGACCCTGGGCAAATCACTTAACCCCAATTGCCTCACACACACACACACACACAAAAACCAACAAAAAACAAAAAACAAAATAGTGCGACCTGGCAACCAGAAGAGTTCATGCAATCTTATACTTTGTTGAGAATTGATAATGATGGGGTGAGGAAAGTGACAGTCCCTCTCCACTCTGCCCTAGTCTCACCATATCTGAAGCATTCTGCTTAATTCTGGGGGCTTCATTTTACTAGGGACATTAATAAGCTTGGAGTGTTTCAATAAGAGAATTACCAAGATGGTGACAGGCCTTGAGATAAGAAGGAAAGAAAGAAGGAAGGAAAGAAGGAAGGAAGGAAGGAAGGCAGGAAGGAAAACAATCATTTTTAAATGTTTACCATGGGCCAATCACTGTATAAATTTAGAAGAGCTGTGTACCCAAGGAGCTCATATTCTAAGAGAAAAACATTTGTATAGATATAGATATAAAAACATCTACATCTCTCTTTATATATGTGTATGTACAAATATATGTATAAGTATGTATGTATATATATATGTGCATATATACATATATTTTTGTGTATACACTGGGAAAGGAAGAAAGATTTGAAATGGGGAAATAAGGAACAGAGATGATGAGTTGATATACATGTTAATCTATTGACACACCCTTTCCATAGTAATGATACTATTGATTTGATCACTATGATAAGGCAAGAGGTTGGTAGAAAGGCAAGAGGGTCCAAGTACTGTGGCAGGCAGATGGTCAGATGGCTCGTGTGGGGAACTGGACAGGATGTGAAGGTGAAGCACTGCCTGGCATCTAGATCCGGCCATAAATATAATAGACTATAAGGTGCTTATTATTGGCTGGTTTGTACATACTCAATGACCACTCAACTGGTCTAGGCATGGAAATGAGAGCTCCAAAGAGTATTTCCCAGGAACTAGAGGCATGGGTTCTAGAGGTCCTGGGCCAGACTTCCAGGCCTCCTATGAGAAGGTGCTAGTCAGCAGCTGTAGGCAAATGATAAAATGGCCTAGGTGGATGACTGGATGTAATATAAGGATAAGCTGAAGGAACTAGAAGCAGAAAAAGCCAGTGATCTCAAAGGGGGATTAATCCTCCCCTCCGTGACAAATTAAGATCAAGAGTAAGAGCAGAAGTCAGATTTGGGTTCAATCTATGTGAATGGGAGAAAAACAACAACACCTGGGGGCAGTTAGGTGGCATAGTGGATAAATCACTAGCCCTGGATTCAGGAGGACCTGAGTTCAAGTCCAACCTCAGACACCTGACACTTACTAGCTGTGTGACCCTGGGCAAGTCACTTAACTCACATTGCCCTATCAAAAAACAAACAAAAAAACACCTTACCAATAATTGGAGTTATATAAAAGTAGAACAGGCTTCCTTGGAAAGTTATGATTCCCCGCACAGTCCCCAAAAATGCTTGTTGCATCTCATTATATTGTAACTTAACGTGGAAGAATGGCATTTAGGTCTGTGCTCACTAGTAATCTCCTTGTGGGTAGGGACATTTTTGTCTTTGCATCCTTCACTCCCAGCATCCTGCCTGCAACAGTAGGCACCTAATAACTACTTAGTAAATTGAATTAGATTGAGGTCTCAAAGCCAATACCGAATGAACTCTGGATGGGTATGATGTCGAGGGAATTCTCTCTCATGTTCAAATTGGATTAGCTGGCCACTGGATTTCCTCTCAACTCTGAGATCCTTTAATTAATTGATTCTGCTTGACTCAAAAGGGAAGAAGAGTTTTCACCCTGCTACAAAAATCTCCAATAAAATTTCCTTTTAGAAACTATTATAGTGTTTTGAACAGGACAGTAACATAAACTTAATTGAAAAAAAAAAAGCCTTATAGGTTAGACTAGATGACCCCTGAGGCCCCCACCAGCCCCCAGATGTTGGGACTCTATGAGGGGAAGCTCACTGGATGCTGATGCAGCCCAGTTTCACTTTTGGGGTCCATGTCCCTCAGGCTCTTACTCAAGCTTCTCTTCTCCCCTTGAGTGGAAGGAACGATCCACCAAACATTTGCAGGTATTGGAAGATTTTTTTGTAGCTTGAAGTGGCGAAAGCCTGCCATTTAACTCCTGGAAAGCCTTATTTGACTTAAGAGATAGACTGTGTCAAGGACTGAGGCAGATCTTTAATCTTCAGTACAGTGCTGGACCATAAATAATTAGGCATTGTTGTCTTGCATGCAGATTACTTAGGCTGCTGGTGCTGTTGGAGACTTGGAACAGAAATTAATTGTGGATGCAGATCTGTAAAGACCCTGCTTCACTATGAAGAATTCCATTGGTTAGCTGCTTAACAGCTCTGATGATTAATTAATTGGATATGGCAGACGGCATAACATTAGGGGAAATGTGCTGTATTGGAAGTCAGGAAATGTTGGTTCAAATCCTGCCTCACATTCATTGGTTGTATGACCTTGGGCAAGTCTGTCTCAAGAGTCAGTTTCTGCATCTATAAAAATGGGGACAATCGCACACTTGAAAAATCTACATCTGAATCGTGAGGAAAGTGCTTTGTAAACCCTGAAGTGAGATGGAAAATAGAGTCCTTTATGAAGAATGTGGATGATCTCAGTTTAACACACTGGGAAGAAAATGTTACCTCCAGACACATAGTAAAGCACATAAGTATTTGTCTGGGGAGAGAGAGGTCTCTTTCTCTCCCTGTCTCTGCCTCTATCTCTCTGTCTCTTTCTGTCTCTCTCTGTATGTATGTATGTATGTGTATATATATATATATATATGTGTGTGTGTGTTTATACACACACATGTATATGTATGTACACATATACAGCATAAATGTATATGTGTAGACATATATACACATTTTTGCATATAAACATATATTTACATATGTACACATGTGTGTATACCTCTGAGTGTGTGTGTATATATATACATATATGCATATATGCATATATGCATACACACATTTTTTAAAAACTGGACCTGTGATTTCATCAGTGTGGAGAGCTCCCATTGAGGAACTTTGTCTGCCAGTTACAGATAATCGTCTTTGTGACTTAACAGCCTTAGAGAATTGCCTAGGGACTGAAAGATTAAATGACTTGCCCAAAATCAGCAGTCATTTCCCTAGACCTAAATTATCAGATTTATCCAAAGAAGAAAGAATTGGATGATCTGTAAGGTCCTTTCCAGCCCTTACATGTTGAGATGTTCATGAGAGGAGGCAGCCCAATGAACAGGAAAGTGTGTTGGACTTGGGGTCGGGAGAGAACTGGGTTCAAGTTCCACACCAGACAGTTCCTTGATGTGCAAACATGGGCAATCTTTGAGCCCCAGTTTGTACTTCAGTGTGGTTTCAAAATTGAAGTTCCAGAAAATAATGCCCACCCCCAACCCATATGGCTTCCCTTGGCTTCGGCCCAATAGATCTGTAGGACAAACTTTTCATCCATTTTATCTCATTCATATGGATGTTTGCCATATATCTGTATGTCAACGATTTATCTTCCTTGGCTTCTTATCCTGGGATTTGTAAATGTATTTATTTTTTTATATTTTGATAACTATTTCAGTATAACTTGTTTCTTTTCTAATCTGTGCATTTTATTTTATGCATTTAAAAACATCATTCTGAAAAGGGGTCATTAGGTTTCACCAGACTGCCAAAGGGGTCCCATGACACACACAAAATTTAAGAACCCTTGGCCTAAATGGTCATTCCAGCTTGTTTTTAACAGAAAGAGGACTGGTATTAGAAATGAGAGGACTTAGTTTTGAAAGCAGACTCTGCCAGTTAGTAGCTATATGATTTTGTGGAACAAGCATAGCTTCTCTGAACCTCATTTTCCCCATCTGCAAAATGGGGATAATAATACACTAACTTACTGAGTTGCAGTGAAGAAGGTTCTCTGTAAACATTAAAGTGCTAGAGAAATTTGAGCGATCATCCTTACAATTCAATCCAACACCTATGAAATAGATAAAGCCACTTGAGGTAGACTTGTGAGATGGCAGGGTTGCTGAACTGGGAGTCAGGAGAGACCTACATTCAGGTCTTATCCTCACAGGTTTGAGGCGGTGCTAGAAGAGACTTTGGGGGTCATATAGTCCAGCCTCTTCTTTTGCAGGGATACTGAAGCCCAAGGATCAGCTGGTGTCTTACCTGTATGACTGTAAGCAAATCTCTTTACCCTCTATCAGCCCCAGTTTCTTCCTCTGAAAAATGGGTTATAATGAGAATCAGATGCAGCAATGGAGGTATAGCAAAGCTTTGTGATTTTCTGGGGAGGTCAGGCATAATTACTGGGTATTCCAGACAAAATTGCATATACATAGAGTTTTTGTAAATTCTCTGCAATCCTGGGCTCACGTGATCCTAAAACAAAATAATCATTTGACAAGCATATATTAACAAAGGAAAGGAATTTTAAAAGAACCCCAACCACAGATCCTTTTATACTTCACTTTGATAGATCAATGGATGAATTGGTGTGTGCTCTCCTCCTTGGTGCAAACTGTAACCTGATTCCTTAGCGACATCATCCACATCTTTCCAGATGTCCTCCTTATTGATTCCCCCCAGGATGCTGGAAGCCCATCTCTAGTTCTTTTATTTAGTGCCTTTAGTCCATCTGTTGTCTCTGGGGAAATTTTTTTAAAATCCATTAGCAAAATGAAATCAGTGTAGGGGCAGCTAGGTGGCGTAGTGGATAGAGCACCGGCCTTGGAGTCAGGAGTACCTGAGTTCAAATCCGGCCTCAGACACTTAACACTTATTAGCTGTGTGACCCTGGGCAAGTCACTTAACCCCAATTGCCTCACTAAAAAAAAAAAATGAAATCAGTGTGATATAATGGGAAGAGCATTGGTTCTAATATGCAGAAGCATGAATTAGAGGAGCTTGGTTCAAAATCTACCTCTAATATTTGCCATCTGTGTGGTCTTGAGCAAGTCACTCACCTCCCTGGGACTGTTTCCTCATATGCAAAATGAAGTGTTTAGAATATATCTGAGGGACCTCCCAGATCCAGATCTATGACTCTGAAGTGACTGATTCTCCAGAATTTATCTATTTTGTATATTACATTTTCCTGCATTGAACATCCTTAAAAGTAACATTTATAGCACAGAGGAATGCGTAAGAGTGAGTTTTCATGTTCTTTCCCTCAGTCTCTTGCTAATGCTGATGTTCACTTGGGCTACATTTTTTGTTTGTTTGTTTAGTTGGTGTTGTCTTTTGCCAAGTTCTCCTTTGGTTAACACTTCCCAATTCTGCTACAATGAAATTTTCCTCTTCAGTTAGTCATTCAGTCTTGACAAGCCTTTTTTTTTTTTTTTTTTGGTCTAGGCAATGAGGGTTAAGTGACTTGCCCAGGGTCACACAGCTAGTAAGTATCAAGTGTCTGAGGCTGCATTTGAACTCAGGTCTTTCTGAATCCAGGGCTGGTGCCTTATCCACTGTGCCACCTAGCTGCCTCAGACAAGCCTTTTTGAAGTGTTTCCTATGAGGTAGGCACTGGGCTAGGCCATGGGTATGCAAAGAAAGTCAAAAGAGAGTGACTAAGTACAAGGAGTTCTCATTTTAATTCTATCAAATGAATAACTAGGTCCATGGAAGATATATACAAAACAAATGGAAGGTAATCTCAACAGGGAAGGCACTAGCAGCTGTGAGGGAATGGGAAAAGGTAGGATTTGAACAATGCCTTGAAGGAAGCCAGTGATGATACGAATGCTAGATTGAGTTAGGGTTCAAGTTCCACCATATCTACCACTTACTACCTGTGTGTCTTAGCACAAGTCAGTTAAGTTCCCTAGGTCTCATTTTCTGAGAATCTTGATCTGAATGACATTTAGGATCCCTTTCTACTCCAAATCTAGGACCCTTTAATACCATGAGTCTACATTCTACATGGGGGAAATTGGTTAGAAGTTGGATTACCCAAGATTTTTGTCATCTCTGTGTATTTCACTGTTCAGTGCTCTCCCTGCACCCTAGGACACCACTATAGGAGAGCTGGTTAGAACGGAGCTTTACCAGACTTGAAGAAACCTTTCAGGGCTGGGGAATGATAATGATGGAGAGAAAACATTCAAATCTGGAGGGCTGGTTTACCTTCAACAAGCAGCCCTAAACATGGAGTGTTAGATCACTGAGTATAGAATATTACATCTGAGAGGGGATGTAGAACCTAGACTGTCAAAATGGAGGATGATAAAACACAGAATGTTAAAGAAGGAAAGAACCTTTTAGTACAATAGAATCATTTGTCAAATGAGGAAACAGAGCTTAAGAAAAGGGTGCAACAGGCCCAAACCCACAAAAATTAATGAAAAGAGTTCATTTATTTGTTAGTTTTAATATTTTTGTTTTCATCATCAGAGAGTTAACACTATGAAACCCTGGGGAGGTAAAGGAGACATTATTTTATATCAATATAAGTAATGATGCTGATGACAAATAACTTTCTTAGGCAGTTGTTCAACAATAGCATAGACTACCTTAGGGGAAGAAAGTTCCCAGTCACTTGAAGATTTCAAGCAAGGGCTAGTTATCATTTTGCAGAGATGCCTGAAGGGTGATCCCTGAGTGGGATTTTGGATGGGATGACCTAAAGTACCTTCCAACTCTATAAATCTGTGATCCTTCGAGAAACTTTAATACTTAGCAAAGATACCCCGTTCTCATTCAACATTCACTGTAAAATCAGGGCTGATAAGGAACCAGATTTCAGATATACCAATACGGGAACAAAATCAAACCCAGAAAAGTATCCATGACTGCACTGGGGAGTATGCATACAGATATCATTGAAAGGGTTCATGGAAAAGGTGAAAGGTATTAGGAATGGGCGTACAGTGGCCTTTACACTGGGTCTAGAAAGATGGCTAAAACATTTTGACAGATAGGAAGGGGGAAAGAAGTACATTTTTTTTCCTCTTGGGGGAAATAAGGTTTGCAAAGGCAGAAATTAAGAGTATTAACAACAGAAATAGCAAAGAGGGTTCAGATTTGGGAGATCTTCAAGAGATAGGATTAACCAGCATAGTGTAAAAGAGTCCTGGATCTATAGTCACTTGGTATAAGTTTATATACTGGGGGGGGGTTACCCTTTCTGTGTGATAGTGGGTAAGTTACTTAACTCATATAAACTCCAGCTGGCATTTGTAAAATGGATTTAATAGTTAAGCTTTCTTTGTCACAGAGATAGTATAAGGGAATGTTCTGTAAATTTTCAAGTGTATCAAAATTATACATAAATATATATACATATCTATCTATACAAATAGTTATTATTAATAATAATAATGATTTATTAATAGAAATCAGGGTACAGAGAAACATTCTCTTAAAAGCTAGGCTCCCTCCACTATGAAATGGAACTTGTGTGTGGCAGATTATAAAGTGCTCTAGGAGGCTAGAGAAAGGTGAAGACAGTGAAGACTAGCATCCTTAGAGAAGATTACCTGGAAAGCAGGTTGGTGGGGAGGGAGAAGGATTTCATTTTACCTTTGAAGAATGTTTATTTTTTATTTTTTTTTTAATTTAAGTGAGGCAATTGGGGTTAAGTGACTTGCCCAAGGTCACATAGCTAGTAAGTGTTAAGTGTCTGAGGCCAGATTTGAACTCAGGTCCTCCTGAATCCAGGGCCAGTGCTCTATCCACTGCACTACCTAGCTGCCCCCAAAGAATGTTTATTTTTGATAAGTGGAGAAGAGCATTCTAGTAAGGAAAGTGGGGTAAGCAAAGGGTCAAAGGTCAAACTTCATGTTCTAGATATGTTGAAGAGAATCACATGACAGTAGCATGTGATGCATAAGGGAGAGTAGTAGGAACTAAGGTTGGATCACTAGAATGGAATCAAATTGTGAAGAGCCTTGAAAGACAGAAAGAGTCCCCAATGTGTACTTCTAACTCTACTATCTGTCACGTTTTTGGTTCATTATCAAGCTAAGACCCAATACAATCATTTTATCTGGGTACATTCAGATATAGTGAAAAGAACTCTGGATTAGAAATTAAGATACTGCATTTCAAATCCTCACTCTGCAACTAACTAACTGTGGGGTCTTAGGAGGGGAATGCTAAAGCCCACTCCTAAATTTTCAGTGAGAGAATTTATACCTTTGAAATCAGCAAATGCTACAAATTGAGGCTTAATTTATTGTTTTATTCATGGCCTATACTTAAGAACATTATAGAGAAAATGCTAATAATACAGATAGAACTGGAAAGTGTAACTGTCATGAGTACATTTTCCCCCATAGAGTTAGTTGTTAAATATTTACCATCACACTCCTGAATTTTGGGCAATTCCCTCGTCTTAGCCTCACTTTCTTCTTACATACAATGAAGAGGGAGAGGGCTAGAAAGATTGTATTGAACATTCCCTTCCATCCCTAACATTATTGGAAATGATTTCCCAGAGATGCTCTATGTAATCTCACTCTGGCATTTTGATAAGAGACCTTGTGTAGCTGTCAGAAGAGGATAGCATTCGAGAGTCAGAGTTCTGGGTGTGAGTCCTGACTGCTTCGGTTACCATCTTATGACTTGTGACAAGTTGGTTTTGCTCTCTGGACCTCAATTTTTTTCATCTTCAAAATGAAGGACTTAGACAGGATGGTCTTAGGTTCCTTCTCACTTTCATGTTTATGTTCTCTTTGCTGATGTTCTGTCTATATTAAGATTCCTTTCTTGTTCAGTGTTCTACCATTGCATATCCTTTCAGCTTTCCCCTTTTGTGATATTATAAGAGACACTTCTCCTTTCCAAGGATGAAGGATTGGGAACACTCACTTGAGCTTCCCTGCATTTGGCAGGGGAGGGGGGAGAGGTTTTTGTCCATTTCCTCTGTTGCAGAGGCAGTCAGAAATTCTTAGATCATCCCTCCATGACATTCATCCATGACTGAAAAAAGGCCCAAAGAGTTTGACCCTAGTGACTGGTCCAATTAGACCAATGATATAGGGGCTGCTAGGTGGTACAGTAAATAGAGCACTGGGCTTGGAGTCAGAAAGACTCTTCTTCCTGAATTCAAATCCAGCTTCAGACACTTACCAGCTATGCGACCCTGAGAAAATCACTTCACCCTGTTTGCCTCAGTCTCCTCATCTGTCAAATGAACTGGAAAAAGAAATGGTAAACCACTCCAGAATCTTTGCCAAGAAAACCCCAAATGAAGTCACTAAGAGTCAGGTACGACCGAACAACAACAACATAGCTATTGACCTTAAATCCCATCAATATATCTAATTCAAATTAACAGGCTTTGAAAGAATATCAATTAGCACCAACTTAAAGGATTTGGAAGTGAAATGAATCATCAAATCATTTTACAACCTGAAATAGTTTAGGCAGCTGGATGTGGAAAAGGGAAGACACAAGTTCAGAGTCCTCCCATATTTAACTAGCTTTAGAACTAATCATTTAATATCTCCAAGACTCATTTTCCTCATCTCTAAAATGGGCATCCTCTTGAGGTCAAGATAAATTAAGGAGAGGTACAAGCCCTTCAGTCAGAATCCCTGTAGCAAGCTAGGGAAGAATTTGGACCTGAGTCATACACAATGGGCTTGTATGAATCAGGAGACCATAGATCTAGAACTGGAAAAATCATTACAGATCATCTAATACAGCCTCCTTCAGTTTTCAGATAAAGAAACCGAGGCCCAGAGAAGTTAAGTCAGCTGCCCAAATTCACATAAGTATGTGACAGAGCCAGCACTCAGGTCCTCTGAAGAGAAATCCAGTGCTTTTGCCATGGCAAAAGACTGACTAAATGGATGGCAGTCTCTCTTACTGGAGGGTACATAGACATCAAGGAAGTCATGTGAGTTCCTCACTCACAAGGTTGTTTTGAGGATCAAATGAAATAACACATATAAAAATATAAAAGCACTTTGTAAACCTCAAGGTTCTCTTCTCTCTCTCTCCCTCCCTCTCTCTCTCTCTTTCTCCCTCTCTCTCTCTCTCTCATTCTAGGTAGATGGATAGATAAGCAGATAGATTGATAGATATGCATATATCTACATATAAAGGGCTCTATATAAGTCACATATTTAGATACAAATAGATATATAGATATATGTGCATATGTATGTATGTATACATATATAAAATGCTCTATATAATAGAGATATATGTGTATGTACATTAAGTGTTCTGCATAATATATACTAGATAGATAAATATAGGTATAGACATGTAGATATACATATACAAAGTACTCTACATTATTCATATATACTAGATATGTGTATATTATGTATTATATATTAGTTACTCTATATAATATATTAGATAGTTAAATATAGGTATATAGATATTTATGTATATATATATACATAAATTGTTCTGTATAATTCATATATACCAGATAGAGTCAGCAAGTATGATTATTTCAGAAGTCACTGAGGCTCGGAGATAAGAAAGGACTTATCTAAGGGGTGTGTGTGTGTGTGTGTGTGTGTGTGTGTGTGTGTGTGTGTGTGTGTGTGTGCATATATGTATGTATATATGTATGTAGTTAAATGCTAGAGTTCAGACTCAAGCCCAAGTCTTGTAACTCTAAAGGGAAAAGTGTTTTGCACATTCCACCCTTTATTTCTGGCAAAGTGACCACTAGTCACTTTAGTTATTTTTGATGTTTTATTCAGTGAACTTGAAAGGTGGTGGGAGCAATAGGAAAGACTCCTGATAAGGAATCAAGTAAAGTGAGCTCTATGCCCACCTCTTCCAAGAGCTATCTGTGTGACCTTCAGCAAATCTCTTCACAGTTGAGAACTGGCACCTCCTCATTTATCAATGCCCCCAAAGGTCCCCCCAAATTTAGTGCTTCTGTGTTCTGACATTCTATGTTCTGAGGTTCCTTCCAGCTCTAACATGTCATGGTTCCGTTTTTAACCAGACCTCTGTTTTTATTGGATAGAACATTTCAGAGGAAGAAACTCTCTACGAACACATATCAGCTTTTCCTCTGAAATCCATAGTCTCATAAATTTCTTAGGGGTATGTGACTTCCCCAGAGTCCCTCTGCCAACACATGACAAAAATGAGGTGGAAACTTGTGTCTTCTTGACTCTGAAACTGGCTATCTGTCCAGTGCACCACAGTGCCTCTTGCTGTTCTAAATCTTATGAAAAGTCCCACCCAAGATTCCCTTCCCTCCTCCCTCAGGTGGCCTTTTTTTTTTTTTTGGTCCGTACTGCTAAGGAGATGTCTTCCTCCTCCCTTGCTTGCACAAAATGACTAAGTGATAGGTTCACTGGGAACAGAAATTTCCTCTGGCATGGTGTGAATTTTACCGGTTAAAAATAAATATATCTGCGTACTGTAGGCCCACCCTCCTCCCAGCTGCTCAGGTGGTGGTGGTGGTATTTGTCTGTTTGTTTTTTAAAGTGAGTTACAGTCATTTCTCCTGGACACCCCAACTTGAATTTCTCTTTTACCGCTTTTGTGATGAGGGTTTGTTGTTGTTTTTTGGTGAGTTGTTTTTTTTTAATATAGTTTCTTAAGCCGCCTGTTATGACAGGCGAGAGGATGTGATTTCACGCCTGGTATAGAAATGACATCGGAGAGTGATGTTGGGCAAGAAGCCAGTTATTATGTATTTGGAAGAAGAAGGGATGAGGGTCTGAGGGAAGATTACACAGACATGGTGGAGTATGGTAGTAAACTTTGCACATAAAGCAGGGCAGCCCAGTTTGAGATGCTAACATGAATGTAGAAGTGGGAACTTGTTGTGGAATTATTAGATTTCTGGGCAATAGATATAGTGGAGTGCAGAAAATAATGGTCTTCATGTCATAAACTTGTCCAAGTCTGTTACTTGCCAACCATGTGATGCTGGGCAGGCCTATTAACTTTCTAGACCTCATTTTCATAGGATTCATAGATGAAAAAGACCTTCAGAGTCATCCAGCCCCCAATTCTCATTTTACAGATAAGAAAACTGACCCCCGAGCATGGAGGTGACTCACCCAAGGGCACATGGGTAATAAGGAACAGAGTGCTGGTTCAGACCTGTCTGTAAAATATAGAAGAGCAGACGAGATGAACTAGAAGTCTCTTTCTGTTCTAACATTCTGGGTTCTAATCATCTATATTCTAATAGTCATAAAATGATAGATTTGGAGACGGAAGAGACCTCAGAGGTTATTTAGCCCTACCTCTTAGTGTTATAGATATGATTTCCCCAAGGTTGCACAGATGGTGTCAGTGGTGGGATTTGAACCTGGTTCTCTAACTCCAGAGTCATGAGTATTCTCACTGAAACATCCCCCCCTCAGTTTCCCAAAGGCCCATCTATTTGTTTGTTTTTTGTTTGTTTGTTTGTTTTGTGAGGCAGTTGGGGTTAAGTGACTTGCCCAGAGTCACACAGCAAGTAAATGTTAAGTGTCTGAGGTCGGATTTGAACTCAGGTCCTCCTGACTCCAAGACCGAAGCTCTATACACTATGCCATCTAGCTGCCGCCCTGGCCCATCTGGTTTTAACATCTAACAATCTGTGTTCAAGACATTTCTGCATTCTAAGGTACCTTCTAACTTTTAACATTCCATTCTGAGTTGGAACACCCCATGTTCCAAGTTCCCATCAACTTTAAAGGTCTGTGATTTGTGTTCAACCAAAAAGAGATTAAATGAAATAATATTTGTAAAGCACTAAAGTGCTCATAGTAGGCACTTAACATATGCATGTTCCCTTCCTATGTTCCTCCCCTTCAAAACATTCTGGGTTCTAAGGACCCTTGCAGCTCTGAACTCCTCTGATGGTAACTCAGCATAAATTTGCATTATGACTCCACAGAATCTGGCTAGGCAGTTTCTGGTGCTTCCTCTGGTTTCTATGGTCAGTTTAATTGGAGATAGGAGCGAGTATAGGATGAGGTGAAGGGATAGTCGCTGTTTTCAGTCAGTATGTGCTGACCAGGTATGAAGGCTAGGAGCAGAGAGGAAAGACTAGAGTCTTGGCAGCCTGCATAGAGGAAAAGCATCCAGATAAGCAAGGGAGCCTTCAAGTGCTCATTCTATCACAAGCTAGACTGAATTTAATTTACAGCTTCTAATTAGATGCTGACTGATTGGAGAAAGGGGGTGGGGGGAATCTGGGAAGAGGGAAGGCTGAGAGCAGGCAGACATGCTCAGGGCCATGGAAGCCTCGCTTCCCAGTCTGCACAGCAGCCAAAAACGGCTTCACCAAAGAGATGGAGGCTTTGATTTCATGTTAATGCTGGTTCCAGAGCACAGAGAAATTCGTGTTCTGATCCACAGGGGGCCTCCCTTTTCTTATCTTGCCACTGATCCCAGTTAAGAAACACATCTCTCTGTGTGAGGGACCTATATAACCCACCAATTGGCACAAAGTGGCTCCTCTCCTCCATACTTAGAGATGGGGGAAGAAGGGAAGGAATTAGAGAACCACCTAGGTGCTCTAAATTAATTTCCTGGTCACTTGGGTTACTATCATGCCTGTTTGAGCAAGACCCAAGGAGCCTGAGTGGTGTTTGGTGTCCCAAAGCTGTCCTTCTATGTTCTTGATCAGGGAGAATCATAGGACCCTAGAATCTTGGCTGTAAAACATGGAATGTTAGAGATAGAAGAGGCCTTAGAACAGAGGAAGGAAGGAAAGAAGGAGGGAAGGAGGGAGGGAGGAAGAAAGGATCCCTGCTCACAAGGAGCTGACATTCTATTATGTTGACAACATTTACATCTAAGTTTATATCTGTTATATAATAATAGTGAGCATTGACATAGCACTTTAAGGCTTATAAAGCTCTTTACAAATATTTTTCTCATTTGATCCTCATAACAACCTTGGGAGGTAGGCACTATTATTCCAATTGTACAGATGAGGAAACTGAGGTAGGCAGAGATTAAGTTACTTGCCCAGGTTCACAAAATTAAGTGTCTGAGACTGGATTTCACCTCATATCGTCCTGACTCCAGACCCTGTGCTCTATTCACTACACCACCTAACTGCCTCTATAATTTGATGGGAGGAATGCTTCGTGGAGAAAATGGTACTTGGTGGAACTTATAAGAAACCTGTTTTTCTCATACAAACACCTATCATCACAAGTACAAATGAAATTCCTTTGGAAATTTGCTTCTAAATGGATACTTTCTCTTCTTGAGATGGAGATTATCCTGGAAAATTTGAGACTAAGAGTAGCCCTACATCTGGTTCAACATATCTAATTTTACAGTTGAGGAAACTGAGGCCCAAAGGCATGAAATGGCATTTCCAGGGCATCAGAGTTGTTTGATATAGGGCTATTGTGAGAAGGCACTCTGCAAGTCTTGTGTGCCAGAGAAATGGGAGATATTTTTTTTAAAAAGAAAAAAAAATGTGAGATATTATGAATATCTCACCTTTAATGCAGTGTCGAAAAGAGCAAAGAGTTAACACCAGATAGATGCACCCCAATAGGTCAGAGTGGAGAAAATCAACAGATGGATGGAAATGAAAAGTAGCATTATGGAAAACAAATAGCTTAAGCTAGCAGCCTAGAATCTCAAGCTTGAGACCTTGGAATGAAATAATAACAGAAGCAGCTAGTGACTCAGTGAACAGTACTGAGCATTGGCTGGAGAGCATTGGATCCAGCCTCACATGTTCTCTAGCCATGTGAGCCTGGGCAGGTCAGCTAACTTCTGTCTCCTGCTGTTCTCTTATATATAAAATGGGAATCATTGCAGCACCCACCTCCTGGGATTGAGATACTTATGAAGCACTCTGCAAAACTTAAGCTAACTAAGGGGCAGCTAGGTGGTGCAGTGAATAGAGCACCAGCCCTGGATTCAGGAGGATCTGAGTTCAAATCCAGCCTCAGACACTTTACACTTACTAGCTGTGTGACCCTGGGCAAGTCACTTAACCCCAATTGCCTCACCAAAAAAAAACAAAAAACAAAAAAACAAAATGTAAGCTAACATTAAGAAAATTTAAAGCATGATAAGAATTCTGGGGCTATTTGTCACCATTAAGTGTAAATTATCATTGTGTTAGTGTTGTTAGTAAAAGTTTAAGGCTTGCAGAGGGCTTTGTAAGCATCTCAGCTGATTCTCACAACAACCCTAGGAGGTAGATGTTAAGGAGGAAATGGAGAGAGATAGGGTGGGGACTGGGAGGGGTTGACCATTCCAGGCATGGGAGACATCCAATGCCTGGCACTGGGATGGGAGATGCCCCAGTTAGTGGCAAAACCAGGACTTCTCAAACTTTGCCTGGAGCCCTACCTTGCCTTTTTCTCCAGGTTACTTTGGGTCACACTTATTTGATAAATTATTGTGTCCGCTGCTATTAGATTATAATCTCCTTGAGGGCAGGAACTGTGTCTCTTTTTATCTTTATCATCGTTGAATATAGTAGGTATCTTAATATATGTTTGATGACTTGAATTTCTTGTTGAATACAATGTAAGCCTCCCAAAGACTGGTCAGTCAGTCAGTCAGTCAGTCCCTTAGGCATCCCATAATGTTACCCTACAGCCCCACTTCCTCTGTTAGCTGGTCTTCCTATATCCATGTTCATTTACAGAGAAGAGTGCCCATCATGGGCAGAAACCTGGTGAACATTATTTGAGGCTTAGTTAAAGAACCAAAGATGTTAGCAGAGAAGAGATGACTTAGGAGAGGACCTGACACCAGTATCTGAAGGACTCTCTCATGGAAGAGGGATTTTGTGTGTTCTCCTTGGCCCCGAGAGAACAGAACTAAGAATGATAGGTTGAAGTCGCACGCAGAGAAGCTGACATTGCTTCAGTGTCAAAATGCGGTTTCTAACCATAAGAGCCAACTAAACCTAGACTGGGATCTCTCCGGAGGGTCTGCCTTCAAGGGTTTCTTCAGGCTATCCTGCATGATAGATTGTCTGGGCTACTTGTTATACTGATTCCAGCTGCACTTATGGGATGGACTAGGTGTCTTGGAGGTCTCTTTCTACTCTGAGAGTCTCTGAGTTCCTGGTTCCCCTTTGTGGAGAAAATTCCTAAGAAAGGCTTCTTTAAAAGAACAATGGAACTCCTCTGCTATCCAGTGAGCCCCATCAGACTGACAACAGGCCAGAGACAGATAATTGCCATTTAATGAGGCACTGCTTGTTCCAAGAACAGGGCTGCTCTCCCAGTTCCCAGGGCCCCAGCCATAGATTGGGGGCCCAATGCTAATTAGAAGGCAATGGGGAGGAGGCAGAGCAGATGGGTTGGCCTGACCAACAGTAGCAGGTCCTTTGTGGCTAAAACAAAAAGACTTCAGCCTAGGGGGCAGTTCTCAGGCATCTCTCCTCAGGCTTCATATTGCATTTGCATAAGAAATCAGTTCATAATGGAGAAGGAAAAATCTAAGCTTCAGACCCAGTTTGTGTCTGGGCTACTGCAGCCTGGGAAGTAGCAAGAGCCCCAAAGCTTGAATCTGGGGACCAGGATTTAAATACCAGTTGGACTACTTGTTAATGGTATGACCTTAAGCCAGTCACCAACTCCTTCATTTTCTTTCTGTAAAGCAAAGGAGGATGTGGGGAAAGGGTGGTGCCACAGTGGGGAGGGAGTAGGTGGATAAAGGAATAGAAATTAGGTCACCTCTCTCCATTGTCCCTTCCAGAATGAGATCTTATGGCATTCTTAAACCCAACTTACTTTTTTTTTATTTTTGCAGGGCAATGAGAGTTAAGTGACTTGCCCAGGGTCATACAGCTAGTAAGTGTCAAGGGTCTAAGACCGGATTTGAACTCAGGTCCTCCTGATTCCAGGGCCAGAGCTTTAATCACTGTACTACCTAGCTGCCCCCAAATCCAACTTACTTTGATTTTGGGTCTGAATGTGAAACACCCTGAGGAAGGGAAACGACTCCTGAACCCATGAAGCTTAAGTTTAAGACTCAACTCTCACATATCTAGGGAGCCATCACTGAGTCACTTCTTCTCTGAATTCTCATTGGACAACAGATTCAGAGTCAGAAGGAACCTTGGAGGTCATCAAGGCCAGCCCCTTCATATAGCTAGCATGTGTATAGTGCTTTAAAGTTTACAAAGTATATTAACCTCATAACCACTCTTGGAGGTAGATATTATTATCCCCCACTTACAGATGGAGAAACTGAAGCATAGAGGGGTTAAGTGACTTGCTCAGGGTCACACAGCTAGTGAGCATCATAAGTAGGATTTGAACTCCTGACTCTTAGTCCAGCACTTAATCCACTGTGCCACCTAGCTGCTTAAGTCCTTGAAGAGTGGAACATGGATGAAGTCCAAGTTCCCTGACCTCTCCACTACAACAAGCTGCCTCTTCACCTGTGTTAAGTAGGTTGATTGTGATAATGCTCTTTCTAGGATTCCTGACAAGGCACCCTTCCATCATCTTCCTAAATGATCTTGGCCAGAATAAATCTATCACCCTATGTCCAACTGGGCCGCGTGTCTTTCCAGATTTAGTGAGGTAGCATTTGGAGCCTGCTTTCCTGGTTTTCCAGTCCCTCTCTGCCATTTGCTGTGAGTGACCTTGGGAAAGTGACTTAAGCTAACCATGACTTCAGAAGACCAATGATGAAGCAGAATTCCCACTTCTTGGCTCAGAGATAAGGAAGGGGACACACTCTACATCTCTGAGAGTCTGTCTGTCCCCAGGCCTGAAAGGAAGTATTTGTAGCTTGATAGGTCTTGGTAGGTCTATCTTTACACTGGCACAGCCCTCAAGGTGACCAGAGGGTCAGCTCCACACTATAATAATAAGGCACCAGGGAAAGACTTTTGTTGAGATAATAACAACTTATATTTCCGTAGCACTTTACTGTCCACAATGCACTTTGCTCACAAGAGCTCTGTGAAATAGGGAGTACAAATATTATTATCTCCATTTTACATGTCAGAGAACTTAGACTCAGTGGGATAAAGCAACTTACCTACAGTCAATAAATCAATTGCCAAGCATTTATTAAGAGCCTGCTATGGACCAGTCATTGGATTAGGTGCTAGGGATACTAAAAGCAAAGCAAAAAAACTTTATTTTTGATACTGCAGCTAATCTTTGAGTCATTGGAGTTTCCTGAATGGGGGTGGGGTGGGGGGAAGGGGCAGGGAAGGAAGGACATAATACTTTAGGAAAATCACTATGGCTAATGAGTGGAAGAGAATTTGCAGTGGGGAGGGACTTGAGGCAGGGAGACCAATTGGAAAATTAAGAGGGACAGAACCAGGATTGTGGTTGTGTGAGAGGAGTGAAGGAAATGTCTGAGAGGGATGTGATGAGACTCTTTTAGGTTTAGATTATATAAAATAAGCAGATATGTGCCTGTGAGGGTGTAACAGGTATAGTGTTTGTGCGTGCCTGTGTGTGTGAGGGTGTGTTAACTTATGACTGGATATGGTATACAGACATGTATGATACCTGTGTGGTGGGAGTATGGTGGCCTGTGGGGCTACGTGCATATGCTGTGTCAGTGGACACGTGGTATTTGCACGTGAATGAGCTGTGACTTCGAAGATGTGTCTGTGTGGGATATGTGTGGTATCCTCTGAGTATATATGTGGCTTTTATGCCTTGTAAGGGGGCTGGAAAAGTGTATATTGTGGCATCTGTGCATGAGTAAGTGGGATCTCTGTGTGCGTATATGCATGCACACACGTATGCATATATGTATACTGTGTTGGGATGGTGTCCTGTGTGACTCATTAAATAACACATGTAGGAGTATACATATGTATTATTGCATGCTGGACCTGGAGTTAGGAACAATGGAGTTCAAATGCTGCCACAGACACTTACTAGCTGTGTGATCCTAGGCAAGTCACTTTACCTCTGGCTACCTCAGTTTCTTCATCTTATAAAACAAAGATAACAATAGCAACTACTTTCCAGGGTTGTTGAGAGAATAAGGTGAGATAATATTTATAAAGCACTTGGCAACCATGAAGCCCTATTTAAATGCCAGTTATGATAATAATTATTATTATCTGTGCATGAGGAAATGTCACTTATGTATGTGAGCAGTATCTTTTGGGGGTATATATGTGGTTATTATCTGTTGTGGGTGTTTCGACAGATACATGTGTATATGTATGCATTTGGGAGCATGTGGGGAGGCAGGCTATCTCGGGGTAGATATGGTATATGTGTGGGTATATCTCTGTGTAGAGGTGTCTAACAGGGATGTATGTTTGGAGAGTATGTGGGCTCCATGACCCTGAGCTTTCATAGGGAAGCAGTAGGTTATTCTGCTGACAGAGAGCAAGGAGAGGGCAGACTTTGCATATTTTTCCTTTCTCTTTTTCCCTTTACAAGGCAATTCCTCCCAGGGCCTTCAGCCACCCAGGACTGGCCAAAGATTAACCCTCCTCCCCCAGCTCCCGCTGCTTTACAAAGATGGGTTTTGTGGTGGGAAGGTTGCCTATGGGGGCTTCTTTTTCAAGATAAAAAACGTCCTTCTGGTTTGCATCAGGCTCCCTGTATGTGTGTGTGGGAGACCCCTGGGGCCAGCCCTGGGCTGCCCCACCTGGGAACGAGGCCCATGGACTGTTGCCAGCTTGACAAATTAAGCTGAGCTAGATAATCCAATGTTTTCTTTGGGCCAGAATCAGGATCTTTGACTTGTGCAGCCTGAGCTGGTTATCGAGTAATCTACAGTAGATAGATAGCCTGTAATTCATCAGGGTCTGGCTGGTGGCTTTTGCCACTGACTCAGTTTCTAAGGCTGGATTGATTGGATGGGAGACAGGCCAGGAAGCTTGAGTCAGACTCCTTCCCTTCACAGCCCTGGGGTTTGTCTGCTGCTCCAGCACTGTAGTGTGCAAATGTTGTTAAGAGATAGAATTTGCTAATCAGATTAATACAGGCCTCTCCTACATACATATTTACTTGGCCACTGGAATCACAGATTAAGAGGGGAGGCCAGGAGCCTGCCAGGTGCCTCCAGGGAATCACAATGGCCCATGGTGGGTGTGAAGGTTAAAGACTTTCCTCAACAATAACCCTGGGAGGAAAGAGGAAGTATCACCATCCTCATCTCCATTTTACAGATGAGAAAACTGAGCAAAGCTCATTTTACCCAAGTTCTGGTGGTTAGGAATTTCAGGGATCTGGGTTCAAAACCTTCTTCTACCACTGTGTGACTTCAGGGGAATCGGGTGACTTCTCTGATCTTCACCTTCCTCGGATATGGCATAAGGGACCTGGACTCGATGGCCTCCAAGGTCCTTTCCGAATCTAGGTCTACCATGCTGTTAACTCAGTAGACATATATTAAGCGCCTGCAGTATACCTAATGTTGTACAATTTGCTGAGGGAGACATGCAATTTAAATGAAATAGGGCCCCTCCCTTCATTGAGTTTACCTCTAGTAGTATTTTTGTTATTTTACTTTATTATTTTTGCCACACATCTGATTTCATTGCTATAGATGACCTACTACTGAGAAAACTGCCTCTACTATTGTAAGTCTACCACTTCTCTGTAAAAATAGTATGCACCAGTTGAAGCAAATTCAACTCAATAAATAGTATGCATTAGTTCTTCCTCTGGAGGCAGATAGCATTTTTCATTTTGAGTCCTTTGGGATTGTCTTGGATCAATGTATTGCTGAAAAGAGCTAAGGGCAGCTAGGTGGCACAGTGGATAAAGTACTGGCCCTGGAGTTCAAATCCAGCCTCTGACACTTACTAGCTGTGTGACCTTGGGCAAGTCACTTAACCCTCATTGCCCTGCCTAAAAAAAAAAAAAAAAAAGATAAAAAAAAATTTTTTATTTAAAAAAAAGAGCTAAGTCATTCACAGTTGACAATTGTACAGTACTGCTTTACTATGTACAATGTTCTCCTGGTTCTGCTCGCTTCACTCTGTATCAGTTCATGGAAGTCCAGGTTTTTCTGAAATCAACTTACTCATCATTTCTTATAGCACAATCATATTCCATTACAATTTCATTACAATAATACCACAGCTTGTTCAGCCATTCCCCAATTGATGGGCATCCCCTCAATTTCCAATTCTTAGCCACCACAAAAAGAGCTGCTACAAATACTTTTATACAAACAGGACCTTTTCCCTTTGATTTCTTTGGAATTCAGACATAGTAGTGTTGACTTTATTGTTTTAGTCATTGTGAATGGAGTCTTTTGGCTTCCCTGTTCTTTCCACTCTATGTCACTTCATACAAGTCTTCCGTTTTTTCTCTGACTTCTTTATACACACACACACACACACACACACACACAATTCCCTACAATTACATTCATGTACCATGATTCATTCAGCAATTTCCCAGTAATTAGGTACACACTTTTTATTTGTTTAGGTTTGGGGTGTTGTTTTTTTACTGTTTGTCATAACAAACAACGGACATTTTTGTACTTTATTCCTTGGGAAATAGTCCCCATCTACTAAATATTTTTTTCAAATGTGTGACAAAACCAGATCTCTAGATGAGAAAGACTAGTCTAGCAGAAGATGTGAAGGATGAATTGAAGTGTGTAGACAGTGGAGATAGTTTAAAAATAAGCAAAGCTGGCATTTGAACTCAAGTCTTTCAGCACTGTGTTTGTACTCTTTCTGCTATACCACAATGATAATCTTTATGGTTGGGGAATTGGAATAAAATGTACAACCACATAGTTGTTGGGTCGGGGCTTAATGCATTGTCCTGCAATCACATTCCCATCATAACTCCTACAAATTTCTTAGTCCAGAATGTCTTGCACTGTATCACCAGAACTGAGTATGGAATAGAACTGAGCTAGGACATGCTAAATTCACCTTGAACCTGGTTTGAGAGAGCTAATTTTAAAATTTTCAGAGTGAGTAAATCAGAGCTTAATTCATTGTTTTGTTGATTGTCCAGACAGGAAAGTGATGTAGAAAATTTTAATGATGCAAATTAAACTGAAAAGTTTGCTGGGGGTACTTTTATTTTTCAAAGGGCATATTGTTAAACATTTACCAATACATCCCTGCATAATTACTGGATGGGAGCTTACTATATTCTCCTGCTGTCCACATTGCCTTTAGAGGGCTTGCAAACTTCCTCTTTCAAGGTGTCTAGCACCTAATAGTCACCAGATGGGGTAGATCTAAGTATTCCAGGTCATGACCCAGGAAATAAATTTAGGATTGGAAGCTGCCCTTCCCAATCTCCTTGCCAGCTATCTTTCCAAACTTTGTTTCACGTGACTCCCCTTCCTGCTTTTTGCATTCCAGTCAAATTAACTTATTTGCTCTTCTCCTACACAACACTGGATCTCCCACCTCAGCCACTCTGGAATGCCTTCCCTTCTCACTTCCATCTCTTAGAGGCCTTGTTTCTGTTCAAGCCTCAGTTCAACCTTCTGACTCCAAATGTAGCATACTTAGCACTACACCATGCTGTGAAAACTGAGGCCCAGCATTGCATAGATAGTAAGTTTACTCCTTCATCCCATGTCCTTTAATGACAAATCTGGCATTCTTTCCACTATGTTATGCTGCCCCAAAAGGCAAACAAACAAATGGCCATTCTTCTTCTCTTCACACCAAAGGCAAGAGCGTTTGCCACACTATCTAATGTGCCTTGTGCCCTTATAGAGTATGGGGGAGGATAAGGAGCCCTTGGAGGCTGCACTTTAACCACTGTTGTTGCCACTGACCAGTAGGGACAGAAAGAATGAAAGGAATGAAAGCCTCTCACTGAGGGACCAACTGAAGTTTTTTATGATTTTTTTTAATCCTATTGAGTCTGCCTGGGGTGAAGGAGAAAAGGATTTTCATTCCTTGCCCAGGCTAAAAGGCTCATGGGTAGAGTACTGGGACCCTAGACGTCAGGTGAAGGCTAGTTGAAGCAAATTCAACTCAATAAATATTTATTAATTGCTTGGCACTGGGAGTACAAATCTGAAAAATGATCCATCCTTCTAGGAATGAGGCATAATAATGGAGGATGGGGTTGCTGACTATACACACAAATATGTTTGATGAATATGACAAGTTCAAAAGGGATCTGGGCAAAATGAAAAGAGAAATTTTAGTGATTGCGATGTAATTTTCCCCTAGGGGGTGGGAGGGTGATAGAATTTCATGGAGAAAAAAAATATCCAAGTTTGGCTGTGAATGAATGAATGAATGAGTCAGTGAGTGAATGAAAAAATGAAAAAACATAAGTTCCAGGCACTGGGCTAAGCATTAGGGATACAAATTTATACAAAAAGTGTCATACTTCTTGTCCCCAAAGAGCTTGTGTTCTAATAGGAGATGGTGATAGATGATAGATAGATAGATAGATAGATAGATAGATAGATAGATAGATAGATAGATAGATAGATAGATTATGTATATCTAACACATTCTAACCTCCATACAGAGGTGGTATTTCCATTGTCTTCTGCCCGGGTCATACCCCATCTGGAGTATGGTGTTCGGTTCTGCAAACCATATTTTGGCAATGGCCTCCACTATGTTCTATGTCTTCATCCTGAAGGCTCCTTCCATCCTTAGAATTCACACATTGCTAGTACCCTCTGCACCTGCAGCTTCTCCCTCTGATTGGATGGCTCCTTCCAGAAGCTCTGTTTAAAGAGGGAGCCCAGGCCAGCCCCATGACATTCCTCTCCAGGCTAACCTGGACTTCATCTACCTAGCTTCTGACCAACTTCCTCCCTCACCCCGACCCCATCTTCCTTTTATGTGTTATCTATTTAAAATATAAGCTCATTGAGGGTAGGGACTCTTTGCCATACTATCTTGTATATGTATTGCCAGCACTTAGAACAGTGCCAGATATGTAATCCACTCTTAATAAATGTTTGTTGATTGCCTTTTGAAAGACATGGACAGCCTAGAATGTGTCCAGAACAGTCACCAGGCTATTGAGATCATGCCATGTACTGTACTATTTCCTTAAAGGAACAGAAGATGTTTTACCTGGAGAAGAAAAGCAGAAGGGGGAACATGATGGATATTTTCAAGTATTTTAACTATTATCAAAGTAGGCTTAGACCTGTTTTGCTTGCCAACACTGAAACTAGGAATTTTTTTCTATGGGCAAGTAGCACAAGTAGAAGGGAAGAGTGAGACCCCACTCTGGGGGCAGGGGGGAGGGGTGGGGGACAGAAACACCCACAACTTCAACTGGTAGACTGCCTGCAGAGAAGGAGGGGACAGAGGGAGGGGATGGTCATCTGGTAGCTTCCTTTTTAAATCGGTTACTCTCAATACCTGTGCCTTTGCTGCTAAAGGATTGTAGATCTGTCAGAGCCCTTTAAATTCAGTGCCATCACTGCTCACTTCATATTATTTCTTCCTCTTCTGCTTCCTGTCCCAAGGGCAAAACTAGGAACAATGGGAGGAAGTTACAGAGAAACAAATTTCAGCTTAATAAAAAGGGAAAATTTCCCAAAACTTAGTATAAATTAGTTATCAAAAAGCAAAGCAGGATGCTGTAGGCAACAGTAAATTCCCTTTTGGATTGGCAGTGAGGAAAGCAATTGAGGAAGCAGCGTGGGGTAGTGGAAATTGTTTCTGGCCCTAGTGACAAAAAAACCACACAAAAAACTGGTTTCAAAGCTTGTTTTTAACACTACTAGTGTTATAGGATTCTGAGCAAGTCATTTACTTCTTATTGCCTCAATTTCTTTACCTGTAAAATGGGAATGATAATCCTTTTAAACCTTGTACTTTAAAGGATTGTTTTTTTGTTTGGTTTTTTGTGTGTGTGTTTTTTTTTTCATTTCTTTTTTTTGTTTTGTTTTGTTTTGGTTTTTTGCAGGGCAATGAGGGTTAAGTGACTTGCCCAGGGTCACACAGCTAGTTAAATATCAAATGTCTGAGGCTGGATTTGAATTCAGGTACTCCTGAATCCAGGGTCGGTGCTTTATCCACTACACCACCTAGCTTCCCCCTAAAGGATTGTTTTAAGTAAAATATGCCATAAACCTTAAAGACCAAAAAAAAAAAAAGTAAATTATCATCATCATCGTGCATGTTGTTATTCATTCATGTAGGACTCTTCCTAACCCCATAGACAGTATTGGCATGCTGTGGAAAACCCCATGGACCACAGCACGCCAATACTATCCATGGGGTTTTCTTGGCAAAGACACTGGAGTGGTCCAGCTCATTTTTTAAAGATAAGGAAACTGAGGCAAACAGGGTTTGGTCCCCAAACAGAGGCCAAAACTTGGCCAAAGTCACACACCTAGTTAGTGTCTGAGGTCAGATTTGGACTCAGGTCTTCCTGCTAATTCTAGGCCTAGTACCGTATCCACTGAGCCACCTTGCTGCCTGCTATGTCCAGGTATAGTTGGGGCTAAATGACCACTAGAATTCCAGTTTGGGATTCTGAGTGACTTGGATTTTAAACTTTCCAATACAAAGTGCCAAGGATAAGCTCAACATTTTCCTCTTCTAGTCATTCTTTTCCCTTATAGATTCTCTAGACATCCTCCTGAATGTGAGGCAGCATCTTAGCTACAGAGGATATAGAAATAGAAATACAGTCAAGAATCCTTGATGCTCCTTGTCATGGCTGCTATTTTTTTCATATAGATGGTTAAGTTACTTATCCAAGGTCACAATCAGTCAGTAGCCAACATAGGTCTGAAACCAAGGCCTATCAACCCCTACTGTAGTTCTCTTTCAAGCTCATTGTCTTTAGAAAGACTCAGGCATGCTGCTCCAGATCTTCCCTTCAGCTACCCAGCCACCATGTACCATTCATTGGACTTGAACCTAGATCTTCTTGGATTCAAAGCTAGTTCTTTAACCATTATGCAACACTGATACTTGATATAAGTCATTCATATTGCTTTCCTCCTCAGAACCTTGATTTTCTCTCTTGCCAAATAAGAAGGTTGCATTAAATCATATCCAAAGTCCTTCCCAGCTCCAGTTTTTTTGTTTGTTTTTTTGAAAAGTTTTTAGAACTTTTTTGAAAGTTCTAACATTCTATATTCTAAGATCTCTGGTTTTTTTTTAATTTTATGAAAACATGTTGATACATTTTTGACATAAGCAATGCTTACCAGGAAAGATACCCCCTAAATCTTTTACACGCTATGTCAACACCGCCCCCCCAATAGATTTTTAATTATTAGTCTAAAGAAGCAATGAGCCTTTAGCAACAAGCTCTATGTTGGGCCACATTTGGGTTGCCGTCCTCACACTGACTTTATTCACAATGGCTGTAGTCATTGTGAATATTATTCTTTGGCTCCCCTTTATTCCACTTCTTACACTTATTCCATTCTTTTTTTTTTTTTTTTTTTTTTTTGGCTAAGGTAAGTGGGGTTAAGTGACTTGCCCATGGTCTCACAGCTTGTAAGTTGTCAAGTGTCTGAGGCCAGATTTGAACTCAGGTCCTCCTGACTCCTGGGCCAGTGCTCTATCCACTGCGCCACCAAGCTGCCCCTCTTCCATTCTTTCTCTCAGTTATTAACATCTACTATTACTTAAATAGCACAGTAATAAATTGAATTGCATTTTAAAAACATAATTTGTTCAGCCATTCCCTGGGCATTGGGCACATATTTTA
Source organism: Dromiciops gliroides (assembly GCF_019393635.1). Taxonomy (NCBI): domain Eukaryota; kingdom Metazoa; phylum Chordata; class Mammalia; order Microbiotheria; family Microbiotheriidae; genus Dromiciops; species Dromiciops gliroides. Next base: position 552,174,420 of record NC_057863.1, on the reverse strand, counting down.
TTCCCAGCTTTTTGTCCTTACAGATAATGCTGCTGTGAACATTTTTGTACAGATGAGTCTTTTCTTGATGTCATTGATCTACCGGGACTGTAGTGGAAACTTAGGGTCAAAAGGCAGGAAGAGTTTAGCAAATTTTCTTGCATACTTCTGTATTGTTTTATACAACAGCAGAACTAATTCACAGTTCTCCCAGCAGTGTGGGCGTAGTCTGCCTATCCACCCCTAGCTTTTCCAGTGATGAGTTTTCCATTTTCTAGCATCTTAGCTTGTTTTATGGGTGTGAGGTGATATCTCAAAACAGGTTTACTTTCCATACTTCTAATTATTAGTCATTTCAAGATTTCTTTTTTTTTTTTCGTTTGTATTTATTCTAAGATCTCGTCCAGTTCTAACATTATAGGCATCTACTCTGGGCCAAAGGTTTCCATCATGATGTTTATACTGCTGGCGGGCAGTTGGGAACATCTGTTTGGGAAAAGATGAGAATCAGTTTGTAATGTCCAGTCAGGCATTAAACATGCTGTTTGTGTGATTCTAAAAATGCTATTCATGTCCACTAGAGCTTGTAGGAAAGCAGACCGGGGGTTAGGGCTGGCAGCTGGGATTCAGAACATCTGGGTTTCTTTTCTGACAAGAGCTCATCATTCTGTGCCAGGCCCCTGCTGGAAAGACCAGGGCCTGGTCTGCACTATACAAAGGGAAGGGGGTTGGGGAACTGGGGGGCGGGGGTGACAGCTAGTTATCAGGTGAATTAGGCTTGAGATGTCAGGCCCAACACACCCACATTGGGTCCTTGGCCTTCTTTCCTGGCAAAGAGATCTGGAGTGAATGTGACAATAATTATCAAGCCCTTTCAGGCAAAAGTAAAATCCTGCTGCTGAGGAAAGACGGGTTTGGGCACCTGAATGGTCCCAACTGGCCTTCTACTCAGATCAAACTCCCAGATAATTGCAGTAATTGCCACCCTCCACATTCCTCCTCGTTTAACCCACCCAAGGTCGGCTCTGTACAATGATGATATCCAAGGGGCAGCTAGGTGGCGCAGTGGAGCACCGGCCCTGGTATCAGAAGGACCCGAGTTCAGTCTGGCCTCAAACACTTTACACACTTACTAGCTGTGTGACCCTGGGCAAGTCACTTAACCCCAATTGCCTTACAAAAAAAAAAATGAGGATATCCAGTAAGGCTCAGTCAAAGGCAAACGTTGATTTAGTGAATTCCCTTCATTAAGTAGTCTTCTGGGAAACTTTAGTGTCTAGCCCTGCCCTTAAGGATTGTCAAGGAAAGCCTAAAAGAAAGACACTACTCCTTGCCTTCAAGGAGTTTCTTGTCTACTTGCATAAGTTGGTAGATGGCACTGTGGATTGAGTACAAGACTTGGAGTCAGGAGGATCTGGATTTGAATCTTACCTCAAACACTCACTAACTTTTTGACCCTGGGCAAGTCCCCAAACCTCTCTGTTTCAGTTAACTTACAAGTAAGATGGGGGGTGATAATAATGGCCCCTACTGGATAGGGTTGTTATGAGGATTAAATGAATTAATGTAATTATAAAGCATTTTGCAAAACTTTGTTAGTTTTTAAAACTATCATTATTATTAATTATATTATATTATATTATATTATATTATATTATATTATATTATATTATATTATATTATATTATATTATATTATATTATATTAATTATATTGTTCTCTTGAGAACAATATAAAATAGTTGCTATATAGTCATGTGTTTGACACTGGAGACCCTTAAGGCTTGGTAGTTGAGACGAGAGAGAATTTGGAATTAGGGAAGGCTTTCCAGAGGAGGTGGAAATGGGGCTGGCTATAGTTTGCATGTATTGGCTGAAAAGGGAAATGGAGAATATTCCCAGGCAAAGAGAACAGGCTGTGGAAGCCTTGGAAAGTGGGAGAGATTACCATGAATTAACCAAGCTGATTGGTTAGGGTCAGACAGATGAGTGTACAAGTATAACCTCAATTATATAGGAGAATATCTAGCATAGAAGAGGGATGATCTGGCTTCTCCTGGTTCTAACACTATCTCTCCATGTGACTTTGGGCAACTGCTTTCATCACCCCTGGCCTCAATATCCTCATTTGTAAAATAGTCTCCAAGCCTTCCTCCACCTCTCAAGATAGAGGCTGGAGGAAGCCTAGGGAAGAGCCCTGGACAGGCAGCCAGGTATATTCATATTTTCACCTAATGGCTGTAAGATCATTGAAGAGTCATCCCCTTCTCTGATCCTCTGTTTTCTCATCTGTAAGGTGGGGATAATTCTATTTCCATCAGGTACCCTGAAGTGGATGTTGTAAGGAAAGCACTTGTAAACCTGAAAATTTTTATGCAGTAAAGGCAGCTGACATTTCTTAAGTGCCTACTATGTGCCAAGCACTGGCCCAATTGTACAATGCAATAATAGCAGGCACATACAAAGTACATTAAGGTTTGACAAGCATTTTATATACATTATTTCATTTGCTATTAATATTAGACCTGTGAAATAAGTTCTGTTGTTCAGTTGTTTTTCAGTTGTGTCTGAATCTTCCTGACCCCATTTGGGGATTTTTCGGCAAAGATACTGGAGTGGTTTGCCATTTCCTTTTCCAGCTCATTTTACAGAGGAGGAAACTGAGATGAAGTAGGTTAAGTGACTTGCCCAGGGTCACACAGCTAATAAGTGTCTGAGGCTGGATTTGAAATCACTAAGATGAGTCTTGCTGACTCTAGGGCTGGCACTCTATCCACTGCACCACCTAGCTGCCCCTGTGAAATAGGTAGTAAAATATATTTTAACAAGCACTTATTTAAACACCCACTACGTGCCAGGCGCTGTGCAAAGTCCATTACAAATATCTCATCTGATCATCACAACAACCCTGAGAGGTAGGTGCTATTATTACCACCATTTTTCAGTTGGAGAAATTGAGACAGTCAGAAGTGAAGTTACTAGTCCAGGATCAGATAGCTAATAAGTATCTGAGGCTGTATTTGAATTCAGGTCATTGTACAAAACAGGACCTTGGGGCTTCAAGCGGCTGTATACCTTGTCAACCCATCCATGCCCTTACATAGTGTGAGATGACCTTAGCCATGTCCTTCCATAAATCCTCCAAAAAGACTCCACTAAGAGGAATTCCTCTAGGTCTTTTAATATAAAGTGGGTATCAGGTCAGCATTGGAGGTAATAGATAGATAGATAGATAGATAGATAGATAGATAGATAGATAGATAGATAGATAGATAGATAAATGGATGGATGGATGATGGATGGATCAATGGATGGATGGATGGATGGATAGATGGATGGGTGGGTGGGTGTATGGATGCATGGATGTATGGATGGATAGATGGATGGATGAATAGATTGGAAGATGAGTAGATGGGTAGATGGGTAAATAGGTAGATGAGTAGATGCATAGATGAGTAGATATGGCTTAGTCCTTGAGTCCTGAGGGTCAGGGAATTTGAATAAAACATATGACAGTTTGGTGGAATAAAGTCAAGGGATGAGGTTTCAGATTCCACCTCTGATGCTCCCAGGGTGACCTTGGGTAAGCCTAAGTCCCTTTTCTGGACCTGAATTTCCTAATCGGTTAAAATGAGGGAGTTGGACTAGATGGCATCTGAGGTCCTTCCTGGTTCTAACTCTATGGTTACACAACTAATAAGTGTAAGAGAAAGAATTTGAACCCAAGTCTTCCTGCCTCCTTATCCAGCACTCAATCCATTCTGTCATTTGGCTGTTGGTATTACAGTCCAATATTTAATACCTTTATGCCCCTAACAATTTAAGTTATTGATTGTAATGTTCTGTCATTTAAGGATCCCGCCACTTCTAACATTCTGGGTCCTAGGTTCTACCCTTCTGTTATTCTCCATACATGAAATCCATGGTGAAATAGTTACCTTGAACAAAGTCACCGTGAGGCCTATGTTTTATTGACATTCATTCCAATCTGTTAGGAAGCAGGGCCCCATTGTGTTTTTAGCATTTAAATGATGGCTTCTCCTTGAAACTAGTACTGTTTATTGTCAAACTGGGACCATAAATCAGCCATGGACATTGCCACTTGCCAGTTTCCTCTCCCAAGAAGTGACAGATGCCAGTCAGGTGGAAAGGAAGACTTATTCCCTTCATTGCCCCAGTTACAACGAGTAAAAGAAGAAAATAAGGTGGGCCCGTGTGGGGTGACTATTTGATGTGTAAAGTTAGGGATAATGAGCTTTGGTCAACTCCGGGGTGGGCATTAAGAAGTAGGTACATACAATGAAGGTTCAGCCCCAAATTAAGCAAACCCAGTATTTGAAATTCTAGGTTTACAATGGCAATAAATTGGGAAAGGGAGGAAACACTTTAAGAAGCTGAGTCTTAAAGGTGGAAAGGACTTCAAAGATCCTTCAGAATAAGGTAAAGAGTAAGTTCTTTGAGGGCAAGGTATTTGTTAGGTTTGTATTTAACTCAGCATTCAAAAAGTTAATTTCAGCTAGGTGGCACAGTGGATAGAGCACTGGGCCTGGAGTTAAAAAGACCTGAGTTCAAATGTGGCCTCAGACACTTAATAGATGTATGACTGGTCCTGGGCAAGTCACTTAACCCTGTTTACCTCAGTTTCCTCATCTGTAAAATGAGCTGGAGAAGGAAATGAAAAACCACTCTAGTATCTTTGCCAAAAAAACAAAAACAAAAACAAACCCAAATGGAGTGAAGAGTCAGAAACGACTGAACAACAACAAAGAGCTTGCAATCTGGTAGTATTTGCTCAGTCCTTCAGTTATGTCCCTGACCCCATATGGGGTTCTTGGCAAAGATACTGGAGTGGTTTGCCATTTCCTTCTCCAGGATAGTAGTATTTTCAGATATTCGATTTGGATTCAACTTTTTTTCCCTCCTAGAATAATCATTCTTTATATTTTTCATGATTTTTTTCATAATTCCTTCAAATGAATTATGTTGTATTATCTTGAGAGCAACTCTGGGGAGGAGAGAGGGAATCATTTCATAGCCCCATTTTACAGATGAGAAAACTAAGACTCAGGGAGGTTAAGTGATATGTCTAGGCAACCTTACCTGTCTGAGCCTAGCTGTTGTTTCTAAAGTAATCATGGCAGCAGGGGTAACCACCCAGAGGCTTCAGGGTGGAATTCATCTCCAGCCTCCACTAGGAGAGATAATGATAAAATGGGAAGTTTCCTCTGATTAGAAATTCCATAATTAAGCCAAGATTTATCTCCAGGTAACTACATCCCATTCATATGATGTAATAGACTTATTAACTGGTGAGTCAGGCTTCTTCTCCCAGCCTTCCTTATGTTCTGTGTGACCTTGGAAAAATCACTCAGCCTCTCTGTGCTTCAACTTTCTCCAGTGTAAAATGAGTGAGTGCAAGTAGATTGCCTACCTCTAAAGGTCCATTAAGGATCTAAATTTTGTGATCTGATGATCTGTAACGGTGAGAATAATTCCTGACCTGCCTTTCTCCTGAAGTTGTTATGAGTCAGATGGAATAATGTATGTGAAGGGGATCTACAATGTACCACACTATGCTCATGTGAATTATTCATATCCTAGTGCTGTACTCTGGAGCAATAGACAATGAATCGACTTCTAAATCTCATAGATGAAGACAGGGTTCCTGTCTTCCTTGTCTCCCTTGTAGTCTTCTCCCCCAGTCATATTTTCCAAACTTTTCATCTTTCTTGTTCATTCTCCTCTAGTCAAAAGTTTAGCTTGCCAAAGCCCTTCCTCAAATCAACAAGCATTTATTCAATATTTACTCTGTGCCAGGCACTGAGCCAGGGCTAGGGATACAAACAAAGCAGACAGTCCCTGCCCTCAAGAAACTTGCTTTCTAATTGGGGAAAGTTAATACCTAAAAGGAAGGGGAGGGTGAAGAAGGCACCTGTAAGGGAGGAGAAGGTATCCGTAGGGGGGATGTGATGAGGAAGAGTCAGGAGCAGAGTCCAGAGAGGAATGAAGGTTCAGATGTCCTCAATTGTGCTGCCTAGAATGGGATGCATTGTTGATGCTGATGTTGTTGTTGCTTGTCCTTCATTCTCAGAAAGGACCATGACACTGGGAGGTGACATCATGACTAGCATGAATTAGATTTAAGTGAGGGAGGGCCGAGCAAAGTCACCAGCCTCATTCTCTCCTCCAGAACCATCTGGGTCCAGTGGCAAGATATATATCAGAATGACTGAAGATGGCTCAGGATGTTTAAAACAATTGGGGTTAAGTGACTTGCCCAGGGTCACACATCTAGTAAGTGTTAAGTGTCTAAACTTAGATCCTCCTGACTCTAGGGCCAGTGTTCTATCCACTGCACCACCTCTACTGGGCGCATTATTCTATCTATCTATCATTCTACACACAAGTATTCTTTGAACTCATATGGCCCCATAAATAGTTATGGTAGATACTTACCCTCCTTTTAACCACCAAGGTCACTGACCATCTGATTTGCCATTCAGTAACCTCCAAAAATGTGCCGTCCAGAATTGAAAAGAAGCCTCCTGGCACAGTTTGAGCCTCTGTTTCCTTATCCGTAAAGTCAGATAATTCAATGAACAAAGGGACCATCACCTTCCTTCCCTTGCTCTAGATTGGGTCTATTCTAGGACTGAATCAAGATTCTGAAGGACCATCAATGCACCCTATATCTTCTGCATTGCAAGGAAAGAAGGTGGGTCTTCTCTCTCTCTCTCTCTCTCTCTCTCTCTCTCTCTCTCTCTCTCTCTCTCTCTCTCTCTCTCTCTCTCTCTCTCTCTCTCTCTCTCTCTCTCTTCTCTCCCCCCCCCCATTCATCTAAGGAATAATTGAGATCCTTTGACTGCCCTGCTCCTTTGGAAGGCACCCTGTATATTCTGTATTCCCAGGACAGAAGGCTTTAGCTTACATATCTGAGTTCCACTTTGCAGGCCTAGGTGGATCCAGGGACAAAGATGGTAAGAGTTATCAGTGAGTAGAAACCAGTGATTGTTGGTTGACTTCATATTTCCAAGTCCCCACACAAGCGTGCCACTAGAGGGAGCAACTCAGGGAAGAAGCCGCACTTGTAAATAATGCAAAGTCTTAGGCTCAGGATGTTGGGGATGAAAGGGACCTTAGAACATAGAATGTTAGAACTGGAGAAGGACACAGGACGTCAGAGCTAGGGGCCTTAGAATTCAGAATGCCAGAGGTGGGAGGGACCTTAGAACATGGAATGCCAGAAATGGGGAGGACCTTAGAGCACAAAATGTCAGAGCTAGAGCAAGACTTTAGAACACAGAATGCCAAAGCTGGGAGGGACCCTAGGACATAGAATATTAGCACTTGATAGGAACATAGAAAATTGAGTATTCAAATTAGAAGGGGCCTTGGAAAGAATTAGAACATAGGATAAAGAATGTTATGGCTTGAAGGGAGTTTGGAATGTAGACTCTTGGAATACAGAACATAGAATTTTCCAACTGGAAACAAGCCAGATCATCTAATCCAGCACCTTTTATTATACTGATGAGTCTCAGGAGGATTAAGGGACATGCCCCAGGTCATGCATGCAGTGTCAGAGTTGGAACAGAGTTCAGGCCTTATGAGGGAAGAGGTGACAGAAGTGAGCTGAGACAAACTGTAAATCCTTTCCCAGGATCCATCATCATCTCGAACACCCTCTAGCCCCGTTGTGGCCAGCCTTATAAAGCTCACATTCACCAGCTTCATTAGTAATCCATAATACTCCCTACTTGCAAAGTGGGGGAGTTAACATTGTTATTGGGATCATAATTGTTGCATTTCATGAATTTTCATGCTTACATTTGCAATCTTAATGTCGCTTTTGCATTGGGTTTTTGTGCTTAATTATAAGAGCCTTGTAATTATAGAGTATTGCTGAATGCAAAGGGTGATTAAAATGGGTTTAATGAAACTCAAAGCCACATAGGCCTGGAAAGGAGGGGGAAGAGATTCAAACTGAAATCCGAGAGGCCTAGCACAGGACAGACACATGATCAATACTGGAAAGGACTTGAAGGGTCATCTAGTCTTACCCCAACCCCATCTTACATATTAAGAAACAGACTGCCAAAGAGCTTCAATGCCCAGTCCAAGGCTACATGCTGAACTATCAGAGGCAGGAATGGAACCCCAGTTCTCTGACTACAGATCCAGTGTTTTTTCTACTGCTCGATTTGAACAAAACTAAATGGATTAGTAAATAGATACAGTGACATTCTTAGCATTGGCTTATACCTGTTCTCTCTCCTCTGACTGAGGAAAGAGGAGTTTTCTCTGTGACAGAACACGAGCTTTCAACTCCAATGCTGGCTCCTCTTGCTCATTGCTTTTCCTAATGCACAGCTCTGACCGCGTCACTTCCTTTCTCAATAAACTGCAATGGCTCCCTGTTACCCCAAGAATACAATCTAAAATTATAGCCTCTGGTATTTAAAGCCCTTCACAATCTGGCCCCTTATTACCTTAACTTTAGATTAGATTGGGAGCTCCTCAAGGGCTTTCTTTGTATCTCTAGGGCTCAGACTTCCCGGCAGATGGTAGGTGGTTGTTGTTGCTGCTGCTGCTGTTCTTCAGTCATGTATGAATGTTCATGACCCCACTAGGGGTTTTCTTGGCAGAGATACTGGAGTGTTCACCACCTCCTTCCACAGCTCATTTTACAGATAAGGAAACTGAGGCAAAGAGGGTGAAGTGACTTACCCAGGGTCACACAGCTACTTAGTGTCAGGCTGGATTTAAACTCGGGATTTGAATTAGAGTCTAGTGCTCTATCTACTGTGCCACCCAGCTGCCCTAGTAGATGCTTAACAAGTGTTTATTGGGCCCTCACTGCAACAAGGCAATCCTCTTTGCTCCTACCTAATCATTTTCTCTCCACAACAAATCTTCCAAACGTTCTCCTCTCCTCTTACAGCATCCTTTCCCCTCTCAGATCAGGGCCTAGCTTCATGCTTCAAAGAAAAAAAAATGAAGATGTTTGATGAGAGTGCCCTCTCTAATGCACTCTCTCTGATCCAGCCCCTCTGGCCTTCTTGCTATTCTTCAAATACAACAGTCTGTTCTCCTTTCAAGTGACTGTCCCCCATGTCTGGAGTGTTCTTCCTCTTCACTTTCCCCTTCCTGACTCCCCTGGTTTCCTTCCAGACTCAGCTCACATTCTGCAGGAGAATTTCCCCCATAGCTTCCTCCTGACCAGCCCCTTCCCTCTGAGATTACCACACTCTATGTGTTTTCTGTATAAATAGTTATCTGCATGTTGTCTCTTCCATTAGAATATGAGTTCTTGAAGCACGGATGGGCCTGTGTTTTTTGCCCTCTTTTGCATCCCCAATGCTTAGCCTGGTACCTGTCACATAATAAGTGCTTGGTGAATATTTGTTGACTTCATATATTAAACAAATAGCAGCTTATATATATATATATATATATATATATATATATATATATACACATATATATATATGTATGTATATATATATATATATATATAAAAGAAGAAACTGAGAATATTTACCCTAGAGAAGAGAAGACCTGAGTGGTTGGGAAAAAACATACAGTAACAGTTTTCAAGTACTTGAAAGACTGGTTTAGGGGAAAAAGATTTTATTTGTTCTTCTGACCCCAGAATTATAAAAGGGAAATGCAAAAAAAGCTGTTTTCACCTTCGTGTTTGCTCCCCCTCCATATAGATATAGAGAGAGTATATAGTGTGTGTATATATGTATGTATGATGTGGGCATGCGTACACATGCATGTATATGTATAATGTGTGTGCACATGTGCGTGTATGTATGCATAATGTATATGCATGCATGCACACACAAACTATGTGTGTATTATGGAGAGGAAATTCAGATGTGTCATTTCATCAGTGTGAGGAATACTCAGTGTGAAAATCCATGTCACTAATGCAGATCAGCAACATACCTGTAATGTAGAGTTGTAAAAAAACATACCTGGGACATTCAGAAAGGGGTTAAGAGACTAGTCTGAGGTCCCATAGCTAGCATGACTCAGAAAGAAGACTTAAACCCATATCTCCTGTCTTCCCTCTACACCAAGCCTCCTAAGCCCTAGCGCTACAAAACTACAAAGGTAGAAATGGCTGCTATAAAGGGAATGGCCTCTAACCTAAGTGGCCTTTAAGCAGAGCTTGGTCAGCTGCTTCTGAGGGTGGCTGTAGGGAGGATCCCTGTTCAAGTATCAGTTGGACTGAATAATGTCTATATGGTCTTCCATCTCTGATTTTCTATGATTCTGTGGAGAGAAGGGAAGTTACTAGAGCCAAGCAGTGGTGTAAGATTTCTCCTTTCAGCATCCTCTCCTCCTTGTTCATTCATGCATGCATGCATGCTTTAATAAGAACCTCCTACATGTGAGGCCCTGTGCTCCAGCTAGGTGCTTTGTTGTTGAGTTGTTTTTCAGTCCAATCTGACTCTTCATGACCCAATATGGATTTTTTTGTTTTGGGGTTTTTTTTTTTGGCAAAGATAGTGGAACAATTTGCCATTTCCTTCTCCAGTTTATTTTACAAATGAAGAACTGAGGCAAACATGATTAAGTAACTTAGCAGCTAGTATCTGAGACCAGATTTGAATTCAGGAAGATGAGTCTTCCTGAGTTCCAAGCCCATGTTCTATCCATTGTGCCACCTAGCTGCCCAGCTAGGTGCTGGGGTGATACAAAGATAAATGACATGGTCCCTGACCTCATAATGGTTACAGTCTAGCACAGGGACAGAATCAGTATAATGGAGCAGACAGAGCATTAGATCTGGAGTCAGAGGGCCTTGGATTCATATCTTACTTCAGTCAGTTCCTACAGCTGTGACCTTGAGTAAAGATGCTAACCTTCTCAGGGACTCAATTTTCTTTATGAAGCCATGATTACATACTAATTACTAGCATTTTATTCAGCTCTTTAAGGTTTACAGAGCACTTTTCAAACATTATCTCATTTGATACTCATAACAGCACTGAGAGGTAGGTGCTATTCTATGCCCATTTTACAAATGAGGAAACTGAGGCAAACAGTGCCTAAGTCACTTGTCACACAGCTAATTAGTGTCTGAAGACACATTTGAATTCAGGGTCTTCCTGTCTCTAGGTCCAGTGTTCTATCCACTGTACCACCTTGCTGAGCTATATTATATGATCCAAGGATATTTAAATAGATATTGAAAAGTGCAGGATCACAGCTGCTGATGAATCTGGACACAAGGTATCCTTATTTCTGGGCCCTGGTGACCTATGCAGAGGGTCACTCTGAGCCCAGGCACACAGGCAGAGAGGAACATAGTCCTGGGGTTTTGGGGGGCATACAAAGCCGCTTGCTCTCTTGGTTGTGTCTCTGACAGGTTTGGCCAAAGAGAACATGGGCACAGCAGAGAAAATGGCCGCTCGTGGGCTCTCCATGCTTCGGAGCAAGCTCAAGGCCTGCCTGGCCGTCTCTTACTCCACTCACTTTCTTTGATCTGCAGCTGCATTATCTACCTCTGTGACATTTCTCAAACCCGTCTCCTCCTTTCTGTTTCCACAGCCACCACCTTCGAACAGGTCCTCTTGACCACTATAGAGTTATAGTCTTCTAACAAGTTCATACTTCTCTCTAGGCTAATCCAGCCTACATGCCACTGGCAATTTTATTGTGCTTATCGTGTGTGTGTGTGTGTGTGTGTATGTACATGTATATACATATATGTGTGTGTGTTTATATCTGTATATATGTATATGCATATGTGTGAAATTCTTATATATTGATCCAGTGCTTAGCACAGGACCTGGCACATAGTAGGTGCTTAATAAATGCTGATTGATTGATTTGACACATCACTCCTCTGTTCAAAAAACCATTAGTGTCTCCATATCCCCTACTAAATAAATATCAAACTCCTTAGACTGGCATCCAAAGTCCCAACAATTTAGAGCCCTCTTGCCTTTCTGGCCTTATCTTGTATTTTTTATTTTCCCTTTAGACGCTCAATCTCCACAGACACTAGAAAATTCTGTCTTCTGGATATGTCCTGAACTCCTTCAATTTGAAACAAACATTGGAATAGTTCCTATGTATGTAATGCCCTGAGTTCAGGTGCCAACTCCCTTTGCCGCTTATTTACAAACTGTGTGACCTTGGAAAAATCTCTTTGGCTCCCTGAGTTTCAATTTCCCAATCTCTGAAATGGGGAAATTCTTCTCTGTGCCCATACTGGAAGACTTTTGATCATGGTACCACATGTTGAAACTTGTTCCCTGGTATACTTTTGAGAATTGAACATCTCCACTCAAGATAGGGCATGAAAGGGACGTTAGTAGAGGATAAAGAAAAAAATGATTAAAAATAAAAGCTAGTATTTGATTGAGATGTCATGGGATATAGAATTTGACCTGGCTCTTGAAATATGAATGGGCCAAGGGAAGGAGGAAGGACATTCCAGGTGTGAGTAAAAACAAAGAGGTACAAATATACAGCTAGGTGGTGCAGTGGATAGAGTGCCAGCTCTAGAGTCAGGAAGCTTATCTTCCTGAATTCAAATCTGGCCTCAGACACTTGCTAGCTATGTGACCATGGGCAAGTTACTTCATCCTGTTTGCCTCAGTTTCCTCACCTGTAAAATGATCTGGAAAAGGAAATGGCAGACTATTCCAGTATCTTTGCCAAGAAAATCCCAAGTGGGGGCGCAGCTAAGTGGCACAGTGGATAGAGCACCAGCCCTGGATTCAGGAGGACCTGAGTTCAAATCTGACCTCAGACACTTAACACTTATTAGCTGTGTGACCTTGGGCAAGTCACTTAACCCTCACTGCCCCGCAAAAAAGAAAAAAAATCCCAAGTGGGGTCATAAAGAGTCAGACATGATTGAAATATGAGTGAACAACAACCCCAGATGTACAAGGTGCTTTTAGGGACCAGGGAGAGGCTATCTTGGTTAGAGAGTGGACACTAAACAGATTCTTGTCAATGTTTCATTCATTTGTTCAGTCATTCAACAAATATTTCAGAGTATTTTCTCTCTGAATTCCTGTGTTTCTTGCATTAATATGTGTTTCTCTGTCTGAGGGTGTATGTATTGCCTGAGTGTTCAAAGTTGACATTGCTGACAATGATATGCATGTGTAGGTGTGACTGTAAAAAGCCCAACGTGTGATGAACTCCTCTTTTCTGCATTGTAAACAAGTGATAATTGTTCACTGAATTAGTTAACTTTGAAGAGAGAGTGACTGCTAGGGCTAGAAAATTCCTCGGTTCATAAATCTGTTATATGCCTACTGTGTTCTGAACCCTGTGCTCTGAACAGCTCCTTCCCCTCAGTGAGATTACACTCTTGTAGGGGGAAATAGTACATGCACTGATAGCTCTAAAACAAAGTAGAGCAAAATAGATCCTTGAGAGAGACAACATGGCAGAAGAGATAGAAGGCTGGCTCTGGAGTTGGAAAGTTACAGGTTCAAGCCTTCTGTCAAACACACAATAATCATGTGACTAGGGATGAGTTACTTAATTTTTCAGTGTCCCAGACAATTCTCTAAGATACTAAATCCCAGACTAGTTGCTTCTCTGTCAATGAAGGGAGTTACCATACCAGCAATTCCCCATGCTGGTTAATCCTCGGGTTTGCACGCCATATTCTCCACTTGCCCTCCATGTTCATTACGTCCAATCCAAATGTTATGCAAAGTCATTTCCAACTAGGGGATGAGGGGGTTGACCTAGAAGACTCCCTAGAAGGGACACTTGAGTTATGATTTAAGGGATGGGGGAATGGCATGGAGTGGAATTCAGGGACAGTGTGAGCAAAAATAGCCGAGGAATGGGGTCAATAGTCTGACATGGTACCGGACTTGCTCTGAATGTGCAGCCATTGTGCCCTGGAGAACAGAGCAGCTGTACAAGATCAGGCAGAAGCCATCCAGAATATTTCTGTTGAAGCACTTGGCCATGGGCCTCAGAAGCCAACCTGAACACAAACATTAAAGGACAGACTTGGGATCAGAAGCAATTTCTTAGGCTATTAGAAAATGACAAACAGACATAACTCTAATAATGCTTTCTGCCTTAAGCTTTAGAATCACAGACCTAGGCCCAGAAGGGGCCTCAGAGCCCCTCATTGTACAAAAGAAGAAACTGAGGCCCAGAGAAGTGAAAGCAATTTGTCCAAAGTCACAAAGGTAGAGAGCATCATGATAGCATTTGAACCCCACGTCCTAGGAATTCAGAACCAGCGTTCTTTGCACTGTACCAGGCTGCCTCTTCTTATCCTTCCTAGCCACCAAGGAATAGGATGAGGACATAGATGATGGCGCATTGGTCTAAGAAGTGGGAAAGAGCTGCTGCGTTCAGTCAGGCCACCAGAGCACAGATTGAGTATGACAAGTTGTCAGTTGCTATCTGGATCCCACTGAAGGAATTGGAAAAGGCTTCATTTACTTAAGCCTTGACTGAAGAGAAGGCTTTCTACAGGCTAGAGTCCTGGGGAAGGCACACTGGCACTAAGCCCCCTCTCAGCCAGATTTCTTGGCTGAAACAATCTTTCAGGCCCCACACGCCACGGCTTACCCTCCTCTGCACCATTTTCCTAACCTTGTTCCATGGGGGCACATACCACTCACTCCCCTGCATTGAATCCCTGTGCTTTTAGACTCTGATTAAGCTTTCCTCTGTGGAGCTTTTGCCTCTGTGGAATTCTGCCTCTGACATCAGAGCAGTGCCTTGGATCTCACCTTGGCACTTACTTCTTTCCCCTCCAGGCCTATTTATTCCCTTCAGACCAGTTAATCACAGCTTGCTTACTCCCACTACATGCCTGGAGCACTTGCTAGCTTTGTGTTCCTGGTCCGCTACAGCATCTCTGGCTTTCCCAGTGCTGTGTTTGTCTAACTCACTTGGTTATCTCTGGTTACCATGCATTCCACCTGTCCTGAACATCCCAAACTCCTAAATGATTGCTGCCTTCCTCGGTGTGATTCCACTATCTCTGAACCACTGGTTTAACCCTGGCTTGGATCCAATCAACACGTGGGCTCTGTCTACTTCTGCCAGCACCTTCCCTCCCCTCCTTCTCCCGTACATAACAGTTCCTTTCTGCTGGTTAGCTTTTTTTCTTCACAGTTGACAGTGATGATTATAGAATTCCAGTGCCTCAGTGGCATATCTTGTGTATATCTAGCCCTTCTGGCTAGATTGGATGATAGAGGTTAACATAGTAATAATGCCAGAGGGTATTGATAGGGTGCTTTAAGGTTTGGAAAGTGTGTTACACACTGGAGGTCTTCAAGAAGGTCAGCGGCTACTTGATGGGTGATGTAGAGGCTATATCCCTACTGGTCTAGGGGTTGGACTAGATGAACTCTGGTATCCCCTTTGACACTGAGTTCCTTGGAGGGAACTGACAGACCACATGTTGAAAACCATTGCTCTTACTAACAAGAAATCTGATATCAGAAGGTTTTGATTTGGAAGAGACACCAAAAGTCACCTCTTTCTGCCTACACATTTTGTTTTACATGTGAGAAAACTGAGAGCCAAAGGGAGTATGTGACCCACTCAAGGCCTGGAGGCAGCATGGGTGTTTAACTTGGCAAAGAGCTGTCTCAGCAGGGCAGTGCCAGTGGTGGGACTTCAAAGGCTGTTGTGTGGGAGAGGACTTGTTCATCATGGCCTCCATGGGCAGAACTAGAAGCAGTTGAGGGAAGCTACAAAGAGCCCCCTTTAGGCTTGGTGTCAGGAGAAACTTCCCAAAAGTTTAGACTCTGTAGAAGAGGAATGAACTGCTCAAGGCCGTAATAACAATCTGGCCTCAGACACTTACAAGCTGTGTGACCCCAGGCAAGTCATTTAACCCTGTTTGCCTTCGTTTCCTCATCTATAAAATGAGCCGGAGAAGGAAATGGCAAACTGCTCCAGTGTCTTTGCCAAAATAATCTCAAATGGAGTCACAAATAGTTGGACATGATTGAAACAACTGAACAACAATAACAACATAATATAGTATTATAACATAAATATATAGATATAAATACAGATAAGGCACATACATAACTAAGTAAAATTCCAAAGAGAATGTGGAAATGTTCTCTCTATTTTGTCTGACAACCCTAAATGTTTGGTGCTATTGTTTTCCTGTTTGAAGAGGATAACAGTTAGATGAATTCTTCAGTTACATAGTTAGTGGCTCAGCCAAGATCTGAAACCAAGTCTTCTTGAGGCCAAGGCCAACACTATCTGCCACACTGACCTGCCTCTCAGTGCCCCATTGGGAAGAAAATTTAGAGGTCATCTAGGCCACCTCGTACCTCAACAAGAACACACACACATACCTATCCTCCCCATTCCTTTCTTGACAAGCGGCCTTCCAATGGGAAATAGTAGGGTGAAGAGGATTGAGGCTCTAAAATTCTGCTTGGCCCTGGAGTGGGGAACTAGGAGCCCTGGTTTGGAGTTTGTAAAGAGGCAGGTGTCAGATCAAAGGAAAACTTAACCAGTTTTCTGAGCTGTCCAAATGTGGAATGAGCTATCTCCCAAAGTACAAGAGGCCTCCGAGCCAAACATGACTGCTCATCAGAGATACTGCTGGCAGAATCCTCATTGGACTAATTGATCCCTCAGGTCCCTTCCAACTCTGGATCTAGGATCTCATGATTCTGTGATTGTGTACATCTCCTGATTCTAAGCATATGGTAATATTGGTGCTTTTAAACTAATTCATTTTTTTCCCTCTAGTATTTGAAACTAGGGCTGTTTTGTTTTTCTGAACATACCGTCTGATTGGTTTTGGTTGGGGGGAGGCACAGGTGGCAAGAAATTGTGCTAAATTGCAGTTCAACAGGAATTGCGATCATGACGACAGAAATATGAATAGCAAATGAAGCCAAATTATATTCATTGATTTTACACTGACTATTAACTAAGTTGGTAAAGGAGAAAATAGCGATTTCACCCTTTCGAGTCTGAAATTGGGGTTATTGGGTGGCTTCTGAGTATGCTATATTTAGGTTTCAGTTCAATCAGGTATAATTAGAGAATTTAATCATAAATCTAACCTTACTTGTATGTTTGTACATGTATCAGTTTAAATTGCAGAGGTTTTTAAAGATGCTTGAGTTTGTATAAATTCTCAAGTGAGCATTGTTAACAAAGTCACAAAGCTAGGATAAACCAGCAAGTCACTCACCCTCACAGAGCCTCAATTTTCACATCTGCAAAATGGGGATAATAATATTTATTCTTGCACCACCAAACTCACATACTTGTTGCGAAGAAAATATTTGATTTGGTTCAACCTGAAAACATCATATTCAAGTTGAGTTCAATTTGAGATGCATTTATTAAGCATTGGCTCAGTAAATGTTTCAGGAAACTCCTGAGTAGGCAAAGCTAACTGGGATGCTGATGATTAGGTTACTGACCTCAGTCAGCAATACACTGAAGTGTAGAAAAAAGGAGCAGCATGATACAGGGAAATAGCTCTGGGCTTAGAGTCAGACAGTCAGAATTCTAGTCCTCATTCTTCCATGAAGTAGTTTTGCGACCTTAGGCCATTTCTTATTCCTTTCTGATTCTCCACTCACTCCATCATAGGGACATTGTAGATAAGCACTCAGCAATTCTTAAAGCATCACGTCCATATGAGTTGTTAGTTTTGTCAAATATGGGCCAACTCATTGCCAGGAAGCTAGGTGGCACAGTAGGTAGAGTGCCAGACCTGAAGTCAGAAAGAGGTAACTTTCTGAGTTCAAATCTGGTCTCAGACACTAGCTATGTGACCCTGGGTGAGTCACTTAACCCTGTTTGCCTCAGTTTCCTCATTTGTAAAATGAACTGGAGAAGGAAATGACAAACCACTCCAGTATCTTTGCCAAGAAAATCCCAAATGGGGTCCCTGAGAGTCAGTCACAACGGAAAAATGACTAAAACAACTGTGGTGAACACAATTAGGTGAATTTAGAAGTAGTTGCAGGACCCAAATCAAAGAATGTTGATTAATTAAAATGGATTGATGTCAACCTGGAAGATGGAAGGTCTCTAGCAGTTACTGGAAAATTCTATCTTTGATTCTGTGCAGTTCAACATTTTTATCAATAAGTGGGATGATGATGGTGGTAATGACAATGATGAAGATGAAGGTGTGCTAACCAAAACAACAACAACAACAACAACAACAAAATCCCACCCACACACTGTAAAATATCAAATCACAGGGCCCTTCGCCCCATGAAGCTATGGAAATCTTAACACTTCTCTGACAAAAATGAAGAGGATTTTTGGATATTCTAGGAGCACATGACAAACAGGTTGAAAATTTACAGAAATAGTTTTGGAACAAGCCAGCATTTCACTGAGCAATAACAACTACATGTCATCGGGTATTCAGCATGTAACAGAAAAGGGTAGGTATACCACCAGATGGAGCCTGTGAAGTGATTAAAGATCCAAGAACAGAGACAGAGCACCCTCTACAGGTGACACTTACATGAACTCAATGTCAACCAAGACTCATCAATCAAATGGAGGAACTACAAGCATTTATTAAGCACCTACTACATACTGGACACTATGCTACACAGTTTATAAATAGCATCTCACTTGATCTTTGTAACAATTCTGGGAGTTAGATGTGATTATGATCCCCCTTTTACAGTTGAGGAAACTGAGGCAAGCAGTTTAAGTGACTTGCCAGGGGTCACACAACTAGCATGTATCTAATACTGGATTTGAACTCAGGTCTTCCTCACTCCAGGTCCAATGCTATCCATGACACCATCTCATTGCCTCGAAGAAGTGACTGAATCAAATAGCTTTGTTTGTGAAAATGTGATAGCAACTGTTAATCAGCCTGTTGCCAACAGAAATTGCAGAAAGGTTATCCTTAAGAAGCCCAGACTTATTGATTATTGCCAATAATACAAGGAAATGTCAGAAACTGTGCAACATATAACTGTAAGTTATAGAAATTTAGCATTATTGAATCCCTAGCAAGACACTGCATAGTGACCCAAAACCTTACATTAGTAACTAATTCATCATCTTTCATGGAGTAACTTTTGAGAAAAATCCCCATCTTAAATGCAAACCTCAAAAAATCCTGGAGAACTTAATAAACTATGTGATAACTGGACTGTTATCATAATCGAAAATTACCTAAATATTGATCTATAAAAATTTAAGAATATTTTAATTTATGTGAATATACCAAATACTCATAATTTCCCAAGCTACATTTATTGAAAAACATTCAAAATGTAGGGAACAAGCAGACAAGATTTAAATCATATGGGAATGGGATGAGGCACATATCATCCCTGTCATTACATCAACTGGAGTGACACTGACGGAGGTACAGGTGGCATGAAATTGTGCTAAATTGAAATTCAACAGGAATTGTGATCATGACAACAGAAATATGAATAGCACTGACTTCAGTGGGGATACAGAAGATGAGTTTAAATTCTATTAGTTTTGTTGTTGTTCAGTTGTTTCAGCAGTATATGACTCTTCTTAATCCCATTTGGGGTTTTCTTAGCAAAGCTACTAGAGTGGTTTGCCATTTTCTTCTCCAGCTCATTTTACAGATGAGGAAACTGAGGCAAACAGGGTGAAGCAACTTGTCTAGAGTCACACAGCTAGTAAGTGTCTGAGGCCAGATCTGAACTCAGGAAAATGAGTCTTCCTGATTTCAGGCCTGGCACTCTGTCCATGGAGCCACCTAGCTGCCTAGTTTTATTTAACTATAAAAAACCACATTTATTTCATTTATTTGTGAAATAGTTCATAGAACATTAAAGCATAAAATAGTAGCAGGATAGAGACATTTCAAAGTGGTTTCTATCTGAATTCTATAGAACAATGTAAGAAGAATCATTTTAACTAACAAAAACTGGTATTTGCATAGCTCTTGAAGGTTTGCAAAATGATTTATGTATTATATAATTTGATCCTCACCCAACTTTCTGCATGGGAGTTATAATCTCCATTTTATGGAGGCATAGAAGGCATGATTGTCAAATGTCATAAAGCTCCACATGACCCAGGTCTATGTTAGATATCTCATTCATTTATTTATCCATTCAGTACCCAAAATTTTGAGTAACTAATGTAAGCAGGGTCAAGTGGGAGATTCTGTGTAAGATAATAATAGTAATAATCTGCCACTGTTATCTTCTGGTGTCTCCCTGTGATATGGAGGTGGCCCTGGGATCTTAAAGGCTGTGCCTGGGAGCACAGGGCCCAATATTCCTCCCAAGCTTTTGAGTATAGAAATAACATGTCTGTCATCTGAGAATCAGTCTAATTAAGTTCAGAAAAGGTTGTTAGCAGAAGCTCATCCATCGTGGTTTGGTTTGGTTTGGATTTTGGCCACACTGATTCATTAAACCATCTACTAAATGAAAAAGGAAGGTTATCAACAGGATGGCAAGAGAGGAGCAAAGTGCATAGGAATTAGTGGGAGGGAGAGAGCTCTTCAGGGGAGGCTTCCTGGAGGAGGCGGCATTGAAGTTTATGCACTGATCTTCTCTGTGCTGGTCTTATGAAAATCCTTAGTTGGTGTTTCTGTGAAAGGATAAAGAGCATAGGATGATTCTATTTCCATAAAACCCGGTAAATACGCCTGCTTATGAGTCATCAACTTAATATTAGTGGAACAAATCACCACCCTCAACAATTTAATGAGCTCTGGGGGATCCCACTGTTGAGCTAAAAATAAATCATGGGGACCACATGAACAAAGGAGACACCAAGCTTCAAGAATCATTATTTCCTTTTCTTTTTTAAATGAAAAATCATTCCCAATACACAAACTGGTAACAGGAATCGACTGTCCTCATCCCATTAACAAGAAGAATCTTGAATTCCTCAGGTCTTTTAAGATGAGCTCAATAAATTCATTTGAGAGGTAGCATGATATAATTGAAAGCACATTAGACCTGGAGTCAAGAAGATCTGGGTTCAAATTCTGTTCCATACATTGACTAACTTGTATAGCCCTGAGTAAATCGCTTAATCTATCTCTGCCTCAATTTCCTGATCTATAAAAATGAGGGGATTGGACTTGATGGTCTGTAATGTTCTTGTACAACTCTAAAATCATAATCCCATATTGTCGATATGCAGAGTTTCAATAGTTATGCCTACTTACTGGTGTCTACATACCAGAGCAATGTAATTCAGTTATCAGCTTAAAAAAAAAACACAAACAAAACAGGGTCTGTTTCACCTGCAGAAGGGATCACTTATTTCCATAAGTCATGATCAAGTTCTTCAAATATCAGAAGGGCAGCCATGGGGAAGAGGGCTTAGACTTTCTTCATGCTATTTCAAAGGGCAGAAGTAAGAACAATTGGACAGGGTTGGGGGACTTAGAGGGAGGTAGATTCTAATTCAATATGAGAAAGAACTTATGAGTCTTTTATGTACTTGGCATGAACAAAACAGAGAGAAAATAGGGATTTGGCCTTTGAAAGAGAAGAAAGATGGACAAAGGCATGCAGCTTACTGATAAATACAGACTAGAGAAGTTGAGAAAATCACATTTTATTTAACATATAACCCAACTGCAGAGACAGGCATATCTTGAATATTGTGTTTATATATTTGGACTTCACATGACTTAACAAGCTAGAGCAAACAGTATCCGGAGAGAACTCAAAATCATATCAGATATTTTCATAGTACAGTGGAAAGACACTTGCTTGGACAAGTCACTTAATCTCCATGGGTCTTAGTTTCCTCAATTGTAAAATAAAGAAGCTAGACTAGATGGCTTTTGAGGTCCCTTTAAAGCTCAGTAGCTATGATAATATGGTTCTTTATGTTTCACATATAGTATATAAATATATGTGTGTATTTGTGTGTGTGTAAATATGTGTATCCTTTGCCAAGAAAATTAAGGCCATCCATTAAGAATTCTTCCCTATCACATCTGAACTTCAAATTTCCTCAACATCTTATCACAGTCCTATTTTTCTTTTTTGTGGGGCAATGAGGGTTAAGTGACTTGCCCAGGGTCACATAGCTAGTAAGTGTCAAGTGTCTGAGGCTGAATTTGAACTCAGGTCCTCCTGAATCCAGGGCAGATGCTGTATCCATTGCTCCACCTAGCTGCCCCCATCCCAGTCCTATTTTTCTTTCCTAATGAGTGAAGGAAGGAAGGAAGGAATTAGCAAATGAATGAATGAAGGAATTAGTGAATGAATGAAAAAGCATTCACTAAGTGATAACTATATACCAAACACTGTACCTATATCTTGGGATTTACATAGAAAAAGAGAGCCCTGAAGGAGTTTTTTTGGCAGTGTATGGGTTCCCACCCTCAAGGAGGTGATAAAGACAGACAACATAGGAAGTAGAGTGGTGGGCTAGGAGCACCATAGGTTTTCCCTCCATTGAGACAGATCAGAACCCCTCTACAACTTCCAAGATGGCCAAAACCTTCCATAGCTTGTATCTAACCAATGATTTACTAGTTCCTTTTCCAAGCTAAGATCATCTGGTCCTCAGAGATGGACATAGAATACAACTCCAGATCATACACAAAACCTTTCCAACTTCCTAGCACCTACCCAAGTTTGTGTTCCACTGGTACAAGTTTTGGTCATCCAAGATCATGAAGAGGCTTTGGATGAAGGAGTTTAAGTTGAATAGAAATGGATGGCTGGTAGTCAGGTTATAAAATTGATTGCAGCAGGAGACAATGGAGGTGAGAAATCAGTTACACCAGGAGATGATGGAAGTGAGATGTTCTTGAGGAGTCAGTATGGGTTTTCAGTGAGTGCTAGTTTATTATGAACCAAAAGCATGTCAAGGCAACCAGGAAAGACAATGTGACTCTAAGTTGCAATAAAAGAAACATAGTTTCTGTAAGAAGGGAGACGATAGTCCTCACGTACTGTCCCATGGTCAGACCCCATTTAAAGTTACTGTATCAGCTTTGCATATCATATTTTATAAGAAACACTGGCGAACATATTGGAGCATTTCCATAGATGAGCAGATAGATGGATGAGAATGTTGCAAACTACATCATAGAAGGACCAGTTAAAGGAACTGGGAATGCTAAACCCAGAAGACAAACTGTTTAAAGAGCTTATTTATTATCTAACTGGGGAGGCAGGACAGTGTCAGAAGGAAAATAACTAATATAATTCATTTTTCCATAATATTTTAAGTTTTGCAGTACATTTTCACAAGAATAATAACAGAAGGATAACAGCCAACACATATACTGCTTTAAAGTTTATAAAGTGCATAGCATATGTTATTTCATTTGATCTTTACAACAACCCTGTGGTATAGGTGTTATTTATTATCCCCATTTGACAGATGAGGAAACCAAGGCTGGGAGTGGTTAAGGTACTATCATTTTTATCCCCATTTTGCAGATAAGGAGACTGAGGATCAGAGAGATTACATGACTAGTCCAGGATCACATTTTAGTTAAGAGTCTAAGCAGAGGGGCAGCTAGGTGGCGCAGTGGATAGAGCACCAGCCCTGGATTCAGGAGTACCTGAGTTTAAATCCGGCCTCAGACACTTAACACTTACTAGCTGTGTGACCCTGGGCAAGTCACTTAACCCCAATTGCCTCACTTAAAAAAAAAAAAAGAGTCTAAGCAGGATTTGATTTCAGGTGTTTCTGATTCCAAATCCAGCACTCAATCTATTATGCATCCTAGCTAATCTGTGAAGTAGGTAGTCTCCATCTCGTAGATGAGAAAACCAAGACTCATACAGAAAGTCCATGGCCAAGAAAAGATTATAACCAATGACTTCTCATTTTGAATACAGTGTTCTTACCACTCCTCTAGGCAGTCTCTGTAGAGCCCTAGACTTCTTGAGAAGGAGCACAGAGGCATTCCAAATATTGGAACCAAGGCATGGGAATTCAAGTCCACTTTGGGTGGTGAATTGCAAGCAAAGGATTTGCTGGTCTGAAGCAAGAAGCCTGCCCCGAGGAGCACGAAGTGCCAGTGTGCTGTTATGGGAAGGAATGGGAGTGATCTGGTAGCAAAGGGCTCTGAGAGGAAACTCAGGAGCTTATTAGCTTAGGTCCTTGGAGCAGAGGAGCAATCTGGCCAAAGCACTGTGTGTGAAAGATTGTTGGGTCTGCTGTGGAGGAGGAAACAAGAACAAACCTGAAAACATAAGACCAGTTAAGAGACTGTGGGAGGAGCAGATCCATGGTGTCCAGGACCATAGCTGATAGACGGAGGAAGAAATGGTTCCGTAAGTTCCAAGCTACTTGAACGAATGGAGGGGCTGCAGGCTCTTCATTTATCTTTCAGAATGTTGAGCCTTCTGGGATACTTTGCACTTCTGCTTTTCTAAACTTTCACTCTTGTTATTTCTTTACTTTCTCTTTGTTCACTCAGGACACTTTTTTTTTAATCTCACCATGCCACCATGGTGGCTTGTGATCAGTTTACTAGTTTAGCATTCCTGTCTAGATTGTGTTCTAACTATAATGAATTTTAGAACTAGAATGGTCTTTGGAAAATAGGATGTTGGAATACAGAACAGAGAATATCAGGGCTGGGACAGACTCTAGAAAAGAAAATGTTGAGTCTACAGGTGTCTTGGAAGACAGCATGTCAGTGTTGGGAGAGAACATTTAACATGGACTGGACCTTAGAATATAGAGCTTGAAAAAAATTTTTAAATAAAAAAGAATATAGAGCTTGAAAAGACCTTCCATCTAAGAAAATTAAAACACAGAATGTCAGAGCTAGAAGGTTATCTTCAAGCAAAGAATGTCGGTGATGGAAGTGACCTTAAAACATAGACTATGAGAACTGGAAGGAACCTTAGAACATAGAATGTCAGAGCTGGAAGGGACCTTTGAGCAGAGAATGTCAATGATGGAAGGGACCTTAGAGCACAGACTGAGAAATAAGAGGAACCTTAGAACATAGAATGTCAGAGCTAGAAGGGCCCTAGAACATAGAATGGCAAAGCTGGAAAGGACCTTTGAGCAGAAAATGTTAGTGTTAGAAGGAACCTTAGAACACAAACTGAGAACAAAGAGGAACCTTAGAACATAGAATGTCAGAGCTAGAAGGGTCCTAGAACATAGAATGTTAGAAGTGGAAGAAGGCTTGTGCTGATAAATGTTTTACAAATGTCTCTCCAGAAAGGGGTGAAGAGAAAGGATACACAACATACTTTGAAGTTTAATTTGTATTATTAATATTTTCTCTATCTTGACTTTTCTCTATTTCTAAGCTAGACAATCAGCAAAACAATAAATCAAGCCCTAGTTCATAACATTTACTTCTTTTCAAGATGTATATGCTCAGACTGACATTTAACAATCAGCTCTCATGAAAGCTAGTACAAGCTGGCTCTAGTACACCCCTGAGACAAAAGGTCAGATCTGAAAGGAACCTTAGAAGAAAAAATGTCAGTGATTGAAAGGGATTCTAGAATATAGAGCTGGAAAGGACCATAGGGAAGAGAACATTAAGACATAAAACAGAAACTTAGAGCTAGAAAGAACTACAACACAGATTCTTGGAGCTGAAAGAGACTTTGACTCCATCTTTCATTCCATTCCTACTGTTTGTTTTTTATAAACCCACTAAATGGCAAAATTGAGGTATAGAAGAGATCTGAATTCTATTTTGGGCTCTGACTCTGGTTGACTGACATTTTTGAATGGCAAATCATTCACCTGTCTACCTTAGTTTTTTCCTCTTTAAAATGGGAAGGTTGGATTAAGTCAACTGGAGGATCCTTTCTTCTCCATTTTCCTATGTAAGACTGGATGGAGAATTTTTAAGTGGCTCTTTATGACCAAACTCTCTCACCTGTTGGGCACCACAAGTTGCCAAATCATGTTAATTTATCCTTCTCAGGGTCCCTCTTTTGAAGTTTCCTGCGAATGCCTCCTTTTGTGTTGTTGTTTCTATTTCTAGTTGACACATAAAACTGCTTTTCTGTTTTCTTTGTACTTTAGTGGGAGTAAGGAGGAATAGGGGGAAAGAAGTTGAGCTAAAAAAAAGCATATTCTTAAAAGGAAAAAAAAAAGATTTTTTTCCTGCAACTAAAAAATAACATTTAAAAAGCTCTCTAAGGATTATACTGTAAAGTGTTTTCCTCATAACAATCCTATGAGCAGGAGGTACTGTGAGTAATATTATACTCATTACACAGATAAGGAAATTGATGTTCCAAGAAATTCCATGACTTGCCCTTGGTCACATAGGTAATAAATGGCAGGGACTATAATTCAGGTCCAGGCCTCCTAACTCCAGCACACTTCCCACACACCTCACAGTCTTGGTGGTATTCTTCCCAAAATGTTGAAACTTGAGAAGAAAACCTGAATTGAGAAATTTAACACCTTTGTGTTCCTCAGGGTGTAATGGACAAGAAGCCTGGCTGGTTAGTAAAAGCACTATGTGATTCATGTTTGAAATGCCAAAGAAATTCAACTCAGGCAGCTTCTCCTGCGTCATAGTCTCCAGCTCTGGAGAGGAACTATATTGTGAAGTTTGTTAGGCTATCAGTGGTCGCTAAAAGCATCCCCTCCTTTCCTTGTTTCACAAACCCAGGGTTCCCAAGCTAAAGTAATAAGAAACTTTGGGTAGACTTGAAAGGACCCTTTGTAGCGGATAGGACACAAGACTGAATTCTAGGAGGCCTTAATTCTAGGCCTGTTCCTGCTAGTATTTACTATATTTCACAACTCTTGAGTCTCCGTTTTATCATTTATAATATGAGGGGATTACATCTCTTAAGTTCCTTCCAATTCCAGTGTCCTATGAAAATTAAAAGGGTTTTGCAAAAAAAGAGAGAGAGAGAAAGAGAGATAGAGAGAGAGAGAGAGAGAGAGAGAGAGAGAGAGAGAGAGAGAGAGTTTTGCCAATTAAAGATAACTTGTCCGTCTGGATTTACTATAATTTAGCTTAATTTTTTCTTTTGGAACACACAGTTATATTCCAGTATATATAATTGTATGTTCCAAAAGAAAAATTAAGCTAAAACACGCTAAATCCAGATAATATTCCAATGTGTGTGTATGTGTGTGTGTACTCTAAAATAATGGGTCTAACCAATGTCTGTCATTCTTACTTTTAATATTATTGCATTATGCAATTATAGTCTATTTGTGCCACATGTTATCCCTAATGGCAGTTCACTTCTGTGTCACATGTAAGAGTTTACAAAACACTTTACATACATTGTAGTATGTGATCCCCACAACAACCACATGAGGTAATTAGAGAGATGAAGGTCATATGACCTTGCCAAAGGTCACATGACTAATAAATGGCAGAGCCAAGACTCAAACCCAAGCCTTCTGGCTCCAGGCCCAGCATTTTTTTTTCCATTGCGTCATACCACTTCTAACCTTACTAGTGAGAACTGAACAAATTGCTTGCTCTAGCCCCTAGGACATGCTGGGAGAGATTCTACAAGGAGCTAAGACCTCATTTTCCAGTGCCCACACATCTGGATTCTGCACAGTGGAAAATTCAACCAGCCATCCAACTATTTCATTTGTACCATGCCAGACCTGCAGATGTTTGGCTGCATGATTCATCCTGGTGGCCTAGAGCAGAGAGCATACATTTGCATGATGGCCTGAACTCTACGCCTGCCATCCAAGGAGTATTTTTTTCCTCATAGAGGAAGCCCATGGGGTAAATCTACCATACACAAAAGGAAAGCACAGCACATTGGCATATTTTTTTCCACATGAGCCAGATAGACAGTTAATGCAAATACGACTGGGCCCCAAAGCTATACCAGGGCTTAAGTTCATTGCATTCACTGCTCATACAGAGAAAAATCTATTGGGAAACTGGATGTCCAGAGCTAGCCTGCAAAGAGTAAGTAGACCCGGGTTTAAAACCGCCTTCTTCTACTTATTAACCCCGAGCCCTTCTGGACCTCAGGATCTCCATTTGCAAAGTTCAGGGGCCAAAGCAGATGACATCTAAGTTACTTACAGCTCAGAATGTATGATGCTATGTCCTGGAATGGTCCTCCGCAAGGCCTGCCCCTTTCTCTGATTTGTGAGCTCTTCCTAGGACCTCCAATTTGTAGAGGGGCCCAAGCCAGCCTTCATTCCCCTCAGCTCTGTTCTCATTTCCAAACTTCAACACCACGCCATACACACATACACACACACACACACACACACACACACACACACACGCTGGGTAACTATCTCTAAGTGGTAGAGATCATGAGAGCTTTGTACAGGGCTTGGAACCTGAAGTAAGCCTTGAAAAAAGACTGTGTTGATGGTGAAGGAGTGCATTCTAAGGGACAGCTTGTGTGACTTGCTGTTTGTCATTCATTCTCGAAGGAGACCATGACATTGGGGTGATGTCAGGACTTGCACTGAATTGGATTTAAGTGAGGGAGGGCTGTGCAAAGTCACCAACCTCACTCTGTCCTCCAAAGCCATCTGGGTCTGAGGCCGCATTCGAACTCAGGTCTTCATGACTCCAGGACCTACAACAGGGAATGTTAGAGATGGAAAGGCCTCATAAAAGAGAATGTCTAACCCTTGAATTTTGTCTGACATATAGTAAGCCCTTAATAAATGCTTATTGATTTTTCATCTTTGCATGCCCAGTACTAAACACAAAGTGTTATAAATAGTAGGTGCCTCATAGATGTTTAATAGAACTAATCTGGAGTTGTTTTAGGCAGCGGCAAGCCATTAAAGGTTTCTGGATGGGAGAGTGGCATTCCTGAAATATCCAGGGTAAAAATCTCTGGCAAATTCATTCTCTCTCTACTTTCTCCTCTCTCCTCCATCTTCCTTCTTACCTACTGTCTCTTCTCTCCTTTCTCTTGTCTCCTTCCTCCACTTTCTCACCTCTCCCCTTCTCCTTTTCCTTCCCTTCCTTCTTTCTCCTTCTTTTTCATTTTTCCCTGGCCTCCTTCCCTTTTTTCTTCTTTCCTTCCTCTCTCTCTTTTTCTTTCCTTCTCTTTCTTTTTCTTCTGTCCTTTCCTTCCTTCCTTTCCTCTTACCTTTCCTCCTTACTTTTTTCTCTCCTTCTTTCCTTCCTTCTTCTGTTTTTTTCCTTTCAGTCTTTCTTCTTTCCTTCTTTTTTTCTTGCTTTCATTCAAGTTATTTATTGAGCACATGTGAAAGGCTGTTGTGTCAGGGTCTGTAAACCTGACCTTGTGTGTTTGTTTCTCGGGATAATAGTAAGAGCACTTGCCATAGGTTCAGAACTCAGTCTAATTCATCATCCAGCCCTGAGCAGCTGGGTGAAGGTGACTCATTTGACTTCTCTTAGTATCGCTGTCTTCATCTCTAACACATGGTAATAGAAACTGCACTAATTACTTCACAGGGAGCTAGAAAGGAAACCCTTTGCAAAATGTTGACGTTTTTCTAAAATTTTGACCATTTAAATAGAAGCTGTTTTTTTTCTTTTAAATCCATCGATTAAAACTATTTCTTAAGCCCCTGTGATGTGCCAGACACTATGTTAACATAGACTGTGAGAACTGGGAGGAACCTTAGAACATAGAATGTCAGAGCTAGAAGGGTCCTAAAACATAGAATGTTAGAGGTGGAAGCAGGAAAGCTAGAGATAAACAATCTACGAGGAGAAACAACCAATAAATAGAGAGAGCCATTGAAAATATACTCAATGTAACTGCAAGGCAGCTTGGGAAGGGGGGGCAGGTGGTCAGGAAAGGTTTCCTTTGACAGTGCTGCTGCTTGAGGTGAGCAGCTAGGGAAAGATGTGAGTGAATAAGGAAAACAGGAAGGAAGGGAGGGAGGGAGGAGAAAGAAAGAAAGAAAGAAAGAAAGAAAGAAAGAAAGAAAGAAAGAAAGAAAGAAAGAAAGAAAGAAAGAAAGAAAGAAAGAAAGAAAGAAAGAAAGAAAGAAAGAAAGATAGATAGATAGATAGATAGATAGATAGATAGATAGATTCTAGTAGGCAGATATGAAGAGGGGGCAAATTCCAGGCATAGGGGACAGCCTGTGCAGACACAAAATAGAGATCGAATTATAAGTTCAGGCAATAATCTACAGTATTAGAAAGAAGAATTGTGGGTGTGGGAGAAAGAGCACAGTGCCTGGTCACACAGATGGCTTAATAAATGCAGGTGATTAATAAATTCTTGTTGACTTGATTTGTAGCCAGGCAGTGAATGGTATAGCCTACCTATGAACATTCATGGGGGAAAGTGTTTGGGCAAATGTGTCTGTCATTGGAAAGGTGTGATTAGTGGCACCAGAAATGATCTCTATTAAATGAAGCTGCCACCTTGCTGAATGGAAGAGTTTGGAGGGCCTGTCATTGTGCCTTTGGGACTTTCTACTGTCTGTATATGCGACAGCTAAGTGGTGCAGTGGATAGAGTGCCAGGCCCAGGATGACCTGAGTTAAAATCCAGCCTCACACACTTACTATTGTAACGATTGGAATGATACTACCTGCTTGAGACTTACTGTAGAAAAGCTCCGCCATGAAGTGAAGGTCTTTGAGGGAAAGACCAGGAGTCTTTTCTTTGGCATCAGGAAGTGACGTTTGCTGGTGGGAGGAAGAAAGGGGGAGCCTGGTGCTCTGACTCAGGCTTTTTCCTGAGGACTCTGGCTGAGAAGGGAGCTAGAAATGCACTCTCCCTTTAATAGCTAGATGAATGTAGGCCTTTCTCTCTCTCTTTACCAGACTCTTATTCTCCTTATTAAATGCTTAAAAGCCTAACTCTTGCTAAAGCTTATAATTTATTGGCAACCACTCATTAGATATTTTAGACAGACTAGCTAGAATTTTAGCTTTAACACTATCTTTGAGACCCTGAGCAAGTCACTTCACCCTCAGTTTCCTCATCTGTTAAATGAGCTGGAGAGGGAAATGGCAAACCACCCCAGTATCTTTGCTGAGAAAACCCAAAATGAAGTCATGAAGAGTCAGACATCACTGAAACAGCAACAAACAATATATATATGGGAATGGAAAGTAATGAAGCCCAGGGCAAACAGGGTTAAAGTGACATGCCCAGGGTCACACAACTAGTAAGCGTCAGAGGCCAGATTTGAACTCAGACAGGTGACTCTTCCCGACTCCAGGCCCAGCGCTCTATCCACTGTGCCACTTAGCTGGACATTCAGTTTAACTCAGACCCAAAAGGAATGCCTTGTACCCACACACCCATCAAATCTCTACTTGAACACTTCCAATGAGGAGGTATTCATTTCATCCCAAGGCAATTTATTCCACACCTGGTCTTTTCTAATTGTTCAGATTTCCTGACATCAGGCCTACATTTGTGTCTTGGCAGTTTCCACCCACCCCTCCAGGTCCTAACACCTATTCCACATGAGAGCCCTCAAATGCCTAAAGAGAACTAATACACACACACACACACACACACACACACACACACACACACACCTTCTCTTCCAGCTGTATCCCCAATTCCTTCAACATATGGACCCAAGGCACTTTACCATTCCAGTCACTTGATTCTGCTTACTCTCTAGCTCAAGGGTTTTAAACTTTTAACTTGTAAGTATCTTAGACCCCCTCTCAGAAGCATGTTTTTAAGTGAAAATAGGATTATAAAGGAAATCAATTATTTTGAATTAAAGTTATCAAAATATTTTTAAAACCAAATTCAATACCCTTAGTTTAAGTATCCCTGTTTAAATATATATATATATAATTATATAATAATTATTATCTGATAATATCATTATTGTTTATTCATTTTTCAGTTGTATCTGACTCTCTGTGACCACATTTGGGGTTTTCTTGGCAGAGATACTGGAGCAATTTGTCATTTCCTTCTCCAGCTCATTTTATAGATGAGGAAACTGAGGCAAACAAGGTTAAGTGACTTGCCCAGGGTCACATAGCTAGTAAGTGTCTGAGGCCAGATTTAAATACAGGAAGAGGAGTCTTCCTCACTCCAGCCCTGGCACTCTATCCACTGCAACATCTCCTGGCCCTTGTATCATTAAAATGTCATTATTATTTTTTTAAGTAATAAACATTTTTACTATAGCATTCAGTTCCAATTTTTATCCCTCCTTCCCTCCCTCCCCTTCCCACTCCCTGAGGTAATAAGCAATCAGATATAAATTATACATGTACGATTATGCAAGACATTACCATATTAGTCATTTTGTATAAGAAAACTTGAATAAAAGAAAAAAATGAAAGAAAGTGAAAAATAGCATGCTACAGTCTGTGTTCCATCAATATCAGTTCTTTCTTTGGAGGTGGATAATATGTTTCATCAATAGTCTTTTTGGATCATTGTATTCTTGAGAATTGTTAAATCTAAAATATCATTTTTTAAACTATGGCCCCCAGAACTGAACCCAATAGCCTTCCTGGGACAGAGTTCAGAAAGACCATAGCCTCCTTATCCCTGGAAGCTGTGGTTGTCTTTATGTAGTCCAGGATCTCATTAGCTATTTTGGCTGCCAGGTCAGCTTCCAGACTCATAACAAACTTGCAATCTTCTACAAACCCCTAGATCTTTTCAACAAACCTGTACCTCCAACCATGCTTCTCCCATATTATACTCACGTATAACATACATATTGTACTTGGATTTTCAAACCCAAATCTAAAACCTTTTACTTTTCCCTATTGGATTTCAACTTCTTTAATTCAGTCCAGTACTGTTTGTATCTTATTTTGGAATCCTCACCCCAGGCTAGCTATCACACAGTGACTCCATAGCTCACCTCTATAGAGAAATTTGCTAGCCTAAAGCCCTTTCCACTCCAGCTATGTTACCTTCCTTAGGGCAAAGAAGAAAGGGCATTGGACTGGGAACTGGATTTGCAATAGGAAGGCCTTAGTTCAATCTGAACTTTCAGAAAGTGACTTAATCTCAGTTTTTCCATACCCAGTGACATGATTGATACGTGAAAATGACCTTGAAGAAGGTGCATCTCTTCTGTGACTGCCCCCTAAGGACTACTAGGTATTTTTTTTTCTTTTTTTCTTTTTTCTTTCTTTTTTTTCTTTTTTTTTTTTTTTGGTGAGGCAATTGGGGTTAAGAGACTTGCCTAGGGTCACACAACTAGTAAGTGTTAAGTGTCTGAGGCCAGATTTGAACTCAGGTCCTCCTGAATCCAGGGCCAGTGCTTCATCCAGTGCACTACCTAGCTGCCTATTAGGTGTTTCTTTACATGCAGCTGAAACTGCTTAGATAGGGGTGATTTTCCCCTATTAAAATGTGAGTTTCTTGAGAGCAGGTAACTCATGGGAAGTGAGTAAGTTGAGGAATTGGGTGGTTAGGGTGTTTGAGAGTCACTATGTATATTGAAATCCCCTAGTTTGAGGACAGGAGTTGAAGAGGAGAGAAAAATTGTGAGCCAGATGCAGAATCCATTGAAGAAGAAAGGGAGTGACCTAATAATGGTCTGGAGACAACAACTACCAGGGTTTTAATTGGGTGACATGAACCCCAAAGGAAGAGAGGCTACTGAGTGATGAAGAAAGGGGAGAATCTTGAAGTGGTAATGGAGAGCAAGCAATATTTTAACTTCCTCTCCTCGATCAGTGAATCAGCCAGTACTGGAAAGAGTGGCCACAGAGACTGTGTCATCAGTAGGAAGCCAGGTTTCAGTAACAGCTAAGTAGATTGAAGGAGGGCAGCTAGGTGGCACAGTGGATAGACTGCTGGCCCTGGAGTCAGAAGCACCTGAGTTCAAATCCAGTCTCAGACACTTAACCATCTATATAACCCTGGGCAAGTCACACTTTAACCCTGTTTGCTTTCGTTCCTCACCTGTAAAAAATTAGCCGGAGAAGGAAATAGCAAACCACTCTAGAACATTTGCCAAGAAAACCAAGTCAGACAAGATGGAAACTATCACAACAAAGTAGATGGAAGGAGTGGGAGAGAAAAAGATTTTAGATGAAGAGAAAATTTTGTTGCCTATTGGAACAAGCAGCATTCCAGAGAACACAATGGAAGGGCTGGGTGAAGTTGGGTTGAAACTTTACTGTAGGGAAGGGCATGGGAATGAGGAATGGACTGGCATGTGAAGGGTTCGTGACCAAGTATGAGAATGTCCATTGAATAGAGCTGCCTCTTACACTGTCCAATTGTAGCTAACGTTTACAAAACACTTAAAAGGTCTAACAAACATACTCCCTGCCTCACAGAAGTCAGCCAGGAGGCAGGGAGTTATAAAGGCTACAATGTTTTGTGGGCAAGAAAATTGAGGTATTGATAAGGGAAGCAACTTGTTCAGGATCTTTCTATTGCTATGTAGTAGTGATGGGCCTTCACTAGTGTCTTTTTTTTTTTTTTTGGTGAGGCAATTGGGGTTAAGTGACTTGCCCAGGGTCACAAAGCTAGTAAGTGTTAAGTGTCTGAGGCCAGATTTGAACTCAGGTACTCCTGACTCCAGGGCTGGTGCTCTATCCACTGCGCCACCTAGCTGCCCCCACTAGTGTCTTAAAACTCCAAATCCAGGTTTCTTTCTGTAACACCAGTCAAGAGCTCAGCTAGCCTCTGCTTGGGAAAGAGAGCCAGTCATGGGAACTGGTACACCCTGGAGGCAAACCCTGGCCCCCTCGTACTCCTGGATAGTTCCATTTCTTAGGAACCCTCTAACTTATAACAAGCTGAAGTCTGGCCACTTCCATCCCTATCCATGTGCAAACTTAAGTTTCCTAGGGTTTAGATAAACTCTGAGAAAGGGGTTCTTAGCTATTTTGCCTTTTATTAGTCTGATGAAGCCTATGGATCCTTCTCAAATTAATTATTTGAACATAAAATTACAAAGGAAACAAATTATCTTGAAATTCAGTAATCACTTTTTTTTTTTAGTTCATGAACCGCAAGTTGAGAATCCCTGCTGAAGGTCAGGTTTACTGATCCATACCTAGAAGCTGGTTAGCAATAATCCATTGGAATATGCTCCTCTATAGCACTTCCCAGACCGCCACATGTTGTGGGCAGTTGGTAAGTGGCATTGACAGATTAAAGAACACTGAAAGTGAACTAGACTCCCCCCCCTCCCTAATACTCCCATCGGGTGGGATGAATCCCAG
The DNA here is from genome assembly GCF_019393635.1 of Dromiciops gliroides. NCBI lineage: Eukaryota > Metazoa > Chordata > Mammalia > Microbiotheria > Microbiotheriidae > Dromiciops > Dromiciops gliroides. Next base: position 552,139,420 of record NC_057863.1, on the reverse strand, counting down.
GCAACCTTACCTTGAGGCAGGGGAAGACAGTTGATGACCCCAGAGGTCCTGTCCAACTCCAGGATCTGGGATGCGTCAGTCATAATAACTGGGGACCATTCAAGGGTTGCAACAGTAGACTTGATCTGTGGAATGAACTGGAGCCAGGCTGTCCCATAAATCTGGCCCTTAGCTTTGAAGTGCTGGGGCTGCCAAAGGATACAGGGGAGATGGGGTTAATAGCTAGGTCTCCTTGCAGCCATGAGGCAGTCCCTCCTGTCCTAAAGTCTACAGCCTGTGACCCATCCCTGATTTATGGAGACCTCAGATGGAGACAGCCCCCAGCTGATCCATATCAGCCAGACTCAAGACCAGAGAGAAGGGAAGAGAGACTGAGTTTACTGTCTGACCACAGCAGCCAAAGTGAAGGATATTGGGAGGCTTGGCCAGAATAAAGAATATTGTGCTTTAAGCTTTACAAAGCCCTACTCCCATTGCAAATCACCCCATGAGGTAGGTAAGGCAGCTAGGTAACATAAATGGATAGAGCAGTCGACCTGGAGTCAGGAAGACCTGAATTCAAATTAGGACACAGATATTTACAATCTGTGTGACTCTAGGTGAGTCAACTTTAACCTTTGCCTACCTCAGTTTCCTCATCTATAAGATGAGGATACTAATAGCACTTACCTCCCAGGTTTGATGAAAGGAGGTAATATTTGTAAAGAACTTTGTAAAACTTAAAGCACTATATAAGTGCAAAGTATCATTATAGAAGTATTCATGAAAACATGATTATGCCTATTTTATACAGTGGTGAACTGGGACCCAGAGAAGTGAGGGTTCTTTCCCAGGGCACACAGTTAAGATTAAAACCAAATCTACAGATTCCAAGTGCAGCATTCTTCTCACTATACCTCAGTGGTCCCTGGTTTAATTGTATTTATTTATTTTTAATATGTTTTTATTTCATCAAATATTTTTTAACATTTTTACTTTAATGAATTACATTAACATTGACCAAAAATTAGCATTCATTTCTTTTTTAAATTTTGAGTTCCAAATTCTCTCCCTCCCACCTTTCCCCTTCCTTGAGAAGGCAAGCAATCTGATGCTGAATATGCATATGATATCATGCAAAACAGGTTTCCACATTAGCCACGTTGCAAAAGAAAACAGAGGCACAAAAACCCCAAGAAAAATAAAGAAAAATTTTAAAAATAGGATTCAGTTCAGCTTAATTTCAAACAAAATCCACACAAAAGCCGAATGAGGATGTTGCTACAAGTGTTATTATCCTAGTTTTACACAATGAGGAAACAGTGACAAAAAAGGGAAGTGACGTGCCCAAGATGTTCTAGCAAGTATCAAGGTCGGAACTCAAACCCAGAGCTCCCCACTCCAAGTCCAGAGCTCTGAGTTACAACCCAAAGCCTCAGCTTCCTCATCCCAGGACATTCTAACTCGTTCATTGGGACCATAGACAAGGTCTCTGGGCCTCTTCACTTTGCCCATGGTGTGTGTGTCCCCCAACCTATTCGTGCCTCTATAAACAAAAAGCTCATAGGAAGGAGCTCTATGAAACCCAGGCTCATTGATAAAAGGCATTCGATTTTAGGAAACAGTCATTTCAGGGAAGGCATTTAGGAAAGGTCATTTGTATATGGGGGTGAGAGGAAGAGTCATAGACAGATCCTTTGACTTTGAGACAAGAGATGTGGGTTCTCAAGTCCTAGCTCTCACATAAACCTGTTTTGTGTCAAAAAGCTAGTCACCTAACCACTCTGATCCTTTCTGTCTTCTTCAGTTAAAAGGGACTAATAATATGTGCCTTCAATAGCAAACCATGTGGTTATAAAACAAATGAAACTACAAAGTACTATATAGATGCTGATAATAGTGATGGTAATTACAGAAGAGTTTGGGCTGTTCTGCTGAAACCTTTTAGGAGAATAAGGTTAGGACAAAGCATGATAGATTTTCTTCAGTCTTCTTAAAACCTGCATACAAATATTGCCTCAGGCACCTTGGATAAGTAACAAACTTTCTGGGCTTCACTCACATCATCTGGAAAACTGGGCAGTTGGGCTCCAGGAATTTGAGGGCCCTTCCAGCTCTAATGGTACGATCCCCTGAAGTATTTAAAAGCCAGTTCAATGGGAGAGGGACTGGATTGACCGAGTTTTGCCCAAGAGGAGCGTCCATGGGTAGAAGTTGTAAGGAGGCAGTTTTCATCTTAAATATAACAAGACTGTCCTAGACATGAAAGCTGTCCAATTGTGGAATGGTCCTCCTGGGAAAATAATGAGTCCCCTTTGACTTGAGATTTTTCAGTTGGATGTCATAAAACATATTAGAGTTAGCATGGTGGTTCAGTCACCTCAATAGAGAGATCGACCTGGAGTCAGTAAGACCAGAGTTCAAATCAGCTGCCAAACACTCACTAGATGTGTGACCCTGGGCAAATCTCTGCCAGCCTCAGTTTCCTTATCTGTAAAATGGGGAAAAAATAGCACCTACTTCCCAGGGTTCTTGTGAGAATCAAATGAGATAATATTTGTAAAGTGCTTGCAAACCCCAAAACATTCTCTAAATACAATTACAGTCATCCCTTCTACACCATGATCTGCACTAAATCAGGGGTCAACATAAAAGATTAAATGGGAATTGGGGGGCAATTTTGCAGAAGCCCCAGACAACATGTGAAGGCCAGCAGATGACACAGAGACTATGACCAAATACTTAACCCAAATTTTATAATAAGGTATTGTAAACACCCCATGAACAAAAAAAGAAAAAAAAAATTCAAGCTTCTTTTCTGGAACAAAGGGAGGGCCAAAAAATTTTACATGCATTTTCCAGATCATGGGATTGATATAACCCTAACACCCCTGATATGGAAGGGATAGCTGTGTTATTATTACTATGATTCCTACTCATTTATGAGTCAGCCTCAGTAGTCTCTGAGGCCCATCCCAGACCCCAGAGTCTCTTATTGTGCTTAGCCCTGATATCTCCCCTCCGAAATTGTAGTTTCCATATCACCCTCATTTCCCACTGCCCTATCCACCTGTGGGAATTCGAAAACCCTGCTGAGCCTAGGAGTTTTGGGGAGTGGGAGAGCAATGGAGTGGAACCTGAGACCTGCCCTAGAAGATTTATACTCCCCAGAAGCTAAGCAGGGTATCTGGAAAACACAAGTGCTTCCCAGGGTAGAGGGAGGGACCAGGCAAAAATGCCTGTCAAAAAAGATGGATGATGGGCCAGACAAGGCTTTTTAATCTATACAAAGGGTAAAAGTGGGATAACGAAGCCACCAGGCTCAGTCAACCTCGAAAATGGTTCTCAGAAATAGTAATTAATACTAATACACTGAGATCATCAGCAATAACTGTTGACATTTATAAAGCACTTTAGGGTTTACACAGCATTTTACACACTTTCTCTCATTTGATCTTCATGACAACATTGAGGCACATGGTTCAGGGCTGAATGTCCCCATCTGCAAAATGGTGAAAGGGAAGCTTAGAAAGGTGACATGTCTTCCTCAGAGTCCCACAGAAAGTAAGCAGATTCAAAGTCAGTTCCAGGTTCAAATCTAGTATATCATCGCTGCCCCTACACACTCAACTTTGGAGAAATGCTGTTCTTTTACCCTTCTAGCTATTCCTCCCTTATTTTCTCCTTAAGCTCAAAGGTTTCCAAATTGAAGAAATAGAAGAATGATTCATGACCATGATCTAGTAACTTAATCTCTCTGACTCTCATTTTGCATATCTGTAAAATGGTTATAGGCAGCTAGGTGATGCAATGGATAGAGTGCTGGGCCTGCAGACAGAAAGACCTGAATTCAAATCCAGCCTCAGACATTTACTAGCTGTGTGACTGTGGGCAAGTCACTTAACCCTGTTTCTCTCAGTTTCCTTCTGTGTAAAATGAGCTGGAGAAGCAAATGGCAAACCACTCCAGTATCTTTGCCAAGAAAATTCCAAATGCGATCAGAAAGAGTCAGATTTGACTGAAACAACTGAACAACAATTAGAATAGCAGGGGGCGGTGGCAGCAGCAGCAGTAGCAGTAGCAGCAGCAGAAGCAGCAGCAATAGTAGTAGTAGTAGTACTTGCAGTTGTAGTAGTAGTAGTAGTAGTACTTTTAGTACTTGTGGTGGTGGTGGTGGTAGTAGTTCCAGTAGTAGAAATAGTAGTAGCAGCAGCAGCAACAGTAGTTAGTAACGTGGGGTTTTCTAAGTCAATATGCAGCCCACAGGGATCCTCATGTATAGTTTAGTAATCCCCTGTTCTATTTTTAAAACATTATATATTAGCATATTTATTAAATTGTACATATTAACATGATCTATATTTTTGGTCTATCTATTTTGTTAAGTATTTCCCAATTGGAGTTTACTCTGGTTTGTCCACACTGCAGAGGTTTGCAGGCTGGTGATGTGTTTGATGGCTCTGTCCTAGAGTACTGTGAGGTGAAGTGAATTGACCAGAACCACATATAGAAGAGGGGTAGGACCTGAATCCAGGATTTCCTAGCTTCAAAATTAACTCTCCATCCATTATGTCAGTTATTTCTCTCTTAGAGCTACAAGGGACATATTACAGAATGTTAAAAACAGGAAGGAATTTTGAAACATGGAATATAAGAAAAAAAAAGTTTGAGATAGAAGGGTTGTTGTGGTTGTTGTCAGTCCTTTGTTTTCAAAGAGGACCATGACAGAAGGGACACGGAGGAGGATATATAAATTTGACCCCACTGATGTAGGCTACTCCCTATGACTGTAAGTGGGAGGGAAGATGCCATCTGGCATCAGTAGATGGGTTTCCCTATATCAGTGAGATCCCAGATAGAGGTTCGATGTCACTATACTAATATTGCTCTGTGTCCCAACTTCCTGTGCTCTAAAGTCCTTCCATCTTGAATCTCCATCCTATGTTCTAAGGGCCATCCAATGTTGGCCATCTATGTTCTATCACCCATGGTGCCATGAGGTACTTCTGCAGCTCCCCTGAGTACTTTGGTTACTGGGTGGGCAGGGAGACAAAAGCCCTCGCCTGTGCTCCTCCAACTCTCATCTTCAAATATAAATCCCCACATAAACCATATTAAAACAAATACAGAACAGAGCCGGCCATTTCATCCAGATCACTCTGCCTTGTTTCCTATACCTCCTCCCCAGACAAGGAGAACAAGACTTTTTATAACCCGCAACGTGACCAAAATCAAATGTCAGAAAGTGGTGTTTGGCAAACCGCGAGGTCCTGCTGCACCAGGGGTCCTGCTGTTGGCATCCCTGGATATATTTGTCCTTTTGCTTTTATGATGAATTTGAAGGACCAGCTCCAGACCCACCTCTTCCAAGCAGCCTTCCCTGACCATTCCCTGTTCTGAGTACCTATACTAAGTATGCTTCATTAAGCACACCTTCTAGACCATGTTGTATTATTGCTTATCTTTCAGCTCTACACATATCAACATAGTTAATATACTGTGGGCTCTTTCAGGGCAGAGACCATATATCCCCTATTACAATCATTAACCTGCACATCATTGGCACCAAATAAACATTGACGTATTACCTGATCAATCGGTGGTGCCTATACCTTTCTTTCCATTGAAAACTTCCTAAAGAAAATATCCTTAATAAATGGAATTGTTTGATGTGTCCAATGAAAAAGCATTTATTAAATGCTCACTATGTGACCTGCATGCACTGTACTAAGTGCTGGGGATATTAATATCACTGCTATTACTGATGCTATAGTAATAACAATAATAAAAGTAACTGACATTTACAGAGAGCTTTGAGGTATGGTTCTCACAGCAACTCTAGGATGTAGGTGTCTCATTTTACAGATGAGATTGAAGCTGAGATAAGGTCAAATGACTCACCCGGGGTCACATGGCAGGGGAAAAAAACCAGTCCCTTCCCTCAAAGAGATTCCATTTTATTGAGAAAGATGACATGTAAATAAAGAGCTACATACAAAACAAATATAAAGTAGATTAAAAATAATCTTTAAGAAGTCTCTAGAAGCTGGAGGCACTAAAAATGGCCTTCAACAGAAGGTGGGGTTTGAATTAAGTCTTTTTTGTTTGTTTTTTGGGACAGTGAAGGTTAAGTGACTTGCCCAGGGTCACACAGCTAGTGTCACACAGCTAGTGTCAAGTGTCTGAAGCCAGATTTGAACTCAGGTCCTCCTGAATCCAGGGCTGGTGCTTTATCCACTGTTCCACCTAGCTGTCCCCTGAATTGAGTCTTGAAGGAAGCCAGAGATTCTAAGAAGAGGCAGAGCTACCTCAGGAGGTGCCGAGTTCTCCATCACCAAAGCGCTTCCAATGGCAGCCGGACGCCCTTTCTCAGGGACCCGGTATGGACTGAACTAGATCAGTCTATGATTCAAATAATTTACTGACGACCCTTCATTTTTATCTTGTGAAAAGTAAAGTCAATCTTCTCTTCCTGAGGGGGGAGTTTTTTTTTCATCCATTCAAGAAATATTTCTTACGTTTCTGCTGTAGGGAAGGCCCTATGCTAAGCACTGTAAATGACAAGGAGAAGGATGGGATGGGTGAGGCCCTTGATGCTCAGAGAGGCCGCAGTTTCTAAAAGGGAATGAGATACAGTCATAATTATAAATCACCTTAGAATGTGAAAGCACACACAGTGAGGGTAATGCAAATGGGCCTAGAGAGACTCACACTCATGCCATCTGATTCCAGACCCCATGCCAGTTCTGCTACATGGCATTCCCCCCTGCCCTCCCCATTACAAAGGATGGAGGTCAGGACTGAATTGGTCCAGATTTTCAGATGATGAGAATCCTGAGGCTTGGACAGGTGAAGTAAGTGACTCACCTAAAGTCAAATAGGCAGTAAGAAGCAAAGCTGGGTTCAAGCTACACCCTCTGATTCAGAATTTAATGTTCTTTTTTAAATACAACCTCCTTTATGGAGAAATAATTTGCTCCTGGTTACCCTGAAGGTAATCTGGAGGGGTAAGGAAGGCCCAGTGTGTGCTGATCCCTTCTCCTGTACAGACTTCCAGTTCCTCCACCAGGCACCAGTGGGAAGTGGATAGAAGAACACAGAACCTTCTGTCACAGTTAATATGGGTCATAGTCTACCATGCCTGCTTTGGAGAGCCTGAACTAACTTCAAAAAGAAGATCATAATTGGCTTTGGCACAGCCTGGGCTACTGGGGAGAGACATGAAAAGGGGATTAACCCCCCACTTTGCTCAGGCCCCTCTGGCAGCCTAACATGCTGCAAGTTGGCATGCTCACCCAGTTACCTTCCCAAACAGAGCTCAGGGCCCATGCAGTCTAGTGAGACACTAGGGTGTTTTCATCTGTGCTTAAATATCAAAGCAAATTGTAAAGGCTAGGATAGCCCAAGTTCATAGTAGTGATGATTCAATTACACAACTTTTAAGTGCCTACCACATTCCAGGAATTGTGTGATGTGTCAGAGATACAAAGACAAGAGAATGAGGCATTCCCTGCCTTCAAGGGGTTTACAATCTACTGAGGGATACAAAATGTACACAGATAGGTGAAAAGCTCATACAAATTAACACAAAGCAATTCCAAGAGAGAAAGAGGGTTAATATCTAGGGGAATTGGGAAAGGCATCATTGAAGAAATGTCCCCTGAGTTGTGCTTTGGAAGAAGGTACAGAGATGAGGAATAAGTGCATTCCATACACAGGGGACCACAACATATGGTGCAATGGCCAGAGGTGAGAGATAGAATGTATTGATTGTATGGGAGACAGCTAACGGGCCAGTTTGACTGGAGTGAATATTTTTGGACCATGTCCCATTCTTCATTTCTAGGACATGTGGAATCATAGGATTTTAGAGCTGGAAGGGACCTTGGTGCTACCCACTCCATTTATAGAAGATGAAAGTGAGTTACAAACTTGTAAAATGACCTGCCCAAGGTCCCACAGCTGCTTAGTCAGAAAGGTTGGTAAAAAAAACCTGATACCCAGCTTCCCTAAATCCCAATCTAGATATTTTTCCACTATGATAATTTAGTACCAACTGGAAAAAACACTGAGTGGAGCCCTTAAAGGACAAGAAGGCAGGCAAAGATGAAGACAAGAGCCTTCCAGGCACAAGGCATGACTTACAGAAATGCACAGAAGTGGATAAAATGTTTAATAAACACATAGTACTCCAGTTTATCTGGAATAAAGAGTAAGTAAAGGGGAATAATGTGAAATGGATGTGGAAGCATACATTGGAACCAAACTTGACTGATTCTATAATGCCAGGCTTAGCAGTTTGTATTTTTTCCTAGAGGGAATAGGGAGCCACTGGAGGTCTTGAGCAGGCAGTGTGGTCATAGCAAGATTATTTTGTCAGCTCTATGAAGTTTGGGCTTTAGAAGAGACAGAATGGAGACAAGGAATGGAGGTAATTCTAATAGTCTAATATGGAGGAGATCACCAGAAATCTCAATTAGGGGGACAGTCATCTGAGAGGATAAGATGGGATAGATTTCAGAGTTGTTCTGGAGTCAGAACTGTTAAGACTTGACAGCTGTTTAGAAGTAGGAGACGTGAGGCAAAGAAAGGAAAGAGTCAAAGTTGATGTTGAAGTTCCAAATCTAGTTGACTGGGAAGATGGTGGAGCCATTAATAGAAATAGGGAAGTTGTGAGGAAGGTTGACTTTGGGAGGAAGGATAATGAATTCACCCTTTGGTCTAGAAGAGATATAGGACTGGAGCTCAGGAGAGAGATTGAGATTGCATATGTAGATTTGGGAGCTAACTACTTAGAATTTATCATTGAATTCAAGGGAACATTGATACTAGCAAGGAGGAGAGTGTAGAGAGAAGATCTAGGCTAGCCCCTTGGAAGACACACATGTAAAGGTTGGAGGGGAATGACAAATCAACCAAGATGACCAAGAAGGAGCAGTCAAAGCTATAAGAAAATGAAGAGAATGCAATGTTATAGAAAGCAAGGGAGAAAAAAAAAGTATCTGGTAAATAGAGGTGGGGACTCAAGGTTGAATGTTGCAAAAAGTTTAAATAGGATAATGGCTGAAGAAAATTATCAGATATCACAATAAGAATGTCAGAGATATGAAAAATAAAGACAAAAACAACAAAAACTTGAAAATTAGATAGTACTTTACAATTTATACTTCCTCTAAAGTCCTCCTCAGATACTTTTTATTGGCACAGAGGTGAACTCCAAGTTTTTGTTACAGGTCCCGTAATGAATGGACGATTGTCTTCCAAGCACTAATATAACTAAGGTTGGAAAGGCCATTACTAGGGTGACCTTAATATGGTGATTGTTTTTTTGGCCATAAAGTTCTTAAAGAGCCTCTGAGAGGGAGTTGGTGACCTGAATCCTTGTAGGGAGTACCCCTGAGGATATTACACATTGCTTAAATATTGAAATATTACAGCTTTTATGTATTTTATTACCATTATTTCATTTAATGAGGCATAGTCCCTGACCTCTTAAAATTGCTGTTTTTGCGGGGAGATGAAATGTATACACAGAAAAGTAAAGAATACATTATATTGTGGTAAGTACATAAGTGCAAAGTGCTATGAGATCAGATGAGAGAGACTATTTCTAGAGACCCTGGAAAATATCATGGTGGGGGTGGAACCTAAGTTGGGTTGAAGGGTGGATCAGATTTCAACAGGCAGAGATGTAGAGAGAACATTTGGATTTTAGAGAAAAACAAGCAAGGCCACAGAAGTAAGAGGGATCTGCTCAGGGGATGGTGAATGATCAGATTTGGAATATGGAGTCTCTAAGGGGAAATAGAATAAGATAAAACTGAAAAGAAGACAGTACATCAAATCATTCATTCATTCCACATGTATGCTGGGAATCTGGCCCAAGAGTTCCAAAAAAAGACTTACCCCCATATTTGTAAAGTGCTTGGCACAGTGTTTGGCGCATAATAGGTGCTTAGTAAATGTTTGTTGCTTCTCCTTGGCATGCCTAAGGCAAGGAGGACAGGTGAAAAGCCAGGGGAAGCAGTAACATCTGGTAGAAAGATCTTTTGCTTTACTATGGGGAGACCTGGATTTGAGTCCTAGCTTGGACGTTCCTTAGCTATGTGACTTAGAGCTAGTCATTTCGCCTTTAAGATCATCAGTTTCTTTGTCTTTTAAGTGGGGACAATGATACTTGCCTTACCTACCTCCAAGAGGTTGTAAAGAAAGCATTTCTAAGTCAATAAAATTTCAAGTAAGTGGGACACTTTAATCTGTCAACTATCACAACTACAATTTGTACTTTAAAAATATTTCATCAATAACCTTTTTTATATCACATATATTTCTCAGTCTATCACTTTCCTGTCCACCTCCTAGTGATCATTCACTTCTGGCAACAAAAATTAAAAAGGAAAAAGTAAATTGTTTAGCAGAACAAACCAATATATAGAAAAATCAGTTATATGGCACAGTGGATAGAGTGCTGGACTTGGAGATAGGAAGGTCAGCATTGAAATCCCATTTAGAAACTTAATAGCTGAGTGACCCTGAGCAAGTCATTTAACCTTTGTCAGCCTGTTTCTTCCTCAATAAAATGGGGATAATAATAGCACCACCTCATATGGTTGTTGTGAGGATTAAACAAATACATATAGAGATAGAGATAGAGATATGTGTGTATATATATACATATATATGCATGCACACACACACACACACATATATATGCAAGTATATACAAACATTTATTTATTTATTCATTCATTTATGAGGCAGTTAGGTGGCTCAGTGGATAGAGAGCTGGACCTGGAGTCAGGAAGACCTGAGTTCAAATTTGACCTCAGGTAATTGCTAGCTGTGTGATCCTGGGCAAGTCATTTAACCTCTGTTTGTCTTAATCCCCTGGAGAAGGAAATGGCCAACCACTCCAGTATCTTTGCCAAGAAAACCTCTTGGACCGTGGGGTCCATGAGGTCATGAAGAGTTGGACACAACTGAACAATTGTATGTGTGTACATACATACACTATATAAATGTTAGTTATTATTATGTTGCCCATTTTCCAGATAATCAAACTAAGATAAACTAAGCTTCAGAGCACATCTTGGTAATTGATATCCCCAGATCTTCTTGAAGTCCAGGGCTTTTCCCACCATAGCAGGCTGCTTCCAGTGTCTGAAAAGCTTCTACCTGCCTGCCTTCAAGTGCTTTTTCCCTGGATGGGAAAAAAACCCTTTGAGTGGAATGATTAAACTGATTCTTAGCTCCCAGTTCAAATGTTGAGCCTCATTCATGAAAACTTTTTGCTCTGACGCCAGAATTGACGAGTTGACCTGCCTGATTTCTTTCACTGTAATTTCCTAGATGATGAGAATGTTTCTGAAGATAGATCTAGATCCTTGAGTTTAGCAAGGCCTTTGATCATTTGAAAAGGATCATAAATTAGGACTGAGAGAAAAGACTGATCTCATCATTACCTAAATGAGTTATTCACAAAATATCATTCAGCAAATCTCCCCTGTGTCACATCCCTATCCTTCCCACCCTCAAATTTCAAGGAAGCATTTATTTAGGGAGCATTTGTTTTGTTTCCATCCCACGCCGGGCCAGGATCTGGCAGAAACAGAAACCAAAAACCTGCCCTCAAGGAACTTACATCTGTGGAGTTTAAAATCTAATGAGCGGTCACCTTAAATTAGAAGTGTATAGCACCAATCTTTGGGCATCAAATATTTATTAAAGTATATTAGGGTTTAGTAAAGAGAACACGTGGAGAAAGAAAGAGCCTAGTTCCCTACACCTCGGGCTCCTACTACCACCTCCAATGGAAAGGAAAGATCCCCATTCGCTCCTTGCAGAAGCTCCCTGAGGGCTGCCCAGGCGTGGTCCCCACACACAGCTCCAAGCTAATTGGCTGGTAGCATTGATTGACACGACTTACAGGCGGTTCTACGGATAGATGTAACTTCCGGAAACTAGTCACATGCTTTCTTCTGGGGGGGTGGGGAGGGGGGGGGTGTTGCCCTGGTTCTAACAATGTCTTTCTCAGCAGAGGGGTGGCACCCTGATTCTCACACATACTATTGGAGAGAAAACCAGTGATCTCTCAATTGTTGCAGTGTCTTTCCCTCAGTCCTCATCCATCTTAATCAGATATTGTTTTTCACCCTTGACTACTCTCTCTCCATGCACACTCTCTCCTCTCTGGGTGCTCGCCACTCTTATCTCTCGGTTCTCTTGCCAGTTTTTCTCAGCCTCCTTTGCTAGATCATCATCTGTGTTACGGCCCCTTAGTTTTAGGTGTGCCCCAAAGCTACGTCCCAAGTTTTCTTTTCTTTTTTTTTTTCTAGATCATCTCTCTCTCTCTGATATCATCAATATCCAAAAGTTTGAGTAAGGCCTGTGTGCGTATGATATCCATGGCTCTAGCCAGTCTCATGAGCTCCCAGTCCCAAACTGCCAACTGTCTGTCAGACATTTCCACTTGAATGAACCATAAACACCACAAATTTAACATAAGACAATAGGATAATAACTAGAGCCAAGCAGGATGAGAATGTGTCTGAGGCAAGACCTAAATCCAGTTTCAAAGTTGGCCTGCTAGCTCCTATGCCTCTCCCTGCCTTTCTCTGATTCCTCCCCTTAACCACTAAGAGCCCATCCAACCAACAACATATCACCTTCTGGACAATAAGCATTCTTCAAAGCATACACCAAATGGGTGAAGAATGCCCATAATTCTGTGTATACAATGAGTCTGTTCAGCTTATTTGTCCTAAAAGTATAGAGGAGAGGAGAAAGTCTAATTAATAGAAGATTCTTGTTAGTTGGGACCCAATTAATTAGGATTTTACTGTGTGAATAAATACAGGATGGAGGCCAGTTCTTCTGTTCATATGGTAGTTTTTTTTTTTCTCTTTCATTTAATGAGGGAGTAAACACTATTGGTAAGTTATTTTCTCCAAGAGAATCTGCATGATGTTAGCATTTGGCTCTGGTGGGCCTTGACAAGCTTGAACACTGTATTGCTAAAAGAGGCAAGAAGAGCCAAGAAAATGAGGCCAGGGAAGGGATTCCAGAGGCCTATCCTATTCATCCCCTTCACAGAACATAGTTCCTCATCTTCCTCAGGCATCTTTCAAGTAGTTTATCCCTAGGAGAATATGGCAAATTCCATGCCCCAGAAGGCCTGATCTTCTCTCTTGGTAGATGTTAGTGCTTTTAAATAGGCCGCACTGAAGCAGTTGGCTGAGTGACTCTTGAGTGTTTGAGTTGAGAAGCACACGCTTGGAGTTGGCTCAAATAATCACCCCCTTTTTTCCCCTGGCTTCCCCCCTCTCCTCGGATTGCATGCCAGGCAGTGAGAATGGTCTGTGGCTCTTTCAAGAGGCCCTTATGGATTGGAAATTGTTCTTCACATTGTCATAGGGCCAAGGTTGGCACCCACTTCTGAAGCCCAAACCAGTGTTGCTGGGCCTAACCCATTCCTTACAGCCAGAGGCCACATCAGGCTTCCGGTTGAGTAGCTCCAGATGGAGAAGTCAGTATTTTCTGGCTTGAGGTTTCTGAAGGGCTTCCTGCCTTTCCCAGTCGAAGAAAAGCAGGGAAGAAGAAGCTAAAGAAACAAAAAGGAAGAAAAATCAGGATAAGAAATGAGAATAAGACTGTGGAAGTGGATAAAGATTGTGATGAAAATCTTGGTCTGAATAATCAGACAAGAAGGATCCAGGAATTGGGGAAATACTGCCAAAATTATTGACCATATGAGGTTTGATGGGATATGTGTGTGTATGTGCATGTATACATATATTTAAACTGATGAGACAGTCAACAATTTTTAGGTGAACAAAAGTGATAGTTTAGAAACTATCTTAAGACCAGACAGACTTTCAGAGGTAATAGATATCATGTAAATAACACTGAAGTTGGCATCAAGAAACCTGCTTCTTTTCTCAGGTCCAGTACTCACTAGATGTATGACCTTGGATAAGTCCTTTTCTCCAATGAATCTCAGTTTCTTCATTTATAAGACAAGAACTCTGATGTTTTCCATACCTATCTCACAGGCATCAACAGGGAAAAATGTATGTGTAATGTTTTGTAAACTTCAGGGTGTTTTATAAACTGTGATGTGTAAAAAAAATTAAATTTTATCTAAATTATGACTTCTGGGATCCTTAATTTCAATAGGATTTGTTTCTCTCCATCCATGAAGACCTCAAACTCTCCCAACCTCAGTAAATTGTCTTTGTGAGTTGTGGTAGCCAAAAGAACTCAACATTATGGGGCCACTTTATGAGGATGAGCCTCTTGGCATTTAATAAGCTTGTTCCTTAAAAAAAAATTTAAATAAATAGACAGACAAATAAGGACTAAACAAAAAAACAAACAAATAAATAAATAAATAGATGATGAAGCTGTTCCTTGGATTAAAGATTCATAGTACATCACCAGCCCTATGCTCTAAGCTTTTCATAGCCTGGAAGGACTTATTAGTGGATTTTATTCCACTGGCAGGGCCTTAGAGAACTCTGGTCCCCTCCACACTTCAGTGAACTATTAGAGTAGGACTTCGCTTCCAGAAGGCCAAATCTACCTCTTTCATCCATTGCTCCTTATTCTACCCTTTGGGGCCAAGTATTAAAGTCTTCCACATGTCACCCCTTCAGATACTTCAACATTGGTCATATGCTTTATAAATCTTCATCTCTTCTCCAAACTAGATGTCTGCAGATCTTTCACCCAATCTACCCAGGATTAGTCCCAACTAAAAGTTCCACCTTCTGCAAGTCATCTTCCTGATTCCCTTTATTGATGGGGCCTTTTGTTGATTATCTCCTGTTTATAACTTCCACATCTTCTCTGTAGGACAGCTAGGTTGGTGCAATGGATATCATGCTTGGTTGGGAGTCAGAAAGACCTGAATTCAAATCCAGCCTCAGAAATTTAGTACTCTGTGACCCTTGGCAAGTTATTTCACCACTGTTAACTATAAACTGGGAATAATAATAGCACCTAACTTCCAGGGTTATTGTGAAGATCAAATGAGATAGCATTGGTGAAGTGCATGTACCTGGCACATAGTAAGCACTTAATAAATGCTTGTTTCATTTTTCGCTCCTTTGCTTCCTTCTTCCCTTTTTTCTCTCCCTCCCTCCCTTTCTTCTTTCCTTCTTTTTCCTTTTTTCTTCCTTCTTTTCTTCCTTTCCTTCCTTCTTTCCTTCCTTCCTTCTTCCTTCCTTCTTCCTCCCTTCTTCCTCCCTCCTTCCATTCCTTCCTTCCTTCCTTCCTTCCTTCTTTCCTTCCCTCCCATTCTATGAGCCTTGTACTTATTTAAAAGGCTTTTCTAGTATTTAAGGGGAAAAGGATAAAATCAAAGAAACTTGCAGAGCACAGAGGCTGTCTCTTAAAATACCCCTCATCTAATCATCAGTAGTTGCCGTGGCTTCCTGAGCCAACAACATCGCTGAGAGCTAAGTAGTTTGCATGACCTCCAGGACAAGATAGCTGCTATTGGTATGTATGACAGGACTGCCACAACAAGGTTGGGCAATCAGGGCATTATCCCTGGGAATGGACATCTGGTGGGGACTGTGTCTTCCCTAGCAGGACACACTGCTAACCATGCCCCTCCTTGCCCTCATACTCTCCTCTGAGCTATGCTCAACTGAACTGCATTTGCCCCAGGAGAAGGAATGTCTAATTAGCACACTGGGTACATCTGAAACAGATGGACTGAGCCAAGCTGACTAGCCACAGGCTCTAGGCTTTATGCGTTTCTTGTGGTGCTTGCTTTGGGGGGAGAGGGGGGACTACGTTTATACAGCTGTACCCATTATTGTGCTAGGGACCAGCCTAACACATGGCCCCACTAGTTCTCATCAGGAGAAAAATCCAATGCTCCCTAGTGTGGGAGCATTGGCTTTTTCTCCTGATGAGAACTAGTGGGGCCACATGTTCCTGGGCGACCCCACCAACTTACTGCCACCTTAACTCTGAAAATTAGAGAGCTCCATTTCATTATGAGCCCAAGCTCCTCCCTCTTCCCTCTCTCCAACAGAAAACTTTTTTGGGGGGGTGGGGCACTTTGGGGGGGCATGTTAAGAATGAAGAATGGGAGGCAGCAGTGCCTCAGGGTCAAGAAACCAGGTTTGAACTACTGACTCCAACTGCGTAACCCTGGCCACGTGACTCAACCTCTTAGCCTATCCTCTCATCTGTAGATGGGGGTAATAATGATTGTACCCCTCAGGATAAGGATTTCTAAACTTTCAAGTGTTACAGAAAATGAGAACCATTATTATTACAGGATTATAATACAGAAAACACTTTCATTTATTAAGTTTACTCACAGAATCCCAATCACTTTGATTCAACCTTTATTAAACACCCTGTGTCATGTGTTGGAAATCCAAAAACAGGTTTTAATATCTATGATATTGTAATTAGCATTATTCTTCCCTGATCTTTAACTCCTCCCTACCAAAACTACTTGGGGATTCAAAAAATCAAGTAATGATCAAGCACTTATTGTGTACCTGCTGTGTACTCTTCTCTGTAAAAAAGAAAAAGAATGTGCATTTATATAGCACCTCCCATGTGCCAGGCACTGAGCTAAGCACTTTGCAGATAATAACTCGTGATCCTCCCAACACCCCTGAGAGGTAGGTGCTATTACCATCCTCATTTTACAGTTGAAGAAACTGAGGCAGGCAGAAGTGAAGTCACTTGCCCAGGGTCACACAGCTAGAAAGTGTCTAAGGTAGGATTTGAACTCAGGTCTTCCTGACTCCAGTCTCAGCAGTCTATTCATTGGGCCACCAACTACTTTGGCTGAATATAGAGAAATAGAAAGAACATTGTAGTTGGAATCAGGCCTGCCTCTAGTTCTGGCTACCTTACTACTGTAAGAAAATGGGCGTGTGTGTGTGTGTGTGTGTGTGTGTGTGTGTGTGTGTGTACGCGTGTGCGCACGCGTGTGCGCTTATTTTCTTATAGGGACTACATGTTAGTTAGCCTGGTTCTTATACATACACACACACACACACACACACAAACTACTTCACTGGGCTGCTTCTAGGATAAACATCCTATAATGTTTTTAGGTTTGCAAAGCACTTGAAAAATTTTTTCTACATACATTTCCCAGCAATGATAAGGAAAGGGGTATTTCTTCATAAAATTATCTGCTTTAACATTTTTGTACTGGGAAAGCGAAGATTGTGGAATGTCCGCTGGAGTCGATCCCTCCCAACCATAGTGGAATTTGATATAAGCTGAGGTTCAGTGGAGTGGAAAAGGGGGCATCTTCCCAGAGGCCCCATGGCCTCTACTGTGCCTCTGCCCTGGGTGACAGGACAATATCTGTGAAGTTATTGGCCCTCCCTCCATCCCTGTCTTCAAGCAAAGCAGAGATGGAAATCCTTTGCTCCAAGGCTGTTATGAGACTTAATTAATGATTGTGAAGTCCTTTGAGGTCCTTGGATGAAAGAGATGATAGAAGTGTGAAGTACTATTAGCCGTCTAAAACTCACAGCACAATTAGATCCAGAGAGACGGAACACTGCCTTTATCTATTTCCAGTTCTTTGTTACTTACGGTGGCTAATTATTGAAATAACAAATCTTCCAGCAGCCTGGCCCCCAGAAAGAAGGTGATAATATCCATTAAATATGCCTTTAATTATTTGAAAATGAGAAAACTACAGCAGTTTAGAATTTTCCCATCATTAAGGCGGTCTTTCCACATTGGCATTGTTTCCTGAGCTCCATTCGAGGCATGGGAGCGTCCCGTGAAACCTTGCAGATGGTATCTTCCATTCCTCTCAAAGCCATCTTTCACAGAGGGGAGTCACAAACAGGCCTGTCCATGAGTAGGGAGCACTGACGCTACTTGTAAATGATCATTACTAGGGAGTCACTGCATGTCTCCATATCAGTCATGAAATCCTAGAATCTTGGCCTTCAAAAATCTGAGACTAAGCATCTTTGAATCTCAGGATGATAATGTTTTACTGCCACAGAAATCTTAGAATCCTACAATCTCAGAATTAAAAGGTGTGTCAGAGCTTTATCAGGTTGAACCCTTATCTGAAGCAGGAATTCAATGTCATCCATGCAAATGGTCTTCCAGCCCTGTCAAAAAACCTATAGTAGTTGAGTCAATTCTCATTGAATAAAGGAAGGAAACAAGCCTTAATTAAGAGCTGACTATATGCCCAGCACTTTGCTAAGAGCTTTAGAAATGTTATCTCATTTGATCTTCACGACAATTCTGTGTGTTAGATGCTATTATTTATCCTATTTTACAGTTGAGAAAACCAAGGCACACAAAGATTTGACCAGGGGGTCAGGCTTATACAGCTAAGTTAGAGTCTGAGGTCAGATTTGAACTCAACTCTTCCTGATTCTAGACCCAGATCTCTATCCATTGTGCTACCTAGGAGGGGAAAGGAAAAAGCTGAAGCTGCAGTCTTTAGAAATTACACTGCATAGTTGGGTCACTAATCTTGACAGGATTTAGTGATAAGGGGAACTTAAAGATAATTTACTCCCAATTCCCCATTTTACAAGTAAGACAACTAAGGCCCCAGGTGGTGAAGTGACTGTCAAATTCATACCTGTAGTAAGTGGTAGGATTGCCCACAGACAGTGATGTCTGTGCTGTCTGGTTGGCCAACTGCTTGCCTCTCTCTTGGACAGAAGAGATGAGTGGCCCTCTGCCAGTCACTTTCCCCAGGGAATAAAGAAAAATAAACAGTACTTCCTGAGTTGTCTTCTGGAACCGAGCAGAAATCACACCAGAAAAACACAGAAAACTTACATGCATGAAAACCATCACCTCCAGACCTCTGCAACAATGTCTGAATTCTGTGCCAGGGAGGCTTCCTTATAGCTAGGACTCAGCTCCTGAAGATGAGTCTTCCAGCTTGGGCCTCCTACCAGTGAATTAGCCGACAGCTAATTACTGTCTCTTTGAGAGCAGGACCATGTGTGTCACTTCCCTTGAATGGATGTCTTTTTCCCATATCTTCCCACCCTCATACTGCACTGGGGTCTCTGACGGTGGGAAATGGGGCCCGCCACCCCTCAGACAGCCAGTTCAGTGTTTAACTTCCTGGAGGTAGCTGCTGAAGTTCTGTCCGCTGTTTCATGTAGGCTCCTGTCATTTCTTCCTTGACATTCAGAGATCTCTCCTTTGTCCATGATATGCTGTGCCTAGAGTGTCCTTCCTATCTCCCACTCTTTACCAGCTAAGTCCCTGCCCATTTCTAAAAGTTTTCTAAAAATCCACCTATTGAGGTAGATATTGTGGATTGAAGCCTCCCCTAATCCTTCTGGTTGGTAATAATCTTCCCCTACTCAGCCCCACAGGATTATCAGGAATTTAGACCCAGAAGAAGTCATCAAATCCAACCACTTCATAGATTTAAATTTAGAGGAGACCTTGGAGGTCATTGAATCTGACCCCCTCATTTAACAATGAAGAAACTAAAACCAAAACTGTTCAGTCACTTACCCAGGGACACAGAGCTAATAAGTGGGACAGGATTTGAATTCAGATCTTCCTGTCTCCCATGTCCAGTGCTGTATCTCATGGGACATCTAGTGGTCCCAATAATATCTAATGTTTGCTACTTACAACAACCCTGAGAGGTAATATTGTTATACTCTTTTTTTTTTTTCCCAAATGTGGGAACTGAGACTCAAGGAGGTTAGGTGATTTACCTATAGTCACACCATTATTATGATGTTCTATTACTTGTTCAGTCATTCTCTAATTAATAGGCATCCCCTTGATTTCCAAATCTTTGCCACCAGAAAAAAGAGCTGCTATAAATATTTTTATAAAAATATGTCCTTTTAACCTTTTCTTTGATATTTTTGGGATACAGACCCAATTAAAATTATATGCATGATTTTATAGCCCTTTGGATGTAGTTCCAAATTGTTCTCCAGATTGGTTGAACTAATTCACAATTCTACCAACAGTGCATTAGTGTCTCAATTTTTCCACACCCCCTCCAAGTATTTGTCATTTTCTTTTCTGTCATGTTAACCAATCTGATAGGTATGAGATGGTACCTCAGAGTGATTTTAATGATCATCTTTCTAATCAGTAGAGATTTAGAGTATTTTTCCATGTGATTACTGATAGATTTGATTTCTTTTTGTAAAAACTGCCTGTTGATAGGGAATGGCTCTAATACTTATAAATTTGGTTCAATTCCCTACATATTAGAGAAATGAAGCCTTTATCAGAGAAACTTGCAAAAAAATGTTCCCAGTTCCCTATTTTCCTTCTAATTTTGGCTGCATTAGTTTCATTTATGCAAAAGCTTTTTAATTCCTTGGTAGTTGGATTGGTGTGGCACTGAATAAGTAAAATAACTTAGGTAGAGTTATTATTTTATCATATTAGCTCAGCCTACCCACTAGCAATTAATATTTTCCAATTGTTTAATTTAGATCTGTCTTTGTGTGAAAAAAATGTATTAGCAGGTAGACTCCCAAGTAGTTTACATTGTATGCCATTATTTTAAATGGAATTTCTCTTTCTATCTCTTCTTGTCAGGTATATATGCAATATATAAAAATGCTGATGATGTATGTAGGTTTATTTTATATCCTACATCTTTGCTCGAGTTGTTGATTTTTTCAACTAGTTTTTAGTTGATTCTCTAGGGTTCTCTAAGTATATCATCTGCAAAGAATGATAGTTTTGTTTTCTTATTGCCTATTTTTTGTTCCTTCAATTTTTTGCTCATCTTATTGCTATAGCTAGCATTTCTAGTACAATATTCAGTAACAGTGGTGATAATGGACATCTTTGCTTCACTCCTGATGTTATTGGGAAGGCTTCAAGTTTGTCCCCATTACAGATAATGCTTGCTCTTAGTTTTAGATAAAGATTACTTATCATTTTAAGAAAGGCCCCATTGATTCCTATGCTTTCTAGTGTTTTTAAAAAGAATGGGTGCTGTATTTCATCAAAGACTTTTTCTGCATCTATTGATAGAATCCTGTGATTTTTGTTGTTAATTGTTATTGATATGGTCAATTATGCTGATAGTTTTCCTAATATTGAACCATCCCGGCATTCCTGGTACAAATCCCACCTGGTCATAGTGTGTGATCTTTGTGATATATTGCTGTAATTTCCTTGTGAATATTTTATTTTAATTTTTGCATTTAGTACATTATTTTCCCCAATTACATGTAAAAACAATTGTTAGCATTCATTTTTAAAACTTTGAGTTCCAAATTCTTTCCTTCATCCCTCCCAATCCCCCTCATTGAAAAGGCAAGCAATTGATACTGGTTGTACATGTGTAGTCAGGCAAAACATACTTGCTAGTATTTTACTTAATTTTTTCGCATTGATATTCATTGAGCAAATTGTTCTAGAGTTTTCATTCTCTGTTTTTACTCTCCCTGGTTTATATATAAAAACCATATTTGCATCATAAAAGGAATTTGGTAGCATTACTTCTTTACCTATGTTTTCAAATAGTTAAATAGGATTGTGATTGATTGTTCTTTAAATGTGAGGTAGAATTCACTTGTGAATCCATCTGGTCCTGGGGATTTTTTCTTAGAAAAAAATGGCTTATTGAATTTCTTTTTCTAAGATAGGGTTACTTAAATATTCAACTTCCTATTTTGTTAATCTGAACAGTTTATATTTTTGTAAATATTCTTCAATTTTCACTTAGATTGTCACAGTTATGATTATTAACCATGCATTTCCCTCAATCCTATTTTCTTTTGTTTATTTTTCTCTTTTTATCCTGTTTTCATATAAGGTCTGTTTTGCTTCTGACCACTGCCTTTTTATATCTCCCTCCCTTTTGTCATCCCTCATTCCCTTATACACTTCCCTGTTGGGTAAGATAGATTTCAATTACCAATTGAGTGTGTGTGTATATATAGATATACATAGATACACATACATATATACATGTATGTATGTATATTTATACATAAATACATATATATTAAATTTCTCTTTTTTCAACCAATTTATATATAAGGTTCAGGCATTTCCTGCCACCACCATTCCCCTATTTCCCCTCTACTTTAAATGCTCTTCCTTGTGTGCCTCATTTATGTGAGATAATTTTCCACATTTTTCCTCTCCTTTCCCCCTACTCCTAGGGTATCCCTCTTTCTCAGTTTCCCTTTTTTTTAAATTAATAAAGTATTTTATTTTTTTTCCATTACATGTAAAGATAGTTCTCAACCTTTGTTTATACAAGCTTTACAATTTCAGATTTTTCTCCCTCCCTCCCCTCCCTCTCCCCTCCCCTAGACAGCAGGTAATCTGATATAGGTTATATATATATATATACACACACACACATAATAACATTAATCCTATTTCTGCATTAGTCATGTTATAAGAGAAAAAAAATCAGAGCAATGATGGAAAACCTCAAAATAGAAAAAAAACAACAGCATCAAAATCAAAAGAAATACCACTTTTGGGTCTTTTTCCCAAAGAGATCATGGAAGGGGGAAAGAGACCCACATGTACAAAAATATTTATAGCTGCTCTTTACGTGGTGGCAAAGAATTGGAAGTTGAGGGGGTGCCTATCAATTGGGGAATGGCTGGACAAGTTGTGGTATATGAATACAATGGAATACTATTGTGCTATAAGAAACAATGAGCAGGAGGAGTTCAGAGAAACCTGGAGGGTCTTGCGTGGGCTGATGATGAGTGAGATGAGCAGAACTAGAACATTGTACACAGTAACATCAACATTGAGTGTTGATCTACTGTGATGGACTATATTCTTCTCACCAATGCAATGGTACACAAGAGTTCCAGGGAACACGTGATGGAAGAGGATCTCCAAATCCAGGGAAAAAAAAAAACTGCGGAGTTTCTCATATTTTTTACATCATCCCAACAAAATGATTCATTTCTACACTCTTTTTCTACAGAAAATCCTTCTAATTGCCCTGATAAAGATACATGTCTTAGGTAATGAGGAAACAAAACTATCACTCTTTGCAGATGATATGATGTTATACTTAGAAAATCCTAGAGAGCCAACTAAAAAACTACTTGAAATTATTAGCAACTCTAGCAAAGTTGCAGGATACAAAATAAACCCACATAAATCATCAGCATTTCTATATATTACCAACAAAGTCCAGTAACATCAGTTAGAAAGAGAAATTCCATTTTAAATAACTGTGGCCAATATAAAATACTTGGAAGTCTACCTGCCAATACAAACCCAGGAACTATATGACCAGAACTATAAAACACTTTTCACACAAATAAAGTCAGATATAAACAATTGGAAAAATATTAATTGCTCATGGGTAGGCCAAGCCAATATAATAAAAATGACAATCCTACCTAACCAATAAAACTATAAAAACATATTTTATAGATCTAGAAAAAATAATAACAAAATTCATCTGGAAAAACAAAAACTCAAGGATATAATGGGAATGAAAAAAAATAGGAAAGAAGGTGGTCTAGCAGTACCGGATCTCAAACTATATTATAAAGTGGTAATTATCAAAATAGTTTAAGAAATAAAATAGGCTAAGAAATAAAAAGGTATATCAGTGGAATAAAATAGGTACAAATTATACTATAGTAAATGACTATAGGAATCTAATATATGATAAACCCAAAGATCCAAGCTTTTGGAACAAAAACTCGTTATTTGACAAAAACTGCTGGGAAAACTGGAAAACAGTATAGGTATAGAAAAAAATCTCACACCACATACTAAAATAAGATCAAAATGGGTACATGATTTATACATTAAAGGATGATACCATAAGCAAATTAAGAGAGCATGGAATCAATTATCTCTCTGATTTATGGACAGAGAAAAAATTTTAGGACCAAAGAAGATATAGAGAGCAAAACAAAATGTAAAATAGATCATTTTGACTACATAAAATAAAAAAGGTTTTGCATAAATAAAACTAAAGTAACCATTATTACAGGGGAAGCAGAAAACTGGGAAAGAATTTTGAAACAAATATCTCTGATAAAGGCCTTGTTTTTCAATTATATAGGGAACTACGTCAAATTTATAAAAATATAAGTCATTCTCCAATTGATAAATGGTCAAAGGATATGAACAGACAGTTTTCAGAAAAAGAAATCAAAGCTATCATTAATCATATGAAAAAATGCTCTAGGTTGCTATTGATCAGAGAAATGCATATTAAAACAACTCTGAAGTATCACCTCATACCTATAAGAGTGGCAAACATAGCAAAAACAAAAAATATTGGATGTTGGAGGGGATGTGGGAAAGCTGGGATGCTAATCCACTGTTGGTGAAGTTGTGGAAAGATCCAACCATTCTGGAGAGCAATTTGGAATTATGCCCAAAGGGCTATAGAACTGTGCATACCCTTTAATCTAGTAATACCACTGCTAGGTTTATATCCCAAAGACATCCCCAAAAAGAGAAAAAGACCTATTTGTACAAAAATATTTATAGCAGCTCTTTTTGTGGCGGTTAAGAATTGGAAATCAAAGTAAAGCCCATCAATTATGGAATAGCTAAACAAGCTGTGGTATATGATGATGATAGAATATTATTGTGCTATAAAAATGACAAGCAGGATGATTTCAGAAAGGCCTGGAAAGACTTGTATGAACTGATGTATAGTGAAGTGAGCAGAACCAAGAGAACATTGTGCACAGAAACAGCAATATTGTTTGATGAAGAACTGTGAATGACTTAACTATTCTCAACAATACAATGATCCAAGACAATCCCAAAGGACTATTGATGAAACATATTATCTACCTCCAAAGAAAAAACTGATATTGACAGAACACAGACTGAAGCATGCTATTTTTTCACTTTTGTTTTTTCTCTTATTAAAGTTTTCTTGTACAAAATGACTAACATGGTAATGTTTTACATAATTGCACATGTATAACCCATATCTGATTGCTTGCTGCCTCAGGGAGGGGGAAGGGAAGGAAAGGAAGCGAGGATAAAAATTGGAACTCAAAACCATAAATAAAAATGTTTATTACTTAAAAAATAAAGAGCATATAAAAAAGATATGTCTCATGTAAGGGGCTAAAATTCTAGCTAGTCTGTCTAAAATATCTAATGAGTGTTCGCCAATAAATTATAAGCTTTAGCAAGAGTTAGACTTTTAAGTATTTATTAAGGAGAATAAGAATTTGGTAAAGAGAGAGAGAAAGGCCTAGATTCATCTATCTATTAAAGGAAGAGAGCATTCCTAGCTCCACTCTCAACCAGAGGCCTGACAAAAAGAGTGTGAGAATGCCAGCCTCGCCCCTTCTTCCTCCCACAAGCAAACGTCACTTCCAGACACCAAAGAGCCATATGTCTTGACCTCAAATGCCTTCTCTTCATGGCAGAGAGTCTTGCAGTAAGTCTCCAGCAGGTGGCATCATTCCAATTGTTACACTCATCTTCCCATATAGAAAAGTAAACAGTTTAACCTTATTAAATATATTATTATTTCTCTTTCATGTTTACCTTTTTATGTTCCTCTTGAGTCTTGTATTTGAAAGTCAAATTTTCTATTCAGTTCTGGTCCTTTCATCAAGAATTCTTGAAAGTCCTCTATTTTATTAAATACCTATTTTTCTCTTGAAGGATTTTTGCTGTATAGGTTATTGTTGGTTGTAATTTCAGCTCTTTTGCCTTCCAGATTATTATATTCCAAGCCCCTCTGTTCCTTTAATGTTGTAGCTGCTAGATCTAGTGTGGTTTTGATTGTGGCTCTATAGTATATAAATGGTTGTTCTCTTTAACCTGGGGACTATGGAATTTAACTATAATATTCCTAGGAGTTTTCATTTTGTGATCTCTTTCAGGAGATGATTGGTGGATTCTTTCAGTTTCTATTTTGCCCTCTGGATCTAAAATATAAAAGCAGTTTTCTTTGATAATTTCTTGAAATATGCTATCTTGGCTCCTTCTTTGATCATAGCTTTCAAGTGATCCAAGAATTTTAAAATTATCTCTCCTCAATCTATTTTCCTGGTGAGTTGTTTTTCTAATGAAACATTTCACATTTTCTTCTATTGTTTTATTGTTTCATGATGTTTTATGGGGTCATTAGCTTCCATTTGCCTAATTCTAATTTTTAAGGAATTATTTTCTTCAATAAGCTTTTGTACCTCTTTCTTCATTTGAGCAATTCTGTTTTTAAGGTATTATTTTCTTCAGTATTTTTATTCCACTTTTACCAAACTGGTTTTTTAATATTTTTATAATTTTCTTCCTTTGCTTTCATTTCTTACCTAATTTTTCCTCTGCCACTCTTAGTTAATTTTGAAAGTCATTTTTCAGCTCCTCCAGGAATTTTTGTTGTGCTTGTTCCAATTTGAACTTTTTCTTCTGAGGCTTTGCTTGTAGCTGTTTTGACTTCTAGTTTATATCTTGATCTTCCCTGTCACCATAGTAACTTTCTATGGTCAGGTTCTTTTCTGTTTGTTCATTTTTAAAATTCTATTTCTTGATTTGGAACTTTTTGTTCACATTGGTCTCTCTTCCTGGCATGGGGGAGTGGGGGTTAGTTTGTTTTGTCTCAAGCTTCAGGCTTTTCCACACTGCTATTTTCAGAGCTAGTTCTAGGGGTTTGGAGGTTTTTGGTGATTCTAAATTTCTGTGATCTGGTGTAGTCCTTTCTCTCTTGGTCTGCAACATGGTACTTACCCAGGAAGGGCCCCTGATCCCCTAGAGTTATAATCAACATTTCTCATCAGGTCCCCTCCTCCCTTGGGACCAGAAATTATACTGTTGCTCACAGTCCCTTATCCCTTGGGGCTAGAAATGAAATTGTCCCTCACGGCTCCCACTCCCTCTAAACTGAAAGTGTTTGACTCTGCCCTTGAACTATGGCAATGGAACTTCCAAACAGTTACCCCTTAGGACTCCCATTCCCTCTTACCCAAAAGGGCTTCTCTCTGTCCTTGAACTGTGATCCAGAAGTAGGTATAGGCAATAAAGTTGCCAAACCGCATCTGGTCCCACATCCAGTGCTATGACAAGGGTACCCTGTAATATCTTACTGACTAGTGCCAGATTTCCTTACCATGTTTGGTTTGGGAACTCCAGAAGCTGCTGCTGCTTCTGTCACTACCACATAGCCCCACCACTGGCATTTCATCATATAGGCTCTGGGCCAGCCTCCTCCCCTGTGTCACAGATTTCTCTTTCTGTCTTCCTGTGTTGTCTTGGAACAATGTCTCACTCTGACCTTTTGTTGACTCTGCCACTCCAAAATTAGATGTTGTTTTAAAGTTGTTTGGAGGGGAATGTTGGAAGAGTTAAGCTTTCTCTACTCGACCATCTTGGGTCCATCTTCAGAAGGCTCCAACACTCTTTCAACTATACCTCTCTGTCTCCTTAGCACCTTGCTTTAAAACTCTCTAATGTACTCGTATGATCATAGATATTATAGCTACCTGTGTTTGTGCCTTATTTCCTTATCATACTATAGGTTACCTAGTCAAAATTTTGTATCTTCCCAATGCTGAGCACAATACTTTTCCCATACCAGGTACTTTATAAATGTTTATTTAAATAAATTGGCCAATTCCCTGAAGTCTTGACATAATACTTTCTTTCAGAGTGAGATTTGGCATAAAGTGAATATATGGAATTCTTTATGATTTAGTGGTGAATAGGTAACATAGTGTATATATAGTACTGGACCTAGAGTCAGGAGGACCCAATACTCACTAGCTGTATGACCCTGGGCAAGTCACTTAGCTTCTGTCTCTCTTGGTTGTTCCATCTGTAAAGTGAGAATGATAATCGAACCTACCTCCCAGGACTGTTGTCAGGAGCCATTGAGATTCTATTTGTAAAATGCTTTGCACACCTGAAAGTTCTAATATATATGCCAGCTCTTATTAAAGTATCCATAGGTGATGTCTCTGACTTCTAAGATGCCATGCTGGAAACTCCTGCCCCTTGTGAGCAGGGCTGCAGGCAGCTGAGCTGCTCATGGAGGGAAACAAGCTTAATAACGAATTCCAGAGAATATTGTTGCTTCCTCTGCAGACTGTTGTTCACCTGTAGTCTCTTAAGGAACAGAGCAGAGGTAAAAGGGGCAGCACCTAATGAGGCTCTCTTGTTGTCAGATCAAGGGAGGCCTTAACACTCCACTCACTTGGACCCAGGCCAAAGCATCCAGCAAAGTTTTCATTCTAGCAAAGAATTCAATGGTGTGTATCAAATGAATAATAAAGGTGGTTAAAAAATCATGGGGGGGTGATAAGGAGGGTTTGGGGGGAAGGTGGGATGGTACTAAGCCAAGGGAACATTTCAAAGGAAGAGGAGAAAGTGATTTCTTTCATTACAACTAAGAAGTTAAATTCTTCCTTGTTTCCCAATTCCAGTCATATTAAGCATCTCCTCAGTAAAATAAAAGGTTTTACCAGATCACCTCTTGGAACCCTTATAGCAGCTCAGATATTCTATGTTTTGAGAATTGTTCCACTTCTGATATGTTCACACGTTTTAAAAATCATAGTAATAAAATAATGGTAACAATGGTTTATTAAAAATTTAACACTGAACATCAATACAAGCAATTAAGCTTACTTAGTTACCATCGACATTTTAAAATTAATTTTGCTGTAGTGTAAAGCTGGCCTTGAAGCCAAGGTGACCTGGGTTCAAGTTTCACCCTAGGCATTCACAGGGTGCTTATCCCTATGAAAATCCCCTAATCTCTCAGTGCTCCAGATAAGTCTCTAAGAGTGGAAGTTGCAAAGATAATGCTATCTGCTTGGGTGGAAGGAGTCTCCTTATCCAGGCATTCCTTACACCAATGAAATTGCAATTTCAGTTCTCATCCTTATCCCTAATTTCAAAATATAAAGTAACCCTTTCTGGTCTCATGATAGAAGTCTTCATCAGTATTATTTGCCTATTCATCCTCATTTACTTTTTCCTCTCCTGTGACTGAAGATGATCATAATATATACAGATTTTTCTATATTGATTTGCTTCATGAAGTTCTTTCCAGATTTCTTCATACACATCACACTTTGGGGTCTTAATAGTATAGTTTTCCATTGTATATTTTAGATGTTATATATTTAATTTGCCCTATTTCTCTAACTTGTTAGTTTTCCTTTAGTCATTCTTTTTAGTTAAAAGGTTTTTTTTGTTTGTTTGCTTTTTACTCTTCACATGACAATTTATTCAACCATTCCCTCTTTTTAGGACATTTGTTTTAGGGTTGTTGGTTTTTTTTTTTTTTCCCTGACATTTTATATGATACTGTTTTGAAAAATAGTTGAACAGAGAGCTCTTTTTTGTTGTGTTTGATTTTAAGGTTATAGTCATCAAGACTGAATTGGATCATAGGGCCTGATGATTTCTGAATTCTACTGAGTACTGCCTGACTGCTCTATAGGAAGTCTATGTTTTCAATTCCACCAGCAATGAACAAGTAAATTTAAATGAACTTGTTCTTCCTAAGCACTTTCCATCCTTTCACTTCCCCAATTGAGTTTTATTGTTTTTAATAATTTTGCCAATTTAATTAATGTGAGGTAATACCTTAGAGTTGTTTTACATTTCTTTGATTATTGCTGATTTTGAACATTTTTTCAGGTGCTTATTAACAATTTATGCGGGTACAGCCAGGTGTTGCGGGGGCAGCTAGGTGGCACAGTGGATAAAGCACCAGCCCTGGATTCAGGAGGACCTGAGTTCAAATCCGACCTCAGACACTTAACACTTACTAGCTGTGTGACCCTGGGCAAGTCACTTAACCCTTGTTGCCCCACAAAAAAAAATGCTTCCTCTTTTGGAAAATCAATTGTTCATATTCCTTTACCATTAGTCCATTGTGGATCAACTATGATTAACTGTGGATTAACAGTTTCTTATATATTTTAGATGTCATATATTTAATCTGCCCTATTTGCCATAAGTATTCCCTAACTTGTCAGTTTTCCTTTTGCCCTTTTTTTAGTTAAAAAGTCTGTTTTTTTTTTTAAATCTTCAAATTACAAAGTTGGCAGAGAGGCTTAAGTTCTTCTGTTTGGTGAATTGAAGGGAAAAAAAACTCCCTAAGACAATTCACATAAATAACATTTTCTTCCATTGTTTTAAATTTTTTTTTAAATGTTTATGCTTCTAACATTCTACATCCCAAGATCCCTTCTGGTGCTAATATTATGTCCTGAGAGCCCTTCCAGTTCTAATATCCTAGTTCCAATTTGTAAACATTCTATTATAAAGTCTTGGTTCAGCTCTGACATTCTCTGTTCTAAGGTTCCTCCCCATTCTACCATTCCATGCTCTGATCTCTCTTCAACTTCAAACTGAATTCTAGTATTCTCTGTGCCAACATTCTATATTCTAAAATCCTTTCCAGCTCTGAAATTCTTTGTCAATAAATTGGCATTATCACTGCCATGCCAACCATTGCTGGTTTGAAACCATTGTTTCCAAGGTAACAGTGACCCCGTATCTGTACTTCTGTATGGGTTTATAGAAGTACCCGAGAAAAACAAGAAAAAAATGCCAGCAGTGAGCCCTCTTAGGGATCGGAATTCTCAAGACTGTCTGGGAAATGTTTTAATTGACTTTGCTCAAGGCTGTGCAATGAGGGACAAAGTGGCTTGTTTATTTTCCTCAGTTCCCAAGGCCCTAGAAAACCTCTGCTCTTCCTGCTTCCCTCAGCTCCGTGGCTGGGGCCCCCTCCTTGTCAGTGTTACTTTTCATATGAGTTCCTCCTGCCTGGCAATCATCTCTCTTCTCCCTAAAGCTGGACCAACCTCATAGGACTCAAAGCCATCTCATTATGGGATCAGCTCAAGGGACTGGAGATGTTTAGCCTGGAGAAGAAGACTTATGGGACATGAAAGCTATGTTTAATATCTGAAGAACTATCATGGGAGAGAAAGAAGCTTGCTCTATCCTTCCCCAGAGGGCAAAACCAAGGCCCATTGGGAGAAGGTAGAAGGAGGCGGCTTTTAGCTCAACATAATGAAGAACTTCCTAAGACTTAGAGAGGTCCAGACAGAGCATAGACTGCTTTAGGGCATGGTATTGAGATCCCCATTACCAGAAGTTTTCCAGTAGAAGTTGGATGGCCATTCAGTGTGATACTCAAACCTCATGTGTCTATAGTTTTATCGGATTTACAAGGTGCTTTCCTGGTAACAATCCAGGGAGACAGCTAATATGAGGATTGTTATCCCCATTTTCCAGAAGGGAAAACTGAGGCTCAGTCTCTTGGCAAATGACTAAAAGGGGGAAATGGATGAGAAAGTAATGGTGGCTCATTCTAAATCCATCCCTACCCTGGCAAAACAACTCAAATAAGACAGGGGCTCTTCAAATCTGTCTTCATATAAGAACTCCAGGGTACTCCTACATATCTTTTCCTGCCATATCATAAAATAATTGAGATAATGTCTAGAAAGTGGTTTGTGACCATAAGTGCTATATAATAAGTGTAGGCTATTAAGAGAGGCTTTGTGGTATAGTTTAAAGACCTAGCAGTCAAAGAAACTCTTGTGTAAGCCCCGGCCCCAATGCTTAGCAATTGTATAATCTTGGGCAAATCACAACCCCAATTTGACCCTTAATATCTCCCTTTGAAAATGGTGGGGACTGGGATGGGAAGGAGGAAGGCAGTGTTATCCACCTTTCCTTCTTCACAAGCTTGCTGCCAGGATTACTTAATGTTAGGGATTGACCAATAGAACAGCAGGCAATTACTATGTGCCTACTCTATTCTTGATGATGAGAGTTTCTATACAGGGCAAAAAAGGCAGTGATCCTTACTCTCAAGAAGTTAACATTCTGATGAGCAGGCAGATTTCAGAAAAACCTGGAAAGACTTAAGTGGACTGATGCTGAGTGAAGTGAACAGAACCAGGAGAACATTGTACTTAGTAACAGCAACATTGTGTGATGATCAACTGTGATGACCTGGTTCTTCTCAGCAGTGCAATGATCCAAGACATTTCCAAAGAACTCATAATAGAAAATGTTCTCCACATCCAGAAAAAAAGAACTGTGGGGGCAGCTAGGTGGCACAGTGGTTTCAGGAGGACCTGAGTTCAAATCCAGCCTCAGACACTTGATACTTACTAGCTGTGTGACCCTGGGCAAGTCACTTAACCCCAATTGCCTCACCAGAAACAAAAACAAAAACAAATCCGTGGATTCTAAATGCAGATTAAACCATACTGTTTCTACTTTTTGTCTGTATTTTTCTTTGTTGAGGTTTTTCCCTTGTGTTTTGATTCTTCTTTCACAATATGACTAATGCAGAAATATGTCTAATGTGATTGTACATTTATAGCCTATATCAGATTGCTTTCTGTCTTGGGGAGGGAAGAGGGAAAGGAGGGAAAGAGAAAAAATTGGAACTCAAAATCTTATGAAAAAAAATGTTGAAAATTATCTTTACATGTAACTGGAAAACAATAAAATGCTTTTATGATTAAAAAAAGAAATTTACATTCTAACAAGGACGTGACACCTGTCAAGCATTTCAGAAGTGGGAAAGCTTTACATGGCAGCAAATTCATCATATACTGGAGCTATTACAGCTTAATTTTTTATTAGTACACACATCAGCTATGAGAGAGTAAGTAGCTCTGGTCCTAAACCTCTAACGGCTTTCCATTTATAGAGCACTTACAGAAAGACTTCAGAATGAAGCCAAGCTCATGGTGGATGCTCAAGGAGCAATTCACTGATTCCTTTTCTCTCAGACCCGTAATCAGGATCACATGAAATCAGAGAAAATCACAGGATTTAGAACTAGAAGGGACCTTAGGCCAACCCCCTCTTTTGATAGATGAAGGGGTTGGAGGAACTATGGACATTTAGCCTGGAAAAGAGAAGATGGGAGAACATGATCATTGCCTTTAAGCATTTGAAGAATTGTTATAGGATGGAGGGATTCGATTTGTTCTGCTTCACCTCTGAGGGCGATCATCAAGACATCATGGTGGAAGTTGCAAAGAGGCAAATTTAGACTTGATGTCAGAAAAAACATTAATTCTTGATAATGAGACATACCCCAAAATGGACTGCCTCAGGAAGTAGTAGATTCTCCTTTTTCTGTAAATCTTTAAGCAAAGACTGAATGACTACTGTCAAAGATGTTATAAAGGGAAATCTTAAAAACAAACAAACAAACAAACAAAGAAACAAAAAACAGGGGCAGCTAGATGGCGCAGTGGATAGAGCACCGGCCCTGGATTCAGGAGTACCAGAGTTCAAATCCGGCCTGAGATACTTAACACTTACTAGCTGTGTGACCCTGGGCAAGTCACTTAACCCCAATTGCCTCACTAAAAAAATAAAATAAAATAAAACCAAACAAAGGGAAATCTTGTCTAATTACAGGTTAGCTTAGATCAGAGGTATCAAAAATTGGAATCCTCAGCAGCCCATGTCATTGGGAAATATTTAACAAAATAAATAGAAATACAACAAAACATAGAAAACAAGACATTTTTAAAACTTTCAGTATTCCACTGGTGTGGATCCTTATGTATGGATTCATGATCTTCATTTCTATTTGAGTTGACACCCCTAGAACAGATGATCCTGGAGATACCTTCTATCTTTGAGATTCTGTAAAACTGAGTACCAGAAAGGGACTTACCCAAGGTTGCAAAGGTAGTGTGGTCACAGCCCTAATTGTAGCATCACACTGAAGGTGAAGTCACCATTGAGGTTAAAGTATGAAAACACTGTCATTTCCTAGTAGGGAAAAGGAGGTTGTGGCCAAAGATTCATTCCTGCTTCTTTCTGTTTCTATTTTTATTTCCATCCCCATGGTACCCAGTGTGTCACAAAAAGCTTTGGCCTAATGCATGCACCAAAGTGTAATTGAAAGTCAAGTGTGGGCCCCAGTAGGGGTTGTGTGATTAATCAGCCCCTGGTACCTCTCTGTGGGCTCTGATTATCTCACGGCAAGACCCCAGAATAAGCCCATCGAAAATCAGAAATCAATTCAGGGCCATTTTCAGACTTTTCACAGATAATTCATATTTTAATAAACTTGGTTTCAAGCTTGGCCCTTGTAGGGATTTTGTCAGCAGAAGAAAATAAGACCATTTCTGAGGGGGCTGGCAAGCAAGTCAGATTTGCAAGGTCCCGATCCAAGATCCTCTCTCTACAAATCTAGAGTTATTGCCCCTGTTCCATGATGCTTTTATAAGAGAAGTGTGAGACCAAAATGAGCTGGAGAAGAGGTGACAGAGTCTGTGGTACTGTAACTAGGCCAAACAATTGGAAGAGTTTAGGTAGGAATTCAGGTTGGGGCAGTGTCTTGTGGGAGAAGAAGACTCAGTTTCCTCATCTGTAAAATGAATGAGTTGTACGAAGTTGCTTTTTAGGTCTCTTCTAGCACTAATTTTGTATATGATTCTGTGAGCTGCCTAAGCAAAGGCAAGGGATAGTAATAGTAATAGTAATAGTAATAGTAATAGTAATAGTAATAGTAATAGTAATAGTAATAGTAATAGTAATAGTAATAGTAATAGTAATAGTGACAGTAACAGTAATAGTAATAGTAATAGTAATAGTGACAGTAACAGTAATAGTAATAGTAATAGTAATAGTGACAGTAACAGTAACAGTAATAGTTAGTAATAGTAATTAATAGTAATGGTAATGGTAATGGTCATTAATAGTAATATAATGCTTTAAGGTTAGCAAAGCACTTTACCTATATTATCTCATTTAATGCCTGGCAGGTGAGTTGGGGGTCAGTGAATTGGCACAATGCCCTTTCCCAGGGGAAACATGATAGCTATCTCTAAATCATTGAAATGCTTCTGTGTAGAACAAAGATTCATCTTCTTTTTTCTTGGCCTAGAAGGACAGAATTTGGATCTCTTTGGGAGCTGTAAAAGGGCACTCTTAGGCTCAATGTCAGGAAAATCTTGCTAGTAATTAAAACTTAACAAAATAGAATGGGCAGCTTTGGTGGATGGTGTTCCACTTCGTTAACTGCCATCTTCAGAAGATCACCCCCACAATCATGCTCACTCTCTCTCATCTCTCCCTATCTACTGGCTCCTTCCCTGCTGCCCACAAACACCATGATGTCGCCCCCATTCCTGAAAAACCTTTGCTTAGGCCTGCCATCCCTTGTTGCCGTCTTCCTTTATGTCTCCTGCCTTTTGTGGCCACACTCCTGGAGAAAGCCATTTGTCTGTCTCTTCCTTTCTTCTCTCTTTATCTCCTCTTCTCATTCTAAACTTTTTGCAATCTGGCTTCTGACCTGCACATTCAACTAAAACTGCTCTTTCCAAATAATATTATCTCCAAAGTTACCGCTCAAATCTAGTGCCCTCTTTACCGTTCTCAGCCTACTTGACTTCTCTGTAGCCTTTGATGCTATTGATCATCTTCCCCACCTGAATACTCTCTCCTCTATGGGTTTTTTTTCTGACATCCTCTCTCTTTATCTCCCTTCTATGCTCCCTGACTACCCCTTAGTCTCCTTTATTGGTTCTTCATCCATGTTCCATCCACTGACCATGCTTATCTGTTCTGCCTGGATGCTCTTCTGTTTTTGCTCTACATTATCTCACTTGGTTGTGAGCAGCTAGGTGGTGCAGTGGATAGAATGCCAGGCCTGGAGTCAGGAATACTTGAGTTCAAATTCATCCTCAGACACTTAATACTGTGTGACCCTGGCCAAGTCACTTAACCCTGTTTGCTTCAGTTTCCTCATTTGTAAAATGAGTAGGAGAAGGATATGGCAAAGCACTCCAGTATCTTTGCCAAGAAAACTCCATATTGGGTCACAAAGAGTCAGACATGACTGGAACAATGAAACAACAGCAATAACATCTCACTTGGTGAACAAATTAACTTTCTTGAGTTCAATTGTCATCTCTGTGTAGGTGATTTCCATATCTATCTATATCTATATCTATCTATCTATATATAGTCTCTTTCCTAAGCTTTAATCACACATCACCAGTTGAATTTGGGATATCACAACATGGATGTCTTGTCATCTCAAACTCAACGTACCCCAAATAAAAGTCATTATCTTTCTTATCAGAACTTCCTTAGTTCCCAACTTCCCCATACTGTCAAGAATACTACCATCTTTCTAGTCATCCAGGCTCACAACTTGTATGTCAGCCACTATTCCGACTACTTATTCACCTCATATATCCAATCCACTGTTAAATTACTTTCATATCTCTGCCACTCACATGGCTGCTTCAGGATCTCTACTCCTTCTTACCTGGACCCTCCCACACACACATACATAAAACTTAGATCCTGAGGTACTGTTAAACCTGTTTGAGTCAAGAACCCAGTGCTATGTGAAAAGTTCTTGGTCTTTGCTCCCAAATGTCCTTTACTATTTAGGATCCACTGAATAGGTGATGCTATGTCCTCTCCTCTAGCCATTGCTGGAGTGCAGCAATGAGAAAAGGGAGAAGAGGGGGCAGATGGGGTAGAAAAGCATGCCCATAGACAAGGACTCCTCAGTGAATCACTGAGCTTAACAAATAGAGTAAAGTTCCAGCTAATGCAGTATTAAAACACTCATAAATGTACAACTGGTCCAAAAAGGCCTTCCCTTGGCTCAAATTAGGTTAGAAACCAAGCAGTGGTGACCACTGAGAGCTGATGGTAACTGATACGGATTCTCTAGTCTGGAATAATTGGAGTAATTGCATTTCAGACTTTCATATGCACTTTACAGTTTTAGCTGGTGGGATAGCCCCTTTGGAACTGCATAAGGGGAATTAGTATGTTGGGGAAGCCTATCGTTCAACTTTGAGTAGATATTCCTGTCAGAGCATTGCAGCATTCTAACATGATTTGGTCTTTCTGATACTTTTATGAATGTCATATCAGCCTACTTTCACTTATTTGGGCCATGCAGAATGTATAGTCTGAAAGCAATGATTTCTAAGGTCCCTTCTGGCTCTAAATTCCATGTTATAGTCAACTGGTTGACCCATCTTACTACTGTATGGTCTGGAGTATTAAGTGTGTGTAGTGAAATACAGTATTGTATATGGGGTAGAGTGTTGGACTTGGAGTCAAGAGAGACCTGGGTTTGAATCCTGCCCCAGACATTTATTAGTTGTGCAATATTGGGCAAGTCTTTGAACTTAGGCAAGTATACAGGTCGTGTACCAGTATCCATCTCACCAAAGTTGTGTAGCCCATTATTCAGAAGCTACCAGAGTAGGCAGAGCTTTCCCAGCCCCGGAGGAGCCCCCGTTGCTTCTTTCCTTTACTTCCCACTTTATTACCTTCACTTTTACTAAGCTCTGCTGAAGGATGAAGAAGGAAGTAGGTCTAGTGACTCAGTCATCCCATAATCCCAGCTCTGCCATAGAAGCCATGATCTGTGCATCCTGGGACACTCTGGGACAATGGCACCATGAGAGCCATTCAAGATCACTGCTAATTTACAGGGTAACCTCAACGAGCTGCTGCTGCAAATGGTACAGAAATCACGAGCCAGGTGCTACAGTGGGTAACTTAGAGGAACTACTGGAGAAACAATTGATGTAGGAAAACGTTTCATGGACCAATATTTCTGCTAGGGTAGTTAAGTTGTCTACACTATAGGAAGGGTCCTGGTATAGAAGTAGTCAAGACGATACATATAGATGGCCTTGGGGAAGAGAAATCATTTGGTCCAGGAAACCATGATAGTGAAGTGCCTCAGGTTTGTGTCATGCAAGAATCAGGTGACAACTGGCAGAATAGAACCTAGAAAAGGGAAACCAAGGAGCATAGATTTAGAGCTAGAAGGGCATTGAGTCT
The DNA here is from genome assembly GCF_019393635.1 of Dromiciops gliroides. Lineage (NCBI taxonomy): Eukaryota > Metazoa > Chordata > Mammalia > Microbiotheria > Microbiotheriidae > Dromiciops > Dromiciops gliroides. Next base: position 552,101,668 of record NC_057863.1, on the reverse strand, counting down.
AACACTTCATTTTGCATAGGAAGGAACAGGGGATCAAGGTTAAATGACTTGTCCAGGGTCACACAACTCATAAGTATCTGAGGTAGGATACAAACCTTTCTGTTGCTGACTCCAAGTCCAGCACTCTATGCACTAGACCGCTCTGATTCTCCTGAGAGATGTCTTTAAAAATTAGAAAATCCATCACCTAAGTGAGGAATGTGACTCTTTTTGCATGGTTGCAAAGGATGGGAGAAATGGTCTGAAGCAGAGGTGTCAAACCCATTGCTGACCAATGGTGCAGTGGTTCTGAATCAGATTAAAATGTAATTGAGAAACTGGCCCTGGAGTCAGGAGGACCTGAGTTCAAATCCAGCCTCAGACACTTACTAGCTGTGTTACCCTGGGCAAGTCACTTAACCTAGATTGCCTCCAAAACAAAAACAAAACCAAACACACACAAAAAAATGTAATTGGAAAATATTTAACAAGTTAAATAAAACTACAATATAACATAGATAGTGGTCATTTGTGATTTTCTAAGTGACTATGAAGCCAAGTAGGGATCCATTTCCATTTGAGACTGCTTATGAAGCTTCAGAAAGGCAAATGGCAGGGGGTGCGCATCTCCTAAAAAGCTATCTAAAAAAGGCATGGACTGCCAAAGAAGGTAGTGGGTTCCTTCCCCCAGAAGTCTTCCAGAAAAGATTGGATGAACACAATGGGATGTTGGAGAAGGAATTCTTATTCGATTACAGAGATAAAGATATGCCCAGAAGGGTATACAGGCAAGTCTTGGAGCTATCGAGGGTTCAGTCCCAGATCACCATGATAAAACAAATATCACGATAAAGTGAGTCACATGATTTTTTAAAATTTCCTAGTGTATATATGTTATGTTTATACTGTACTATAGTCTATTAAGTGTGCAATAGTATTATGTCTAAGAAAACCAATGCATATACCTTAATTTAAAAATACTTTATTGCTAAAAATGCTAACCATTAACTAAACCTTCACCAATTCATAATCTTTTTGCTGGTGGAGGATCTTGCCTCAATGATATTAGCTGTTGACTGAACAGCACAGTGGTCGCTGAAGGTTGGGGTAGCTGTGGCAATTTCTTAAAACAAGACAACAATGAAGTTTACTTCATCAGTTGACTCCTCCTTTCACCTGAACATTTTAAGCCAATTATCAATTGGCCTGATTTCAATATTGTTGTGTCTCAGAGAACAGAGAGCCTCAAGAAGAGGGAGGAAGACTGGGGAATGGCTGGTCAGGGCAACAATTAGAACATCCACATGAGATCAGTTTTCCCCTTCCCCATCCCCTGGAGGGGTGTCAGGAATCATGGGTTTTGGGGTCCATTCAAAATGATTTCCTATGTTGCTTCCAAATTACCAAGTCCACACACATAGGGCATATAATAAAAACAACAATAATAATAGCTAATATTTATATAGAACTTTAAGGTTTACAAATAATTTTTCATGCATTTTCTCATTTGATCCTCACAACAACCTTATAAGATAGATACTGTTATTTTAGCCATTTTACAGATAAAGAAAATGAGGCTGAGAGATGTTAAATGACTTACGGTCATGCAAGTAAGTGACCTAAGCAAGATTTAAATTCAGGACTCTAAGCTTAGCACTCTATCCACCTAGCAGAACCTCTGTGAGCAATAGACAATAATGACATTGTTTAGATAGATCCACTTGAGCACTGTCTGTGTGAATGTTACCTGCTTTGGCCTCTGTCCATAGAGCAGAGTGCCCACAAGAATTCATAACATAGGCAATAGCAATAACCACAGGGGGATGATAATCAACACTTGGGTAGAGTTAAATCCATTAACCAGTCTATATAGTCCTTTACTAAAGGTGAAAGAAAGCAGGCAGCTAGGTGGTGCAGTGGATAAAGTACTGGCCCTGGATTCAAGAGGACCTGAGTTCAAATCCGGACTCAGACACTTTACACTCACTAGCTGTGTGACCCTGGGCAAGTCGCTTAACCCCCATTGCCCCGCAAAAGGAAGGAAGGAAGGAAGGAAGGAAGGAAGGAAGGAAGGAAGGAAGGAAGGAAGGAAGGAAGGAAGGAAGGAAGGAAGGAAGGAAGGAAGGAAAGGAATGTGAAAGGGGCAAGGGACATTTTTCTGGGCTCTTCTAAGTGACAGCTGCCCTGCCATGCCCCAAAGCCTACCTTTAAGCTACTTGTTTATGTCAGCTTCAGCCTTGGGCAAGCTCTGTTGCTGCAGAAGACAAATGATTAGCGAATGCTCAAGAGTGGGGACAAATCTTTCCAGCCAAGTGCACTCCAGAGAGAGTGGTCTGTGGGACATCAGTCCGTAACAGATAATATGGAAGCTGATGGTCATGGGGAGATGTGGAAGCAGAAAAAATTCAGGATAGAGGGGAGAAAGTACAATATTAGTGTCAAGACATAGGCTGTATCTCTGCCTCCTCCTCTGACTTGCTGTGTGGTCTTCCTTTCTCTGCATCTCAGTTTCTTCCTCAGTAAATAGCTGTGCTAGAATATCTCTAAGATACCTTCTAGTTTCAGTATATCAAGTTATAAGATAACACCCAACTCTGATCCTTTTTACCTCTGACAAGTCTCCGTTCTAAGGTCCCTTCTAGCTCTGACACATTCTGTGTCCTTTCCAGTTCTGACATTCTGTACTCTAAAGCCCCTCTTAGGTCTGAAATTCTCTGTTCTAAGGTCTCTTCCAGCTTTAACATCTTGTGTTCTAAGGTCTCTCTTAGCTCTGACAATATCTATTCTAAGGTCCCTCCCAGCTCTGACACATCTTTGTTCCAAGGACCCTGCCCAGTCTGACATTCAAGTTTCTAATTTTTTTTCTTTTTTTTCTCTGGGCAATGAGGGTTAAGTGACTTGCCCATGGTCACACAGCTAGTAAGTGTCAAGTGTCTGAGGCAATATTTCAACTCAGGTCCTCCTGAATTCAGGGCCAGTGCTCTACCCACTGTGCCACCTCGCTGCCCCCTCAAGCTTCTAATTTTACTCCTAGTGCTACCATCTAGTGTTTTAGGTTCCTCCTGGTGCTGACATTCTGTATTCCCAGGCCCCTTCCTGTTTGGCTACTCTGTGAAACCAAATCTTTGTGAATTGAGTCAGGCTCTCCAAATGACTTTGGAAGATATACATTCAGAATCCATGCTATAGATAGGAATGATGGGATTCCTTTGATAAAACAAAAGATGGGAGCTTAAACAGGAACACTCAGTCAAGGAGAATGGCAGGCATATGTAAGACAAAGAGCTAGGAGAAGTCAAAGTCACAACCATTATATCAATCAATCAACGAATATTTATTAAGATCCTACTACCTGTCAAGCACCTTGCTAAGTGCTGAGGATAAAAAAAAAAAACAAAACAATGAATGGAACCAATCTTTACTCCAGGAACCTTAAATTCTAACAGGGGAGAAAACAAAACTACATACATGCATACACACACATTTGTATGCATGTATACTGTGTGTCAATATGTACATATACATATAAACTTGTGTGTACATATGTGTGCATATGCTTACGTGTGTGTATACACATGCCTATACCCATGTATACATACAGACATGAGGCTCATGTAGATGAGAGCACAACTATATACATACATAGTCATATATGTGTAAGTATGTACAGATAAATCTAATGAGAATAAATGCAAAGTAGTTATGAGCTAAGTTAACACTTTGGAGAGCAGTGGGAGAAGGGAGGGAGATGGGAAAAGACTTCAATTAGAAGGTGGTGCTTGAGCTGTTGTCTTAAAGGAAGAAAGCTGAGAATCTTTTGCCAAGATGGATTGAGGGAGAAGAGGCAGATGGACGAAGACAAAGACAGGCCAGATGCTCTTTCTGTGATAGTGACTGATGCTGCTGTCTGCTATTAATTAAGGTCTCTCCTCCGTGTGCTAAGGAGAACCATCCGCAGTGACTGGCTAGGCCCCTTTCCTTGGTTTCAGAGATAAAACGGTAGAGCACACTGGTGTAATACTTTAAAGTTTACAGAAGGTTAACAGTTCAAGTGTCACAGCCCACATGTGACAAATGGGGAAACAGAGGCTATGAAGAGACCTCTGGTGTCATGGCTTTCTCACTGAGGATTCACATACAGGGGCTGGTTGCCCCTCTGTGACTCATCTCCCGACAGGAACTTGGAAGGCTCCTTCCCTATTCCACCTTCAGATGCCCATCCAGTCTATCACTTCTGCTAATTTGTTTGATTAGGCTTGGAACAGGAGCTAGCTGGGGGAGACCACCTGCTTTGCTGCCAGGGATGAGACTTCAGGCTTCCGGGAAACTCTTTCCCGGTGTCATATTTCCTTCCAGCCCATTTGATTGATGGCTGTTTATCTTCAGACATGTGGCTCTGAAATAAATCATTCCATTTGCCATCCCCTCACCAGGCTGTCCCAGCACAGGGGACTGCACAAGCTGACTTGATTAATCAATCACAGGTTCTGATTAAAGAGCCTATTCATTAAAAATAAATTCAGCAGAGTACTTAGGTGGGTGGGTACAATTCATGAGACTTAAAGAAATTAAGTGATTTAAAAATGAAATCAGATCCACCCAAGAGGCAGGTTTGGGATTAAGGAACAGAGCTGGAACTAGGGTAGGGTGATGGGTCTTTAGACCAAGACATCATAGGGATAATATATCTAGGACTGGAAGGGGACCTTAGAGGGCATCAACTCCAATCCCCTCTTTTTTTTTTTTTTTTTTTGGTAAGGCAATTGGGGTTAAGTGACTTGCCCAGGGTCACACAGCTAGTAAGTAAGTGTCTGAGGCCGGATTTGAACTCAGGTCTTCCTGAATCCAGGGCTGGTGCTCTATCCACTGTGCCACCTAGCTGCCCCCAATCCCCTCTTTTTAAAGATGAAGAAGCAGAGGCACCAAAAATTTTAATGACTTCTGCAGGGTCATACAACTAATTCAAAACTAGGCCTTCAGAACGCCAAACCCAGTGCTCTATTCTCTTCCTCTGATAACACTTGTACCCCATCAACAGGTGGAAACTATTGAGCTTACTTAGCACCTAGTTAGCAAGCAAGGGCAGCCACAACCATTCCCCCTCCCTTGGCCTTCTCTCCCAGAAGCAATTTTCAGGGTTCCAGCCTACGGCACTTTCCCTGAGGGCTCTGTCTCTCTCCCCCAGAGGGTGGTATTGCAGATTCTGGGGTCTCTACCTCCCTAGGGTTTTATGTCCAAAGGTCTACCCTGATCCTCAACACCCAACTGAATTTGATTTAAGAATAGGAGAGCTAAGAGGGACTATAGAATGTAGAACGTGGCAGTTGGGAGGGCCCTTAGAACATAGAATATGGGAACTGTTAGAGCCCTTAGAATATGAAATGTGGGAGCTGAGAGAAACTGTGGAATATAAAAAATGAGAACTGTTAGAGCCCTTAGAGCCTAGAAAATAGAAACTGTTAGAGTCCCTAGAACATAGAAAATGGGAACTTGATGTGAAAACTGGGAGGGACACAGAGGACTCTTAGAGCCCTTAGAACATGGAATGTGAGAGTTGGGAGGGAACTTAGAATGTAGAAAATGGGAACTGTTAGAGCCATTCCAACATGGAACATGGGAGCTTAACAGGCCCTTTGACAGTGTTCTTTTCAACTCCCTCATATTTTCAGAGGAGAAACTATAAGCCCAGAAAGGGAAAGTGATTTGTGCAAGGGATCGTTAATTAATTTGTGGCCAAGCCAGGGTTAGATCTTAAATCTCTTGACTCCCTCTCTAGTGTTATCTACCCTACTTCCAGGAAATAAAAAAATGGAGGTAGAATGCATAAGCAAATTGAACTCTTACTAAATTAAGTTTGCCAAATGGGTGGTATAGACCTATTCTATAGGTAGGAGATTTGCAGCAGCTAAGTGGCACAGTGGATAGAGTGCCGGGCCTGGAGTTAAGAAGATTCATCTTCCTGAGTTCAAATCTGGCATCAGACACTTCCTAGCTATTTGACCCTGGTCAAGCCATTTCTCCCTATTTGCCTCAGTTGCCTTATCTGTGAAATGAGCTCGAGAAGAAAATGGTCAACTACTCCAGGATGGATCTCTGCCAAGAAGAATCAGACAGATTGAACCCCAACAGCTTAGGTTTGGGAAGCGTTTCCTGATCTGCCCAGTTGTTCTCTTATTTTATACTTAGTCATAATAGCCAGCATTTATGTAGTGCTTTAAGGTTTTCATAACCCTTTACAAATATTACATCATTATTATTATCAACATTTATTATCATTATTATTAATATTATACTTACTCCTGTTTGCTTGCTGTATTCCTCAATAGGCTGTGAGGCCCTTCAGGGTAAGGACTCTGTCATTGTCTAAGGCAGTACCTTACACATAGTAGGTACTTAATGAATATTTTTAAATTGAATTGAATTCACGCAATCACCTCCTCCCCCTACATCCACTCTCTCAGAGGACATTATCAAGTGGTAAAACCCGCTCCCCCTTGCATTCAGAGGAAAGCAGCTATGCACTTGAAAGATTTATGATGCTATTTTGACCTGCAAAGAACTAAAAATCATCTTCCTTGTTTATAAAAAGCTTATAAAAGTTTAGCCCTTCCAGGAGTTGGATAAATTTCCCAGTATATTTTTGGCTTCTTCCGAAGCTTCTTGGTGACCAGTAGTAATTACAGACCACCACAGTTCCAGTTTGTGGATTCTGGTTGCAGGGTAGGATTGTTTTTGGTTCAGTCGACCACTGCAAGTGCATCTTGCCTTAATTACCCCATAACAACTGTTCATAGTAGCACGGACTCTTAGAGCAGGAGGGAATCCTAGAAGTCATTTGGTCCCAGCCCCTGCCTGATGCAGGACTCTTTTTAGCATCCCTGAAAACTGTTTCTCCAGCTTCTGCTTCTGAGAATGTCTAGTGTTGGGAAAATTCAGTTCTTCGTCAGTAATCTGATACTGCCTTTGATAAGACAAAATTTGACACCCCCAGCTTGACTCACCCTCTAAATTTGACTTCCTCAGCATCAACCTTACCACCCTGGAGATGCCTCTGCCCAGAGCCCTAATCTCCTGATTGGCTTGTCCCTAGCCCATACTCCCAGTATGGGAGGTTCCTGGCCAGTGCTTTCTTTCTTCTTGGCTCTACATCCCCCACCTCCTGACTTCTCCTGGCCTAAACAGCAGCCTGGCCCCCAGCTTAAGAACCTTCCCTCTCTCCTCTGACCTGATTTCTAGCTCCCCTTAATGTATTGTCTGAACATATTAGAATGCAAACTTCCTGAGGGTAAAGACTATCTCATTTTGTATCCCCAGGGCTTAGCACAGCATTTGGCACCTGCTAAAGGCTCAAACAACAATATATATGTTTCTTGTTGTTTTTCTCTTACAAGTCTCCAAAGACACCATTTTGTTTATTAATAATTATACCACCATATGTATTGCTGTGATAATCTCCATTGATCAAAGGAACTTCTCCTCCTTTTCCTTCTCTTCCTCTCTTTCCTTCTCTTTCTTTGTTTTCCTCCTTTTTCTCTTAAGATATATCCACCAGAGTTTTAAGTTTCAGAAGCATCAATTTCACCCTAAAAAAGATTCTCTGGATTGTTTTCCCCCATCATGCTAACCCAATAAGGGAGGCAGGGCCTCTAAGCTATAAGAGCAAAAAGACAGCAGTTGCTACTGTTAAATGTGATGAGGGCACCAGCCTACTTCTCACTCTAGTCTGTCTATATGTAAATGATAAAAGGCAGAGGACCGGAACTTCTAGACTGGTGTTCCTACATCATGCTTTATATCATGGCCCCAGAGCTGAGCACCAGAAGGAGAGAGAACAAGAAAGCCAAAGACACCCAGGACCTTTTCGCAGAAGAACATGGCAGATGCAGAGAGCCAGGCTGCCAAATAGCTTTCCCCATGAGAGTGGTACTCGTGTGTCTGATGTCCCTGGAAAAGTCTTTTGCTTTGGACTTTGTGGCCAACAGCCTGAGGCCTTGAGCACAGTATAAATGAGGGGGCTGGGTGAGGACAGCTGTCCTAAGACTAGTAACAGTTATTGCCTTGACAGCATCTTCTTCTTCTTTTCTTTTCATTTTTTTTCTTTTTTTTTTTTTTGTGCGGAGCAATGAGGGTTAAGTGATCTGCCCAGCAGGTCACACAGCTAGTAAGTATCAAGTGTCTGAGACCAGATTTGAACTCAGGTCCTCCTGAATCCAAGGCTGGTGCTCTATTCACTGTGCCACCTAGTTGCCCCATTGACATCATCTTCTAAGTGCTCATCTTTTCCCCATACCCTTGTCCCCAGGTCACAGGACCAACCCTGGAACTTACCACTGTGCTCCCCAAAGAGCCCAAAGGCTCTTAAGCAGTTCCCTGACTGGATCATCAACTCTTAGACTCTGAGAGGAAGAAGGGGCCGTTAACAGATTGTCTCTTCAATCCCCACTATAATATCCTTGGCATGTGATCATCCAGATACAACTTGGAAACTTCCAGTGATAGACAATTCATTGATCCCCAAACTGGAAATGCTCTGCCCCCTCACCTCTGCCTCTTGGCTTCCTTCAGGCCTCATCTTAAATCCCACCCAGGCTTTTCCTGGTACCTCCCCCCACCCAGTACCTTCCCTCTGAGATTACCTTACATTTATGCCATTTTTATCATGCATACGTGTATATGTGATGTCTTTGAGTACAGTTTATACAAGTAAACTCCCTGAGGGCAGGAACTGTATTGTTTGCCTTTCTTTTGTATCCTTAATAATTATAGTCCCTGGCACATAATAAGCACCTAATAAATGCTTGCTGACTGACTACTAGTTTCTAGTCTACGCTTAGTACAAACTAATTGTGTGACCTCTGAAGAAGTTGCTTTGGCCTCTCTAGACCTCAGTTTCCTCTGTAAAACAAAGAGGTTGACCTGCATGTCATTAGCTCAATCCTGCCATATTACCAATGAGAACCTGGAGATAGAATTGCCTCCCATAGGTCACTCACTGTCATAGCCTGCGATGATGAGTCTGCTGATTCTGAGTCTAAGGATCATATAATTTGGAGCATGAAAAAGGCCTTAGGAAAAAAAAAGAAAAGATAAAGGCCTTAGAGAGCATCGTGTGACTCTGATGTGAAGACCTCTGCTGTATCATCCCTGAGTGGGCCTGCTGGCCTGAGGGGATCTATCTTCCCTCCGCACATTTCTTTCCTCTGGACTTCTTCCTTCCACTGATGCTAAATGTCAAGCGGAACATCGCCAACGCCCTGCCTGGTCATAAAAATAAATATTTGCTGATTTACTCTTTGAAGCCTGAATTGCAGAAAGAAGTAGAACTGAGATGAAAATGGTATCCTCCTAGAATAGAGGCAAAGGACTTCCCCCTCCAGAAAAGAAGGGGGAGGAAGAGAGTGAGTAGAAAGGAAAAGAAGGCTAGTCAATCCAACAAACATTTTATTTAGGCACCTACTTTGCGCCCATTGGCTGGGTATGCCAAGAGAAATATTGAAAGCATCATTGGCTTTGGGGAGCTTATATTGTACCAGCAGAAGAGGTTGTTGTTCAGTTGTGTCTGACTCCTCGTGACTCCATTTTGGGGTTTTCTTAGCAGAGATACTGGAGCAGTTTGCCATTTCCTTCTCCAGCTCATTCTACACATGAGGAAACTGAGGCAAACAAGGTTAAATGACTTGCCCAGAGTCACACAGCTGATAAATGTCAGAAGCCAAATTTGAACTCAGGAAAATGAGTCCTCCTGACTCCAGCCCTAGAGCTATAGCCACTGTGCCATCTAGGGGTCTGTCCAGTGGAAGAGGAAAGGCAAGTATATAGCAATTACTTATATATGTCAACCCCAAAAATATGTAGAAATACAATTTCAAGAAGGAAAAAAATGCCAATTATCAGAAGACTCACCAGAAGAGTTAGTAAAGGGAGAGGGAGGAGAGAGAGGAGAAGAAAATAAAGAAAATTCTAAATGAGTCTCCCTTCTTGGCCTCTGATTAAATAACAAGGAATGCAAGTGTGTGTGTGTGTGTGTGTGTGTGTGTGTGTGTGTGTGTGTGTGTGTGTGTGTGTGTGTGTGTTTTTAAATCTTGCTAATTGCAGAACCTTTGACTGCTACCTGGTATCTTTGGTGTTCAGATTCCTTAAAGAAGGAATGGTGCTGATATTAATAATTATAATGATATACCCATAATAAAAATAACTTCCATTTAAATAGTTAAGGCCTCACTGTGGTCTAGAGATGATTGTAGTTTCTCAAAGGCTCAGGTGGGTCCTACCAACCTGGAAGGTCTTAGCATGTATGTCCAGTATCTGCTGTAAGAAGATCATCCTGGTTATATTTGGTGAGGCTCACCAGGTCAACCACAGAGTGGTGAATATTTGAACTATGTCAATTCTTTATCAACTATATCAGCTTTACTCTTTTATATAGGGTTTCCATCTATATTTTTAGAAATTAATTACCCATGCCTAAGAAGTTACAGATGTCACAATATTAAAAAGTTTAGAGATGAAAAATTCCGTAGATTTATTATTCAACCCAATCCTTTGCAGCAACCCTGTGAAATACTTGTTATTGAGTCATTTTTCAGTCATGTCCAACTTTCTGTGACTCCATTTGGGGTTTTCTTGGCAAAGATACTGGAGTGGTTTGCCATTTCCAAAACCCAGCTCTTTTTACAGATGAAGAAACTGAGGCAACCAGGGTTAAGTGATTTGCCCAGGGTCATATAGCTAGTGTCTGGAACTGGATTTGAACTCAGGAATATGAGTTTTCCTGACTTCAGGCCTGGCAATCTATCTGCTGTACCACCTAGATGCCCCTATGAAATAGTGGGGGAGGAGCTATTCTTTCCATCTCCCATGTCATGAACTAGATTCTTCAAGCTTTTCAGGCACTCAATTCAGGTTGATGGAGGTAGATTGGTCAATCTGAAATAGGATTCTTAACCTGGGGACTGTAACCTTAGTGGCTTTTAAAATATATTTTAATAGCTATTTCAATGTAATTGGTTACCTTTTAATCTTATATATTTTGTTTTATTCATTTTAAAAATATCATTCCGAGAAGCAATCCACAGGCTTCTTGAGACTGTCTAAGGGATCCATAACACAATAAAGTTAAGAACTTAAGCCCATTTCTTGCTACTCCAGGTCCATTGCTGTCTTCTTTGCTGCCTCTTTAATTTAAGCAATACTTCTGTTAAGGGCTAAAATTCTAGCTAAACTGTCTAAAATATCTAATGAGTGGTCGCCAATCAATTACAAGCTTTAGCAAGAGTTAGACTTTTAAGCATTTATTAAGGAGAATAAGAATTTGGTAAAGAGAGAGAGAAAGGCCTAGATTCCTATCTATTAAAGGGAGAGCACATTTCTAGCTCCGCTCTCCACCAGAGTCCAAAAGAAAGAGCCCCAGAGTCAGCGCCAGTCTCTTCCTTCCTCCTCCCACTAGTCCGCGTCACTTCCTCCCACCAAAGAAAAGACTCCTGGTCTTGCCCTCAAAGACCTTCGCTTCATGGGCAGAACTCTTCTACAGTAAGTATCCAGCAGGTGGCGTCATTCCAATCGTTACAGTCCCCCCTGTTGTTCCTCAAGAAACAAAATGTTTCCTTGACGGAACAGTAAAAACAATATAATAACTATTGCTAACTAATAATATGTGAACAACAATATAGAAAAGGAAGAGAGGAAAGTTTTGTCCAGAGGGGCGATTTCTTTTTTGTCCTCATGAACCGACGCTTTGACATTGGTCTTGCAAAGGGAGGGCCTCTGCAGAGAATACATGTTACAGATGGTGTATATTATAACAGAAAGAGAAAAGAGAAAAAACAACAACAACAACAACAAAACAAAACTGTTCATTTAAAGTCTCTGAAAGTCTTTTCTCAGATGTCCTCTAGGTGTAGTCGTGGAATGGAAGTCTTTTCAGGGGTTGATGTGTGGATACTGGTAATCAGCCAGGAAATTTCCTACAAAATTGAGCTTAACACAACTTTAAAATAGTTTTGTCAATAATCAAATCAAACAATGAAAGTTCTCAAAAACATGTCTAAGGGAATTCATAATCTTAGTTGTTACACATGAAACATATAATAAAACAAAAATTGAAACATTCTTTAAAATTATAATATTACTATAGTCCCCCTTATGGAGGGTAATTGAGAAGACAATTGCTGCAATATTAATTAATAAAAATAATTTTTATCTTTGTTTTATCACTTTTTGCATCATCTGCCTAATTATCCTCATGCCATTATGAGAAATTAAAAAATCTAATATAATTGGTAACAGGTGTCAAGGCCAAATTCAACACTGTATTTATCATGACACCTGAGATAATTATGGGGGTTACCATAAAAGAACAGAGAAATGATAGGATATGAGCATTCCCACACTTAAGCAATATATACTGCCCATGCAGTATGCCAGGTTTAAAATAGGTGGATGGAATATATGTCCATGCCACCGAACATATTGGAGGAAACTGTGTCAGACTTAATCAGATGCATGGGATTGAGATGGTCCATGGCATCAGGCAAATAGGAGGGAGCATAGAAGCCAGGTGTAGAAGTGAGATGGGTGGGATCAATACTTCCAGCCATCTGTACAATATTGTAGGGAAAAAGAGAATAAAATATTAAACCAAGAGAATCCAACCTCAACATTTGTCAAAAGCCGTTCCCTCGGCCATACCTTGACTTCATGCATGTCTCCCCTCATGTGACAGTTCAGTGTCTGCTCTTACATGTATTTCTCATTTTGTGATTGGATGGCATCTTGGCCAACTGGCATCTGATAACTCAGAATAACGGCAATTAATGTCTTAAATGATAAATTCCCATAATTTAAAATCTCATATGGATTTAAAAATTGAGGATAATAAATGATTGCAAAAAATGTGAATACATCTTGACTCAGAACACAATATATAATATATAATTATGCAACAATTTCAAATAATACCCCTTTTTTTTAACTTAGTATACAATTACTTTTTTGAAAAATCTGAACATATTTAAATACAAGTTAAAGCACAACACAATCCTAAAGAAAACTTTTTTGAAAAAAGAAAACTTTTACAAACATTCCCCTCTTTTTTTTTTAAATATGCTTATCAAAAATAATACTTCTAGAATCAATTTACACTTGCCATGGCAACCAATTTGCCAGGGAAATGCTTTAAAGAATTTGATCAAATAATCAGTTGAGAAAAAATAACAAAAACAAACAACTCAGAATATGGGAGCACGATACTCCTAGAATTAACATTGTATTATGAAATCAAAACCATCTTGCAATTTTTAAAAATTAGATAAATGAATAGAAGAAAATACGCATGGAACAATAAAATACAGTGAAATTCAAACTAAGGAAATCTAAATGAGCATGAACTTAATATTAATAAGAGTATTATAAAATATAAACTTGATCACATGACTAAAAAGCTTTTACAAATATTCTCCTTGTTTTAAAAACTAAGTATAAGACACAATCTCAAAAGCATGAAAATCTCTATGAAAATAAACCCATACCATTAATTTCAAAATGCATATGTAATAGCATAGAAATCCTATGTAACCTCTGAACTGATACTATTACTCTGAGTGAATTCAGAACACTTTTGATTCCAATATCTAAAATCCCCAATACTCATATCAATACCTTGCTGCTTACTTCTACATTTCTGTAAAATATGTACCCTTCCATGGCAAAAGAAGCAGAGTCTTGAACTATGGTGATGATTGTCATTCTTATTCAGCTTAAGTTTTTCTTCTTTAACCCCTCTATATTGTCTGTCAGTCTTTTCACCATACAAATGCTTTATAAGATTACTAATTAAAGACAAAAGCAGGTTAGCAAAATTATGAACAAATCGAGCATATCTGGAATTTAAAGGGTTTTCTAAGGTTGTCTCAGAAGCACAGCCAGGCTGGGGAAGGGCTGAGCCTGAAGCTGCAAATGTAGTTAGAAAAAGGTGAGCATGCGCATCAGATCTCTGGACTTCCCAGGCAGGGGAAGCTATGGGCTTGGCCATAGGAGGAGTAGAGGGTGGGGTCTGGAGAGGAGGGGAGGGACCAGCACAATTTGAATCATACTTGATTTTGAACTCAGGCCTGGATTCCTCTTCCCCCACTTTGCCTCCAGGTGCTAGGGGATTAAAAGCTTCTAGAGGGTGGGTCATTGCCTCCAGGCATGCAAAATTAAAGCAACAATTAGTATTAGAACTGGGAAAAGCTTCAGGAATCTCTTCAGGTTTCTCTGAAAAAGCATGGTTGGGAGAGGGAGAGATATTTCCTTGTGTGAGTAAGTTGCTGGCTCTTTTAACAAAAAGAAAAAGAAAAATAGAAAATCCAGAAAAACAAAGCATTAACATGATCTTATCTCCCATTTGTCTGGTTAAACAGACCAAAATCAAAAATAGGGTAATTAGGGAGTTTAAAAGGTCCATTCGAAAAAATTTAAAGGAAAACACAGCCAGTACACCAGTACTTAGCAGTTAAAGGGAGAGGGAGGGGAAATTTCTTACCCAACCAGAAGATCAGAAGACTGAGGGTTAGCTTTCCTCTCCGTGGTCAGCCATCTGTTAAGGGCTAAAATTCTAGCTAATCTGTCTAAAATATCTAATGAGTGGTCGCCAATAAATTATAAGCTTTAGCAAGAGTTAGACTTTTAAGCATTTATTAAAGAGAATAAGAATTTGGTAAAGAGAGAGAGAAAGGCCTAGATTCCTATCTATTAAAGGGAGAACACATTTCTAGCTCCGCTCTCCACCAGAGTCCAAAGGAAAGAGCCCCAGAGTCAGCGCCAGTCTCTTCCTTCCTCCTCCCACTAGTCCGCATCACTTCCTCCCACCAAAGAAAAGACTCCTGGTCTGTCCGCGTCACTTCCTCCCACCAAAGAAAAGACTCCTGGTCTTGCCCTCAAAGACCTTCGCTTCATGGGCAGAACTCTTCTACAGTAAGTATCCAGCAGGTGGCGTCATTCCAATCGTTACGCTTCATTTACTCACTATTAAATGAACCTGGGCAATGCAAACTCTGCCTAGGCTTTGCAACAGAAATTTGAGACAAATGGATGACTTCTTTGGGTCTAACCAGAGATCTTTTGGGAACCTTAAAATCAATTTCTTTAATTAAAACTTAGAAGCTATGAACACATATTTCCCTAAACTAGAGTGCTATACTTTTTCTGACACTTTATCTTTGATATTATTGCTGTGTTCACAAAAAGAACAAAGTGGCTACCAAGTTACTTAAGAAGACAAGTGCTTGCATAAGTATAATGGTGCAGGCCTGAGATCCCTGCTGCTATGGAAGACTAAGGCAGGTGGATCGCTGGAGATCAGGTGTTCTGAGCCATAGTAAACCAGTCAGGTGTCTGCACTAAGGCCGGCACTGATATAAGTGCGCAGGAACGGCAGGGCCATGAGGCTGCCTGACAAGGGACAAATTGTCCTCTGTGGGAAAGAGAGTGTCAGGTGCTCGGTTGTGGTGCTAGGCCTTGAGTAGCAACTATTAGAGCATGAATGAGATGGGGAGACCCAATCTCAAAAGAAAAAATAATTTAAAAATTCGACAAAGAGGATTGGTGATTTTTGTTATCCTTTTTATGTTTGTTTTATAATTGACAGTCATAGCAGTCACTATTCTTCCTTTCTCATACCCTCTGAGGCAGCGAAGTACAATGGTCAGCGGCACCAGGTTAGGGGGAAGAAGACCCAGCTTCCTGGTCCCCACTCTGCTATTAACTGACTCCCTGTGTGACTGTGGTCAAGTCCCTTCCCTCCTCTGGCTTTGTTTGTTTGTTTACCTATGTAATGACAGTATTAGATTAGATAGTTGTGAAGGTCTCTGCCAGCTCTAAAATTCCATTTCCCTACTCTGAATTTCCTCCCAGTTTTAGCCTTCTGCTCTCATGCTCTGTGTTTTAAGGTCCCTCATAACTATTAAATCTACATTCTCCGTTCTAAAATTATGTATTCTAAGGTCCCTTGTGGCTCGTAGATTCATGTTCACTTTTCTACAATGCTGTGTTCTAAGGGCCTTTCAGGGTCTCACGTTTTGTGTTCTCTGCACTACTGATCTTTGTTCTCAGGTTTCCTCCAACTCTAAGTTGCTATGGTTTGGGGTTCTCACAGTACCTGCAGCAGCTCCTGAAAGACACAGGCAGAGTTGGAGAGAGAGCACAACTTTGGGGCCCAGGGTCAAGAGGCCCCTCAAGTGATTGCCCTGGCATGAGCTCACACTGATTCTCTTGTCTCTCCCCTACAGAAGATTCAGATTCGATTGCTGTGAGGACTCTGGTTTTGGATGCTGAAAAGCCTGAGGTGAGCGCCATGGATGTGAAGGAAAGGAAGCCGTACCGTTCCCTGACCAGGCGCCGGGACACCGAACGCCGTTATACTAGCTCCTCGGCAGAAAGCGAAGAGGGCAAAGCACCCCAAAAGTCCTATAGCTCCAGCGAGACCCTGAAGGCCTATGACCAAGATGCCCGCCTGACTTATGGCAGCCGGGTCAAAGATATGGTGCACCAGGAGGCGGACGAGTTCTGCCGAGGAGGTGAGCAGATCAAGGCCAAGCACACCATCCTCTGGCCTGGCACAGTCCTTGCTGGTGGGAGGGAGGGAGGAAGCCAGGAAGTGGCCAAGACGAGGCCAGTGGCAAAAAGCCATGAGAATGGCCAGGGAGGACCATCTCCCAGTCAGGTTCTGTAGGGCACGTGAGAGAATGCCAAGTTCTGGTTCTGGGTCTTTGCCACTGGGGTAGCATGGAAAGAAGGCTGGCTTAGGCCGCACAAGACCCAGAACTGGCCACCTTCTGGGAGAACAGAATTCCAACATATGAGACAGATGAAAAATAATGCAAGGTGACAATAATAAGTACTCACATCTTATGATACTTGAAGGTTCACAAATGAAGAGTAGATAGAAAGCTGCGTTCAAACTCAGGGAGTCCAAATCCTGCCCCTCCCTGTTCTGTGTTCTGTTACTGTGGGCAAGTCACTGAGCCCCTCTGTCAGTGACCTTAGACAACTCTCTAAGACTATAAATTATGGGGGCAGCTATGTGGCACAGTGGATAGAGCACCAGCCCTGGAGTTAGGAGGACCTGAGTGCAAATCACACCTCAGATACTTACCAACTATGTGATCCTGAGCAAGTCATTTAACCATGATTGTCCCTAAATATTTAAAGGAAATGAGGAAAAACAGCCTTTCCTCACAACTCTTTATATTAGGGTAATAGACAAAACTATACTCACTTTAAAAATGAGTATACTCAGGGGCAGCTAGGTGGCGCAGTGGATAAAGCACTGGCCCTGGATTCAGGAGCACCTGAGTTCAAATCTGGACCCAGACACTTGACACTTACTAGCTGTGTGACCCTGGGCAAGTCACTTAACCCTCATTGCCTCACCCCCCCAAAAAAAATGAGTATACCGAGCCTCAAGGAGGCAAAGACTTGCCTAGGGTCACATGCCTAGTACCACAAAACTTGATTTTTCTTTTTCTCCTCTCTGTCTCCTATTGGTCTGCCAATTGTAAAGTAACTGAAAAGCCCCATGCTTTACTAATCACACAATATAAGTGGGTGGATGTCTCTTTGCCAGGCTGCTTCTCAGTCTGTAAGGCTGGAACTTTGTCAGCTCTACTGACTAGCCATGTGAAAATGTGAGTCTTGGCCTCAATTTCCTCCCCTTTAAAATGGAAATATTGGAATTGACATTATCTAGGATGGTGCTTATTTTTCTGTGCTTTTCCATTCTGGCTTATATCCCTTCCATAGGTCTTTATTCTTTATCCCAAGAGTGCTTCCAGCACTGGCATTCTATCTACCGTTCTGTGTTCTAAGGTCCTATCTCACTCGAACATTCTGTGTTTTGAACTCCAATCCATTTCTAATATTCTATGATTCAATGTTCAACCAGCCTGAGTTTTAAAGTCCCTTCCAGATTTGGCATTCCATGGTCTATATAATCCCTTCCAGCTCTGACATTCCAAGCTCTACAGCCTCTTCTAGCTTGAAATTCCAAGCTCAAAAGTCCCTTCAAACTGATATTCTAAGCTTCTGGGCCCCTTCCAGTTCTGACAGTCCACACCCTAAGACCGTTTCTGGTTCTCCCATTCTATGCCCTAAAGTTTCGTCCAGCTCTGACATTTCATATGCCAACATCTCTTCCTTCTCTAAAACCCATGTTTTAAGGTCCTTTCCAACTCTAAAGTTCTATCAGTCTTTAGAGATGAATCCAATTTGGACAAGAGACTCTAGACTACTAACTGATCAAGAATAGTAGTACTGTATTCTAAACAGTTTACCATTTGATTCCAGACTCTGTAAATGAGCATTGGTTTCGCCAGGGAGGAGGAATAGTTCTTTGCACATCCATTCCCAGGTGAAAGTTTGCAGGGAATCATCCTCACTCTCTAGCGCAATCCATTTGGTAACCAATGACTCACAGCTGGGCAGGGTCAAGAGGTGTGATCCCCTCCACCCATCAACCTAGACACCAAGAAGCTGAGAGGGAGCGACTGACCCACACGGGAATCCAAACCAAGGCCTTGGCTTCCTTAGGCACATGTTCTGACTTAAACAGCTAATGGGCCAGGATGAAAAGGGAGCAGTTTGCTAGGAAAATACAGAAAGGACCAAAGAGCAAACTGGCCACAAAAACAAACAAACAAAAAAACCATTTCCAATTTGAAAGAATAAATTCCCTAAACAAACAAGTCAGCTCATATATTGGAAGAGTCGTAGCCGGGCTGCCAGAAACCAGAATGATTCGAGTCAGCAAAGTAAAAAATAGACGCACATTAAAAAGTCTCCAATATTTATTGTCTTCCTTGTATTGACTCATATTCCTCCAGCTTAAAAGGGTATGTGGGGCAGGCCGTATGGAAATCGATGCTGCTCGGGGTTTTTTATGGCAAATAAATTTGATTTTCCGTTAACTGTAGCATTCATTTTTCATAATTTATGAGCTGCCTCTCCTGAGGAGGGTCGTGGCCAGCTGCGTATTGACATGTGGGGTAAGGGTAGCCAAAGCAGTTTGGCAGAGTAGGAAAAATTGCTTGATCAGGTGGCAAGTGACTATGCTTCCAGCCTCAGCTCTGCTTGATGGGGCGAGATGCTTCACCTAAGACTCAGTTTCCTTATTGGTAAAATGGAGGGATTGGATGGAACGATTTCTAGGTTCTTTTCAAGTCCCAATGTTTTATTCTCTAAGGGCCCTTTAGGTGCTTAACATTCTATAAATCTGTGATGATTTGTGACCAGTGGCAGAATTTGGGGTTCAGTGAGATGAGGAGTAGAGCCTTTAAAAGAATTTGAGAAGGGGGCAGCTAGGTGGTACAGTGGATAAAGCACTGGCCTTGGATTCAGGAGTACCTGAGTTCAAATCCAGCCTCAGACACTTAACACTTACTAGCTGTGTGACCCTGGGAAAGTCACTGAACCCTCATTGCCCCACCAAAAAAAAAAATAATAATAATTAATTTTAAAAAATAAAAGAGTTTGACAGCATTCTGGCCAAATCTGGCCCCTTTCCTCAAAAGAAAAGGCATATACACACATGCATGTGTATGCATATGTCATGTATGTGTACACATGCACATGTATGTACACACATGTGTTTACCTATGTCTATATATGCATGCGTATGTGTATGAAGATATAGAAATAAACACACATATTGAAAGAAACAGCCAAATCCACGTGAACAAAGCTGAAAGTTCTCTTAACCTTGCTGGTCATTCATATTTCTAACTGGTAGGTTAATAGGTGCATGGAAGGGGGAAGGGAATTAAACATTTATATAGAATAAAGTATTTTTTATAAATAATATCTAATTTGATCCCCACAACAGCCCTGCAAGGTGGATGCTGCTATTCTCATTTTACAGGTCTGGAAAAAGGCAGAAAAATGACTTGCCCAAGGTCACACAGCTAGTAAATGTCTGAGGCTCGGGTGTTCCCGACTCCCAAGTCCAGCGCTCTCTCCATTGAGCCACCTAGCTGCATGGAGTTGAGGGGTTTCTTTTGCCATGAATAAAGTGGTTACGAGTACCTTGTTTGTTCTGGAGTATAAAGAAATATATCCCACATGGTCAAGGGGGTCAGTCCACAATTCTAATACCAGATCTTGGTTGAGTGTGTAAATAGATCCCAGAAATAACATGTCAGGACTACTGAGTAGTTCCAGTTACAGAACCAACCCCACACACATATTCTTACCATATCCTTTGTTGGAATATCATAAATTATAAAGAAGTTCCCTGAAAATCAGCCAGTCACTCAACACACATGTATCAATAGCCTGCTAGCTGCTGACAAATATGAAACCATCCCTGCCCTCAAGAAGCCCCTGTTCTTAATGGCATGGAACTGTTATAAAAGCATCAATCACTAAAGCTAAAAGCCACTGTAAAAGTAATCAAGTCCAAGATTTCATTTGTAGTTGAAAAATCTGAGGCCTAGAGAAGATAAATGACTTCTCCAAGGTCACATAGATAAAAAGTGGCAAAATTTTTATTTGAACCCAGGACCTCTGATTTATTATCCAGCACTCCTTCCAATTATTTCACCCAGCTTTTCAATTGTACTTGCTAGGTCCCTGACTAGAGGCAGCTAGGTGACACCATAGTAGATAGAACTGTGGGCCTGAAGTCAGAAAGACCCATCTTAGTGAGTTCAAATCCAGCTTCAGACACATACTAGCTGGGTGACCCTGGGCAAGTCACTTCACCCGGTTTGCCTCAGTTTCCTCATCTGAAAAATGAACTGGAGAAGGAAATGGCAAGCCACTCCAGTATTTTTTCCAAGGAACCCCCAAATGGGGTCATGAGGAGTCAGCCACAATTGAACAAGAGCAACAAAGTCCCTAATTAGCGCAAATAATGAATCCCCTGAAGTGCATTCAAAGTGTATTGTACTATTCCAAGTCATAGCTATGTCACACATGGTAATCGATTCCAGCCCAATGGAAAAAAGCAGTGCAAATCTGAATAATGAGACCTCTTCAGGAGATTTACTGTTCGCTCTAATCAGGACCAGTTAGCACAGAGCATTGTTTGAGTTCACCTGAAAAGTCTCTAAGGCCTAGAGAATCAGACCAAATGAGCTGCTTCCTCAGAAAAAAAGCTTAAGCCTGCTGAAATTAGGTAGGGGATAGAATCAGGGCAGAACTAAGATAGAGAATAAAGGTTTTTCATTGAATCGGGCAAAGGATAAGCAGGGTTGAAAACCAGGGCTATGCTTGGAATGTCAGACAAAGGATTCTGGGCTGTTTCAGGAATGAGTAATTCCTCATGGTAAGAGAGATTCAGGCACACATTGGGGAAGCACTCTTTGAGGGTGTTAATATAATGAGGAAAAGAAACATTCACTTCTCCCCAGCTATGGACCAGACACTGTGTTTTATACATATTATTTCATTTGATCTTCACAAAAACCCTGGAAAGGAGGTGCTATTATCCCTGTTTTACCATTGGGGAAACTGAGGCACACCAAGGTTAAGTGCTGCATAACGAGGCAGTGTCTATGTTGGATATGGATGTTGAATAGATATCTGAACTAAGGTCTTTCTGACTCTAGGCCCAGCACCCTGTGTCACCAGCTGTCTCTAGGCAAGGGTTGGCCTACATAACTTCTGATGTTCTTTCCAACACTAGGAGTCTATGAGTCAATGGGATATGTGTGCTAGAAAAAGTAAGGAAAGAAGAGAATTTATATTCCCCCAGCCTCTTAAATTAAAAAGTAGTGGGGCGATTTCAGACCATTCCAATAAGCTATGGGCAGACCACCTACAGGGTACCAGATTTAGAATAAAAAGATCTAAGTTCTGGCTGGGGACAGCTAGGTGGTGCAGTGGATAAAGCACCGGCCCTGGGTTCAGGAGGAACTGAGTTCAAATCCAGCCTCAGACACTTGACACTTACTAGCTGTGTGACCCTGGGCAGGTCACTTAACTCTCACTGCCCCACAAAAGAGAGAGAGAGAGAGAGAGAGAGAGAGAGAGAGAGAGAGAGAGAGAGAGAGAGAGAGATCCAAGTTCAAATCCTGGCTCCTCTACTTATTCATGTCACTTGGAGTCAACCTCCTAACCTTGAAAAAGCATAGTTTATTCATCTATAAAATAGGAATAATTATCCTTTCTACATCTCAAGGTTGTATTTGGCTTCCCCCTCACCTACCTTCTAACAGTATTGACCTTGGACACAAGTTAGTTAATCTCCCTGGGCCTCGGTTTCTTTATCTGTAAAATAAAGGGGGAGAATTATGGGATGATGTTCCCCTACCAGGTTATTTGGAAAACATTTATCCTTGAAGTGATGTGAGATAATATATGTAAAACATTTTGTAAACCGGAAGGACAACAGAAATATAAGACATTATTATCACAGCATCTCAAAGTTGGAAGAGATATCAGACTCCAGCTAGTTCTACTCACCACTCCCTGAGCAAGAATTCATTCAACAACATCCCTGATAAATGTTCATTCAAGTTCCATTTGAAGAGCTTTAGCTATGGGAGAGCTCATTACCTCCTTAGGCAGAACATTACACTGTTGTACCTAAAGTTCTTCTTATTGTTGTTATTATTTTTATTATTATTATGTGATTTTGGATTATTATGTGAAAAACAGCTCCCATTTCTAGAGCATTTTAGAGATTCGGTTGTTATTCATTTCTCTTTTTTCTTTTCTTTCTTTCTTTCTTCCTTCCTTTCTTTTTTTGCAGAGCAATGAGTGTTAAGTGACTTGCCCAGGGTCACACAGCTAGTAAGTGTCAAGTGTCTGAGGCTAGATTTGAACTCAGGTCCTCCTGACTCCGAGGCCAGGGATTTATCCACTGTGCCACCTAGCTGTCCCTATATACCACCTTTCTTGAAGGGCATAATGCATGTAGTCTCAATGCCAGGTTGTGAGGAAAAGGTAGCCAGGGGCTCTGGATTCAGAGTCAGAGGACCTGGGATTGAATCTAGACTTTGCCACACAGTTCCTGTGTGACTTTGGGTAATTCAACTGCCATCTCTGAGCCTTAGTGTCCTCCTCTGTAAAATGAGAGATTTGGATGGGATGCTATCTAGGGTCTCTTCTAGCATTAAGTCCTATGAAACTTCATCATTTAGGGAACTGGAGAGTGCCAGGCTGTAACCCATATGAGCAAGCCTGCCTCTCCACATGGGCAGAGGCCTTTCCTGGCTGGACCTCCCCTGCATCAGTCGGCAGCATACGGTAGCCTGAAGATGGTGGCACTCAATGCCAGCTGATGACTCCAGGGCTGACAAAGCCATTCATGCCTTGCCAGCGTCTGTGTAGCTTTGAGTGCCTAGGAAACCAGCGTGAAATTCATACACACTCTCAAAAGAAATAACCAAGCCACAGGAGAACGGAGCCTGTTAATCTCTTGGCCTGGGCCCATAACCAACCCCTTTGCCTGGCCTGAAGAGTACTATCATTTGGATCCCTCCCGGTTCCCACCAGCCCATCCTGTTCTGATCATAGTCACTTGCGTGGCAAGGATGCTTTAAGGTTCACAGAATGCTACCACCCTGACAGTTCTTGAGGTGATTGGTACAGGGCATTATTGTCCTTATTACGCAGATAAGGAAAATGAAGCTCACCTTTCTGAACCTCTGTTTTCTCATCTCTAAGAAGGGGATGTTGATGATCAAAGCCTCCTTTTGGCACTCTTGTCAGGGGGCAAAGTGGATCAGAAACTTTCAGGTGCTATATGAGCAAGAGCAATTATTGTTATGTTTGTGGGGGGGGTTGGTCTCATGGACAGCAAATGCTGTTAATCTTCTTGGCAAAGGTATTGGAGTGGTTTTCCATTTCCTTCTCCAGCTCATTTTACAGATGAGGAAACTAAGGCAACCAGAGTGAAATGGCTTGCTCAGGGTCACACATCAGATAGTAAGTGTCTGAGGCCAGATTTGAACTCAAGAAGAAGAGTCTTCCTGCCTCCAGGTCCTGCCCTCTATCCATTGCACCATTTAGCTGCCCTGATACAGAAGTAGCATGATAAAATTGGATTTGGAGTCAGAGCACCTAGGTTTGAATACTGGATCTGTCTCCTAATGTCTTTGAGATCCTCGACAAAATATTTGACATTCTGGACTTGTTACCTGATCTATAAAGTGAGAGGAACTAGATGATGTCTCAGGGTCCCTTTGCACTCCAAGTCCTGTGATTCTAGGGGAGGGAGAAGGGAGGAAGGGACATAAAATGAAATAAGAAATTAAGGAAAGGAAGATGACTTTGACCTGGGAAGTGATGGAGGAGAGGAAGGGAAAGAAGAGAAAATATCTACAGGTTGAGATGGGGAAAGAGGGAGGCAATTCCCAACAGAGAGTTGGTGTGAACAAAGACAGGAGAGATAAAAGAGGGCAAGAGAAGATTGAAGGAAAATAAGTGTTCTGGTTGGATGGAAGAGAGAATACATGAAGGGTATTCATGTTATTTTCATAATAAGACATTTGAAAATCCAATTGGAACCAAATTGTGGAGAACCCCAAAGGACAGAACTAGAAACCATAGAAGGAAATTACAGGAAAACAGATTTCAGCTTAATATAATGGAAAACTATCCAAGAATTACAGCTGTCTCAAAGTTGATTGGATGCCTCAGGAGGTAGTGGGCTCCCCATCACTGGAGTTATTCAAGTGTAGAGGCTCTAAGATGACTTATTAGGGCTGTTATAGAGGGGGTTCATAACCAGAGACAGGTTCAACCAGATGTCTCTAGCTCTGAGACCTGATTCCATGATATCCTTGAATGCCTGTCTAGGCAATTACTCAGCAAACATCTAAATGTCTAATACATGCTGGCTACTGTTAGGCAAAGGAGATTAACATCAAATGAAGCATTCTCTGTCTTCATAGAGTTGGCATTCCATTAACCAGGTGGCTCTGTGGATACCGCCCTGCACCGGGAGTCAGGAAGACCTGAATTCAAATGTGGCCATACAAAATTAGTAGCTATGTTATCCTGGGCAAGTCACTTAAGTTTTGTTTGCCTCATTTTCCTTAACTGTAAAGTGGAGAAAATAATAGCTCTACCTTCCAGGGTTGTTAGGATCAAATGAGACAATATTGATAAAACACTTAGCACAGTGCCTGGCATATAATAGGTACTTAATAAATCTTTGTTTCCTTCTATCAGTAAAACAACATGTATGGGTGTTTGTGTGTGTATACACATACACAGACACATATGTACCTACCTACATGGGTGTATATAGAGATATATAGATATATATGAGGATATATGTGTGTATCTCCACACCCATGCCCATATATACACATGTTGTTTCCCTGAGGAAAAAAGGAAAGGAGTATCTCTATCCATCAATCCATCCATCCATCTATCTCTCTATCCATCCATCTATTTATCTATCTATCTATTAATCTATCATATATCCATCCATCCATCATATATATATATATGTGTGTGTGTGTGTATAATACATACCCACAATACATACATATGTGGCTATATATATGCACATGTGTATACACATATGTACATACATATACATGAGTAAATACACAATTATGTACAAAATAACCATGGAGCACTTGAGCCTGGAAGGATCAGAAAAGGCTTTATGTTGTTGTTTTCCTTCATTCTCCAAGAGGACCATGACAGGGGGGTGATGTCATGACTTGCAATGATTTGGATTTAAAGGAGGGAGGGCTGTGCAAAGTCACCAACCTCACTCTCTCCTCCAGTTCCATCTGGGGCCAGTGGGAAGATATACCTTAGGATGACTGGAGATGGCCCTGGATGTTTTAAAGCAATTGGGATTGTGACTTGCCCAGGGTCACACAGCTAGTAAGTGTCTGAGGTGAGATTTGAACTCAGGTCTTCCCAATTTCAGGGCCAGTGTCCCACGGGCACATGAGCTAAGCTTTGAAGGAAGCTAGAAATTCTAAGAAGCCAAGGTAAGGGGAGTTTGTATTCCCAGTACAAAGGACAGCCTATGCAAAAGTGTGGAGGGGAGAGATGAAATGACATGTTTGAGGGGCACCCGGTAGTCATTTGCCTGGAACATAACATGTGTGAAGGAGAATGATGTGAAATAAACTTGGAGAGGCAAGTTGGAGCCAGATTGGGAAGGACGTTAAATGTTAGAAGAGTTTGAAGTTAATCTCAAAATCAATCGACTCATTGGCGTTTACAGAGGCTGGAAGTGACTTAGCCAGACCCAAGCTTTAGCAATATCACTTATACAGCTTTGTGGAGGCTGGATTAGAGGGAGTCGTGCAGGGAATGCAGAATGGAAGCAGGGAGACCAGGTAGGAAGCTCTTGCATTAGCCCAGGTGAGACCTGAGACCCACACTAGGCTGTGGCCACAGGAGTGGAGAGAGAGGGAAGAATGAGGAAAATGGTGGGGAAGTAAATCTAATCAAACCTAACTGAAAGATTTTTACACAAAGGTAATGGCTAGAGATTGGGCTTGCAGTCAAGATGACCTGAATTTGACTCATACTTTAACACCTACTAGTTTATAACTGGGCAACTAGGTGGTACAGTAGATAGAGTGCTGGACCTTGAGTGAGGAAGATCTGAGTTCAAATTCGACTTCAGATGCTTACTATCCATGTGACTCTGAGCAAGTCACTTCAGCTTTTTCCCCTCAGTTTCCTCATTTTTAAAATGAATTGGAGAAGGAAATAGCAAACCACTCCAGGACTGTGTTTACCTTTCTTTGCATCCCCAGAATTTAGCACAATGTGTTGCATGTCGTAAGTGCTTGTTGATTAATTTATTGCCTATCTAAGCTTTTCACAGATTCCTCTCAATCACCATTACAATTCTAAAAACTTCAGCTATTCCCCATTGCCTAGAGAATAATTATAATAACTGATGTGTCTATGATGTTTTGAGGTTTGTAAAGCTATTTACATGCCTCATCTCATCCTGTAAATGTTACAGTCACTGTGTAGAAAATATTACAGGTATTATTATCCCCAGTTTGCAAATTAGGAAACTAAATCCCAACATGGTCAAGTGGTTGGCTAGGGGTTATACATCTTTGTTGTTGTTCATTGGTGTCTAACTCTTCATGACCCCGTTCAGGGGTTTTTTGTTTGTTTGTTTTCGTTGTTGTTTTTTTGCGGGGCGATGAGGGTTAAGTGACTTGCCCAAGGTCACACAACTAGTAAGTGTTAAGTGTCTGAGGGTGGATTTGAACTCAGGTCCTCCTGAATCCAGGGCCAGTGTTTTATCCACGGCACCACCTAGCTGCCCCTCATTCAGGGTTTTCTTGAAGATACTGGAGTGGTTTGCCATTTCCTTCTCCAGCTCATTTGACAGATGAAGAAACTGAGGCAAACAAGGTTAAGTGACTTGCCCAGGGTCATACCACTGGTAAGGGTCTGAGGCCAGATTTGAGCTGCCCCCACACTATAAAATGGACTTAATTGGACATGCACTGACTATGCGGCAGGATTGTTGTGAGGATTAAACTGAATCTTTAAGAATTGGTATCCAGTGGAACTACACTGAGTTGAATAGGGAGCAAGCTGGAGACTCTTCCGTGGCTACCAACTCAAACCTATCATTTTACTTTCTTCTAGGTGCCAACTTCACTCTTCGAGAGCTGGGGCTGGGAGAGGTGACCCCACCCCATGGGACTCTGTACAGGACGGACATTGGCCTGCCCCATTGTGGCTACTCCATGGGGGCTGGCTCTGATGCAGATGCTGAGGCAGAGGTGGTCTTGTCCCCTGAGCATCCAGTCAGACTGTGGGGCCGTAGCACCCGGTCCGGAAGGAGCTCCTGCCTGTCGAGCCGGGCCAACTCCAACCTCACCCTCACTGACACTGAGCATGAGAACACAGAGACTGGTGAGTAGTCCCTGAGTGATGAATGACCTAAACTTCAGATTTTTCTATTGCTTTTTAATCTTTCATTACAGTATCCATGTAACACTCCATCATTTTCTGCTCTGCTGAGAAGGGTGAAAAATTGTTTCTCTCTTAGCTGTCAGAAGTCATGGTCATGCAAAACATTTGTCAATGAGCTACCAAAGCAGAGACAGACCCTTGTAACTACCAGAATAGAGAGGTGCTTAGGAAGTTGCTTTATTATAGTATTATTCTGAATGTAGAACTCCCCTGAATATGTCATACCCCAATATGAGATCTCTTTGAAAACGAAAAAAAAAGAGTGAGATAGAGATAACACGTGCTTTTATCCACACATACATGGTGATATAGGGAAGAAACTGTAACACAAAATGAGCCTATCAAAATATATTTACTTGGAAATTTGGATTGTTGGATGGGTGGAGGTTGGGTCTGATGGGAGATTTCCCTCACTGGGACTACAAGGAGAGGCACTAGATGAGGCATCATGGATAACTTCAGAGACCTGAATGAAACTTGGGTGGGGATTGCTTTCAAGGTCAAATTCTTAATGTGGAAAGTTAGCAGAATGGGTGGATAAGAACCAATTGGCATTATGGTCATTAAAAGGTACATTTAATTTCTCTCTAGGCTGTATTTGGTAGAAAGTTATAGCCTACATTAATATCAGTAATGATTTCTGTGAGGCCCAACAGTTTTCTATGGGAGCTGAAGCCCCCAAGTAGTCTGTCTGGTACTTTGATGTCAAAACCACCATCTTGGATTGCCTGCCTGGTAGAGTGTATACAACCTTAGTCTTTGTACTTTTTATAGGATGACTCTCCCCAAAAAGCATTTCATCTTTTGGTTCCCTAGAACTTAAAATGAAATGCCTTCCCTCTCCTCATCATCTCATTTTATCATATTTCAGATAATCTTTACGCCACCCTACCCTGGTTCCTTACCATCCCATTTCCTCAGCAAACATGTCACCAAAGGTTACTTTGATGAAAAGGAGTAAAAAGTTGGTTCAGGAACACTTGAGCAGAAGAATATCAGGGAAGGAGAATGGGAAGAGAGGGGATGTTTTCCTCCTTGTAGAATTTTCAGCAGCATCTCATCTTGGTCTGTGATGAGACGTTCTGTCCTGTAGGGATGTATTTCAATAGACGGGACGACTTAATACTGTCTAGTCCAAGGAAGGCTAACGTGGAAGTGAGGAAATATGAGGGAATCCAGGATCTGAAATTTATTAAAGACATGACTTTGAACAAGTCACTTCCCCTTTCTGAGACTCAGTTTTTTCATTTGCCAAATGGAGACTATAATAATTGCACCTCATACCTCCCAGGATTGTGAAGAGGAAAAAGCTTCATAAGCCTTAAAGAGCTGCATAAAAAATAAGAGTTATTGGTGGTTGTTTTTTTTTTTTTTTAACTGCTTTGGTATTTCTGATGCTTCGAGATAGCTGATGATGAGTAAAGTGTCAGATTCTTCCAAGCATTTGACCAAAAACTTGTGCTGACTTGTGAGAGGGAAGGGGAGGAATAAGGACCAAATCCCTGAATAGTCAGCTTCATGTCATACAGCAAGTTTCCTGTCTTGGCTTTTGGAGATATTGTTGTTTGTCCTTCATTCTCAAAGAGGACTATGACATCACGGTGATGTCATGACTTGCATTAAATTGGATTTTTAAGTGATGGAGGACTGTGCAAGGTCACCAAAGTCACTCTCTCCTCCAGAGCCATCTGGGTCCAGTGTCAAGATATATATCAGGATGACTGGAGATGGCTCCAGATATTTAAGGCAATTGGGGTTAAGTGACTTGCCCAGGGTCACACAATTAGTAAGTGTCTGAGGTGAGATTTGAACTCAGGTCCTCCTGACTCCAGGGCCAGTGCTCTATCCACTGCTGCATCTAGCTGTGAATAGAGCAACGTCCCCCACACCTGTGCCCTTTCCTGTCATTTCTACATCTCTCTCGTCCAACAATATTTTACCACTCACAAAATTACCCGTTTAATTGAGTTCTTCATCACCTGTGAACTAGATTATGATATCAGCCTCCTCATTGGTCTCCCTTGCCTAAAGGCTCTCCCCACTCCTGTCCATCCTACATACTGTTCACAAAGTATTCATTAAGTGCTGGTCTGACTATATCCCACCCCCCCACCCCCACCCCGCCATTCATCCACTTCCTTTTACTTCTGGACTTTTTTTTTTTAGCTTTTAAATCCCTACACAACCTGACCCCAACAAGTCTTCCCAGCCTCATTGGACATTGTTCACTCTTCCCCACTCTGTTATCCAGCCAGTTTGGCCTTTGCTCCTTTCCTCACACTCCCCACTCCATCTGTCTTCCCATCTCTATGCTTTTTTATTGGCTGTCCCCCTTCCTTACCTTCATGTATTAGAGCCTCTCACTTCCCAGCTCAGGTGCCATCTTCTGCATGATGCTTTTCCTGATTCCCTCAACAGCTAGTGCCCTCTCCCCCAAATTACCTTCTATTTAACTACTTTGAATAAATTTGCATTTATTCACTTTATATTATAGATCATACACACTGTGCCTTTTTCAGTTTGTACCTGTAGTCTCTCCCTCATTAGAATGGAAATTCATTGACAGTTGGGATTGTTTCATTTTTCTCTTTGGTGCTTGTATCTCCAATTCCTAGCTTTGTGCCTGGTAATAAATGCTTATTGATTCCCTAATTGATTGGCCACAGATGGATGCAATTGAAGGATGGTACTTGAGTTACTCGGGTTCCATGTTTAGCAGAGAGAAGAGAAGACATAAGGGTTATGTGAAAGGTTGTCCCATGGAAGGCAGGATAATATAGCAGAGAGAGGGCTGACTTGGCAGTCCAGAAGACCTGTATTCATATTCTGCCTCTGACAGTGAACTGTGGCATGTAGCTATGTGATTCAATGTCAGCAAACTCTTACAATCTGGTGGAAAGAGGTGTGAATTTCAAATCGGAAAACCTAGATTTGAATCCAGCTCTACTACCTAGCACAGTGCCTGGCCCATGGTAGGTGCTTAATAAATATTTATTGATTGTTTAATCGATTGCCATTAAGGACCTATGTGATCTCAGAAAATATCTTAATCTCCTTGGGCCTCAATTTCTTCATCTATAAAATGAAGCAGTTGAATGAGAGATCTTTTCAAGCTATAAATCTATATTCCTCTGGAACTTACAAATTACAGAACTTGGTCTGAGTGTAGTTTCTGTATGAGAAAATCTCAACAATGAATCATGCATCCATGCCCCATTCCCTTCTTTTTTTGGGGGGGGGTTAGGAAATTGGGGTTAAGTGACTTGCCCAAGGTCATATGGATAGTGTCAAGTGCCTGAGGTCGGATTTGAACTCAGGTCCTCCTGACTCCAGGGCTGCACCACCCAGCTGCCTTCCTTATTCCCTTCTACATAAACACACACACACACACACACACACACACACACACACACACTCTTTAGGAAGAACAATTAATTATTCCCTGTGGTCCCAAAGAGCTGACCTAGAAATAATAGGTAGGTAGTACAGAGCAGTAGGTGATCATAAAGGGCCAAACACAACTGAAACAATTGGAAAAATAATAAGAAAGAAAAAGAACAGAGGGGTAGATGTTAGCTTTATATAATGAAAAATGTCCAGACACATCTCACTGTTAAATAGTAGAATTGACTGCCATGGGGAGAAACAAGCTTCCTATTGCTGTAAGTATTTGAAGACTTGTCAGGGATGATACCAAAGGGATTGCTACTCAGGCTGGGTGATTTCTGATGTCCTCTCCAACTCGGAGATTCTGTGATTCTGAGTACAGACACCCCCCACCTAACATGCCTGACAAAGTTCCTTTCCAATATTATCCATGATACTAAATAGCCAAAGCCCACTGTAGCAACCCACAACTCCACCATCACGTTCTTTGTCCCATCAAGAGACTTTCATGTCCTGTTGTTTCCCATGATGAATCTTCAAGGATGTAATCAGCAAGAGGTGGGCTGTGCCCATACAAAGTCAACATTGTTCTCCCTTCCCTTAAATACATAACCGCTCTTACCAGGTCCTTTATGGTAGAGACAAGGAAGCCAGAAGGGGTAAAGGAACCAGACAGCTAGCGTGACACGAAGACAACAGTGTTATTTGTTCTTTGAAATGCTTCTTACCATGGAGCTGTAGTGACAAATGATCATTTTTACTTAAAGCAGTGACAGGGTGAGGCACACACCTCCCACGTTATTGTATGTTCACATTCAGCTGAATTAAGCTTCTGTTGGGTGATAATGACACGTTAGGCAAGGCTGAAGATACACAGGAGAATATGGAAGGGGTTACCTGTTTCTTTTCCTTCCTCTAGCCCACATTCATAGCATTCTCATAGGAGTTAGAGCTGGAAAGGACTTTGAATATCAAGCCATTCAAACCCCCAGTTTTATAGATAAGGGAACTGAGGCTGAGAGAGATTAACGGATTTATCCAAGTTTACACAGGTGGTATGTGTAGCTGAATCGGGATTTGGACCCGCTTCCCCTGACTCTAAAGCTAATGTTCTTTCCATTTCACTACCCTTACAGTTGTTTTCTTAGGG
The DNA here is from genome assembly GCF_019393635.1 of Dromiciops gliroides. Lineage (NCBI taxonomy): Eukaryota > Metazoa > Chordata > Mammalia > Microbiotheria > Microbiotheriidae > Dromiciops > Dromiciops gliroides. The sequence goes on along the minus strand of NC_057863.1, from coordinate 552,069,249 downwards.
CATCCATTTATGGGCTGGATTTAGGAGAGTTAATTCCCATTGCTTGGATTAGGCCTGGTTTGCTTAGGAAAAGGTAAGACAAGTGGAAATTTAGAGGATACATCTTTGTGCTTACAGAGACTTAAAAGTTTGAAAAGGGGGCTTTCTTCCCCAGGCATGGGGTCTTGGGAGCAGAAAAGGGGGTTCCAGAGGGATGTGTTCAGCTAGCCCACAAGTGCCTACGTTTCCTTGTTATCTCACATATCTCATAATCAGACCAGCTCAGGTTTGGCCCCTGTTTCATCCCCTATTATCCCACAAAGACCAACAGATGCTTCATTTTAAGGACACCACTTCCATGTCAGATTTCAGACCACACCCAGCCTCATGGGAACCCAAAAGAACCCACAACAACCCACACAGAAGGATAAGCAGGAAACAAATTCCCGGGTTTCTATTAGTAAGGAAAGCCTCTAGTTTTCTATCCTGCATCCTGCCTCCCACCTGCAAAATGTACAGCACCTTACAACACATTTCATGAGAGAGCAGACTGCTTCTGTTCAGCAGATCACCAGGTCAGAGCCACTGCCTCTTTACTGGCTTTTATTCTCTGTTAGTCAATCGCTTACATGACAGGGAGAGTGAGAGAGAATGGCCTCAGTCATAAATGAATGAATAAATAAATGAATGCAAAAACATGTATTTACTATGTACTAAGTGCTGAGAATACAAATAGAAGAAGCGATGCGCACTCTATAGCTGAGAAATACAAGTGGAAAGGCAAGAAATGTGCCCTAGCTGATATGTCTTATGTAAGGACTATCTCCCTCTGTTCTTCAGAAGCAGGAGATAACTCTTATGAGAAAATTCAGCTATCAGATGGATAGAAAGGCCTGGAAGTCCTAAGGGCAAAACAACAGATAAGATGGCAAGGTCCAGGGGTCCTTAGCAAAACAAAAGAGACCGAATCTCTCTTTCCTATGCCAGTCTTTGAAATATTTGAAGAGAAATATCACTCATTTTTGTTTCTACCTCAACGGTAACAACCACTATTCTTTCAACCAATCCTCATATGAGTGGGCCTTCCCCCTTTTGGTTATTCTTCCTAAAATGTGGCGGCCAGAACATAACCCAGTATTTCAGATGGAGTCTGACCAGGGAAAAGAGAGACTTGTGATGACGCTCCTCCTGTACGTACCATACCTTCCTGGATACAGCCTGGGGTGGGGTTGGGGGATGGGGAGGGGGAGGTTGACTACCATGCCCCACTGCTAACTCATCCAAAACTCACTGATCTTTTTAGGATTCGCTCAGAAATACTCCCTGTGCTTTGTACTTATGAAAGTAATTTTTACCCCAATTCTGAGACCTTACATTTCCCTATATTTAAAGTATATAGCCTCTGTTATCCATATATAACCTCTCAGCATGGTCACACGTTCATTAGACTTCCCTAAAAAACCAAAACAAAGACAAAGCAAAACAACAGCAACAACAACAACAAAAAAGACAAAAAGAAACAAAACAAAACAAGACAAAAACAAACAAAACCAAAACAAAACTGTAGTTCGTAGTTTGTCTCTAACTAGTGGGAATTCTTAAGAATTCCACCCTTGCAAGTGTGGCTAACTTCACCTTCCTTTTTTTTTAGTGAGGCAATTGGGTTTAAGTGACTTGCCCAGGGTCACACAGCTAGTAAGTGTCAAGTGTCTGAGGCGAGATTTGAACTCAGGAACTCCTGACTCCAGGGCCAGTGCTCTATCCACTGTGCCACCTAGCTGCCCCCACCTTCCTTTTTTTACTCATTGTCACTTCATATGGTGATTGGTGCATTCAACTTAAACCCTGTAGTCAGAGTTTAAGAGGATGTTAGAGACCATACAGCCCAGCCTCCTCCTTTTAAGGATGAGGAAATCAAAGCTCAGAAAGATAAGAGTCTTGCCCAGGGTCACACAACTAGTGTCTGTGGCTAGATTTGGACCCCAATCTTCCTGACTCCAAGTCCACTATACCATATTGCTTCTCCATGTCTCCCAGACAACTACTGGGACTCATTTATGGGAGACCTATGAAAAATGAACAATGGCAACTCACATCAACGCAGACTTTGATTCTACTGCCAAGCTATATAATTGCATTATTCAATAATAATTGTCAACAGTATTGATAGGCTCTGTGCCTTTAGCTGAGGTCAATGTGGACATTCCACAAAGTCACCATAAATAACAATTTTATGGGATCCATTAAAGCCAATTTTTCTACTGAAGGTTAATGTCAGCAACTTTTATGTCAGTGTTTAATATCCAAAATAAATATATTATTGACTTGGTATTGTAAACTCTTGAAGCTCTATGGTGAAATACAAGACAAGCTAGAAAGTTAGAAAGAAGATATCTTTTGAGTAGAGACTTTGAACAGAATATGGATCTTAACTGGTCCAAGTCAGTAGCTTCATCTTCTGCAAATGGTTTGAGCCACAGTGAAAGGGCAGCTTCAGCATGTAGTATTTCCTGCATATACCCCTTTCTCTTCTCTGGCCTTGCCACTATGCTACTCCAGGCCTTTGTTTCCTCATTCTTGGTCTTTCACAATAGCCTACTAATAGATCTCCTTGCCTCAAGGCTCTTCCTACTCCCCTCCATCTTCCACTCAATGGTCAGATTGATCTTCCTAAATTGCAGGTTTGACCATGTCACTCCATTATTCAATAAACTCTAGTCATTTCCTGTCACCTCCAGGATGACATATTACATCCTGTTTGGCATTCAAATCCTTCCTCCCTGTCCAATCTACTTCCATCTTATACCTACACACACACACACACACACACACACACACACACACTCACACACACACTGATCCAGTGAAACTGGCTTTCTTGCTCTTCTTTTGAATAAGACAGTCAGTCTCCTGACTCCAGACATTTCACTGGCTCTCTCTTACACATGGGATGTTCTTCCTGTTCACCTCTATCTCCTGGTTTCTCTGGCTCCCTTCAAGTCCCAGAAGTCTTTTGTTATCTCCTTTCATATGAATGCTTTCTCCCTGTTGATTATCTCCATTTTATCTTGTATATATTTTGTTTGCCCATAATTGTTTACTTGTTTACCCCCATTAGATTGTGAGCTCCTTGAAGGCAGGAACTCTATCTTTTATTTTATCTCCAGCACTTAGTACAGTCCCTTTCCTTCCCTTCCCCCTCTTCTTTTCTCTTCTCTTCCCTTCCCTAGTCTTCCCTTCCCTTTTTTATCCAGTGCCTGAATCAGTAAGTGAATAATAATTGCTTGTTGAGTCTCTGAGTTTGATCAGAAGCAATGATCCTCCCTTGGACTTTTCACTCATGTAATCATACACATCCATTGCTTATCAAAAAACATTCAAACCTCTGATGTCAACAGACCCTAGTTTCAAATTCAGGTCTTTGGACTACAAATCCAGTGACCTTTCCACTACACATTTCCATGACACAAGGGAGCCTGGGAGTGGGGGTGGGGGAAAGACAATCACCCTCCCTTTTCTGCGAAGGGATTAAAGCTGACTTGCTGGACTTGATTCTGCAATAAAAGGATGAGAAGAGAGGATACAGTTAGTTCCCTTGGTGATCATCCCTGATCCTCTAATGGCTTCAGCTATTTACTGGCCAGGAAGCACAGAGGTCTTTGAATGACTTCTCTTCCCCCTAAGTGCCCTCCAAAAAGCCAATGCCATTTCCTAGTATTTCTCTGAAGGGGAAACACTATCATGTTAAAACTCTGGCGTGGCAGAATTGAGGATAGGTCTGTCCTTACATTCATTGACCTGAGAGAAGGTGTTGGGTGTTTGCAACCTATTACAAATGTGTTCTTGATTTTAAAAGAAAGAAAGAAAGAAAGAAAGAAAAAGGAGGAAGGAAGGAAGGGAAAAGGAAGGAAAGAAACATGGGGGTAATGGGTGCTTACTGAAAGGGCAAGGATGATCTGGCAAATATTCCTGTTCCGTTAGGAAGTTATAGCAAATTCACATTTAAGAGGCACAACTCCTAAGATTAGATGATAGAATCCCAGTAAAAGCATTGGGACACACAGCCTAGAGTCAGATCCTGTTTCCAAGTCCAGTGAGGTCACTGAGCTCATTATCAACTGGGAAACAGCCCTAGAATCAGAATTAGGAAACATGGGTTTGAACCCCAATTCTGTAGCCTACTTGCAGATTGATCATGAGCAAGTAAGTTAATATCTGAGCCTGAATTTCTGCATCTATAAAATGGGAATGATTTCTGCATTGCACACCTCTTAGGACTGTTGTGAAGAAAGTATTTTGTAGACCTCAAAGGAAGCTAAGGGCAAAATGGAGAGGTGCTGAACTTGGAGTAGGGAAGGCATGAGCCTTATTAACTGTGTGAGTGGCCTCAGGCCATTCACTTAATCTCTCTCAGGTTCTATTTATCTGCAGAAATGGGATAATAATAGCAACTCCCTCTTAAGGTTGTTATAGGATGACATATATAATTTTGTTGTTGAGTCCTTTCAGTCCTGTTTGACTCTTTGTGACCCTGTTTGGGGTTTTCTTGGCAGAGGTATTAAAGTGGTTTGCCATTTCCTTCGGCTCATTTTACAGATGAGGGAACTGAGGCAAACAGAACTTAAGTGACTTGCCCAGAGTCACACAGCTAGTGAATGTTTGAGGTCACATTTAAACTCAGGTCCTCCTGACTCTAAGACTGGAGTTCCATCCACTTTGCCACCTAGCTGGCTGGCAAAACATGTAAAGCGTTTTGTAAAACTTAAAGGTTTTTTTGTTTTTGTTTTTGTTTTTATTTTTTATTTTTTTGCGGGGCAATGAGGGTTAAGTAAGTTGCCCAGGGTCGCACAGCTAGTGTCAAGTGTCTGGGGTCAAATTTGAACTCAGGTCCTCCTGAATCCAGGGCCAGTGCTTTAGCCACCTAGCTGCCCCCAAACTTAAAGGGTTTTATAAATGCCAGTCATTGTTGTTGCTTTTTGTTTGTTGTTGTTACTGCTCCTCTTCCTCAAAATACTATAAAATTAATTGTGAGTTCTTGTGATTGCTGCCCATAGTGGTGGCTAGGAAACAATCCAGTGGAGTGAAAAAAGCCTCTATGCTGAGTCCAGAAATCTGCATTGCCATCTTGGCTGGGTCACTAACCAGCTACAAGATTCTGAATGAGCCTCCAGAGTCTCCTCTGTAAGGTACAGATAGTGATCTTTGCACCATCTACCTCACCGGGGTTTTACATGTATGAAAATGAAATCAAACGTAGGAAAAGCAATTTGTAACTTCTAGAAATATAACAGATTGTACTGTGTAAAATCAGAAAAACCTTATTCTTCTTGTAGTCCTGCACAGATCCCTGTTAGAACATTCTTAAAGATCTCCCTTTGTGTAAAGAACTCTGATAAGAGGGATCCTCTTCCCCTCCCCCTACCCCCCACCCCTTTCAGGAATCCAGAGCATTTCTGGACAGCTCTGATTGGTAAGAAACTCTCCCTTATGTTAAGCTTAAGTTTGCCCTTAGTTATGAGAAAAAGAAATAAAAACAGCAGAGGAGAGTCAGTTCCCTTCTTTTACTAAAGAAATTGGGTTCAGAGAGGTTAAGGTACTTGACCAGAATCCCACAGCTTGAAAACATCAGAGCTGGAATTTGAACCCACATCTTTGGAGTACAGACTCAGGGCTTTTTGGATAGTTCCTGGGTCTTTGCTCTTATTGTCCTTGGCTTTCATAGCCTGTGGTACCTTAGAAACCCATTGTTAAATCTGGAGGAAGAAAGGAGTGGGAGGGATTCAAAGCTATGCTAATTTAAGATGGATTGCATTTTCAAAACTAGGTTAAGACCTGCTGTGTGCAGAGGTGCAGAAAAACAAGGTTTTGCTTTTAATTTAAGCAACTACGATTTGCAATTCCAGAAGTGACAGTGTATAGAATGGCACACTCTTATTAAAGGGGTTTTTGTTGTTGTTGTTGTTGGTTTTAATTCATTTTCCCCTTTGGGAAATTCAGTTCTGCTTTGGAAGAGTGACTTTTCAGGGCCACCTTAGTCTGTTAGCAGACTGCAGAGTGACGCTGACAAAAAGAGAGGTGGGGGTTTTCGCTCATCCTTTGTGACCTTGGACAAGTTCCTTTCCTTGTCTGGGTCTCAGTTTCCTTATTTGTCATGTCAGTTGAGGGTAAAAATACTTGTACTCTCCACTGCTCCAAGGCACACGAGGAAGTTGGTTTGTAAATGTTAAAGTCTCATTGAAAAATGAGTGATTTAAATGAATTCAGTGTCCTTGTCAGTGTCTTTTCAGTGGTGTTGGACTCTTCGTGACCCCATTTGGGGTTTTCTTGGCAGAGATACTTGGAAGGGTTTGCCATTTCCTTCTCCAGCTTGTTTTACAGATGAGGAAACTGGGGCAAACGGGGTGAAGTGACTTGCCCAGGGTCACACAGCTAGTGTCTGTGGCCAAATCTGAACTCATGAAGAAGAGTTAGCCAGACCCTACTATATCTGCTGTACCACCTAGCTATCCTCAAATGAATCAGTAAATAAGCCTTATTTGTAGAATGAATAGTCCATCAACAGTGTGGTCCCTCTCTACTTTATCTTCTACTCTTCCTCAGTCCCAGTCTCAGCTGTATTCAGATTGATTTACTCAATTTGTCTCCAACAGGCCTAACTCATGGCATGATCACTGCATGAAATGGCTTCCTCCTCCTCACCCCCCTTTCTTGATCATCTTTAATGCTGGTACCTTTCATCTGTTGAATCTCTCTAATTTATCCCGTATATATCTTGTTTGTTCATGGTTGTAGACTTCAGAGCCTGGGCTGTATTTTGCCTCTCTTTGTATCCCAAACACTTAGCACAGTGCCTGTCACAGTGGGAGCTTAATAAATGCTTATTGACTGACTGATTTACTGACTGACCAACTGACAGACTGACCCTTTCCCATTGACAATAGATAGCCTACTCTTCTTCCAAGGCCTCCCTCAATTTATTTCCTCCCAGACCTTCCCTGACCTCCTGAAGCCATAGCTACCCTTTCCTCCCTAATATTCTTTGAGTACAGTAGTCAACAGTCAAGAAACCTTTATTAAAGACTCACTGTGTGCTGAGGTGTTGCTCCAGTTGAAGGAACATTAGATTTAGCTTTGTAAGACCTAGGTTTGATAGTGGCTTTCCTGTCTATCAAGTTAGATGGCCACAGTCAAGTCTCTAAGCATCAGCTTTCTCATCTGTAAATTGGAGCTCATATTTACCTTCCCTATCTTATTGAATCAAGTGAAATATATGTATAAATATAATAAAAACATCGTTATTTGCTTATGCTGCTTTGTGTTGTAAGTTACCTATGAATGCACATGCCTAGTCTTCCTAACTTAAGTGCCAACCTCAGAGCTCACTTGCTTTGTGACCCTGGGCAAGTCATTTAACCTTTTTCTGCCTCGGTTTCCTCATTTGTAAAATAGAGATGATAATAATAATAGCACCTACCAGCATGGTTGTGAAGATCATATGGCATAACATAAAGTATTTTGCACACCTCAATGGGCAACATAAATGTTAGTTATCATTAGTATTACTCCCATATACCTGATCCCCAACATGGTAGAAGGGATGGTATTTCTAGCACCCAAACAATAATACTTAATGACAGCGAGTAATAGTTTTAAAGCTCAAAGGGATCCATAAGTTTATCTAATAACAAGTCTCTCAATTTGTAGATAATGAAACTAGGGACCAGAAGAGTTAAGTGATTTGTTCAGTAACACATCTTATTTGATAGAGAATCTTATGCTTCCAATAATAACAATTCACATTCCTAATAGTGCTTTTTCTAACAACCACCCTCTGAGTTGGATAGGGAAAGTATTAGTATGTCCATTTAACAGATAAGGAAACTGAGACCCAGAAAAAGAAAGTAACTTGCCCAAGGCCACACAGCTAGTAAGTATCTGAGGCTGGATTTGAACCTGAGTTTCCTGATTCCAGTTCAGCAACTTGTTTCCCTCTTTACTCTCTTCTTTTAGTCCTCTACTATTAAAATGGAGTATAAGTTCCCTGAGGGCAGGGATTTTGTTACATTTGTCTAGCAGAGGGCCTAGTATGAGCAGCCATGTAATCAGTTCTGTTTATTTGATTTGGGAATTCTGGAAGTGGTTGTAGTACAACCCTGTTGGTGCCCAAGACAACCAAAGAAGAGAAACTGAGGCAAGAAGAATGTAGGGGATTGCACATTATTTGCCTTGTCTTGGTAAGTGGAGAAAAAGGTGGTCGGAGGGGGAACAGCATATACACACAACTGGAAATTAATGTGTCAAGTTAATTTTGCACTCCCACCCAACCTCCGGCTAATTATTGTAAATTTAATTTCACGCTAATCAACCTGAGCTGTGTGACAGCCATACAGAAAGATCTATTATTTCCATGGGCTCCAGGAGGAAGGTTTTGGTGCTGCCTGGTTGGAGATGCAGAAAATTATGTCAGAGCGGAAGAGGACCAGCTTGGGGCAGGGCCCTGAGGTGAATCAGGGAAAAGAAGGGTTTTGCCCAACCCCAATGTGATGGTCTCAGGTAGAAACACAATGGAGAAAAGTGGTCCAAAAGGAAAGGGCAGCATGATACCAACCTAGACAAGGGAGGCCATGGACTCAAGAATTAGAATGGGACATGGATATATTTGAACTCTGCCAATAAGGAAATTTCTTCTGCCTGACCATGTGTATTGGTTACAAGGTTTTTTTTGTTTGTTTGTTTTCAAAATGAGGCATGAGTGTGTGAGAGGAAAAGAAATTACAATTAAAAATAATAAAAATACAAGGAATTTTTATAAAAGAGGTAGGGCATCCTTTTGGCCTGGCTTGCATGCTGCAGAGTAGTTTAGTGAGGACACTAAGCTGGAGGTTGAAAGATCTGACTTCTAAACCCAGCTCTGTCACTAGGTTGCTGTTTGAACTCAATCAAGTAGATTTCCCTCCCTGAGCCTCAGTTTTCCCAATAGGAAATTTTAAAACTTAGTTTTCCTCATTAATTGACTGTCTGGCCCTCTAAAGGGTCCTTGCCTCTCTTGGAGAATATTTTCTTATGTATCGTAGAGCTATAGGGGCTGCCTGATTTTTTCGTCACTGGTTACTTGGGTTTTCAGTTTCTACAGAGGTTGATAATGGGTTAGATGGGTTTGTTTATTGAGGATTTGTTGAGGCACTTGAAAGTCATGTAGTAGTTAGTAATCTAGAGCAGCAAGCTTTGAGGGAGAGGGGGGATGTTGGTTAAGGAAAAAGCTAGATATTGGCAAGGGCAGCTAGATAGTTCAGTGGATAGAATGCTGGGCCTAGAGTCAGGAAGACTTGAGCTCCAATCTGCCCTCAGACACTAGCTGTATGATCCTGGGCACTTAACCTCTGTTTGCCTTAATCCACTGAAGAAAGAAATGGCAAACTCCAATATTCTTGCCAAGAAAACCCCATGGACAGTATGATCCACGGGGTCATAAAGAGTCGGTATAGCTGAACGACTGAACATCAAAAAGATCAGGAACCCTCATAATCCAGCAGGGTTTGGGGAAGCTCTCAGGCAGCAGCTAAGAATCAGAGAATTGTGGGGTTTTGTTTTTTTTTAAACTAGCATCCATCATATTACCCACATTATAGGCTAGTAGTTGTATAATCTTAGATTTTAAGCTGGAAGGGATATTGAAAGTCATCAAATTCGACCACCTGATTGAGTGAAGAGAGTTCTAACGAGGTTTAGTAACTCACCCTGGGTGACATTGCTAGTAAAGGGCTGAGGTCTTCCCAACTTGAAGTCCACTCTCCACTCTGAATTGCATTGTACAACAAACCTTCTCTTCCTTCCTCAAGTCTCTTTGGCCCTCCCTCCCTTTTCTCTCTCTTAGCAGATGGCCTTACCTCCTATTTTATTGAAACCATCTGCCCAGAGCTCCCTTTTTGCTCATCCTGCCATCTAAGTCCTTTGGTGTCATGCCTTTATTTTTCCTTCTTTGTTATGGTTTCCAAAGAAGAAGTGGCTCCTTTCTTTGTGAAGGCTAGCCTCTCTATTTGTGTAATTGGACACATCCTTCAACTTTCTTGAATCTCCTTATCCACGGACTTCTTCCCTGCTTCCTACTAACCAACCACAGTCAAGCTTCACTTGATCCTGCTTTCACCTATAACTTTTTTTTTTTTTTGGTGAGGCAATTGGGGTTAAGTGACTTGCCCAGGGTCACACAGCTAGTAAGTGTCAAGTGTCTGAGATCAGATTTGAACTCAGGTCCTCCTGAATCCAGCACCAGTGCTCTATCCACTGTGCCACCTAGTTGCCCCCTCACCTATAACTTCTACCAGCCTATAATCTCTTCTCCTTTCTCCAGGTAAACTTCTACAAAAAGCCATCTACACTTCTTGACTTCCCGGCTATGTCTCAACCCTTTGCAATCTGGCTTTTGAACTTAATGTTTGGCTGGAACTGTTCTCTCCAAGTCTGCCAACAATGTTGTAACTTTTAATCAAAACACCATATGTCTATTTATCTATGTACATTCTCTTGATGTAATGGAAAAAACTTTCTAACATTAAAAAGTTCTTAATAAGATGATCTTTGTGGTCCCTTCCAAAGTAGAATAGACTCCCTAGAGAGACAGTAGCTTCTTCCTCACTGGAGAGTATCACAAATACTAGATAACTATCATTTATAGATAACATGAGTTATGATGACTTTCACAAGATCACACTGGTAATAAGTAGTATAATTTGTACCCTTTGAGGCAGCTAGATGATACAATGAGTAGAGTCCTGGGACTAGAACCAGGAAGAACTGAGTTCAAATCCACCCTTGGACATTTCCTACCTGTGTAACCTTGAGAAAGTCACTTAATCTCCATCTGCCTCAGTTTCCTCAATTGCAAAATGCCTCATAGGGTTATTTTGAGGACTAAATAGGATAATATTTATGAAATACTCAACACAGTGCCTGGCACATGGGAGGATCTCAATAAATGCTTTTCCCTTCCCCTTCTAATCAAATGCTGTTTTTGCTACTATATATCCCTGCCTCTCACTGGAGGTTATCAAATGGAGGCTATGATAGCTGTCACTTTAAGGTTTGCAAAGCATTTTGCCCATGTTATCTCATTTGATCCTCATAGCAAACCCTGGGAGGGTGCTTGTCAGAGATGTCGTAGGGAGAATTCCTGTTCAGGTGGACAAGATGACCCCCGAGGTCTCTTCCAACAGAGATTTTGTGCTTCTGTGAAATGAGTTTGCTGCCAATCTGTTCATCCTATAGCTGCAAAAACAAATTGGTTTTCTGAATGCATCCCAGGAAAAGAAATAAGTCTGCACGTGGAGCCTTAAACAGACTTAAAGACTTGAATAAAGTAGGAGAAATCGTTCACCATTTGAATAGATTTCCAGAATGAAAGTGGGGCAGCACTGGGGGCAGCCAAAAGGAGGCACCGACTCTATGGGCTCCGATTTAAAAGAGGATTTTGAAATTTCAATTGGCAGGCCATTCAAATGAGAGTGGCATTGAGGAGTAAGAAATTAGATATCCCATTAAAAGGCAAGGGCCGTGAGAGACACACTTCCCCTCAGGAGTAATGAGTGACGCCTTCTTGCCTCTTTCAAGAATGGAGAAAACTTATTTGAATTGAAAAGGATTTGCTCTTTCCCTATTCCTCTGATGAATTTATTCAATGTAATGCTAAGGTGGACTCTATTGAAAAATGAATTTTATTTGGGGGAAAATATCAAGTAAATTTTTCTCTCAGACTAGATTCTTAAAAATAAAAATCACCCTTCTAATTTCCCAGCTATCATGTTATAGACACACTGTGTGTGCACACGTGTATACACACAAATACTTTCTGTCTGTATGGTATTTTTTTATTGACTAGTTTCACATCTACCATTTCATTTTATTTGACCCTTCCATAAACTCTGGGACATATTAAAGGAGAATAGTAATGATTACACTCCAGTAGCAGCATCCTAGAAGCAAGGTGGAAGAGTGGAAAGAGTACTAGATTTTAAGTCTGAGTGCCTGAGTTCGAATCCCACCTCTGACACTTAGTCCCTGTGTAACCTTGGACAAGTTGTTATACCTCTCTGGGCTATAATTTTCTTTCCTGGAAAGTGAAAGGGGATGGAATAAATTGATCTCTGAGGTCCTGGTTAGCCCTATACAATGATCCTATGAGGATCTCATCCAGTACTCAAAAAATAAAAACTTTGTGAGATAGGTAAGAGCACAATGGATAGAATGTTGGACTAGGAGTTCATGAAACTTGAGTTCAAATCCTATGACATGTACTTACTAGCTTTTTGATCCTGAGCAAGTCAATTTAACCTTAATAAGCCTCAGTTTCTCCATTTCTAAAATGAGAACAGTAAGGCATTTACCTGATGTGGTTGTTATGAAGATCAAATGAGATTATCCAACACATATATGTATGTATGTATGTATGCATGCATGCATGTATACATGTATGTGACCCTGGGCAAATCAGTTTAACTTTTCTCAGCCTCTGTTTCCTTATTTATAAAATGGGAATAATAAAGCACTTAGCTGATAGGATTATTGTGAAAATCAAATGAGATTACATATACATACATACGTGTGTGAATGTGATATGTGCAATATGTATATATGTAAATATATGTATAGAAATCTGCAAACTTTAAAGTTCTCCATAAATACTAGCTTTATTATTTTTATTGTTGTTGCTATTTATTATTATTTTAAAGAAGAGAAAAATGACTACGAGTAAGTAAGGCTGGATCTCCTCACTCTAAGTCATATGCTCTTTACAAACATGAACACACAAACACCCTTTCTGTTCTAATGAAATGAAGGCTCTCTGGCAAGCCCCTTAACTCACAGATATGCTTGCTTCACATCTAGATAGACTTCTGGATTCATTTTACTGGAATGTACTGAAATTTAACAAATCAACAAATCTCACTTTTGACCAAACCCTACTTCTTTACACCTACCCCCCCAAAAACTCTTTAAGAGTGGAAAAAATGTCTCCCTTAAGGTCCAAGGTCTTTTTTTTTTTTTAATGCACAATTCCTATTTATTTATCTTTGAAATAAATCTTCCAAAGGCATGAATTTGATCAGTCTGAGGGAATGTTAGTTTTAAGTTCCATTAGCCAATCAGATTACTCTTCAGGCAGACTGGTAGATGTAAAGATTGATTGATATGAACATCTATCATATAAGCAGAAAGTACCATCATGTCCTGGAAAATAATTAAGCTGGGAGTTCGTGAACATGGATTCTTTCTAGACTGAGTTCTGCTGAGAACTAGCTGTGATACTTTGAGTAAGTGACGTCATCTTTTTGAGTTCTCGTTTTCTTTTTCTGTAAAATGAGAACATTGGTCTAAATAATCCCTAATGTCCTTTCTAGTTTTGATTGAAATTCCCTTCCATGTCTGACCTCTAAAAGGTCTAACATTTTTTGTTCTAGGGGTCCTCTAGCGCTGACATTCAGTGTCCTCAATCTGTGTTCTACAATAAGGGGTCTTTGAGTTCTCACCTTTTATGGTTTTATGTTCCTTCTAGATCCAATATTCTGTGTTTTAGGGTTCATCCAGTTCTGACAATCTATTCCATGAAATACATGATTCTCTAAAATTATTCTATTTCAGCCTTTCCATCATACTATCATGGGTTTTTTGTTTTTGTTTTTTTTTTTTTAGTGAGGCAATTGGGGTTAAGTGACTTGCCTAGGGTCACACAGCTAGTTAAGTGTTAAGTGTCTGAGGCCGGATTTGAACTCAGGTACTCCTGACTCCAGGGCCGGTGCTCTATCCACTGCGCCATCTAGCTGCCCCTACTATCATGGGTTTTATATAGTGATACTACACTATTAGGAAAAGAATGAATGGGGTACAAAGTAGACCCATGTTCCATTGGGTTCCTGTAATGAAATCGCCAAATGACCTTAATTAAACAAGTGATTCAACCTCTATCTCCATGCTACTTTCAATCAAACTCTTCCTTTATTTACAGGATTACTCTGAGGTCCAGATGGGATATTGTTGTTGAAAGTATATCAGAAGTTATCAAGTACTATATGTTGAGTTAATCTTATATGTTGTTATGGTAGGATTATGGTGTCCCAACATTAATAACAACTTTTGAAAAACTATATCCCTCTCAGAGGTATCTTGAATTCTGACTTCATGTAGTGAGGAAACACTCAGACCCCCCACCCCCCTCGTTTTCCTATGGAATGAGATCTAACAGAACCATGGCCCGAAAACTAAATTTATTTTGTGCCTTTCCTCATAGATCAGGGAGCTTACCTGTCTGTGCTATTAGTCTTCCTAATGAACTGCCCTGAGCCGAAGACTATCTAGCATGCTCAGATACCTACAGTAGCTCCTTGTGGCTTCCCAAAGCCTCTAGGTACCTTCTAAGTTCTCCCACAACTAAAGCCAAACCCACTTTTCTAGGCTTATGTAACTAATGTAACCCACATTCTAGTCAGCCTGAACCATTGGTCATCTTTCAGAATTGTTCCCACACTATCCCACCTCCTTCCTCAAGCCAATTACCTTCATTAAGAATTCTCTTTCTGCCATATTTTTCCTTATCACAACCACACCCATTCTTCATAACTATGCTCATCTCAAATGCCACCTCCTCTATGAAACTTTCTCTCATCCTTCTAGGTGGAATTGATCTCTCCTTCCTCAGATCTCTTCAACTACTTTGTTCCTATTTATATTTTATTTTATATTATACTTATTTCTGTGCTTGTCTTATCAGTAGATCTTAGTTGTTCCACTACTGGTGAGCAGGCCATATTAATTTTCTGGGTTTGAGTTTCCCCATTTGTAAAATTAAGAAATATAATTAAATGATCTCAAGTTCTTTCCACCTGTTTTTTTTTCAAATTCTAATATACCTTTGTCTATGTTCTTAAGTTCTTTCTTGCTCTAATATATTATGTTCTGAGATCCCTTCTAGCCCTAACATTGTGTGGTTTGAAATGATCTCTTCTATGGCCTATCCCTGTTCCAACCTTCTTTCGAGGGTTTACATGTTAATAGGACTTTCTAACATTCCTCATTTATACATTCTGTGAATACATTTCTAGTTACTTGAAGGTAAAGATCTCTTATTGGTCTATGCCTTCCTAAATGCCATCCAAAGAACTTAGCTTTATTAGGTATCATTACTTAATAATGAAAGTTCATTGATTGGAGTTAGCAGGAGCCAAAGCTCTCCACTCAGAAAGTCCATTTTTTTTTTTTTGGCCAGTTTCAAAGGGCCCAACAGAATCCTTCCCCCATCAGTACCTGGGTGTTACAAATCCTCTCCAAGAAGTCCTGAGAGCTTCAAAGAGGGAAGACCTCAGGTTCTGCTTTCTGATCCCATTAATTATGCAATATATCCAAATGCAAATCTCAGCCAGGTCAGTTCCAAGTTCCTAGCAATTTTCATCAAATACTGTAATAACCAGGGGAGGAGAATTGCTTCATTTGTTGTACACATGAGACTTTCCTTCAACATCTCCACATATCACTCACCTACTGCTGTCCGTGACTATCTCACTATTGACCCTTGCTCTAATTTAAGGTCCCTTTAAAGGAAAATGTATTCCCCTTTGAGTAGAGTGCTTTAAGTAAACCTTTGTAGGCAAGGCTGGCTCAGCGGTCCACTTTCACTTCAATGAGTGACCATCAAGAAAGTAGTGTCCAGAAGTCTGAATGCAATGAGAGATTGGGGTCAGAGGGAGGGTAGAGTAACTCCCACAGGGCCAGGCAGGGGCATTTCCTGGGATACTCAGATACTGGGTAGTTTCCAAAGGAACATGAGCTGCTTCTTTGGTCCATTCCTTCCTACCCCTGCCAGGACCCATCATTGCTCACTTGTACCAATATAACAACCTCCTAACTGGTCTCCCTCTTCTGTCCTCCCCTCTAATCCATCCTTCACTTTACTGTCCAAAAAATTTTCCTTATCTATAGAAAAATGTTGTCACTGCTACTGCTGCTGTTGCAGTTGCTGCTGCTGCTGCTATTGTTGTTGACTGGTCATTTCAGTTGTGTCTGACCCCTCATGACCTGATTTGGAGTTTTCTTGGAAAAGAGACTAGAGTAGTCTGCCATTTCCTTCTCCAGCTCATTTTACATATGAGGAAACTGAGGCAAACAGAGAGAAGTTATTTGCCCAAGGTCACACAGTTAGTAAGTGTCTGATGCCAGATTTGAACTCAAGAAGAGAAGTCTTCCTGACTCCAAGCCTACCACTCTATCCACTATGCCACATTACACACTCCTTAGCCTGGTATTCATGGTCCTCCTAATAACCTTTCCAACCTTATTCCATACCATTCCTATGTCATTCATCTTGCTTTCTGCCCAATGTTGTTCCCCAGTCTTGCTCTGGCTTTTCCTGGCTCTATGTTGTTTCTCACTTAGCTCCCCATGTTTCAAATGTCTGTTGAAATTCTCTTTTTCCTTCAAAGCCCAGCCTAGGTACCACCTGCTCCAGGAATCCTATCATGTTTTCCCTCAACCTAAACTTCAGATCTTTTCATACCCTTTGGGGAAACCCATGGCAGGGTTCCTAGAGGAGGTGGCACCTGGGCTGAGTTGGGCTTTGAAGGAAGAAGAGAATTTCAGCCTGGGGAGGGTTCCATTTCAAAGGTTTTCTGAACCTGTTTTCTACTCTCTCTCACCCCTTTGATGATTATTTCCTTTACATTTATCACACTCAATTATGTTGAAGTCATTTGTGTATTTATCTCACCCTCCCCCAGCCCATGCCCAGTGTATAAACTTCTCAAGAACAGATATTAGGTCATTTTTTTTTATCTTTGTGTATTCTCCAGCATCTCACACAGGACCCTGCATATGATGCATAATAAATGTTTGTTGAATATAATGTGTAGTGGACCCATGGGCAGATGCCTGGCTCTTTCCCTTAGAGAAGTGAGTTGTTCTTTAAATGTCAGCCTTCTCAAAATCAAAGACCTAAATGTTTCCCAAATTCTTTCTGGCATGAGATCTGTGACTTTTTTAATGTATGCTACTCATTAGTAAAGCTATACCCCAATTCTGGTCCTCTCCTGCTTCTCTCTCTCTACTTCTTTCCCCTTTCTGTCTGTCTGTCTGTCTGTCTGTCTCTCTCTCTCTTCCTCCCCAAACAGCTTGCTGCCTAGGTGACGGCAAAGTACTTAACCATCTCTAGAACTCAATTTCCCCAAATTTAAGATGGGAAGAATTGGACTACATATTTCCTAGGGTCTTTTTCAGCTCAAAGACCTTTGATCTTGTGAACCACAACTTAATGCAGTATCTGTGTGAAAGCTCTCACTTGTAGGGTGCTTTGAAGATTGTAAGGCATCTTCCTTACAAAAATGTACCAAGAAGGTAGGGACATGTTACATTATGTCATGGGAAGAATGTCAGGCTGAGAGCGTCAGCTCTGGTACTGACTTCATGACTTGAGGCAAGTCACTTAACATGTTTCTACCTCATTTGTAAGATGGGAGTAACTCTACTTGTATTTCCCACATCATAAAGCTCTCGTAAGGAAAACACTTTGTCAACCTTAAATTGACAAAGAAATATGAGTAATTATCATTGTCCCCCATTTTCCTCCTCTAGGCATGAGGCAAGTGGGGCTTCATTACATTGGCCCCATCCCTCTTGCCATATTTCACCCAGTTTAATGGCGATTCAAATACCAAGAAAAATTGAATTTGTACTGACTTGGTCAAGTAGAAAGAAGCAAGATGTGATATTGATTCTCCAAATGTGACAAAAACAAAAACAAAAACCTGGGAACTTGAGATATTCAACTGATCAATTCAGTAAATATTTACTATGTTCAGAGTAGTGAGCTCAGCACTAGGACATATTCAGATTTAGGAAAGATAAGTCATTGCCTTCAGGTAACTTTCATTAGTGGAATAAGACTCATGTATAGATAATTTTAATTTTAAAAAACACAAGTTAACTGCACTAGAAGTATAGAATGTTTGGGCAGTTAGTTGGCACAGTAGATAGAGCACTAGGCTGGAAATTGGGAAGACTCATCTTGAGTTCAAATCTGGCCTCAGACACTTACCACCTGTGTGACTCTGAGCAAGTCACTTCACTCTGTTTGCCTCAGTTTCCTCATCTGTAAAATAAGCTGGAGAAAAAAATGGCAAACCACTTCAGTATCTTCACCTGTGACCCAAAATGGGGTCATGAAGAGTCAGACATGACTTTAACAACTCAAGAACAAAAAATAGGATGTTAAAGTTGGAAAAGACTTGAGCAGATTGAATGTCAGAACAGGAAAAGACCTTTTAGAACATAGAATATCAGAACCTAGAACACAGAATATCAAATATCAGAATTTGTTGGAACCTTAGAAATCTTCAACTCCAACCCCCCTTGGTTTTTATAGATAAGAAAACTAAAGTCTAGAAAGGTGACCCAGAGATTAAGTTGGACAGAGGGGTCCTTGATAGCAGTTGAATAATCTTTTTGTTACACAAACCCTATTAAACTATACCCATTATTTTACTCATGAAGGAAGCATCCAGTAATGAAATCCCCTCTCCTAGTACAGATCAGTAGTTGATCATACTTTTATAGCCTTAGAAAGTTACTCAGAGCACTGAAAGCTTAAATGGCATGCCCTGAACATACAAGCTATATATGGGTCAGGTGAAGGACTTGAACCCTGTGTCTTTCTGACCCAAGGTCAGCTATATATTCACTATATCATGGTGAGGACACGTAAGAGGTATATCACCAAATGTCCTGACTAGAAGCCTTCAGCCTAGAGGAAGACCAGAAGCTAATATATTTTGTAAGCACAGTGACATGGGGTGGACATAGGAGCCAAGTACCCTGAGGAATTCTGAATAATTAAATTCTTAATCAAAGCCAAATAATCATAATACTACATGTGCAACCAAATGGACAGAGGATGGGAGACCATCTCCCAAATACCAAGAGGAACACTTAAGGAGCCTAGTTTATAAACCAGAACAAGGAATCAAATGTCTCTAAGCTTCAGGAAGGAGGAATGGGAATTTTAGTCCAAAGGCAAGTTTGAGAAGTCAACAGAAGAATGAGTGGAAGAGAAACCCAACCACTGAGTTCCTGAACCCCAAAGGGACTTAACATGGACACACAGCTTCAGAGCTCCCATATCTCAGATTTAGAAGGAACACCCCAGACCTAATCAAGAATGCTATTTACAACATAACTTTGGCATGGTCATTCAGTTCTTACTTGAAGACATCCAATGAGGGGAAAACTAGGAACTACATTAATTATTTGTGGATTGTGTAAGTAAACTGAGTCAGAAATCACAGTCAATACCTATCACTTAATTTGAAAAGACTCCTCCCAAGGACAAACCCAATATCTTTATTTTAGTTGTCCTCATATCAGAAAGATTGTAGTTGGCAGATGTCATATCTAATAGAAGCAAGGAAATAGCTTAGGTGTAAAGAACACTGCTTTGTAATGGTGTATGGTGAGTTTCTTGACATTAGAGGTATTCAAGTGAGGTTGGGTGCCATAAGAGGGGATTTTTGCATCTGGTAGGAGACTGGACAAAATGACCTCTGAGATCCATTCCAATGCAGAAATTCTAAGTCTCAGAGAGTAGAGATGGAATTGTTGCTCTAACCTTCCAAAAACCTGTCCAACCAGCTATCTGAAGAGGAAAAAGCATCAGGTTTGTAGTCCGAATGCTTGACTTAAATTCAGAAAGGCCTGGGTCCAACTCCTTCCTCAGACTCTTATTAGCTGGGTGATTCTAATCCTTCAAACTTTGTGGGCCTCAGTTTCCTCATCTCTAAAATGAGGGGATTTGTCTTAATGACCTCTAAAGTCTCTTCCAGCTCAGATTCTTTGATACTGTGACCTAGCTCCAGTACTCAGCATAGCACAGTGAAAAGAGCATTGAGTCTGGAGACAGCAGATCTGGGTTCAAATATTGGCTCTGCTGTCTACTGCCAGTATGTCCTTAGGAAAGATTCATCTGCCTTTAGGGTCCATCTGTGGCCCTCCCTCATTTAAATCCAATTCAGTGCGAGTCATGACATTACCTGATGTCAAGGTCCTCTTCAGAAAGAAGGACAAACAACAACAGTTCAGTTCTAATTCTATAGCCCCATAAGAGCTTAAAGGGATTTTAGCCCACTCCCTCACTTGCCCAGGGTCACACAACTACTTTAAGGCAGATCAGAACTCAGGCTTTTCTGATTCCAAATCCAGAGCCCTGCTTTTACTCCCTATCTGACAGTGAAGAGAAAAATACTTAATAATCCTTTGCAGAATTTAAAGAAACATGTCCTGTTTTGGTTTTTTTTTTTATCAACAGAGACCAGGAAGAACTAGGTAAGCTTCTCTGAAATAGAGGCAGGTTTTGTTGTCATCCTTGTTGTTGTTTACTGCAAAGCTAGTCCATAGACCAGCCTCCCACCACTCAAGTAAGTGCTTGCTGTGTTGGACATATTAACCTGTCACTCTCACCTTTTACAAGGTCAATAGCAGCCTTGCTTTCCAGTGTGATTTCCTCCTTGTCTATAAATCTCAGCTGCTCACCTTTAAATTATCAAGCTGTCTCACCACTTTCCTTCAGGATGCCTTGATTACTGTGAAGGGTGAACAAGCAGGGGGGGAAAAAAAAAACGTCTGGGGACGACTCAGAGATTATTTTCCATTTCCAGAGTTGTATGTAGGTGGGTGAGCTCAGTTCATTCATTCATTTAGCAACATTTCTGGAATGCTTATTGCAGGCAGGTCAGCCTGTTGTGTTGGGGATACGTACCAAGAAAAATCATGCAGGATTCCTGTCCCAGAGAAGCTTACATTCTGCTAGGGTGAAATTAAGCAGTAGGTTCGAATATCTATCATTTGTTCCATGTGGACAATCTCTCTACTAAGGCTGACGGCAGTACTGCTAAAATTACTGAGTGGCCTTTGGAAGAAGTTGTGTTTGGAAAAGTCATTGACCCACGGTCAACTTGGTGGTGTCTTAGAGCTTAGATAAGTTGATCTTCAGAAAATGGACACCATTCATCACTCAAAGTGTTCTCCAGCTTGCTACAAACTACAAGAGCAGATACTTTACCTATGTAGTTTCTGAGAACTCAGGATCACTCCGTGTCAGAAGAACATACTGGAGTAGGATTTGGGGTGAGGAGAAGAGGGTGGGGGGAGGAAGGACATCAAATCTAAGCATATAAATGAGCATAACCAATATATTAGAATTATAAATAAATTAGAATTTATTTAAAGGATTGTGACTTCATTGGTAGCAACCCACGTCTACAGGTATGCAGGCAGTCTCTGTCCCTGCCTCCCACCTATGATTGCTCCTTCTATCCACATGAATTAAGAACTCCTCCAAGCCTTAGTAGTTTTCCTGAGTCACTAGGGCTAAAATAAATGAGTGAATGAGTGAATGAATGAATGAATGAATGAATGAATAAATGAAAGAAAGAACAAAATAAAATTAAACTCAGGCTAGGACGTGGTGGAATCAAGTTGGGTCGGGGCCAAAGGGGAGCCTAGTGCCTGTCGTAGGTTCTTTCTCTGTCCTACTCCATACTCCCTCACTGAGGATGAGAGAAAAAGTTAATGATACATACATCAATCACAATAATAGCTGGTATTTACAAAGTATTTCACATTTTTCGAAATGTTTAACATGTATGCTCTTATTGGAGCCTTGAGATAACTCTACAAGATAGTTGCCATGATAATTCTCATATTTACAGATGAGGAAACAGGCTGAGAGAGGTTGTGACTAAACTATTATGATGACAGATGAGTGGGGCTTTCCTTCCAGCTGCAGGCAGCCTGGGAACCTTCAGACAGAAGGCCTTAGCTAGGTTTTCAATGAAAGGAAGGATTTCATGTGGCAGAAAGGGGAACAGAGAACATATTGGAGGCAAAGGGAAATGTATCAGTGTGGAGCAAGGAAAGCAAGGGGTGTGATTTCAGTCATTCAAACATCATTGTTGATGACCATAGCATACCCATACTGTCCATAGGATTTTCTTGGCAAGGATACTGGAACGGTTTGCCATTTCCTTCGCCAGTGGATTAAGGCAAACAGAGGTTAAGTGACTTGCCCAAGGTCACATAGCTAGTAAGTGTCTGAGGTCAGTTTAGAACTCAGGTCTTCCTGACTCCAGGTCCAGTGCTCTATCCACTGAGCTGCCTAGCTGCCTCCAAACATAGGGAAAGCAATTTCCATTCATTCCATCTCTTGATTTTGCTGGAAAAGGTAGCTGCGGAAAGCCTAGTCAGGCTAGAAATTGAGCAGAGCCTTGAAAAAAAGGGGTGGACTTGGCAAAATATATTGAAATAGGAAGGGCATTTCAGGCAGGGGACAGCCTTTTTCTCAGGCACCCTAGAGAGATCTCAGTCACGTTATGAAAACTCCTGCTGAGGTGCTGTGAAACTCGGCAATTTGTTGAAACAAATTTCCTATTTGTGGGCTACGAGTGAAAGCTGTTTCTCAGTAACAGAGGGGGCTTTGGGGTGTGCTCTACTCTGCCTCATTTTTCTTTGTCCATGATTCCTGCTTCTCACTGAGAGTTAGTCCCGTGTTCCCTTGAGAATGCTAAAGTTTGAAATTTCTCTCTGATCTGGGAAAAGAAGTGTGATTGTCACCTCTTTTTTTTTTGTTGTTGTTGTTGTTATTGTATATCAAAAGCAAGAAGATTCGGCTTTTTGGTATGTTTTTTTTCCCTAGAAGGGAGAAATCATTTTGTGTTCCACATTACAATAAATTAAATAGGTAATGGTTCCATGGTAGAATAAGCACTGAATTTAAAGTGAATTCAATTCACCAAGCATTTATTAGACACCTGCTAGGCACCAGACACTCAGCTTGGTGCAGATGATACAAAAACAAAATTGAAAATAGGCCTTGACCTGAAGAAATTCATGTCCACTGGAAGTTACAGAACATGGTTTTGAGTTTTTATTGGAATGAATGAGCTGCTATCCTGATATACTTGTGCTGTGTCCTTAAGTGATTCTCTTCCTTTCTCTGGACTTCAGTTTCTTTCATCTGCAAAAGGACTGGGACAGATAAGACATGGGATTGTTAAGCTTTTCTGTGTGGGGGAACCCTTTGGCAGTGTGGGGAAATATAAGGATCCCTTGTGAGAATAATGTTTTTAAATGCATTAAAAAAACTAATAAAATTAAAATAGTTATCAGTTTTTCAAAAAAAAAATTCATTGATCCCAGGTTAAGAACCCCTGGGTTAGATGTTCTGTATCGTTCTTATCAGTTCAGTATAGATCTCATCGACTAAGGAATAGCTAAGGAGGTTGTGATATGTGAATGGAATGGAATATTAATTACTGGGCCATTAAAAAAAAGATGATTGTCAATGCAGAGAATTATGGCAAGACTGACTCATGGGTTAGCTGCCTTCAAATCATCAAGAGTTGCAAGAGAGGTGCAAAGTTCATTCCTTGCACAGCCATATTTTTAAAAATAATTGTATTGGCATCTTTTATTTTTATATTACCCACATTTCCCAATATCTCCCAGAAGTCCATCCTTTATAATAAAAGTATAGACAAGGGGAAATATGATAAAAAAAACTAATTGATACATTTTAAAAGTATACCATTATATGCAGGATTCCACAGCCATTGTGTCCTACATCTGCAAAGAAGGATGGAATTTGCCTTCTCATTGCATGACCGTTTCAACACACCACAGCTAACTTGATTCCCCTGCTAATGCTTCCCTCGATCCAAGTCTCGTCCAAGAAGTTTTCCCCTCCTTCCCCTGAGTGCAGACTGCTTCCTTGCTTGGTAATACCTTGGTATCTATCATCTGTCCTATATCTTCTTCAATATGCTAATCATTTTTAGTTGTTTCTAATACTATTTAGCAACTAATCCCATTTATGTAGTGCAGATGTTTACAGAGCACTCCCGCATCTATTGTGCTGTTGGACCTGTGCAAACAGAAGCATACTGGGCCCATCTCCCAAGGGCTGGTTGTTAAATTTCCAGTGTGAACATTTACACCTTGGAAACTGGCAAACGTTACAAATCCAAGACCAATTTATTGTTTTGTCGATAGCCCAAACTTAAGAAAGTGATGGAGAAAATGTTAATAATGCAGAACGAACATATGATTGTGCCATCGGTATATCTCCTGGCCTCCCCCAAGCCAACTATTAAATGCTTACCACCACGATCCTGCATATAAATCTTCTGGGAGAAATACAGTGTAGGAATTATTTGCAGAGAAGTAAACTTTGTCTTGGAGAAGTGAAGGAGCCTGCCGAGTGTTATGCAGTCACTCCATCAAAGGAAAAGTGAAGACGCGAAGCTAGAACATGTGACAGTAATAAGCCCCATGTTTTTTCCATATTACCTTTGCCTTTTCTTATGTTTGTATTGTCTCCCCAACGAGACAATAATCAGCTTTAAGTCCAAGTGTCTTTTAATTCCTTTTCTGGACTTAAGGAATTTAATATCCATATGTGTGTATATGCGTATATACACACGTAAGCTCTTGTTGTTGTTGCTATAAGTAGTAGGAATATCCCCCAGGAAATCATGTGGCGTTTATAATAGGCACCTAACAGTACATATTGAATAAGGTAATGAATGAAGCAGGACTAGTGTGGGGCATGGAGGAGTCAGTAGGTAAGCGCATTTCAACAAAACAGCAGGACAAACTTGCTGTCAGCTGCCTGGTATTAGACTAGGCTCAGTTATTTGCTTCTTAGCACTAGAGATTATAGGATCAAGGACTTGGTAGGGACATTAGTGATTATCTCCACTGATGGTTCCTGCTCAGTCCCAGAAACCCTAATAGTTAGGAAATGCTCACACATGCTTACTTATAGGAGATAGTGAGTTCCAGGAAAATGGAGAGGCAAGTAGATACTGAAGAGTCTATTGCCTTTTTTTTTGTTTTTTGAGGTGATCAAGGTTAAGTGACTTGCCCAGAGTCACACAGCTAGTGTCTGAGGCTGGATTTGAACTCAGGTCTACTTAACTCCTGGGCTAATGCTCTATCCACCAAACTGCCTAATTGTCCTTGAGTGTATCACTTCTAACTCCTTCCTCAGGACCTGCAGAAATGCCAAAAGGCACAAAATATCTCAAAGTGAGATTTTGTAGGAAGATCTCTAGAGTCACAAGATGTGAGTTCAGGTCTTGGTTACTACCTATGTGTCCTTAGACAAATCACCTAACATCCTTGGGCCTCAGTTTCCCCATCTGAAAACAGGAGGGATTAGACTAGATCTCCTTTGAGGTTCCTTCTAATTCTTTTTTTTTTCTTTTTAGTGAGGCAATTGGGGTTAAGTGACTTGCCCAGGGTCACATAGCTAGTAAGTGTTAAGTGTCTGAGGCCGGATTTGAACTCAGGTCCTCCTGACTCCAGGGCTGGTGCTCTATCCACTGCACCACCTAGCTGCCCCACCTTCTAATTCTAGATCAGTGATCCTAAGTGTTTTTTTTTTTTGTCCTTGTTACACAAAAGGCAGGAAATCAAAGAGAAAAACTCAGGTATAATTTAGAATTTCTGCCATATAAGAGAAACCAGGGACAAAAAATGTTTACTTTAAAGCAGCAATAAAAATGTTTCCAGGCAGCTAAGTGGTGCAGTGTGGAGATAGAGGCCTAAAGTCAGCAAGTCTCATCTTCCTGAGTTCAAATCCAGCCTCAGACACTAGCTCTGCCCCCCTAGGCAAGTCACTTAACCCTGTTTGCCTCAGTTTCCTCATCTATAAAATGAGCTGGAGAAGAAAATGGCAAACCACTCCAGGATCTTTTCCAAGAAAACCTCAAATGGGGTCACAGAAAGTCAAACAGGACTGAAAAATGACTCAATGACCAAAAAAAAAAAAGTTTCCAAAACGTCTGAGGGAATAAACTAGGATGTAGACTCCTTGAGGACAGGAAGTGTTCTGCTTTTGTTTTCATATCCCCATAGTTTAGCAAAGAGCCTTTCACAGATTACGTGATTAATAAATGGTTTTTTAAATTCAAGTAACAATTCATCTGAAGCATTTAGTCCAACCCCCTTCAGTCCTCTGTAAAAGGAGGGTATGAGAGAGGCTAAGATTCCTGCAAGATCATACAGGCATTGCTGATGTCCAAGCAAACTCTGGAAGACCACCTGCCAGGGATACCACAGAGGGGATTCTTCCATGGGCCAGGAGGTGGAGTGGATGCCCTTAGAGCTCCTTTCAAAGTCTGGAGCTTTAGGATAATGATCATAAGATAAAAAAGGAAGAAGAGGGGAAGGAGGGAAATCTGCAAATTTAATTTCAGGATTAACTCTACCACCCCTGTCATTAGGATGTTAAAGGACTGTGCTCATTAGCGGAAGAATTTTACTAAGCACATTTCAGTAGGAGATGCTTGAAAGGGTCTCTCAGCATGTCATTCCTCAGGAGTGACTTGGACTGTGATTTCTCAAGTCTATCACTACCCATGCACCTTGTTATTCAGAGAGGTAGAAGCAAAAAGGTCCTCTTTCAAGGTGGAATAAATATCATCTCGTGGCCAGATGTTAGAATCACTGTCTGTCATCCTGAGGTCCAGCACCTCTGCTGTGGCCCCACCTTCCACAATCATGTAATTTTCATCTCATCATGAGCATCGTCAAGAGTGGGCAACCATCCATATGCCAGCTGATATCCAGAACCCCTGAAGGTGAAGGGTCAGAGCAATCCTTGTCAGTCACTTTGTGTTTTCAAGGAAAGAAGGAAGGGGAGGAAGGGAGGGAGGAGAGAGGAGGGGAGGGAGGGAGAAAGGAAGGAAGAAAGAAGGAAAGAAGGAAGGAAGGAAAGAAAGATGGAAGGAAAGAAGGAAGGGAGGGAGGGAGAGAGGGAGGAAGGAAGGGGGAGGAAGGGAGGAAAGGAAAGAAAGGCAGGAAATGTATTACTAGGCAACAGACACTAGGTGCCTAATAATTGTGGATAAAAATATAGCAAGGAGGGGCAGCTAGGTGGCATAGTGGATAGAGCACCAGCCCTGGAGTCAGGAGGACCTGAGTTCAAATCTGGCCTCAAACACTTAACACTAGCTGTGTGACCCTGGGCAAGTCACTTAACCCCAATTGCCTCACCAAAAAAAAAAAAAAAAAAAGCAAGGAAGGCAGTCCCTACCCTCAAGGAACTTACATTCTAATAAGGTGAAACAGAACTGGGAGCTACCACATCTAATAGAGGCATGGAAATACCTCAGTTACAAAGAATGCATTTCTGTAATAGCATTGATATAATGTAAGTATTAAAGTGAAAGTTGGACAACCATTTGCATGTCTAGAGGGAAGTCTTGCATTGGCCAGGGGTTAGAATCTGAAATCCATTCCAATGTAAAAATTCTAGAATTCTATGATTGAGGAAATGGAATTGTTTCTATAGCCTTAAAGGAACACTTCCAACCTACACTGTATAGAAAAGCTTTGGTTTGTAGTCAGATGAACTTGATAGGGGAAACAAGAAATGTTTTGCCCAGGGAGGTCAGTGATTAAAGTCAAAGGGCAAATGATTGACATGTACTTTCCAAGAATAATAACATTGTGTGGGATTACTGATAGTAAAGTAGAAGGGAAAGGAAAAAAAATCAGCATTTATATAGCACTTACTATGGGCCAGACACTATGCTAAGTGCTTTTCACAAATGTCTTATTTGTACCTCACAACTACCCTTCAAGGTAGGTGTTATTATCCCCATAATTTTTCAGTTGAGGAAACTGAAACAAACTGGGGTTAAGTGACTTGCCCATTGTCACACAGCTAGTAAGTGGTAGAGTCGGGACTCTTGGTAAGGTCTCCTGATACCAAGTCCATTGTTCTTGCAGTACTTGTTTAGGGTGTGTGTGTGTGTGTGTGTGTGTGTGTGTGTGTGTGTGTGTGTGTGTGTGTGGTTTTAAAGAGGCCATGCAGTATAATGAAGAATGCCCTCGATTTGGATGCAGAAGTCTTAAATTTATATTTTGGCTCTGCTTCTTTTATGTGACCTTGGGCAAATCAGTCAGCAAGCATTTAATCTTACCGAGCCTCAGTTTCTTCATCTGTAAAATGAGGCAGTCAGCAAGATGACCTCTAAGATCCCCCTTCCACCTCAGATTCTAAGATTCTGGGCTGCACCTGACCTGTGACTCTGATGCCTATTTCTCTCCAAGGAGAGACAGGCCACCAACAGGCTGGCAAAACATGTTCTAGGATTGTTGGTTGGAGACATCTCTGAAATTCATTCAGATACAAAAGGCAGCCAGTTGTGCCCATCCATCTGAACTGGATAGTCATGGTAAGGAGCTAAGGGAGGCTGAGGGAGACCATGAAAATGAATAAGACTCGCTGCCCCAAAGTTAGCAATATATTTATTTCCAGGATGTGGTAATCATATAAATTCATAAGTTGGGATTGGTGAATGTTTGTCTATTTGTATATTTCTGTTTTGATGAACTGTATTTATTAATATGCAAAAGAGTTGGCAATTATTGATTAAATTAACATTCCATCATGATTATTTCTTAGTCAAGTTCAATATCAACCCAAAATCTGAAATAAAACCCAGAAACAGGGACTGGGGTTATTAACTTTCAGATTCATCTTCAGGACATCTGTATCATTAAAAGAAAACAAAGAACAAGAAATATTGGAATATAAACTCTATTCTGATTGCTTCCTATCAGAATTCATGGCAGGAATGAAATCTTGAGAGACTGGATAGGGCTAGTTCTCTAAATATCATAGAATCATGAGATGTCATCGGCAGAAGAGTCCTTAGAATGTAGAATGTCAGGGCTGGAAGAGATATTGGAACATGGTATGATAATAGAAATGGAGTATTTTGAACTGGAAGAAATTCCAGGGGTCATCTAACCCAACCCCCTCCCCCATTTTTACAAAGGGAGAAAAAGGAACCTTAGAAGGTTGATGTAGCTTCTCCACAGTTGTGTAGCTGAAACCAAAACCCACATTTCCCGACTTCCACTCCAGTGCTCTTTGTGCCCTGCCCCTTGGGAATTTGAGATAATCTCACCTGTTTGTCAAAAGGGAAAACGAAGTCCCAGGGATGTGCTTGACCAAGAAAATGGAGTAAGAGTATGACACAGATGAAATTCACACCCTGACCCCCAGCCACCTCCTTCCTTTTAAATTTTGTTGCCATTGGCAACTGCTTTAAAGCTAGCAAGAAATGAAGATCGACATCTCTTATGGGTGTAAGAGTCCCAACTCTGAGACCTATAATAGCTAGAATAAATTTATCATCATCATGATCATACAAAATGATGTATATAAAAGCTCTTTTTTAACTGTAAGGCACTATATAAAGTTGAGCTGTTATCATGAAAAAAAAATTTCAAAGACAGAACTAGAAAGAGACTTTAAGATATGGAAAGTAAAAATATAGGACATTAGAAGTCAAGAGAGCCTTAGACACCTCCTCCTCCATTCTTGGCAGAGGTGGGGGCCAATGGGCATGAGACTACATATACTTATGACATTTTTAATATCTTGGTTACTTCCGAGAAATTATATTTTCCCCTCTTTTTAATTCTTTCTTATAATTTATAATAAATAATAGTTTTGTATAATATATAATGATATATTATCTAATAATATATAATAATTTTATTTTAATTATTTATTATCTCAGAGGAATGGATCTCTGAGAAGGAGAGGATAAAGGGATTCAGCAGGCAGTTGTGATAACAAAAGATATCAACAAAATATATTTTTAAAAACAAAGCCGGGGCAGCTAGGTGGCGCAGTGGATAGAGCACCAGCCTTGGAGTCGGGAGTACCTGAGTTCAAATCCGGCCTCAGACACATAACACTTACTAGCTGTGTGACCCTGGGCAAGTCACTTAACCCCAATTGCCTCACTAAAAAAAAACAAAGCCAGGGGGCAGCTAGGTGGCGCAGTGGATGGAGCGCCAGTCCTGGAGTCAGGAGTACCTGAGTTTGGGTCCGGCCTCAGACACTTAACACTTACTAGCTGTGTGACCCTGGGCAAGTCACTTAACCCCAATCGCCTCACTTAAAACACACATACACACACACACACAAACAAAAAACAACAACAAAACAAAGCCAAAGAAACAATCTGGCCTAACTCTTATTTTTGTCATATGTCCAAGGTCACAGTACAAGTTGGTGCAAGTTCAACCACCAACTGAACCAAAGGGCCTGAAGCAAAGTCTCCTAACACCTAACCTCCCATAATTTTTTTTCTTAAAACATTATTTTTGGGGGCAGCTAGGTGGCGCAGTGGATAAAGCACCAGCCCTGGATTCAAGATGACCTGAGTTCAGATTTGCTCCCAGATGCTTGACACTTACTAGCTGTGTGACCCTGGGCAAGTCACTTAACCCTCATTGCCCCCACCCCCACCCCCACCCCCACCAATCTGAGCTAACTCACCAGCAGGCTGTTATATAAATGCTCAAGGACCATTAGTTGGTCTATATCTAGCTGGTATTTGGAAGATAGATAGCGATAACATGGTTGAATTCTTTACTCATTTATAGGAAAGAGGAGGACTGGGTTACCCCAGGGGTCATTTGAGCATGTGATCTCTAGGTCTAGGACATAGCACTGGACCAGGAATCAGAAAATCAACCTGGCTCTCATTCAGGCTTTGTATGATCTTGGACAAATCATTTCCCTCCCCTAGGTCTGTTTCCTCATTGATCCATGACGAGGTTTAAATGAAAAGATCTCTAGATTCCCTTCAGCCTCTGGCACCCTCTGTTCTCCATATTATTATTTTGTTTTCTAAAGGCCCCTCCAGCTCCAGTGGTCTAAATTCTACGCTCACTTCCAGCTCTTACAGTCTAAGTGTCGTGGATGCCTTCTATACTGGAACGTAGCCTATTGATAGAGTTTCATATCCTGCTCATGTCAGGGTGTGTTTTTTTTTATTCTTTTGAGATTTTAATGTGTCTCATTTCTTCCCCTTCTTCTAATTCATCCAGCAGGTTAAGATCTGTCCTGTGATTTCTGATATTCACTTTCCTCAGTGAAGCGTGAACCTTATTATGCCTCTGCCGTGTCTGATGGAGCATCACTCAGGGCTGCTGGATGAGTCTGTGTGTGGTTATGCCTAACATTTGCCCTCAGAGCACCTGACGTGCAGGAGGGGAGAGAACAATGAAAACAGAACATTCTGCTGTGAGATGATCATTCCCTCTTGTTGGGGAACATTAGGAAGTGACAGTATTATAAAGACTCAATTACCTCCATTATGAGAGTTGTATATTTGGAAAGTAATAACATGGCAGTTATAAACCCGAGTCTGCATTTTAGGGGAGATGAGGAGATTGTATTTTAATTGCTCCTGAGTTCTGACTAAGCAATGATTAGTTACTTCCAAAGCAATAAACACTTACCTGAATGGAAATAAAAGAAAGGCAAGAAAAATGCAAACTGAATTGTTTCCCAATTCCCAGTAGGCTAAAAGAACGAAGTATTATAGAGACAGGTACAGTAATATAGTGGAAAGAGTACTAGATTTGGAATCAGGAGATTGGAATTCAAATCCTGGCCTTGCCTCTATTTACCCTTTGACCTTTAATCAGTCAATTTATCTCTCCATTTTTGCTTCCTCATCTGTAAAATGAAGGGGTTCAGAACTACAAAGGGCTAAAGAAAGAGGGCTGGACTTGAACTTAGATTCTAATTCTGACTCTACCTCCTTACCATCTGCATATGCCCTTGGACAAGTCACTTGACCCCTAGGCCCCAATGTCATCTGTAAAATGGGGAGATTAGTCTCAGTGACCTCTCTAGATGTAAATTAGGTAATCTCTAAATTTCCTTCTAGCTCTATATCTTCAAGTCAGTGTATGACAAAAACTTCCCCTGGCCCCAGGTACTGGCCCTCCAAACTCATCCTTCTCTCTCCCACCTTGATGGGATATCTGAGTCTCTTTCCAGCTCTGTATCTTAAGATTAGAACATGTCTTCACCACCTTCCCATTTACCTCTTCTATGGACTCACCCTTCTATTTTCTACCATGATGCCTTTTTTCATGTGATATTCCACAGTTGGGAGTTTTTCCTTCCCTCCTTTTTCTTGATCTCTCTCATCACCATCTCAAGTTATTGAAATCCTTCCTATTCATCAGGGCCTAGCCCAGGGCCCTCTCTTCTAGGAAGTCTTTTCTTTGACCATAAGATCTAGGGTCTGGAAGAACATTTATCATCTAATCCAACCCTTTATAGACAAAAGCATAGCAGGACAAATGATAATCTTTTGAGAGAGAAAGAGAGAGAATACTCTATAAAGACTTAAACATGTTTATAATTTCATCACTGTGCTCTTACCACAGTAGATCAGGTATCCATCCTCACCTTTGCATTTTACATGAGCCATGTCAATCTTCTTGTTATATTTTGTTGCTGTTCAGTCATGTCCAACTCTACATTGTCCATGGGATTTTCTTTTTTTTCTTTTTTTTTCTTTTTTTTTAGTGAGGCAATTGGGGTTAAGTGACTTTCCCAGGGTCACACAGCTAGTAAGTGTTAAGTGTCTGAGGCTGGATTTGAACTCAGGTACTCCTGACTCCAGGGCCGGTGCTCTATCCACTGCGCCATCTAGCTGCCCCCATGGGATTTTCTTGACAGAGATACTGAAATGGTTCTGCCATTTCTTTTTCCAGTGTGTTCCTATTTTATATATGAGTAACTGAGGCAAATCGGGGTTAAATGACTTGCCCAGGATCACATAGCTAGTAAATGTCTGAGGCCATATTTAAACTCAGATGTTCCTGATTAGAGGACAGTGCTCTGTTTATTATGCCATCTAGCTGTAATTATTTCAATCATGTTTGTGATTCAATTTGTGTTTTTGTTTTGGGTTTGTTTGTTTTGTTTTTTGCTAGTTACTGGAGTGGTTTGGCATTTCCTTCTCCAGCTCATTTTACAGATGAGGAAACTAAAGCAAGCAGGGTTTAGTGACTTGCCCAGGGTCACACAGCTAAGTGTCTCAGCCTGAATTTGAACTCAGATTTTCCTGATTCTACTGCACCACCTAGCTGCCTATTTTTGTCAATATCCTTCCATAAATCCTCTTTTGAAGATCACCTCAAAGTGTTGGAAGCCTTCCTCTGGTTCATAGGCTCATTTAATAATCCACGGGAATCATAATGTGAGAAACAGTGTGGTTTAGTTGCTAGAAAGTTGGACAAGGCAGAATTGGGGTTCAAACCCTACCTCCTATACATATTGGCTGTATGAACCTGTACCAGTCATTTAACTTGTCAGCATTTCAAGCAAGCTCTCTAAGACAGTTTTTTCTCTCATGCAGTTTTCCTCTTTTGTTTTGTTTTCATTTTCACAGTTCTTTTGAATATTATTTTCTTGTTTCTGCTTGCTTCACTCTTCATTTCATAGAAGTGCTCCATGATTCTTGCTGTTCTTACCGTTCATTTCTTCTTATGCTGCCATGATATTCTATTACATTCTATGCACCATGATTTATTGAGCCTTTCTCTAGCATCTACTTTGTCTCCATCTCTTTGCTATGAAAGGAAGTAAGGCTATGAGTGGAAATACTTTGGTTCATAGTAGGCCTTTCTGTCTTTGAATTCCTTGGGGTAGATGATTAGGAGTGCTCTCTGGGTCAAAGGCTATGGTTTTTCAGCCGTGAAATTTAGCCTATTTCTAAGTTAATAACTCACTTTTCTATGGCCCTTGAAAGTTTGTAATATACTATAAACTTATGAGGAAGACAATGCAAGTAATATTATCCATGTTGTATAGGCTGAATTAACTGGGCCCAGGAGAATTGAAAGGATGTGTCCTAAGTACAACCGCAAGTTCAGGCTAGGGTCAGAATGCATTTCCAGGTCTCCTGATACCCCAGCCCCGTATTCTTCAAACATTGTCTTCCAATGTCTTTCCAACGTTGCTGAGTTGGCAGGTTCTGTTATAGCACTATTAATGTATGTAACAGGACCATACACAGCACTATTCATTGCAGTTCTGGGCCCCCAACGCATTTAGTAGACGTCTGTGTTAATGTATTTCCTCATTTTCAGTTCATCCAGCTAGCAGCCTGATCATTTTTTTCTATATTTTTCAAAGTAAACATTTAATTATAAACACAAATGAGAGATTGTTCAGTGATGAGTGGGTAATGGAAGTCTAGTCAACTCTGAGGTGGACAAAAGAGGCAACTGGGAGATGAAAATCAACAGATTGGAAAGATATTCATCTTGTTAAGAGAGCTGGTTAAAGAGCCTTCCAGGTGACTGAAAATTACATGCAAAAAGTCAGAGAGGACTTTGGAAAAGGACCAGTGATCTCAGTATGCTGATATGATAACAGATGAAGTTAGAAAATATGAAGGACAAGCAATTCCAGTCCTTAAGAACCTATAAAACTTCTTCTTTAAATTCTAGGTATCATAATAATAGCAGTTCACATTTCTAAAGAGGGATTAGGGATATAGTGGAGAGAGAACCATCCTCAAAGCCAAGAAGACCTGTATTCAAATCCCATGTCTGACACATACTTACTGTGTGATATCAGTGAATTGAACACCTTCTTGTACTCTAGGAAACTCCTAAAACTGATAAAAGGTGCTGACCTGCATTAGTAAAGGGAGTTCCCTTAACTGGGAGTCCCCTATACCAGTGAAATCCTAGGTTCTGTGTCTTGTGGAGGATTTGACAAATGTATTGCAACAAATGTAGTGAAAATAGTGATAGACATGAGGTCAGGAGACTTGGGTTAAAATCCTAGCTCTGACAGTTACTAGGTATGTGATTATATTTTATTATGGCCTTTTCATTTGCCATTTTAAAGGTATAATCATATTCTATTACATTAATATGGTTTTTTAAAATTTCAACATTCCCCAATTGTTATAATATAGATTTTTATATTTTTTATTTGATCAGACTTTTTACTTTTACAAGTGAAGGAGCTATGAATGTTATTAAACAGAGAGGCCAATTTTTATCCTCTTTTAATGACCCCCTTAAGATGTAGAACAAGTGGTGGGATGATGAGGCCAAAAAATAGGATAAGTTTTGTCCTTTTGTTGTATTTGTCCAAAGCTTTCTCAAAAAAGATCACATCAATTTATAATGATAGCAACAAAGGAATACAATCGTCCTATCACTTTCTTCACAGCCCCACCAATATTGAATTTTATTGTTTTCAAATCATTTTGTCAGTTTTACCAGTGTAGCTCAAAGTTGTTTTCATTTGTATTTTTTTCCTTACTAATTTGAACATTTTAAGGTGATTATTAATCATTTGTACCCTTGAAAATAAGCATTTCTTACATTTGTCCATTTATTTTGGGGGGAATGTCTATTACTTGCGTAATTGGTTATTCACATCAAAGCTTATCAGATATATCAATTGAAATTTTTTTCAGTCTGTTTATTTTATTTTAATTTTGGATACTGTGCTTTCTGTTGTGCAGTTATTTTACTTATATGGGGTTGAATCTATTGACTTTGCCTTCAATAATATCTTCCTTTTTATAGATTGAAATTTCCCCTTATCAAAAATTGGGAATTAAATATATTTTATTTTCTCCCACTTTTTTACATATTTAGGTAATTAGTTGGAATTTGTTTAGTATGTGGTATTTGAAGTACTTGTCTAAATATTTTTTTTTTGTTCAGCTTCTGGCAAATTTTCCACACTCTTATTGAATTATTATTCTTTTCCTCTATGTTTTATAATCCTTAGTTTATCAAATACTAAGCTCTTACATAATCTATATACATTACATTATATATGTATCACATATAGATGTAAATATGTGTATACATACATGTGTTTACACACATACATATATTTCATCTCTGTGTTAATGTATTTCCTTATTTTCAGTTCATCCAGCTAACAGTCTGATCATTTTTTCTATATTTTTCAAAGCAAACATTTAATTATAAATACGAATAAGAGATGAATGGGTAATGGACGTCTAGTCAACTCTGAGGTGGACAAAAGAGGCAACCGGGAGATGAGAATCAACAGATTGGAAAAATATTCATCTTGTTAAGAGAGTTGGTTAAAGAGCCTACACACACACACACACACACACACACACCATATATTATAGGGTCCAGGGGCCATATATACCTATGTGTGTACAGATAAATATTTAGCTCTATTTTTGTCCAGTAACATAAAGTGTTGATCATTATATCAATAAGCAGAATTATGTTTTAATCTATTAATTCTCTCATCCTCAGTTTCCTCTATCTCTAAAACAATAATAGTGACTATCTCACAGGGTTGTTGTGGGGAATCATTGAGATGATGTGTAAAAAATGCTTTGCGAACATTAAAGTACTATATAAATGCCAAGTCTTATTATTATTCTCATTTTTCTCCCCTATCTATAATACGCCTTTAAGTATATACCCCTATTTCTTCTCTTTGCCCTTCTATTTTTTTGGGGGGGGCAGGCAATGAGGGTTAAGTGACTTGCCTAGGGTCACACAGCTAGTAAGTGTCAAGTGTCTGAGGCCAGATTTGAACTCAGGTACTTCTGAATCCAGGGCCAGTGCTTTAACCACTGCGCCATCTAGCTGCCCCCCTTCTATTTTTTTTTAAGTATGTATATCACCAGAACAATAGTTATTTGATCACTCAATGAAAGTTCTTGTATTAACACACCAACTAGTTAATTAAAGAGGCAGAGACATAGGATGATATAGTTATCTGTCAGAGCTGGAAGGAACCATTAAGACTGTCTACTCCAAACCCCATAATGATACAGATGAAGCAATTGAAGATCAGGAAGATTTGGTGACCTGCTAGGCTGAAGTCACACAGATAGTGAGCAGAGGCATGGTATGAAGCTAAGGTTCCTTAACGCTAAGTCCAGTTCTTTTCTCACTGTGCCATACTGTTCAATTCCAACTCTTTAGCTTCCTGAGGGAACTTAGAACCCATCTAGTCCAACTTGTAGCTGAGTTGTAATCTGCTTTATAGCCTCACAAAGCACTCATTCAGCTTTATCTAGAAAAGCTCTCAGATACCCCTCCACCTGCTGACTTAGGGTAGAGAATGAGATGGGTATGTCTTGGACATGGACAGTGCTGGAATCTGTTTTTTACTCGACTGTATATTTGTTACTATGGTTTATTTGTTTATTTGGTTTAATGGGAAATGAGATGAAAGAAACAATTGATTTCTTTTCATTGACTTATTTTTTAACAAAAGAAAACCCAAAGGGTAACCCATCACCTCTGGGATGGTCCATTCTAATTTTGATAG
Source organism: Dromiciops gliroides (assembly GCF_019393635.1). Taxonomy (NCBI): domain Eukaryota; kingdom Metazoa; phylum Chordata; class Mammalia; order Microbiotheria; family Microbiotheriidae; genus Dromiciops; species Dromiciops gliroides. The sequence continues at coordinate 552,032,048 of NC_057863.1, read as the reverse complement.
CTTTTATTTCAGTTCATCTTTTCACTAACATAAAAATCTGTATCCCTGAAATTTGTAGCCATAACTCTCCTTCTTCTCTCAAGGGCCAAGCAACACAAACATAATCTCTCTTCCATGTAACAGCCCTTCAAATACTTGAAGACAACCGTCACGACCCCTCCAAGTATTGTCTTCATATACAGGCTAAACATCACTGATTCCTTCAGGTTAGCCTCATGTAACATGCTCTCAGGGTCCATTGTCCTCTTACAAACCCTCCTTTGGGCATTTTATAGTGTGCTCTTTTTTTTTGTCCATATTTATGTGTTTATCTTTTGCCTTCTTACATCATGATGCCAGTAAATGGACACAGTGCTCCAAATGGGACCTGACCAGGATGGCATACCCTGTAGCTATCATTTAACATTAGGTGGCCTCTGTTGTCTTTTCTGTCCTTCATGACCCCATTTGGGATTTTCTTAGCAAAGATACTGGAGGGGGCAGCTAGGTGGCACAGTAGATAAAGCACTGGCCCTGGATTCAGGAGGACCTGAGTTCAAATTTGACCTCAGACATTTGACACTTACTAGCTGTGTGACCCTGGGCAAGTCACTTAACCCTCATTGCCCCACAAAAACAAAACAAACAAACAAACAAAACGATACTGGAGTGGTTTGCCATTTCCTTCTCCAGGTCATTCTGCAGATTCTGCACATACTGTTCTAATCTCAAATTTGAGTTCTTCCTGACTCCAGGCCCAGCACTCTAACTACTGCAGCACATACCTGCTCTCCCAAGGTACACATTATTTATCTCTTAATATAGTCTAAGGTTGCATTCTTTTTCATTGTTGTTTCCATGTTGCACCAAATCAGGTTGAGTTTGTGGTCCACCAAGATCCCCAGATCCTTTTCAGAACTGTTATCTAGCCCTCCCTCATGTGAAGATAATTCTGATGATTTCATCTAGAAATTTACATTTATCTCTAGGCAGTTACATTTTATACATTGTAGATCACCATTTTAGCTTATCAAGATCATTCTGGCTCCTGAGTCTGTCATTCAAAAATGGGAACTCTCCCTCCCATTTAAGTATGTATCTGTTGCTCTGAGGGCAGATCATATGGCTGGTGGCTAAATGAGCCTAAACCCAGACTTTGGCTGCCTAAGATTTTTAATTTTTTCCCCCTTAAATCTATAGTTTTAAAAATATCTAGAAAACTTGAACTAGTAAGCTATTATAGACTAACCACCTATCTTTCATGCCTGCTACCAGGTATCATGCTAACAACCACTTAGATTGCTTAGTAATTGTGATTTTTTAAATTTCATGCTGCCTGCACAAAATGGATTTCTGATCACGTGGCATTGATAATGCCCATTATTGAGAAAATGTGGATGTATCTGTTTTAATTGTCATGTTCTACCTAGGAGAGGGGGCCACACATATGCCACTGATTAGCAAAAACAACAGAGTTAGGGACAATCAATGCCCTCAGGATCTAAGGGACAAGAATGTATTTAGGGTGCCTATGGTTTGCCAGGCACTGTGCTAAGCACTTTTCAGATGTTTTCTTCTTTGAACCTCATAAAAAATTATGGGAGGTAGATGCTATTATTCCTGTTTTACAGTTGAATAAACTGAGGCAAAAAGAAGTTTAAGTGACTTTCCCAGTAAGTTTAAATCAGGATTTGAATTCAGGTCCTTCTGACTCCAGGCCCTATCTTCTGTACTGCCTTGGTGCTCCTTCTTCAGGAAAATGAAATGGCTCTGAATCAAAGCACCTACAACCAAAAGAACCATCCAGGTTTGTACTAGAATTCCTTTAGAACTCCATCATCCAAGGGAGAGAAAAACAGCAAGAGAGGCAGGGATTTGAACAAGGAGATAGTATCAGATCAGGAAGAAGGATATAGGCTTGTCAGGAAACTGGTTGTTTGCCATACTCAACCTGCACCCCCAAATTCTTTCCTTATTATGGTAGCCTTATTCTCCCCCTTCTCAGGACTATATTGATATTGAAAAGATCTTGGGTCAGATCTGCCTTGTTCCCTCTTGATTTACCCACATCAATAAAGCCACAGTTTCAGGCCTTATTAGACACTCAGCCTTGGTGATTTTTTTTCTCCATCAGTTTCAAGGCCTTTTTGAAGTATAGCTTTTATGAATTCCTAAGATCCTCTTGGTTTTCGCTATCTATCTCTGCTCTTTTTTTTTTCCTGCAAAAAAAGACTTTGATTTATTGTGGAAAATTGGTTCTAGAACCAAAGGCCCATGTTTTTACATATGTGTGTCTTTTTAGGGGAAGCTAGGTGGTACAGTGGATAAAGCACTGGCCCTGGATTCAGGAAAACCTGAGTTCAAATCTGGCATCAGACACTTGACACATACTAGCTGTGTGACCCTGGGCAAGTCACTTAACCCTCATTGCTCCACCAAAAAACATAAATAATAAAATAAAATAAAAATACATGTGTGTATCTTTTTAAAATATTTCTCTAATATTCCAGTTTCTTCAGTCATTTTGGTTTTCTGTATAAAAATTATATGAGTTCTTAATTGACAATCTTTGTTAAATGTAGGCTTTCCTCCTTCAGTCACAGAAAGGATTTGCCTTTGTTGTTATTTTGAGGCTGGATATTGCTGTACTTGAATGAGATGAATTTTGAATCCCTTCTTGTTAGAAGTCTCGTGAAATCTTCCCATTTGCAGAATTTCACTTGTTTCTGTTATACCTAAGGAATCAAAACACAGCCAAGCCCACCTCTAATTCCAACTTCCTGTTTCTTCCTAACATATAAAAGCATCCAAGAAGCATCACTCACAAAAAAAGACATAGTTTTTTACCTCATTGCCATCCTAGGGTTCTAGTATTTTCTGGTTCTGGTAAATGGAACTGAAACCTAGAACATCCCTCCTACTTAGAATCACATACTTGAAGGGAGTAGCCTAAGGGGATTGGTATCCATGTGGCTTTATGCTTTGGTAGACCAGGGGAAGAGAATTCTTTTACAAAAAATGTACCAATAAATGGTAAGCAGGCCTCCAGCATCTTTGAATTCAGCAATCATGAATAGGCTAGATAAGGATAATCCCAGAGGTTAATAGAATTTCTTTGGTGTCAGGTACTACATCCACAGATTCATCCATCTTTCTGGCTATTTCTGTCTCCATGTCCCACCTTTCCCCTCTGGGAGAAGGGGTCCATTCTAACAAGCCTTCATTAACCATAGTTGAGGGAAGTTTTATTATGTAGTTTCCTGAAAGAAAAGTATCTGATTCTTTTCCCTTTGCATATTTTTGGATCCCCAAGAATTCTGAGATTTTCTCCTATTCAATCTGTCTTCCAACTTCTTCAATTTACTCCCTATCTCATTGGAAACCTCTGTGGGGGCTCACCATATTGGTGCCTAACTTAGCACACTCCAGCTCAGAACTCCCTAGTTAAAGCAATCTACCAGCCTCAGCATCCTGGGCAGCTGCAACCCATAGGCCACCCCACCTCTGACCTCCTGGCTCATATTTCTTCTTCATCTATTTCTTTTTGTAATTGTTTCATGATCCTATTTTTCCATTTCAGTATTTTTGCCATTTGGTTATACTCTATTACTATATTAATTAATATTGATTCATTTAGCTGCCCCATTGATATTTTCAGATTATTTATACTGTTTTCTGGTCTGCTGAGTATCATCATCTTCTGCTGACATTTTGCCGTTTTATTCAGAATTTTTTAGTTCTTCTCATGATGTTTTTGCTCTTTATTTTTGTTACTAAGAAGTAGCATAGTACATTAGAAAGAACACTACACAAGACCTGAATTCAAAACCCACTTGGGTGACCTAGAACAAGTAACTTGTTCTAGGTCACCTTGCCGGGTCTCATTTTTCTCATCTGTCAAAGGAGGTTTAGTCTTTCCAGCTCCTGATCTAAGATTCTGCAGTCTTTTCATTTTAGTTATTCATTCAATGCCTTGGGTTTGGCTGTTATACATTTAATTAAATAATAACAGCTAGCATTTATGTAGCACTTTAAAGTTTGCAAAGTGCTTTAGAAATATTAAACTTAGTTTATCCTCACAACAACCCTCAGAGAGAGGTGCTGTTATTTATCCGCATTTCACAAATGAGGAAACTGAGGCAGTCACAGGTTGAGTGATTTGCCTAGGGTCACATACCTAGCAAGTGTTGGAGGCCATCTTCCTGATTCCAACTCCCTCATTCTTTCCACTGAACCATCTACCTGGCTCTAATTGTCTTTATTAAGATTTAATCATATCTTTTTGGAGATTGTTATATTTTTCTTATATGCCTTTCTTCAGATGGATTTTTCCCTGCTTTTTTAGTCTGAGGTGGTTTTTCATTGTTCCAGATGTTTTCATTTTCATTATTGTCATTTTGTCAAGTTTTAATTTTCTCGAGAAAAGTTCTAGAAGTCCTGTTTCTTTGCAGTGTGTCTACTGTGATTATTGCGGGAAATTATGAGGAGCCAGGCTCTCTTGTAACATCTCATTCTACCACTCAGACAATTAATTGGGTATTTATTAAGAGTGTATTATGTGGGCAGGTAGGTGGCGCATTGGATAAAGCACTGGCCCTGGATTCAGGAGGACCTGAGTTCAAATGCAGCCTCAGACACTTGACACTTATTAGCTGTGTGACCCTGGGCAAGTCACTTAACCCTCATTGCCCTGCAAAAAACAAACAAAAAGCAAAGAGCATATTATGTGCCAGACACCAGACCATTCTAATATCATCCTTGAGATGCCAAGTTTAGGTAAGATACAGTCTTTGCTGTCTTATAGACTGGTCATCCACACAGATAGCAGGATGATACAATATTGCATCAATCAATCAATTAGTATTTATGGAACAACTGCTATGTGCTGGGTACTGTGCTGGAAACTAGGGATAAAATACAAAGGATGAACATATCTTTTTAAAATAATAATAATAAATATTTTTATTTAAAGTTTAAAGTTCCAAATTCTGTTCCTCCTTCCCTCCCTTCCCCCTCCCTGAGGTGGTAAGAAGTCAGACGTAGGTTATACATGTGCAGTTATGTATAACATGACCATATTTGTCATTTTGTATAAGAAAACTTGAAAAGTGAAAGAAAGTGAAAAATAGCATGCTTCAGTCTGTGTTCCATCAATATCAGTTCTTTCTTTGGAGGTGAATAGTATGCTTTATCATTAGTCCTTTGGGATTGTCTTGGATCATAGCATTGCTGAGAATAGTTATCGTTCACAGTTTTTCATCAAACAATATTGCTGTCTCTGTGCACAATGTTCTCATGCTTCTGCTCGCTTCACTATATATCAGTGCATACAAGTCTTTCCAGGTCTTTCTGAAATCATCCTGTTTGTTATTTCTTATAGCACAATAATATTCCATCACAATCATATGCCACAGTTTATTTAGTCATTCCCCAATTGATGGGCATTCCCTTGATTTCCAATTCTTAGCCACCACAAAAAGAGCAGCTGTATTGTACAAATAGGTTTTTTTTTCTCTTTGGGGGGGAGGGATGTCTTTGGGATATAAATCTAGTAGTGGTATTGTTGTATCAAAGGGTATGCACAAATTTATAGCCCTTTGGGCATAATTCCAAATTGCTCTCCAGAATCTTTGGATCTGTTCACAACTCTACCAACAGTGGATTAGCATCCCAGTTTTCCCACATCCCCTCCAACATCCAATATTTTCCTTTTTTGTTATATTTGCCACTCTGATAGATGTAAGGTGATACCTCAGAGTTTTTAAATTTGCATTTCTGTGATCAGTAGTGATCTAGAATATTTTTTCATATGACTATAAATATCTTTGATTTCTTTGTCTGAAAACTTGACCATGTATTTAATTATAAGTTTACATTTTAATGAGGATATGAGTGCTTACATATATTTGTGTATTTTTGCGTTATTTTATTACATATGTATTAACATACACATGTAGCATAAATATAGTTAAACACATACACACACATACGCATATATATTGTTCCTGATCCCACCAACTGCTAGTACCCACACTCCCATAGAACCTTGTATTCAACTTTGTTTATATGTAAAAACAAAATTTATATATAAATATATAATATATATGAACAAAGTTGATATATATATGTAAATATATATTTAAGCAAAGTTGAAAACAAGTTTCTCTGGGAATATGGGTACTAGCAGTTAGTGGGATCAGGAAAGCCTTCATGCAGAGTGCCCATTAATTGAGGAATGGTTGAACAAATTATTGTATAGGAATGTAATGGGATATTATTGTGCCATAAGAAATGATAAAAGGAGCTGTTACAGTAAAACCTGGGATGATTTGTATGAACTCATGCAGAGTAAAGTAAGCAGAAACAGGAGAACGATTTATATAATGATAACATCACAGAAGCAGACAGCTTCAAAGACTTGACTATTATCAGGCAGTGAAAAACCGTGATTCCATAGGACCAATGATGGCAAATACAAGGCACCTCCTTACAGAGAGGCGAATAGGCTAAATATACAGAATAAGAAGCACATTTTGAGACATGATCAATGTAGGAATTTGTTTTGTTTCATCAAGCATATTTTGTAGAAGTATTTTGTTTATCCTTTATCCCCCTCAGTGGTGGGAGGAAGAAAAACCTTTTTTTTTTCTCTCATTAATTGAAAAACTAAAATTTAAGTTAAAAAGAAATAAAGACTTTATGCAGAAGAAGCTGGTCGTGCTGCATCTTGCAGGAAGAGAGATATGAGGTAGTCAAGTGCCCCTTGACTACTTTGACAAGGTAGACATAAGAAAGGACTATATATCAGACACAAGGATGGACAATGCAGAGGCACCAATATGGGAGATGGGCTGTTGAGAGTGAAGAAGAGAGAGGAGGCTAGTTGTGCTGGACCAGTAGTACCAACAGAGTACTAAATGGAGACCAGCTCCACATGGTATCTTTTTTGTATGATGTGTGGATAGAATCAAGTCTAACTAAAAAGCGCTGAATTCAGAGCATTCTTGGGCAAATCACTTTAACTTTGGGAATTAGAAGGCCCAAGTCTATATTCCAGATTTGCCACAACCTCCGAGTAATCTGGGAGAAGTCATTTGACTTAACTCAGTCCCAATTGTCTCATCTGTAAACTGAGGACATGGGATCGGATGACTTCCATTGTCCCTTCCAGCTCTATAGACTCTTTCTGTCTTGCAACTCCCTGGCTGTAATGATCTCAACCCAGGGTATCCATGGTATAGTGGGAAAATATACTATTTCTGAAGTCAGAGGACCTGGGGTCAAATCTCCTCCCTGATATTTACTTTCTGGGTGCTGCTAACAAGTCTCTTAGTTTTCCTGGGTCTCAGTTTGTAAAAGAGGTAGACCAAGCAACATCTTCTGAGTGAAGGCTTTCCCCATCCATCCCTACCCACAACTGCTAAGAGTCTCCCCTCTCAAATTACTTGGTATTTTACTAAATAGTATTTATTTGTAATTATTCACTTAATACATTTATACTTTATGTTCTTGTCTACACTATTCAAATGTGTGCTATAAGAAATGACAAGCAAGATGATTTCAGAAAGGCCTGGAAAGATTTGTATGAACTGATGTATAGTGAAGTGAACAGAACCAAGTGTTTTATTTTTTATACTTATAACACCTGATACAGTGCCTACCATATATCAGGTGCTTAATTCATGCCTATTAATTGATTAATGGGGTTGGACTAGATCAGAGCTTCTTAAACTTTTTCCACTTGTGACCCCTTTTTGCCTGAGCAGTTTTCATGCGACCCCAGTTGTATAGGTATATAAAATTGGTATACATATCTTTTTACTGTTGCCAGATTTTTCACAACTCCCACATTTAGTTATGCAACCCCCTTATGGGTTTACAACCCACAGTTTAAGAAGCCTTGGACCAGATACCTCTGGGGTCCCTTTCAGCTCTGGATCCTGTGACTCTCCTGAGCAAGAAAGAAGTGCACCTTGAAATCCCAAGATGGCCACTAGCCCTTTTCCAACCCAAGGGCAGCTGTCCAGATGTGAAATCTCACCCCCCCAGCCCCACCATTGTGAAACTTTAGTTTATCAAAACTGGGAATAGAATCAAACTTGAGAATTAGGGGAGGAGGGAGAATTTCAGAAAAAAACAAGGCCCCTAAATCACAAATATTGTGACTGCCAACTCTTCTTGTCTTCTTGGAGGTAGAAAGAGCCCTAGAGGAGAAGCGTTTGATATCAGGAACTGGGGTCAGTGCCAATCCAAGCCCTGCCAGGTTCATTTTGCCTGGCCCCATTCAAAAATCATTAAGGTCATTTGGAGCCGGTCCAGCCAGGAGCTGGACTGGGGAGAATGCAGAATGTCCTTGGCTAAGAAAATATTATAAGGTAAAAAAGAAAGCATTATAGGAACCAATGCATTTTTAACTGTGTTGATGTTTGTTCCCCCTTGACTAAGGGTGTAGGGATACATACACACACACACACACACACACACACACACACACACATACGTAGGAATGCATGTACACACAAAGGTTGGAGAGGGATTAGGCCTATTCTGGAAGTCGGGGATGAAAGGACCTAGAGGGAAAGACTGGGACCATTGGAGGGAAGTTACACAGAGAAAGACTGATTTTCAGTCAGTGTTTACTCTATTCCAGGTACTGAGCTAAGTTCATAAAAGCAAAAGTTAAACAGTTCTTGCTGCCAGGGAGCTTGTATTCTAATCATAGAAACAACATAAAGATATGGAAGTATGAACAGAATAAATGAAAGATGAGGGGCAGCTAGGTGTCACAGTGTGATAAAGCACCAGCCCTGGATTCAGGAGGACCTGAGTTCAAATCCAGCCTCAGACACTTGACACTTACTAGCCATGTAACCTTGGGCAAGTCACTTAACCCTCATTGCCCCATCCCACCCCACCCACCCCAAAAAGTAAATGCAAAATGAACATAAGGTAGTTTGAGGATAAACAGCCATAGTAGATGGAAGTATTGGGAAAAGCTGCATGTAAAAGGTAGAACTTGGTGACCCTTGAAGAAAACCCGGGAGGAGGAAGTCCCTTCTAGGAATGGAGAATAACTAGTGCAAAAGTGGGATATGTGTGTGAGATGGTAAGTAGGGCGCTACAGCTGAGCTATGATGTACATGGAAAAGACTATTTGGCAAGGTTGCAAGGGGCCAGGTTGTAAAGAATTTTAAATGAATCCAAGGCAGTTCCAAAGGGCCTATGATGAAAAATGCTATCAACCTCCAGAGAGGGAACTGATGAACTCTGAATGCAGATGAAAGGGTATATAGAAGAAAGAGGGCCAAGCAAGGATAGAACCTTGAGGTATCCCACAGATCGTGAGCATGATGAACTGGCAAAGGAGACTGAGGAGTCAATAGGTAGGAAGAAAATCAGGAGAGAGAAATGTTGGGAAAATCCAGGCAGGAGAAAGTCTCCAGAAGGTGAGGGTTGTCAACAGCATCAAGTTCAATTAGTTGGGCAATTAAGAGATCCCTGGTAACTTTAAAAGGAATAGTTTCAGGCGAGAATAAGGTTGGTTGGAAGAACTTTGCAATAATCTGTCCAGTAATGTAATGGGAAAAAAAAATGAACTCCCTGTCACTGGAGGTGTTTGGGCCAAGGCTGTACCGCCACTGGCCAAGGATGCTGCTGGGATGGATTCGTGCTTAAGGAAGGGGCAGGACCAGCTGATCCACTTGGTGTAGTGGGAAGAATGCTTGACCTGGAGCCAAAGGGGGAATCTTGGTTAAGTCACAACCACTTGAATTTCCACTTCCCTCGTATTGAAAATTAGGCAGTTGGATGAGCTATACTCTCAGGTCCTTCCCAACTCTACATCTTAGGATCTCTGAAGTGCCTTTAAATTCTAACATTTTGTGATTCTCTGAACATCCTCATTCAAAGGATTTATGAGGTATTTGAGCAAATCATTTTACCTCACTAGGCTTTGGTTTCATCCATAAAAGAGGGATAATGATAGCTGGCTTAACTATTCCACAGGGTTGTTGTGAGGATTAAGTGAGATAACATAGGTGAAAGAGCTTTGAAAGTTAGATAAAGTGCCCTGCAAGGATGAAGATAGGGGGCAAGTAGTGCCCAGTGGGAGAATTATGTTTTAGAAGTAAAGAGACCTGGGTCCAAATCCTGATTCTACCTCTTACAGGCCACATGACCTTAAGTAAGTCATTTTACCAAATTTACTACCCCATCCTCCCCTGTTGTCTTCAGTTTTTCATCATCTGTAAAATGCCAATATTGTATTTACCTCAGAGACTACCTTGAGGATCAAATGAGATAATACGTATGAATACACCTAAATATTTTACAATACTGTGTCCATAAGAATAATCATATGAGAGGTGTAGGAAATGAATTAAATAAATATGACCTTTGCCCACTAGGAATTTATGACCTAAGATGTACAGAACAAAGGAAGGAAAGAAATAAGCATTTATTTATTTATTCATTCATTCATTCTTTCATTTTTTTTTTTTTTTTTTGCGGGGCAATGGGGGTTAAGTGATTTGCCCAGGGTCACACAGCTAGCAAGTGTCAAGTGTCTGAGGCCAGATTTGAACTCAGGTCCTCCTGAATTCAAGGCCGGTGCTTTATCCACTGCGCCACCTAGCTGCCCCTCAAGCATTTACTAGAATTCTACTATGTGCCAGGCACTATGCTAAGAACTTACAAATATTATCTCATTTGATCTTCACAACAGCCCTTTAAGGGAGGTGTCAGTATCCCCATTTTGCAATTGAGGAAAATGAGGCAGGGAGAGGTTAAATGACACGCTTGGCATCACATAGCTAGCAAGTATCACAGTTCAGATTTGAACTCAGATCTTCTTGACTCCAGGCCCAGTGCTCTATTCTCTAGGACAGCTAGCTGCTTAGAGCTGCATGATGAGATCATAGAGATCATTTAGTCCAGTCTCCATATTTTATATCCTACTACTCTACTGAAGTTATTGTCTCAGTTTCTTTACTGATTCTCTTGGGTTTTCATCATGACATTTACAAATTGGGCATAATTTTTTTCTTCTCTTTGTCATTGTTTATGTATTTAATTTCTTTCCCTTGTTTTTGTTATTACAGTAGCAATTTCTGGGATTATATCATATAATAACGAGGAGAGGGCCCATCTGTGCTTTACTGTTATATTTATCGGGAAAGCTTCCATTGTCTTGTGACTCCCCATCGCAAATAATGTTAGCTTTTGGTTATGTGTGTGAGTATACACACAATACATATGTGTGTGCATGCACATATGTGTATATCCACGCATGCATGTATGTGTAAATAAACACACGTGCATTGTTGTACTTATATATAATATTAAGTAATTTGGTGTACATTTTATCATATTAAATAAAATATTTTATAATGTTAAAATAACTCACATACTTATGTGTGGGGGGTGTTGGTATGTGGGTTGTTGTTTCTTTTTTACAACTCTCTCATTTTAAAGATGAGAAAAATGAGTGTTATATAGACTGGTGCTACCCAGCAACACAGTACATTAGTGGAAAAGTTCTGATTCAAACCCAGGTCTTCTGTTTCTAAGTCCAGTACAGATTTTAGCCTTGTATGAGGAAAACAGAATTACCGAGTTGTCTCAAAGTAGAATGGACTGACTTAGAATGGAGTACATTGGAGGCAGCTAGGTGGCGTAGTGGATAAAGCACCAGCTCTGGATTCAGGAGGACCCAAGTTCAAATTCAGCCTCAGACACTTGACACTTATTAGCTGTGTGACCCTGGGCAAGTCACTTAACCCTCATTGCTCAAAAAAAAAAAAAAAAAGAATGGAATACATTACCCATCGTGGGAAGTCTTCAAGCAGAGGCTGGATGAACACTTGTTGGACATACTGTTTGAAGGTGATCCTTTTAAGGTAGGGATTGTACTAAATTTTTTCTAGCTTCCCTCCTAACTCTTAGATTCTGTGATTCTTTGAGTTGGGTTTCCCATAAAGAATCAGTGCCCAACGCAGAGAGTAAAGTTCTAGGGGAAGAGTGCCCCAATTAGCTTTTTTTTTTTTTTAAGTGAGGCAAGTGGGGTTAAGTGACTTGCCCAGGGTCACACAGCTAGTAAGTGTCAAGTGTCTGAGGCCGGATTTGAACTCAGGTACTCCTGACTCCAGGGCCGGTGCTCTATCCACTGCACCACCTAGCTCCCCCCCCCAATTAGCTTTTAAAAACTATTCGTAAGCATCAAAATCCGACTTAAGAGAGGAAAGTCGCAGGAGCATTTCTTTTCCATGTATTGAGACAAGCTGTTAAATTCACTTCCCAAAGTTAAGACAGGTCTGAGGTGGGGTAGAGGTGCAGAAAGATAAGCACAGTGGCCACCCAGGAAGCACCATGGAGTCATCAGACACTTGCGGAGGAACCAGAGATGAGTCAATTGGGAGAACATGGAGGAGGAAATGGCTAGGGTAAACTTCTGTGACTGACACCTATGGCACAGTGGAAGATTCTCCAGGCTTGAGAGTCAGAAAACCTGGAATCCAGTGTTGATTCTCCAAGCAAGTTAATGGCTGGTGCCTCCATTTCTTTTTCAATAAAAAGTTGAGAGAAATAAAAATGTGATACTATTATATTAATAACTAATGATTCATTTGTGATCCATCCTTTTCCTTTTGTTTTTAAGATGAAAAGGTCAGTTGATATCTGAAGGGTGGAACTAAACAAGGAAGTCTTCTCCCAGCCCCAAGGCATATGCCTGGGCAGAGACCCTTCCTTTTTTTGTTTACTTTGTTAACAAAAGGCAGCTGGCTAGATCTTTGCCCCAAGATGTTTCCTTGTCCTGGATCCCCTCCAATGTTGTTGCTCTTTGTGCTTCCTTCTTAAAGAGGACCATTACATCAGCATGATGTCATGACTTGAAATGAATTGGATTTAAATGAGAGAGGGCTGTGCAAGGTCACCAACCTCACTCTCTCCTGCAGAGCATCTGTGTCCAGTGGCAAGATATACATCAGGATGATGGGAGATGGTCCCAGATGTTTAAGGCAATAGGGGTTAAGTGACTTGTACTTGCCCAGGGTCACAAAGCTAGTAAGTATCTTAGGTCAGATTTGAACTCGGGTCTTCCTGACTCCAGGCCTGGTACTCTATCTGCTGAACCACCTACTTCTTTGTTTTGTTTTGTTTTGCTTTTTTTGCGGGGCAGTGAGGGTTAAGCGATTTGCCCAGGGTCACACAGCTAGCAAGTGTCAAGTGTTTGAAGCTGAATTTGAACTCAGGTCCTCCTGAATCCAAGGCCAGTGATTTATCCACTGTGCCACCTAGCTGCCCCCAGGTGCTTACTTTTTAAAGAGCTATTTTGAGACTTAAATATGATCATACTTGAAAAGTCCTGTTATTTTTCATTTTTAAATATGTATTTTATATATGACATATTTTATGTAATGTATTTATAGAAAATTTATATTTTATACATAATACATATATATTATGTATTTATTTTTAATTTACTTTTTAATTTTGTCAGAAGTCAGTTCTGCCTATGCTAAGTTTTTTCACATACAATCTGCCTTTTTTTTCTTCCCTTCCTACAAATGATTCTCTAACAGGAATATTAGTGATAATTGGCATTCACATGGTGCTTTAAGGATCGTAAAGTCTCTGTATCTGAGTATTAGGATGTTCTGTGATGTAGGTACCACATGCATAATGACCCCCCTTTTATAGTTGAGGAAACTGAGGCTCAAGTTAAGTGACTTTCGGGCAGCTAGGTGGCGCAGTGGATAAAGCACCAGCCCTGGATTCAGGAGGACCTGAGTTCAAATCCAGCCTCAGACACTTGACACTTACTAGCCATGTCACCCTAGGCAAGTCGCTTAACCCTCATTGCCCTGCCCCCCGCCCCCCCCAAAAAAAAGAAAAAGAAAAAGTTAAGTGACTTGCCCAGGATCACATAATTAGCCAAAAATAATTAATTAAGCACTCACTATTTAATAGGCCCTTTGCTAAGCAATGGAGATATTAAAAAAGGTGAGAACTCTCTCTGCCCTCAAGGAGTTTGCTGTCTAATGGGAGAGACATTGTGTCCATACAAGATAGTACAAAGGAACCAGGAAGGGCATCCTACAGAATGAGAGATTTGAGCTGAGTCTTGAGGAGAAACTGAGAGGAAAAGGCAAGGAGGGAGAATATTCCAGGCATGGTAGAGAGCCAATGACAAGGGGCTGTGTTTAGTGCTAGCAGTGGCAAACGGCCCAATGTAGTCAGAGGCTAGAGTTTATGTAGGGTAGCAAAGTGTAAGAAAACTTGGAGAGAAAAAAAGGCCAAGTTGTAAAAAGCTGTAAGTGCCAAACTTTGCAAAAAGCTAATAATAAGTGTTGAAAACAGGATTCGAGCCCAGGCCTTCTGGCTCCAAGTCCAGCACTCTCTCTTCTGTGCCCACACTGCCTCTGATTAGTTATTCACTAATGAACCACATTCCTTTTTATTGTGGGCACTCTCATGCATTAGTTGCTCTCACGTTCATAGCCCTGCCCTGAGAATATTAAGAATAACTCCCATTTGTACAGTATTTTCAAGTTTACAACCCCCTTTCCTCATTTTGTGGTTGTTTGGTTGTTTCAGTCATGTACAACACTCTTTGTGAATCCATTTTCGGTTTTCTTGGTAGAGATCCTGGAGTGGTTCACCATTTTCTTCTCCAGCTCATTTTACAGATGAGGAAACTGAGGCAAATGGAGCTTAAAATGATTTGCCCAGGGTCACACAGCTAGTAAGTGTCTGAGGATGAATTTGAACTCAGGAAGATGAGCCTTCCTGATTTCCTGCCTCATCCCACCTAGCTGCTCCCCGCTTCCTCATGATAACTCTATCAGGTAACTGGTGCAAAGATTGATCATCCCCATTATATAGATGAGGGAAATGAGGCTCATAACAGTAAAGTGACTTACCTAGAGCCACACAGTTATTTGGCGTTGTGCAACTGGGCCATTAACTATGTCTCCTGACTCGACATCTGGCCCTCTTTCTTACAGTTTCTCACTGCCTCTCAGAAAGCTGCTGAATTCTTTCCTACCTCCTCCAAACCTCACCGCTCCCTGGGGCGTATAATTGCTGTCATCAGCCCATTATTAACCCCCTAAATCACCCCCTCTCTCCCCTTCCTAAACAACAAAACAAGGCTTCCTGATCACTCTTCCCTCTAGCCAGCTTCTACTGGTGATGTCCCTTGCTTGGGTTGGAATGAGGGGGAAGATGAAAAAGAAGATTGGAGTCAGTTTGGATCATAGGACTCCGAGCTCTTTGAAGCTGGAATTTGGGCTGTGGCCACAGGTGAAGCCTTTCTTGTCTTTTGACAGGATGGAAGGGAAGAGCTTAAAAAAAAAAAGCCAAACATCAGGCATGTTCTAGTTAGTGGTTGTTAATTAAGAAATGATCCCAAGGAAACCTGCTTTTCTTTCTACTCTAATAAATCATTCCTTCAAAGACCATTTCATTGTATGCTTGTGGATAGAGTACTGCATTGGGTAGGTTTCCATTGGCCAGACAGGATGAAGAGCTGAGAGGGGAAAACTATTTGAGAGGTTCTTGTGGCTGCACAGTTCCAAGGAAGCAGTTCTAAAGACCCCCAGGCTCTTCTGACTGGATTCTTGCTTGTCTTAGAGGCACGGAGGGAGCTCGCAGCTCCCTGAGGTTCAGTCTGACGGCTTCAAAAGAGCTTTGGATTTGTATTCAGAGGGCCTGGGTTTGAGCCCCAGCTCTGAAACTGATTAGCTAATGTTACCTTGGATAAGTCCTAGCACCTAAGCCCCAGTTTCCCCATATGCAAAATGAACGAGTTGGACTAATTTAGAGGGTTTTAACCTGGGTCTATAATTTTTATAATATTTTAATAATTGCATTTCTCTATGATTGCTTCCTTTTGTAATCCTATGCATTTTAAAATATGTTTTAAAATATCCTGAGGGGAACTTACCCAACAGTATCCATGGTATACAAAAAGATTAAGAACCCCTGCCCTGGGGCAGCTAGGTGGCACAGTGGATAGAGCACCGGCCCTTGAGTCAGGAGTACCTGAGTTCAAATCCGGCCTCAGACACTTAACACTTACTAGCTGTGTGACCCTGGGCAAGTCACTTAACTCCAATTGCCTCACAAAAAAAAAAAAAGAACCCCTGCCCTGGATGAGCTGACCCCTTCTTCCCACCTCTGATTTTCTGTGTTCCTATGAAGCAGCTGTGTCTGAATGGACCCTGCTCCCAAAGAAGCCTTATCATTTCTCTGACGCATCTTCAGCTGTTACAGAAATGGGGGCATGAGCTCTCTTTCATTTATTTTTTTTTCATTTAGCTCTCTTTTCCTTTCATTCTCTGCCCCCAAATAACAGAATCACAGTTTCAGAGCTGGAAGGGACTTCAGAAATTACCTGGTCCAACCAAAACTGAGTAAGAAGCCTGCCTTCGGTGTCTTTCAGAAAGTATCCCTCCCTTCAGCAGCTTATAAAGCTCCTAATATTACATTTATAGAAGTGCTTCCCTCTCAACAAACCTGTGAGGTCGTGATTGAAGAGCTCCCTATGCCCGTCGGATGGATGAGCAAAGTCAGGCTCAGAGAGGTTGTGACTCGTCCACGGTTACAAACCCAGATCTCCTGATCATAAGCACTTACTGTAATGCCTGGCACGTCATAGGCAAATGATAAACACTTATTGATTATTGGGTTAAATGATAGGTCCTTTCCACTGTTCCATGCTGTTTCTAAAGGACTAAATCTGTTCCTCAGTCATAGGCTTCTTCTGTTGAAACAGCCCTCAATGTCTATCTAGTCCACCCTTAACCTTGCAGACTTCTACTCACAATGGCGCCTCTCACACACAGTCCAGGGGATTTATATATATATATATATATATATATATATATATATATATATATATATATATTTTTTTTTTTTTAAGTGAGGCAATTGGGGTTAAGTGACTTGCCTAGGGTCACACAGCTAGTAAGTGTTAAGTGTCTGAGGCCGGATTTGAACTCAGGTCCTCCTGACTCCAGAGCTGGTGCTCTATCCACTGTGCCACCTAGCTGCCCCCGGATTATATATATATTGGCCCATCCATCCCTTCATTCAAATAACCACGAGTTAAGTGCTGACACCCTGCTTAGCCACATGGGTAATGTTCCCTTCCCTCTCTTGTGTCTGTGTCTGTGCTCACACATGTTTTGGCCTCCCCTTCTTCCTCCCTGCTCCATGTGGAATACATTCCCCCCTCTGCACATCTATACACATTGAAGTCCCTCATTGCTTTCAAGAACAAACTCGGGTGATACCTACTCAGAGTGCTCTTCCTGGCCTCCACTACTGGTAAAAAATATTGTCTTTCTTCTCAGAGTTCTCATGACATTTTGCCTATAAACCCTCCTTCTTATATGCTTGTTACTCTGGTACATTAATAATAATAATAATAGCTAGCATTTATATAGTGTTTTAAAATTTACAAAGCATCTTCCATATATTATTTCATTTGATCCTCACAACAGCTGTGTAATGCGGGTGTTATTATTATCACCCCCAATTTACAGAAAGGGAAACTGAGGCTATAAGAATTTAAGTGACTTGCCCAGGATTACATAGCTTGTAAGAGTCTGAGGTAGAATTTGAATTCAGGTCTTCCTGAATCCAAGTGGAGTATTCTATCCAAGAGATCATTTAGCTGCTTGTTAATTGTATTAAATTGCAAGTTCCTTAAAAACAGAATCTATATCATCTCTCTTTTTGTATCCTTCAGGCTGAAAAGGGGTGCATTGTTGTTGTTCAGTCTTATCTGACCCTTCATGACCTCATGGACCACTGTCCATGGGATTTTTTTTCAAAGACACTGGAATGGTTTGCCATGTCCTTTTCCAGTAGATAAAAGGAAATAGAGGTTGTGACTTGCCCAGGGTCACACAGCTAGCAAGTGTCTGAGGCCAGATTTATACTTAGGTCTTCCTAACTCCAAGCCCAATGCTCTTTCCACTGAGCCACCTAGCAGCCCCATGAGGCCCATGGTAGAAATTTAAAATGCATTTGTTAAGTTGAATTGCCTTGTTGAATTGGAAGCCCCCCTGGACTGGAAGTCAGGAGACCCGTATCCCAGCCCTAGTTGTACTACTAGCTAAGTATATGACCTTGGGCACACTTGACCCTCTGGACCCCACTCTCCCTCATCCAGTGTCAAAGAGAATGCATTGCAAAGACATGGTACAGAATAAATGTTTATTGCATTGGATCGAATGTGTAAAATTCAAGGATCTCCAAAGGCCTTTACCCATCTGACATTCTTTCAATCAATTCTGTAAGTACAAGAAAGACATTTCAAAGTTATCCTAGCTTGAAAGTCATCCTCCCAGTCCCCAAGCAGTATCACAGAGACTTTCTGCAAGAGCCTTCGTTTTAATGGGGTAAAGCCATACACTTGTAAAAGCCTGGGACTAGAAGGACTCTTAGAGGAGGGGGATAGGGGCAAGCAGCTCCATGCAAGGCAGAGGAAAAGATGCAAGAGCCCGGTGGAACAAAGGCTATCCTGGGAGCACTGGGAACTAGATTCAAATCCAGCCTCTGCTAGTTACTACCTGTGGGACCTTAGGCAAGTCACTTAACTTTATGGTCCTTAGTTCTATAAAATTAGATTAGTTGGATGAGACGTCCCTTCTAAGTTTCCTTTCAGCTCCAGATACTTAATCCTATAACCTAGTTCCTAACAAAACTATACCTGAAGCAAGAATTTGCCTTATAACATCCCCTATGAGATAGAATCATCCACATTCCACTTCAGCACTTCCAATTGCAAAGAACTCAAGACTTTGAGAGGAAGTTTGGATTCTTTTTTTTTTTTTAGTGAGTCTAAAAATTTACCTTCCGGTCACTCCCCTACCCGGATCAGCAGTCCTAGTTCTGCCCAATGGGGTCAAGAAAAAGAAATCTTCCATTTCTATTCGGTAGCCCTTTAGAGCAAAATAGCTCTCATGTCCCACTAGGTATCCTCTTCCACAAATGAAATATTAATGAAAGATTAAATTATGTTCAGTAAAATTGTATTTTAAGTATTTTCTTAGTCTTTGAAAATCAGTGATCCATGCATGGTCTGCATGGTAATTGTCAATGAAGTAGGATATTCAATTGACCAGAATATTGTATCCCCACACTATTTTGTATGAACATGAATTTATTGTCCATCTCACTTGTTTGTACATAAATGGGTACCTCTAAAGTACCTTTCTGTGCTTAGTAAACCGTATCTTTTAGAATGGGCCTTGGCAATGGGTAGTAGAAAGAAGAATAGACTTGGAATCAGTCAATTTGAGTTTTCATTTTAATACTGCCACTAACTAGATAGATGACTTTGAGCAGATTACTTCATGTCCCAGGTTCTCAGTTTTCACCTTTCTAAAATAAAGATTGGATATATTGGTTTTTATATCTCTGTTAATCTGTAAAATTCCATGCATCGGAACTCGGCCCATTTTCACCCTCCATTCCACCTGATATGATCACAAATTCTTGATGAGCCCAAATTAGAACATTGCTGTATTTAATCCTAGGTTTATTCAAAAGAGCATAATTTACTTTATCTGTAAAATGAGTGGGTAAGACTGATTCAGGGGTTCTTAACTTTGGATATGAAGAAAACAGCTAGATCCAAAAATAAATTTCAGGAAATCTGTGAACTTGCATGTATGCACATACACATATGTGTGCATGTATGTTAATATTTGTATTCACACATTAATTTATATCAACATATTTTATGTTTATATATTTTATTTATATATAGTTATATGTATGTTTATGTTTATATATTTAACTATTTTTATATATTTACATATATATTGTTTTCACTAATCTCTAACTGAAATCAAGCATTTTCTTAAGTTATTTAAACATATTTTTGCTGAGATGGTTTCACCAGACTGCAAAAGACTTCACCAATAATCCACGATACATACACACACAGTCAAAAAGGTCAAGGACCCCAGGACTAGAGGATTTCTAAAGTCCCCTCCATCTCTAGCATTCCATGGTCTGTAATGTCCCATTCTGTTTTCTGTCCCTTCCAGTTCTCATATCTTATTCTCTGTGCTCCAACATTCTGTGTTCTAAGATGCCTTTCAGTTCTGAGAATCAGTGTTCCACATGTCCTTCCACTTTTAATAATCCATCTCCGACAGTCCATTCCAGCTCTGACATTCTACTTTCCAAGGCACTTTCCAGCTCTGACATTCTTTAGTCTGTTTTCAAACGTCCTATTCCAGTCCTGACTTAACCACAGACCTGACTGAGTTACTCTGAAAGCTTCAGGCCTCCACTGAAAACTCTCAGGCCCCCAAGGTGAGCATAAATGGCATTTTCATGTTCCAAAAACCTTTATTATAGTTCACCAAATTAAAATAAATATTTGGTTGAACTTGTTCTAGTATGTTCTCTGAAGTACTTGGCACCTTTTCATCTTCAAAGTGCTTTCAAAATAAAAGATGATTTCCCACCAGATTCCTATTTGGGTGTTGTAAATGACATATGTATTTGTACTTGGTATTATAAACTCGAGAGCCAAGATGCCCCCAAGCCAATGTTAGAAATAATAACTCACATTTATACAGTACTTTACAGTTTACCAAAGGATTTACATATGTAATCTCACTTAATCCTCAAAACAGCCCTGTGAGGTAGGCTGCACAAGTAATATTATCCCCATTTTTACAGATTGGAAGGTAAATGACTTGCTGAGTCACACATCTTCTGTGGGCTGGAGCCAAGATCTGAGCTGAGGTTTCTGATGTCAAGTCCTCTGTTCTTTCTACCACACAAAACTCAATAGAAAGAGAACGTCTTTCCTGCTTCAGCCTTTTTAGCACTTCCGAATTTCTGCTCTTTTGATTTGGGAAAGGTGGCTTCCTAATTCTATTCTGTCATTTTTCTACACTCTAGATCAGGGGTTCTCAAGGTTTCTTTTTTTTTTTTTTTTTGTAGATATCATAGACCCCTTTGAAAATCTAGTGGAGCCTGAGGACCCCTTCTGAGAATCATGTTTTAAGTAATTAAAGGGAAAGCTAAATTTCAGTTAGAGGTTAGTAAAAATTAAAATGTCTATTTTTTTTCATCCAAAATCATGGGCCCCCCTGAAATCTAAATACAGATCACTTGAATGATTCTGGACTCCAAGTTAAGAACCTCTACTCTAGATGAATTATAGAATTCTAGAGCTAGGAGGAGCTGTAGATTTCTTCTAGTTCAGCCCCCCCCCTCCCCCCTCCACCAGCCTAATTTTATGAACTCAGAAGTTTGGACGTCTTGTGACTTGTCTGGAGTCACACAGCTAGCAAATGGAAAAACGGAGAAAAGAAGCAGGTCCCCTGATGTTCAGTCCAAGTCGCTTTCTTCTGCAGTTTTCTCCTCTACAAAACATATATGTCGACAGTCAATAAGCATTTATTAAACACTTAATAATAAAGCACTGTGGATCCAAAGAGGCAAATACAATCTCTGCTCTCGACGAGTTCGCTCTCTAATGGGAGAGACAAGATATAAAGAACTAGGTACGCATAAGATATATACAGAGATTAGATGGATATTTTTGTTGTTGAGTTGTTTTAGTCATGCCTAACTCACTGTGACCCCCATTTGGGGTTTTCTTGGCAAAGAATGGTTTGCCATGTCCTTCTCCAGCTCATTTTACAGATGAGAAACTGAGGCAAGCAGGGTTAAGTGACTTGCCCAGGGTCACACAGCCTGTAAGTGTCTGATTTGAAATTCAGTCTTCTTGATTTTAGGGTCAGTGCTCCACCTATCTGCCCAGATGGAAGGTGATCTTCAAAGGGGAGGCCGTAGTAACTGAGGACAGAGGACCAGGCAAGGTCTCCTGCAGAAAATGAAATTTAATCTGGGTCTTAGAGAAAGCCAAGTGGTGACAAGAAAGAGTATTCTAGGTGGTTGCCCTGCCACTGACGTTAGCTCTGGGCTCTGGACCCCTTCATTTTCCCAACAACAAAAGGGAGATTCCTGCTACAGTTCAATCCAACTCAATAAACATCTATGAAGTAATCCCTCTGTGTGAAAACACTGTGCTAGGCCCTGGAGGATGAGAAAAACGTACCATGGACCTAAATGAATATGATACAAGGTAGGATGTGACTAGTTGGGGGTGGGGGGAGATCTAGACCAAGTGGCATGAGAAAACCGGAGGAGGAAAAGAGCATGGAGCTAGGCCTTGAAGGAGAAGAGAGAGAGAGAGATCAGCAGAAGATTCAAAGGCATTGTGCCCCAGGCATGAGGAATTGTCAGGTTATTGTTGTTTCATGGGCTGGGCAAGCCAGGCAGAGATGACTTAACCAGAGAGGGTGGGTGGTCAAAACTCTGTTTAGAAGAAGCCTGCCGCTCCCCCTGGATAACGGGGTTATTCTCTTGAAGGGGAGGATGTGCAAATGACATTGTGGGAACCTAGATTCATCCTCAGCCAGCCACATCCAGATCAAATTTGCTCAGTTTACAAGTCAAAAGATGTTTTCTCTCCCCGCCTCGGGAGCCCGGGGAGTCACGCTGTGTTCTTTCTTGCCTCTTACATCTTCACCGGTAATAAAGATTCCGCAATCAGAGCCTGGCTGACAGTCCTGTTGATGATGCATGACAGAAGCTAGGCTCTCGCCTGCCCTTCCGTACTATTAACTCTGCAGTTGTTACAGCTGTAAAAACCCGGCTGGATCAGTGAGATGAGCGGCTGTGTGACTCAGAGCCCTTGCAAGAGCAGAAATCTGGGGGAAGGGGCCCTTCTTATCTCCCCCTGGGATATAGAACTGGTGGGACTGGACTGTAATTGCACCAGCAGGGTTATAAGTTGGGCAAGAGAAATGGAGTCCCATAAAGAGAGCAGATCGGCAGCAACAGAGAGGACTTGAAAGTTGTTGGATACATATGTTTTTAAAAGGGAAATGCTGATTCATAGAATAATAGCTGGGAACGGATCTAAGAACAGCGAATGTAAGAACTGGGAAGGACCAGAACGCCGAATATGTCAGAACTGGAATGGTTCTAAGAGCCTAGGATGTTAGAACTGGAAGAGAATTTAAAACATAGAATGTTATAATGACCTGGGGTCTTAGACAGCAGACCATTAGAAATAGACAACGCATTAGAGTATAAAATATAAATGTATAAAATGCTAGAGGACGAAGAGACCTTAAAATATAATGCATAGAATGTGAGAGATAAAAGAAACCTTGTTAAGATAATCTAGTCCAGGGGGCAGTTAAGTGGCACAGTAGATAAAGCACCCGTCCTGAATTCAGGAGGACCCGAGTTCAAATCTAGCCTCAGACACTTGACACTTACTAGCTGTGTGACCCTGGGCAAGTCACTTAACCCTCATTGCCCCGCAAAAACAAAACAAAACAAACTAGCCCAATACTTTCTTTTTTATAGATGAGAGGCAGCTGGAGGTAGGTGGCAAAATAGAGCACTGCACACGGAGTCACAAAGACCTGAGATCACATATCACCTCAGACACTTACTAACTGTGTGATCCCTAACAAATCACTTAACCTCTGTGTTTCTCAATTTTCTCATCTGCAAAATGGGCCACTTTCCTCCTAGGGTTGTTTTGAGGATAAAACGAGATATCCGTTGCAAACCTAAAAGCACCATATAAATGTTTTATTGTTGTCATTATTATAAAAAGGTTCATTGTCATTGTACCCAATTATTTTGTACAAAAGCTCTAACTTTGCAAAGGCCTTTTCATCTGCCATTTTCAGACTTCCTCTTGGTGATCCTCCTAGTAATCCTGGCATGTAAAACAAATTTTAAAGCACTTACCACAGTATCTGCAAAGGCCTGTGCCAGGCTCTGAGGAATATGCACACATAAATGTTACAGTCCCTCAAGTAATTTCTGATCTAACAAGAAAGAGATGACGTTTGTGCAAATAAACACAGTGCAGAATAGAGCCTGCTTATATTAGAGAAGCACAAATAGGCTTCTGTGAGAGTTCAGAAGAAAGAGTCCCTTCTGACAAAAGGAAATCAAGGGGGTCTTCATGGTGAAGGGGGCCTTTGAGTGTGTCAAAGAGAAGCAGGATTTCATGTGGTTGGGCATAGGGAGGGCATTCCACATAGAGGCTTCAGGATGACTTGTTGGAACCCTCAGTAGCTTGCTTTTGTCTATAGCTCAGAATTTGTGTAATGGCATTAGAGAAATTTGCCAAGCGAGGTCAGGCCAGATTGTGGAGGCCTTTGGAAAATAATGCACATGAAATTCTTTGATCTCTACAAGCCCTTTAGCTCTAAATGAAAAGATTGTTCCCTATAACTAGCCTCACTGGCCATTCTCTCTGTATTTGGGTCATTCATTCCCCCCTCCCCCAGCTGCCCACTTCTCTGCTTTGGGAAGGGAGTCCTGGGATATCTGAGATGTTAGGCAACAGTCAGATCAGGCTTATTTAATTGGAAGCGCTTATCTGAGGGCTTGAAAGGAACAGCTCTGAGCAGAGGGGAGAGCAAAATGAAATCACCAAGAGAGCAAGGCAGGCTGGGATGGAGCGGCCAGAGGACTGGACATGAAGGCGTCAGCTGTGGATTTATGGCCCAGTTCTGTTACTTGTTGGTCACATGGCCCTCCCTCTCCCCTCTCTCTGTCTTTGCAGAGACTGCACCCCATGCAGAGAATGTACTCCCTCCCGACCTCTACCTCCTACGGTCTCCTTCCTTCAGGACACAGCTGAAGCCCCCATTTCTACAGGAAATTCCCCCAACTACTGGTTCCCTCCCTCACTGCCTTGTGTTTATTTAGCTACTGTCTATTTGTTTTACTTTCATTCTGTCTGTATTTACTCTGCACACACTTATATAAGCATGCATTGTCTCCCTCAAGGGTACAGATTATTTCATTCTTTGTATTGTCTCATTTTGGCATAGCAGACATTTAATAAGTGCTTGTTGATTGAATGAATGTCGTGTAGGGGAAAGAAGCTGGATTGGGAGTCAAGAGACTTGGATTTACATGCCAGCTCTGATGTTTATTATTCTATCTCACCCTGTGCTGCATTTAAGTGATCTGAGCCTCAGTCTTCCCATCCATAAAATGGGGGTGATTGTAGTAGGCATGGGGGCTTTACCTATCCTTTGCCTACCTGCCTCTCTACTTCTAGTGCCAACGGAAAGCTCTCTGCAGGAGCTACAATGTTCTTCTCTGGCATTATAGAATCTTCGGGGGTCATTTGAAGGAAAGAATAAGTAATGATGTTTACAAGGTGTATGACCTTGGGGATGACATTGCCCCCCTTTTGAGCCATAGATTCCTCCTCTCCAAAACAAAGGGCTTCTCAGAGTCCCCTTTGAGCTCTCCCACTGGCTGGTCAAAATGCTTGGGCCATTAAACATTGCGTCTTCTTTTAGCGGCTCTTCTGTCCAGATGCCGCAGGAATTAGGCCTGGCAACATCCTTTAAAATTGTCTTTTCCTCAAAATTTACAGATTAGGGAATCAAGTCCCAGAAAAGAGCTACCCAAGGTCACATGGGCAGTAAATAACAGAACTGGAGTTCAAATTCAGGTCTCTTGACTGAAGGTCTGATGTTTCCTTTCTGATCAGCTATAAAGATCTCTCCCTTCAGGAGAGAATGGAATTTGCAGGGCTTGGGAAGAGCTTTTGATTTGTAGTAAATGGTGCCCTGGTCTCTGAAGAGAAGGTCACCTACGTGGCTCCCTTCAGAGATAAGCATCCTCTGGAGACAGGAAGTAGCCCATAAATATTTTGTGGTGAGTGGGAGGAGATAGCAGGAGACTATATCAAATCTATGAGATATTGTGGATCTTTCCTTATCTCAGGCAAAATAATCCATGCAGAGGGCTAACTGCTGGCCAAGAGACCCTTTGAGGGCCTGTGCAACTGATCCAAGATGGCAGCTCCTTGGAGCCTAAGAATGGCAGGAATAGTCTAATGGAGAGCTGGCACTTCTACTGACACCCATGTGACTTTGGATGGGGTTCTTACTCCCTCCACCAATGAAAACTAGTGTGTTTTCTGCAATTTATGCTCTCAGGGAGCTGCCTAGAACAATGAGAAGTTAAGTGACTTGCTTGCCTAGGTTAACATAGCCAATATGCATCAGCAAGATTTGAACCCAGAGCTTCTCTCCACAAAGCCATGCTATTTCATTGCAAACACTAAACATCTATAAAATGTTTGACCTCTGTTATCTTACAATGAGCTTATAAGAGGGGCAGCTAGGTGGTACGGTGGATAGAGCTCTGTCCCTAGAGTCAGGAGGACCTGAGTTCAAATCTGGCCTCAGACACTTACTAGCTGTAAGACCCTGGGCAAGTCACTTAACGCCAATTGCCTCTAAAAATACTTTTTAAAAATAATAATAAGCTTATGAGGTGTGTGCTACAGATTTCATTTCTCCCACTTTATACATGAGGAAACCAAGCCTCAAGAGGGTTACAGGACTTGCCCTTTGTCACCCAGCTACTAATTGTTGGAGGGAGTTCAATTCTACATTTCTCACAGCTTCACTCCCATTCACCAGGTTCTTCAAGTTTCTTCCAGGATCTCATTCTACTAATCATTCATCTGCCATCTTTCTGATACCTTTGGATCCTGTGATCAAAGGACTCAGAGCTAGAAAGATCCTTAAAGATCATCTAGTCTTCCCCCCTTATTTTACAGCTGAGAGAACTGGGATCAGAGAGGTTACAAGGCTTGTCCAGAGTCACAATGTAGTAGATAGTAAAATTCAAGTTCAAACCAGCTCCCGCTACCCATGCTCCAATGCTTGCTCCCTTCATTGTCCCTCACTTCATCCCCTAGCTCTTTCTTTACTGTCTGCCTTTCTCCTGGTTCTCTCATTCTACTGACACACTGATTCCAGTCTTTCCTCTTCTAAAAGCACCTCCTTTTCACCCATCTTTCCCCTTGCATGGAGCCTCAGACTTCTACCCAGACCCCACTCTTGTTGCCTCCCCACTCCTCACTTCTTTCTCTCTCCACCACCCCTTGCAATTCTATTTTGATTCCACCATCCAATTGAAGCTACTCTCTCAAAGATGGCCAAAGATAGCCTTCCCAGTTGGCAAGTCGTGTGGGTCTTTTCCCATTCCCTTCCCACGAGAGGATCTTTGGGCAGCCTTGACTTTCGGTAAGCCGTCATCCCTTCCTGAAACTCCCACCTCCCTTGGCCTTTACGACATTTTCACCCTCTCAGCTCTCCCACTCCCTCTCCTTCTCTGTCCTCTCTTCCTGCCCCGCTCCTCTGCATTTAAATAGCCACAAGTTTCTGTCCTCCACACTGTTCTTTCCCCCATTCTCAAGACTTCCCCATCAAGCCTATTCATGCCTCCCAAGACTATAATATCCAAACATGGCCTGGCTTTCCTCTCCCTCTGCCTGAGATGTCTGACTAAAAACAGCTACTCCTCTAACACACCTTCTCTCTGTTAATATTCTGCCACGGGCCCCTGTCACTCAGCCTCTACACGCTTTCCTTCTCTTTGTCCATGTCCATGAAGAGCCTGACCCCTCACTATAAAACCTAAACCCATTCTCTAGCCTCCTTCCCACTCCCATAGCCACCACCCTACTCTAAGTCTTCATTACCTAAACCAACAGCCGTCAAACTTTTTGGCCTCAGGACCCCTTCACACTCTTAAAAAATTATTGAGACTCCCCCCAAAGAGCTTTTGTGTGTGGGGGTTATGGCTATCAATATGTACTGTATTAGAAATGAAAACATTTTAGTATAAGTACTAATTGTTAATACTATTAGTAATAATAATGCTAATACTATTGTATTAAAGTAGTTTTGACTCTGAAAAGATCTCAGGCATCCCTGGACCACACTTTGATAACCACTGCCCTAGACCATTGTCATACCCTCCTAATTTGTCTCTATCATTCACCTACTACTACTATTACCACCACCACCACCACCACCACCTACTACTACTACTACTACTACTACTACTACTACTACTACTACTACTACTACTACTGCTACTACTACCACAAATTACTACTACCAGGGGGCAGCTAGGTGGCTCAGTGGATAAAGCACCAGCCCTGGATTCAGGAGGACCTGAGTTCAAATGTGACCTCAGATACTTGACATTTATTAGCTGTGTGACCCTGGGCGAGTCACTTAACCCTCATTGCCCTGCACACACACACACACACAAAATTACTACTACCACCACCACTACCACTACTACTACCACTCTACTAATAATGATAATAATCATAATATCTGGCATTTATATAGCACTTACTATATGCCAGATATTGTGCTAAGAGCTATATTATTATCTCATTTGATCCTCACCACAGGACTGGAAGGTAGGCTTTATTATTATCCCCATATTTCAGATGAGGCAAAAAGAGATTAAGTGACATGCCCAAGGTCACGTAGTAAGTGCCTGAAGCCAAATTTGAATTTAGGTCTTCCTGACACCAGGCCCAGTGCTCTAAGCACCATACCACTTAGCTACTTCCAGAATGGGTCTGATTAGGTCACCCCTTTAGAGGCCATCTAGTTCACTATCACCACCACCACCACCTTCTTTTTCTTCTTTTTATTGATAAGGAAACTCAGGCCCTGGGAGATCAAATGACATTGCCCAAGGTTACACAGACAATAAGGATCAGAAGTGAGACTTGAACCCGGGTCCTCCAATAGGGCTTTTTCCTCCAGTGTTAAGGTATTGCAAGGCTACACTCCTAAAAATTATTAGAGTCAAACCTTTGCCTCAGAGCTTGTAACTCCCAAATCCCACAAGTTTTTCCTATTGCTTCTGAAGGAGCATTTGCTAAAAAGCAGGAACCCCAGCAGGCTCATGTATGAAGAGCAGCACCTCACTGGTCCTTGTTAACACCAGGCTCCTTGGTTTTCATGGTCTACAAGTGGTGTCTTGACCTGGTTGTGCCCAGGTTGTGGAAGGACAGCAAGATGAGGACCCCACTGTCATTGCTGGTCATCTCCTTTGCAGGGCTTGTAGCTTTAGGGGCACTAGAATGGGAGTTGGTCTTGGCAGGCCTGCCCCCAGCTTAACAACCATTGCCATATGCCATTTGTTTTTCCTGGAGGTGTTCCACAAAGAAAAGGGGTATTGTAGTTGACATTGACTGTCAGACATGAACACTCAAGGACACTCCACTTCAGTTTCAATCAGCTCCAGGGGTGATTCCTGGCTTGGCCAATCCCTGAGACCTGATTATAGTAGAAACCCAATCTTTTTTACCAGTCACCTTCAATGCAACTCAATAAAAGAGCTGTTGGAAATATGTGTCCAATTCATCCTTTTATTCTGCCCTTGGTTTTGGATACTTTGGGATGTTTAGAAGGAAATGCTCTGGGGGAATTTTAATTGGTGATGGTTGGTATGTTTGACTTTTGTTGGGGGGGAGCAACAGTATTTATATACAAATCATAGCAAAAAAGTATCCCAGACGTCAGGGAAGAAAATATGATACATATGCTGGTGGTCTGGGATGGGAGATTATTTTTCTGAGTTTGTGGTTGGACCTAAACCATTCCCTGATAGCCAACAATTTGGAAAAAAATAATATATGGTCAGTTTAACTATATGAATCATGAAGAGTGTGTTTCCAAGGCTCTTTTTATACTAAGATCATTGTGTATAACACTCGTTGGACCTCCCAACTTGCACAGGGATATCCAACCAAAAGTCAAAAGCAAAGTGTCAGATAAATTCTTATTTCCTCTTGCTGATGATTTCAATTCCTAATTCAGTACAATCCAATTTAATTAAGCAAGCATTTACTATGTACAGCTGTTACGTGGTTGGAAGACTGTGTGGTTGGCCCTGGGGATAGAAAGATTATAGGAACATAGATTGACAATTGGAAGAGACCTTAGAGGTCATTTATCTTCAGGTGACCTCATTTTACAGAAGAGGAATTAATGCCTAGAGAGGTCATGACTTTCTCAGTGTTAGACAAGGCATTAAGTAAGTGGTAGAATCTGGATTTGAATTCTGGTCATCAAACTCTTAATACCATGCTCCTGGATTATTACTTGATGTACTTCAAATAACTACAGAATGTTAGAGTTGGATGAATCAACTCACTTTACAAATGAGGAACCTGGGGTGCAGAAAGATGTAAGAACTTTCCCCAGACTATGGGTAGCAAGTAACAAAGGTGAGATTTGAATCCAGGCCCTTGAACTTTAAATCCCGTACTCTTTCCATAGTACCATGGTGCCTCCCAATGGAGGAAAACATAGTCCCCAATATTAAGGAGCTTAGGAATATGACATGTGCAAAAATAAATAGGACATGAGGGAGGAGATGATGAAGTACTTGGAGGAAGGAGCAGAATGTAGCCATGTAAAGTGCTATCTCCCTACCTTAATTCTATCCAACGAGGAAAGGACTGGCTGAGCATCGAAGAGCAATGGAGTCCTTGAGAGGAGGTGGACATATCATTGGGGATTTTATAATCAACAAGGGTAGGGATGTTGAGAGGCAGATTTCAGAAAGTTCAGAGAAAAGCCTGTAGCATGGAAGGAAAATCTCAAAGGGAAGATAGCTCAGGAGGATCCCACTTCTGCCCCTCAAAAAATTAAATTCTAACTAGATCAAGAATTGGTGTGAATAATGAATCTCCTGAAGTCATAACATATATTTGAATTTGCAGTATTCAAAATAGTTCAGTGTTTTTCAGTCGTGTCCAACACTTCATAATCCCTTTTGGGGTTTTCTTGGCAGAGATACTAGAGTGGTTTGCCATGTCCTTTTCCAGCTCATTTTACAGATGAGGAAACTGAGGTAAATGGGGTTAAGTGACTTGCCTAGAGTAACACAGCTGGCAAATATCTGAAGCCATATTTGAACTCAGGAAGATGTCTTTCTGATTCTAGGCCCAGCACTCTATCTGCTGTGCACCTAGCTGCACTCTTTGAAATCATAACAATGTAAAATATGGTCATTGGTTCTAACCCAATGGAAATACACAGTGCAGATTCTAATAATATGACCCTTTTAGGAAAGATTCCTTATCTATACTAATCAAGATCTAGGTATAATTTCAGTTTAATAAAATTCATTATTTTGTTTGTTTTTGCTGGACAATGAGGGTTAAGTGACTTGCCTAGGGTCACACAGCTAGTAAGTGTCAAGTGTCTGAGCTCAGATTTGAACTCACTTCCTCCTGAATCCAGGCCTCGTGCTTTATCCACTGTACCACTTAGCTGCCCCCAATAAAATTCATTTTCATTCAACCAATACTTAAGTACCGATTGTCTGTATAGTACTATGCTGGGATCTTAGAGGTTAAATGGGAGGAAAAACCCTCTCCTTGTCCTCAGGGATCTTATAATCCAGTGAAGGGATATAACTCATACATAAGTAGCTATGTATAAAACAGAATATAAGTGCAAAATGATAATACAAAAACCTGAAGAAGACGAGATCATTTTAGACTAGAGATGACTGAAAAAAGCTTGGTGGAGATAATGGAAATGGATCCCAAGCTAAGTCTTGAGGGATGAGGAGGATTTCAAAAAGCTAAAGAATGAGAGTCTGGAGAATGAGATCATTGGTGAGAACCAAGATTTGGAGGTAAGAAAAGTTGAGAGATACACAGACAGAATCCAAGACCAGAATACATGGAGGGAAGTCCTGAGAATTAAATGGAAAGAGAAGTAGAAAAAAAAATCTTAGGAAACCAATGTAGCTACAGAGGGAACACTTGGATGAGTGTTTAGATTAAAAAAAATAAAACATTAGTAAAAATCTCAAGGAAGAACACACAAATAGAAGACAGACTCTGTCTTCTAAAAGTATCAGGGAAGTTCCTTTCTAGAATGAGCTGATACCTGCAAAATATATTTTTAAAATGTTTTCATTCTAAAGGCAGCGGAAAGGCCTTACCTTCATTAGGAGTAAAAATGAATGAGAGTTAGGGCTCATATTTTGGGAAGATGGTGTAATATTAACAGATAAAGACAAATGAACCTTAGCTAGGATTCATTAATTCGATCATTTCCCACCTGTCTTTGTCCAGGCTGAGCCCTCCTTTCTGGTTTCTTTCTGTATGTAGCCTGGGAAGGGGCTCAAGTTTTCCAGACTGTCAAATATCCTTGAATCGAGAGTGTTGAAGGTAGGTCGGTTTAGTGGGAAAATAACAGAAAGGGGAGGCAGGAGTCTTGGCTGTGCCTCTGACTCAAGGTGTGTGTGACTATGGGCAAATCACTTTCCATCTCTCAGCCTCAGTTTTGTCATCTGTAAAAGGAAGGGATTACTCTGGACCTATGTGACACAGTAGTTAGAGCTCTGGGCCTGGAATCAGAAAGACTCATCTTCTTGAGTTCAAAGCTGGCCTCAGAGGGGCAGATAGGTGGCACTCTTGATTGATACCTTAAATACATTAACATTTAATTAGGAGGGGGCAGCTAGGGGGCACAGTGGATAAAACACCAGCCCTGGATTCAGGAGGACCTGAGATCAAATCTGGCCTCAGACACTTGACACTTACTAGCTGTCACTTAACCCTCATTGCCCCACAAAAAACAAAACAAAAAAAAACCTGGTCTCAGATACTTAATAAATATGTGAGCCTGGGCAAATCACTTAACCCTCTTTGCCTCAGTTTCCTCATCTGTAAAACGAACTGGAGAAGAACATAGCAAACCACTCCAGTATCTCTGTTAAAAAAATAACCAAACCCAAATGGGGTCATGAAGTGTTGGACATGAGTGAAAACAAATGAACAACAACAACAAATTGCTTCTCAGATTTTGTTGTGGCAGAACTCTTCACTTTAGAATGAAACTTGGTGGGAAATATGAAAATATAATCCTTTAAAATGATTTTAATGCCTCGGACCCCCTACTGGGGGACCTCTGATACTTGAAGCTTTTTCAATTTGGTAAAATCTGCCACAGACATAGATCCAAGGGCATAGACTTCAAGAGCTCAAGGCCACCTCCACACCACAAGGAGGCAGCAGGGGAAGACTGGAGTAGAGGGTGGCCACTTATATCAAGGAATGCCAAATAACACAAGACTGATTTTTTTTAAATCATGTATTTTAGCTGGATTTTATTCCAAATATTGCAAGCAACTTAATAATAGCTTTCATGTGTATAGTGCTTTCAGATTTGTTAGGCACATTCCTCATAACAACCTTGTGAGATAGATAATACAGATGTTATCTGTTTTACAGATAAGGAAACTAAGGCAGACAGGAGTTGTGATTTTCCCAGTCACATGGTTAGTAATTATCCAAGGCAGAATTTGAACCCAAGTCTCTAAATTATACTTCCTTTGTTCTTTTCACTATCTCCACAACCTTTCTTACAATTTAGTGAGGAAAAAGTATTGTTTTGTTTTGTTTTTTTAAAACAGCACAGACCAACACTGGATATAATAGCTGACTTGGTGAAAACAAGGACCCACAGGATCCTAGATTTAGGATGGGAAGGAATCTCAAAGATCATCTTGTGCAACTTCCTCATTTTACCGAGAAGGAAACTAAGATGCTTCACATTCTTGGGGAGGGTGGGATGGCACTTACATAGGCCAGCATTCTGTAGCATTGTTTCTATTCTCATCACATTATCATTTTTAAAATTGAGATGGTTTGGGGCAGCTAAGTGGTGCATTGGCGCTGAAGTCAGGAGGACCTGAGTTCAAATCCAGCCTCAGACACATGACACTTACTAGCTGTGTGACCCTGGGCAAGTCACTTAACCCCAATTGCCTCACCAAGAAAACAAACAAACAAAACTGAGAGGGTTTGTTTCTTTTATTTGCAGTGCTTTGGGAAGAGGGGGTAAATACCTATATAATCTTGTTGCAACCATGAAATTATTGTCTAAACTTTCATAACAGAACACAGATTATATATCAGAATCAGCAAAATGAAGTCAAAATTCAATATAGATAGCAATATATTTGCATTACCTCTGTTTGCAGATTTGGCAATCCAACTAGACTCATGGATGTTTGTTTGATCATCGTGGTCTTGGATATTAATTCTTTTGCTTTTCTTGTTTCTTTAGTCAATCAGTAAACATTTAATAGGCACCTACTATATACTAAGCATTATGCTAAGTGCTAGGGATACAAAGAAAGGCAAAAGATAAGTCTTTGTACTCAAGGAGCTTACAATATAAGGGGGGAAGACAGCATCCCAAAGTAAGCAGAAAAGGGGAAGGGGGAGAAAAGGAAGGTATCCCAAGAAGGGTATGATGGATAAGTCTAGAGCAAAACAGCTGGGTAGGAAATGAAGAGATGACTGACCTGCACTCTATCCTAAAATGGAAGTTCTTAGAAAAGAGGTCTCCACTATCCAATCAGAGGGAGAGAGGGGTCCTAGGAACATTGTCAAGATATGAATTTCAGGGTTGATATGATCTTCCCAGGTGAAAAGGTTCTTAGGGCATGATGGAGAACACTCCAAAGGAGTTCAGCCATAAGGGAATTGAAGAGATGTGTGACTTGAGGCTCCCTCTTCGAGCTTTCCAGTTTTAGCAAACTCTCTATAACCGGCACTATTATATTTATCTACCCATCTATTATCTATCATCTATCTATCTATCTATCCATCTATGTAAAATTTTAAACCAAATAATACAATTGAATACAGCTTATTCTATACATGGCCTCCCTAGACAGATTAATATTCCAACATATACTATGCCTCTACATCAGTGAGAAGCCCCCTTTTTACTCGTGATCGATTTTAAACAATTTCCAGTGGCTCTCTGCATTGATTGAACACACATGAGGCAGGACTGACACAGGCAGAATAGCTTTTGGGTTTTCTGTGTTGCTTGAAACCTTCTTTTTTCTTTACACGTCTAATGAACCCTATGACTATTTTGCATAAATCCAGAATTCAGTGGAATGGGGTTTAAAAATACATGATCGAGAGTATCTCAAAGATCCTTCTAGCTCTTCTATTATGTGATTTAACCTCTGTAACATTTTCCCTTTTCAGGCGATAGAATTTCTTGGAGAGTTTTTCTACCTTGAAAAAAATTTCTGGAGTTGAAAATGACTACAATTAACCCCCAAAGGAGATCTGGACACACAGTGAATGCACATCTGAGGGCCTGAAGGTTAACAAGGATTAGACCTGCATTATGAGCAGGAATAGCATCAGTAGTTCTGCTGATGGGAAATAAGGTTCTAAATTGTAAGTTTTCTTATCAGGATATGCACTGGAAAATAAGCAGAACTCACCAGCTGAGATTAGTAAGAAATATGCCTCCCCTTGCATCTACTCAACGTTTGGGGTTTTTTTAAACTGATTTTGGCTTTTAACTTTTTTTGTATCAGTAGTTTGATTTTTTTTGTCCTAATGGACCACAGATGCCCTCAGAAGAAGTAATCCAACCCAAGCTCACCATGCTTTTAAAAGGAGCTAATATGGAATCTGATATGAAAAGAGAGGGAGTGTGTGTGCCCTGACTCATGGTTAATAACCAGTTGGACGTAGCTTTGGTGTTTTCTCATTAATCACTATCCCTTTTGGAGACTGGTAACATTAGTCTCTCAAAACCAGCATCAGGGATATCTTGGTTGCAGGTGATGTGTGTTTACTCACTTCTTTTAATCTGACACAGGTATTACAGTATGGTGCGACATGATACTACAGTCAGAGAACTAGATCTGTACCGCAGTGAATCCTTCACCCATTTTGCTAGGAATTCTCCTGCTTACTGGCTGGTTTTGAAAATCTGTGTGTACATCTCTAGGGAGATTGAAACACTTGGGATTCATTCATCTGCAATTGTACTAGGGAGGTATATATGCCCTAACTTTGTATTTTGTAAAGACAAGTCCCCTGGAAAGAGAGACTTTTGTGTTTGTCATTGAAGAATAGGAAAGAATGCAGCACATGTTTGAGCAAATCAGATTAATAAGGCCTATAGTTGCCCAATAGAACTGGACCTGGGGGACAGCTGGTGGCACAGTAGATAAAGCACAGGCCCTGGATTCAGGAGGATTTGAGTTCAAATTTGGCCTCAGACACTTGACACTTACTAGCTGTGTGACCCTGTGCAAGTCACTTAACCCTCATTGCCCCACAAAAAAAAAAAAAAGAACTGGACCTAGATTATTTAGTTTAATAAAGATCTTATCTAAGAGTATAGTTGTATGGTACCCTTATTTATTCCACCAAGGAAAAAAAAAGTCTTGAGAAGGAAGGCAGTATCCTCATAGTTAATAAAGCCACTACATAAGATCCCTCTGGTTGTGAGGTTTTCTTAATGTTGAAATTACTTTGTTTTATTGTATGTATTTTGTATTTCTTTATCTTTGTATAAGTTGTGCCAACTTCAGAATGTAAGCTCCCTGAGGGTAATTTTCTTTTCATCCTCAGTTCCTAACCTAGTACAGTGTCTTATACATAGGAGGTACTTTAAAAAATATTTGTTGAATTGAGCTGAATTTAGCCCAAAAAAGGCTAAGCACCAGCAACATATCATGGAAAGAGCTCCTGGATATGAAGGCACTCCTGGCTATATGATACTTTTGGCAAGTCATTTAATCTCCTTGGACCTCAGTTTCTCTATCTGTGGAAGAAGGAAGATGGTCAAGGTGATCTCCAAAGTCCCTTCCATTTCCAAAGCCTGTAGCTGAAAATGGAACGTCAGAAAGCCTGTGATTCTGAAGGACATTTGGGTCAGTAGCAGGCACCCTGCATAACAACCTGTTTCTCTTAGGGTGATGACACTGACAACTGCTGCTGCCTAGAATTTTGCAATTTACAAAGTGCTTTGCATAAATTATCTTAAAGGATTATTTGCCTTACTTTACCAATGAGGAAAGTGAGTCTGAGAGAGCTTAAGCGACTTGCTCAAGGTTGGCCAGTTAGCAATAAGATACAATGCGCAGGATGACATGAAAATACCAAAATGGAGTGTTGGAGAATGAGCACTAAGACCACGCTAGGCAAGAACTAGGAAGGAGATGAGCCTCTTTAGGAAGACACGTTGGCTGCTTTCAAATATCGGAATGGCCGATTACAAGATTGTGCTGGAGTCGGCTCATATTGGCTCTCTCTTGAGCTTATTGTTAAACTTAATAGTGTGACCATTTATGCCTCAGAAATCAGCCAATGCCACAAATCAGGGTTTGATTTGTTGTTTTGTCGATTGTCTAGACTTAAGGAAACGATGGATAGAATGATAATAATGTAAATTCAACTTAAAAATATATTAAGCGTACTTTTTTGGAGAGCTGGTTGTTAAACATTTATGAGTATACCCTTACTCTGCTAGAAGAGTTTTGGCTATTTCTGCTTGACTGCAAAGGACAGAAACAGGACTTTGGAATTTACAGTTTGATTTTTAACTCTCAGGAAGGAAAAAAAATG
This sequence comes from Dromiciops gliroides, assembly GCF_019393635.1. Lineage (NCBI taxonomy): Eukaryota > Metazoa > Chordata > Mammalia > Microbiotheria > Microbiotheriidae > Dromiciops > Dromiciops gliroides. The sequence continues at coordinate 551,994,727 of NC_057863.1, read as the reverse complement.
CTTTTTTTTAACAATTAAAGCTTCTAGGTGGGGAATGGACTACTTTATATGGTAGTATATCCATCACTGTAGATTTTCAAGCAGGGACTCAATTGCCACTTGTTGGGAATAACGTGGAAAGAATTTTTACTGAGGTAAGGGATGAACTAGATGAGCTCTGACATCCTTCCAATTCCAAGTATCTGTGACCCGTTCCTTTGCCCTAGGAACTGATCATAGAAGACATACAACACCCATCTGTATGGGGAGAGGTCTCAGACCTAAAAAAAAATGCATTTTCTATATCTTCAGCTTATTTATATCCACAAAGAGTTCGTACCTTCAGGGAGGTGCTGAACTAAGAGATGTTAATTAATGACAATAGCTCCTCAACTGTGAAACCTTCCTTGGGCAGTGGGCTCTTCAATTGATTTCAAATAGAGTCAGAGGGCTGGGGTCAGCAGGTCTCCTTGCCGCTGCTCTCTGCCCACTCTAATGCATCCCACTATAGGAAGTTGAATGACCTCAGGCTTTTGTTCGGGCTCCTTTACAGTCTGACCCAGCATGCCCCTTGAGGTCTCTGTCCCATAGTTCCACATCAGCTACCCTGTGTTCTAGATACACTAAATTATTCATCATTGTTCAAACATCCCCCAACTCTTTCCTGACTCGTTGGTTGTCAGTGAGATCTCATTTCTATAAGCTTTTCTCTTCAGTGTATTTTGCCTGCCTCTGTTTTTTTTTTTAATCTGCTTACCATGTTCTCTTTTGGATTCAACATCAATCAACAGGCATTTATTAGGTGCTTTCTTGTATGCCTGTTCAGGGCAGTATAGCCATAGGTTACTAGAATGGCGCAATGGACAGAGCACAAGGCCTGGAGGCAGGAAGACTCATTTTTCAGAGTTCAGATCTCACCTTGGACATTACCTGTGTCACCCTTGGCAAGTCACTTAACCTTGTTTGCCTCCGTTTCCTTATCTGTAAAATGAGCTGGAGAAGAAAATGACACTCTAGTTAATCTCTGCCAAGAAAACCCCAAATGGGATCACAGAGTTAGACAATGACTGACCAAGAACAACAACAACAACAAGAAAGACATAGACATGGCATAGTGAATTGAAAGCTGATCTCAAATTCAGGAAGTCCTAACACATACGATCTGTTCAATCCAGGACGAGTCACTAAAACTCTGTCTCTGCCTACAAGCAAAGGTGCTGCTCTACATTAGTAGGAGGAGTTTCCTCACTGGGAGTGAGTTTCCTGTACCAATGAAATCACAGGTCCAGTAACCCCATCTTGAATATGTATCAGGCACCATGCCAGGCACAGGGAATACAGTTACAAAAGTGAAAGAGCCCCTTGCCCTCAGAGAGCTTATATCTATCAGGAAAGACAACATGAACATATATAACAAGTACACATAAAATAGTGATTCATATACTCAGCATGCGTCTTTGAGGTCATTGTCATGTGTTAACATCTTGGCATCCCTCTCAGTCCCCGGCAGAAAGCCTTTCATGTATGTACATATAATTTAAGAAGAAGAAGGATGAAGATGATCATGATGATTAAGAAGATGAAGTAGTAGAAGTAGTAGTAGTATTAGTAGTAGTTCTATAGTGCCTACTGTGTGTCAGGCACTGTGTTAAGCATCTAACGGTTATCTTAGTAATTCAAGTATCCCCAATTTTTCTTTGTTATTCATCACTTTGCCCCTCTCAGCTTCAGTTTCCTCATCTGGGTCCTTCCACTCTCCCAAATTACCAGTAATCTTGGAATTGCCCAATCTAATGTCATTCCTTATCACTGAGCTCACTGCAGCATTTGATACTATTGATCACCTTCTCCTCCTGGATATTCCCTCCCTCCTAAGTTGTGGAGACATCCCTCTCTCCTTGATTTCTCTTCTCCCCCAACCCAAACACCCCTACTCAATGTCCTTTACTGGTTCTTTATCTGAGTCATAGTCTCTGGCCATGGGTGTTCCTCAAAGCTCCAGGCTGGGCCATTCTTCTCTTTTCAGTCTATGCTGTCTCACTTGGAGATCTCATCAGCTCCTATTAGTTCAATTACATATCTATGCAGATGATTCCCAAATCTATAAATCTAGCCCTAGTTTCTTTCCTAAGCTCCAGTCTCACATGACAAGCTACCTGTTGGATATCCTGAAGTCAGTTTCCCATAGACATCTCAAATTCAACATGTCCAAAAGAAAAATTACCCTCCCCAACACCCTCCCTCCTTACAAACTTCCTTGTCCCTGTCAGGAACACTACCACCATCATAGGCATGTAGGCTCACAACCTTGGTTTCAGTTTTAAAACTTGTTACTCTGACTCACCCCATATAACCATTCTACTGCCAGATCTTGTCTTCTCTCCCTTCACAGCCCTTCTAGCCATGTCCTCTTCTCTCCAGACAGCGAAGTTGTAGAGTGATAGAACACTGTGCCTGGAGACAGGAGGAATGAATTCAAATCTAGCTTCAGACATTCACCACATGACTCTAGGCAAATCGTTTAACCTCTATGGGCCTCATTTTTCTCAAAATGGGGATAAAAATAGGACATCTGGGGGTGTTGTGAGGCTCAAATAGATATGTGTAAAGTACCTGACACACAGTAGGTGCTTAACTAATTAATAAATGTTTATTTCTCTCCAGTCATACACCTCCCTCACCCCTGGTTCATGCATGTATCATGTGTCAACCAAATTATTGTAATTGCCTCTTTTTTTTTAATTGTCACTCACCCTCCCCTCTACCACCACCCCAAGGTTCTCCAGATTCCAATCCATCTTCCATTCGGTTGCTAAGGTGATTTTTCTAAAGCATAGATTTGACCAGCTTAACTCCTTACTCAATCAACTTGAATGGTCCCCTCTTACCTTATCAAATATAAAGTTTTCTGTTTGTCAATTAAAGCTCTTCAAAATCTTGCCCCTTCCTGTCTTTTCCAATCTTTTTATACTCTACTCCCCTCCACACTCTATGACATAGCTCATCCTACTTTTCTTTCCTCAATCAAGACACTCCATTTCCCATCTCCTTGCCTTTGCACTGACCACCCCCTATGCATGCCTGGAATACTCTCTCTCCTCACCTCCATCTCCCTGGCTTCCTTCAAGATTCATTAAGAAACCTTTCCCAGCCCTCTCTTTTCCAAGCCAAACTGCTAAACCCTTTTCCTCAACTACTCTCTATATATCTTGTAGGTACCTAATTATTTAAACCTCATTCCCCCCCCCCCACCATCTCCACCATCAGAATGTAAGTTCCCTGAGGGCAAAGACTGGTTTTTGTCTTTCTCTGTATGCCCAGCACTTAGCATAGAGCCTGACATATATTAAGTGCATAATAAATGCTCATTGAATAAATACAAAATGAGGATAATTTTTGTACCTGTCAACCACATAGGGCTCTTGTGGGGAAAGAGTTTTATAAGCCTAAAAATATTAAAAAATATGAGTTTTGTTACTACTACTACTACAAATACTATTGTCATCATTGCCATCTTTGTTGTTGTTATTGTTATTATTATTATTATTATTATTGAAAGGCCCTACCTCTTGTTTTCTGCCTGCGTGTTTTAATTTTCATTCTGAGTGAGTGAGTCTCCTATAATGCTGTCCCGAGGCGGTTCAGTAACAGCATTTTATCATCAAAATAAATTACAGGGGCCAAGGGAAGAAACCACAAATATCAAAAGCCAAATATCAATTACTATTTTTTGTGCTAATCTTTCTATTTCCTGGTACGACCCACCCTCGGGGTTCTAGGGAGGGAAAGAAAAAAATGTCCTTAAATTATTATAATGTCATCTGTCTGTTTGGGTTCCCTTCTCCGCCCCCTCCCTTCCAGTCTCTTTAAGGACATCTGCAAGGAATTACCTCAGTGTCTGAAATGAATTAACAGCCAAAGCTACAGAAATGCACCAGTACCTGCCTCCAGCAAGCCTGGGCCTGGGTGGCTGCTATCTAGTAAACAATGGTCTGCCAGTGGTGAGAGGAGATGGAGACTATGAAATGCTGGAATGCTTTTAGTGATGCAGGCTCACTGTTAGCACATTGATTCATCCAATAAACATTTCTTAAGTGCCTACTGTGTGTAAAGTTTGGTGCTGGGGATTAGGGGAAAAGGCAGTAGTTCAGTAAATTGATTTATTTTTTTAAATATACATTGTGAAACTTGACCAGGCGCCATCAGGCAAAGCCAGCATCCTCATGGACCCCACATCAGTTGTATAGTTTACACATAGCATCTTGGGAAAGACCCTGGTCTCCAACTCAATGGATCCGAATTCATATCCCAGATCTCTCACTTACTTCCTATATACCTTTGGCCAAGTCATTTCATGTCTTAGAATTTCTGTTTCCTCAGTTACCTGAAGGAGAGAATAATACTTTGACTACCTACTTCACTGTGAAAGAAGAGGAAGAGGAGGAGGATGACAGAAAGATCATGCATAGTCTCTGCCCTCAAGGATCCTGCTTATTATCTAGTACTACAGATGAAATATATACAGATGAAAAAAATACAAATCAGAATATAGCTGATACCTGAGAGAAATGCAGAGGTACCATATGATGGGAGGATAATGGAATCTCAAAGTGGGAAGGGATTTCAAAAGTTATCTTGTCCAATCTGCACATGAATAGGAATTCCATTTATAATATCCCAGGTCAGTGGACATCTAACCATCCCTTGGAGAATTCCATCACAGGAGAAACTCACTACTTTCTGAAGAAGCCTATGCTACCTGGGGATAGCTCTTATTGTGAGTTGTACCTTATTTATATTGGGCAGAAGACCCACGTTGGGTAGTGTGGTGTAGTGGATAGAGAGTTGATCCCAAAGCTTGGAAGATTTGAGTTTTAAGTTCCTCCCCTGTCACATCTGGCTATGTGACTCTGAAGATGTGGTTGAACCTTTTTATGCTCCAGGCAAATCCCTGAGACTAGAAAGGGGATCACCTGGATTGGTAAAATGGTCTTCCTTACCTATGAGTTCTTAAACAAATGAAATCACAGGGTCTAAGGACCCCAGATGAAAGAGAAGTCACTTCTGCTTGTCAGGATCAGGGGAGATTTCATGGAGGAAGGAAACCTATGCCTCAAGGTGCTAACAACCTGGCAGAGAGGAAAACAATATGTACACAAGTACCTCTGACTGTGATTGGTACAAAGAAGGGGTCTAAGGACAAGTATTGTAGGAACATTTGAGAAAGGAGAGCAAGAAAGTCATCAAGGAGGTTGTGGTAGCTGGTACCTAGACTAGGGTTGAAAAAGGAGGAAAGGGCAGCTAGGTGGCACAGTGGAAAAAGCACTGGCCCTGGATTCAGGAGGACCTGAGTTCAAATCTGGCCTCAGACACTTGACACTTATTAGCTGTGTGACCCTGGGCAAGTCACTTAACCCTCGTTGCTACACACACACACACACACACACACACACACACAGAGAAAATAAAAAGAAAAAGGAGTAGAATCATAGATAAAGGTAAGAGTAGATCAGGGAATAGCTACTGGGTCTATTTTGCTGGGAATTAGAGGACATGAATTAGGAGCATTACAGAATAAGGCTGTAAGGCAAATTAAAGGCAAAAAGTGGAAGGTTTTAAAAGCCAGCCTATACCCATGTTTACAAAAATATTGATAACAGCTCCCTTTGTGATAGCAAAGACTTGGAAACTGAGGAGATGGCCATCAATTGGGGAAAGACCAGACAAGTTGTGGTATATGATAGTGACAGAATATTATTATGCTGGAAGAAATTAGGAAGGGGAGGGTTTTAGAGAAACCTGGGAAGGCTTGTATGAACTGATACAAAGTGAAGTGAGAAGAACCAGGGAAATGATTTATATAATAACAACATCATAAAGATAAACAACTTTGGACACAGTGACCAACTAGAATTCTAAAGGACTTATGATGAAGCTATCTATCTATCTATCTATCTATCTATCTATCTATCTATCTATCTATCTATCTATCTATCTATCTGTCTGTCTGTCTGTCTGTCTCTCTGTCTGTCTCCAGATAGAGAGCTCATGAATTCAAGGGGGGCAGATCAAAGAATATTTTCTTCTTTTTCTTCCTTCCTTCCTTCCTTCCTTCCTTCCTTCCTTCCTTCCTTCCTTCCTTCCTTCCTTCCTTCCTTCCTTCCTTCCTTCCTTCCTTCCTTCCTTCCTTCCTATCTTTCTTTTTTTTTGGACATAGTTAATGTGTATATTTGTTTTGCATGACTGTAAAAAAATCTAGCATTGGAACTTTGGGATATATATTTTAAGACATGGATGACTTTTGATTAATAATAATAATAATAATAATAATGATTACTATCATTTTATATAGCATGTACTATATGCCCAGCACTGTGCTAAGTGCTTTGCAAATATTAAAATATTATCTCATTTGATCCAAGGGGCAAGGGACTGACATGTTCAGACAGGAAGATAATCTTGAACGTTTACTTGTTCATTTATTGTGTGACCCTGGGCAAGTCCCCTGGCTTTACTGAGAGTCATTTTCTCCATCTAAAAAACTGAGGAAATAATCCTCACACTAGTTACCTCACAGGTTTGTGGTGAGGATCAAATCAGATGATGTACATTGAACACTTTGTAACCATAAAGTGTTTTATAAATCTGAGTGATTATTATTATCCATCCTTCATAGGCTGGGGAGCCCTGAAGCCATTTTTTGTCAGCTTCTCTTTGAGTGGCTGAAGTGGGATCTGCCACAGGGCCTGCTGGAGCTCTGTGCTGTTTCCCAATCAAAAACGTATCACTCCATCTTCCTCTTAGTTGGAGAATTACGGCTGTTTAGGGGTGTCTGTGGAGGTGGCTTGACAGGAGCCTTCTGGGATAGGCTGTAAATAAGAAAGATCACTCCTTCCTTTCAATGGCGAGACTATATGAGAAACATAAATCATCTGTCTGAAAAACGAAGGCTGGGCTGCACGTGTGTCCATTCTGATACTGGAATTCAAAGAAAAGAAAAGGAATTGTGTTTACAGCCGTGGAGAGGCAGGTTATAGTCCCTACACATGAAAGGATCAGCTCTGGACAGGTCCCTAATTTGGGCAGAAAGCAGCTCCCATTTCAGAGTGGTGATATGCAATGATGCTCAGTTTAAAAGCTGTGTCTTCTAACTTTAAACCATCTTAAGATATCTGGGTCAGTGGCAAATTTTCAGGTTTCCCAGAGAAAGGGTGGAGCAGAGACAAAAGAGTCCCTGACCCGTAGGTTAATAAATGTTTATTCATTTGAATTGAATTGAAAGAGCATTAGATTTGGAGTCAGAAATGTGGTATCTGACACCTTGTGACCAAGGGCAAATTGAACCTCAGTTTCTTCATATGTAAAATGGGTAGTAATATACTTTCACTTCCTGATTCATAAATTTGTTAGGAAATTGGCCTATAAACTTTAAAATTTGTTGTTGTTGTTCAGTTCTTTTCAGTCGTGTCCGATTCTGTGACCTCATTTGGGGTTTTCTTGGCAAAGACACTGGAGTAGTTTGCCATTTCCTTCTCCAGCTCATTTTACAGATGAGGAAACTGAGGCAAACAGTGTTAAGTGACTTGTCCAGGGTCACACAAGTAGTAAATGTTTGAGGCCAGATTTGAATTCAGGAAAATGAGTCTTTCTTGACTCAAGATGCAGCACTTTAGCCACTGTACCACCTAGCTCTCTAGATTTTAAAGTACTATTTTCTAAAAAGTGAATTTGCATTATTCTTGCCATATGCTAAGAGACCAGTTCTTCTCTTGGGTTATCAATAGTAAGTTAATATTCATTTAGCACTCAGTGGTTTATAAAGTTCTTTTTTCTCAACAACTCTGTTAGGGAGATAGTACAGCTATTATTATCTCTATTTCATAATTCATTTCAATTTAACAAGCATTTATTAAGTACCTAATATGTGCCAAGGGCAGTAGATAAAACTCTGGGCCTGAAGTCAGGAAGACTCATCTTTCCGAGTTCAAATGTGGTCTTAGACACTTACTAGCTGTATGATCCTGGGCAAATCACTGAACCCTGTTTGCCTCCGTTTTCTCCCAATAAGACTGGAAAGGTAGACAAGATAGATAGAGAAGGGTTTAATGTACATTAACTCTTAGGTTCAGTAAGGATTCACTAGAGCAGGGGAACTATATAGTAAGTCTTCTCTGTGGTTTAGGAATATCGATTTTTCAGGTTGGGTAATCTGTAAAGGAGAGAAACTAAAGGTAGGAAGTCTAATTAGGAAGTGATTGCAATCTCTTATTTGAGATATGATTAAGACCTAAACCAGGAGTGGGGTCACACAGCTAGTAAGTGTCAAATATCTGAAAGCAGATTTGATCTGAGGTCCTCCTGAATCCAGGACCGGTGCTTTATCCACTGTGCCACCTAGCTGCCCCAAGAGGGTGATACACTTGACAAAAAACAGGAAGCTTAGTAGGGGTTGTGGTGTTAGGGAGAAAGAGAATGAGTTCTGGTTTTGACGGGTTGAGTTTGAGATGCCTACGAGGCATACAAGTTGAATTGTGTTGATGGGAGATGTGAGACAGGAGTTCAGGAGAGGTACTAGGGCTGTATAGGGAGATATGGGACCCATTTGCTAAATGTAAGTTAAATCAATAAGAGTTGATGGACTTAACAAAAATGAACACAGAGAAGAAAAAGGGGCTGGGGAAAGACTCCTGGTGTTGACTCACACATAAATTCATAGAATCACAGATTCATTGCTAGGAGGGACCTCAGAGCTCAACTAATCCTACTCTCTCACTCTACAGATGAGGAAACTGAGGCATCGAAAAGCTAAGTGTTTTTGTCTCAGATTTAGCAGATAATGTTTGAGGGGGTGTTTTGAGCCCAGATCCCCTAAATCTAGACTCAGTTCTCTTTTCTTGAAAAGGAGTCTGGGAGAGATAGGCAGTATCACAAAAACCCAGGGAGGAAACACAATATGGGGAAGAGAAAAGGTGATCAACATCTGAGACTCAGAGAGGCTTATAGACTTTGGTGTAGTAACACAGTAAAGATTAGAGCCATAAATAATAACAGAAACTCAGTCATAGAGCCAGAAAGTAATTCAGAGTTAATATAATCTAACTCCCCTTTATTTTACAGATAAGAAACTTGATTCCCTAAGAAAGTGACCAGCTGAGAACCTCATAGCTAATTAATGGCAGAACTTTAGCTAGAACCCAGGTCATCTGCCTCCAAATGCAGGACTTTTGCAATTATATTATAGAGCATTTCTAAACAGAATGTCTGTCTGTAGACAGCCCACCTCACTTGTAGCCTACATTCTTGGGACAACCTCACCAACTTGGGGCCATCATTCTTATATCAGGCTGGTTTAAATGAGGCTTTCATCTTGTTCTTCCCTGATCACAAATTTTCATCACTCACCTACGATATAGCATAGTGGAAAGAAGGAGGAACTCAGATTAAAACCTGAATTCTAATCCTGGGTCCTCTACCAATCAGCCATGTAGCCTTGAGCAACTCACCAGAACCTTGTTTCCCCATTTGTTAGCAAACCATGAAGTGTTATGTAAATATATGCTCTCATCATCATCATTCCATGGCTCTCTGTTGCCATCTATGTTAAATCTAAACTACTTTGCCTGACTTTCAAGGTTCCCTATTATTTGATCTTAACCTATTTCTTCAACTTATTTCCCACTCCCCGGCAACATGGTTTTCACTAAAACTGAGCCCATCTCCTCTAGAGGCTCATTTATTTGTACTTCTTTTTCCCTAACAGGAGGCAATCAGTCAAACAAGAAGCATTTATTAAGCACCTACTTTGTGCCAGTCACTAGGTTGGATTCTAGGAAAACAAAGACAGAATTCAAACAGCCTCTCTCCTCAAGACACAGTCTAGCAGGGAAGAAATATGTTTGTATATATGAACATATCAAAAAAAAGACACAAAGTAGATAAAAGGTTATTGGAGAGGGAGAGAAATCATCCTCCTTCCTTCTTCCTTGATGGGAAATCAGGAAAGGCTTCAGGTAGATGACGGCATTTGAGCTGAGCTTTGAAAGAAACTAGGGACATCTAGGTGGCACAATAGGTCACTGGGCTACTCTTACTGAGTTCAAATTTGGCCTCACCCATTTATTAACTGTGTGACCCTAGGCAAGTCACTTCACCCTGTTTGCCTCAGTTTCCTCATCTGTAAAATAAGATTGAGAAGGAAACAACAAACCTCCCCAGTATCTTTGTCAAGAAAGCTCCAAATGGGGTCCCAAAGAGTCAGACATAACTGAAACAACTCAAAAACAACAACAAAGGAATTCTCTGAGGTGGAGGTGAAGAGAGAGTACATTCCAGGCAAGTGGGACAACCAGGACAAAAGCAAAGAGATGGGAGACTGAGCATTGTGTGTAAGGAGCTACAAGAAGACAACTTTGACTGGGTTAAATTTAATGTAAAATAAGGTTGGGAAGGTAGGATGGAGCCAGGTTATGAAAGGTGCTAAATGCCAATGGAAGTGTTGACACAATATAGAAAAAGTATTGAACTAAAACTAAAAAAAACCTGGTGTTCTTCCTAGATCGCCCACTAATTTGCCCTGTGACCTTGGTCAAATTATTTTCACTTCCTGAAATTTTTCTGGTTCTGAAAAATGAAGGAGCTCAGCTCAGGTCCCTTCGAGCTCAAATACTCTCTGACTTGTGACTTGCCCAGGGTCATCTAGTCAAGTCCTAGTAGAGCTTACACTAAAGGCTGAATCTTCTGGGCATTAGCATTACCTCTTATCCAGCCTGGAAGAAAGTATCTCATCTAGATAGAAATGGCTATTCACTGTAAATACTATATCCCTTGGTACATTTTTTTCCCAAAAAATTATTTTTCTTTCTCCAACTTTGAAAGCACTTTCTGAATTAAGACTCCAACTGCAAGGACCCCTGCGGGACTGCAGGGGAAAGGGAATGAAAAATGTTTAGACCAATTCTAGAGGCATTCTAAATCATGTGGTACTCCAGGGCACAGAACTGCTCAGATGCCCCTTGGGTTTCTAATCCAGTCCAACGTGTTGGATTAAATAGGCTCCTGTGTTATGAAGAGAACAGTTTAATGATCCAGAAAGCAAAGAACACAAACAGGAGCGACGTTAAACCAGATATATACTTGGCCATGACAGGAAGAAATGGATTGAGGATGGAGAATGAATAATAGGCCAGTTCGGAATAGCGAGCATAAGCTCCTTTAGATTCATACCCGGAAAAACAAGCTTACAGATCCCTGAAGAACAAAGGGTGTTAAATTTCAAGAAAGCAGATTTTCATGGAATCCAACCTGGAATTGTAGAATTGTAGGCCTGGAATAAGTTCAGAGTCACCTAGTCTAAACTGAACCTGAATGACAATCCCTTGGAACACATTCCCAACAAGGCCTTCCAGCCTCTGATTCTTGGAGACAAGAAGCTCACTTCCTAGCAAGATGGCCCATTTCCTTGTGGAATGGCTCTGCATATTGGGGAATTCACTCTTAAATATTAAACTGATACCCATGTCCCTCAAACTCCCACCCATTGATCCTAGTTTTGCCCTCTGAGGCCAAGAAGGATAAACGTAACCCTTCTTCCTCATGTCAGCCCTTCAGATATTTTAAGGCATAGCAGACTAGAGAAAGTATTGCATGTGGGAAAGAATGTGGGTCTCTTCTAAGGTTAGGTCGATATGGAAGAGACTAGAGGACAAAAGATGGAAAAAGAGATAATTGAGGAGAGGGGAGGAACTGATTTAAGAAGGGATAGGCATGTATAACTTGGCTAAGCAAAGGGAGGAAGAAATCATCCACATGCATAAATCTACAGATAGGTTGATGGCCTGAGCATCAGGACAGGGAGGAAGAACAGTCTGGAGTTCTAGGAGTCAGCGTGGGTGCAGTGAGATTCAGTGACAGAGAGGAAGATTTATGCTGAAAAGAAGGCTGGGAATTTTCCTTCTTGAAATGCATTCTTTTTTTTTTTCTTTAGTCTATAACTATTTATTAAACCCCTACTGTGTACAAGGCAGTAAATAAGGTGCAAAGATAATTAAGATATGACCCTGCTGTCTTGGAGCAAAGAAGAGTGGCAAAGAACAATGGCATTTCAGTAAAGAAAGGTGTGGATTCAAGTCCAGCCCAATACAGCTAATCGTTGTGTAACTTTAGTACACTCACACAACAGATCTCTCAGTATTTCTATGAGGTTCAAATGAGACAATGTTCATAAAATGCTCTGTGAACCTTCCAGGCTACCTAAACACTAGCTATTTTTCAGCTTGGGAGCAATATTGATAGTTGACATATACATAGTGTTTTGTTGTTCAGTCATTTCAGTCATGTCTGACTTCACGACCGCATTTAAAGTTTTCTTGGCAAAGATACTGGAGTTGTTTACCATTTCCTTCTCCAGCTCATTTTACAGATGAGAAAACTGAGGCCAACTGGGTGAAGTGACTTGTCCAGAGTCACACAGCTAGTAAGTGTCTGGGGCCTTTTTTTTTTTTTTGTGGGGCAGTGGGGGTTAAGTGACTTGCTCAGGGTCACACAGCTAGTAAGTGTCAAGTGTCTGAGGCCGAATTTGAACTCAGGTCCTCCTGAATCCGCGGCTGGTACTTTATCCACTGCACCATCTAGCCGCCCCCATGAGGCCTTATTTTAACTTAGGAAGAGCAGTCTTCCTGATTTCAGGTCCAACTCTCTCTCCACCGTACCACCTAGCTGCCTCATGCCTTTTAAAACACCAACAATTCAAATTCAAAACCAGCATTAATTAAGCATCTGTTGTGAGAAGAACATTGTTCTAAGAATTAGAGAATGAGCAAAATTAAGCTAAGAGGGTAGTAAGATGTCAATACAGATCATTATACTTGTACACTCTCTTTTGATCTTCACAAAACCTCTATGAGTAAGAAAATGAGCTTCTTGTCGTCGTCATCCCATTTGACAGAGAAAGGAAAGCAGGTCTCAGAGAAGTCAAATGATTTGCTGGTCACATGACTGAGGTTTGAGAAACAATTTAGGACCAGCTTTTCTAAGTAGATAATCTGTGACCCAAAATAAACAGTGATAAATGAGCTAGGTACATGAAAGATAGATTAGATGAGGCATAGTCCATAGCCTCCTAGAATGTATGATCATAATAGGACAGGGGTTCTTAACATTCTTTTTTTTTTTTTGGTGAGGCAATTGGGGTTAAGTGACTTGCCCAGGGTCACACAGCTAGTAAGTGTTAAGTGTCTGAGGCCAGATTTGAACTTAGGTCCTCCTGAATGCAGGGCCAGTGCTCTATCCACTGTGCCATCTAGCTGCTCCTGGTTCTTAACATTCTTGAGCCATGGATCCCCTCTGGTAATCTGGTAAAGTCTATGGAGTCCTTCTCAGAATAATTTTAAATGAATTATACAATAATAAACACATTAAATTATAAAGGAAACCAGTTATATTGAAATATAGTTATCAATTTTTTTTTAAATGAGTTTATGGACCTCAGGTTACGAACCCCTAAACAAGATGATCAAAAGATCCCCAGTAGTTCTAAACTTCTGTGTTTATGTAAGTGCTTCCAGTGAGACCAAACAGCATTTATCAGAGATTCAACAATGCATAGATAGTCATTTAGCCTGATGCGGTAGTGTACCTCCATCAGAACACCCGGTGCTCCTGGCCCGGGTTTTAGTCCTGGCCCTGGCATTAAATCCAGTATGACTTTGGGCAAATCACTGTAATTCTCCAGGACTCTATTTTCTAATCTGTCAAATGAGGAAGTTGGACTAGATGACCTCTAATGTCCTTTCCATTTATATATATATATATATATATATATATATTCAATATGTCTGTACAGCATAAGCCATCATTAGAAAGTGCTCATGGCATTAATGGGATCCTTGGCTATTACCCATCCCACCCCCACCCCCATGCTTAGGCTGTGCTAATAAGCAGGACAGCCCCTATAGTTAGTATCTGATTGCCAAGCTGCTTTTTTTTTTTTACTGCCATATTAATTAACATTGAAGCAGATAATTGGCATTAGCTTACAGGAGCCGAAAAATCATTAACCATTCTTTTCACGTTGGTTGTAGGAGAGTTTGTTGTGATAAATCTTGTTTTTAATGTAATTCCAACTCATTTGAATTTGTCACTAATGTGAAGATTCAGGCACTTTCTAGAAGCATCCATTTCCTGCTTTAGGCAAAACTGGATCCAAATCACTGTGGACCCTTGAGCATCTTTTGTTTTTGTTTTTGTTTGATCAGGCATATAGAATGTTAGAGCTTCTTTTTGTGGAGACATTTTCAGTCACATCAACTCTTCGTGACCCCATTTGGAGTTTTCTTGGCAAAGATCCTAGAGTCGTTTGCCATTTCCTTCTCCAATGTTAGAGCTACATGGGACTAATAACAATGATAATAATAACTAACATTTAAATAACACTTTAAGCTTTGAAGAGCACTTTACAAATATTATTTCATTTTATCCTCACAACAACCCTGGGAGTTAGATGCTGTTATCAACCCTGTTGGAAACTGAGGCAAACAGAGGTTAAACAACTTTCCTAGAGTCACACAGCTAGTTAAGTATCTGAGGCAGAATTTGAACTCAGGTCTTCCTGACTCCAGGTCCAGCACTCTATCCATTGTACTGTGATGAAATAATGGGATTTAGCAGATACTCAAAGACCCACCTGGAGATTAATCTATACTCATTGAATCAAGTGAGAGTGATTGACTGCTAATTAAGCCTACTTCAAGTTAATTGGATTGTAATCACACCTGGCTATCCCTTAAGAAGGTATTGTTCTCAGAAACTAGACTGTGAACTCAACTTGAGAACACCTTCAAAGACAATGGATTTGGATGATGCCAACCAATCACCTTGAAGCAGTGTGTAAGGACTGCCTCTGTTCCAGATCTATAAAAAAGCTTCCACAAACAGCTTGAGAGGGGGTTCCTGATTAAAGCAGGCTCGTGGAGGAGGACTTCAGGAAGAACCCAACCAGGCTGGAACTCTAGACTAAACTGGAGCTGAAGCTTCTGATTTAAGGCGACCACAATTTAGATTTTAAACATCACAGTACCACCTAGCTAAAGAGATATTTGGGTTTTTTCGTTTGTTTGTTTGTTTGTTTTTGTTTTTTGCTAAAGAGGTATTTGAATAGAGATTATTGGGTTTGGAAGGCACCTTAGTATTATAGAATTTCGCAACACAGAACATAGAATTTCAAAGCTAGAAGGTGCTAACTTTGAAAGATTAGAACAGGTCAGAGCGGGATAAGGGCCTTGAAATATAGTCTGTTAGCTCATAAAGTATAGATTGCCATATTTGGACAGGACTTTAGACTACAATATGTTAGACAGTGTTGTGGGGTGTGGCTGTAGATAGTAGAACGTACACTGGTTTGAAACTTGGAAGATGGATGGATGGATGGATGGATGGATGGATGGATGGATGGATGGATGGATGGATGGATAATAATAATTTATGGATGGAAAAATAATTTATTAAGTATTCCTCATGTGCCAGGGACTCTGCTAAGTGCTGGTTGTACAAAAGATTCTAATAGGGGAAGACAACATCTAGCTAGAGATGGAAAAGTGTGGGAGATACTGAAAGTGGGACTTGATAAGGGAAAAGAAAGTTCACTAATCACAGCCTAGAGTCCCAGGGGTAGGAATCCAAATTCCTGTTAAAAGTGATGGAGAAGAAGCCTGGGGCAGGAAGGAGGCAGCACAGCATAGATTAGATGGCTGGCAAGTGGCCCACATCAGGGTTAAATGAAATGGAAGCTCACCTATCAAAGCCCAGAGTCATAGATGTAGTTGGCTAACTTGGAAGAGAGTAGGGGGGACTTGGGCGGCAGTGGGGGAGGGAGGGAATAGTGACTGAGATCCTTTCCGGCTCTAATAGTGTATGCTTAAAGTTCTCTTCTAGCTACAACATTTTATGTTGTAATGTTCCAAGGACCTTAGAGATCTAACACAAAATTTCCTAACCGTTTTTGTGCCAAGGACCCCTTTGGAGGTCTGGGAAAGCCTATGGATCCTTTCTTATAAACATATTTTAAATGCATAAAATTAACAGAATTACAAAGGAAACCAATACATCGAGGTATCATTGTCAATTTTTTAAAAGTTCAGATTTTAGGAGAATAAACCTTTATTGAGTGCTACCTTTTCTTTTGTTGTTGTTGTTCAGTTGTTGTCATGTCTGCCTCTTTAAATGATAGGTCCATAGAGGTAGCATACCTGGATTTTAGTAAAGCATCTGATAAGAAATCTCTCATTTATTTTTAGAAACTATGAGAAAAAGAAAGCTAGGCCATGGTACAGTTTAGCAAACTTAAAACTAGTTGGCCAGACCCAAAGAGTAAGTAGTCATGAGTTGCTCCAGAGATGGGCCTTTGCTTGTCCTTCTTCCATTTAACATTTTTCTCAGTGACTTGCATAAAGGTAGAGATGTCAAATTTGACACTGAAATAGCTCGAATTAATAGCCAAAAATCTGGATAAGAGGAATACAGAAAACCTTGATAGCCCAGAACATTGGACCAAATCAAGTAAGATGAAATTTAATAGCCACAAAGATAAAGTCTTTCATGTGGATTCAAAAATTCAACATTACAATATTAGGGCAGGGGACATGGCTAGACAGGAATATGTCTAAAAAAAGATTGTGGGATGCTTTTAGTAGACATCCAGGAAGAGGGTAAGCTTTAAATGAATCATAATTGTGACATGCTTTGCGAGGAGGCTCAGGCATGAGACTCCGTTGAGAGGCGTAACGAGATGACAGGGTGGTTGCCTCTTCCCTGGTCAGTCTTCATCTGGAATATGTTGCTCAGTTCTTGCACCTACATTGTAGGAGTGTCATTGATAAGTGGGAGAACATTAAAAGAAGGACAGCCAGGATGGTGGAGGGCCTCAATCAATGCTGATGAGGATCACTTGAACAAACTGGGGCTGTTGAGGTTGCAGAAGGAAAGACTTTGCGAGACGGAGGCGGCCCTGTTCACCTGTTTGAAGATCGGTTCCTCTTAGCTCTGAAGACAGAACTGGTAGCAATGGATGATTGTTGCAAAGAGGCAGATTTCAGCTTGATGTGTTAGAAAATTTAATAGCGATCAGAGCTGCCCAAATGTGAACCTCAGGAGAAGCTGGAAACAGAACTGGTGGTCTGGGGGCGGGGTACAGCTATTCACAGGGCCTTTTCACCCACCTGCCCATCAGTAGCAGCTATTCAACTATTGGTGTTGATGAGGGTAGGGATGGGTGACTCTTCTCCATATAGGTTACTCCCTGAGGGATGGCTGCAGAAGCCGGGCTGGAAGCAGGCTCAGTGGCCTGAGGGATGCTGCTCTTCCTAGGGATCTTGGGTCAAGGGTCTTGGATTAATCTCCTCCAGGATCTGAGAGGAGGTAGGGATTGAGATGGTGGTGATAGCTTGAGCCCCCTAAGACAAGCCTTTTCTTCTAGTCTGTCCCTGAAGGTGCCCGGCTGCTTCATATATAAGTTCAATTCAAAGATTTCTGAATTCCCTCCCAACTCTAAGACTCTGTGATCCAGCAGAATCTCCCTTCAGAAGTGCGTTTGAATCTGTCCTGAAGGGGAGAAGAACAACTTTTACTTTACATACCTGGCAACAGAAGAGAGTAGTGAGCATGGTCCAAAAAGGCAGTAAATAGACTTGGCAAGATAAGTTAGGTTCTCAAGATAAGTGAGCAAGCAGAGGAGACAGTCACGAGGTGGAAAGGAAAAGCAGGCAGGGCTGAGCCAGGAGGCAGGAAGTCTGTTTTGTATTCTTGTCTCACAGGCCAAGAAGCAGTCATGCTGTCATTTCAGTGACTGTACAACTTTCTATGGACAACACCGACATCCTTCTCTGGCTAGAAACCCCAGCCTTCTCTGACTCTTCCCACCCCCCAACAACATCAACAAAAATCTATTATTACTCCTTATCTATTCCTTTTTTTTTTTTTTTTTTAGTGAGGCAATTGGGGTTAAATGACTTGCCCAGGGTCACACAGCTAGTAAGTGTTAAGTGTCTGAGGCCGGATTTGAACTCAGGTCCTCCTGACTCCAGGGCCAGTGCTCTATCCACTGCGCCACCTAGCTGCCCCACTCCTTATCTATTCCACTGCCATTCTCTCCAGTGCCGATGCTGCCACTACCAATTCTGTCATTGGCCTTATCCACCAGTGCTGCCACCACCACCATCACCAACTTATTCTGCCAATAATGTGGCCGCCACCGGCATCTACATGTATGTAGCACTTTAAGATTTGCCAGAGTACTTTCTATACATTATCCCCTTTGATCTTAACAATAGCTCCCTGAGGTAGAAATTGCAGGTACTACTGTTCCCACTTTGCCGAGAAAACCCCTGACTACACCTGAAGTACCATCCAAAGGTCAATGAGTCTAAGTTTCCCCATCTATAAAATAGCTTAGGAGAAAAGAATTGAATGAGTTGATCCCTTCCCAAGTCCATGTGATTCTTTTAGACATCATGGTAAGGTTTATAATCTAGTCTTGCCTTTTAGCCTGAATCCCCCAACTCACTTAATTTAAACCCTGCCTGTGGCATGTGCTAGCTGTGTGATTCTGGGTAAGGCACAGTATGTATCATGCAATTCTATGGGGCTAGAAATTGTAGAAGAGTCACCAATCTGTATTGGCAAAAAGGGTGTTTCCTCACTCGTAGTTCTATACAAAACTTAAGTCACAGATGTGAATAACAATAAACCGGCCTATCCTTTCATCCCCAGAGAGCAACACCTCTACCTTAGGTATGCCATCCTTTGGCAGATGTAGTTGGATCCTTGTGGTGGGCTGCCATATAAGCTAAATATTAGGAAACTGAAATGACTTTGTACATAGTTTATATTTGAGAAACAGGGTGACATGAGGCCTCTCTGCCCCATTCTGGCCTCAACATTCCAGAGTGCGATGGGGAAGTATTTAACAAAATCTAAAAATGCAATAAAACAGAGATAACATAACATTTTAAAACGAAGCTAATAAACAGAGGCCCCCATTTCTATTTGAATTTAGTATCAGTAGTATCACGGATTATAAACCTGCCATGAAGCCGGGAGTTCCCAGATTTAGGTTTTACCTATGACATACTGGATTTATGTCCCTAGATAAATCACAACTTCCCATTGCTCTAGTAACTCCCTAGGAGTATAGGTTGCAGAGAAGTGGGTGAGCTACATCGGAAAAGGGAATTCCTCTGTACCAATAAAATTACAAAGCCAATCCTTATCTCCCTATATTTTGTCTTTACTGATATGAGGACATGTAGCTTCCTCCAAATAGAATATAAGCCCCTTGAGGGCAAGCCCTGGTCTTTGTATCCCTAGTGCCTGTTATAGTGTAGACACTTAATAAATGTGTGTTAACTGATTAACTGAATGAATGTGTAAACAACAGCAATAAATACTAGATTCAGACATACAGAGCCAGCTTGATCATGTCCCAGAGCCTCAGGCTGAGTTCACCTGATACAACAGAATGAGATCAGCCAAAGGGTTTCCTTGGGTCAGCTTGGGGAAAAAAAATTCCAAAATAAGTAGCACTCCAAATTCTCCTTAGCAAATATGGCTACTGGCCACACGACAGCCTTCATAAGCAATGACAGAACAAAGATTGCTCGACTGTTTTCTTCCCGAAAAACAAAAGTTTATAAGCCAAGTTGACAGAAAGTTGGAAAATGCCTCGCGTCTCACCACACTCCTTGCCATAGCAATGTGCATAGATTAACCTTCCTGGCAATCGGTTACCCAGCATCTGGAGGAAGAGGTACACAGCTTGTCAAAGAGATATAAAATAATAGAGGGGGAGCACTTTGGGAAGACAGGGAGTCAGGATTCAGCGCATGTTGCCTAAAATGCATCACGTATTTGGTCAGCAGTGGGCAGAGTGGCTAGAAAAAAACAGTGGTCCTAGAATTCATTAAGAAAGTCAAAGTAGGGGCAGCTAGGTGGCGCAGTGAATAGAGCACTGGCCCTGGAGTCAGGAGGACCTGAGTTCAAATCTGGCCTCAGACACTTAACCCTTACTAGCAGTGTGACCCTGGGCAAGTCACTTAATCCCAATTGCCTCACTAAAAATAAAAATAAAAAAAAAGATTAAAAAAAAAAAAGAAGAAAGTCAAAGTGCATGGAGTGAGGGAGGGAATAGGGCTTTTGTACTTTGTCCTAGTCAGACCATACCTGGAGTATTATGTATACTGCTAGGGCAATTAGGTGGCTTAATGGATAGACTGAAGGACTCAAAGTCAAACCTAAATTAAAATCCTGCCTCAGACGCTTAATAGCTGTCATCTCAATAAGTTATATAACCTCTGCTGCCTCAGTTTCATCATCTGTAAAATAGGAGTGAGAATAGCACCTACCTACAAGATTGTTGTGAAGATAAAATTAGATAACATTTGTAAAGTGCTTTGCAAATTTTAAAACACTATAAAACATTAGTTATTATTATTATTATGGGTGCCTCATTTTAGGACGGACATTAACAACCTGGAAGAGGATACAAAAACCAGTTTACTGATAGGACTGGAGACTATATTATATGAAGAGGTTCAGTTGAAAGCAATGAGGAATGTTTAACCTAAAGAAGAAGTGTTATTTTTCATTGTAATGCTTCCTCTAGAGGGAGAAAGGTTGACTTGGACCTGTGTAGACAGACATCTTTCTGTTAGAGAGACCTCTTCATGATTTCAGCTCTCCTCTTAATCCTACCCCAGCCCCAAACTGGGTGATGTTTTCTTGCTTCAAAAAGATGAGCAGAAAAATTCCAAACCTTAGAAGTCTATTCAGTTCTCTGCCATTGCTCTTCCCTCCAGTAATGGCTTTAGACAAGTATTTGAAGGACCATAACATACAAAAGGGTTTGGACTTATATTGTTTGGCCTCAGTAGCAGAACTAGGAGTAGTGGAAGTGGGGACAAGGGGACATTACAGAGAGGAAAATTAAAATCCAAGGTAGGAAAAACTTCTTAACAATTAAAGCCATGCAGGGGAATGTGCTATGTTATCTGTAGCAGCTAACATAGTGCCAAATAAACTATAAAAGACTCTTATTCAGGCATGAGTTAAAGTAGATTAACTCTAAATTGTGGTGCAGCCCTGAGATCCCAATGTTCCACAGGGATGTTTGCATCTCAATGGACATAAAGTTAAATGACCTAGGTTTGAATCTGTCTTTGAGCAGGTCACTTACCATCCCTAGGCCTCCATTTCCTCATTTGTAAAGTAAGGGCTTGGAATAGATGCTATTCGAAGCCCCTTTCATCTATAACCTTTTATAATCTCCAAAGAGCCAAGATGCATAGACAAGCAATAGATAAGATGCTTAGTCTCAAAGAATAGAGATTAATGTTATTACTATCACCATTATCATCATTAATAAGACTGGCTTTTTGGAAGAGTTAGAACTTACTTGAAATGCACCTCAAATTAAATAAAAACACCAAGAAGCAAATCCCCAGATCTCAGCAAAGGATAAACAAAGTGGACCAGGCAGATTTTTTTTTAAATAGTGACCATAAAAAGATCTATTTGGGTGGATAGGATTTAGATAAGCAAAATTAGGGAGTTTTGAGGGTAGGGCTGAATAGGAAGTAGGGCACTGGATTTGACTTAGAGAAGATACCTCAAGTACTTACCAGCTCTGGGATCTCGAAGATGTCACTTAACCTTTGTATGCCTCAGTTTCCTCCTCCATAAACTAAGGGGGTTTGAGGTAATGGCCCCTTTTAACTCTAAATCTCTGATCCCTTATGCTGAGTAGTGTGAGCATTTTTAAATGCCCTCTATTATCCCAAGCAATGGTCTTTGTAACACACCTGTGCCTGACAAATAGAAGAAGCACTACAGCAATACTACTTTTCCCCTTTCCTGTCTCCAATTGTAGACCAACCTGCTTTCCTAGATGTGTTTCATATTCCTCTCCTTTTCTGCTCCAAACTAACATGCTAGCTGTTCCCTAAACTTAAGATTTCTTCTTTTCCCTCCCTGACTTTGCACAAGTAGTCCCCTTGTATCTGGAATGCACTTCCTTCTGTCTTGTAGAATCTCCCAACTAGGGGGCAGCTAGGTGGCGCAGTGGATGGAGTGATGGCCCTGGATTCAGGAGGACCTGAGTTTGTATGCGGCCTCAGACACTTAACACTTGCTGGCTGTGTGGCTCTGGGCAAGTCACTTGACCCCAACTGCCTCACTTTAAAAAAAAAAAATTCTCCCAACTTTATCCAGGTTAGCTCAGTAACCTACAGAAAAGCCTTTCCTGCCCCTCTGTACCTAGTGATTAGCACTCTCCCTTTTAAAATTACTTTGTATTACTCTGTAAAAAAAACCCAACTTCATATTTATTCAACTGTGTACATATCACGTCCCTGGAGTACCCCAGTCAGCTCTCTGAGGACAGAGACTGTTTAGTTGTTGGCTTAATTGCTCCAACACTTAGCACAGTGCCTTGTATAGAGTAGGTGTTTAATAAATGCATTTTGAAAGAGTTAAATAATCCCCTTTGGGAACACAGGAGCAAAGGAAAGTTATTTGAAGAGCCTGGACATTATGGGGGAATGCATTTGTCTTTGGCTTGTTAGAGCATCCAGGCCAGTCTTTTCCTGGAACAAAAGACACTCTAACCAAGAAACCCGATTTGAGAAGTGCTTAAGGCTGTGAGACTAAATTTGACCTGCCACAAAAAAAAAAAAAAAAGCCAACAAAACTTGCGATTTATTCCCGTAATGGTTCAAAAGTTCATTTGGCTGCAATCTAAGCTAATGGACTTCCCTTCCTCTGTTGGAAATATTAAGCCAATACAGCTGGAAGGACCCCCTCCCACTTGCTGCTGGGTTGGGGGTTTTATGTGCATTGCTCCTTTTGGCTCTGAAGAGAAGGAGATTTTTGGTTTGTTGGGTTTTTTTTAAAATATTTCTCTTTTCAGCTCTAAAAATAGTTTTTGGTTATTTTTTTGTTTTGTTTTCTTTTTGTTGGGGGGGGGGGCAACAAACAATTGTTGATTCCACAGGCTCTCTGCATCAGGACCTGAAGACATGGTGATAGGAGAAGGGTCCGGGGTCAACTAGGCTGCTCCTTAAGCCAAGTCAGAAAGGGGCTATGCTGATTTTCAAATCCATTAGTGGTATACATTTTAGAAATCAATTAGTTCCTGTATTACTGTTATCTACTTCACTGGGAAAGCACACTGATGTCATGGAAACAGCACTGAATTGGGAGTAAGAGGCTTGTTCTACCACAGTTTTAGTGTTGCCACTTACTAGCTGTGAGGCCCTGGGAAAGTCCCTATGTTTGTCTCAGATTCAGTTTCATCATCTATAAAATGAGGATAATAATAGCTCCCACCTGATAGGATTATGGTGAGAATCAAATGAGATAGTACATATAAAGCCATTTGCAAACCTTAAAGTGATATATAAATGCTTGCTATTATTAATTACATTTGATTCTCAATTCAAGCTTGTGAGGTAGTGCTTTTATTATTTTCATTTTTTTCTTTTTCTTTTTCTTTCTTTCTTTTTTTCCTTTTTTTTTTTTTTTTTGGTGAGGCAATTGGGGTTAAGTGACTTGCCCAGGGTCACACAGCTAGTAAGTGTCAAGTGTCTGAGGTAGGATTTGAACTCGGGTACTCCTGACTCCAGGGCTGGTGCTCTATCCACTGTGCCACCTAGCTGCCCCTTATTATTCTCATTTTAATAGGAGGAAACCAAGAGGTGGTAACTCTCCATTACATCGTGCTGTCTTTTATAACTACCATTCCCATGTTTTTCCCTCTAGACTTTTGGAGCCCACACTCCATGTTTGGAAATATCAAGCAAGAATGACATCGTGTCCCTAATCCTAAAACACAGAAGAGACTTTAGAGGTCATTCAACCCCCTCTATTTTACAGAAAAGGCTACTAAGTTCCAGAAAGGGCAAGGCTTCTCCCCTCCTTTGAGGACCTTTGACAACATGTGCATGACCACTAGGCAGGTAGATTACTGTGGGGTCTACATTTCAGGTATAAGTTGAACTAGATGGCTGCCTCTATTTCCTATGATTCTGTGAAGGGTCATTCTTGCCCATGGTCATAGATCAAGCTAGTGGTCCAGCCAAGATTGGAGCTTGGATCTCCTAGCTTCTGGTCCTGGGGCTCATACCATTATGCCACAGCTGCCCCTTGGTTATTCTTTTCACATTATAGTAGTAGATTCTACTAGGCTAAATGTGGACAAATGACTGATCGCTAAGGAGCCCCATCCTATTGCTATTTTAAGCTTGGAGAACCTAAGGGACTTAATGTTTGTGAATGATCATAATAACTAATGTTTACAAAATATAGCATTTTAAGGTTTGCAAAGCACTTTGGAGAGAGCACTGGCCCTGGAAGACAGGAAGACTCATCTTCCTGAGTTCAAATCCAGGCTCAGACATTTACTAGCTGTGTGACTCTGGGCAAGTCACTTAACTCTGTTTGCCTCAGTTTCCTCATCTGTTACATGAGATGGAGAAAGAAATGGCAAACCACTCTAGTATCTTTGCCAAGAAAACCCCAAATAGGGTCACAAAGAATCAGACAGGAATGAAAAGATTCAGTAACAAAAATCTCTTATGCAAATCATCTCATTTGATCCTCACATCCCTAAGTAGTAAGAGTCATTATTGTATCCATTTTACTATGAGAAAACTGAAGTTAAAAATAAAAAAATTTACGTGTTTTGCCCAGGATGAAACAACTAGTAAGTTTTTCTAAAGGGGGATTGGAACTCAGAATACAGCATGGTATCCAATATGCCACCTAGCAGCCAAATATGTGTGCAGTTGTATACATAGATGTATATGTATGTGCTTATATGTATATATGTGTTTGTATACATATACATATATGTATGTATAGATAGTTGTTGTCATTCAGTCATGATCAAGTCTTTGTAACCCCATTTGGGGTTTTCTTGGCAAAGATACTGAAGTGGTTTGCCATTTCCTTCTCCAGCTCATTTTACAGATGAGGAAACTGAGACAAGCAGGGTAAATGACTTACCCAGGGCCACACTGCTTTGTCTGAGGATGGATTTGAACTCAGGAAGATGAATCTTCCTGACTCCAGGCCTGATACACTATCCACTGAGCCACCTAGCTGCCCATGGATATAGAGATACATACATACATACACACACATGTGTATAGATAGATATATGTACATATATATACACATATGTACACATGAATTATATATCTACACGTGTAGCTATTCATGTCTATATCTGTATAGGTATGCATATACACGTGTGTGTGTCTATACATGTATACATATATGCACCTGGTTATATATATGTATGTATACCCAGAAAGCCAGATAACAGTATTGGTTATGCCCAGCGGCTGGATGGGTAATCAGATTATTCATTCCTCAGCTGGGCATTTGAACCTTATATGGACGCAGTTCAAGATTTTCAAGACTGGCTCCTTTGCCCATTTAGGAAATCATTTCTTCCCAGAAAGCTGACTGGTCAGCAGTTCATGTTTTTAAAACAACTGCAACACAGTTTCTGAATGCTGCCAACTCAAGAAAGTCAGCAGTGTGACATGCGAGCCAAATAAAGCTAATGTGACCTTAAATGATAGTGAGAAAAGGCAGAGCAGCAGGAGGGAGATGCTGACCCTGCTGTCCCCTGCTCTGGTCAGATGCCATCTTGACGGTGGGCTCAGTGCTGGGTGCTCCATCTTATTTGGGACTTGGACAAACTGGGGGTGCCCAGTAGACAATGAGTGGGTAAGATGATGGGGGGAAGAACACAAAAGCATGTCATTTGTCAGTTTTCTACAGGAAATAGGAATCTTTAGTTTACCAGAGAGAAGATGTGAAAGGAGAGCAATGGTTATCTTCAAATGTTTGTAGGGTTTTCATATGGAAAGTGGTTTGGATTTGCCTTGCTTGGCCTGAGAAGCCAGAAAGGGGAATATTAGGGGAAAGTTAGAGGGATACAGATTTTAATTGGATTTAAGGAGGAACTTCCTAATAATTAAAGACCTTGTTAGGTAGGACATTCCCAAACATTGAAAGTGGGTAGATAACCACCTCTCTGAGATTTGGTACAGCAGAATTTTTGCTTCAGGAAGGTGTCTGAGTAGTTCAACTTCTAAGACTAATTCTGACTTTGGGATTAGTGGTTTGTACTTCTAAATTGGCCCAAGAACAGAAACAGTGGCCTTCGCCCAAGGTTAGAACACTTCATTTTTTTTTTTTTTTAAGAAAGAAATTCATTCTAATGCAGTGAGCAGGAAGAGATCTGTGTTAGAGTCTCAGTGACTTAAGAGCTGTTTAACTTTGGCTAAATCACTTCCTTAGTTCATTGGATTTTAAAATGGATGGATGGAACTAGATCAGCAGTTCTCAAAGTGAGGTCTGGGGGCTCCTGAACATCCCCCAGACCCTTTCAGGGGTTCCATGAGATCAAAACTGTTTTCAGAATAATGCTAAGATGTTTTCATTTCTAATATGGTAAATAGCAATAGATATAAGCCACATAAACAAAAACTCTTTGGGTGGGCCTCAATCTTTTTTTTTTTTTTAAGTGAGACAATTGGGGTTAAGTGACTTGCCCAGGGTCACACAGCTAGTAAGTGTTAAATGTCTGAGGTCGAATTTGAACTCAGGTCCTCCTGAATCCAGGGCCGGTTTTCTATCCACTGCACCACCTAGCCGCCCAGGCCTCAATCGTTTTTAAGAGTTTTAAGGGGTCCTAAGAACAAAGAGTTTGAAAACCACTTGTCTAGACAATCTCTGAGGTCTCTTTCAGCCCTGATTTTCTTGGATTTGAAGTAAAGTACTCCTCTCTGCATCTTGATAATATCAGGAAAAGTCACATTTATGTCCCCAGGTTTAAAAGCATTTCAGGGGGGAAGAAAAAGAGAAAGGCAATGGATTGTTAGTATCGGGCTGATATTTAATCAACAAGTAATTGGCAATACAGCTGCAGCAGTGGATACATTCAAATGATAGCATTGAGGCTGAGTGAGTGCTTTCTCCATCATTTATCTCTACAACAGAACCTTTTCCTTATTGAAACATAATTACCAAATGAGATAGTTCATTTTCAAACAAAATTAGCAACAAAAGCTAAACATTTTGAAGGAAATTTGTGTAATGACCATTTTTACACCTCCAACATAAATGGCTTGCTGTTGATCTTCCTCTAGAATGCAGTGCCCCCTCCTCTACCACCACCATCATCACCACCAGGTATCTACTGAAAAGTCTTCTGGAGCACAGATTAAAGGCCATCCCCAGCAATGCCCTCTGTTGGGCATAATTGGAAACAGTGTAGGAAGAGAATATCACCATTTTGCTGGGAAATGCTTCTCATCTAGAAAGTGGAGGGTCATAGTCCCTATCTGACACACCTTATAGGACTGTGCTGAGGATCACTCCAATCCACCAACCATTTTATTATGTACCTACTGCCCGTAAGACCCTGTGATATAGTAAAGTAGCCTTAGCCCTAAATAACCTTACATTTTACTGGAGGGTAGGGTGATATTACATGTAATCAAGTAAGGGTATATGCATGCATACATATGAACACACACAACAACAACAACACACATGCACACACACACGGAGAGCAATTTAAAGAGGAAGGAGAGAAGACTAAGAACTAAGGGGATCAAGAAAGGCTTCCATAGGAGATAGATCTGAGACTTTGGAGGAAGCTAAGGATTTTAAGAGCAAGGAGGTGAATGAGTGCATTCCAGCCATGGGGAAGACAGTCATGCAAAGACTCATATAAAATACGAAGTCTTATGAAGAGCAAGTAGGACATTTGGGTTATATAAAAGAATATAATAAAAGAATATAAAAATGAATAATGTACAGTAAGTCTAGAAAGGCAGCACAAGTGTTTGCGGGAGCCAGCTCAAACTAGATCATAAGCCAATTTTTAAATTTTCAATGTGAGCATTTGCAACGAGGAACTTGGCAAATGCCCCAAGTCAAAGATCCGTTCATTGGTTTGTTGAGAGTCTAGATCAGTGTTGTCAAACTCACAGGGAAACAGCGGCCACTAAACCATACATCAGGATCCCTGGGACTGAATATTGGCAGTTTTAAAATGTAATATTATCTTTGTTTTGTTGTAATTTTATTTGTTTTGTTCAACATTTCCCAATTACATTTTAATCTGATTCAGCATGTTTGGCGCATCTGGTGGAGACTTAAGAAAGTGCTGGAGAAAATGGTAATGCAGATTCAATTTTAAAGTACAACTTGCTTGCTGTCATTGTTTTCTGAGAGCTGGTTGTTAAATATTTACCAGGATACCCCTGGGTGTAACTATTGTGAAAGGTTTTGAATTCTAAGTTGAAGGGTTTGTATGTTATCCTAGACACAATAGTTTCTTCAAGAGGCAAGACTTGTGGTTGAAGAAGGGAAAAGTAGGCCTGAAATATTGAGGGTGACTGGAAGGGGAGAAAGGAAAGTGGATGGTTGATGACGGGAAGTGTTTTATGTCAGGAAAGTGCTACCTAGATATAGGCTCCAAAGCAGAGGTGTAAAACTCATGTTCCACAGGCTTCAAGGGGCCTACAAAACTCCCAACGGTTCCCTGAACCTGATTAAAATATAATTGGAGGGGCAGCTAGGTGGTGCAGTGGATAGAGCACCAGCCCTGGAGTCAGGAGTACCTGAGTTCAAATTGGGCCTCAGACACTTGACACTTACCAGCTGTGTGACCCTGGGCAAGGTCACTTAACCCCAATTGCCTCACTTAAAATATATATATATGTATATATATATATATATATATATATAATTGGGAAATTTTAACAAAATAAATAAAAATACAATACAACATAGATAATGTTAACTTGTGGTTTCCTAAGTCAATATGTAACCATGGGATCTATTTGAGTTTGACACTGTTGCTTTAAAAGTTTGACAGGGTGGTACCCTGAGAAGAACTATCCTGGATATGGAATTCAGAATCAATCAATAAACATATAAACATCTACTATGTACCAGGCACTGTGCTAATCATTGACCTGAAAGGGCCCTGCGGAATAAGTCTAACTATTAACATTTGACATTTGAGAACCCCTCAAATATTTGTGTGACCTTGGGTAAATTTTAAATGTTTCTGTCCCTCAGTTCCATCTTCTTTCAAATGATGGGATTAAACTCCATCATCTCTAAGATCTCTTCTAGTTTTACTCATGATCAGTGTTATTCCTGCATGTGTCTATGAGAGCAACACTATTTGAGGCATGTAGAATAGGCCCTTGGGAAATGTTTGTCAATTGAGTGATAGATATTATTTCTTATTGTTTAACACCTGGAACCGTGTTTGGTTTAATTAAAGTGAATTGACTTAAGTGGAATTGAACCATCAAATCAATCCAAGCTTTGAGACATAAAGTGACATTTTGTCTCATGGTGGATCAACACATAATATTTCTATAGCAACTTTTGTCAAAATAGCTACAGTGAGGTGAGGAATAGAATTATTACTGTCTCCATTTTATAGATGGTAAGACTGATCCCACCATTAGGAAGGATCAGGGAAAGGACTTGAACCCACTTCTTCTGACTTTCAAACCAGTGTTCTTTTATGCTACCTTTTTTTGCAGGGGTGGGGGTGGGGTGGGGTGTTCATGAGGGTTAAGTGACTTACCCAAGTACACAGCTAGTAAGTGTCAAGTGTCTGACATTGTATATGAACTCAAGTCCTCCTGAATCGAGGGCCTGTGCTTTATCCACTGTACCACCTAGCTGCCCCTGTGCTACCTCTTTAAGATAGTTATAATAACTAACATCTACATAAGGCTTTATGGGGAACAAAGAACTTTCCTCACAATTCTGGGAGAGCAATGGTGGAAGTTTTATTTTCCCATTTTACAGAGGAGGTACTGACAGGAGAAATTGATTGCCCAAGATCTCAGCTAGTAAAGTGGTGGTCAGGATTCTAACCCAGGTCTTTTGAAGTCATGTCTAATGGTCTTTCTACTTTACAACTTGTATCCCTCCAGCACCCAGCTAGTTTCATTGTTGTCGTCCTCATCATCATTACTCTGCTCCTCACAAAACAAATCACGTTTCCTCTATTAAACAGATTCCAGAAAGTCTCCAGGAAAGAAAGAAGCCTCTTCCAAATAATCTATCCTTCGGCTGTTTCTCGCTCAAAGCGTCTGTAGATAACTATTATTTCCATCTGGTCCGTAGTGCATTTGCTTATCTTGAAAATATTGTCTACTGCGCTGGGAAATGACCCACCTAGAGGGAAGAAATGGCAAGTTTATGGGGAGGTCAGGGGCCAAAAGGAAGCCCACTTGTGGCTACTCACAGTTGTGTACACTAGGACTCAATGACCCACCATCTTGCCACCCTTCCTACTCCTAGCTATTTAGGGTTAAGTACCTGTTCCGTGCCAGGCACTGTGCTAAGTGCTGGGGATACAAAAATAGGCCAAAATAATTAAATTAAAAAAAACAAAACCAACAGTCTCTGTTCTCAAGGAACAGAGAGACAACAAGCAAACATCTAGGTACAAACAAGCTATATAGTAGATAAATTGGAGAAAATCAGCAAGGGGGCAGCTAGGTGGTGCAGTGGATAGAGCTCTGACCCTGGATTCAGGAGGACCTGAGTTCAAATCTGACCTCAGGCACTTGACACTTACCAGCTGTGTGACCCTGGGCAAGTCACTTAATCCCAATTGCCCCACAAAAAGAAAAGAAAATCAACAGAGGGAAGTCATTAACATTAAGGAAGTCTGGAAATGGCTTCTTGTACAAGGTAGGGATTTAGTAGGGATTTGAAACAAGCGAGGGAAACAGAGTCAGGGATGAGGAAGGAGAGCTTTTCAGCCATCCAGGGCCATCAGTAAGAATGCTGACTTGGGAAAGAATTATCATGTGAGACGAACAACAAAGAAGCCCGAGTCTCTGGATTGCTGAGTAAATGGGGGGGGGGTGGAGTAAGGTGTAAAGAAGGAAGGATAGAAAGGGGCCAGGTTACCAAGGGCTTTCAGGACCAAACAGAGGATTTTCTATTTGCTCCTGGAGACAATGGGGGCCATTGGAATTGATTGACCGGAGCAGTAACATAGGTGGACTTGTCCTTTAGGAAGATCAGTATGGCAGGGGAATAGAAGATGCATTTGGAATGGGGGGATAAACTTGAAGCCAGGGGACCGGACCAACCAGTAATAGTCCAGGTATGGGGTGATGAGGTCTCGGAGCAAGGTAGGAGTCAGAGAAGTGAAGGGGGCGTATATGAGAGATATTACAAAGGTAGAATTGACAAGTCTTGACAATTGATTAGAGAGGGTATGTAAGAGAGAATGAAAAGTTGAGGATGACACCTTAATATCCTATTCCTTTAGACTACGATGAGTCGTCTGCCAAGATGACTGAAGTCTTGGTAAATTTCGATGCTTCGCTGAGTAATGGAATGAAGTGATGTGGGTATCCCCTCTCTGGCTTCAAGTCACAGCCCACTTATACCTTCTCATCTTGTACCATTCTTGTCCTTCTGTTTCCATGAAATGCAAAGGGTTGACACAACATGCTAGCACTCCTGCCCTAGAACTTAAAGCATTTCCTGGGTACCACTGTGGAAACCTAGCCTGTGATCCTTGAGTTAGCTACATGAAATTTTTGGTTTGGGGGTGTTTTGTGGGGTTTTTTGCAGGGCAGTGAGGGTTAAGTGACTTGCCCAGGGTCACACGGCTAGTAAGCGTCAAGTGTCTGTGACCGGATTTGAACTCAGGTCTTCCTGAATCCAGGGCTGGTGCTTTATCCACTGGGCCACCTAGCTGCCCCGCTATATGAGATTTTGCCAGCTTCTATCCTAGTCATTGCTGTCATCTTCCTGTGCACAAGTAATCACTGCTAATAAACTACATCATACTTATTTAGTAAGGTCAGGTAAATGCCTGGGTCTAGAATCAGGAAGACTCATCTTCCTGAGTTCAAATCCAGCCCTACACATTTACTAGCTGTGTGATGCTGGGCAAGTCACTTAACCCTATTTGCGTCAGTTTTCTCATCTGTAAAATGAACTAGAGAAGGAAATAGCAAACCACTCCAATATCTTTGCCAAGAAAACCCCGAAAGGGGTCACAGACTTGGACGCGATTGAAATGACTGAACAACAATGCAACACTTATTTATAACAACTATTCATTTTTTTTTCTTTGTCCTTTGAGTGACCAGCAATTGGAATTCTTCTAAGATCATGGGGTCTTGTGATTCAAAGCCATACATTACATCACCAGGAAAACATTAGAGATTAAAAGATGGGTGTTAGTAGGGAGCAAAATGGGATAACTAAAAGGCTTTGGACTCAATAATAAAAATGCTACCTCTCATTGTCAGAGTGCTTAAATAAAGCACTTGCATATGGATTATCTTATTTGATTCTCAAAAGGGATGCTAAGGTTTTTTGTCCAAGACTACTGAAATTGGAACTGGCATTTTTCTTTCTATATTTTACAAATGCCAAAGCTGAGGATCTGAGAAGGTGAAGTGATTGACCCTGATCTTCACGCCTTGTGAGTGTCCAAGCTGGTCTTCAGATTCTGTGTCCATCATGATCTTTGTAGGCATAGAATCAAAGACTGCTAGAGCTTGTGGGATCCACTGAGAATCCTTCATCTAGGTTAGGGGTTCTTAACCTTTTTTTGTGTCATGAACCCCATGGGCAGTCTGGTAGAACCTCTGGACCCCTCCTCAGAATCACTTTTTAAAAAATGCATCCAGCTAGGTGGCGCAGTGGATAGAGCACCAGCCCTGGAGTCAGGAGGACCTGAGTTCAAATCTGGCCTCAGACACTTAACACTTACTAGCTGTGTGACCCTGGGCAAGTCACTTAACCCCAGTTGCCTCACCAAAAAAAAAAAAAAATGCAGCATCGGGGGCAGCTAGGTGGCACAGTGGATAAAGCACCGGACCTGGATTCAGAAGGACCTGAGTTCAAATTCGGCCTCAGACACCTGACACTTACTAGCTGTGTGACCCTGGGCAAGTCACTTAACCCCCACTGCCCCGCCCAAAAAAATGCATCAGGATGCTCTGAGTTCAAATTTGAATTCAGAAGCTTACTGGTTGCTTGACCCTGGCCAAGTCCCTTGATCTGTTTGCCTCAGTTTCCTCATGTACGAAATGGGGGTAATAATAATAGTATCTACCTTCCCAGGGTAATTAGAACGATCAAGTGAGATAATTGTAAAGCACTTAGCACAGTGCCTGGCGTATCATAAGCACTCTACAAGTTTTAGTTGTTATTATTGCTATTTTATGGGATTACAAAGAAAACCAATTAGACTGAAATATAGGAGTTAAAACATTTTTGTAACAAACCAAGTTCACAACTTTCAGGTTAAGAGCCCCTGTTCTTGGCCAATGTCTCATTTTATAGATATGGGAGAAGAGTGAAATGTTCTTTTAGAGGGAAAATGATACACAAAGACGTGTTTATTTTAGTGCCTCTGTTCCTTTCTGTCCCTTTTCTATCTCTTATTCTCTTCACTCTCAATACATTGCCATGGCTATGAACTCTTCAAGGAAGCCAAAGCAGACTGGCAGCCAGATGTGTTTCCAATTGTTTATATATAGCATGCAGTGGGAGGAAATGTCAGTAAAGTACTTTGAAATCTTCCTATGAAAGGACCTCCATGGAGTTCTTCCTCTTCTGAACTCCTAATGGTGCCTATTATCTCTAGCACTCATTTGGCACTTAATCATAGGCAGCCTTAGTTAACTTTCCCAGTTAACTATTTGCTTCTTCAATTGGTCTGTAAACTCCAGACAGAGACCTCAATGTCCTTCTTCTCTTAGGTGCTCTTGAGTGGTGCAGAGGATAGAGCACTGACCCTAAAGTTGGGAGGACCTGAGTTCAAATCCAACCTCAGACACTTAATAGCTGTGTGACCCTGGGCAAGTCACTTCTGCCTCGTTTTCCTCATCTGTAAAATGGGGTTAATCGGCACCTAACCCTTCTTCCTTCCTTCCCTCCTTCCCTCTTTCCTTCATTGCTTCCCTCCTCTTTCCTCTTTCCCTCCTTCCCTCTTTCCTTCCTTCCTTCCTTCCTTCCTCCATCCCTCCCTCCCTCTCTTTCTCCCTCCCTCTCTCCCTTCCTTCCTTCTTTTCTTCCTTCCTTCCTCCCTCTCTCTCTCTCTCTCTCCCTCCCTCTCTCCCTCTCTCTCCTTCCCTCCCTTTCACTAATCTTCCCTCCTTTCCACTAATCTTGATTCTTCTCACCACCCTTGACTCACATTCAATAAGTGAATAATAATAATAGGTAAGCATTTATGAAGCACCTACTATGTGCCAGGTGCTGGAATTGTTTCATTAAATTGCTGTTCCTAGTAAATTATAGTGCATTAATTGTAAATATGTGGACAGTGAAATCACCACTTCTTGGCATCTTTTTGTTGCATTTCACTGGGCAATACCATCTGCACAGCAAAGGTGAGTTTTACTTCTTCTGGAGGCCAGACAAGCAACAGTTACAGCTGAATAAGGCAAACCACACGGAAGGCCCATTTTGATTTGAAGGCACGTCTGTTTTGTATTGGTTTAGTTTGAGGGCATTTTTAAACAAATAGTGCTGTCATTGTGAGCCTTAATTAGATAATAAATTAATAGATAAATGGATTAGAAAGTTCAGTGTGGTTTCCACCCCTGCTGCTGGCAGCATCAAAATTAGCTGCTTGGTATTAGCGATGTTAACAAATGGTAGGATGGAGTTGGGAGAAAGATGGATTGAGCCACTGGAGAGCACTGAGTGCTCCGTGTCCCGCCATCCTGAGGAAAACATGAAAAGTTCCGAGCCAGGAAACTCTCTTTCCCTGTGACAAATACTATTGATTTCCCAACGTGAAGGAGGGACAGCCTGATGTGATTGAGTTGTGCCAAGGGTCAGGAGGCCTTCATTCTAATCCCAGCTCTCCTCTCACTAGCCAGCTGTGTGACCTTGCATAAGTTACTTCCTCTGGGAACCCAGGCTGAAAAAAAGTCTTCTGATCAACAACATTAACTCTAACTTTCCCGTTGCAAAGGCTACAGCACTATATTTTGTTTCATATATTATATATTATACTTCCTTTCTGATAGATATTTTTATAGAACTATTGTTTTCAATGAAACATCATAAGCTGCTATTATTATCATCTTGAGAGGCATTGTGAATTAATGGAAAGGGAGCTAGAGGAGGAGTCTGGGATCCTGCATTTGAATTCTGGCTCTGCTGTTGAATAACTCTTTGATCGTGGGCAAATCACTGAATTTCTCTGTGCCTATTTCCTTATCTATGAAATGAGAGGATTGGATAAAATGAAGTTTCTTAAATAAAATAAAATAAAATAAAATAAAGTGAAGTTTCTTGCAGGTCTAAATATATGATACTGTATTATTACCTTTCCCTCCCATAGAGTTTCCAGATCCTAAGTGAAGAAATGGCTTTTGTAATACTCAAAGTGCTATGAGTTGTTATAATGCTTATTCTAGATAGGAAGACCTGCACTCTTAAAAAAAAAAAAAAAGATTAACCCAGGTTGCTCTTGGGGAAACTTTGTATCAGATTGTATATACTGTGGCTCTTCCCTCTCCTTATTCCATTTAGAATCCCAAGAATCCAGGTTCTAAGTATATTTTAGCACCTCAGGTGCCTCCAAATTAGTCATCAGAAATCTGAGGTGGGTCAAGGAATTGCTTTCAGAGATAAGATCCATTTGGCCCAGTTAGGTGAAGGAAGGCACTTTCTTCCAAGCTTCCACATGGATGACTCTTCTGCCCTCACTATGGACAGTTTAGGAGCCAACTAAATTGAAATGATTAAAAGACAATTGAAGATAAACTAAATATGAGAGCCAGAGGCTTGGGACAACAGAATGGCATAATGAGGAGGGACCTTAGAGAGCGTCTAATCAGGTTTCCTCATTTTAAAAAAGAAACTGAGGTCCAAGAGGAGAAGCCACTTGGCTAGGATCTTATAGCTAACAGAGAGAACTTGAGATCTTCAGATTCCAAATGCATTGCTCTTTTCCTTTTCCTTAGTCTTTGAAGGTGAAAGGATCTATTCTTTCATTTCTCTGCTTAATCCATGGTACTTAGATTCCCATGGCTGTTGAAATCATTGTGATGTCAAGTCCCCAGGACACTTTCCATTGGACCGTGCTGCAACCTAACCACAGAATGTCAGAGCTGGAAGGGACCCTCTGAGCAGTTATTTCATTCATTCACTCAAGAGATATTTATTAAATGCTGATTATATGATAGATGAATGAAGATGACAGTCCTGCCCTCGGGTAGCTTACATTCTTCTGATCCAACATCAGCATTTTACAGATGAAGAAGCTGGGGCCCAGAGTGGAGAGAATCACTTACTAGACTCACACAACCAAATTTTCAAACTTGGATCAAATCCCTTCGTCTATGGATGGCAATTTTTGTTTTTTATTTTCATTTTCATTTTGAACTTAACCAACAAGAACATTCACTATATGAGGAAAGGAAGGTTTTGTATGAAACTGTGAATTTCTGTTTCTTAATAGTTTTGTTTTGTAATTATATATTAAATTTCATAGGATAGTAAAGTGCTGTGCTTGTCTGCTTGTTTCCCCATATGAACTTATTCCTGCTCTCTGTTGTATTTTGCAGTATTTTTCTTTCTGTCACTACCCACTAACTCCCTGCCTCCTCTTGCCATAGGAGCCCTCCATTATAAACAATAAGTGTCATCATTGTTGTCTAGTCATTTCAGTTGGATCTGACTCTTTGTGACCCCATTTGGGGTTTTCTTGGCAAAGATACTGGAATGGTTTGCCATTTCCTTCTCCAGCTCATTTTACAGATGAGGAAACTGAGGCAAACAAGGGTAAATACCTTGCCCAGGGTCACACAGCTAATAAAGTGTCTGAATCTGGATTTGAACTCAGGTCTTCCTAATTCCAAGCCCTGTATTCCATCCACTGGGCCACCTAGCTGCCTAAACAATAAATATTATTAAGTAAAACCAATACACACATTGGTGAAATGAGTTCTGATGGTACATTCAGAGTGCTTTCTGTTACATAACACTGCCTCAGAACAGCAGAATTCTAACTTGTGGAATGAACCTTGATGATTGTAGCAGAGACAGTATGGTATAGTGGATAGAGTGCTTTCCTTGGAGTCAGGAAGCCCTGAGTTCTAATCTTGCTTCAAACCCTTGCTAGGTATGTGATCTTGGGCAAGTGTTCTCTCTTTTGATCTCAGTTTTTTCATCTATCAAATAGGGTTGGTGTATTTCCTTCGCAGGGCAGTTGTGGGAATCATGCAAGATGATATGTCAAGCACTTTGCAAACCTTAAAGTGCTATATCAATGTTAGCTATTATATAGGCTTGTCACCTTATTTTATAGATATGAAGATAGTCTCTTGCCTAGAGACAGGAAATGACTTATCCAAGGTCACTAAGCAAGACTTGGATCTCAGAAGAGCTCTTGAATGGTAATGTATACTCCAGTCCTGTCACTTTACAGATAAGGAAACTGAAATCCAACAAGACAAAATGACTTGCCCAAGGTCACCTTAGGCAATAAATATTGGTCGGTAAGTAGTAGGTTTGACATAGAGTCTTCTGAATCCCACTGAAGTGCCTGTTGCAGTGTGCTTTGCCTTTGAAGGAAACCGAGGACCTGGGAGCAGACATGACTTATCCAAGGTTGCTCAGGAAGTAGGTAGCAGAAATGGGATTCAGACCCAGTTCCTTTGATTCCGGATCCAGTATTCTTTCCACTACCATATCATGCCCCTGCCCTCTCAAGAGGATTTTGGCTCTTCTCTCTGGTCCTCGCTTTCTGGTGGGTTGAACAAAAATTAATGAAGAAAGGTCTAGATTCCATTCCTCTGAACTGTCTGGGATTTTACAGAAAGTAATAGAGGCAAAAGATGGACTGTGTCCTGGCATGCAGAGAGTGAGGTCCCGTCGATAGGAAGAAAAGCTGAGAGAGGAACTTTGATCAAGGCTCACTCTCCTGAATCAAAGTGACAGCCAGATTCATTGGGGTTTTTTGGGAAAGCAATAAAAAATGAAGGGAGTGAGGAGGACCCCATTGTGAATAAATTGTTTCCATCTCTTCATGCACAGCAATGTCAGAGGTGACTTCTATTTGTGATTCTTCCCTAATTGTGTAAGTCCTTTGGCATGAGATTCTCAACAAGAAGGGGGAAGCTTTTAGATGTTGTCCTTTTCTAAGCTTTTTTTCTTAGAGGATGGAGGCAGCATCTTGTATTGGGAAGCAGAAGCCCTAGGTTTGAACTCCAGCCCTGGAGCTTAAGTCCCTCCCTCCTCTCTGACCTTCAGTCTCCTCATCTGTCTAATAAAAGGGTTTGGACTAGATCATCTGTCTCTAAACATTCTTCCTGTTCTGGTGTTTGGGAGGTTCTGATGTTCTGTCTAGTGTAATGGAAGGAATCCTGGGTATGGAACCCAGAAAAACCAGTTTCATGTCCCTGCTTTTTGCTGTGCACAACAGCAAGCCATTGCCAGCATGAAGAGTTCCCAATATTAAGCTACTAACATTCTGCCACTTAAAAACACACTTAAAATTACCTTGCATTCATTTTGTATTGAAAGGAAATGTGACGTCATATATAGAGCCAGGAAAAGCTGAATTCAAATGTCACCTCCAATGCATGCTGGGCTGCAGGATGTGTACAAGCCACATAACCTCTCAAGGCTCCCAATAATTCTCTAAGGCTCTGAATTGCAGAGAAAGTGCCAATCTTTCTTGGTAGAGGGAGTTTCCTCATCTTGGAAATCACAAGCGTAATCCCTATCCTATATTTCTTACATTTCATACACGTCCAAGGTCTGTT
This sequence comes from Dromiciops gliroides, assembly GCF_019393635.1. Taxonomy (NCBI): domain Eukaryota; kingdom Metazoa; phylum Chordata; class Mammalia; order Microbiotheria; family Microbiotheriidae; genus Dromiciops; species Dromiciops gliroides. The sequence goes on along the minus strand of NC_057863.1, from coordinate 551,955,884 downwards.
TCATTTTTCTCTTTACAGTTATCCCTTCCATATCATGACTTTCTCCATCCAGGTTTCAATAGACAATGGTTCGGCATAAGAAATTAAGTGGAAATTTTGTGTGGGCTTTGCAGAAGCTGCAGATGACACGTGAAGGCACGAATGCTAGCAGATGACAATAGAAAAAGTTTAGAAACTCAGAAATGCATAATATATGTAATACCATAATAATTCAGACTTCTTCTCGAGTAGAAATGGAGGGCCAAAAAATTTTAGGTGGTTTTTCCAGATCATAGGGGCACTGAGCCCCTAATCTCCATAATGTTGAAGGGATAACTGTATATCCCAAGCATCTAGCACATAGCTGGTGCTTAATAATTTGCTTGTTGAGGGTGCAGCTAGGTGGCACAGTGGATAAAGCACCAGCCCTGGATTCAGGAGGACCCGAGTTCAAATCTGACCTCAGACACTTGACACTTACTAGCTTTGTGACCTTGGCCAAGTCACTTAACCCTCATTGCCCCACAAAATAATAATAATAATAATAATAATAATAATAATAATAATAATAATAATAATAATAATAGCCTGTTGATTGATTGGCTTGGGAGACAACTTCCAGTGATCATTGAGTTGAATAGAATGTGACTCCAAGTGAGGTACAGTGTTTGTTGCTCCATCTGAAAATGAAGGCAAGGATTCCTGCTTTATCCATCTGGGATTGGGGAAAGGGTTAAGTTTGAAGTCAAATGAGATTTATATCAATGAAAAGTGCTTTGAAAAGTATAAAGCCTTCTCGAAATGTCTACTGTTATGGTTTAATTATAGAAAACTCTCTGAGTGTTACTGGAGCTAGCCTGAGATTCCTGCTGTTTCTTCGTGGAGCCAGAACACCAGCCACACCCACCACTTCAGTCACCCACCAGCTGATTCAATGGAAAAGCCCTGGTGGGGAGGTGGTCACTTTTTGTCAAGCACTTGATTCTGGTGGTAGATGTTAATTGGCCTGTGGTAGGTCTTTTCTCTGCTTGTAATTAAGAGGAACTTATAAATCAGGTGTGTTTTCACACTGGTGTTGTCCAAGAGGTATGAGTGAGTCACTTTCTGCCCCTTCTGTCTCTTAACCCACATTGCTGGTAAATGCATCCCTTTTTACAGAGGAGTTCAACATTCTTTTTTGGATCCCAGGATGTTTGTTTCTTCTGTAGGCATCCTTGGAAAACTTGGGTGTGGGGCTGGGGTTGGAGGCTGACTGTCTCTTGTCACTATACCTCAGGCACAAATCTCCTCCCAAACTTATGACTCTCTCTTTTCTTGTAGTGGTCCTGTGAATGTCTTCAAATATATTTTGATAACTCTATTTCAATATAATTTATTTTCTTTAAAATCATGTTTTGTTTTGTATATTAAAACTGTGGTCCTGAGACAGGATCTAGAAGGCTTCACCAGATTTCCAAAGGGGTCCATTACCCAGAAAAGGTTAAGAACCCTTGGATACATGGGATCATATGGACAACAGCTTGATTTTTTTATGCATTATTCCATTTGTGGCTATATAATAATACTAACAACATTTATATAGCACTTACTATGTGCCAGGCAATGTGCTAAATGCTTTACAATTATCTCATTTGATCCTTAAAATAACTCTGGGAAATGGGGTGAGATATATAGATAGATATAGATATCTATGTCAATATAGATATGTATAGATATATCTGTGTATATATCTATACATACACACATATACACATGTATTGCCTATACCTATAGGCTAGATACCCTTCAGAAGTCAATAACTAAAGGAGAGTTTCCATATATAATAAACAATTCATAGCAGCATTCTTTTTGGTAGCAAAAGCTATAAAAATTGGAAATGAAATGGGTATCATGGCTAAATGTATTCTGATATATGAAAGGAATGAAATATTACTGTGCTTTAAGAAATGTCAGTTATGTCTATTAGAAATTCAGAGAACTTGGAAAGACTTGTGTGAATTGATGCAGAGCAGAGATTAAACCAAAAAGAACAATATGTACAATAACTATAATAATTAATGTGAAAACAATACTAAAATTCAACCACACTTGAATCGATAATAGAGGTCGATCTCAATACCAGAGAATAGCAGTGGAAACATACCACCCTCCCTTAATAGAGAAGAGAGAGACTATGGGCGTGTAATATTGTATCTACTGTTAGCTGTAGATGTGTGTTCTCTGGGCTTTGTTCAGACTTTCCATTGTTACACGGAAAGATTCCATTGTGTATGTGCATGTCTGTCTGCATAGGGGCAATGTAAATTAGGAAATGATTATTCTGATATTTTAAATGGGCATAAGCAGGGTATCATGAAGCCTTAAAGTTGGAAGAGGGCATCAGAAAGGATACCTGAAACAAAACTCCCTTTTCTAACATCTGCAACAAATGATCATGCAGCCGTCTTTTGGAAGAATCAATAACCGCCTCTCAAGGCAATCCATTCTATTTGTACATTTCTAATTGTTTTCAAAGGATTATAGAGACCTTGTCCCTATTTCTTCTTTTATAAATTAGGAAACAGACTCAGAGAGGGGTAGAGTTAAAAAGTGTGTAATAGAGCATTTTCTCTCCAGAATCCTGCCTCTTTTATTCATAGAGTCAAAGTCTGCCTCCATATAATTTCTACCTTTGCTCCTAATTTTGGCCTCTGGGGCCTAGCAGAATAAGTCTAATCCTTCTTCAGTGTGAAAGCCTTTCAGATATTTGAAGGCAGTAGTCCTGTTTTCCTTCTATTTTCTCTTTTCCAAGCGAATAATCCTGATTTCCTCCAAGTTTCCAGTATTCTCATTAGCCTGACTTCCTCTAGACTTCTTCCAGCTTGTCAATATCCTTAATAAAATGTGGTGCCCAGGACTGGGCACAAAACTCTAGATGTGGTATGACCCAGGCAGAGAACAGTGGGACAATCTCTGCTCTAGCCCTTAACGCACCCTCCAATGACTTGGAGTTTTTTGGCCACTACTTCACATTGTTGGTCCATAGCAAACTTTCAGTCCATGAAAACACCCATGTATTTTTCACATGAATTGTTGTCTAGACATTCCTCCCTGTTTTTCTACTTGTGTAGTTGATTTTTTAAACCCAAGTACAATGTTACACTTATCCCTATCAAATTTCATGTTATATTCAACCAACTTTTCTCATCTGAGCTCTTTTTTTGATCCCATTTCTGTCCCCTAGCTCCCCTATTAGCTTGTAAGCACTTCAAGGACAAGGACTGTCTTTTGCCTTTCTTTGTATGCCCAGCACTTAGCATGGTACCTGGCACATTGTAGAAACTTAATACATGCTTGTTGAGTGACTGTCGGCCCATATGTTAGCTAACCCCTACCCACCTGCAGTTTTGAATGGTACGCTAATGTGTTATCTGTGCCATCCAAGTCATTGATGAAACTGATTAGCACAGAACCAAGCAGAGATTCCCAAGGTCCTCCATTTGTAAACTTCCCTCCAAGTTGATGGTGATCTGTTAGCTACTATTCTTTGGGTCTCATTTATTCAGCTAGTTCTAATACCACTTATCTCTGCTATCCTTTACCCCACATCTCTCTATGGGTCCAACAGGACATCTGGTTTGAAGAATCTCATCTTCAGGGGAGCCTGGTATATAGTAGGTATTTCATAAATGCTTGTTGATTTGGTGCAGATCTGGAACTTAGAAGGCAGATGGAAAGAGGTCTAAGATATAGTCTCTGGTCCCTTCCCTCAAGGAGTTTACAAACTATTTTGGGAAACAAGATATGAATAAATGAAGTACTAATTGAGAATACAAATTAATAATAACAAAAGCTCACAGTTGCACAACACTGTTTCCTTCATAAGGACTCTGTAAAGTAGGAAGTACAAGTAGTATTGCTCCATTTTGAAAATAAGACAGCTAAGGCTTAGGAGAGTGAAAAGTCTTGCCCATGGTCAGGTGGTGGTGGTGGTGGTAGTGGTGGTAGTAGTAGTAATAGTAGTAGTAGATAACACAATTAAAAATAGTTAGAAATTAATAACAATTATTATAATAGTCATGTTTTACCTAATCATAACAAGTTTAACCCATATCTGATTGTTTGCCACCTCAGGGAGGGGGATGGGGAGGAAGGGGAAGAGGAATAAAAATTGGAACCCAAAACTATAAATAAAAATGTTTATAACAAAAAATAACGATTATTATAACTACCCATTTCTATAACTACTTTAAGTTTGCAAAGCACTTTACAAATATTCTCATTTGCTCCTCACAACACCGCTGGGAGGTTGGTACTATTATTACTCCCATTTTTTTTTTTTTGCAGGGCAATGAGGGTTAAGTGACTTGCCCAGGGTCACACAGCTAGTAAGTGTCAAATGTCTGAGGCCGGATTTGAACTCAGGTACTCCTGAATCCAGGGCCGGTGCTTTACCACTGTGCCATCTAGCTACCCTATTACTCCCATTTTACAATTGAAGAAACTGAGGCAAAAAGAGGTGTAGTGACTTGCCCAGTGCCACACAGCTAGGAAGTCTCTAAGTCTCGATTGAAACTTAGGTCTTCCTGATTACAGACACAGAGGTCTTTCTACTGTGCCACTTACCTAGTACAGGTAAGTGCCAGCTCTCCCATCTTTGTGTTTCCTGGGAAATTGGGGCCCTCTGGTAGAAGACCCTTTATCTGTTTCTATTTGAGAGAAGCCAAGGAGCTGGCTTCAGTCACTGGAATTAGGGAAAAGAGCCACTGCTGATGAGAATTATCTAATTAGAATGGCAGAATTGGAATAGATTGGAGTAGCCCTAAATTTAGATGCCTTTGATGCTCATCACAGTATAACTCACAAGGGCCTCCTCCCTAATCCATCAGTACCATAGCCTGGGAAGTTCGTATCCTTCCTTCTATCTTTCTCCCATCTGATTTTCCAACGAACCCTCTCCCTTCACTGACCTGGGACGCAGTAATGCCTAATCCAAGATTTTTACTGCCTTTGTCATGGTGGCCAAAAGCCAGTACCCTGGTTAGAGTAATGACCTTTACATGTCCCACTTCTGCGTGGCTCAGTAGTCATCTACCATGTAAATCAGAATAACTAGGAACTTCCCTTTCACCAGAAACTTGCTGCCAGTTGAAAAGTTTGCCAGAAACAAGGGCAACAGAGAACATTTGTCTTCCAAATCACCAAAGACTGCCTGCTAAGGAAGCCTGTTAAACCCAGGGTGGCAGGCCCGCATGCTGAACATGCTCCCGTCTCTGGAGCTGGGACGTTTTTTTCCTCTTCCTTTCTTTCTCGAGGAAATTGCCGTCCATAAAACTAGCTTTCCGACACCTCACAGTACCATGCAGCCATGCAAGCCCTCTTTCCTGGGGATATTCTTTAATAGGGAACTCCATCAAGTTCCCCGCTTGGTGCTTCGAACACATCCCAGCCGCTCATAAAACTTTTTAGCACCCTTTATGCAAGAGCAATTGAGCAGGCTTCATAAAAATCCCATTCACCAAATAAGAACTGCAGCTTTAAAACCTGAGTCCCCACTGGTATAAACCAAGCGGCTCAGTGCATCGCTAAGTAACAGTATGGGTGACTTACTGAATGGTGCACAGCCAGGAGGAGAACCATGGGTGATTGGCAGCGATCTAGTTTAGGGAACACGTAGACCTAATGGAGAGAGGTTTCCTTGATGGGTCACTGGAGACATTATGGATAGAGAGACATGATGGGGAGGACTCCTTTCCTGCTCCTCACTCTGTGCCTCATGTTAGTACTCAGAGTTGTTGGAGTTACTTTTACAGGTTTTGTTTGTTCTCTTAGTTCCAGGGTTATTAACCTTTTTATGCCTCTCTGACAGTGTAGTGAAGCTTTCTTCAGAATAATAACAACAATAGCACTTATCTATCATTCTAAGGTTACAAAGTGCTGTACATATTATTTCATATGATCATTTGATTACTAGAATAATATTTTAAATGTATAAGATGCATATGATTATATAGGAAACCAATTATATTAAAATATTATTTTTTTAAACAGGTTTACAGATCCCAGGTTAAGAATCCCTCTCTTATCCAATCTTAGCCTCTCATGTATGGAATGCAAGTTCTTTGAGGCCAGGAACTATTTCATTTTGTCTTTATATACTCAATGCCCAACACAAAGGAGACTTTAAATAAATGTTTGTTAATTGATTATTTTTTTGTTTTTTTGTTTTTGTGAGGCACTTGGGATTAAGTGACTTGTCCAGGGTCACACAGTTAGTAAGTGTTAAGTGTCTGAGGCCAGATTTGAACTCAGGTCCTCCTGACTCCAGGGCCAGTGCTCTATCCACTACACCACCTAGCTGCCCCCGTTAATTGATTTTTCACAAATTCTATAAATGTGAATTTGGAACATTTTATGTAGTGGATAATATAAAATGATTACTGAATTCTGAAAGAATATTTCTGGAATGTAAAGTACTTTGCAATTTAGAATGTGCTATTCTCATAATAACCCTAGGAGATGTGTCATTTAAACATTATTTCCCCCCCTTTTCAAGATGAGGAAATTCAGGCTCAGTTGTCCCATAGCCAATCTGTTAGGGAGAACTAGGACTTGAATTTCCAGCCTTGCTGATGCCAGCGTCAGTGTCCATTACCCTAATGCCATGCCTTCTCTCTTTAACAATCAGCTGTAATTCCATGAACCTTCTTGGAATGTGAATAATGACTATCCATTTTCTAAGTCTGGATTCTTGTATGTTGAAATTTCCTAAAACTAGGTCTACATCAACTCTGTTCAATATTTTAAAACATCTCTTAAGCACTGGATGTATGCAGAGTTCTGGAGTTGCAAATGTATCATCTGGGGCACCCCACTATTGAATAAAAGGACCACCTAAAAAGCTACCCCAGGTGTGAGGTACTCTGTGGGTCCATGGATGCTCAAAAGTAAATCTTACAAACCTCAATCCAAGTGTTTACTTCTGCTAGTTACCCAGAGGAAATAATTAGCTCAAAGTAGAGGCATTCAATGAACTAGCAAAGTCATAAAAGTTACAGTGAAACCTTCTTCCTCTAAATTTTGGGCACACTTTCCCATAAATTATACATGACATCAGTTAGAAGGGTAGATGCATATAAAGAGCATGCATAGGGAATGCGTATGGCCTGGCAATGCAGCCAGGAACAAGGCATGTATCAGATTTTATCCACCACATATTCGCTGATGACATTATCACACTACACTCTCTGGACCTTCTCGCCGATGACATCATTACACACTCTCTCTAAACTGTCTCTCTTTTCTTTCTTCTCTTTGTTTTCTTCCTTCTCCCTTTCTTCCTTTTGTTCTTTCTTCTTTCTTTCTTCCCTAATTATCTATTGTCCCTCACTCTACCCTCTTTCTCTCCCTTCCCCTCAGCTTTTCTGTTGGTATCATGCATGCCCTTTGAATTGCTCTCTGCTACCAAATTTGGGGTTTCATCTCTTCAAGGACTTCTACTGGCCATTTCACTTCTAGTCTTCTAAGACGTAGTAACTAGAAAGCCTCTCCTTGATAAGGACAGATTCATAGTTCTTTAGTCATGATTAAATGCCAGGAGTTATTACACTCAGATAATAAAAGCAAAGGTGGTTATTTCAAGCTAATAAGTCTTTTTTTCTTAAAGCCCTTGTGTGAGGGCTGAACTAACAGCCCCTTATCTCAGACAATTGACTTGGTGTTAAAAAATTCCAGGGTTTCTCTGGCTCGGCTCACAAATGAATCTGAGGCAGAGCAAAAAGTAAGCAAAGAAGCAAAGGACATTGTTTTCTACCCACTTAGCCCACGCTCCTGGATTATTTCATGTTTGTCTGTCAACAGAAAACCCCTTAGCTTGGGAGCTGTATCTTGACCTGAAAAATATCTCCCTTTCCCCTACACAAAGATATTCCTTCCTTGCAAGAAGCTCCCATCCTAATAAAGAGAAAGCTTTATATCCCCTGCACAAATTAATTTTGACAGAAGGGAAAGTATGATAGAGTCAAGAGAAAGATCTGGGCCAAATGGTTTTAGGAATTTGAGGAAAGAGAAATCACTTTCAAATTTTCCAAAGTGTTACCAACTTTTCCAATCATAAAAAGCATCATGATGGGGTTAATATTTGAATTAGACCTAGAAGAAAGATAGTGGATTCAAAGAGCAGACAATAGGAGTGTGGGATGAGGGGAAGAAGAAATCTATCTCTTCCAGGCTTAGGCATGGGGTAAACAAAAAACAGGAAAAGTCAAGATGAAGATGTCATATGAATAACAGTCAATATGTTTTTAATAACAGTCAATATTGGCTGTAACATAGAATAATTAAGCATACTATTATGAGATGGTTGGAAAGATAGAATAGAACTAGAATTTGGAGGATTTTCAGTGCCAGCATCATATGTTTATATTTTTATTTGTTTGTTTGTTTTACAGGGCAGTGAGGGTTAAGTGACTTGCCCAGGGTCACACAGCTAGGGAGTGTCAAGTGTCTGAGGTCGGATTTGAACTCAGGTCCTCCTGAATCCAGGGCCAGTGTTTTATCCACTGCGCCACCTAGCTGCCCCCGATGTTTATATTTTTATTCAGAACATAGTTAGGAGTAACTGAAAACTTTTTACCAGAGGAGTCGTGATGAGAGGTGGAAATTAGGAAGATGAAGAAATCGATGGCACACTTATGAACTTCTCAAATGAAATGAATATGAGAAGAAGCCAGAAATATTTCTGCAAACTGGAACAAATGGGATCAAACTTATTATCTGTGTGACCCAGGCAAATCACTTACCCTTACTCAGTGTGTTTCTTAGTTTATAAAACAGGGATAATAATAGTGCCTGTCTCCCAGAGTTGTTGTGAGGATCAAATGAGATAACATATTAAAGTGCTTTACAAACCTTAAAGTACTTTATAAATGCTAGATGTTATTTTAAATAAGTTTTATGGATGTTTTCTCTTTTAATATTGCCATAGTAATCCCCCAAATTCTTTTCCCTTCTCTTCCCAGAAAGCCATCTTATATCACAAAGAGTGTTTTGTTTTCCTAAAGGGGGAAAAATCAATACAATCAATGGTACATTGAAAAAGTCTGAAAGCATATGCAATATATAACAACTGTTGACATCCCACATCCAGGAGAGCTTAGGTTGGGGCATTCTCTAATATCTCTTCATTTGAATCATACTTTTGATTTTTTGTGTGTGGTTGTTCTTTCCATTTATATTGTTGTTATTTGTGTATTTTGCTTTCTTGACTCTACTTACTTAGCTCTTCATCAGTTCATGGAGATCTTTCCACACTTCTCTGCATTCATTGCATACATAATTTCTTTTTTTTTTGTTTTGTTTTGGTTTTTTTTTTTTAAGTGGGGCAATTGGGGTTAAATGACTTGCCCAGGGTCACACAGCTAGTAAGTGTTAAGTGTCTGAGACCGGATTTGAACTCAGGTACTCCTGACTCCAGGGCCGGTGCTCTATCTACTGTGCCATCTAGCTGCCCCTCATACATCATTTCTTACAGCACGGTAATAGCCCATTATATTCATGTACCATAATTTATTTAGACATTTCCCAGTCAACAGGCATCTACTTTGTTTCCTATTCTTTACTATCACAAAAAAGTGTTGTTATAAATATTTTGGTGTATTTGAGGACTTTCTTCTTATCAGTGACTTCCTTGGAATATAAGCTCAGTAATGAAGTCTATGTTTCAAAGGGTATCAATATTTTAATCACTTTATTTGCAGAATTCCAAATTGCTTTCTAAATTGATTATACCATTTCACAGCTCCACTAACAGGGTATTAGTGTGTTTATTATTCCATAACTCTTCCAACATTGACTATTGCCATTTTTTGTTATCTCTGCTCATTTACAATGTGTAAAGTGAAACCTCAGTTATTTAGATTTGCATTTCTCTTCTTATTAGGGATTTGGAGCATTTTTTCATGTGGTTGTGAATACTTTGAAATTTTTCTTTTGAGAACCGTTCATATCTTTTAACTAATTATCCATTTGGGGAGTGGCTATTAGTCACATATGTACAAATGGCACATGTATACAAATTAATTGTATGTCTTACATACCAAACCGTTCTCAGAGAAATTTGATGCAAAGATATTGTTTCCCATTCAACTGCTTACCTTCTTATTCTAAGTGTATTAATGTTATCTGTGCAGAGGCTTTTCAGTTTCATGTAACCAAAGTTATTGATTTTATCTGTTATAATTACCTCTATCTCTTTTGGTTAGGAATATACCTTCTTCCAATATCTATGAGAGCTATGTGATCTGTTTCTCCTCAAGTTTTTTTATAATTTTATAATTTTATCAAGTTCTATAAAGTATCCCCTTGGTAATTTGATTGGTATAGCATTAAAAGTGTAAATTAATTTTGTTAGCATTGTCATTTTTATTGAATATAAGCACTGAATATTTCTCAACTATTCTTTATTTCTTTAAGGAGCACATTGTAATTGAGTCTATACAGGTGTTTTGTGTGCTTTAGCATATGGATCCCCAAATATTGTATATATTTTGTAGTTATTTGAAATGAAGTTTCTTTTTCTATTGTTGCTTGTTGGATTTAATAATTAATTTATAGAAATGCTATGGATTTCTCAGGGTTTATTGTGTAGCCTGCAGCTTTGCTGGTGCTATTAATTGTCTCAGTATCTTTGTTGATTTTCCAAGCATAGCTTCATATGCTCAGCAAATAGGAATAATTTTCTCTCTGCTTTACCTTTTTGTTTTTGATTCCTTTCTCTTGTCTTACTGTTGTTGCTAGCATTTCCAGAATTATATCAAACAATGGTGGGAGACACTTCTTGCCCTGCCTGAGCAAAAAGGCTTGGCATCATTGGGCTTTTGAAATGAAAGGGGGTATAGGAGTATTAGGAAGAAATAATAACCCTCCTCAAAGGGACAGCCTGATCTTTTCATGAGAATCTGCAACCAGTGAGAGGACCAGGCCGAAGATGAGTAAAAGACCATTAAAATAATAATTAAGATTTCCTTAAGCTTGAGTGTAAGTAAACTTTCTTGAGTTTCCAGTGATACTGTAATAATAGCATCCTTAGAATGTCACTGTTAGAAGGTCACTCAGAGAAACATCATGAGTCTGAAAAGGGATCTGTTCTCTACACCATACAAGTAGGCATATGCCCTTTGCTTGAAGACCTCCAAGAATGTATGTCAACAAGCATTTATTAAGTACTTACTAGATGCCAAGTACTATGCATACAAAGAAAGGCAAAAACAGTACTTCCCATTCCAATAGAAGAGTCAACCGAAATAAATATATACAAAGTAAATATGAAATGTTTGCAGTGAGGCAAATGTTCTTTTCTTGCCCTAATTGATGCACTATTCCACTCTTCATAGAGGCTGTTCTAGTTGTCTCCCCTCCTCCCCTGTCCTACTCTCTCAGCTATGAATCTTGCCTCATGCTTGACCAAAATAAATTCTTCATCTCACCCCATTCAGACATTTTCCCCACTCCCCCACTTCCTTCATTTGAGTCTTACATGAAGAGATGCCCCTTCTTATCAGGGTAAGTCCCTCTTACTGCACCCTCGATCTTGTCCTTGCCTTCTCCAATGGATTGGCCTCCATTCTCCTATCTTCCTTTGCTTCCTATCCCCTGGCTTCATCCTGTTTTACCCGTCACAGTCCTTACTGCCTATAACCTTGCCCCCATTCTTAAAAGAGCTTACACTTGATCCTACCATCACCACCAGGTATCATTCTGCATATCTCTACACACACAACACACACACACACACACACACACACATCCTCTAAGTGGATAAACTCCTAGAGAAAGCTTTCTACACTGGGTGCTTTCACCACTTCTCCTCTCACTCTCTTCTCAGCTCTACAAGCTGGCCTCCATCCTCACCCAACTGAAACTTCCCTGTCCAGAGTTACCAGCGATATCTTCATGGTCACATCTGATGTCCTTTTTCGTTCCTCTTTCTTTTTTACCTCTGCTGCATTTCACACTGTTGGTAACATTCTCCTTGTGGTTAATTTCCTTTCAGAGAATTCAAGACACCTGCTTGCTCCTGGTTCTCTTCCTGCATGTCCAGTTTCTTCTTCTCTGTCTCTTTTGCTGGTTCTGTACCATGCCCATCAACTGGGGATGTCCCCCAAGGTTCTGTACTAAGCCTGCTTTTGGTACTTAACCATTCCCATTAACTGGGGATGTCCCCCAAAGCTCTGTCCTAGGTCCGCTTCTTTTTTCTATACATCTCACTTGGTAATCTCATCAGATCCCACATAAAAAAATGATCATCTTTATGAAGATTATTCCCGGTTCTATAGATCCAGTCTGAGTCTCTGTCCTAAGTTATAGTCATGTATCAACAACTGCCCTTTGGACATCTCAATTTGGATGGCCCCTAAGCATCTCAAACTCAACATATCAAAACCAGAATTCATTATTTCTTCCCTCAGACATTCCCCTCATCCAAACTTCCCTATTATTATTGAGGACGCTACTGTTTTCCTGGTCACCAAGGTTTGAAACCTTGTTGTTGTGCTTGACTGCTAACTCTTACTCATCCCACGTGTCCCATCTGTTACCAAATTTCATCATTTGTATCATATTATCTCCCATAGATGTCTTTTTCCTCCATTCATATATCCGTAACCAGAGTTCAGGCCCTCATCACCTTAAAATTGGACTACTGAAATAGCCTGACAATTGATCTCCATTCCTCAAGTCTCTCTTCATTCATCTTCAACTTGCCAAGGTGATTTTTCTAAAATGTAGGATTACCTACATATATATGTGTATGTATCTGTGTCTCTGTGTGTGTGTATAATATATACATACTTTGTACTAGATGTCTATTTATGTGTGTATCTATGCACATACACTTGTGTGGTTATATGAATGTATACATGTGCATACATACGTATACCCATACACATATCCCTATTTTTTTACTCTCTCCTTGTTAGATTGTAAGCTTCTGGAGGGCAGGAACTTTTTTGCCTTAAAAAAATTAATCTTGGGGGCAGCTAGGTGGCACAGTAGATAAAGCACCAGCCCTGGATTCAGGACAGTTTAAATCCAGCCTCCAGACACTTGGCACTTACTAGCTGTATGACCCTGGACAAGTCACTTAACCCTCATTGCCCCGCAAAATATGTGTGTGTGTGTGTGTGTGTGTGTGTCCTCAAAACTTAGCATTATACCTGGCACATAAGAAGTTATAAATAAATGCTTAATGACTGGCAGACTAACTAGATGGAAGGGTTCATCAGAGGGAAAGCAATGTTGAGCCACAGGTGTTTTTGAGCAGTAATGATTTGAACTTAATTATGTATGGATTAAACGTGTTGGGAGAAGATGGAGGAATTCCCTCAAATCAGATGGTTTTGAAAAACCAATCTAAACATCATAGGGCTTAGAGCTGGAACGAGGCCTTGAAGATTGTATACTCCAACCCCTTCATTTTATCAGCTGAAAATTGGAGACACAGAGCAATGATTCACAAAAGTTACAGAGACTGTATGATACAACAGAGCTGAAATGGGGGCTGGGGCGGGGGGGGGGGGGGGAAGGTCTTTTTACTCCAAACCCAGAGACCTTATTCTATCAGGCTGCTTCTCATCTCATCTCTTATTTCTGTCTTTTTTACTCCCAAGGACAGAGAGGCAGGCAGGGCATAAAACTTGGCATCAGGAGACTGGGTTGTATTCCACATCTAATACTAGCAATGTCATGTTGGACAGGTCACTTAATATCTTCAGTTCTGTAAGAAAGGGGAAATGATGCTTGCATTAGCTACCCCGCAGAGGCTGCTGTGAGAAAGTATTTTGTTAACCTTGAAGCATTATAGAGAAGAGGCCTGTTCCTATAGAAGTTTGCTTTCTTCCTATGTAGGGAGCTGACAGCCACAAGAGTCCCCGCTCCCTAACCCCCCAGCTGCCATATTCTCAGATTTCATGCCTCCTTTCTTCCGTTGGGTATAGCCTGACCTACAGAGAGTTGAGTCAGACTAAGATAAGTTGAATTAGACTCAAAGGCCTGGATCCTTCTGCTTCTCATTCACTATTACTACCCATTCTTTTCTTCCCTGTTTCTGGTAATTGGGTTGTTCAGTGAATAGAGCTCAGGAACTGGAATTAGGAAGGGGAAGGGAATAAGCACTCATTAAGTGACTGTTTTGTGTAAAGCACTGCTAAGTGCTTTACAAATATCATCTCACTTGATTTTTACCTTAGGAATACCTGAGTTCAAATTATGCTACAGACACTGATTGACTATACACTAAGTGTGTCACTGGGAGGATCCTGGGCAGATCCTCATCTTTAAAATGGGGGTAACAATACTACCTATTCCACAGGATTATTGGGAGGACCAAATGAGATAACATATGTGAAGCATTTTGGTTTGCTAACCTTAAAGCACTTGATAAATAGTAGAGTTATTTTATTGTTTATAATATCATTCCCCTTCTTTTTCCATTCTTATCCTAGATAAGTTTATATAAGGGTACATAATCATCCCCCCCGAGAAACTAATAAATTGGGATGAATTGGAAAGTGCTAGGCTCCAGCTAGATTCATCTTCATGAGTTCAAATCTGGCCTCAGACACTTCCTAGCTCTGTGTGTGTGTGTGTGTGTCTAGGCAAGTCTCAGTTTCCTCATATGTAAAATGAGCTAGAGAAGGAAATGGCAAACCACTCTAGTATGTCTGCCAAAAAAACCCCCACAAATGTTGTCACAAAGAGTTAGACATGACTGAAACGACTGAACAACAATAAACAGCAAACCATCAACAGTGAAAAATCCTCGACCATGGGCTCAGGTGACTTTTCTGTACAAGTAGTTCAGATATTAAAAAAAAAAGTCAAAGCCAATCACTGACAAACCTCTTTGTGTATAAATCCGGAGGTCCGAGCTCCTCAGAGGGAGGGCACTATAACTGCATCAGAACATGACCTGGAGGCTACGTGGGTGGGTGAGAGAGAGTTTAAAAGGACTAGGTGCTTCTCTAGGGATATTCCAAAGGAAACAGCCCCTGAATGTAAAAGTCTGAGTTAAGAGATTGTCAAATCATTTCCTGGATATTTCTTATCTCAGAAACTACCTTGTTCAACTCACTCATTTTTACAGTGTTCAAAACTGAGACCCAGGAAAGGAAAGGGACTTAGAAAATCTCAAGATTGAGGACTGGGAGCAATGACCTGGTCTAGTACCTTCATTTTATATAGGAGGAAACTGAGATCTAAATAAGGGTGATGACTCACTTGAAGCAAGTAAGTAGCATACCTGAAAGTTGAATACAGATATTCTGATTTCCCATTCATTGCTCTTATATTACCCATACCCTACATGCTCCACCCCCTACCCAAGGGAATGCCATGAGTTAAATGGCCTCCGGTGATGGACTTAATAAGTGTTAGTGAAATTGGCCTTTTCTTTTTCTTTGTTCCTGTACTAGTGATGCTTTCATTTCAGACTGATAAGGTTTCTTTTCTAATTCTGTGCACAGGCCTGAAGAGTGATTCAGAAATGAGTCCCCTTAGACCTGTCACTCACAGTTTGAGTAGAATTTAGGCACAACAACAAATTCTGGTTTTTAATAACCATTGCTTTCCAAATGGCCAGCCTTATGAGGGTTTTCCTCTTTGCATAGTATACCTGAAAGAAAACCAGAGGGTAGTATGGTCTATCAGTTCATGTACAAGTCTAGACATCATCCTCGTGATGTCATTGGTCCTCTTTGAGAACAAAGGATGTCACAACTTAATGTCACAAGACGGGAAGCTGGGTGGTATGTGGATAGAGCACTGGCCTTGAAGTTGGGAGGGCCTGAGTTAAAATTTCACCTCAGACATATACTAACTGTGTGACTCTGGGCAAGTCACTTAACCGCAATTGCCTTAAACATCCGGGGCCATCTTCATTCATCATGATGTATATCTCGCCACTGGATCCAGATGACTCTGGAGGAGAGAGTGAGGTCGGTGACCTTGCACAGCCCTCCCTAACTTAAATGCAATTCGCCACAAATCATATCACCCTGATGTCATGGACCTCTTCTGGGACAAAGGACAAACAACATGCTGTCACAACTGTTCACACTGTGACACTCATTGTGTGATATATTTTTGGTCTCTTATGTGCTGTCTTCCCCCTATAGAATATAAGATCCTTGAGGGCAGTGACTCATTCTTTCTGCTTATATTTGTATTACCAGCCCTTAGCAGAGTATCAGGCACAAAGTAAATGCTTAATAAATGCTTGTTGACTAATTGATCATTGCATTCCTCATATTCATTGTTGTAGTGTTGATGCTGTTTTTTATTTGTTGGTTTTAACAACACCAGATGTATGACAGAATGGATAGAATGGATTCCCTTGAAGTCAGGAAGACCTAGATTTAAGGCCCATCTCTGATAAATACATACAGTCATCTTTAGGATATTGAGCAAATCACTTAAAAATTCTCTGAGCTTTAGTTCTGCCATTTGTCAGATGGGTGTAGTAGTATTTTCACAACCTATGTCATAGGAATTTTGTGAGAAGCACTTTGTAAAGCTTAATACATAATTACTGGATGTGTTTATTACTTCCTATTTTGTTTCAGATACAGACCTTATCCATCTTCTTCCCTGTTTCTCTTCTTTCTCCCCTCCTCACCTCCCCTATAGAAATACCAGATCCTTACCAGAATATATCCCTTATAGAAAAGCCTGTGTTCTGAATCAGCACAGCATCCCCTTTCTATCTGCTGTGTGGGGGTCAGTGGACAGAAGAGATCTGTTGTTTGTTCTTTTGATCTAAGAAATAACAAGGTTGAATTGGGTCATCAACCCTCAGTGACTCCAGCCGGTTGAAATGAGTTTGCTGTTAATGAAGGGGAGCCTGTGAGAGTCTTATGCCACTGCTTTTGTGAACCAGAAAGATCAGAAACGATTGTCCTTCATTTCTCTTCCCTGAGCTGCCTCTATGACCTTGGACAAGTCTCTTAATCTCTCTTCAATAATATCTTTCAGGCTCAGTTCCCACCTCTCTAAAGTAAGGGCATCCAATGAGGCAATCTCTCTGGTCTCTTTATGCTCTGACATTCTCTCTTCTGTTATCATACATTTTAAGGTCTTTTCCAGCACTGATATCCTGAGCTCTTTGCTGAAGTGTTCTATAGTATGGGTTCAGGCATTTCTATTTTAACATCCCTTCTAGTCCCAGTGTTCAATGCTCTGTGTTCAGATGTCTTATGTTCCAAGATCTTTTCTCTCTTAACTGCTATTACTTTTAAAAATAAAAGAATGTGCAGTTTACAATTTGATTACGTTCAGTATAAACCATTAAGTTACGTATTTCCTAAAATCATTCCTTTAGTGCTTTGGATGTATGATGAATCTTTTCACCGTACAACACCTTGACCAGTGTTAATGAGTGGAAATTACTATTATTGAATAAACTTGTGCAACCTTAAGACACCTAGAAGGTGCCAAGGATACCTGTGAAGTTTTGCTGGATTGAATTATCAGCCTGGTTCATATTTATCCCTTGATCTGTAAAACCTCAGAGGATCGTCTTTTGGAAGAAAGAATCCAACAAGCGGTCTCAGCATTTTTCTGCACTGCAACCCCTTCAATCAATACCCCGTATTCATGAAAGGGATGGTTTCTTAGGACCAGCCTCTTAGTAGCTATGAATAAATTCATCTAAATTTTCCTCTGTCCCATATCAGACAGCTAGATATTCAGGATAGTGTTTGGAGGCCCAGTGTGAGAAACCACAGTGATGTGGCTAAGATGTTGTAGATTGAATGTTGGAATTGAAATCAGAAGATTGGGGAAGTCTCTTCACATATACAAGGGAAATAAGACCTTACAGGTTTATTGTGAGGGAAGTGTTTTGCAAATTTTAATCACTCTAGATAGGTATCACAGTGATTAGGACCCTGGCCCAGGATTTAAGGTGTCCTGAATTCAAATTAGGTCTCAGATACTTCAGCTCAGTGGTACAAGTGGATAGAGTCCTGGGCCTGGAAGACCTGAGTTCAAATCTGAGCTTAGACACTTACTAGCTCTATGACCCTAGGCAAGTCACTTAACCCTGTTTGCCTGTTTCTTCATATGTAAAATGAGTTGGAGAAGGAAACAGCAAATCCCAAATCTGGGTGAGTTGGACATGACTAATTTAATAAACAATAACAACTTACTAGCTGTCCAACCCTGAGCAAATCATGTAACCTCTGTTTGATGCAGTTTCCTTAACAATGAAATGGGAGTAATAATAGCAACTAACCTCCCAGGGTTGTTGTGGAGATTAAATTGTTGTGTTATGTGTGTGTGTGTGTGTGTGTGTGTGTGTGTGAATGATGTAGGAGGCAAAAAGGGGTTAATAGAAAAACCTAAGATCCAAGCTCTAATTCAGATATTAACTCCAAAAGAGAGTTAGACCCCATGTAATGGATAACTTATGCTAAGTTCTTGTACCCACAGAAATCAGTGCCCATAACGGGAACAGAGGGAGAGAAGGCATGATGACCTTAGACTAAATGACAAGGGTATAGAAATTCTAATGAAAAATGGAGATATTTTGAAACTAGCCATGGGAATCAGAAAGAGACATGCGCCAAAAAGGCCAAATTTGTCCCCAGATTCACTTTATGACGTGTAAACCCCAGAAACACACCTCCACTGAAAAAGGTACCCACCTCGGGGGTTGGCTTAGGACCCCAGGAACTCCAAATTAGGATAAGCCCTCCCCTGAAACACCCCTAGGTGGAGTATAGTATAATGAGAAGGACAGACCCTCCCCTGTACCTCCCCAAGGTGGAGATTATTATAATGAGACTGATAATGAATTTATCCATACTATAAATATAACTGTCTTTCCTTTCACTATTCGAGAGAGATACCTATCCACTATTCTGGTTCTCTTCCTGTGATCACTCACAGTATTGCAATAAAACTTGGGAAACGGAGTCACTGAGTCTTGTAATTCTTTTGGGACAACTCACGATCAATTTGACCCCAAATTCCATCCCACATAACGTGTGTGTGTGTGTGTGTGTGTGTGTGTGTGTGTGTGTGTAAATTTAGCCTAGTACCTAGCACATGGTAGGGACTTAATAAATACTTGTTCCCTCCACCCCCCATAGGAAACAGCTTTAAGAGATAATCTAATCTAACCCCTGAGGAAATTAAATGACTTGCCCAAGGTCACATATTAAGGAACAAAGCCAGGATTTAAGAATTTCCAACTTCAAATCAGCTGCTCTTGTCATTTTAAAAAATGGTATGGCAGGGAAAATGAAATGTTAAAGCTATTCTCCTCTTAGTGTTCTTCCTTCCCCAGCTAGGGTTTTTAACCCTGGAAGAAAGGAAAGGAAAGGAAAGGAAAGGAAAGGAAAGGAAAGGAAAGGAAAGGAAAGGAAAGGAAAGGAAAGGAAAGGAAAGGAAAGGAAAGGAAAGGAAAGGAAAGGAAAGGAAAGGAGAGGAAAGGAGAGGAAAGGAGAGGAAAGGAGAGGAAAGGAGAGGAAAGGAGAGGAAAGGAGAGGAAAGAGGAAAGAGGAAAGAGGAAAGAGGAAAGAGGAAAGAGGAAAGAGGAAAGGAATCTCTGAATTATTGTCCTCTCCCAAACAGAAACCAGTAATAACTGCAGGACTCAATGGCTAGTCAGCATGGGGGACTGAATTCATATTGAATATACTGACTTCCTTAAGAGTTGTGGAAGTTAATAGCTAACAGTTTTTCAAATTTAAGAAAATCCATGGTTGTATCAGCTTGATGGCTTGGGTATTATTGGATAGTCAAACAAAACTATTTTATCAAAATGGGCCTTGGCCTTTTCCCCTGGCTTGCCCACTCTGCTCCCCCACTAGCAAAGGAAGAAATGGGAGAAGTTCCTGCCAAGATGGATACCCTGCTCTCCCCAAAAGGGGAGAGCAGTGTGCTTTAGAGGCAAGAGCCCTGGCTTCAGGGTGAGTGGTCCTGAATTCCAGTCCCACTGCTTTGCTCTCTTCCTTGGTGATTGGGGCAAGTCACTTAATCTCTCTGGGCATCAGTCTTCTTCATTTGAAAGTTAGGGATCTACAGTCAGTGTCCTCGAAAATTCAGTTCTGTAATCCTTGGGATCCTGTGCCCTAGGCTGTTAAGATGGTCTTGATATTAACTTAGCTCTGGTGACTTTGGGCAATGTCCCTGAACTTGAATGTCTTCCTTGGTATAAAATGAGGTTAATGACATTTGCACTGCCTGCCTACCTCACAGGGCTTTTTGGAATATAAGGAATCACAGAGTCACCCTGGGGGAAGGCCCTACAGAGGCCATCTGTGAACAAGATTACAACATTGTCATCCATTGGTCATCCATACTTTGCTTGCAGACCTCTGGCTCAAGGAAGCCATTGTTTCCTAAGATAGCCCATTCATTCCACTGTAAGGCAATTTTGATTCTTAAAAAAATATTCTATTGCCTCAAGTCTCAATCTGCCTCTTTGTAGCTGCCACCTATTGCCTTAACTCTGTCCCCTGTGGCCAAGCAGTACAACTCATCCTTTTTTAACAGGACAACGTTTCAAATACTTGAAAGCCAGTATTAGGCCTTCCCTAAATCATCGTCAAGTTAAAGCATCCTCAGTTCCTTCAGCTAATCTTCATGTGACATGATCTACAGGTCTTTCATCATCCTAATGTTCCTCTTCCACCTAATCTACTTTATCAATGTCTTGAACAGCCCAGAGCTGAAGGAGAACAAGATTCCAGATGTGGTCAAACCACATCTGGAGGGCCAAATACATTGAGACTATCAGTTCCTTGAACCTGGATATTCTGCCTTTCAGGGCAGCATTGGCTATTTTGACAACTCTATATCTCATGCCTATCAATCACTAAATATTTATTAAGCACCTACTGTGTACCAGGCAATGTATGAAGCACTAGTTAAAAAAAAGACAAAAGACAGTCTCTGCCCTAAAAGAACTTACAATTTAATGGGGGGGGGGGGGCGGGGAGAATAAACAAATAAATACAAAGCAAGCTATGTACAGGACAAGTAGGAAATAACAGAGAGAAGGCACTGGAATTAAAAGGGGATAGGAAAGCCTTCCTATAAAAAATGAGATTTTAATTGGGGCTTAAACTTATAGTCCAATAAAATCAGATGTTTTTCAGGTGAGTTGCTAGTCTTGCATCCCCTGCCTTGCATTTGTGAAGTACCCCAGGCACCCCTATTTGTGTTAGACTTGGAGTCAGGAAGACTTGAGTTCAGGGCCTGCCTTAGACACTTACCAATCGGGAGGAGCCTGGGCAAGTCACTAATTTCTCTCAATTTCAGTTTCCCTATCTATAAAATGGAGGAAATAATAGCACCTCCCTTGCAAGGGTTGTTTGTAAGGATCAAATGAGATAACGTAAGTAAAGAATTTTGCAAACCTTAAAGTTCTATATAAAGACTAGTTATCATCATCATCATTATTGTTAGTATTACTGTTGTTTACATTTTCACCTAGGTTGTCTGTTTTTGTGTTGTTTTATTTGTTTGTTTGTTTTTTGGATCCTGAATGTCATATAACATGATAGTTTTATCATCAGAAAATTCGGTCAACATGCCATCTATGTCTTTTTATAAGTCATTAATAAAAATTTTAAGCTGCAAGGGCCAAGCACAGATCTCAGGGGCATTTTACTTGGAACGTTCTTCCCATGGAATGTCCCAGGGATCTCTGCTTAGCCTTGCGCTGTTTAGCATTATCAGTAAGATAATGTATGTGAAGCATTTTGTTAGTTATAGAGCGCCACATGACCAACCCATCTTCTCTTCCTCTCTAGCATTTCCTTTATGACATCTTTTATTGTTATTTGCCAAATTTTCTCATTGCCTTTTAGTTATAGTCTCTTCACATCCCCCATACGCCTCTTAACTGTGCTATGCATAAGACTGATTTTCAGTTCTACAGAAATTGTACCATTTTACATCTTACTGCTATACAGAAACACAGTAAAATGCTGGTAGTAAAAAGATGAGCTTCTTTTTTTGTGTGAAGTCATTAAAAAACCTTTGTTATTTCCTGAAAATAATCCAACCCGTTTTCCTTTCTTCTTCAACTCCAGATACTCTTATTTGCATATGACATGGTGTTGGTTTTATCAAGCCGATGCATTTCAGTCTCCTAAAGGAGATCTGTAACAACTCAGAAAAGGCTGATCTAACCATCCACATAGAAAAGACCAAGTGGATAAAGAATGTCTATCGTCCAGATTTCAGTATGCGTTTGGATAAGCGGCCTGTAGAGCTTGATAAAACTTGTCCTTCAAACTTGTCCATCTTGGACAAAGAGTATAGATGGAAAATGAGATGAACTCAGGAGAACAGACTGGGTTGAAACACCTTATGCTATACATATCAGTATTTGTATTATATTCCCTTGATTCATTGTAAACTTCTTGAAGTGAAAGACTGTAGTTATTTATCTGTATATCTTCAATGCCTTGCTTAGAAGGCCTTCCCTGGTTCCCCAGCCCTTAAACTGCTAGTGCTATTCTCTCTGTGATTAGCTTCCATTTCCTCTATATTTATCTTATATATTCTGACATATAGTGTGAGGGCCAAAATTTGATGTACAGAGCATCATTTGGGTGACTCGCCTTATTATTGGGGTCTCGGAAATATGAGGGACCTTTTAGGTTCACCCTCCCCTCTGAACTGCCCTTTTAAGATATTTCTCCCAGGCCAATAAGAAAGGAGCCTTTAAGCTTTAATTCACAAAAGGATCAGATTTTATTAATTGGGAATTAATTAAACAACAAAGGTGAAACTAATAAAAATCAAAGATAAGGAAATAGGAAAATAGAAATACAGATAAATACTCTTAACTCTAAACTTAACCTTTTCAATCCTCAGACCGTTTCCAATTAAGCTAGTTCAAAGGAATTTAGGGTTTCCCATAATTAACTCACCAAAACCTGGTCAGTCTACAGTTGCTTGCGCCACCGGGACAGCAGACGCAAAAAAGAGACCATGTTCCGGAAGACACCTAGTGTTCTGGAAGCACCCTCCACCTCCCTTCAGGGAGTGTTCAATCTTTCCTCCCCCAAAAGGGGAGGTCCTTCAAAAACTGCCAATGGAGAGTTCTCCTTCTGACCTCAGTAGTGTACGTAACCTCAGAGGGGGCCAGGTGTGGCCCCTCCCAAATGAGTCAGCTAAAACCAGCAATATTAATCTTTACCACAAATAATTTTTACCACAATAGCATATCAGAGTGGGGTTAAGAATATCTGTGGCACCTACCTCAGGAGGCTATTGAAATGACCACATGAAATAATGTATTTGTCACTTACTGGTTATTATTATTCTATAAGATAAGCCTTCCAGTGCTTGAAGTATGATGTTCAGCAGCACATAAGAGACTGCCTAGTCCAACCCACTCATTTTATACTGGGAGAAAGTGAGACCCCTGTAAGAATCTATTGTGATTCAGGACTCCATCTTTGGCTAAAATTAGAAAGCCTCAGGGGCGCCCCACTCGGCTCACTCCACCCCCGGACACACAAGCCTCGGGTGCATCATGGAAAACCCGAGCGCTGGCTCGCTCCACCAAGCGAGGGTGTGCATGGAAACTCATGCCCCAGCCAGCCTTGGGCTCAGCCCCTGGGAGTGCCAATGAATTAGCTTGAGGTGTGTGGGTGGTTGGCCTGAGTTTCTAGAGAGAGAAGGGTTTTTTAAGAGGAGCGGGGGTAGCGAAGGGGGAGCAGGAGACAGGAGAACGGAGATGGTAGGAGCGAGCAACAGAAGAGACGGGACGGTAGATGAGAGGAGAGCGATAGAGCGACCGAGAAAGGAGACAAGTGGAGAGAAGGAGATGAGAGGAAGCGCTGGCAGTGGCTACAGGGCAAGCAGCGAGCTAAGAGGACGGTAGACAAGAGGGAAGCTACTGAGCGATGGAGACAGAGGGAAAAAAGGAGACGAGAGGAAGCAAAGGCGGTGATGGCAATGGCCATCCACATCCACAGAGCAAGAGACATGCAGGGGGATAGAGAATGTTAGAGGCGAAGCAGCAGAGTCTGTTGGCCCGAGGTTACAGGTCGTATATCCTGCTTTTCTTTGCCCTTATTTCTAAGTTTATTCTTATCAATAAACCCTGTATTTTGCTTTTATTGAAAGGAAGCTTTTTAATCTCATTTCTTGTTAATCTGGGAGAAGCAATTGGGGAGGGGGCAGGCCCTTACAGATTGGCCCACACGGGGCTTAATAAACCTGGGGGATCTTTTAAAACCCCCCTTATAGATTGGAAGCTCCAGCCAGGAGTTTACAGATTGGCGAGGCAAGTAGAAATTACACTCCAAAAAGGGGAGCAACTCCCCCCAAAACACATGATGATGAGAATCCAGACTGTTTGACTCCTAATTCTCATTTCTAATTAATTTTCTAATTAAGCTTTCTTCTCTACAGGTTCAAAAAGAGTGGGGGAGTGGGTATGTGGTGCTGGAAAAGGTACAGAAAATCTGGGTCTAAATACTGGCTCTGCTATTAATTTGCTCAATGACCTTGAGCAAGTCACTTGTCTGTGGGTTTTCAGGTTCCTCCTCCATGAAGTACAATAGTTGAATTAAATGATCTCTAAGGCTCTTTCCAGCTCCCACATTTAATGAGTCTATGTTACCTCCCTTCTATTTTCCTACACATTAATCACTTTTTGTTGTTCTTCCCAGAACAAACCCCCAGATCTCTTTGTACTTTATAAAACATGGTGCCCTGAAATGAAAACAGACCTTCATGCAAGAGGCTGACTAATCCAGCATGCTTTGCTGACCCTTGCCCATCAGCTTCCTTGACGAAATCTCAGTATCCTGGAACATCATCTGAGAACTGCAGTGTCCTCCTGACTCATATTTTATATTCAGCACATGGTCCAGTATGACCCTTCTCCACATTATTATCATCATTATCATTCTCTTTAAGAACAAAGCCCTCTCATGTGGATAGCAGTGATCTGTACTTCTCAAAGATGTTTCTCATACTTCAGGGCCCTTAAGACCTTTACACTGACTCATCCCACCCTGTTTATTTCTGGTCTTTCTTAAGCATGCCTCCAGGAGGTGGGGCACAGAGGGGTTAGAGGAGGAATCCTAATAAGCCCTCATACATATCTGGGGCCCTCCCTCTTTTCCTCCTTCCCTTTCTTCTTAAATATCTCTTTAGAATTTCACCAGGGATTGTGGGGAAGGAAGAGAAGGTATTATTATGCTCCCCATTTGGAGGTAATGAAATTAAGTTCCAGCTAAGCTTCTAATTCCCTTCTTAAAATTGAGCAAGTCTCATTCTCCCCTTTGGGGCTACAGTATGCCCCCTCTGTAAATTGAAGGGATTGAATGCAGTCATCACTGAGCTCCCTTTCATCGCTAAGAATCTGACATGAACAGTATACAGTAACTTGCCCAGAGACCTAGAATCAAACATCCGAGTTGGAGGGAACAAAGGTTATTTATACCAAACTGAACCCACAGAATTCTTTCTGTCTCAACATTCCTGAAAAGAGGTCACCCAGCCTTTACTTGAAGACTTGCAATATTTCCCTCACTCGACTTGGGGTTTCCTCACAAAGATCTAATCCATTTACTTAGCTCAGTTTTTGAAGAGTCACTTATGACCATCTGTGTGAGTAGCAGTACTGCCAGTTACCTTTACTTATGTCCTAACCCTGTGGGCAGACTCCCCCAGTCACATGGTATATTGAACATACACTTAATATGACATTGCTATATGTATCTGGCTGGTACCTTCCCCTCTAAGCTCCTCTGTATCTATATTGTATGTATCTTGTCAGGCAGGGGTAGGCTAGAGCCAGTTTACACTGAACCAATTGTTAATTTTTTCCATGTGAGCATTTACATCTTTGACATGGGCCAGTCAGGGCTTGATTTATTGTTTTGTTGGTTGTCTCAACTTGGGAAAATGATGGAGAAAATGTCAGTGATGCAGTTTGACTTAAAAGTGTGTTGTTTGTGGGTATATTTTTTTTAGAGGGAAAGCCAGTTGTTAAACTTTGACCACATAACCTCTGCTTATGTGTACCTGTTTTGTACATGTTATCTCCCTCATCAGAATGTAAACACCTTATGAGCAAGGATTGGTGTTGTTTTTTCTTTGTATCACCAGGACTTGGCACAATGTGTGGCACATAGTGAATGTTTAATAAGTGCTTATTGATTAAGTGTGTTTCAGAAAGAAATGCTTAGGAAATATGTCATGTTGGTTGAATTGAATCAGGATTCATCCACTGGGCAGAGAATTAGACTAGATGACCTTTAAGACTTCGTCTAACTCCCTGCCTGCCAAAGTGGATTCCATTCAACCACCATTTATTATTAATTACCTTCTGTTCACTTGGTACTTTGCTCCACAATATTCCTAACAAAGTCAACCAGCCTCTGTTTGAATGTTACCAGTGGTTGGGTGCTCATTACTTTACAAAGCAGTCATTTCCATTGTTAGATGACTCTGATTGTTAGGGAGTTCCCCATTGTGTAAGCCAGTCTCTCTTGTCAGAATCTTTCCCTAGGAGACCTTGTTCTGTTCTCTAGAACAAAGTGACACAGTCCTTATCTCTCTCTTCCATGCCAATCTACAATTTAAAGCCTTGAAGGACAATAGGATTTAAAATTGTAAGGGACTTTAGTCCAACCCTTTCGCTTTACAGAGAAGGAAGGACAATGAGGAATGGGGTAGTGAAACCACTTATAGAAAGTTCCCTAAGTTCTATGTAGAAGAAGCAGAATTTGAGCTCAGGTTCTCTTTCTCTAAGTCCAGGGTCCTTTCCACTATGTAGCAGTGCTTCTTCAGTGCTCAATGATTCAAACAGGAAAATAAAACAAAAGAACCCTACTGCTTTCTTAGGACAAAAATCTTCCAGTTCAGTAAACAACATGATTGAGTTTTATAGCCTGAATTCTTCCTAGAAAGAAAAAAACTGGTTTCTACCTTCTCCATGAACTTTTCTTTGATTCACCCAGTTGGAAGTTAGCATTCTCCAGACAAAAGAGTACTGAACTGGATCTCAGGAGGTCTGGAATTTGGTCCAATGATAAAAGAGATGCAAAAATCATTAGATGAGAGTAAAAAAAACAGTGAAAGAACACATAATAGTTTATCACAGTTTCCTGGAAAGGTAAAGAGACCTCCAATCAATCCCCATGCCCTTAAAGAAATATATATTTGGCAAAACAAGATATCACAGCTATACCTGAAATGGTTATTTTCTTCAGTGAAAGTGGCCTTCTGAAAATAATGCAGGTAATACAGACTAGTGTGTTATGTGGTATCACTGACATATTCTGTTGCCCCCTAGGCATTTATTAAGTGGTGAGATGGTAGCTGCAAAGTTTGGCAGAAACCATGTTCCCAACACAAGAGCAAATTGCAGAGAGGGATGCCAAACTCACTGAGGTGGAGAAATCAGAAACCCAAAGGGGAGAGATAAGGGAAGGAAAGCATCAGTAACCATGAACCTACAATGGGTTTCCAACATCTGATGCTTCCCATTCTTCGAAGGGGAGTAGTTTATAAGAAGCTATTAGTGACATGCCCTGACACTGGTGATTTGGCCTGTCTACTTGCCTATGCTTTGGTCTGGCTTGTTAATAGTAAAAGTTTATGTGTCTGTATCATTTTATAGGTTGTAGAGCTCTTTTATAACAACCCCATGAGGTAGAAGTGCAATGATAATTACTCCCACCTTCCAGGAGAGGAAACTGAGGCTCTAGGTGTTGGGAGACTTGGTTGATGGCTGCAGACCTAAGAAACGATGAGACTAGTTAGTATCAAATGGAAACTTTGTTCTACTAGGATGTTCTAGGGAACATGTGGTTCAGGGATCTCCTCTCCCAAAGGATCACAGTACCACTTCTTATGCTCTCTTTGTCTCTCTTTGTCTATCTCCTTTGGAATCTCTCTATTACTATCTGGGATCAGAAAAGTCATATCTAGAGCCAAGTGGTCCAGGAGAATGAGAACAATTAAGTTTTAGGCTATTAAAATATAGCCTTTGAAAAAATATAACTCATCACTCTGCACATGAGGGGAACTTGTTCTTAGTCAGAATTATACTGGTGATCGCAATGTGGACGGGACCATGAGGTGAAGGTTGACCATGATTCAGAAGCATGTCACTTTTCTAAGATGATCTAACATGACGCTGCATTATAGCTAAGGAAGCTAATAGACAAGGGTCAGGAAATCTTCCTGCATTAGTCAGACTTGTGTGGGGCCTGTTTCCATTTCAGGGCACCACATTTTATAGAGCAGGAGGAGAGAGAGCAGTGTGTGCTCTGAATAGAGCCACAAAAAGTGATTAACAATTCAGGGAACAGAAGAGAGGAATCATAGACTCGTTAAATGTGAAAGCTAGAAAGCATCTTAGAAATTACCTACTCCAGCCGCTGTACTCTGTAGAGGAGAAACCTGTGGTCCAGCAAGGAGAAGGGACTCAGAAAGACAGGGCCAGTGATCAAATTAATGGCAGAATCAGGATTTGAATGGAGATTTTTTTTATGCCTTTTCCAGCACCCTACACTTTTGTTAGGGTCATTCAAACTTAGAGAAAGAGAGCTAAGGAATGATGTCATGAAGGCAACCTTTGGCTTAAAGGGCTGTTTGGACAGGACTCTCCTCGTTGGTGGAGATTGATTGATTTCTCATTGCCTCTGTGAGGGGCAGAGATGGTGGGAGCTGGAGAAGAGAGATCCTGGTCTTCTGGCTTCCAGTATTGAAAAGGAAGACATGGGGTCTCTTTACTTTCCCCAGGTGCAGGGAGAGAGAAAGACTCTGCTAGAAAAGTCCCCGTGTAGAAGATCTGGGAATCTCAATCATGTCAGTTTCTTCCCAGAGTCCCTTTCAGGAATCTGAAGGGAGTCAAAGAAACCAGAAGAAGATCAGGATCTCTCTGGATCTGCTAGAAAAGGACAGCTAGGTGGGACAGTAGATAGAGTGCTGGGCCTGGAATCAGGAAGACTCATCTTCTTGAGTTCAAATCTAGCCTCAGACACTTATTAGTTGTGTGACCCTGGGTGACTCACTTAGCTTTGCCTCAGTTTCCTCATCTGTAAAATGAGCTGGAAAAGGATGGCAGACCACTCTAGTATCATTGCCAAAAAAATCACAAATGGGATCATGAAGAGTTAGACTTAACTGAAAAACAACTCAGTAACCTGCTAGGAAAATGATTAGGGTTGTCTTCCTTGGCTCTAGGGAGGCAGAAGTAGGAATGGTGAGTAGAAGCTGGAGAGACAAATATCTTCTCAATATAAAGTGAAACTTCTTAACCATTAGAGCTACCCAATGATGGGTAGTACTGGGGGTAGTTAGTTGATCTGGTATTGTGGTCTTTAAACAGAGGATAGATAACCGCTGGTTGGGAATACTATAAAAGAAATTCATGCTTTAAGTGGAAGTTGAATAAGATCCTCTGAAAGTTCATTTTCTCTTGTGATTCAATGACATTCAAAAGCCATTACTCATATCCAGTCATCCTATCACAGAATGTTTTCCATGAGGATTTCTATTTAGCTTCATTCTGCCCCCCACAGTTTCCCAACCAAGGAGCTAGAATCCAACAAGAAATTCACTAGCACATCTCACAGTTAGTTATCTATCCAGGTCCTGATGAGACACTGCTACAGGAAGAAGCATGTGCTAGAAAAAGACACCAATTCCCCTAGTTCTGGGGCTTATGAACTTGGGCACAAAGCCCTTTCAAGGCTGAAGTTAAGTTCTATCGCTAGGTTATGTCATAGAATAGTTATATGCAAAAGGAAGATATCCTGTTAGGGCAAGAGAGATGGAATGATAATAAGTGACATTTATATAGCTCTTTAAGGTCTACAAAGTGCTTTACATATAT
Organism: Dromiciops gliroides; assembly: GCF_019393635.1. NCBI lineage: Eukaryota > Metazoa > Chordata > Mammalia > Microbiotheria > Microbiotheriidae > Dromiciops > Dromiciops gliroides. The sequence continues at coordinate 551,926,042 of NC_057863.1, read as the reverse complement.
ATGCAAGGACATTCTCCTTTCAAACTTCAGCAAGTGTTCAGGATGTAAAGGACAAGTAACAGGCAATGAAATATAAGAGTGTTTCCCATTCAGACTGCATTTGTACCCTGTAAAGAGTGATCTTCTTCTAGACTGAAGTGTTCTTCTTGCACCTCATAAAGGATATAAAACTTGGAACAGCTTCATTTTAACCTTATAAAGGATGTGAAGCTTTGACTCACTCTTAATCTATACATTGTCTCTTTTGATCCATATAACAGCCCTGTGAGGTTAAATAAGTGCTATAGGCATTATTGTTTCCCATTTTACAGATGAGGCAACTGAGACTTGGAGAAGAGAAATGACTTGCCTATGGTTGTATAGCTAATATCAGGCAGAATTTCAATCCCTGTTTTCTTCTGAATCCAAGTCTAATATTCTTTCTTCAAACAACATGTTTTTAGGGGGTAGGGCAATGAGGATTAAGTGACTTGCCCAGCATCACACAACTAGTGTCAAGTGTCTGAGGCTGCATTTGAACTCAGGTCCTCCAAAATCCAAGGCCAGTGCTTTATCTACTGCACCACCTATCTGCCCTTAATATTCTTTCTTTAGAGAAACATTATTGATATGTTTTATTTTTACATCACCAAATTTCCAATATATGATTTGCCCCTTCCCATTCCCAAGAGCTGACCCTTATAAGGAAGAATTAAAAACAAGGGAAAAAATGTTGAAAAAAAACCCCAACATATCATCTAAGTCCAATATTACAATATACCCATAGTCAAAAATAATAATCATAAACAATAGTAGTTAGCATTTATATAGTACTTAAAGCTTTTCAAAGTGCTGTATATAGATTACTCCTTTTATCAGCGCAGTAACCCTGGGAGGTAGGTGTTATGATTATCCCCATTTTGCTGATGAAGAAACTGAGGATGGGAGAAGTTGAATGATTTGCCTGGGTTTACACAGCTAAGTAAATAGCTGAGGCGAGATTTGAACTAGTTTTCCTGAAATTATAGCTAGCCATCTACCCACTGTAGTACCGAGCTGCCTCATCCACTACTCCCCTGCAAAGAATAGAGGAAATGCATTCTCATCTCTCTTCTTTGGAGCTAAACTTAGTCATTATCTTTCCACTCCACCAGTCTGCCTTTGGATTTGTCATTAAAAGACCTAGGATCAACAAGACAATTCAGAAGGACTTATGAGGAAAAATGCTATCCACCTCCAGAGAAAGAACTGATAGAGTCTGAATGCAGATTGAAGCATACTGCTTTTACTTTATTATTTGGGGGGGTTGGTCTGTGTTTTCTTTTATAAATGGCTAATATGGAAATATTTTGCGTGACTGCACATGTATAATCTACATGAAATTGCCAGCCTTTTCAAGAATGGGGGAAGGGAGGGATAGAATTTGGAACTCAAAATGTTTAAAAATAAATGTTAAAAATTTTTGTTTATATGTAATTGAGAAAACAAAATTAATATTAAATGTGTTTTTAAAATAATGTCCTGCAGTTTGAGGTTGGAAAAAAAAAAAAGACCTAGGATCAAGTCCCAGAAATACCATTTTTTTTTCAGCTGTGCGAGCCTGAATAAATCCTTTTTCTTCTCTGGGGCTCAGTATTTTTTATCTGTGAAGAGAAAGATGACCTCTAAGGTTCCTTCCTAGCTCCTAATCCTTTTGCTCCTATGATTTCACCTAATCTCAGTTTCAGCATCTATAAAATGGAAGCAATACGCCCTATACCACCTAATTCCTTTGTCAGGGTCATTATGCATCATCGGTCAATGAGGGAAACACTTTATAAGCTATAATGCACTCAGTAAAGTAGGGTGCTGCTGTTAAGGCACCTGAGGTCTATGAAGGGGCCCTGCAGGTCTATGGTCCTTTGGGATCCTTTTCAAGAGGCCGCTGGGTGAGAAAAAATAGCTTCCCACTTTGTCTTCTCTCCATCCTCTTGACAGCTGCCTCAGAAAGACCCACACTGACCCAAGCCAAAGCTGCCATCTTTGACCCCAGTCATTCCTGAAAGAACATTAGATGAGTGATGCTTTTGGAAATCTTTACGTTTGAGACAGCTTGCCAATAATACCTTGACTTCCTTGGTGTCAGAAGTCCCAACTGGAAACCAGTTTTATTTGAACCTGTCTGCAAAGTGAGGCTGTGATGAGCCATAGGGAGAATTGTGGGCTCTAGTGGTGCTTCCCAGCCCAGTTCCTGATCTCTCCCCTCAGCTGGCTATTAACTCTTTCATTTCCGGAAAACTCACCCTAACCTTTATACCCAGGGCTGACCACTGTGCCTAGCTGGTCCTCAGTTTCAATTCACTTTAACAAACATTTATTAAACTCCTCTTTTGTGCTAGATACGCTGCTGTGAGCTGGCGAGTCAAATACGAAAAATCATTCCCCAAAGGCCCTTCTAGCCCTATATGCTATGAATCTGTTACAAATGGTAATTATCAAATTCTCTCCCTTTGACTAAAGGAAAAGAAAAGTCTCTGATATCCCAGTGTGGTTAGTGGAAGGAGGATTAGATCTGAAGTCAGAAGACCTGGAGCTACCTCCCAGAAGCTACGTGACCATAGACTTGCCTCTAAACCTCAGTTTTCTGTTCTGTCAAATGGGACCAACACCATTCTCCTTTCCTCTTATTGAGGCAGCCTTGGGATCCCACCCTTAAGAAGGGTTAGTGGAATTGACAGACTTTTCCAAGCATCTCAGCGTTTTCCCTGACCTACCTTATTCCTAACCCTGACTCAGACCATTCCTTACCACACGTAAAGGAATTTGCTTTATAGGGCACATTGTTCTAGTTCCCTAGCCATGTGCTAGTTATAAAGAGCCCTGGATGTGGAACTGGTTTTGCCCCATCATCACGCAGCTATCAAGGGTCCAAGGCAGGATTCAAACCCAATTTTGCCTGACTCCGGGTCCTGAACTTTTTCCTATAGGCCAAACTGAATACATGAGTAAATACGTGTATATATGCATGAATGAGTGTGTGGGTAAAGAAAGTTAATTGATGGAAGAGAGATAACAGAGACCTGGAAATGCTCTCCAAAAGGTAGGGTTAGGCAGAGGAGTCAAGAGTAAGGAATTTTTAAAAAATATATATATGGTAACATTTTTCTTCAATGCTAAAAACATTTTGGTATGGGTAAAATAAGTACAAGTCAAACTAGATTGGGACTCTGACTTCCAAAGGCCTTTCTATCACTAAGAGATTCTAGCCTTGTACCCTTGCACTCAGTGGCAAAGGGTGATGAGAACACAGAGGAGCTGTCCTGTCACCCACTTGCAAAGAGAATCACAGAGATTGTGCAGAGAAGCTGCAGGCTTCTTAATGGGTATTTGTTATCTTTTTGCCTTCTGACATGGGCACTATCTCTTTCTGGGTTTGGAGGCATTTAGGAATGCAAAGGAACCACTAAAAGTAATTTGTTTAAAAGCCAGGATGAGATAACAGAATTTAATAGTAAAGAGGACCTTTGAGAATATCTAACTGCCAGTGGTATAAATAGATAGGCTGCTGGGCCTGGAGTCAGGAAGACCTGAGTTCAAATCTTGCCTTGGACAATTACTAGCTATGTGACAAATCACTTAACCTCCATTTACTTCACTTCCCTTACCTGTAAAATGGAGATAACAGTAGCATCTACCTCCCAGGCTTGTTATGAGGATCAAATGAGATAATATTTTAAGATTCCTGGCATGGGGTAGACACTTAATAAATCTAGTTTCCTTCCTTTTTTTCTTGTCCCTTCCTGAGAAAAGCACTTAGTAAAGTGCTAGGGAATTGCGAATTGTTTCAAGCAGGAAGTAGACCACTAACCTTTGTTTCTCACCAGTACAGGATGAAGTAAAATTGCTTTAAGACATGCTTAATTATAGGGGTTGAGGGTAGTCCCTTAGACACATGAAGTTATGGGACAAAGATCAAAACTTGGAAAGACGTCCCTACCCCCCGGGTACTGCCCTTGTTAAGGTCAAGAAATTCCCTGCTCCCCCAGTACATCAAAAGAGCACAATTAAGTTCACTGTGGGGATCCTGCTTTTTCCTCTGAACAGACCACTGCTGGGTATCCAATACTTGGATGAAAAGGACTTTCCTCCATCAAAGGAGGAGAATCTCTGTGTTTGAATGGGGGTCATCATAGGTATGTGTCTGCTAAATGACTCTGATTGTTCTTACTCAGCCACCACAGAAATGTCCAAGGAATCAAAGGGAGAAGGACAGAACTGGAATAAGTCACCAAAGGCAACCGAACGAGTTCCCTGGTAGCCCAAAGACCACCTTGAGCCATATAACCTGCAGTGTTCTTTCCTACCTGCACCCAGATGTACTCGGGGTGGAGAGGGGGAGGGGAGAGAGTGGAGATAGAACCAAAGTTTACATTAATCCAGCCCTTTGTAGTTGATGAAGGATAGCCTCAGAAACGTGCTTCAGTGCAACAGCTTTTTATCAGGTTCCCAATCTGGGCTGGAGTCTGACGGCATGAAGACAAAAAGGAATCGCTCCCTGCCCTCAAGGAACTTACGTTCTACTGGAGGCAAAAGGAATGCAACATGTCCTAAAATGAGCCAGATAGAAATTACATATGAAAAAATATGAAGCATTTTGAGGGATATAATATAGACTAAGATAAGGAAATATAAATTGTACATGAAATAAATAGGAAGCAATTTGGGGGCTACGACATGTACTAAGATAACCAAATACAAATTATATATGAAGTAAATATGAAGCAATTTTGGGGGGGTGCAACATCTTGATAAGCAAATGCAAATTATATATGAAATAAATGTGAAGCAGTTTGGGGGTACAGCATGTACTAAGATGAGCAAATATAAATCATATATGAAATAAATATGGAACAATTGGATGGGGGGGTCACTTATTGTAGGAATCAGAAAAGATCTTGCATAGAAGGTGACATCTGAGCTGACCCTTGAAGGTATCTAGGGATTCCAGGAGACAGAGGTAAGGAGGAAACATGTTCCAGGAATGGAAGGCAGTCTGTTCAAAGGTCCAGTGATAGGAGAGAGAATATTGTACCTACAGAACAGTAAGTCAATGGAAGTTTGGTGAAATTTTTGCATGGAAAAAGTAACAGGGGATCATTCTGGAAAAATAGGTTACAGACAGATGGTGAAGAAGGATGCTTCAATGCTGAGGAGAAAAAAAAAGTTGTATTTTATCCTTATTGACAATAGGGAGTCAATGACATGATCAGACTTTATGAGGTAGGTAGCTTAAGTATCATTATCCCCATTTCAAAGATGAGGGAACAGAGAGATGAAGCAGCTTCTCCAAGGTCACACAGCTAGCAAGCAGTTGAGCTGGAACAAAAGCCCAGATCCCCAGAGACCAAGTCCTGAGCTGTATTTTTTCCCCTAATACAAGGTACTGTCTTTGTATTTTGAAGTGAAACATCTTGGCACCAATGGTCATAGTTTATCTGTAGCTTCCTTTTTTGTTTTGTTTTGTTTGGGGGTTTGGGGGTTTGGTTTTTGGTTTTGTTTTGCAGGGCAATGAAGGTTAAGTGACTTGCCCAGGGTCACACAGCTAGTAAGTGTCAAGTGTCTGAGGTCAGATTTGAACTCAGGTCTTCCTGAATCCAGGGCCAGTGCTTTATCCACTGTGTCACCTAGCTGCTCCTGTCTGTAACTTTCTTAAACACAATCCACTCACCTGATGGCTTCCTCTTAGCTTAGGATAAGAATGTATATTTTGATAGCCCTTGATAGATAGAAATTCAATTCAATAAGCATTTATTAAGCACCTATTATGTACCAGGTGCTTTGCTAAAGGCTGGGAATATAAAAACATAAATAAAACCTGCACTAAAGGCTCACTTTCTCCTAGGAGGATGTAAGCACACAAATAAATATGGTACAGGGGAAATTGATGAGGAAAGGACATTAACAGCTGAGAGGAAGAGTGGGTTGGAGGGCAGATTAGGGAAAGGTTCATGATAGAGTTGGTATTGTATTGAATGTAGAAGGAAGACAAGGCTTCTGAGAAGGGGAGTTGGTAAGTGTTGCCCAGGGAACATGCCTAGGCAAAGGTATAGAGGCAGGAGATGGAGCCTAGAGCTCAGATAACACATCTGTTTTCCTATAAGCTCTCCAAATAACCCTGAGAGAGTCTGTCTTAAGAATTTAACAGAGAAGGAAACAAATGGCAAGGAATGAAGTGAGCTGCCAAAAAGTTATAGACAATTCAACTGGACACGCTTTTGTTAGGTGCCAGCTATATGCAAAGCACTATTGAGGGGCAGCTAGGTGGCACAGTAGATAAAGCACTGGCCCTGGAGTCAGGAGGACCTGAGTTCAAATCTGGCCTCAGACACTTAACACTAGCTGTATGACCTTGGGCAAGTCACTTAACCCCAATTGCCTCACCAAAATATATATATATAAATAAAATAAAGGAGGGCAACTAGGTGGCGCAGTGGATAAAGCACTGGCCCTGGATTCAGGAGTACCTGAGTTCAAATCCAGCCTCAGACACTTGACACTTATTAGCTGTGTGACCCTGGGCAAGTCACTTAACCCCCACTGCCCAACAAAAACAATAAAAATAAAGCACTATTGAAGGCTGAGAGATATACCTAGTTTAAATAAGATAGAGTGGAGCCTATAGTTTTAGTATGTTACTTTTATAGATAGCTGTGATACCCAGCACTATATATAAGGAAGTATGTTTGAGAGGTACAAAACAATTTGCTCTGTGATGTTACAGGGGAAAGTTTGTTGATTGGGCATCAGCGATAGCTTTCTGGTGAAAGTTTGAATCCAGCTCTCAAAGACTGGTAAGAATGGAGGGAAGGGCTTTACAGACATTGGGAAAGATGTGAAGGAAAATAAAGTGGGAAGGAAGCACAGAGTATGGAAGAGGAGCAAACAGACCATTTTGGTAGTGTAGAGCACGTAAAGGTAGAAGTATGAAATAAATCTGGAAAGTATAGTGCCTTGAGATGTTGGAAGGCTTTGGGAAAAGAGACTGAACTTTAATTGAAGGGCAGATTTTTTTTTTGTCTTGTCAATTCCCTGTTCAGATATCTATGTCAATATTTCAATGAATCTATGAGCTCATCTCTAGAAGTACTCCCTCCCACTGTGTAGACCAGATGCCATCCTTGTCTTCTCTCCCTTTGTGACTTTTGAGCATGTCCTCCCATAAATCCTCCAGGCAGGGCTGGGGGGGGAGGGGTCCTAACGCAATGTTGACTATTCTCTAGGTCTTTTAACATGATATGGCTATCAATGCATTACTTAGACTGTCCATCTGTTATTCCCTCACTGTAACCAGAACACGTCCCTGCTCTGGATATCTTTTACACCATTTCTTGGACATAAATCTCCATTGGTAATATGCTGTAACCTACTTATGACCTTCATCTCTGAATGAATGAATGAATGAGCACTTATTAAGCACTTGCTGTATTCCAGGGACTATACTAAGCCCTTGGAGTGCAAATGCAAAAAACAAAAAATCCACACAATCAATGCATGTTGTTTGGTTGATCATCTGCAACCATAATCTCACCACCAGAAGAATATTGGCATAGAAGAGACAGGGTTTTGTCTCAGAGAGCAGGTCAGGGTTGCTAAAAGCACTTTTGATTCCCCCAAAATAATCCATCTTGAGAGCATAGTAGATAGAGCACTGGACTTGTACAGTCTTTAAGACTTGAACTTGAAATCAGCCTCAGCTACTTAAAAGCTGTGTGGCCTAGGATAAGTTACTTAACCTCTACCATCCTGATTTTAGAAGTAGCTAGGTGGCACAGTGGATAGAGGACTGGCCTTAGACACTCATTGTGTGACCCTGGGCAAATCACTTGACCTCTGCTCAGTGTCCTCATCCATAAAATGGGGATAATAATGGCACCTCCCTCCTGTGGTTGTGAGATTCAAACTAGATAACATCTGTAAAGTGCTTTGTGATCCTTCAAACCTTGTATCAGGGGTCAGCAAACTGCAGTCCCCAGCTTCTCTTTACAGAGATTATCTCATTTGATCCCCACAACCCAGGGAAGCACGTGCTGTCGTGATCACTCGCTTCCTGCCAGGAACACTAAGTCAGGCAGGAGCAGTTAAGTGACTTGCCCCAATTCATTAGGAAGCATCTAAGGCCAGATTTGAAGTCAGGTCTTTGTGACTGCAGTTCCAGCCCTCTACCCACTGGGCCACCTTTGGGACAGGTACTTTGCTAAGCACTGTGACTCTATAAGAACATTCTGCAGGAACTTTAGACAGATAACATGGAATGTCGGGTCCTTTCCTCCCCCAGCTGCTTCCCTCTCTAAAGGCTTGTCTAGGAGCCCTGGCATATGGAAATAAGAATGTTGGAGGCCCCACAAGATTAAGGGACAGGGCTAAGAAACCAGAACCAAATTGTGGGGTGAGCTAGAAGAGGCTCCCCCTGGGCTTGGCCCTCTGCCTCCCTATCTTCCTATGGGATCTACAGATGGCCGCGTATGGCAGCAAGGACAGAGAAAGAGAACAGGAATCTTTGAGAAGTTAGTAAAAAGGAAGGGAGGAAACATCCATAAAGCAAATGGGTTTGGGTTTGGAAATGCCCCAATTTATGCATCTGGAAAAAATAACCCAAACCTCTAAATGAATGGCAGAACTGTGGGAAGTGGGAAAAAGGAGGGACCTGCCCTGACATGGGACAGTAGATATGAGATTATCACAAAATGTAATGATTGTGGGGAACCTTAGGACACAGAATGTTAGAATATAAACTATTAGGGCTAGGAGGAGCCAGGGAAAAACCTTTGGACATCGAATGCCAGAGTCAAAAAGGAGGCCAGAGTTGGAAGGGACGCCAGATCTTAGCTGAGCCAAAGGAAGCACAACCAGACTCTGCTTGTCTTTTTTTCCCCCATGGGGCAATGAGGGTTAAGTGACTTGCCCGGGGTCTCACAGCTAGTAATTATCAAGTATCTGAGGCTGGATTTGAACTCAGATCCTCCTGAATTCAGGGCCAGTGCTTTATCCACTACACCACCTAGCTGCCCCTCTGCTTGTCTTTTTGATGAGGGAACTGAAGCGATAGAGAGAGGAGCATCTTGTTTGGAGTCGCACCCAGATGTGGTGGAGCAGGGATAGAAGGTGGGACTTAGCCTGCCCCACAGGCATGGGCTTTCTCCACTCTATCAGTCTTCTAGTATGCCTAGTCTACCTCTCTCCCTGATTGCTGCAGACAGTAAAAATCTGCCCCCTTGAAGGCAGAGTCTATGTCTGAGGCACTGGACCTGTGATGGTGCAGACACAAGTACCTCCCAGATGATGAAGCTCCCTCTACCAATGCAGATCTGCACCTTTGTACAATTTAGAAGGTTAGAAGGTTGCTTATCCTTAGAGTGCTGAGAAGTTAGGTGATGAGCCCAGGATCACACAGTCAATGTGTCAGAAGTGAGAGTTGACCCCGGGTCTTCTCAGCTGTAAGGCCGGCACTTCATCACTTTAAAATGTGCATGAAATCTAATTCAGTTCAGCAAGGAGTGCTTAAGTACCTACTATGTGCAGGGCACTCTACTGGAGTACTGAGGGTGAGTACAAAGACTAGATAGGGTCCCTTCCCTTAAGGAGTGCTCAGGACACAAATCAGTGGGACCCCAAATTAGACAGAATCAAAGTGACTGACAGGGTTCAGACCCAGGACCCTGTGAGCTGTGAGGAAGGGATGACCCTAACTAAAGAGCCTTCTTTCTATGCTTCCTGGATTGCCTGAGATCTGAGAAGTCCACAAGAAAGACATTACTCAGTACAAATGAGAATGACACGGTCTGGGAAATTTAGTCTGAATGTCAGGAAATCCATTCTGACAAGGGAGATCCATCCATTCCGTCAGGAATGTGTCCCTCTGAAAAACAAATGACAAAAGCCTCCAGCTTAGAGGCAGTCAACACTTGCAAGGGATTGGAAAGTTGGCAGCAGGAAGAGAAGGAAGGAAACAATCGGGGAGGGGGGCGCTTCATCTATGGGTGTGGTGCAGATTCTCCTCGCCTCCCTCCTCCCCACCCCCAGCTTCCCTACATCTGACAGGTGGTCCCGGGGTATGGGAAAGCCTGCCAAGGGCTGCCACCTTACAGCATCTTTCATATCAGGCAGGTGCTCACAGCCCTACAAAGGAAGCTGGGCTGGGTAGGGGGCAGGGAGAAGCTGGGGAAGACCCTGGGTCAAGGCCAGGAAATGGTGCACTGGGGCAGAAAGAGCCCTGACCATGTTGCTGGGTAACCAGACTGCCTCCATGGGCAGGGGAACGTTCTGCTTAGTGCCCACAGACCTCCTCTCATTTCCACTCCGGTCATCTCTCCAGATTCCCAGAATCCCGACAAAACTCAAACAGGTCTCAGGAGGCTTTTCTTTAAAAAGGAGCAGGGTACTGCAGAAAGAGCACCTTATTTGGGCTCAGAGGAGCCGGGCTCAAATCCCACTTGTGTAGCATACTACCCCTTTAGAGGCTTAACACCCCTGGGCCTCCCTCATCTGTCAAATGAGGGGGTTTGTAACAGAATAAAGACAAAACTACCTTGAAAGATGCAATGACTAAGCATGATCCCAGAGGACTAATTATCATCCATGTAAGCTACCTCCTGACAGAGAGAAGATGGGCTTCAGATGCAGGATGAGACTTTTTTTTTGGAGGTGGCCATTGTGCGAAGTGATTTTGCTTCACATTGCATATTTGTTTACAATAACTCTTTTTCTCTTTTAAATTTGGAGGGGAAAGAGAAGACAAATGCTGATTAATTGAAAATTTAAATGAAACAATTAAGTTAAAAAACTAAATAAGAGGAATGTACCAGATGACCTCTGACGTGCCCTCTAGCTATAAACCTAGGCTCCTATGGCCTTTCAGGCCTCTTCACCAGTTCTGACACCTTGTGAAATCTGTAAGCAATAAAGTTGGGGTCAGAGGTTAGTATCCATAAAGAGGGATGTGATCCCTTGCTTGCCTTCTGCTCTGGTCAGACTAAATCTAGAGTATCATGTTCAGTTATGGATATGACATTTTAGGAGAGCCATTGATACGCTGGAAAGTGTCCACAGGACAGTGCCCAGGATGGTGAAGAGCCTTCATGCCATGTCATGCAAGCATTTGGTTGAGGGAACCAAGAAGAGTTAGCCTGTAGACATTTAATTTTGCTTTCTCTAGGGGGAATGAGGGGAGGCACTCATCAAAATTGTCTTCATATATTAGATTCATTCTTCATGTCCCTTAAAGGATATTAATAGGAACAATGTTTGAAGAAGTTGAAGGAGAGGATATTTCAGCTGTACTTAAGGAAAACTTGTCCAGAGCTAGCAGGGGCTGCCTTTGGAAGTAACAGATTTTTTTTGAGGAGCAATGAGGGTTAAGTGACTTGACCAGGGTCACCCAGCTAGTAAGTGTCAAGTGTCTGAGGTCAGATTTGAACTCAGGTCCTCCTGAATCCAGGGCCAGTGCTTTACCCACTGTGCCACCTAGCTGCCCCCCAGATTATTTCTTATTAAAGATGTTCAAGTAAAGGCTGGAGAGTCCTTTATTGGGGGGGATGAGTGCTATAGCAGGGGATTCTGTTCATTTATGGCTTAGGAGGCAACTTTGGAGATCCTGCCTAATGCTGGGCTTTGAGACTTCCTAGCTGAGTGAACTCAAGTGAAACGTTGGCCTCTTTAAACCTCAGTATGAGTATAAAACAGAGAGAACCTTCAACAATAGGCTGTCAGGAAGAGACCTCTTCACAAACCATCATTGTTCACTACATCTGCTAAGCATTTGACTTTGTGAAACCTATAGCTATAGTTTCCTTTTATTTAAAAAAAAGTATTGTCATATTTTGTTTATACATCGCCATTTCTGTATATATCTCCTTACTACTCATCTTTGTAACAAAGAATAAAAAAGGAAAAGAGCATGCAGCATGACTAAGAAATGTCTCAACAAAGTCCAACATTGAATGCAATGTTCTACACCCACAGTCTCCCACTTCTGTAAAGAATGAGGGGAAGGGCACATTTTCTCAACTCTTCCTTAGAACCAAGCTCAGTCATTATAATCACACAATATTCCATTTCTTTTGTTGTTGTTCTTTCCATTTACGTTGTTGTTCTCATTGCTTATGTTGCCTTCCCGGTTCTTCATACTTCAACTCTGTATCAGTTCATATTAGCCTTCTCAGCTTCTCCAAATTCTTCATATTCATTGATTCACAGTAATATACCATTATGTTTATGTAACACAATTTTTTCATCTTTTCTCCGGTTGAAGGCCATCTGCTTTCAAAGAAAACTCTACTATAAATATGTTGATATTTATGGGATCTTTCTGTCTTTGATCTTCATGAAATGTATGCTTAGCAGTGATATCCTTAAGTCAAAGGTTATGGGCATTTTATCCACTTTTTGTGTGAAATAATTGCAAAAAGCTCTCTGGAATGGTTAGTCCAGTCCACGGTTCTGTCAACCCCTGGAGTTTCTTTTTGACCTTTTCAGTCTCTCTCTGGACAGAAGCATAGCAACCTGTTTTACCGTACTATAAGTAACACGAAGATGAGAACTTTCATCTAAACTTTGTTTTTGCCTCAGCTCTTAACACAGAGCTATGTACCCAGTAGATGCCTGTTAATAACCTTTGCTGACCACATCAGTGATTGAATGCTGAGAAAAATGCTCAGAGGTCATTCTTCGGGAAACAGCTGCTCTCTTGTTTCCTTTGTATGGATAGAAAATGAATGCTTTTTCATTTTAGCCAAGCGAGAGTCGCATCACCTTGGAAGGATGAGACACCACCAGAATCATCTGGACTCCCATTTATACTTCACTTGTGATTAGGTGATCTTCAATCTACACTATCCCCCGGGGAAGGTGGAAAGAACTTAGACTTGGAGGATCTGCACTTCAATCCTGGCTCTTTGCCCCCATGTGACCTTGGGCAACTTACCTCTCTAGGCCTCAGTTCCTTCATGTGAAAATTAGGAATTGGACCAGATGACCTCTAAATTTTCTTTTAACTCCAGACTAGAAACATGTAACTATGCTCTTAAGACACCTTGTGGGATAGATAGGTGGTATGGTGGACAGAGCACCTGGACCAGAGTCAAGAGGACCTAAGTTCAAATCTTACCTCAGACACTTACTAGCTGTGTGACCCTGGGTAAGGCAATTAATCCTGATTGCCTCAAAAAAAAAAAAAAAGATACTTTGTGAGGTAGTTTAGGCTGGTAATGGAGAAACCCAGGCTCCAAGATATAGAATATGTTGCCTATGGTCAAATAGCCATTAAGAGAAAGTACCAGGGGCAGCTAGTTGGCGCAGTGGATAAAGCACTGGCCCTGGATTCAGGAGGACCTGAGTTCAAATTTGGCCTCAGACTCTTGACACTTAGTAGCTGTGTGACCCTGGGTAAGTCACTTAACCCTTATTGCCCCGCAAAACAAAAACAAGAACAGAACAAAACAAAACAAACAAACCAAGAGAAAGTACTGAGATATGAGCCCAAATCTCCTAGCTCTTTGTCCAGAGCTCTTAACTGGAGGCTGTGATTGGTGAAAGACTGTCAGTTTGATTTTTCTCAAGCAAAGGTCTGACTATATCTCACACACACACATGTCCTCCTCCTCCTCCACCTATTCAGTCAGCTTTAATGGATCCCCATGACCTCCAGGAACAAATATAAAATCCTCAGTTTGGCTCTTTACTTATTACACCTTACTCAGCTACTTTACCAACTTATGACACTTGCTTCCTTGTTGTTCCTGGAATTAAAAAAAAAACTCCATCTCCCAACTGGACATTTTCACTGTCTGTTCCCCATGACCAGAACTCTGTCCTTCTTTTTCTTCACCTTTCAGCTTCTTTTCAAGACTCAGTTAAAGTCCTACCTTCTGTAAGAAGCCTTTCACAATCTTTCTTTACCTTAGTGCCTTCTCTCTGAAAATATGTCCAATTTATCACATATATAAAATGTAATCTATCTATCTATAACTATATATCTCATTCGTACATAGTTGTTTGTTTGATGTTTCCTCCATTGGTCTGTGAGTTCTTTGGGAACAGGGAGTATTTTTAACCTTTCTTTGTATCCCTAGCTTTTAGCACACTGCCTGACATATAATAGGCACTTAATAAAGTGCTTGTTGACTTGTCAATAATATCTGAAAGAGGGGGCAGCTAGGTGGTGTAGTGGACAAAGCACGGGCCCTGGATTCAGGTGGACCTGAATTCAAATTTGACCTCAGACACTTGACACTCACTAGCTGTGTGACCCTGCGCATGTCATTTAACTCTCATTGCACCACAAAAAAGAAGAAAAAATAATAACATCTGAAAGATTACAACAAATGGGAGAAGTACTGGAAAAGGGAAAATGTTCGTCTTCCTTTTCTTTTTCTTTAAAAAATAGAAGACAATAAAGTCTACAAACTAAAGGCTAATGAGCTTGACTTGGATTACTGACAAAATTCTGGAACACAATAGTGAAAACAGTTAGTGAATATTGAGAAAAGGAGGAGGTATCACAGAGAGCAAGCACAGCTTCAGAAAGAATAAGTTATGCCAGACCAACCTTCTTTTTTTTGATAGGGTTGATAAATTTGGTAGATCGGGGGACTCTGTAGATTCTATATTGACCTAGATTTTTAGCAAAGTTTTAAAACAAAATCTCTTGCTACTCTTCTGGAAAAGGTAGAAGGATATAGGCTAGAAGATAATTTAATTAGATAGATTTGGGACGGGTTGAATGCGTGGACTCAAAGAATTATTAATGGCGTGATGTCCTATTAGAAGGCGATCATCAGTGGAGTGCCCTACAGACCTGTGTTTGACTCATTCTTGTTTAATATAGATGACCCACTTATCAAATTTGTGGGTGACACAAAGCTGAAGGGAATGGCTAACACTTTCAGATGTAAGAGTCAGGACCCAAATAGATCTTGACAGGCTAGAAGAGCGGTGTCAAACTCACAGCCCGTGCAGTGCAAGTGACTGGAAAATTCCCGGAGTGTGGCTGGACCAGCTCAAATGGTAACTGGAAAATGTTTAACAAAATAAATAAAAAATACAGCACAACATAGATGATGTTGACTTGTGATTTTCTAAGTCAATATCTGGCCCATAGGGATCCATTCCTATTTGAGCTAACGCCCCTGGTAGAACACTGAAATGAGGCTGTTATGATAACATTTAATTGGGATCAATGGGAAGTCATACTCTTGCATTCATGAAGTTGACTTCACAAGTACTACAAGATGGGTTAGATACCATTTGATACCAATTTATCTGCAAAAGATCTGGAGTTCTTAATGGACTCATAGCTAAGTATGAGTCAGTGATATGATAGAACTTTTGAACAAGCTAATGCCATCCTGAGCTTTATTCAGAGAGTAGCTTCTGGGAATAAATAACTATTAGTGTTCAGACCACACCTGAAGCATCGTGTTCAGTTCTGGGCATGAGAGCTTAAGGAGGACATTGATATTCCAGAGAATATCCAGAGAAGGGCAGCCAGAATGGTAAAAAAAGAACCTTTGACTCTTTGATATATAATAACATTAATCATGATGATGGTGTTGTTATTTCAGTTGTGTCCCATTGCTTGTAACCCCATTTGGGGTTTTCTTGACAAAGATCCTGGAGTGGTTTGACATTTCCTTCTCCAGCTCATTTTACAGATGAGGAAACGGAGGCAAAAAGTGTGAAGGGACTTGCCCAGGGTCACACAGCTAGTAAATGTCTGAGGCTGGATTTAAATTCATGAAGATGAGTCTTTCTGATTCTAAGCTCAGTGCTCTCTGCACTGTTCCACCTAGCTGCCTAATGACCATGATAAACTGACATTTCTGTAGCACTTTAAGATGTGCAAAGTACTTTACACATGTTATCTCAGATGATCATCACAAACAACCCTGGGATAGGTGCTATGAACTCCATTTTACAAGTGGGGAAACTGAGGCAAAGAGAGTCTAAGGGATTTGCGCTCATTAAGTGCTTCAAACCAGATTTGAACTGAAGCCTTCCTGACTCTAGGTCTAGCACTCCTTCCCTAGGCCAACCAGCTAGCTACCTTATATGATTCTACATGAGAATGAATTGAGAGAATGAAGGAATGGGAAATGTTTAGTCTGAAGAAGAGAAGATTCAGGCAAAGCAAGAGAATTTTCTCCAAGTATCTGAATGGCTGTCTCATGGGAGAGAGATTAAGTTATCTGGCTTGCCTCCAGAAGTCAGTGGGTGTAAGGGGAAGATGGAAGTGAGATTGGAAAAGAGCAAATATAAGCTTGACATAAGGAGCAACTTCCCAACAATTAAAGGTCTCTGAAATTGGAATGAGCTGCCTTGGTGGGTGGTGAGTTCCCCTTTGTTAAATATTTTTGATCAGGGAATGGATGAACACTTGTTAAATATGTTGAGGGGGGTGCAGGGAAAGAGTTCATTCTTCCTCCTCCTTTAACCAAGTTTCTAATATGAGCAGCTCAAGTGATTTGAACTTCAGTAGGTATAGGATCCCAGAAGAAAAGTAGATTATTGGCCATCAGTCATTTTCTGGAGAGGCAGAAACCAAGGAAGCCAAGGGAAAAGGATACCTAGAAATGACTTTTCTATTCTGATTATATTCAGTTAACTTTGTACCTACCACCTGTGGAGTGTAGATACATAATCAAGAGACCTATACTGTGTGATCTTGGGCAATTCAGCTGATTTCTCTGAGTACCTGTTTCCCTTTTTATGAAATGAAGGGGGTAGATGGAAAGATCTCTAAGATCACTTGCAGTTCTGAAAATCCTATGATTATCATGATTCTGTAGCACTTGCCCAAATGAATGGATGAATGCCTAAGCTAGCTGGCCCCTAAGTGTAATGCATTCTCTGGGTTCCCTTTGATAAGAGTTAGACTGGTCATTTCTATTTTTGACCCAATATGGGAGTATCTTTTTAGTGCAGCAGGCAGGCAACATTTTTGCTGGGGTGTTTCCTTTGCATTTTTCTCTATACCTCAGTTTCCTTTTTGTGTGAAAAGAGATGATTTGCACTAGATGATCTCCAAGAGCCTTGCAGACTCTAAGTATATAACCCTATGATCATATTCCTAAATCCCCTTCTTGCTTGCATCACCATCATTTGAGTCTTTGTCCCTAGTAGATTGCAAGGTTTCTGAGAGAGGGGTCTGTTTTACATGCATTTATCTCCAGAACTTTTTTTGTAAAATGCACTTAATAAATGTTTGTTGCATTAAATTTTATACATATAACATGTATCTTTCTTATTGTTCTTATTCAATTGTATTTTTTTTTGCAAGGCAATGGGGATTAAGTGACTTGCCCAGGGTCACACAACTAGTAAGTGTCAAGTGTCTGAGGCCAGATTCGAACTCAGGTCTTCCCGAATCCAAGGCCAGTGCTTTATCCACTGTGCCACCTAGCTGCCCCCCGTTCAATTGTATTTTGGAGGAGAGCTGTTATTTGCACCAGAAGCAGTTAGTGTCACAGTGGATAGGGAGCTGGGTCTGGAATCAGGAAGAACACAGATTCAAATCTAACCTCATACACTTACTAGCTGTGTGACCCTAAGAAAGTCACTTAACTTCTGTTTCCCTCAGTTTCTTCAACTATAAAATTGGGATGATATAATAGCACCTACATAGTAGGGTCGTTGTGAGGATCAAATAAGTTGATATTTGTAAAACACTTAGCACAGTGTCTGCCACATAGTAAGGATTATATAAATGCTTATTTCCTTCCTAATTACTACTAAAGACATTTTCTGGTGCCTCATTATGGCACAGAAAGATGACCCTGGGTTCTTAAGGGCTCTGCAAAGCACAAATGCTGACAGATCTTACCAAGCTGGAGAGGCTTTGAGGTAGATGTATTGCTGCACTGAGCACTTGCTGTCTGAGGGGCTCTTCTCCAGAAGTATGCCCAGCAGTTACTCTAATGCAGGAAGTCCACCTAATAAAGTGTGGAATATCTTCGATCGTAGTCACCACAGTGATGAGATAATGGGTGTCTATAAGATGACAACTTGTGTGACACTGTAAAACGAGGGCATTTGCCCAGATAAATAAGAACGGTCTATCTATTGCTATGGGCCAAACGTAAGGCATATTTATAGAAAATCAAGACAGTCCCTGTTCTCAAGGAGTCCACATGCTACCTGAGGGGGATGGCCTATTTAGGAGGGCTCAACTTCACGGAAGATGGAAAAGCCAGGTGGCACTTATTATCCAGCAGGCAAAGCATCAGGGCAGGTAGTGAGTCCACTGTGGACTCTAAGGAGCAATGACAAGGCAGCTTGTCTTTGACCAGTGAGTGTTGGAAAGGGGGTAGTGGACTGAAGAGTCAGGGAGCAGTGAGTCTTTGAGTTACTCTGTTACCGGATTACAGAGGTGGAGACGGCAGGGTGTGTCAGCATCCATCTGAGAGGGGATATCCAGTACTTAGTGAGAACTGATAATGAAAACTTGGCAGGGGAGGTCCACAACTCCCGGAAGAGATGACCTCAAAGATTCCTTCTAGCTCTAAGTCTGTAATCTAACAAAATGGTTTTTTAAAGTACCATGTGTTTATAGTACAATATTGTCTACTTGTCCATGTTTTTTATCTCTTCTACCGAAGATAATCCTCATCAGAGTAGGGTTGATGTCATATTGATCATTGTGTCACCCCTAACGGAATATCAGAGCTACCCCAAAGTAGAATAAGCTCCCACAGGAAATAGTGGGCTCCCCCTCTCTTCCAGTAGAATTTCGATGATCACTTCTTGGGATATTGTAGTGAGGAATTCCTTTCATGCAGGGGTGTACTGGTAAAATTTAACAACTGGCTCTGGGGGAAAATATATGCAAATATGTAAAGATATAGTTTAAAATGTAAGCCACATTATTAACCTTTTCTTCATCTCTTTCTTAAATCTCAAACTCTGACTTGTAGTATTTGCTGATCTCCAGGGTATAAATGCTCACACTAAAAATTTAACAACTGGCTTCTGCCAGCACCCCTGCTTTTATGAATGGGTTGGATTATGTGGCCACTGACACACCTTCTAAATCTGAAATGTTGCAATTCCCTGTGTGTCTTATAGTCAAAGACAGCCTGTTATTTAGAAGAACTTAGTATTTGTTCTCTTGTGCATAAAATTCATCCAAAGTCATAAGCTTCCATCTTTTTTTCCTAAGGAACTAGGGGCCCTATTCCCCCACTCCACCTTCAGCAAATTCTCCTATGATGCTAGGAGTGGGACATTGGGCTCTCCTGGCATTGCAAGATTCCCCTTCCTAATATGAGACATGGCATCATAGGCACAAGAAAGCCACAGCTGGAAACTATTATTCCCCTCCCCCATATTGTGTGTCATGTGCCAGGGACGGGCCATCCCAGCTGCAGTTTAGGTTCGCAGAGTCCCCCAAGTCGGCTTTCTCATGCTTGGGGTTTGATAAAGCCCCAAATGCGTCTTGTGCCCTCTGGGCAATTTTTATGTACTTTTCGTTTGTAAAAAACCATGTGAAATTGATGGGAAATCTAACCCATATGGGTTCAACGCATCTGTGCTTAAATCATCTAAATACTGCTTTTTCAGGTTCTGTCCAGAGCCGCTGGAGGATTTTTAATACATTTTTTAAAACTCTTTCCTTTTCTAAAATCAGGAAGTCACGTTTTGCCAGCAGTGAACAAATTCCACAGTCCCCTGGGGCGCTGGTTCAGGGTTCCTAAGTTTGGAATTTGGAATGGACTTTTGTCTTAGAAATATAAGCCCATCACAAGATTATAGATTTAGAGTTTTTAGAAGGGGCCTCAGAAACTATTTTTAAATCCTTCATTTTAGGAGGAAACTGAGACCAGAGAAGGGAAGCTATCTGCTCATGGTCACATAGATAGCAAATACCATCCTTCTCACTTACTAACATTATGATTTTGTTGGGGGCAAACATTTAAAGCAATCATCCTACTACATACTTTTGGTTGGGGTTCTCAGTTTCATTAACTATTATAATTATGTAAATTTCTTGGTAGAGTGAGAGGGTGGGAAACTTGGAGTCAAAAGACTTGGATTTGAGTCTTGGCACTGATATGTATTAGTTGCTCCATCACAAGCAAGACAAGAGCCTCAGTTTCCTTATCCTATTCCTGTGGGGAACACCAGGTTGGAAAGGATAGATAAGGTGTGGGATGGCAGATTCATCATCCCCAAAGATCCTGACAGCCTGGGATTGTAGGGCAAATCTAACAAAGTCAATGATAGTATATACAGTAACAAACAGATAACCTGCATCTGGATTTAAAAATTCAACTGGACAAACACAAGATGGGGGATAAGGGGGGGGTGGCCAGGCAATTATTAATGTAAAAAGAGGAGTTTAATTACAGGTTCAGTCCGCATCAGCATAGTGACACAGTATCCCAAAAAGCTGATGCTAGTCTTGGCTTCATCAAGTTATAGCATCCGAAACAAAGTTGATGGAAGTCTTGCTTTGCTCTGCCCTGGACAGGCCACATCTGTTCATTTCAGAAGAGCGTTGACAAACTAGAGTTTATTCAGAGGAGGGTGACAAGGATGATAAAGATAACTGGAAACCTTTTCTGCGCACCACTTTCTAAGCAGTGTCCGAGGATAGCAACAGAATGGTCGAAAGCCTCGAGTCCGTGTCACACGAGAAACAAGAAATGTTGAAGGAACTGGGAATGTTGGGTGTGACAAAGCAAAGATTTAGGGAGAAAACACTAGCCACCTTCAAGTTTATGAAAAGCCGTTATGTGTGAAAGAGATGAGATTTTCTCTGCTTGACCCCAGAAGACAGAATTAGAAGCAATGGGCAGAAGAAGTTATAAGGACACAGATTTTCACTTGATGGGAGGAAAAACACTTTAGCAATTAGAGCTTTCCAGAAATGAAATGGACTGATATATTAGAAATCTTTAAGCAAAGCCAAAGGTTGGATGAGCACTTATTGGACATCCTGTAAACAGTTTGTTTTCAGGTGTAGGTCAAAGCTAATAATCACAGAAAGCTTTTCTAATCTCAGTGTTTTGTAATTCTGTGATGGGGGGGGGGGTGGACGTCCATGTCACCCTTTATAGGTTTGGGGTTGAAAAAAGTCAGGAGGTGAACATGAAGTGAAAATTATATGCCCCATCATAAAGGTTGGGTATCTCTACCTTGATCAAGTAAAAGACATTTAAATACCTACTATGTGCAACATGTGGCAGGGATATGGATTTATCAGATGACCCTTGCCCTTGAGCTCACAGTCTAGTCTAATTGGAGGGACAAGGCACAAGTATGTTGTTGTTGTTGTTGAGATTATCAGACTTGGAAGAAACATTGAAACATATGACATTGGAGCTAGAACAACCTTAAAAACATTTCAAAGGGAGTAATCTTTCCATTGTAATTCAGTTAAATAAGCATTTTCGATGTGTTCTATGGTCAGAATACCTCTTAAGTTATGCACAGCTCAGTGATGGTACTGTAGGGTTTCATGACATTACTATGGGGTTTCTATGTTATTCATTAATAGTACTATTGTATACTTCAAGACCAGCACTCAATCCACTATCCCATTCTGCAAAGGAGAAATAGATAAACACTATATGCACAGAGGGATACTGGAAGATACTGGATACTGGAAGGTGCTAGGTGAGGGCAAGGGGACTGAGCTATGGAACTACAGAGCCATAGAATATTAGAGAGGAAAGGCCTGTTAAAAGGGAAAAGATGGGGATAAGCATTTATTAAGCACCAACTATGTGCTAGGCACTATGCTATGCATTTTACAGGTATTATCTCATTTGATCATAAATTTAATCTATCCATTCCTCATTTTGCACATGAGCAAACTGAGGCTTAGTGAGGGGAAGGCAGTGAAACAACTAGATTGAGCCCCTACATCTCTTAACTCTCATACAATGCCACAATTGGATGACAACTTAGAGATCATCTAGTCCAAACCCTAGGTTTTATAGAGAGGGAAACTGAGTCCCAGAAAGCAAAAGTGGTTTTTTTTTCCCCTGTAGTCTCAAAGCCAGTTAAGCAGCAGGGAGGGCCAGGATATAATTCAATTCTCCTGCCTCCCAGGCCAGAACTGTTTCTACCATTCCCTAACTATTTCTTCAACAAATTGGCCTTTTTCAAAGTGCCAGTAGATTCACATTTTCTGAACAGTCTGGGTTTCAGGGCAAAAACAAATGTTCTTTCTCCCCTAGCTTTGTATGGAATTCCCCCACAGGAACTTCACCTCCTCTGGCTTCAGATAGATTTCATCACCAAGGGCTCTTTCTATGCCAACTCATCATCCTCGATGATTGCCTTCTTCTTTGTACTTCTCATCTAAGTCAGGGCAAAACAATCTCTGGAAAGCTGAATTCCTAATTAGGCTTGCATTTCCTTGAAAACTTTTAAACTGCCATGCATAAATATGCCACAAGCAAGAAGAAGCTGGATAAATTTGCTCACATGATGAGAATTGTTTATAATCACATTATTTATGGAAAGGGGGTATTTAGTATAAACTGCTAACAGCACATGGCCATTTCAATCCAAACAGATTCTTTTCTTTCTGTCTTTTTTTCTTTTCTTTGCCTTCCTTCATGGTTGGCCTTTGTCATTTCACTTTTTACAAGACTAATTCTTTTTTTGTTCACTCAAATGAGAGAGAGAGAGTGCTTCATTTGGTAGCCAGAATAGCACTGAACTGTAAGACCTCTATGCCTAGAAGAGACTGCCATTAACTCATATGGTCTTGTACCATCTTGGACCCAGAAGGGACTTCAGACATTGTCCATTCCAATCCTTGCCACACCTCAAAGCATGAACCCCACCCAACAGCATCATTGAAGAATATGTCATCCCACCACCACTTAAAGGCCTCCATTGATGGCCAGCTCATTTTCTCTTTCCGTGCCTTGGTTTCCTCCTCAGTAGAAAGAAGTGCATTGGAATGGATGTCACTTAAGGTCTCTTCCAACTCTGACATTCAATGATCTAAGAACCTTTCCAGTTCCAATATTCTGTGTTCTGTGATTTTACAATTTATTCCAAGGTCCCACCTAGCTCTAACATGTATGTTTTGTGCTCTTTCTATATCTTGAGGCCCTTCCTGCTCTAAAAGTTTATGTCCTGAGGCCTCTCTCAGTTTTAGCATTCTTTATTTTGTATTCAGACATGGCATTCCAAGGTCCCATTTAACTCTACTGTATTACATACGTTCTGTATTCTAACATTCTGAGTTACTTCTG
This sequence comes from Dromiciops gliroides, assembly GCF_019393635.1. Taxonomy (NCBI): domain Eukaryota; kingdom Metazoa; phylum Chordata; class Mammalia; order Microbiotheria; family Microbiotheriidae; genus Dromiciops; species Dromiciops gliroides. Next base: position 551,902,817 of record NC_057863.1, on the reverse strand, counting down.
AAGTCAGCTCCAGTTCTAACATCAGTTATCCGTTGTCCTAAGATTCCCCTCTGCCAGCTCTAATATCCTATGTCCCACGTTCAAACATTCTGTTCTAAGGTCCTGTCTAGTCTAACAGTTTCTGTTCTATATTTTCCTAGTCTATGTTTTAAGGCTCCCTCCAAATCTAACATTTATTATACTTGTTGTTCAGTTTTATTAGCCTTGTCCAACTCTCAGTGACCACATTTAGGATTTTCTTGGCAAAGATAATAGAGTGGTTTGCCATTTTCTTCTCCAGCTTATTGCACAGATGTTTGCCCTGAGACAAACAGGGTGAAGTGACTTGCCCAGAGTCACATGGCTAGTAAATGTCTGAGGCCAGATTTGAATTTGTCAAGATGAGTTTTCCTGGTTCCAAGCCAAGTGCTCTATCCACTGAGCTGCCTAGCTGCCCAACAGTTATTATTCAGTGTTTCAATTTTCTATGTTCTGAGGTCTCTTCCAATTCTAACCTTTTATGTTCTACTCTCAAACATTGTGTTCTGAGCACAATGCCCTTCCTCATTCCAATATTCTATGTTCTATGATTCAACATGTTCTGAGACCTTTTTCTGTTCTAAATGCCTGCATTCTCAGGTCCCTTTTAGCTACCAATGTACTATGTTTAATATGATCTGAGGTCTTTCCTGATCTGATAGTTTATGTTCTCAAGGAGCTCCTAGTTCTAAGATTGATCGTCCTATGTTTCAACATTCTGGATTCTGATATCATTTCTTGAACTAACGTCCATGATTCTGTTTTCTAACATGTAGGTCCTGACTCTGCTCCTGACATTCCATGGTTCTATTCCCAAGGCCTTATCCAGCTTTATAGTCTGTAAAATTCATTCTTCTCCATTGTTTTCCTTAAAGGACTTACGGAAACTAACTACAAGGAACCCTGAGGATGATCTAGTCGAATTCCCTCATTTTACAAAGGAGGAGTATGAGTGAAATAACCTTCCTAAGGCCACACAGTAAATGAGGGGCAGAGTTAAAGCCCAGGATTTTTGGCCTCCAAATGCAATGCCCATCCCACTGAGCCATGCCCTCCTTTCCTGATTAGTCTCCTACAGTGTCCTTGAGCCTTTGTTTGCCTCTCTCCCTCCCTAGTAAATTTTGGGCTTCCTCACTAAGCATCTGAGTCTAAGTGATTCTAGAAGGTCCAGATGTGTCCCCTTTCTTCTGGAGCTTTGTGGCTATAAGTTCAACAGGAAAAAATAACATGAAGTTTAAAAAAAATTCTGGGTGAAACTTCAGGAAATATTATATGACTGAAAACAGCTGTTAGGAGATGCCTTTTTTTTTAAGAGACGGCTTTCTTAATCAACTCTCAGAACAAGAACTAGACTTCTTGTTGAACTAGACATATTGTGACTGTCAGTTGTCCAAGGTCTACCATAAATTTTAGTCTCTTCTCATTCACATTTATGAATGATTTGTAATTAATCCAGCTTGCTCATTACCCCTTTCCAAACCCCCATCTAGGGGAATTTAGACAGTTTGATAGAAGAGACCTAAAATACAGGGAAGTGTCCTGATATAGTGGGAAGAGCATACTGGATCAGGAATCTAAAGACTTGAGTTTGAGGGTAGACTCTACTTCATGACCTTGGTAAGTCACTCAAACCCCCACAGCCTCATTTTCTTCATCTCTAAGATGAAGATAATAAGATGGCTAGAATTGGAGTCACTAGACCTGGGTTCAAATTCTAGCTTATTCTACTTATGACCAGTGTGAACGTGGATAAGTCCCTTAATGTCTTTAGACCTTAGTTCCCTCATCTTTGACATGATTGGGGTTGAAATAGTCCTTCCAACTCTATATCTTATATTCCCAGACTTTTTTTTGGTGGGGCAATGAGGGTTAAGTGACTTAAGTCACACAGCTAGTTAAGTGTCAAGTGTCTGATGTCGGATTTGAACTCAGGTCCTCCTGATTCCAGGGCCGGTGTTTTATCCACTTTGCCACTTAGCTGCCTCCTATTCCCATACTTTTTACATGATTTACTTCACAGGATTATTGTGAAGTATCACAGTGCTGTATCAAGAAGAATTTTGTATCCCCTGGAAATTTTTACAGAACCTAGGAGATTATTATTCTTTTCTTTATTTTTCCCTTCCTTCCTCCCTCTCTCACTTTCTTCCTTCTTTCCTTCCTTCCTTTCTCTTTTCCTCCCTCCCTCCCTTCCTCCCTTTATTTTTTAACTTTGATTTCACCAGTATGAGGAACTCCCAGTGTGGAAAATCCCTCCAGCTATGCAGATCAGCAACTGGTCCATAACCTATAGTCTTAAAGAGTTACCTATAGAGAAGAAGTTAAGTGACTTGCCTGTTATTACACATTATGTTATCAGAGGCAGAACCTGAATTCATCTTCCTAACTCCAGGACTGGCCTCAGTTCACTATACCATAATGACTGTACAGCTATTATCATTATTATTACTGTTATTATTATTATTAATCAATTAATAAATATTTATTAAGTGCTTACTGTGTGCCAGTCACTGGGCTAAAAGCTGGGGATACAAAAAGAGGCCAAAGACAGTTTATGCCCACAAGGAGCTTATAATCGTCATCATCATTGTCATCATTACCTACCTTTCAGGACTCTTGTGAATAGAGCACTTTGTAAATTGTAAAGAATTCTGAAAATGTGAGATATGGATGGTAGACAATATGTGTATATATGCATATGTTTATGTTGTTGTTCAGTAATGTCTGACTTCTCATGACCTGTGACCATGGCATGCCAGTACTGTTCATGGGGTTTTCTTGGCAAAGATATTGGCACGGTTCACCATTTCCTCCTTCAATAGATTAAAGCATACAAAGGTTAGGTGACTTGCCCAGGGTCACACAGCTAGTAAGTGTCTGAGGCCAGATTTGAATTCCGTTCTTCCCAATTCCAGGCCTAATGCTCTATCCCTTGTGTCACCTAGCTGCTTATATATTTATGTTTGCTCTTCTCAGAAATGATGAGTGTTTCCATGTCTTTATTCAAGTCCTCAGTGGCTTAGGATGAACTCCCTCCCTTCTTTCACCTCTTAGAATTTCTAATTTCATTCAAGATTCAGATCAAACCATCTCCTACATGAGACCTTTCCTCCTCTTTGGCTGCCAAGACCCCTCCCCCAACATTGCCCTGTGTTTTTTGCCTTTTTAGCCTTAGGACAGAGCATGCGTTACCTAGCACACAGTAGGCAATTAATAAATATTTGGTAATTGATTAATATGTACATGTGTATATTCATATATATGTGTGAGCATGTACATTCACATATGACCCAAAGAAATGAGTATGTTCTCTTCGTTCATCTTGGCCTGAAAGAATTCACACAGGAACATGGTGTGTGTGTGTGTGTGTGTGTGTGTGTGTGTGTGTGTGTGTGTGTGTGTGTGTGTGTGTGTGTGTGTGTGTGTGTTTAAGCAGCAACTTTTCCCAGGCATTAGAGAGAAGGGGTCCTAGTTAATGTGAAGGGTGATGCAATTGGGAGGGAAGAAGGCTTAGACCCCTAAGAGGTGGGAGTAAGAAAATCAAATGAGACTGAGCTGAAATATAGTATGAGCAATTGACTACAGGTTGGTTTCTGGAGAGCATTTCCCAGTATAAGTCATAGAGACTAATAGTTTGAGTCTACTCTGAAAATACCCACTGTCAACTCAAGTTGACTTAGTGGGAGTTGCCTGAATGACTAAGTTCGGCCTACAGGATTTAACAGATGGGAAAAGGCTTACTTAGGTTAAGGGACATGGAGGAGGCTGCCCACTGAGTCCCTACTTCCTTATTCTTTCCTCTTCTCCTCCCCCCAAATTTAAGCTGTCAAGGACCCATAATATAGTTGGGGTTTTGTGTGTTGTTCTTATAGACCTTTTGAACTAGATGAGACCTTAAGGACCCATTACTTAGTTGGACTTTGGGATATCGTTCTTACAGAGGCTTTGGGTTGAAAAGATAGAGGGAACTATAGTTCCAAGGATATATGAAAATAAAGAATGTTTAATCTTGAAATGACTTTTAGGACTTGGAATATTAGAATAAAGAATTTTAGAGGTAGAACAGACCTCTAAATGTTAAATGTCAGGAGTCAAAGCAGGGGTGCTTAAAGTAGACCCAGGGATAGATTCCATGGGGGAAAAAGAAGTTTTTATTTTCATTTACCTCTAGCTATTGTTGTTGTTATACAGCTAGCTGGCTGGGCTTGGAATCAGGAAGACTCCTCTTCATGAGTTCAAATCCAACCTTAGACTCTTACTAGGTGTGTGACCCTGAGCAAATCACTCAACCCTGTCTGCCTCAGTTTCCTCATCTGTAAAAGGAGCTGGAGAAGGAAACAGCAAACCACTCCAGGATCTCTGCCAAGAAAACCCCAAATAGAGTCATGAAGAGTCAGACAAAACTGAAACCGTTGAATAACAATTATTATTATCATTCAAGCCAAGTTATGACAGATTTTATACTGTCTTCTAAAAATAAAGTAATGTTAGTTGCCTGTATTTTAAATTTATTGTTCTGTTATTTAATATGCTAATAAGGAAACATTATTGTCACAATTTTTTATATTTTGATAACTCTATTTGAATATAATTAGTTTGCAGTCCTTTGAAATTTTTGTTTGGTAATAATAATAATTAGCATTTTATAGTGATTTAAGGTTTATAAAGTACTTTTTAAAAACATAATACTGAGAAGGGGTCCCAGATGCCAAGGGACCTGTGGCACAAAAAAGTCTAAGAATCCCTGGATTAAAGGGATGTTGAAATACAGATTATCAGAGCTAGAAACATCAAACCTGACCCCTTCATTTTGTAGACATTGAAGCTCAGAGCAAAACCTAAGGTTTCCTGACTCTCTGACCAGTACACTTTCCACTGCAAAATACTGCTTCCAGAATACTTTATTCTTGTGACCATTAAATAGCTGAGGCAGTGTGGTACTGAGGAATGAGTGCCATATCTAGGATTAGAGGAGCTGTTTGTCATTCTGAGCTCTGCCAGCCTTCCAACCTTGTGTGGTGTAGAACCAGTCACTTCACCTCTGATTTTCATTTCTTCATTTATAATATTAGGGGGTTGGACTAGGTTACCTCCAAAGGTCTTCCCAACTCCAAAGCTAGGATCCTGTCTGGTTATTATTATTAATAATAATTAACTATGATATTGTTATGACTATTGTCTTAAGATATTGAAAGGACTATCATATAAAAAGGAGGGTTAATTAGGCTTACTCTCTTGTTCCAGAAGTCAGAGTGGAGATGGTAGGAATTGTAAAGGAAGTAAATACCTAAGCATTTAGTCTACAGAGGAGAAAACTTAGGGGGAGGACATGATCTTTTAATGTATTAGAAGGGCTTTGTGGAAGGGAGATTTTAGACTTGTGCTTGGCTCCAGAGGACAGAATAAGTAGTAATAGCTACAGGAGGATGTAGGATGTTTCAAGAGGTAGATTAATTAAGCAGAGTGTCAGAAATAACTAGAGTTTTCCCAAAGTCAAATGGTGTCTTCAAAGGCGATGAATTCCCAGTCACCAGGAATCTCTAAGCAAAGGCTGAATGACCGCTTGTCAGTCCTGTTGTGGAGGGCATTCATTTCAGTTATGGAGAAAACTAGATGTCCTCTGAGATCTCTTTCAGCGATGAAATCCTGTGAGCCTGTGACCAGTGGGTAGAAATTGCAGAGAGGCAGATTGTTAGGGAAGAACTTGCTAACAAGTAAGGCTGCCCAATAATGGAATAAGCTATTTTGGGGGTCCATGAGCCTACCGCTGGAACAGGAGCCAGACAAGCACCCATGGGCCATGTTTTAGAGATAATTTTTGTACTGGATCCCACTGAAAGCTGGTCTACATGATCTCTAAGGTTGTTTTAGTCTAAGATGAAGCAATCTGAGTTGGGTTTTCACATCTCCTCTTCCTATCTGAAAAACAGAGATCTAGTTGTGATTTATTTAACCTGGTATGTACAAATCTCCCCTTCTCCATTTTATTTTGGTTGCTTGGGTTTGGTTTAGTTTTGTAAACGTCCCCCCCCAAAAAAAAAAAACCCTACCTCATTCTGCATATCATTTTGGATGAGCCAGAGAAGACAGAAATCCATGCTTGACTCCCATGCCTTCTCCTTCTCCCCACCCTCACTGCATGTTCTGGCTAAGGTGTCTCCCATTTGGTTCTGTAGATTTCTCAGAGGGAGCCCCTGTGGTGTTATGCATCCGGGAGAGCTGGGTTTGGGTCCCAGCTGTGACACTCTCCAGCTGCATGACCGGAGCCAGGCATTTAACATCTGGGACTTAGTGACCCCTGGGTGAATAGAGATGGTTATTCTTTCATTACAAATTCAACTGCAACTAATATTTGTTGTGGTAGTAGCTGTATGTTTGTATTTAAAGATGCAAAGAGAGCCCTGAGCTAGGAGCTGGAAGGATGTAAGGCTCACTTAAGATTTAATTCCTGCTCTATTGGAACTTAACATTTACTAGAATAACAACTCATGGGTAGGTAGCCTTACACACACATGAGAATTTTAGCATAGCACCTAATATAAGTATGGCGATTATTTTTTTATTCAGTTTACAAATGTGGAAGCTGAGACTCAGATGTTAAATGGCCTGATATAATTTGCCTAACGTTTTTTGAATCTATTTTACTTATGTCTATTATATGGAGCAAGGTGGGCAGTTTGGGGATGGAAAGGGTGGGGGTGTTGAATTATTTATTCAATCAGTTAGCATTTATTAAATGTCTGATGTGTACCAGGCAATAAGGATTCCCCCATCCCAACCACTAGAATGTGATTCCATTAGCATAGTGAATTTGCAGTAATAAAATTCCCTGTACTCATGAAGAGCTGCCTGGGGACATTAAGAGGTTAATCAACTTGCTTAGGATCACACAGTTGGTGTGGTCAGAGGTAGATCTTGAACCCATGTCTTTCAGATTCTGAGGCCTGCTCTCTATCCAGGGGCAGTTAGATGGTGAAGTAGATAGAGCACTGGCCCTGGAGTCAGGAGGACCTGAGTTCAAATCCAACCTCAGACACTTGACATTTGCTGGCTGTGTTACCCTGGGCAAGTCACTTAACCCCGATTGTCTCAAACATCTAGAGCCACCTCTAGTCACTCACCTTGAGCCACCTCACTTAAATCCAATTCACTGCAAGCCACAACAGTGATGTATATCACAGTTCTCTTCGAGAATTGAAGGATAAATAACAATCTACTTTTCCACACAGCCTGGGCATACACAAACAAAAAAATGACTGACAGTCACTGTTCTCAAGGAGTTCTAGAGCCCTTAAGGGTTCTTAACCTGGCATCCTGTTAACTTATTTTTTAATACCTATGTTTTTGATTAATCAGTTTGCTTTATCATCCTGTATATTTTAACTTCTGCATTTAAATATATGATTCTGAGAAGGGATCCACAGGCTTCACCAGACTATGGCCAGAATGCCCTTATCACATAAAAAAGGTTAAGGACTCCTACTAGTATTACTGCTGCTAATAATTAGTTAACTAATTAATATGTCATAGCTAAATAAATATAAATAAATAATAATAAATAGTTTAATTTATATAGCGTTTTAAGTTTTGCAAAGCATAGCACGTATCTTATCCCAGCTGTCCCTCACAACAACCGTGGAATGCAGGTGCCGTCACTACTCCCATTTTTCAGAGAAGAAAACTGAGGATGAGAGGTCAAGTGATTTGCCCAAGGTCACACAGATAGTAAGCAATAAAAACAGGATTTAACTTGTCTCTCAGTTCTCCTTTCTTATACACAGAGAGAGGCTACCTTTCAGAGCAGAGGATGGGTCCTCTGTGTAATCTCTCATTTAACTCCTCTCTGATCTAATTTCTGTATCTATTCAACAGGACTAATGGTTAGCCTAAAAATATTCCAGAACCTTTCATTTTCACCCAATTTTCCCACTTTCTATTCTGAAAGTTTCCATTGCTGACTTGGCATCTCAAACTTGGCCTTATTCTCATTCTGTATCCCAAGACCGCCACAGTCTCCTGCTGCCTCTGTAACCGATGGAGAGTCGTTATATCATTTAAATGTCTCCAGCATCTGTCCATTCCTTCTGTCTCTTTTGCTATTACCATACTTCCAGCATTTACTCCCTCTTGCCTGGACTATTACAGTAACCTTCTCATTATCTCTGCTTGCATACTCTTAGTCTCCTAATCCAGTCTCCTCAAACTCAAATAGAAATGGGGGTCACTAAACCGGATGTAAGGTTCTTTGTAGGCTGCCCTTAGAAAACCACATATTAACATGATGATGAATCATATTTTTATTTTTATTAAATATTTCCCAGTTACATTTGAATCTGGTTTAGAAAGCACTGGGGAATGTTGCTGGTCACAATGAAGCCCGAAAAGCTATTTAACATCTCTGTTCTAATCCATTTTACTAATCCTCTCAGATCTGACCATGTTTAGTCACCTGCCCAGAAACTTTCTATAATTTTTATCAACTAATAATAATCAGTTGGCATAGGATTTTATAGAAATTGTATTATTTCATCCACACAAAGACCCCAAGGATTCTGGTGGTATTATTGTACCTATTTTATAGAAGTGAAAACTGAGTCAGAAAGAAAATTAATTGACTTGACTATGGTCGTCATTGTTGTTCAGTTGTTATAGTCATACCCGACTCTTTGCAACCCCATTAGGGGTTTTCTTAGCAAAGATAATGGAATGGTTTGCCATTTCCTTCTCTGGCTCATTTTATATATAAAGAAACTAGGTTAAGTGACTTGCCCAGGGTAACACAGCTAGTAAGTGTCTGAACCAGATTTGAATTGATTGAACAGATTTGCCCATGGTTACTTAGTTAATAAATGTCTGAGGCCATATTTGAATTCGTCTTCCTCATTCTAAGTCTAGAGCTCTATGCAATGTGTCACCTAGCTGTTCCTTTGTTTGGACTACAGAAAATTAAGTCCAAATTACTTAGCTTGACATTCATTCCTGAGGCAGCTAGGTGGCCCAGTGGATAAAGCACCAGCCCTGGATTCAGGAGTACCTGAGTTCAAATCTGACCTCAGACACTTGACACTTAACTAGCTGTGTGACCCTGGGAAAGTCACTTATCCCTCATTGCCCTGCAAAAAAAAAAAAAAAGAATACTTACATTCATTCCCTCCACAATATCACCTTTTCTTCAGTCTTGTACCACTCTCTTTCATATAAGCTACATTCTAGCCAAAGATATGCTTTATCTTCCCCAAATTTACCTCTCATTTCCCTACTTCTTCATCTTTGCTCATTACCATTGGAGTCACTTCCCCCTACATCCTCACCAGTTGAAATCCTCTCCATTCTGCCTCAGACTTTACATTCCCAACCTTCCTCAACATTTCCTTCTGCTGAAGTCCCTTCCTTTCTTTTAGACCCAACTCAAGTGCTATTTCTTCCATGGAGCACTCCATCATCTCCCCCAACTGAAAACGATCTCTCCCTCCTCAAATGTCTCATGCACTTTACCTAGTCTTCATTTTAAAATTTCTCTTAATCTCTCTTGTATCACTTTTATTTATATATTTGTGCTTCCCCTCCATTAGGTTGTGAGTTTCTTAAGGTCTCTCTATCCTCAGTGCCAAGCATGGCACCTTGTATAGGGTAAGCACTTAGTATTTGCTAAATCATTACATAATGTAATGGTATTTTGTCCCATACTGCTAGTTTACCAAATGCTGTTTTTGAAAAAAATAACAGAAAATATTAGTGAAGTACACCTGCATATAAGTATTTTCTCATCTTATCAAGCATTTATTTTTTCTTCCTTTATTCTCCACTGAAATAAAAAAAGAAAAAACATAACTCCTGTAGAAAATGTGCATAATCAAACAAAACAAACTTCTATATTGGCCATGGTTTTAAAAAAGCCTGCATATTGAGTCTATCCCTCCTCTGTAAGGGAGCGGGTGTCTTCATCAGTCTTCATCATTCATCATCATTCATCATCATTCTTCATTCAACATTCTTCATCATCAATTCTCTGGATCCTTGAATTGATAACTTCTTTTAAAATTATCCATTCTTACATTGTTGTTGTTAGAGTATTAAATGTTCTGATTCCGCTCACCTCACTCTGTGTTGGTTCTTACAAATCTTCATGCATAAAATTATTTATGAACCTCCACATTAGATTATAAACTCCATGAGGGCAGTGACTGTCCTATTTATCCTTGAATTCCCTTGGACATAGGAGACACTCAGGAAAAATATGTTGACTTTCATTGCTCAGGATGCATTCAGCGACTGGAAATATTTGTGTTTTTAATGGTATCCCACATTTTCTGTCTCACAAAGAATTTTCCTCGCAATAGCCCAGTGTGGTATATGGTGCAAGTCTCATTTCCCTACTTCACAGATAGATGAAGAAAGCAAGATATTAGAGGGCATGAGCAACTTGCCCGAGGTCATGAAGCTATTAAATGCCAGAGCTAAAAGTTGATCTTAGATTTTCTCAATGCAAGTCGATTATTCCATGCACCCTTTTTGAAAGAGAGACTGTGGTATGGCTAGGTGAGGAGTTTGACATAGGACATATGTCCTACATACAACTTGGCAGCGTTGAGTGACTATGATCTGAGTGGGAGATAAAGGTTGAGTGAACCACAAAACATCCCTGAAATATTCAGCAGCTGCTGGTATTCTTATTCTTCCTCCTCCTTCCCATATTGTCCCTGCCCCCCACCTGCCAAATTTATTGAATGCTACAGAAGGACATTTGGAGTGTGTTAAAATTTCTAAGGTCAAGTCTTGTCAAAATCTGGATGCAGTTGGTTAAATTTAAACAAAACAACAACAAATCCGTATTTCAGAAGGGGGCATAAACAACTAAGCCCTCACTGTCAGACAGTATGCATTGTCTTGTACTATGTAACTTTTTTTATATGTCTGTGCCTTATGTCCTGTTTTGGGTGATGTTTTGCACATATTGGGATGTCAGCCTTGGGTATGAATTGCAGGATTTTCTGTCTATGCCTCCATGTGCTGCCCTCAAATTGGATGTCCCGGGGAGTGAAGGGGTTTGGTCATAGAATCATGGAATGTTAGAGATGGGATGAACCTTAAAATATAGATTTAGGGGAGGAAGAGACATTAGAGAAAAAAGAATTTTAGAGGTAGAAGGGACATCGAGGTATAGAATCTTAGTGCTGGAAGAGATACTGGTACACAGACACTGGTACACAGCACTGACAGGAATCCCCGTACATAGAACGTTAGAGATGGGAGGGATCCCTGGACACAGAATGGTAGAATTAGGAGGGAATCACTGGATGTAGAATGTTAGAACTGGGAGGGGTCTTAGAACACACATTGTCAGAGGTGGGAGGCACTTGAGAACATAGAATGCTTATAGAATGATGTTATATTGTTAGATATAGAAGGGAACTTGGGGCATACATTGTGAGGGTAGAAGGTAGAATGTTAGAGGATGGGAGGGACTTTTAGCACATGGACTCTTAGAGCTAAGGGTGAGGACGGGGAAGGAACTTTAAAATTAGGAATCTTGAGGCTGGAAGAAACATTAAAGAAAGTTTAGTCCAAACCCTTCGTTATGTAGATGGTGACCCTCAAACCCAGAATCTTGCTTTTAGGCGTGTCTCACTCGAGAATTAGCCCTTAAATCACTGGGAAATTAATTGCACCGGACACTGGGCACTTGACCATGTGATTCGGAGGCTCCCGCCTTCATCCTGCCTAGATTGCACATGGGCTCGGCGGCGTTCTTCTCGGCAAACTTCGAGTATGTGCAGAAACTTATTCTGCGCTTCAAAGGTGCTTGCTTTGCAACTTCTGCAGAGCCTGCACAGAATCCCCCTGCGAGTAGACCGGCACAGACCCCAATATGTGCAGTACCTCTCCTTTTATAAGTTCCTGTGTTGTTGATGTATTTTTTTACCTTGACTCCCCCTCTCTCCTCCCCACCCCGTCCCAAACCTCCCGTGTGTTCCTTAAAAGTATTTTATTTTTTCTGTCTGTGTTTGTGCTTGTGGTCCGCAGGTCGTCCCTTGCATTGTTCATCTGCTTCATCAACCCCTATTGAGCAGTCCCCTTCCCCTCCCCCTTCCCCACCGGCCAATGAGAGCCAGAGGAGGTTGCTAGGCAACGGTGTGGCCCAGCCAACCCAGGACTCTGACTCTGAGGAAGAGTTTGTCCCTAATTCATTCTTAGTTAAAAGTGGCTCCGCAAACCTCTGTGTCCCCGCCAATGGTAAGTCACTCTCTCTCTTTCTCGACCTAACTTTGTTCTCTCTTTGTCCTCCCGCAAGGTGCGTTGCGGGGGCGGGGGAGGGGGGGGGGGGCTCTTGCATGGAAGGTGGAGACAATGGTGTGTTAGCTTGGATGTGTGATTTGCCATGTGGTGTGTTTATGAAGGGTCCCTGCTTGCTTGCCCGCTGATTAAACTCTGCAGCTTCTCCTCCCCTCCCGTAGTGTCCGAGGGCTGGATTTGGGGGCGCTCTCCCTATCACAAAGAGCCCCTCTGGGTTTGGGTGAGTTGGATCGATTTTTTTGTTTTGTTTTGTTTTTGTTTTTGTTTTTTAAAGAAAGGGGGGAAAAGTTCCACCAGCTGAAACTCCAGCCCCGAACTCGTCACCGAAAGTTCCCGGGCTAGGAGCATCCTGCGATGGTGGGGTGGTGAAATGCCATGACAACTTAGAAGTCAGTGCTTGTTGCCAGGAAACGCTGCCCGGTAACCAGCGGGGCTACAAAAGCCACTGGCTTCGCCACTTGGCTTCGCAGAAACATTTGGAACTTTTCATTCTAAGTCGTGGTGTATTTTTGAAAGTGTGGTATAGGTAAAAGAACTTTGGAATCAGAGGAGTTGGCTTTGAGGCTGATTCCTGTCAATAGTTCACCTGGGAACACACTGAGTGAGTCGTTTAAGATCTAAGAGCCTCAGTTTCCTCACCTGTAAAAGGAAGGAAATTGAACTAAGTCAGCTTGAAGCTCCCATGTATTTCTGAATCTTTTCGTCTCTGCAGCGCTAGCCTTTTGGGATAGTGTTGGGAGAGGGCTGGACTAAAGCTGAGTCGGGTGACTTGGGTGCTGACTTCGAGAATGGTTGTCCCCAGTATAAGGCTGTGCCTCAGTTTCCTTATGTCTAACATGAGAAAACCGGACTCTGACCGAGGAGGTCCCCTCCAACTGTGAGACACAGTATCCTAGGCTCTGCAAGTCTTATAATCAGTTTTTCTACTTTCTCACCTAGGGAAAAACATAGATTTAGACAATGGAGTTAAGGATACCTGTTAGAGAATGAGCTTCTTGACGTTTGGAAGATTTATTCACATTTTAAAAAAAATATCCATTTAGTTCTGGACTTTGTACGGAAGAGGTGTTTAATAATTGGTTGTTCATTTGAATGCGACCTGCTTGCCTGGTTGTGTTCCCCAATTTGTGGCAGGAAATAGCCCAGAAGGGGTCTGGGTCTTTAAGAACCCAAGAGACTTGATGGAGAAAAGATTCAGGAGGGCTGTTGGTCGGGGCATTTGGGAGGTGGGCTGTGATCCCCAACTGAGTAGGAGGGAGAAGAAGCTGGGAGAAGGTGGGAAAAATCAGGATATTGCCTAATTAAAGCGTTAAGCGTTCCAGGGGATGCCTCCTTCCCCTCCTCCTATTTTCTGGAGACCTAGGGCAATAAACCTGGGAAAAGTTGTTGACTACCACGTGTTAGATTCATCAAGTGGCTCATTACCTGCAGCAGGGTAAACATCAACAGGGGACTCAGCCTTGGCCGAACTGGTTCCCTGCTCCCAGCCTGAGTGAATCAGCTGCAGCCCCACTGATTTATAGAGGAGGCGAAACCATTAGAATGAGCTGGACCCTGAAGGTGTGAGCAAAGAAGCTAATGGCTGCTTCTAGATACAAATCCTTTTCCTCCCAGTCCCCCACCCCCCTCTCCAACCACCCTGGGCTCTTTTTCCTCTAAAGAATGTGGAGAAGAGACCTTGACATTTAATGCATTTTTAAACTTCCTTTCTTCAGTGACTCTGATGTGTTTTGTATAGTGAAAATAAGCTTGCCTGAAGAGGCTTTTCAGAGAAGAAGGCTAGGACAGTCCTGCTGGGGGGAGGGGGGGGAGCAAAGAGAATGAGAATTCTCTTGGGGAAAACACAAATGTTGCTCTAGATCAGGACTTCTTAAACTTTTCCCACTCATGACCCCTTTTCACTCAAGAAATTTTTACATGACCCTGGGTATATAGGTATATAGAAATAGGTATACATAACCTTTTACTGTTGCCAATTTTTTCGCCACCCCCACATTCAGTTATGGGACTTAGAGTTGTGGGTCTAACTCACATCCATGCTTAAGGCTGTGATGCCTTAAGAAATTCAGTAACAGTACCACCTAGTTGCATCTATGTAGGTTCCATTCAAAGGAGGTAGTGAATAGTTGGAAGAGCCTTGCATGGTGTTGTTTACACCTCCCTAGGCTAGCAGCTAGCTAGCTGGCCTTGGATCCAGGTCAAGACCCACATGGGACACACTGACTTGGCTGTGTGACCCTAGGCAAGTCATTTAACATGTGGGAGCTCTATAAAACTCTCTGAGTTTGCAGTTGCAGAGAAGGTGCCGACTAGCTTTGGTAGAAGCAGATTACTCATTTGGGAGTCCCTATACCAATGAAATCACAGGTTCAGTATGACAGGTTCTTGATAAATGTATAAATTGACTTTTACTCAAATTGGAGTCTTAAATCTATTATTCTGGCTGTGTGACCCAAAGTAAGTCACATTTCCCTCCCCTGGCCTCACTATCCTCTTCTGTAAAATGAGGGAGTGGGATCAGAGGCTCTTTCAAGCCCCTTCCATCTCTGAAAGGCCTATGGCTTTAATGTGAGAGGAGTTCGAATCCTAAGGACTGATAACCTTTTAAAGATGATTGTGCTATACATATATTTTTTCCCTTTGTTCACCTAGGAATAAATATACCCAGAAGGTTGTGGGGTTTTTTTAGAGAGAGATTTCAAAACCTTAATCTCTCCCTTTACTAATTAACTGAGCTGCAGCAAAAGCATCGTTCAGAGTCTTCGGTGAGTTGATGACATTACTGCATTATTGATGTGCAGGGAAGTTAGTGAGACTTTGTGTTGGCTCTTGGGCTGCTGGCTTATTTATTCTGCTTTCTGCCAGTGACTGGCTCTCTGCTGCTGTGGTTTGTAGACACTTTGCATTCCCGGAGGGGTGCCTTTCTTTGTGTGTAAAATTCTGCAGGTTGGTAATAAATATGTCCCACACCCAGACAGAGTGTCTGGGCTCTCATTTGCTGGGTGACTTCGAGTCCTTCCTAACAAGAGATGCAGGTAAGAAGGCTCACTAGCCTCTTGTGATGGATTCTAGGATGACACTCTTGGCTTTAAGCAAAAATCAGAACAAAATAACAGCAGGTCCCACATACACAAAAATACAACAAAGGTCACCTGTGAAGGCACTTGGAATCTATTAAGCATCCTTTCTGCCAAGAACCTGAGAGTTATAGATGAATGGGGGTAGGAGCAAAAGAGGCAGTGCATAGATAGAATAAGGTAAATTATGCTTTGCACCCTCCCCCCCAAAAAATCTTCCAAGAATAGGAGAGCCTTGCTAATGATTTCTCTAAAGGGATTTGTTGCTTTGCACTCCACAGATTTAGGGCTGTAAGGGACCTTAGAGAGCATCTATTCCAGCCCCCCTCACTTTATAGATGAGGCCACTGAGAATATAAGATCCTTAAGAGTTGGGTTTGTTTTAGGCTCTGTATTTGTATCCCTGCACAGCGCTGGACCCAAAGAAGGATCTCCATTAAATCCTTGTTGGTGGCTAGACTGAGGCCCAGAAGGTTTTAAGTCGTTTGCCAAAATCACTCAAGGACCAACCAGCAAAAGCTGAATTCAAATCTAGATTTCTTTTCACTAATACACTTGTCTCCCCATAAGGCCTGTTTCTCTTAGACTTAGCTTACCCACTGTTATTGGCTCAAAACAAAACATAAATATTTAGAGAGTAAATAGTTTTACAAAGTCCTTTCCTCAGAGATACTCCCTTCTTTGGTCCTGTTTCCTCATCTTTGAATTGAGGAGACTGGACTAGGTGACTAGAGAGGGACAAAGGTTCCCCCCCCCCCATTTAGAACCCTGTGACCCACACTCCTGGGGGCCTTATTATCCAGATTTTACAAATGAGACTTGTATGTTAAGTGACTTGCCCAGGGTCACGCAGCTACTAAGTGTCAAGGCAGCCTAATTGGTGGCAAAAACCAGTAAAAAGCTCATTTAGTTTAAAATGGAGTTTACTACAGATTGAAGCCTCTTCCTTGCCGACTGCCTAAGAAGCTGCCTTGGTATCAGCGCTGCCTGAGAATGACTTCCAAAAGGATTTGTGTTGTACTTTTTAATTAATCCCTCCTAGGCTCTCTTTCCACAGCTGTGTAAACTCAATCTTACAGGAGTCAATCCAAAGTAAGTAACACCCAGAGAGCAGCACTGTGGTTGTGAGTCCCCGTGTAAATTGCAAGGAGGATGCAGGGGGGCTTGCAAATCAGGCCACTGTATCTTCAGAAATGGCAAACGCAGTTCTCCCTTGTATCTGATCTCTCTTCGTGCCCAAAGAAAAATTATATAGA
Source organism: Dromiciops gliroides (assembly GCF_019393635.1). Lineage (NCBI taxonomy): Eukaryota > Metazoa > Chordata > Mammalia > Microbiotheria > Microbiotheriidae > Dromiciops > Dromiciops gliroides. The sequence goes on along the minus strand of NC_057863.1, from coordinate 551,886,172 downwards.
ACTCTCCAGGCTAGAAAAATATTTGAATAAAATTCCACCTAGGAGTATTTGAAAAGCCAAGGAGGTAGTTAGGATCAAAGGTGGGTTGGCATTTGTTTACTTAAGGACCTTTTTATTAGTGATTTAATATTTGTAAAAAAAGCACTTAGCAAAATGCTTGGCACTTAGTAGGTGCTACATAATATTCCCTTCTCTCCTCCTTGTGTCAGAGCCCTGGAGCTAGAATTTGAATCAAGAGTTGTACTCCCCATTAAGCTTTTGGTACCTGTGACAGTCACTTGACTTTTCTGGGCCTTGGTTTCCACGTAGGTGATTTGGTGGTAATAATCTTTCCAAGACCTGCCTCATCCAGTTGCTGAGAAAAAATCATGTTTTAAAGCCGTAAGGCACCCCCCAAAAAATAGCTTCAGTTTTTATTATTACTAATGAAATCGTGATCAAAAGTCCTCCATGTCATAACACAGACGTTCATGCATTGCCGTAGGTAAAATTTTTATTCATGTTATATTTTTTTGTTTGGGAACTGGTGTGTAAACTCCCTTCGCTAAAACAGCATTAATAAGTATAGTTTCTAATATCACAGAGCTGCCTGGAGCATTTAAAGGTTTGAGGGACTTGCCCAGAGTTACACAGCCTGTGAGTATCAGAAATATCAGCCAGTCTTTGACTCTAAACTCAGGATGTTATCCACTACTGCATTGTGCCTTATGGTCTTTGTATAAGTAGTAATAATTTTCATTTTGTCTACACCAATGATTTCATAGGTGTAGAGAATGCCTTGTGAAGAAACCTCATCTACCAATATACCTCAACACCTGCGCTGGAATTTATAATCTTAATTGTGAGAAATTAAATAGACTGGATTGTCAGGATTATAGAGGCAGTGGTTGTCAGAGGGCTTGAACCCAGCTTTTCTTCAGACTCCAAGGCAAACTCTCTTTTTCTCCCTCTCTGTTGCCCTTCCGCCCTCTTCTTCTCCCCCTCTCCCTCTGTCTCTCACTCCCACCCACCCACCCATGGCATGCTGCCTTTTAGTAATAGTAATAACAGAAGATGTGCATAGTACTTTATTTGATGAAGAAAAGAAACTGTTTGGGACATTGATTGAAACAGAAAGGTTGGTTGATCAGAAGCCAGGGAAGCCTGTGACCCCAGCACTACAAAAGGTTGCTGACTGAGGCTAGGAAGGGTTTCTGTCGACCTTTGGGGAGACTGTGACCGCCATGATAGTCACAGATCCTTAGAGCGTTGGAGTAAAGGGTTACCCCTAGCAATTCATGAAACCACCTTGGGCACAGAGTGGTTGACAGATATCTCCTGATTTTAAGTTCAGAACCTTTTCCACTTTGTTCTAGTTTCTCCTCAAAGAAAACATGAAATTGTGCATCCTTTGAAGTTGAGAGGGGTTTTTTGTTTTTTTTTATGGATGGCCCTACTTAACAAAGAAATATTGGGGACCTCCCCTCTCTGAAGGTCCTTGGGAATGAATTTCCAGCTTTAAGCATTCTATTGTCCATCAGCATTCCAGAGAATAGGGCATGGACTGGACTTAAGGAGACTGATTAACAGAAAAACTGATTTCCAGAGAAAGTTGCAGTGTTCTAAATATTAACCGGGAGAGCATGAGCTAAGTTTTAGGAAATGCTTTCCGACAGACTTACAGGGGTGATGGAATGGTCTTCCACAGTTAATTTCCTTAATTCAGCACGGGGCTTCTAGCTTCCATTTTTCATTTCACAGCTGGCCCAAGGACGCAGATTGGTCAGTGTCACCTTTGCTTCTCATCAATTTCATTCAGGTGCTCAGGCCTTACTATCCAGGGCTCTAAATGGTTGGGATTTTATCATTTGAGGGTGAGAGAAGTGTTCATTCTCCTTTTTTAAAAAGGGAAATGTTTCTATTTATCTTAGATTCTTTCAATAATAGTAACAGTAATAGCAGGATCGTCACTCATTTCACTAACACTTCACAGTTGACAAAGTAGACTCCTTCTGGCACCCTGCCCGGGGTGGTTGGAGTGCAAGAGGATACTAGCCAGTACCCTTATTTTACAGATGGGAAAACTTAACTAAGAGGAGAGGAAATGATTTGTCCAAGGTCTCCAAAGTAAGTAATAGAGTCAGTACTCAACCTCAGAACTTCAGATCCAATTCTGATGTTCTTTACCCTGTGCCATGAAGCCTTTCTCAAAACCACTTCTCTCCAATAATCCAAAAACTTTAAAAAATCTTAATAAGATTTGAAAAAAATCTTGTGGGAGAAGAATCTTGTCACCTAGGGAGGAAGCATGCCCCGCCCCAGATGTTCGCCCCTTGAAGCACAGCCCTTTTCACCCCATATTAGTTATGTCCCTGAATATGGTATTACGGGAAGAGCACTAGACTTGGAGAAAGTGTGATTCGAATCCCACTTTGGTCACTATCTTTGTAACCCTAAGAAAGATATTTAATTTTTCTTGACTTCAGGGGGTGAGGATGTAACAATAACTGTACCTTTCTTAAAAGAGTGTCAGGAGAAAAGCATTTGAAGCAGTGTAGACATGTGAATTATTGTAAGTTCACTTATGCCATTCTTGCTGGGAAAGCATTTGAAGCAGTGTAGACATGTGAATTATTGTAAGTTCACTTATGCCATTCTTGCTGGGAAAATCTCACACATGTATTCCTTACTAGGTCCTGCAAGAGGGAAGTGTGGCCATGTGGTAGATGAATTTTCCAGTTGTTTTCTAATTAGCAAATCTTCCTCATTCTCTTGGGCCAGAAATCCCAATGTTGGTAAAAGTAGCATCAGGAGCTAGAGAAGCTAGATTTTGAGACTGGGTTCCAGCTATTAGCATCTGTGTGACTGGGGCAAGTCACTTACCCTGAAGAGTTAAGGCTCTCCCTGAATGAATTCAATTCAGTACAGTAAACCCTATTATATAAGGAGAGCACTGATCTTGAAGTGATAGGATAGTGCCAGGCACACAAGAGGCACTTAATAAATGCTTGATTGATTGGACCTAGGCTTGAATCCTAGGTCTTCTCCTTAGTACCCATGTGACAAGTCACGTAACTGTCCTGTGCCTCAGTTTCCTTATTTGTAAAACGAAAGGGGGGACTAGATGCTTGATAAGACCCTCTCTGACTCTAAATCTGGGATATGAGTGAGATATTACAGTAATGCAAAGACCTTGGCACCTAGTAAGCACTTCCTCCATAAGTGGTTTTTCATTTATTCATTCATTTTACTCAGACAGCGAGAGCCAGTTTCTTCTCCATGAAGCTGGACTTTTGTTTCTAAAGGAGCCTGCAGATAATCCCATCTCTCTTTTGAGATGTGCTGCCCACAGAACACCATTAAAGGTTGGTCTTTTGTCCTCCCTTCTCAGCCAGAACTGTGATCAACAGACCGTGACCCTGCTGTGTCACCGGTCTCCTGAGGCCTCAGTAGCGCAGCTGGATGTGGGCCTGGCCACTGTTCCATGTCCCAGACCCATTCAAGCAAATCAGCTCTAGTGCCTCTAACCCGAGAGCAAAAGATCCTGGCATCGGGGGCCTTGGACATCCCTCCTGAGTGCTGGGACACAGTCAAGCAGCCAGACCTCTTGTCGCTCTCAGCCAAGGCAGCAGAATAGAGAGAGCCCTGGACACGAGAGCTGAGGACCAGGATTTGACAACCAGCGGTGATGCCTATTGTGCTGTGTGACTGTGACTGACTGAGTCTCTCCTGCTCTCTGTTAAAGGAGGAAAATCATACTTGTCCTATATAAAACTGAAGAGATTTGTTTATGGAGGAAGGCACTATCTTCATATGGGCAATTATTATAAATAGCATTTTGGATTATTGAGGTGTCTCATTCACATCACTTATGTAGAGATTGAAGAGACCATCTCATCCAACCCCCTCATTTTACATGGGGAAACGGAGATTCAGAGATGTTAAGGTGACTTTCCCAAGGTCACAGGGTAGTCAGGATTTGAACTTTTTGGCTCCAAATCCAGTACCCTTATACCACATTGCACTCGCTCACGCATTCTCATTCTCTCTCTCTCTCTCTCTCTCTCTCTCTCTCTCTCTCTCTCTCTCTCTCTCTCTCTCTCTCTCTCTCTCTCTCTCTCTCGGCATATAATAGTTGAATTTTGAAAGATCTGTAGGTGCTTTAGCCCCTAAGATAGAGAGTATGGTCTTCTCCTTCTATGTAATTCTTAAATTTCCTAATAAATCCTAAATAGAGTCAACCCATCAAGTCAGCAAGCATTTATTAAACCCTTACTGTATTCAGCGCTGTGCTAAACTCTGGGAATATAAGCAATAAAGAACAACAGTCCCTGCCCTCCAGAAGCTTACATTCCATAGGGGGAAGGTAATATTTTAAGGGAGCTAGAAGCTTAAAAGGGGGGAGGGAAGTACAGGAATGAAGGTACCAGCCTTAGGGAGAATGTAGAGAATTTCCATCCAGAGAGTAGGCATTCAGCCTGAGGAGAGATAGACGTGGCAGATAGGACTGGACTTTCTTCTTACAGTGGAGGCTCTAGGAGGAATCGGCCAATCAGAGCAGGAGAGGCCACTGGGATGGAGGGCACTTCCAGTGGCTGAGGTGGTTGTGTGGTGGCATGAGTTTCCAGACTGAAGGACTTGGTGGTGGAGCATTGCAGAGAAAGTCCAGCAGAGTCAGGAGAGGATCACAGAGGCCCTGCCCAATGACATTTGGGCTCCCTTCCTTTCTCAGGTGATGGATACCACATAGCTATTCTCTTGCCTTCTTGGCTCAGTATCAGCCCATTTCCTTACTTCTAGCATACAAGTCATCCCTGGTAACCCGCTGCAGCCTACTTACACTCACCATGTATCTTTCCCATGAGCTTTACTTATTTGCAACACTCATTGCTCTAAGATAATGCCCTTCAATGATTTGCAGCCCTAGAGCATGCTGCAAATATATCCACACCAAATAGATGGGCTTATTTTTTTTTTAGTGAGGCAATTGGGGTTAAGTGACTTGCCCAGGGTCACACAGCTAGTAAGTGTTAAGTGTCTGAGGCCGGATTTAAACTCAGGTACTCCTGACTCCAGGGCCGGTGCTCTATCCACTGCACCACCTAGCTGCCCCAATAGATGGGCTTTTGTGTGAGAAAACAGCAGTGAGGGATCAAAGAAAGCAAGACAGCATGGTGTAAATGGGCTAGGGGGCTGGCCTTGGTATTTGGGAAACCTGGCTTCAAGTTCTTTGTCTGATCCATATGAGGTGTGTGACTCTGGGCAAGTCACAGAATCTCCCAATGTCCATGTTCATCTCTGAAGACTATAAATTAAAAAGGAATTGGGGCAGCTAGGTGGCATAGTGGATAAAGCACCGGCCCTGGAGTCAGCAGTACCTGAGTTCAAATCTGGCCTCAGACAATTAACACTTACTAGCTAGCTGTGTGACCCTGGGCAAGTCACTTAACCCCACTTGCCTCACTAAAAACAAACAAACAAACAAAAAAACAAAAATTATAATATGAGAGGAAGAGTACTCTAAATCTTTCATGAAGAAGAGATCATGCTGCATTTCTTGTTTTCTGAGTGAATTTGTCCACTGCCAGTGTTGTTCAGGTGTGTCTGTCTCCTTTTGACACCATTTGGGCTTTTCTTGGCAAGGATACCTCTCCAGCTCATTTTACAGATGAGGAAACTGAAGCAAACAGAGTTAAGAGTCACACAGTAAGTGTCCAAGGCCAGATTTGAACTTGGGAATAGGAGTCTTCCTGATTCTAGGCCTGGCCCTCTAACCACTGGGTCATGTAGCTACCTAATAACATCCATTGCCAGTAAGTGTGGTTTAATGAGAAGGATTTCTAGGTGTGGGAGCCTGCATACCTACTGCCACTCATTTGCTCTTTTGACTTTGGCAATTCATGTCCTCTCTGAGCCTCAGTCTCCCCCTGCAAAATAAGGTTATTAAGCAGAGCAGCAATTTCCAGTATTTTCTAGTAGAAGAATATTATTTCAACCTAACAAAAAAAAAAGATTCCAGGACTCCTTGTAAGAGAAGAGTCACACTATTTGCTAATAGTCATGATTGTATATCATGTATATACAATGACAAAAGAAAAAAAACCTGCTATTCATTCAGTAATGCTTCACAAGAACATCAGAGAGATGCTATTAATTATTGGTATTAAAGGATTGTGGTCAGCCTTAGCACCCGGACAGCCCAGGACCAAGTCCAGCTCCAGACACATGCATGCAAGTCACTCAAATAGCTGAGAGCATGCTCAGAGTCTGGTGGAGATGGTGGTGGCAGGATCTCCCCTCCCTGGGGGAGGTAGCCTGTTCCACTACAAAAGGGAATACATCTGTGTGGGGCCTAATAAGTGTTCATTCTGCCCAATGGCAGTGCTCGGTGCACATATGGCTTAGTATTGCTGAGATTTGAGAAGCCCTGAGCTAGACAAAAGTGTTTTCGGGTCCATTCCAGCTCTCCTAGTCTCTGTTGGAAGGTCCCCTTTCACATGCTGTGCTCTAAGGGCCCGCTCAGATCGGGCATTCTTTTTTCTATGGGACTTTCTGGCATTCTTTGCTCTAAGGTCTTTTTCAGTTCTGATATTCCATGTTCTAAGATCCCTTCTAGAGTGTTCTTTGTTCCAAGTTCCCCCACACACACCCGGGATTCTTTGTTCCTAGGTCCTTTCTAGCTCTAATATTCTGTGTTCTAATGTTCCTTCCAACTGAAAAACAGCCTGTTATCCTTAATGTGCTGAGTTCTTTGTGTGGGGGGCAGGGTGCTTTGAGGTGTGCCACTGAGGCTGTGCAGACTACCAAAGTGACTGGTTAATTGCTCCCCAATTTTAACAGGGAAACCATCTGGCTTCCTCATCTCCCCTTCTCCTCTCTGAATTGCTCTTATTTATGTAGGTGCTTTGGATTAAACAACTAGAAAAACATTCCCCTTGCATTTACAGTCTTCTGTGACCAAGGTGGGAACGCAAACAGAAACTCGCATACACGGAGTGCAGAGGTGGCTGGTGTGGCAGGAAGGACCTCTGCCTTGGGAAGCCTGAAGTTCCTGTCTCCTACTTACCTCACTGGATAACTTTGGGATCCCCTAATTTCTCTGAGCCTCTGTCTCCTCATCTTTAAAAGGATGGGCTTGGGACAAGAGCAAGGCCTATTTACCTTTGTCCATGAGCTTTTTTTTTTTGGTTGGTTTGGGTTTTGGTTTTTTTGGTGAGGCAATTGGAGTTAAATGACTTGCCCAGGGTCACACAGCTAATAAGTGTTAAGTGCCTGGGGCCAGATTTGAACTCAGGTCCTCCTGACTCCAGGGCCGGTGCTCTATCCACTGTGCCACCTAGCTGTCCCTGTCCTTGAGCTTTTTAAAAAATATTGTTGATAACCCTATTTCAAGAGAATTTCTGCTTTCCATTGTGATCATCTGTGTTTTATTTTATGTACTTAAAAATGGGATGCTGAGAAGGGGTCCCTAGGCTTGGCCAGAGGGGTCCATGATGAGATTTAGACTCCCTAGATTAGAGCATCTCAAAGTTCTCTTCCAGCTCTGACTTCTAAAAAGGCCCTTCCAGCTCAGAAGGCCTGGGTTTTGATGTACTAAACGTGCCTTTAATTCTGCATTCGATGGCCTCTCCAGCTCAAATAGTCTATATTCCAAAGCTCCTGCTCGCTCTAAAATTCTGCATTCTGCACTATAATGTTCCATGTTCGACCGTCCCATCTACCTCCTTGACATCTTTAAGGTGTATTTAGGAAGAAAGAAACACCTCCCTTTGCCACTGGTGTCAGTCAGTTTACTATTAGAGCGATTAACAGCTTCCATCAATGAAGGAGGAATCTAAGTCCCCTAACTCATCTCCTCAGCTTTCTGGGGTTTGGGTTGGGGTATAGGGTAGGATTAATATCCCTACTCCGGTCAGCTACACAAACAAATCATCCAGGGCTGGAAAATTCAATTCTAAACAGAGTGCTTAATTGATCTACATTTATTCCATTCCCAGCAACAGGAAAAGACTATTTATGCTTGGTACCAGATGAATCAGTGTGATGCCTTTTCCTTCTGGCCAGCTTGTGTTCCCACCAGAGTTGAAAGGAGGAGAAAGTGACTGGTAATTCATTTATGTTCTCCCTCGGAACATATAGTATTTCTATAAATAACTGCAGCGTGGTGTTCAGAGAGGCTGACGGTAATAATAAGCACATTTGCACTTTCTCCTAGGTTCCGACTACTTTGGGGCATTATTTTACTTAACTTCACCCACAGGGCATCATTTCTCTGATTAAGAGAACTTTAAGTAAGGGGAAGTTAAAAGTGACATGTCCAGGGTCCCACAGGAAACTCCTTCACAGCTTTGTAGAGTAGAAAGAACCCCTGATTTAGGTTCAGAAAACTTAGGACCAAATCTGATTTTGGCCACCTGATAGCTGTGTGACCTTGGATAAGCCACTCCCCTGGCCTTCTGTTTCCTCAACTGTAAAAATGGGGTAGAGGCGAGGCAGGGGATGTGATTAGATCAGGTGGCTTCTAAAGTGTTCTCCTCCTTTAAATCCTGCTACCAAGTTTAAATCTGACCTAGGACACTGACTAGCAAGTCACTTCACCTCTGCTTGCCTCAGTTTTTTCTCATCTGTAAAACGGGAATAATAAGAACAACCACTTTCCAGGACCAAATGAGATAATAATTATAAATCATTTGGCACAGTGCCTGGCACTTAGTAAGCTCTATATAAATGTTTGCTATTATTATCACTACAAAAAACAGGGTACCTGCAGGTCAGAAATGATGTCTGCTGGAAGTGGGAACTAATTTACAGATCAGTGCAATCTCCTTAATTCCCACTATCTCAGAACTTGAAAGCTAAAGGAATATTCCAGGTGATCTGGTTCAGTGTTTCCAAAGTTCAGTGATACTTGATACAGGTAAAATTATTTTCTAGGGATGCCAGCCGCTACCTAGAAGTTCAGGGGCGGGGCACTGGGAGCCAGGGCTGGAGAGGAGAAAGAGTTAGGGTTTTCAGTTTATAGTTTTGAAGTCAGGACCTTTGGCAGTAAGTTTTGTGAAGTGTTTATAGTGTTGTTTGGAGCAGCCCAAGAAGCTGAGAAACTCTCGTCTGTCATGTAAGAAAACCAATGTTACTCTATGAGGCATCCCAGAGGTTTTAGGGCAGTTTTAAGCTATCGAAGGCTAGTACGGGACTAAGACTCTGGGGACATCTTGCATTGAGTGCCTACTGTGTACAGAGTTTGAGGATGGATTTGGAAATTTAGATAAGACATGACCCCTGTCCCCATTGAGCTCCCAGTGTGGAAGGAGACTGAGGCTTAGACAATTTAGCTGTAATACACAACTTAACAAGCCGAATGCCTTACAGATGAACAAAGTGATGAATGAGGTTTGAGGAGGAAAGTTACAAGTTATTGGTGATGGAGGAGAGGGAAGGGGAACCTTGGGAAGTAGCAAATAATCAGGTAAAATTGATGGAATTCTAACTTACTGTTTCTTTATACAATTGAAAAGATGGTAGTTCAGGGAATCTAAATAATAATAAGCACATCTTGCCTAAGGTCCCATGGCTAGAAAGTGGTCAGTGCCAGGATGCCAGATACACAAGATGGGAGCCCAAGAGAAGGCTCTTTGGTGGGGGGGGGGTGAGAATCATTCATTCATTCATTCATTTATGGAATCTTCCATTTTACCATGCTAAGGGCTAGGAAATGCAGAAGGTCACCTTAATTTAGAAAATTATTTTTAAGGAGATTTTATTGAGTTGTTTTTAAGGATATATAGTAACTAAGATAATTTCATTTCCTCAAATTATTTCTTAGTGGACTTCAGAGGACTTATTTTAATAACTAGCTAAGACCTATTTGTAATTAGCATAGTAATTGTTTATATCATATTAGTGTTTCTAATCTGCTTGTGGCTGCTACAAAAGTTTATTTTCTTAAATATTTTAATGAGTCCCTCTGCTTTCTACAGACAGTGCAAAGAGGGCTTGTCCAGCAACAAGTGTGGCAGGCACTATCCAAGGCATGGTGCAAATAGCCACAGGGGAAGATGGTAAATAAGACAGTCCCTGCCCTCAAAGAGCTTACGGCCTTGTGTGGGAGATGTCTGGTACACGATACTTTTGTGTTTGTGGCCCCCATACCAGGCTTTAATGCCATGGGCCTAGGATAAGACTCTTCACTTTGTATCTTCCAAAGTACATAGTTCTGCACACATAGTTCTGCTGAAATGAAATTTTTTTGAACTGTAGAGTTCTCTGTCTTACACATGGGCTTTATCCTGAAGCTTTTGGACAGGCACTGTTTTGTTTGTTTACATGTTGTCTCTCTATCGCCAGCACCTATCATTAATACTTTAGTACAGAGTAAATGCTTGATAAAAGTTAATTGAATTGAATTCTGCAGAAAGTAGACCAGTAAGCCAGAACCCTACCTCTGACAATGACTCATGGTGTAGTTTTGGGCAAATCACATAATTTTGCTGGGCCTCACTTTTTTCGGCTCTAAGACAAAGAGAGATGCCTTCTGACTTTAGCTCTGTGAAGCCCTGATAACAAGTAAAAAGGAGAGGTGCATCAGCATCCCTCCTCCCATTTGCTTGTAAGACTCCCTTTCTTCTGCCCCCCCTAACTACCTTGTATTTAATGATATTTATTTGTGTTTATTCTCTTTATATTTATGGATGGATAGAGAGATAAGAGGTTAGTAGATGGAAGGATAGAAAGATAGATAGATCAACCTCCTTGAGGCTTTGACCATTACAGTGTAAACTCTTTGTAAGAAGGGATTATTTCATTCATTGTATTTGTATTCTCAGCATCTAGTCTAGTGCCTAGCATCTAGCAGGTGCTTAATAAATGTTTGTTGGCTCATTGATCAAAGTGTTACGATATGGCCAATTTGGGAATTTGTTTTGCTTGATTATACTCATTTGTAGCAGAGGTTTTGTTTTTCTTGTTTTCCCAACAGTGGAGGCTGTGGGAGGGGGAGTGGAAAAGTTGGTAAGAGGCAGATCTTCTTTGGAAAATAAAATAAAATTTGATATTAAAAAAACAAAGTGCTACGCTAAGACTCAGTGCTGACTATGGCAGGCAGGGAAGGAATCCTGGAGATGGTGACATCTGAGCTGGGTCTTAGAGGACTATTAGAATTTCAGCAGTTGAACTTGAGATTGGAATGAAAAGAGTGGGGCACTCAACAGCAACAAGAATAGACAGCACTTAGGGTACTTCAAGGTTTCCAGAGAGCTTTACATATGTTTTTTCATTGGATCTTCACAGCTCTGAGAGGTAGGTGCCATGATGATCCCCAGTTTACAGATAAGGAAACTGAGGCAGAGGTTAAATGACCTGCCCCCAGGGTTACACAGCCAGTAAGTATATAAATCTAGATCTGAACTGGTGGTTACCCAGTTTAAGCCCTTCACTTCCCAGACTTCCTAGAATTCACACAACTAGTAAGTTGCAGAGTTAGCACTTGAACCTGGGTCTCTTCACTATTCAGGGATGAATATTTTAGAGGCTGGAAAGTATTTTTAGGGTTTTGTAGTTGTTTTGTTTTGTTTTTGTTTTTTATTGGAGGAAGGAGGGAGTGAGGGGAGAGGACTCTTGAAGCCAGTAACTAATAAACTTTTCGTGATTTTCCCCTCTTGGAAGGGATGAGCAGAAATGTGCCTGCGATATTTCTCTTACCACGAGATCATTGCCCATTCTAGACCATGTCACCTTTATGTGGGTCGTGTAGAAAAGGTGATAAAGTCCTGGGAGCTCTGAGGAGCAGTCAATGAAGGGGCCTTTGAAGCTGCAGTGCCTATAGCCCAACTTTCCCAGAATTCCAAAAAAGCCTGTGGCTTTGACCAGCGACAACCTTTGTTGCTCTCAGCAGCAGATAAAGGATTTCTTTTTAACACATTCCGTCCTCATGCATTCAAGATGTGGCTGAGTGTGAGCTCTCTTCGCCGGCAGCTCCCCACCCCTCCGCCCCTGTCCAAAGGGGTCCCTGAAGATTTGGGGAATGGAAACTGCTGAGTTGGATGTCTTCCCACCCCCAGCCCCCTGCCTTCTTTCAAGTGCCTCTGTTTGTGTGACAAGGTGATGCATGAGATCTGTGTAAGCGGCTTACGTGTTTGAGCTGGTGACGGCTGTTGTTTAAGCAGGAGCTGATGGCAAAGGGCGGCGGGGGTTCAAGCTCTGCACAAAAGACAGACTTCTGAGGTCGCCCGAGTCCCTCCGAGTGAATGGCCCCTCCACTTACAACCGACTCTGCCGGTGGGATGATGAGCTCTGTTCTAGCCTCCCTCTGCTGGCCCTTCATTCCGCTTCACCCGGATGGTTGTGATGCCTTCCTCACTGGTCCCCCTGCCTCTAGACTCTCCTTAGTCTCAGGCATTTTCAGTCTGGCCTACATAAAGAGCACCAGACTGGACATCAGACAGGCTAAGCTCAGATCCCCTCTGCTGCTTCCTCCATGTGTGAGGGACCTTGGGTAAGTCCCATCAGTTTTCTTCCTCTATGGAGCTAGGTGGCAGCACAGCAGATAGAGCGCTGGGCCTGAAGTCAGGGAAGTCAATTGCCTCTCCTGAAGTCAGCTTCCCTTCCTTACTTTACAGTGGCTGAGTCATTCTCACTTATTTGACTCAACCTTTGAGCATTTTATTTTGCACCCACTATGTGCCAGGCTCTGTTCTTGATGCTAAAATTAGATAGATTTTTTAAAAATTCCTGCTCCCAGGGGAGCTTAAATTGAAATTGGGGGGTGGGGATGGCACAAGTACATGTGAAAGTATAGAGAGAATAAGTATAAAGTAGTTGAATACAAAACAGTTTGGAGAGATCAGGAAGGCAGAAGGTGGTGCTTAATCTGTAGACTCTTTGAGGTAGAGGTGAAGAGGGAGGCACTCCAGGCATGACAGAGGTGACAGATGGAGTGGCCTGTTTGACAAAAAGAGAACAGGCTAGTTTGGCTGGAGCAAGAAGAGGAGTCGTATGCGAAGAGGCTGGAAAGGTGGGTTGTGGTCAAGTGGTGAAGAGCTTTAAAAGCTGATCGGAGGAGTTTATTCCAGAGGCCTAAGGAGCTCTTGGAGTTGATCGAGGAGGGGAGTGACACTATCACATCTGTCCCTAAAGAGAATCATTTAGGCAGCACTGTGCAATAGGATGTATTAAACTGGGGAGACACTTTTGATGCAGATACTGTTGTAATAATCCACACAAGAGGTAATAGGGGCCTAAACTAAGGGGGTAACTGTGCTAATAGAGTGAAGGGGCTAGGGGCAGCTAGGTGGTGCAGTGGATAGAGCACCAGCCCTGGAGTCAGGAGAATCTGAGTTCAAATCTGGCCTCAGACACTTGACACTTGCGAGCTGTGTGACCCTGGGCAAGTCACTTTAACCCCAGTTGCCTCACCAAAGAAAAAATATAGTGAAGGAGTCATATGTGAGATACATAGAGGGAGAAACAGCAATATTTGGCAACTGTTTGGATATATATATATATAGAGAGAGAGAGAGAGAGACACAGAGACAGAGACAGAGACAGAGACAGAAGCCACCAGGGGGAACAGAAAAGAGAGACAGAGACAGAAAGAGAGGAGGAGGAGGAAGAATAGGGAAGAAGAGAGGCAGAGACAGAGAGAATGAATGAATGGAAGGAAGGAAGGAAAGAAAGAAAGAAAGGAAGAAAGGAAGAAAGGAAGAAAGAAAGGAAGAAAGAAAGAAAGAAAGAAAGAAAGAAAGAAAGAAAGAAAGAAAGAAAGAAAGAAAGAAAGAAAGAAAGAAAGAAAGAAAGAAAGAAAGAAAGAAAGAAAGAAAGGAAGAAAGAAAGAAAGGAAGAAAGGAAGGAAGGAAGGAAGGAAGAAAGAGAGAGAAGGGGGGACAGGCCAAGGTTCCAAATCTGGAAGACTAGAAACATCCAGTCCCCACCCTAGCCTGGTGAACTTCATGAGAGTGGGGCCTCTGTCTTATGGCTGTATTTCCTTCCCTGCTGTGGAGCCCAGCACTTGGCATATATTTTAACACTAGACGGCATCTTGATTTCATGAGTGTGAGTCTTTGCTGAATTGGGTCCCAACTCTCAGTAGCTGGTTTTATGAAGGTGTGTGGGTGGGTGGGGGGAGTTGTCCCCAGGTTACTAACCTCCAGGTGAGGAACCTCACTGCTTTTAGTTCAGCTGGACCTCTGTTGGCACACAATTAATCACCAGGCCTGTACTTGGAGCACCCCAGTTTGCTGCCTCTTCTGCTAGTCTCTGTGCACCCATCAGAATCTTTGAAAAGAACACCAAGGTCAAATCTGAACGAGGAGAAGGATTTTAGTGGAAGGCTTTGCACATGATGTGAATGAAGAAATGAATGAAAAATCATTTATTAAGCACTCTGTACCAAGCACTTTGCTAAACTCTGGAGCTACACATATATCAAAGAAAAAGACCATCCCTGCCTTCAAGGAATGTATAGTCTGTTGAGAACAACAAAAAACATGAAGAAATGGTGGCTAGGAAAGGACACTTGCTTCAGAAGATTATGAGGATGGTGAGTGAGGGTATGGGGAATAAGTTTACATGCCCCATCCAGGTACAATAGCATAGTTGGTTTCATCCCTAGGAGATTGATGAATGGATCTTGGAAGAAAGGAAGAAGTGACAGTAAGAAATTTAAAAAACAAACAAACAAAAAAAAAAACCCTGCCTAGTCACTGGAGATGTCTGGTTCAGAGTTTTGATCTTGAGCTCCAAAGTTATATGACTTTGTTTTAAGTTATTTGGAATCAAGATAGTTGCCTTAGCTTTTCAAGGAAAGCTTATCTTAGATGACCTTGGTCATCAGTCCGCACCCTGCCTGCTGTATGAAACCCCTCTCTATTCCATCTCTGACGAGTTGTCATCCAGCCTTAGCTTGGACAGTTCCAATGATAGGGAGCTCACTACCTCCCAAGAGAGCCCTGTTCTTTTTTGGATGACAGTAACAAGAGAACACATTGAACTAGTTAAAGTAGATTTATAGTGTTGTAATTGTGATCGAACTCTATCTTCCCTTGTGTGGATGTGAATTGACACAGGCGCTGGATCCAATAATGCAAGCCACATTGGGGAAAATGTGCCGCGCTCACCAGAAATTTGCCCACTTAGGTGGAGGACAACTGGAACAAATTATATGCATTCTAGCTTGTTATACTGCATTGGCAATAGACATGAGTCCAGTAACTTGAGTATTATAGCAGCACCGCTGTAGTTAAAGTTGTGTCAGCCTTTCCATTCTGCACTCACTTTCAGATGGTTATGGCTCAAGCATAAGAAATGGCCTTGCTAGCTGAAACTTGACAAACTGTGGAAGGCTGTGAAGAATTTCTCCCCTCCTCTCCTCTTCCTCTTCTCCTCCTCTCTTCCTCCTCCTTTCCGCCTCCTCCTCTCCCCCTCATCTTCTCTCCCTCCTTTGCTTTTTCTCCTCCTGCCCTCTCCTTTTCTCCCTCTCTTCTGTTCTCTCTTCTCCCCTCTCATTCCTTTTCCCTCTCTCCTCTCCTTTCTCTCACCCTCCTTCCTCTACTCACTCTTCCCCTCCTTCCTCTCCTTCTCTCTTCTCCTATCTCTCTCCTCTCTTCTCTGCTCTTTCTCCTCCCCTTTTTCTCTTTCTCCTCTCCTCCCTCTTCCTCCTTATCGCTCTTTCTTCTTCTCTCCCCTTTTAAAAATCATTTTGTGTGGGGTAGGTAGAACGAGGACTAAATCCTTCATCCTTTTTTCCCCAAGAGCACAGGACAGACCACAATCCAATCAGCCAGAGAAGCTCTTGCCTTTTGTGGTTTGGGTGTTTTCTGTTTTCAGGGCAGGAGCTGGAGAACCTGGGTTCTGAGCCTCAGTTTTGTTGCTGTGTAACCTTGGGGAAGTGATGGCATTTCAGACTTTAAACACCACGTCATGCAGTTGCTATTAACCTGGTCAATGGACCATAGATTTCAAAGAGTCCATGAATTTAGTTTTTATACTTTTATAGCCGTATTTCAACATAATTGGTTTCATTTGTCCCCCTCCGTATTTTGTTCTATACATTCTGAGAAGGGGTTGATAAGCTCCAATGGACCGCCAAAGAGCTCTGTGATCTCACTCATAAAGGTTAAGATCTAGTCCAATCTTCTTATTTTACAGATATGGAAACTGAGGCCCAGAAAGGCCATATGACTCCCACTCATAGACTTAATAGTCCACCAATTTGAGTCTTGATTGTAGGTTTTCTGACAATGCAAACGCTAGTTCCACTGCACCACTACTCTGCAGCTTTGTTCAGCGGCTTTTCCACTTCGTAAATTTAGTCATTGTGGTGCCAGGGAAAGAACATTGGAAGAGAGTCAGAGGACCCAAGTTTGAATCCTGGTTCTTCCAGTGACTAGCTTTTACTAGAAGGGGGCGGGTGAATGGGGGGGGGGGATGAGAAACCCACCAGATTTGCCATTGGAGGACTTGGCATTGCCATCTGCTACCTGCCTATGGGACCTTAAATGAATTGTTTAACTTATGTTTCCTCACATATAAAAAGAGAGGTTGGAACAACATGATCTTTAAGGTTCAGTCCAACTCATAAGCCTATGACCCTGTGAGTAGAGGACTTAACATTGGAAGGCCACCTAGCTGAACCCTGACCTGAATAAATGAATTTCCTCTTTGTCTTGGAGAAGCAGTCTTCCCAACTCTACCACTTCTGGTGACGGGGAGCTCAGTATCTAGCAATACCATGCTTTTCATTTTTGAACAATTCAAAATTATTAGATGTTCTTCCTTATATTGAGCTCAAATCTGCCGCCCTCTAACTCCCATCCACTCTGAACCTTGTTTTACATTCTGGGGTCAAGCAGAATAGGCAGAATCCCTTTCACGGGGGGGATAATTAAAGAAAGCTCTCCTATTCCCTACTAAATCTTTTCTCCTCCAGGCTAAACATTCTTAATTCATTCCACCCTTGTTCTGATGTCACAGTTTCAATCCACGTGATCCTAGATGTAGAGTTGGAAAGAACCTGAGAGAAGAAATCCAACCCCCACATTTTACAGATAAAGAAACTGAGGCCCATAAAAGCAAAGCAAACTACCCATTGTCACATTGTCTGAGGGAGCATTTGAACCCAGGTCTTCTGACTCTTAAGTGTAGAGCTTTATTCCTTACCCAGTAGTTCCCATTTAGTATTTCAGAGGGGTTTGTGGTGATGGTCTAAGGAGTTCCTGCTGACACATTTTGGTTGTTGTCGTTGAAAGAGGTTTGCAGAGCATTGGTAACTCTAGAAGCTTCCTGACTGCCTTTTATACTAGTTGCCATCCTCTGGAATACTTTATAACTTTTCACTGTCCCTCTTAAAATGTGCTGATACCTAAAACGGAGCCCCTTGTTTCTGGGGTGGCCTGACAATAGAAGAACACAACTGTCCTTTAGTGAAAATGTTTACACATCTACCCACTTCAAGGCCTGGTCAGTGTGAGCAAAATATTGTTTAAATGGCACCTTGTTCATAGGAGGTCAATAAGTATTTGTCTGAGAGTTATGTGTGTGTTTTTTTAAGTGCTTTGAGATCCTCCAGGGAGAGAGTTGTTTGTTTGTTTTGTTTTTTATTTTTTCATAAAGGAAGAATTGTTCAGAATTATTTTCCATTTTATCTGAAAATGAAAGCAGTCAAAATAGAGTTCATAATGGAGGGGGAATTCATACAGTCCCTTGAAAGAAATGGGAAAAAATGTTATTTTACCCATTTGATGTTGTTTCCAAATGGCGGGACTTGTGATGTTTGGGCCTAGCTCAGGTCTTGTTCACCAGCCACAATGATTGGGAAACTATGAAATAAGACTCACATCAAAAATGCTGCCTTGAGCAGCTTCAAATGGATGATGAAAATGCACCAGCGATTTCTGTCCTTTTTGAAGCTGGCTCTTAGCAGAGCACTTCAAGCTTTTGGGGGCTTGATGAGCAAGAGGAGGTGGAAGATGAGAAGAACCTTCCATTTGTAATTTCAAAGGGAGGCAGCGGGCTCTACAAGTGTAACTTAGAAACCTGTGTAAACAGAAGTGTGGGAGGGTGGCCTTGGGTAGCAATCTGGCCCAAAGGCTCTGTTTCCCTCACTTAGCTTCTTTTGCAGCTAATATTAGTCTGTACCATGCCCCTGAACCAGACATAAGCTGCCTCTGTCCAAACTCAGAACTGCCGTGATCATCAGAATTAATAAAATGGTTAAAACAACAACAATAACAATAATAATACATCAGTCTACATTACCACTGTATGATGATTTTTTTTCACACTAGCCCTTTGAGGGAGATAGAACAAAGATGATTTAGTTTGAGATTTCTTTGGTCCAGAGCTGTGATTTAATTAGTTTAGGGAACTTCTGTTGTGCTAACTCCCTCCACTGATGTCAATCCAGTGGTTCATCATCACCATCTAAAACTAAATTATAGATAACAATGACAACTCACATTTATCTAGCTAAGGTTTTCACCACACGGTTACAAATATAATTTCATTTTTTTTCCTTTTAACAACCACCAACGGTAGGTGCTATCATATCGCCCCCATTTTACTGATAACGAAATTGAGGAAGATGGAGGTTAAGTTACTTTCCCATGGGTATGTAGCTAGTAAGGGTCTGAGGTCACATTTGAACCCAAGTCTTCCTGACTCCAGGCCGATCTTTCTATCCACCGAGCCAGTGATACAACTAGTAAATGACAAAACTTACAGATACCCTTGGATACAAGCAGTAGTTTCTTACTCAGAGGCAGCTAGGTGATGCAGCAGATAGAGTGCTGGGCCTGGAGTTAGGAAGACCAGAGTTCAAATCCAGCCTCATCCACTTAGTGACTCTGGAAAAGTCTCCTTCACCTCTGTTTGCCTCAGTTTCCTCAAGTGCAAAATAGGAATAATTATAGCCCCTAACACCTTCAAGGTTGTTTTGAAAATCAAATAAGACAGTAGTATTTGAAAAGCCTTTAGGGCTTGTTCCCTTCCCTTTCTCCCACCTGAGATATTCTGAGTGGAAGAATGAAATAGCCCTGGATCAGGAGCCAGAGAACCTGAGTTCAAATCCCAGAGTTGACACTAACTCACTATTAGACCTTGGGCAATTCACAACCTCTGTTTATGCATTTTACAATTGAGAATCTGAATTCACTCATTATCAAGGCCCCTTCCAACTCAAAAAGTCTGTGAACCACTGGCAAGAGGTAGGTGTGACTTCCCTTGATTTGTACTGTGGCTCTTTACTGATTCATGGGTTGGTGTATAGATCACATGTCCAGGTTGAGAGGGGAGAGCTTACTTAAGAGCTCCTACTGAACCTTGCCAATGGGAAACTTGACCCTTTCCTTGGAAATAAACCACTGCTAAACTTAGCTATGGCTTGAGTATGAAGAAGGGAAAAGAAGGGTGGAGAGACCAAAAATAGAGGGCACACAAGGTGACAAGGATAAGGGAATGGGACGTCAACTCACCAAAGATTCATCCAATTCAAAGGTTTGGGTGCTCAGGCCAGGTCCCATGGACTGGATAGCATTGAATGACTTGAATGGGGTCCCTGGGAAATGTCAGATTTAGTGTAAAAGTGGTTTCAGATAATTAACCAGTGCCTTTTCTTTCAGTTTAATAAGTATTGGTAAGAAGCACTCTGCAAGGGACAGTGATGGTTATGAAAAAAAAATCAAAGACTGGTCTCTTCTTGTCAAGGAATTTACAGCGTCGATGCAGAGAGGAAACATTGCTTGTACACAGTACAGAGAATGCAAAGTGTGTTATGGTCAGGTGACCCAAAGGTCCTTTCCATCTCTAATATCCTGTGGCTTTAACATGTGGGACCAAGAATTCACTTCAATCTGGAGAGAGGAAACATTTGGGTCAGAAGAGGTGTTTGAATCCTGGATTTGAAACCTACTAACTCTGCAACATTAGGCAAGTCATAGGACACCTCCAGGCCTCAGTTTACTCACCCCTAAAATATTGATTTTGTTGATCATATTGGGTTGGGTCAGATGTCTTTTCCTGCTAAGAAAATCTTGTGCTTCTCATGTTTGACTAGACCATAAAATTTGTTAGTTTACAATTTCTTACCAACTGATTTCCAAACAGTGATCAGGTTTTTGCTCCTCTTTTATGCAAAATAGCAAATAAGTTGGGGATAAAAAGGTTAGACCCCAGGCTCTGGCCCTAACCTGATTTATTTTGCCACCTAAGTGGAACAGGTTTCTTTTTTTTCTGTGCAATGAGGGTTAAATGACTTGCCCAAGGTCACACAGCTGCTAAGTGTCAAGTGTCTGAGGCCGGATTTGAACTCGGGTCTTCCTGAATCCAGGGCCAGTGCTTTATCCACTGCGCCACCTAGCTACCCCGTGGAACAGTTTTCAAAGAGGTAAGAATATCTCTTTTAAACCCCCTCCTCAAAAGTGCTGAGATACCCTTCTTCTGTTGGGTCGAGCAAAGGGCCAATGTCTCAGTTACCAAGGAACAGCTAAAGATACAACCCAGCATCACTTCAGTGCCACAAGGAAACAGAGGAGGACCGGATTTGGTACTATCCTCCCCTTTTTTCTCAGATAACAAAACCAAGCCTCAGGGAAGTAGTTATTTCTCCCATAATTGATACACTTAATCAGTGGTGAATCTTAGAGTCTTCTGAATACTGCCTCAATGCTCTTTTCCACCATACTACTCTCTCATCTACCTTATCCCTTCATGCCTTTGCCCCTATGAATACCTGCTTTCGGGCTGCCAAATATGGCTTCTTTCCGAGTTTAATAATCATAAAAGTCCAGCTGGAAAGCCATTTGCTCCTTCTGTAACTTTTTTTCTTCTTCCCTTTAGAGGAATCAAGTTTCTATTATCAGCAGTAACCTTTGTGTAATACTTGAATATTTGAACTAGAGGGGACCTTAGGGTATAGAACGTAAAAATACTGAACATAGAAATGTAAGCCTAGCGAACATGGAATATCAGCTCTGGCCGGGGGAAGGGGCATTTATAAAGCAGAAAATTAGAGCAATGAAAGTGGAATTAAGACTAATGATCACATGATGCTTGAGCTGGACAGGGGAAGGGACTTAGAAACATCAAGGGTTTGAAGGCAGTGAACACTGAATGTCAGAAGACTCAACATAGAATGCCTGAAGGGGAAGACACTAAGAACATAGAACGTTAGCACTGGGAAGGTCCTTAGAACCCAACATTTTAGGACACAAGATTGAGCATTATATTTGAAAGGGCTCAGGCGGCTAGGTGGCGCAGTGGATAGAGCACCGGACCTGGAGTCAGGAAGACCTGAGTTCAAATCTGGCCTCAGACACTTAACACTTACTAGCTGTGTGACCCTGGGCAAGTCACTTAACCACAATTGCCTCACTAAAAAAACAAAAAACAAAAAAAATATTTGAAAGGGCTCTCCTGCTCTGAATTACATGGGAAGGTTTGGGCCAGTGCAAAGTATAGCAAAACAACTGGGATAGTTTTCCCAACCTTACAGAAAATTCTTTAAAATCCTTTTAAAAAAAAAAAAGGCTTTTAAAATAAATAAACTCCTGAGTGTCACTTCTTCTCTTGTCCTCTTACCTGCCTGGCTTGAACTCCTTCGTGAAGTGAGGATGGCAGCCAGGGATGAGTGCCACGACTATGCCACTTTGTGAGATTAAGCCAGGTTAGTGTTTTTCAGCCAGCTCTTGGCGCTGAAGGAATCAGAAGTTCCTACAACACCTGTTTCTAGCACTTCTCTAAGACTGGGAATTCCCTGCCAGGACTTCGGACTCAATGGGAGGGGAGTCTTTCGTGGCATATCTTGGAAGTCTGAGAATTTGTATGCTTGAAGACTAGATGGCAAAAAAGCAAGGGTGAAGTAGGCTCCTGGTGATTTATTATTCTGTTCTGCTCTTGGCTCCCCTCACCCACCCTATGCCAAGCAGGACTCTTCCTGGACTCTGAGAATTTTAAAACACCCAGATGAGGAGGTAGTGGGAACCTAATGAATCTTACCGGTCTGTCCTCCCATCCCACAAATCCCTTTGGTGGAGAATTCCTTCCCATTGGTCTTTGAAAATTACTTTGGGTTCATGTTTTCTAGCCCCTGGATATTGTAAGAGAAATTCTCCCCCAAACAAGCAAGGAACAAAACAAAAAAATGAAGCCTCTGAAAGTTAGAAAGCTTCTTCATGGATCATGTCCCCCCAGTTTGGATCCTACTTAAGGCCCAACTAATGTTGATTAGCTTAATTGATTCTAGAATGTTAGTGTTTAAGAGACCTTGGAGCTCATAAACAAACTAGAACTAGAACAATAAATCAGCACTCCTTTATTAAACGCCTGTTTAATGTACCAGTCACTGAACTAGATGCTGAGAATACAGAGACAAAAAGAAATAACCTCTGCCCCAAAAGAGCGTCCTTTCTACATGTAAGAATATACACAAAAACAAAGTCGTTTGGGGGAAGGAGAATACTAACAAGGCTTCATAGGGAATTGAGCTTTGAAGGAATTCCAAGAGGTGGAGATGACGGGAATATTTTCTAAGCACGGGGATGGGAGTGGGCAAAGGTACATTGATAGTAGGTGGAATGTCCTATATAAATCTCTAAGGTTCTTTCACTTATTTTTTTTTCCTGGCAATGAGGGTTAAGTGACTTGCCCAGGGTCACGCAACTAGTGTCTGAGACGGAGTTTGAACTCAGGTCCTCCTGAATCCAGGGCTGGTGCTTTATCCACTGCACCACCTAGCTGCCTGGTCCTTTCACTTCTAAACCATGAATTAGTACACCTAACCCCTTCATTTTACAGAAAAGGAAGCTGAACCCCAGGGTAAAAATATCTCACTCAGTATCACACAGTGAGTCATTGGCAGAGCTGAGATTTGAACTTGGGGTTCCTGACTCCCAGTCCAGCTACACTGTTGTGATTCCTTAAATTATTGTGTCCTAGTAATGAAGGCTCTTTTAGGTAAACCAAGAAAACTGCCCATGGCAGGAACTGTTAGAACAGAGTTTGGAAGTCACAAAAAATGTGTGCCACAAGGGACCCTGGACACTGTCTAGTAGTGGCCCTTCCTTTAACAGAGACGCCATCCAGCTAGTAAGTGACAAAGATGGGATTTGAACACAAGTCTTCTGAATCCAAGTTTATTGCTCTTGACCCTGGACCAGGAAGCTTTGGGGAATGTAGACTGACTGAATATATATTAATTTCCACCCACCACCCAGGCATTTCTCAACTCTTTGCTAAATCTGGCTTCCCACTCAATCATTTTATTGAGCTTGCTCTTCAGGGGACTCACTATTTCATTAAGGGTGAAATCCTAAGGCTAGGCTTATTTCCTTTTGCCTCCTCATCCTCAGGGGCTAGCATAGTACCTAGCATATCTGTTGTCATTTTAGTCTTTCTCAGTCGTGTCTGACTCTTCGACCCCTTTTGTTTTGTTTTTTTTTTCTTTATTTTTTTTTTAGTGAGGCAATTGGGGTTAAGTGACTTGCCCAGGGTCACACAGCTAGTAAGTGTTAAGTGTCTGAGGCCGGATTTGAACTCAGGAACTCCTGACTCCAGGGCAGGTGCTCTATCCACTGCGCCACCTAGCTGCCCCTGGGGTTTTCTTGGCAAAGATACTGGAATGATTTGCCATTTACTTCTCCAGCTCATTTTACAAATTAGGAAACTGAGGCAAACAGGGCGAAGTGACTTCCCCTAAGGTCACGCAGCTAGTAAGTGTCTGAAGAAGGATCTGAACTCAGGTCTTCCCAATTTCAGACTCAGCACTCCATCCACTATGCCACTTAGCTGCCCTGTACCTGGAGTGTAGTAGGTGCTTAATAAGTGCTTGTTGATTGATCATAATTGATCATGATCACTGATTGTGCCTTACAGAGGAACATAAACAAGTTGAGGGTCAGAGCTGCTTTGTTTGATTTTTGCTCTGAGTATCCTCGGCATCGGCACTAAGTAGGTGCCCAGCAGTTCTTTAAAAAAAAAAAAAATCAAACTGAACTGATAAAGACAGCCGGCAGTTTGGGGCCCTTAGTGGAATTCTTAGGTTAACTGTTTGGACAGAGATTTTTCAGGTGTTCGCTCTTGTCTGATGCAAAATTGCCCCGGGCAGCTGTTATTTCTTGTGGGCCATGGGATTGTATGAAAGAGAAAAGATTGGGGGGAAGTGGCTGGATTGTCAGAAAACTAATCCTCCCCCACACCTGTGCATGAGAAACATGACACAGGGCCTAGTGATGCACTTAATCTGTCACCAAGACATTCCCGGGGCGACCCGTCCGGCCTGCCCATCTTAAATTACACTACCCCCTTATCAGCCGCTCCTTGGCTTGTGGGCTATTCTGGTTCTGAACAATGCCTGTTTGTTCTCAGCTCTGATCTCCAAGGAGGAATTTTAATGGTACAAAGAATGGAGGAGAGCAAGGGGAACGGCTCTTTGGGCTTTTCTCGTCACATCCGTTATTCTTTCTTGGACAAACTTTATTCACACACGCACACCGCACACACTGCCCTTACCCTCGATCAAGTGGAATTCTGCCTCTGATTTTATTTGGCCCTAGTGTCCTGTCTGGAGAGGAACTGGCCTTGTCTATTTCTGGGGCTTGAATCGCTAGCCTCCGTGTAGCAGCATTGCTACAGCAGCCATATGTTTAGCATCTTTTAGACCTAGGGAGAAATCAGACTCTTGTCTTGGGAGACCTGTGGTTCTGTTGAAGCTTCTGTTGCCATTTGGTCTCCGCTGAATGACAGGTGGGGAAGGAAGGAGGAGGATAAAAGGCACTGGCCCTCTGGGGATTTCCCATAAGCATCTTCTGCTTATTAGGCTCTAGCGAACTCATTTTCCAGGAGAAATCTATTTGGCTGCCCAGAATATTAAAGCAAAGGGAAGGGAAAGAAATCAGCATTTATTAAGAATTTAATAAGCATTTATTATATTTACTATGCTCTAAGTGCTTTTGCCATCTCATTTGATCCTCACAACAACCCTGGGAGGTAGATGCTGTTATGATCTCTATTTTACAAATGAGGAAACTGAGGCAAACAGGTAAAGTGACTTGCCCAGGGTCACACAGCTAGGTTTTGTGTTTTTTTTTTTAATTTTGTTTTTGTTTTTAGTTTTTTTCAAGTAATAAACATTTTTATTTATAGTTTGGGGTTCCAGTTTTTATCCGTCCCTCTCTTCCCCTCTTCCTGAGGCGGTGAGCAATCAGATATAGGTCATACATGTATGATTATTACCGTATTAGTCATTTTGTATATGAAAATATGAATAAAAGAAAAAAATGAAAGAAAGTGAAAAATAGCCTGCTTCAGTCTGTTCCATCAGTATCAGTTCTTTCTTTGGAGGTGGATAGAATGCTTCATCAATAGTGCTTTGGGATCGTCTTGGATCCTGGTATGACTGAGAATAGCTGTCATTCACAATTCTTCATCAAACAATATTGCTGTTACTATGTATGTACAGTGTTCTCCTGGTTCTCTTCACTTCACTATACATCAGTTCATACAAGTCTTCCCAGGCCTTTCTGAAGTCATCCTGCTTGTCATTTCTTAAAACACAATAATATCCATCACTATCATATACCATAGCTTGTTTTGCCATTCTCCAATGGACAGCATTTGATTTCCAATTCTTAGTCATAAATTTTTTGCACAAATATGTCTTTTTATCTTTTTGGGGATGTCTGAGGCTGGATTAGGACTCAGGTCTTCCTGACTCTACTGTTAGTGCTCTAACCACTGCACCACCAGCTATGGCTATTAAAGGACGTTTATACAATGAAGACCAACTTAGTAATCTTAAAAAAGGCATTATCCTTTGAATACCACTTTGACATTTTTTTTAAACTAAGTTATTACATTTCCTCTGTATTGGACTTAGAAAGACTTGGGTTTGAGTCTCTGGCTGTGATTCTAACTAGCTGTATGGCCTGTAGCAGTTCATTCTTCTGTTTCTTCTTCAGTAAAATTGAGTTAATAATGCTACCACAGGGCAGCTAGGTGGCGCAGTGGATAGAGCACCGGCCCTGGAGTCAGGAGTACCTGAGTTCAAATCCGGCCTCAGACACTTAACACTTAACACTTACTAGCTGTGTGACCCTGGGCAAGTCACTTAACCCCAATTGCCTCACTAAAAAAAAATATAATAATAATAATAATAATGCTACCACAGGGGCTTCTTTAGAGGAACATATGAGAAGAGATGATGATAATAACTATTGTTATTTATATGGAGGGCTCTCCTCACAGTAGCCCTCAGAGCCAGGGAAAGCAACTATTATAATCCCCATTGGACAGATGAAGAAACTGAGGCATCGAGAGTGGTAGATGATTTGAGCAAGGTCATATAACTGGTAAACCCTGATCAAAACTCAGGTCTCTATTGACACTACTTCATCTATCAAGGTACCTTCTCATTCCAAGTACCTCAGAGTCTATGAAATAATGGATGTGTGGGATACCTGGTACACCTTAACACGCCATATAATTATAGGGTTAGGGAGCCAGCCTATGATTACATTTGTACTGAGAAGTCAAAGATGAAATAGGGGTTGGGGGGAAGGATCATCTCTCCAATTTAGAGTTATCAGAGAGTTCTTTGAGGCACCAAGAGACAAGTGATTTGCCCAGGGTCACGCAGCCACTATGTGCCAGAAACAAGACTTAGACACAGGCTCCCTAACTTCGAGGCCAGCTCACAGGGCAACACTATCTCCCTATAAAATAACAACAGTCCTAAAGGTTTACAGAAGTACTTTCTTCACCCCCAAAGGGGTGAATGGGCTGTGCTTTTGTTGCCTTCTTTTTATAGATGAATTACTTTCACTAACTGCCTCCTGGGCTTGTTTGAATGAAAGTGCTACGTTAAATAACCTTTAAGTGCTCTAAAAGTGGGAATTGATTGTAAGCTCCTTGAGGGAAGGGAATTCAGAGGATTGAGGGGATCTAACTTTTAATAGCTCTGTGACCCGGGGCAAATCACTTAAATGCGCTCTGCCTCAGTTTCATCACCTGTAAACTGGGTTGTAATAATATCATTTATCCAAAAATGTTTTTTAAAGTAAATTTTAAAATTTTAAATAAATTTTAAAAAATAAAAATTAATTTTAATTTTAAAATTTAATTTAAAAAATAAAATAAATATAATTTGCCACATTGTTATTGGGAGGATCAAATGGGATAATGTAGTGTTTTGAACACTTTAAAGCATTGTATACATGCAGCTAAGTGGTTAGAGTGCCATGGATAGAGTGCTGCCCCTGGAGGTAGGAAGACCTAAATTCAAATCTAGGCTCAGACACTTACTAGCTGTGTGGCCCTGGGCAAGACACTTAACCTTGCTTGCCTCAGTTTCCTCATTTGTAAAATGAGCTGCAGAAGGATATGGCAAACCACTCCAGTATCTTTGCCAAGCAAGCCCCAAATGGAGTCACAGAGGGTCTGAAACAACTGAAAAACAAGTGAACAATAAATGCTAGTTGTTGGCCTTATTATCTTTCTATGCGCCAAGATGAAATATATAAAAGGGATGCAGTTTTTCAGTGTGATGTAGTGGAAAGAACACTGGATTTGGAATCAGAGGGCCAGGCTGGAAATCAGACTCCACCACTAACCAGGAGCACATCACTGCTCTTCAATGGGCCCCTCATTCCTAAGTTTTAATTTTAAGTGGTTAAGTGAGATGCTTCTCAGGTCCCTCCTAGCTCCAAGTCAGTGCTACCTCTGTGAGACTAAGAAATGCATGGTACCAAAATTAAGTGACAGCCACCAATTACAGTTCGGTTTGTTTCATCTAAAAAAAAAAAAGCTTAGTTAATAAGATCTCCTTACTCTGTGTATAGAACAGTTTCAAACACCTGCCTTAAGAACAGTACCCCCAAATCCCAGATGTGCCCTTGTTGACTTTTGTTTTTGTGTGCGGGTATT